>NC_087470.1:1289368-2578737 GCF_036321535.1 Camelus dromedarius | reverse complement strand
GAGCTAGTACCTCCCCATATATATGTAAGGAGTGGAGTTTGCAACTGAAAAGAAACTTTGTGTTCCCAAAAACCTAGGTGAAGTACGGCTTTCACACACACAAATCTCTCAGAACTGAGCATGTGGAGAGACGTTCGTTCATCTAGCAGAAAAGGAACGGGTTGCAGGAGAAACTTTTACTCTGGTTTCTCAGTCTGTTTCCTAGTGCCGGTTTGAAGTTCCTGCAGTTTTCACTGTAAAACAGATTTGGAGCTAGTACCTCGCCATATATATGTATGGAGTGGAGTTTGCAACTGAAAAGAAACTTTGTGTTCCCAACAAGCTAGGTGAAGGACGGCTTTCACACACACTTATCTCTCAGAACTGAGCATGTGGAGAGACGTTCGTTCATCTAGCACAAAGGGAACGGGTTGCAGGAGAAACTTTTACTCTGGTTTCTCAGTCTGTTTCCTAGTGCCGGTTTGAAGTTCCTGCAGTTTTCACTGTAAAACAGATTTGGAGCTAGTACCTCCCCATATATATGTATGGAGTGGAGTTTGCAACTGAAAAGAAACTTTGTGTTCCCAACAAGCTAGGTGAAGGACGGCTTTCACACACACACATCTTTCAGAACTGAGCATTTGGAGAGACGTTCGTTCATCTAGCACAAAGGGAACGGGTTGCAGGAGAAAATTTTACTCTGGTTTCTTAGTCTGTTTCCTAGTGCCGGTTTGAAGTTCCTGCAGTTTTCACTGTAAAACCGAGTTGGAGCTTGTACCTCCCCATATATATGTATGGAGTGGAGTTTGCAAATGAAAAGAAACTTTGTGTTCCCAACAAGCTAGGTGAAGGAAGGCTTTCTCACACACACATCTTTCAGAACTGAGCATTTGGAGAGACTTTCGTTCATCTAGCACAAAGGGAACGGGTTGCAGGAGAAAATTTTACTCTGGTTTCTCAGTCTGTTTCCTAGTGCCGGTTTGAAGTTCCTGCAGTTTTCACTGTAAAACCTGGTTGGAGCTAGTACCTCCCCATATATATGTAAGGAGTGGAGTTTGCAACTGAAAAGAAACTTTGTGTTCCCAAAAAGCTAGGTGAAGTACGGCTTTCACACACACATATCTCTCAGAACTGAGCATGTGGAGAGACGTTCGTTCATCTAGCAGAAAAGGAACGGGTTGAAGGAGAAACTTTTACTCTGGTTTCTCAGTCTGTTTCCTAGTGCCGGTTTGAAGTTCCTGCAGTTTTCACTGTAAAACCGATTTGGAGCTAGAACCTCCCCATATATATATATGGAGTGGAGTTTGCAACTGAAAAGAAACTTTGTGTTCCCAACAAGCTAGGTGAAGGACGGCTTTCACACACACTTATCTCTCAGAACTGAGCATGTGGAGAGACGTTCGTTCATCTAGCACAAAGGGAACGGGTTGCAGGAGAAACTTTTACTCTGGTTTCTCAGTCTGTTTCCTAGTGCCGGTTTGAAGTTCCTGCAGTTTTCACTGTAAAACCGATTTGGAGCTAGTACCTCCCCATATATATGTATGGAGTGGAGTTTGCAACTGAAAAGAAACTTTGTGTTCCCAACAAGCTAGGTGAAGGACGGCTTTCACACACACACATTTTTCAGAACTGAGCATTTGGAGAGACGTTCGTTCATCTAGCACAAAGGGAACGGGTTGCAGGAGAAAATTTTACTCTGGTTTCTTAGTCTGTTTCCTAGTGCCGGTTTGAAGTTCCTGCAGTTTTCACTGTTAAACCGAGTTGGAGCTAGTACCTCCCCATATATATGTATGGAGTGGAGTTTGCAAATGAAAAGAAACTTTGTGTTCCCAACAAGCTAGGTGAAGGACGGCTTTCACACACAAACATCTTTCAGAACTGAGCATTTGGAGAGACGTTCGTTCATCTAGCACAAAGGGAACGGGTTGCAGGAGAAAATTTTACTCTGGTTTCTCAGTCTGTTTCCTAGTGCCGGTTTGAATTTCCTGCAGTTTTCACTGTAAAACCTGTTTGGAGCTAGTATCTCCCCATATATATGTAAGGAGTGGAGTTTGCAACTGAAAAGAACCTTTGTGTTCCCAAAAATCTAGGTGAAGTACGGCTTTCACACACACATATCTCTCAGAACTGAGCATGTGGAGAGACGTTCGTTCATCTAGCAGGAAAGGAACGGGTTGCAGGAGAAACTTTTACTCTGCTTTCTCAGTCTGTTTCCTAGTGCCGGTTTGAAGTTACTGCAGTTTTCACTGTAAAACCGAGTTGGAGCTAGTACCTCCCCATATATATGTATGGAGTGGAGTTTGCAACTGAAAAGAAACTTTGTGTTCCCAACATGCTAGGTGAAGGACGGCTTTCACACACACTTATCTCTCAGAACTGAGCATGTGGAGAGACGTTCGTTCATCTAGCACAAAGGGAACGGGTTGCAGGAGAAACTTTTACTCTGGTTTCTCAGTCTGTTTCCTAGTGCCGGTTCGAATTTCCTGCAGTTTTCACTGTAAAACCGAGTTGGAGCTAGTACCTCCCCATATATATGTATGGAGTGGAGTTTGCAACTGAAAAGAAACTTTGTGTTCCCAACAAGCTAGGTGAAGGACGGCTTTCACACACACTTATCTCTCAGAACTGAGCATGTGGAGAGACGTTCGTTCATCTAGCACAAAGGGAACGGGTTGCAGGAGAAACTTTACTGTGGTTTCTCAGTCTGTTTCCTAGTGCCGGTTTGAAGTTCCTGCAGTTTTCACTGTAAAACCTGGTTGGAGCTAGTACCTCCCCATATATATGTATGGAGTGGAGTTTGCAACTGAAAAGAAACTTTGTGTTCCCAACAAGCTAGTTGAAGTACGGCTTTCACACACACTTCTCTCTCAGAACTGAGCATGTGGAGAGACGTTCGTTCATCTAGCACAAAGGGAACGGGTTGCAGGAGAAACTTTTACTCTGGTTTCTCAGTCTGTTTCCTAGTGCCGGTTTGAAGTTTCTGCAGTTTTCACTGTAAAACCGATTTGGAGCTAGTACCTCCCAATATATATGTATGGAGTGGAGTTTGCAACTGAAAAGAAACTTTGTGTTCCCAACAAGCTAGGTGAAGGACGGCTTTCACACACACTTATCTCTCAGAACTGAGCATGTGGAGAGACGTTCGTTCATCTAGCACAAAGGGAACGGGTTGCAGGAGAAACTTTTACTCTGGTTTCTCAGTCTGTTTCCTAGTGCCGGTTTGAAGATCCTGCAGTTTTCACTGTAAAAAGGATTTGGAGCTAGTACCTCCCCATATATATGTATGGAGTGGAGTTTGCAACTGAAAAGAAACTTTGTGTTCCCAACAAGCTAGGTGAAGGACGGCTTTCACACACACACATTTTTCAGAACTGAGCATTTGGAGAGACGTTCGTTCATCTAGCACAAAGGGAACGGGTTGCAGGAGAAAATTTTACTCTGGTTTCTTAGTCTGTTTCCTAGTGCCGGTTTGAAGTTCCTGCAGTTTTCACTGTAAAACCGAGTTGGAGCTTGTACCTCCCCATATATATGTATGGAGTGGAGTTTACAAATGAAAAGAAACTTTGTGTTCCCAACAAGCTAGGTGAAGGAAGGCTTTCTCACACACACATCTTTCAGAACTGAGCATTTGGAGAGACTTTCGTTCATCTAGCACAAAGGGAACGGGTTGCAGGAGAAAATTTTACTCTGGTTTCTCAGTCTGTTTCCTAGTGCCGGTTTGAAGTTCCTGCAGTTTTCACTGTAAAACCTGGTTGGAGCTAGTACCTCCCCATATATATGTAAGCAGTGGAGTTTGCAACTGAAAAGAAACTTTGTGTTCCCAAAAAGCTTGGTGAAGTACGGCTTTCACACACACATATCTCTCAGAACTGAGCATGTGGAGAGACGTTCGTTCATCTAGCAGAAAAGGAACGGGTTGCAGGAGAAACTTTTACTCTGGTTTCTCATTCTGTTTCCTAGTGCCGGTTTGAATTTCCTGCAGTTTTCACTGTAAAACCGAGTTGGAGCTTGTACCTCCCCATATATATGTATGGAGTGGAGTTTACAAATGAAAAGAAACTTTGTGTTCCCAACAAGCTAGGTGAAGGAAGGCTTTCTCACACACACATCTTTCAGAACTGAGCATTTGGAGAGACTTTCGTTCATCTAGCACAAAGGGAACGGGTTGCAGGAGAAAATTTTACTCTGGTTTCTCAGTCTGTTTCCTAGTGCCGGTTTGAAGTTCCTGCAGTTTTCACTGTAAAACCTGGTTGGAGCTAGTACCTCCCCATATATATGTAAGCAGTGGAGTTTGCAACTGAAAAGAAACTTTGTGTTCCCAAAAAGCTTGGTGAAGTACGGCTTTCACACACACATATCTCTCAGAACTGAGCATGTGGAGAGACGTTCGTTCATCTAGCAGAAAAGGAACGGGTTGCAGGAGAAACTTTTACTCTGGTTTCTCATTCTGTTTCCTAGTGCCGGTTTGAATTTCCTGCAGTTTTCACTGTAAAACCGCTTTGGAGCTAGTACCTCCCCATATATATATATGGAGTGGAGTTTGCAACTGAAAAGAAACTTTGTGTTCCCAACAAGCTAGGTGAAGGACGGCTTTCACACACACTTATCTCTCAGAACTGAGCATGTGGAGAGACGTTCGTTCATCTAGCACAAAGGGAACGGGTTGCAGGAGAAACTTTTACTGTGGTTTCTCAGTCTGTTTCCTAGTGCCGGTTTGAAGTTCCTGCAGTTTTCACTGTTAAACCGAGTTGGAGCTAGTACCTCCCCATATATATGTATGGAGAGGAGTTTGCAAATGAAAAGAAACTTTGTGTTCCCAACAAGCTAGGTGAAGGACGGCTTTCACACACAAACATCTTTCAGAACTGAGCATTTGGAGAGACGTTCGTTCATCTAGCACAAAGGGAACGGGTTGCAGGAGAAAATTTTACTCTGGTTTCTCAGTGTGTTTCCTAGTGCCGGTTTGAATTTCCTGCAGTTTTCACTGTAAAACCTGGTTGGAGCTAGTACCTTCCCATATATATGTAAGGAGTGGAGTTTGCAACTGAAAAGAAACTTTGTGTTCCCAAAAAGCTAGGTGAAGTACGGCTTTCACACACACATATCTCTCAGAACTGAGCATGTGGAGAGACGTTTGTTCATCTAGCAGAAAAGGAACGGGTTGCAGGAGAAACTTTTACTCTGCTTTCTCAGTCTGTTTCCTAGTGCCGGTTTGAAGTTCCTGCAGTTTTCACTGTAAAACCGAGTTGGAGCTAGTACCTCCCCATATATATGTATGGAGTGGAGTTTGCAACTGAAAAGAAACTTTGTGTTCCCAACATGCTAGGTGAAGGACGGCTTTCACACACACTTATCTCTCAGAACTGAGCATGTGGAGATACGTTCGTTCATCTAGCACAAAGGGAACGGGTTGCAGGAGAAACTCTTACTCTGGTTTCTCAGTCTGTTTCCTAGTGCCGGTTTGAAGTTCCTGCAGTTTTCACTGTAAAACCGAGTTGGAGCTAGTACCTCCCCATATATATGTATGGAGTGGAGTTTGCACCTGAAAAGAAACTTTGTGTTCCCAACAAGCTAGGTGAAGGACGGCTTTCACACACACTTATCTCTTAGAACTGAGCATGTGGAGAGACGTTCGTTCATCTAGCACAAAGGGAACGGGTTGCAGGAGAAACTTTACTGTGGTTTCTCAGTCTGTTTCCTAGTGCCGGTTTGAAGTTCCTGCAGTTTTCACTGTAAAACCTGGTTGGAGCTAATACCTCCCCATATATATGTATGGAGTGGAGTTTGCAACTGAAAAGAAACTTTGTGTTCCCACCAAGGTAGGTGAAGGACGGCTTTAACACCCACTTATCTCTCAGAACTGAGCATGTGGAGAGACGTTCGTTCATCTAGCACAAAGGGAACGGGTTGCAGGAGAAACTTTTACTGTGGTTTCTCAGTCTGTTTAATAGTGCCGGTTTGAAGTTCCTGCAGTTTTCACTGTAAAACCGAGTTGGAGCTAGTACCTCCCCATATATATGTATGGAGTGGAGTTTGCAACTGAAAAGAAACTTTGTGTTCCCAACATGCTAGGTGAAGGACGGCTTTCACACACACTTATCTCTCAGAACTGAGCATGTGGAGAGACGTTCGTTCATCTAGCACAAAGGGAACGGGTTGCAGGAGAAACTTTACTGTGGTTTCTCAGTCTGTTTCCTAGTGCCGGTTTGAAGTTCCTGCAGTTTTCACTGTAAAACCTGGTTGGAGCTAGTACCTCCCCATATATATGTATGGAGTGGAGTTTGCAACTGAAAAGAAACTTTGTGTTCCCACAAAGCTAGGTGAAGAACGGCTTTCACACACACTTATCTCTCAGAACTGAGCAGGTGGAGAGACGATCGTTCATCTAGCACATAGGAAACGGGTTGCAGGAGAAATTTTTACTCTGGATTCTCAGTCTGTTTCCTAGTGCTTGTTTGAAGTTCCTGCAGTTTTCACTGTAAAACCGAGTTGGAGCTAGTACCTCCCCATATATATGTATGGAGTGGAGTTGGCAACTGGAAAGAAACTTTGTGTTCCCAACAAGCTAGGTGAAGGACGGCTTTCACACACACTTATCTCTCAGAACTGAGCATGTGGTGAGACGTTCGCTCATCTAGCACAAAGGGAACGGGTTGCAGGAGAAACTTTTACTGTGGTTTCTCAGTCTGTTTCCTAGTGCCGGTTTGAAGTTCCTGCAGTTTTCACTGTAAAACCGAGTTGGAGCTAGTACCTCCCCATATATATGTATGGAGTGGAGTTTGCAACTGAAAAGAAACTTTATGTTCCCAAAAAGCTAGCTGAAGGACGGTTTTCACACACACACATCTCTCAGAACTGAGCATGTGGAGAGACGTTCGTTCATCTAGCACAAACGGAACAGGTTGCAGGAGAAAATTTAATCTGGTTTCTCAGTCTGTTTCCTAGTGCCGGTTTGAAGTTCCTGCAGTTTTCACTGTAAAACCGAGTTGGAGCTAGTACCTCCCCATATATATGTATGGAGTGGAGTTTGCAACTGAAAAGAAACTTTGTGTTCCCAACAAGCTAGGTGAAGGACGGCTTTCACACACACTTATCTCTCAGAACTGAGCATGTGGAGAGACGTTCGCTCATCTAGCACAAAGGGAACGGGTTGCAGGAGAAACTTTTACTGTGGTTTCTCAGTCTGTTTCCTAGTGCCGGTTTGAAGTTCCTGCAGTTTTCACTGTAAAACCGAGTTGGAGCTAGTACCTCCCCATATATATGTATGGAGTGGAGTTTGCAAATGAAAAGAAACTTTATGTTCCCAAAGAGCTAGCTGAAGGACGGCTTTCACACACACACATCTCTCAGAACTGAGCATGTGGAGAGACGTTCGTTCATCTAGCACAAAGGGAACAGGTTGCAAGAGAAACCTTTACTCTGGTTTCTCAGTCTGTTTCCTAGTGCCGGTTTGAAGTTCCTGCAGTTTTCACTGTAAAACCTGGTTGGAGCTAGTACCTCCCCATATATATGTAAGGAGTGGAGTTTGCAACTGAAAAGAAACTTTGTGTTCCCAAAAAGCTAGGTGAAGTACGGCTTTCAAACACACGTATCTCTCAGAACTGAGCATGTGGAGAGACGTTCGTTCATCTAGTAGAAAAGGAACGGGTTGCAGGAGAAACTTTTACTCTGCTTTCTCACTCTGTTTCCTAGTGCCGGTTTGAAGTTCCTGCAGTTTTCACTGTAAAACCGAGTTGGAGCTAGTACCTCCCCATATATATGTATGGATTGGAGTTTGCAACTGAAAAGAAACTTTGTGTTCCCAACATGCTAGGTGAAGGACGGCTTTCACACACACTTATCTCTCAGAACTGAGCATGTGGAGAGACGTTCGTTCATCTAGCACAAAGGGAACGGGTTGCAGGAGAAACTTTTACTCTGGTTTCTCAGTCTGTTTCCTAGTGCCGGTTTGAAGTTCCTGCAGTTTTCACTGTAAAACCGAGTTGGAGCTAGTACCTCCCCATATATATGTATGGAGTGGAGTTTGCAACTGAAAAGAAACTTTGTGTTCCCAACAAGCTAGGTGAAGGACGGCTTTCACACACACTTATCTCTTAGAACTGAGCATGTGGAGAGACGTTCGTTCATCTAGCACAAAAGGAACGGGTTGCAGGAGGAACTTTACTGTGGTTTCTCAGTCTGTTTCCTAGTGCCGGTTTGAAGTTCCTGCAGTTTTCACTGTAAAACCTGGTTGGAGCTAATACCTCCCCATATATATGTATGGAGTGGAGTTTGCAACTGAAAAGAAACTTTGTGTTCCCACCAAGCTAGGTGAAGGACGGCTTTAATACCCACTTATCTCTCAGAACTGAGCATGTGGAGAGACGTTCGTTCATCTAGCACAAAGGGAACGGGTTGCAGGAGAAACTTTTACTCTGGTTTCTCAGTCTGTTTCCTAGTGCCGGTTCGAATTTCCTGCAGTTCTCACTGTAAAACAGAGTTGGAGCTAGTACCTCCCCATATATATGTATGGAGTGGAGTTTGCAACTGAAAAGAAACTTTGTGTTCCCAACAAGCTAGGTGAAGGACGGCTTTCACACACACTTATCTCTCAGAACTGAGCATGTGGAGAGACGTTCGTTCATCTAGCACATAGGGAACGGGTTGCAGGAGAAACTTTTACTCTGCTTTCTCAGTCTGTTTCCTAGTGCTGGTTTGAAGTTCCTGCAGTTTTCACTGTAAAACCGAGTTGGAGCTAGTACCTCCCCATATATATGTATGGAGTGGAGTTTGCAACTGAAAAGAAACTTTGTGTTCCCAACATGCTAGGTGAAGGACGGCTTTCACACACACTTATCTCTCAGAACTGAGCATGTGGAGAGACGTTCGCTCATCTAGCACAAAGGGAACGGGTTGCAGGAGAAACTTTTACTGTGGTTTCTCAGTCTGTTTCCTAGTGCCGGTTTGAATTTCCTGCAGTTTTCACTGTAAAACCGAGTTGGAGCTAGTACCTCCCCATATATATGTATGGAGTGGAGTTTGCAACTGAAAAGAAACTTTGTGTTCCCAACATGCTAGGTGAAGGACGGCTTTCACACACACTTATCTCTCAGAACTGAGCATGTGGAGAGACGTTCGTTCATCTAGCACAAAGGGAACGGGTTGCAGGAGAAACTTTACTGTGGTTTCTCAGTCTGTTTCCTAGTGCCGGTTTGAAGTTCCTGCAGTTTTCACTGTAAAACATGGTTGGAGCTAGTACCTCCCCATATATATGTATGGAGTGGAGTTTGCAACTGAAAAGAAACTTTGTGTTCCCACAAACCTAGGTGAAGAACGGCTTTCACACACACTTATCTCTCAGAACTGAGCAGGTGGAGAGACGATCGTTCATCTAGCACATAGGAAACGGGTTGAAGGAGAAATTTTTACTCTGGATTCTCAGTCTGTTTCCTAGTGCTGGTTTGAAGTTCCTGCAGTTTTCACTGTAAAACCGAGTTGGAGCTAGTACCTCCCCATATATATGTATGGAGTGGAGTTTGCAACTGAAAAGAAACTTTGTGTTCCCAACAAGCTAGGTGAAGGACGGCTTTCACACACACTTATCTCTCAGAACTGAGCATGTGGTGATTCGTTCGCTCATCTAGCACAAAGGGAACGGGTTGCAGGAGAAACTTTTACTGTGGTTTCTCAGTCTGTTTCCTAGTGCCAGTTTGAAGTTCCTGCAGTTTTCACTGTAAAACCGAGTTGGAGCTAGTACCTCCCCATATATATGTATGCAGTGGAGTTTGCAACTGAAAAGAAACTTTATGTTCCCAAAAAGCTAGCTGAAGGACGGCTTTCACACACACACATCTCTCAGAACTGAGCATGTGGAGAGACGTTCGTTCATCTAGCACAAAGGGAACAGGTTGCAGGAGAAACTTTTAATCTGGTTTCTCAGTCTGTTTCCTAGTGCCGGTTTGAAGTTCCTGCAGTTTTCACTGTAAAACCGAGTTGGAGCTAGTACCTCCCCATATATATGTATGGAGTGGAGTTTGCAACTGAAAAGAAACTTTGTGTTCCCAACAAGCTAGGTGAAGGACGGCTTTCACACACACTTATCTCTCAGAACTGAGCATGTGGAGAGACGTTCGTTCATCTAGCACAAAGGGAACGGGTTGCAGGAGAAACTTTACTGTGGTTTCTCAGTCTGTTTCCTAGTGCCGGTTCGAATTTCCTGCAGTTTTCACTGTAAAACCTGGTTGGAGCTAGTACCTCCCCATATATATGTATGGAGTGGAGTTTGCAACTGAAAAGAAACTTTGTGTTCCCACCAAGATAGGTGAAGGACGGCTTTAACACACACTTATCTCTCAGAACTGAGCATGTGGAGAGACGTTCGTTCATCTAGCACAAAGGGAACGGTTTGCAGGAGAAACTTTTACTCTGGTTTCTCACTATGTTTCCTAGTGCCGGTTCGAATTTCCTGCAGTTCTCACTGTAAAACCGAGTTGGAGCTAGTACCTCCCCATATATATGTATGGAGTGGAGTTTGCAACTGAAAAGAAACTTTATGTTCCCAAAAAGCTAGCTGAAGCACGGCTTTAACACACACATCTCTCAGAACTGAGCATGTGGAGAGACGTTCGTTCATCTAGCACAAAGGGAACAGGTTGCAGGAGAAAATTTTACTCTGGTTTCTCAGTATGTTTCCTAGTGCCGGTTTGAAGTTCCTGCAGTTTTCACTGTAAAACCTGGTTGGAGCTAGTACCTCCCCATATATATGTAAGGAGTGGTGTTTGCAACTGAAAAGAAACTTTGTGTTCCCAAAAAGCTAGGTGAAGTACGGCTTTCACACACACATATCTCTCAGAACTGAGCATGTGGAGAGACGTTCGTTCATCTAGCAGAAAAGGAACGGGTTGCAGGAGAAACTTTTACTCTGGTTTCTCAGTCTGTTTCCTAGTGCCGGTTTGAAGTTCCTGCAGTTTTCACTGTAAAACCGAGTTGGAGCTAGTACCTCCCCATATATATGTATGGAGTGGAGTTTGCAACTTAAAAGAAACTTTGTGTTCCCAACAAGCTAGGTGAAGGACGGCTTTCACACACACTTATCTCTCAGAACTGAGCATGTGGAGAGACGTTCGTTCATCTAGCAGAAAGGGAACGGGTTGCAGGAGAAACTTTTACTCTGGTTTCTCAGTCTGTTTCCTAGTGCCGGTTTGAAGTTCCTGCAGTTTTCACTGTAAAACCGATTTGGAGCTAGTACCTCCCCATATATATGTATGGAGTGGAGTTTGCAACTGAAAAGAAACTTTGTGTTCCCAACAAGCTAGGTGAAGGACGGCTTTCACACACACACATCTTTCAGAACTGAGCATTTGGAGAGACGTTCGTTCATCTAGCACAAAGGGAACGGGTTGCAGGAGAAAATTTTACTCTGGTTTCTCAGTCTGTTTCCTAGTGCCGGTTTGAAGTTCCTGCAGTTTTCACTGTTAAACCGAGTTGGAGCTAGTACCTCCCCATATATATGTATGGAGAGGAGTTTGCAAATGAAAAGAAACTTTGTGTTCCCAACAAGCTAGGTGAAGGACGGCTTTCACACACAAACATCTTTCAGAACTGAGCATTTGGAGAGACGTTCGTTCATCTAGCACAAAGGGAACGGGTTGCAGGAGAAAATTTTACTCTGGTTTCTCAGTCTGTTTCCTAGTGCCGGTTTGAAGTTCCTGCAGTTTTCACTGTAAAACCTGGTTGGAGCTAGTACTTCCCCATATATATGTAAGGAGTGGAGTTTGCAACTGAAAAGAAACTTTGTGTTCCCAAAAAGCTAGGTGAAGTACGGCTTTCAAACACACATATCTCTCAGAACTGAGCATGTGGAGAGACGTTCGTTCATCTAGTAGAAAAGGAACGGGTTGCAGGAGAAACTTTTACTCTGCTTTCTCAGTGTGTTTCCTAGTGCCGGTTTGAAGTTCCTGCAGTTTTCACTGTAAAACCGAGTTGGAGCTAGTACCTCCCCATATATATGTATGGAGTGGAGTTTGCAACTGAAAAGAAACTTTGTGTTCCCAACATGCTAGGTGAAGGACGGCTTTCACACACACTTATCTCTCAGAACTGAGCATGTGGAGAGACGTTCGTTCATCTAGCACAAAGGGAACGGGTTGCAGGAGAAACTTTTACTCTGGTTTCTCAGTCTGTTTCCTAGTGCCGGTTTGAAGTTCCTGCAGTTTTCACTGTAAAACCGAGTTGGAGCTAGTACCTCCCCATATATATGTATGGAGTGGAGTTTGCAACTGAAAAGAAACTTTGTGTTCCCAACAAGCTAGGTGAAGGACGGCTTTCACACACACTTATCTCTTAGAACTGAGCATGTGGAGAGACGTTCGTTCATCTAGCACAAAAGGAACGGGTTGCAGGAGGAACTTTACTGTGGTTTCTCAGTCTGTTTCCTAGTGCCGGTTTGAAGTTCCTGCAGTTTTCACTGTAAAACCTGGTTGGAGCTAATACCTCCCCATTTATATGTATGGAGTGGAGTTTGCAACTGAAAAGAAACTTTGTGTTCCCACCAAGCTAGGTGAAGGACGGCTTTAACACCCACTTATCTCTCAGAACTGAGCATGTGGAGAGACGTTCGTTCATCTAGCACAAAGGGAACGGGTTGCAGGAGAAACTTTTACTCTGGTTTCTCAGTCTGTTTCCTAGTGCCGGTTTGAATTTCCTGCAGTTCTCACTGTAAAACCGAGTTGGAGCTAGTACCTCCCCATATATATGTATGGAGTGGAGTTTGCAACTGAAAAGAAACTTTGTGTTCCCAACAAGCTAGGTGAAGGACGGCTTTCACACACACTTATCTCTCAGAACTGAGCATGTGGAGAGACGTTCGTTCATCTAGCACATAGGGAACGGGTTGCAGGAGAAACTTTTACTCTGCTTTCTCAGTCTGTTTCCTAGTGCTGGTTTGAAGTTCCTGCAGTTTTCACTGTAAAACCGAGTTGGAGCTAGTACCTCCCCATATATATGTATGGAGTGGAGTTTGCAACTGAAAAGAAACTTTGTGTTCCCAACATGCTAGGTGAAGGACGGCTTTCACACACACTTATCTCTCAGAACTGAGCATGTGGAGAGACGTTCGCTCATCTAGCACAAAGGGAACGGGTTGCAGGAGAAACTTTTACTGTGGTTTCTCAGTCTGTTTCCTAGTGCCGGTTTGAATTTCCTGCAGATTTCAATGTAAAACCGAGTTGGAGCTAGTACCTCCCCATATATATGTATGGAGTGGAGTTTGCAACTGAAAAGAAACTTTGTGTTCCCAACATGCTAGGTGAAGGACGGCTTTCACACACACTTATCTCTCAGAACTGAGCATGTGGAGAGACGTTCGTTCATCTAGCACAAAGGGAACGGGTTGCAGGAGAAACTTTACTGTGGTTTCTCAGTCTGTTTCCTAGTGCCGGTTTGAAGTTCCTGCAGTATTCACTGTAAAACATGGTTGGAGCTAGTACCTCCCCATATATATGTATGGAGTGGAGTTTGCAACTGAAAAGAAACTTTGTGTTCCCACAAACCTAGGTGAAGAACGGCTTTCACACACACTTATCTCTCAGAACTGAGCAGGTGGAGAGACGATCGTTCATCTAGCACATAGGAAACGGGTTGAAGGAGAAATTTTTACTCTGGATTCTCAGTCTGTTTCCTAGTGCTGGTTTGAAGTTCCTGCAGTTTTCACTGTAAAACCGAGTTGGAGCTAGTACCTCCCCATATATATGTATGGAGTGGAGTTTGCAACTGAAAAGAAACTTTGTGTTCCCAACAAGCTAGGTGAAGGACGGCTTTCACACACACTTATCTCTCAGAACTGAGCATGTGGTGATTCGTTCGCTCATCTAGCACAAAGGGAACGGGTTGCAGGAGAAACTTTTACTGTGGTTTCTCAGTCTGTTTCCTAGTGCCAGTTTGAAGTTCCTGCAGTTTTCACTGTAAAACCGAGTTGGAGCTAGTACCTCCCCATATATATGTATGCAGTGGAGTTTGCAACTGAAAAGAAACTTTATGTTCCCAAAAAGCTAGCTGAAGGACGGCTTTCACACACACACATCTCTCAGAACTGAGCATGTGGAGAGACGTTCGTTCATCTAGCACAAAGGGAACAGGTTGCAGGAGAAACTTTTAATCTGGTTTCTCAGTCTGTTTCCTAGTGCCGGTTTGAAGTTCCTGCAGTTTTCACTGTAAAACCGAGTTGGAGCTAGTACCTCCCCATATATATGTATGGAGTGGAGTTTGCAACTGAAAAGAAACTTTGTGTTCCCAACAAGCTAGGTGAAGGACGGCTTTCACACACACTTATCTCTCAGAACTGAGCATGTGGAGAGACGTTCGCTCATCTAGCACAAAGGGAACGGGTTGCAGGAGAAACTTTTACTGTGGTTTCTCAGTCTGTTTCCTAGTGCCGATTTGAAGTTCCTGCAGTTTTCACTGTAAAACCGAGTTGGAGCTAGTACCTCCCCATATATGTGTATGGAGTGGAGTTTGCAACTGAAAAGAAACTTTATGTTCCCAAAAAGCTAGCTGAAGGACGGCTTTCACACACACACATCTCTCAGAACTGAGCATGTGGAGAGACGTTCGTTCATCTAGCACAAAGGGAACAGGTGCAGGAGAAACTTTTACTCTGGTTTCTCAGTCTGTTTCCTAGTGCCGGTTTGAAGTTCCTGCAGTTTTCACTGTAAAACAGAGTTGGAGCTAGTACCTCCCCATATATATGTATGGAGTGGAGTTTGCAACTGAAAAGAAACTTTGTGTTCCCAACAAGCTAGGTGAAGGACGGCTTTCACACACACTTATCTATCAGAACTGAGCATGTGGAGAGACGTTCGTTCATCTAGCACAAAGGGAACGGGTTGCAGGAGAAACTTTTACTCTGGTTTCTCAGTCTGTTTCCTAGTGCCGGTTTGAAGTTCCTGCAGTTTTCACTGTTAAACCGAGTTGGAGCTAGTACCTCCCCATATATATGTATGGAGTGGAGTTTGCAAATGAAAAGAAACTTTGTGTTCCCAACAAGATAGGTGAAGGACGGCTTTCACACACAGACATCTTTCAGAACTGAGCATTTGGAGAGACGTTCGTTCATCTAGCACAAAGGGAACGGGTTGCAGGAGAAAATTTTACTCTGGTTTCTCAGTCTGTTCCCTAGTGCCGGTTTGAATTTCCTGCAGTTTTCACTGTGAAACAGTTTTGGAGCTAGTACCTCCCCATATATATGTAAGGAGTGGAGTTTGCAACTGAAAAGAAACTTTGTGTTCCCAAAAAGCTAGGTGAAGTACGGCTTTCACACACACATATCTCTCAGAACTGAGCATGTGGAGAGACGTTCGTTCATCTAGCAGAAAAGGAACGGGTTGCAGGAGAAACTTTTACTCTGGTTTCTCAGTCTGTTTCCTAGTGCCGGTTTGAAGTTCCTGCAGTTTTCACTGTAAAACCGATTTGGAGCTAGTACCTCCCCATATATATGTATGGAGTGGAGTTTGCAACTGAAAAGAAACTTTGTGTTCCCAACAAGCTAGGTGAAGGACGGCTTTCACACACACTTATCTCTCAGAACTGAGCATGTGGAGAGACGTTCGCTCATCTAGCACAAAGGGAACGGGTTGCAGGAGAAACTTTTACTCTGGTTTCTCAGTCTGTTTCCTAGTGCCGGTTTGAAGTTCCTGCAGTTTTCACTGTAAAACCGAGTTGGAGCTAGTACCTCCCCATATATATGTATGGAGTGGAGTTTGCAACTGAAAAGAAACTTTATGTTCCCAAAAAGCTAGGTGAAGGACGGCTTTCACACACACACATCTCTCAGAACTGAGCATGAATAGAGACGTTCGTTCATCTAGCACAATGGGAACAGGTTGCAGGAGAAACTATTACTCTGGTTTCTCAGTCTGTTTCCTAGTGCCGGTTTGAAGTTCCTGCAGTTTTCACTGTAAAAGAGAGTTGGAGCTAGTACCTCCCCATATATATGTATGGAGAGGAGTTTGCAACTGAAAAGAAAATTTGTGTTCCCAACAACCTAGGTGAAGGACGGCTTTCACACACACTTATCTCTCAGAACTGAGCATGTGGAGAGACGTTCGTTCATCTAGCACAAAGGGAACGGTTTGCAGGAGAAAGTTTTACTCTGGTTTCTCAGTCTGTTTCCTAGTGCCGGTTTGAAGTTCCTGCAGTTTTCACTGTAAAACCGATTTGGTGCTAGTACCTCCCCATATATATGTATGGAGTGGAGTTTGCAACTGAAAAGAAACTTTGTGTTCCCAACAAGCTAGGTGAAGGACGGCTTTCACACACACACATCTTTCAGAACTGAGCATTTGGAGAGACGTTCGTTCATCTAGCACAAAGGGAACAGGTTGCAGGAGAAAATTTTACTCTGGTTTCTCAGTCTGTTTCCTAGTGCCGGTTTGAAGTTCCTGCAGTTTTCACTGTAAAACCGAGTTGGAGCTAGTACCTCCCCATATATATGTATGGAGTGGAGTTTGCAAATGAAAAGAAACTTTGTGTTCCCAACAAGCTAGATGAAGGACGGCTTTCACACACAAACATCTTTCAGAACTGAGCATTTGGAGAGACGTTCGTTCATCTAGCACAAAGGGAACGGGTTGCAGGAGAAAATTTTACTCTGGTTTCTCAGTCTGTTTCCTAGTGCCGGTTTGAAGTTCCTGCAGTTTTCACTGTAAAACCTGGTTGGAGCTAGTACCTCCCCATATATATGTAAGGAGTGGAGTTTGCAACTGAAAAGAAACTTTGTGTTCCCAACAAGCTAGGTGAAGGACGGCTTTCACACACACTTATCTCTCAGAACTGAGCATGTGGAGAGACGTTCGTTCATCTAGCACAAAGGGAACGGGTTGCAGGAGAAACTTTTACTCTGGTTTCTCAGTCTGTTTCCTAGTGCCGGTTTGAAGATCCTGCAGTTTTCACTGTAAAACCGATTTGGAGCTAGTACCTCCCCATATATATGTATGGAGTGGAGTTTGCAACTGAAAAGAAACTTTGTGTTCCCAACAAGCTAGTTGAAGGACGGCTTTCACACACACACATCTTTCAGAACTGAGCATTTGGAGAGACGTTCGTTCATCTAGCACAAAGGGAACGGGTTGCAGGAGAAACTTTTACTCTGGTTTCTCAGTCTGTTTCCTAGTGCCGGTTTGAAGTTCCTGCAGTTTTCAATGTTAAACCGAGTTGTAGCTAGTACCTCCCCATATATATGTATGGAGTGGAGTTTGCAAATGAAAAGAAACTTTGTGTTCCCAACAAGCTAGGTGAAGGACGGCTTTCACACACAAACATCTTTCAGAACTGAGCATTTGGAGAGACGTTCGTTCATCTAGCACAAAGGGAACGGGTTGCAGGAGAAAATTTTACTCTGGTTTCTCAGTCTGTTTCCTAGTGCCGGTTTGAAGTTCCTGCAGTTTTCACTGTAAAACCTGGTTGGAGCTAGTACCTCCCCATATATATGTAAGGAGTGGAGTTTGCAACTGAAAAGAAACTTTGTGTTCCCAAAAAGCTAGGTGAAGTACGGCTTTCACACACACATATCTCTCAGAACTGAGCATGTGGAGAGACGTTCGTTCATCTAGCAGAAAAGGAACGGGTTGCAGGAGAAACTTTTACTCTGGTTTCTCAGTCTGTTTCCTAGTGCCGGTTTGAAGTTCCTGCAGTTTTCACTGTAAAACAGAATTGGAGCTAGTACCTCGCCATATATATGTATGGAGTGGAGTTTGCAACTGAAAAGAAAGTTTGTGTTCCCAACAAGCTAGGTGAAGGACGGCTTTCACACACACTTATCTCTCAGAACTGAGCATGTGGAGAGACGTTCGTTCATCTAGCACAAAGGGAACGGGTTGCAGGAGAAACTTTTACTCTGGTTTCTCAGTCTGTTTCCTAGTGCCGGTTTGAAGTTCCTGCAGTTTTCACTGTAAAACCGATTTGGAGCTAGTACCTCCCCATATATATGTATGGAGTGGAGTTTGCAACTGAAAAGAAACTTTGTGTTCCCAACAAGCTAGGTGAAGGACGGCTTTCACACACACACATCTTTCAGAACTGAGCATTTGGAGAGACGTTCGTTCATCTAGCACAAAGGGAACGGGTTGCAGGAGAAAATTTTACTCTGGTTTCTTAGTCTGTTTCCTAGTGCCGGTTTGAAGTTCCTGCAGTTTTCACTGTAAAACCGAGTTGGAGCTTGTACCTCCCCATATATATGTATGGAGTGGAGTTTGCAAATGAAAAGAAACTTTGTGTTCCCAACAAGCTAGGTGAAGGAAGGCTTTCTCACACACACATCTTTCAGAACTGAGCATTTGGAGAGGCTTTCGTTCATCTAGCACAAAGGGAACGGGTTGCAGGAGAAAATTTTACTCTGGTTTCTCAGTCTGTTTCCTAGTGCCGGTTTGAAGTTCCTGCAGTTTTCACTGTAAAACCTGGTTGGAGCTAGTACCTCCCCATATATATGTAAGGAGTGGAGTTTGCAACTGAAAAGAAACTTTGTGTTCCCAAAAAGCTAGGTGAAGTACGGCTTTCACACACACATATCTCTCAGAACTGAGCATGTGGAGAGACGTTCGTTCATCTAGCAGAAAAGGAACGGGTTGCAGGAGAAACTTTTACTCTGGTTTCTCAGTCTGTTTCCTAGTGCCGGTTTGAAGTTCCTGCAGTTTTCACTGTAAAACCGATTTGGAGCTAGTACCTCCCCATATATATATATGGAGTGGAGTTTGCAACTGAAAAGAAACTTTGTGTTCCCAACAAGCTAGGTGAAGGACGGCTTTCACACACACTTATCTCTCAGAACTGAGCATGTGGAGAGACGTTCGTTCATCTAGCACAAAGGGAACGGGTTGCAGGAGAAACTTTTACTCTGGTTTCTCAGTCTGTTTCCTAGTGCCGGTTTGAAGTTCCTGCAGTTTTCACTGTAAAACCGATTTGGAGCTAGTACCTCCCCATATATATGTATGGAGTGGAGTTTGCAACTGAAAAGAAACTTTGTGTTCCCAACAAGCTAGGTGAAGGACGGCTTTCACACACACACATCTTTCACAACTGAGCATATGGAGAGACGTTCGTTCATCTAGCACAAAGGGAACGGGTTGCAGGAGAAAATTTTACTCTGGTTTCTCAGTCTGTTTCCTAGTGCCGGTTTGAAGTTCCTGCAATTTTCACTGTTAAACCGAGTTGGAGCTAGTACATCCCCATATATATGTATGGAGTGGAGTTTGCAAATGAAAAGAAACTTTGTGTTCCCAACAAGCTAGGTGAAGGACGGCTTTCACACACAAACATCTTTCAGAACTGAGCATTTGGAGAGACGTTCGTTCATCTAGCACAAAGGGAACGGGTTGCAGGAGAAAATTTTACTCTGGTTTCTCAGTCTGTTTCCTAGTGCCGGTTTGAATTTCCTGCAGTTTTCACTGTAAAACCTGGTTGGAGCTAGTACCTCCCCATATATATGTAAGGAGTGGAGTTTGCAACTGAAAAGTACCTTTGTGTTCCCAAAAATCTAGGTGAAGTACGGCTTTCACACACACATATCTCTCAGAACTGAGCATGTGGAGAGACGTTCGTTCATCTAGCAGGAAAGGAACGGGTTGCAGGAGAAATTTTTACTCTGCTTTCTCAGTCTGTTTCCTAGTGCCGGTTTGAAGTTACTGCAGTTTTCACTGTAAAACCGAGTTGGAGCTAGTACCTCCCCATATATATGTATGGAGTGGAGTTTGCAACTGAAAAGAAACTTTGTGTTCCCAACATGCTAGGTGAAGGACGGCTTTCACACACACTTATCTCTCAGAACTGAGCATGTGGAGAGACGTTCGTTCATCTAGCACAAAGGGAACGGGTTGCAGGAGAAACTTTTACTCTGGTTTCTCAGTCTGTTTCCTAGTGCCGGTTCGAATTTCCTGCAGTTTTCACTGTAAAACCGAGTTGGAGCTAGTACCTCCCCATATATATGTATGGAGTGGAGTTTGCAACTGAAAAGAAACTTTGTGTTCCCAACAAGCTAGGTGAAGGACGGCTTTCACACACACTTATCTCTCAGAACTGAGCATGTGGAGAGACGTTCGTTCATCTAGCACAAAGGGAACGGGTTGCAGGAGAAACTTTACTGTGGTTTCTCAGTCTGTTTCCTAGTGCCGGTTTGAAGTTCCTGCAGTTTTCACTGTAAAACCTGGTTGGAGCTAGTGCCTCCCCATATATATATATGGAGTGGAGTTTGCAACTGAAAAGAAACTTTGTGTTCCCAACAAGCTAGGTGAAGTACGGCTTTCACACACACTTCTCTCTCAGAACTGAGCATGTGGAGAGACGTTCGTTCATCTAGCACAAAGGGAACGGGTTGCAGGAGAAACTTTTACTCTGGTTTCTCAGTCTGTTTCCTAGTGCCGGTTTGAAGTTCCTGCAGTTTTCACTGTAAAACCGATTTGGAGCTAGTACCTCCCCATATATATGTATGGAGTGGAGTTTGCAACTGAAAAGAAACTTTGTGTTCCCAACAAGCTAGGTGAAGAACGGCTTTCACACACACACATCTTTCAGAACTGAGCATTTGGAGAGACGTTCGTTCATCTAGCACAAAGGGAACGGGTTGCAGGAGAAAATTTTACTCTGGTTTCTCAGTCTGTTTCCTAGTGCCGGTTTGAAGTTCCTGCAGTTTTCACTGTAAAACCGAGTTGGAGCTAGTACCTCCCCATATATATGTATGGAGTGGAGTTTGCAAATGAAAAGAAACTTTGTGTTCCCAACAAGATAGGTGAAGGACGGCTTTCACACACAAACATCTTTCAGAACTGAGCATTTGGAGAGACATTCGTTCATCTAGCACAAAGGGTACGGGTTGCAGGAGAAAATTTTACTCTGGTATCTCAGTCTGTTTCCTAGTGCCGGTTTTAAGTTCCTGAAGTTTTCACTGTAAAACCTGGTTGGAGCTAGTACCTCCCCATATATATGTAAGGAGTGGAGTTTGCAACTGAAAAGAAACTTTGTGTTCCGAAAAAGCTAGGTGAAGTACGGCTTTCACACACACATATATCTCAGAACTGAGCATGTGGAGAGACGTTCGTTCATCTAGCAGAAAAGGAACGGGTTGCAGGAGAAACTTTTACTCTGGTTTCTCAGTCTGTTTCCTAGTGCCGGTTTGAAGTTCCTGCAGTTTTCACTGTAAAACCGAGTTGGAGCTAGTACCTCCCCATATATATGTATGGAGTGGAGTTTGCAACTGAAAAGAAACTTTGTGTTCCCAACAAGCTAGGTGAAGGACGGCTTTCACACACACTTATCTCTCAGAACTGAGCATGTGGAGAGACGTTCGTTCATCTAGCAGAAAGGGAACGGGTTGCAGGAGAAACTTTTACTCTGGTTTCTCAGTCTGTTTCCTAGTGCCGGTTTGAAGTTCCTGCAGTTTTCACTGTAAAACCGATTTGGAGCTAGTACCTCCCCATATATATGTATGGAGTGGAGTTTGCAACTGAAAAGAAACTTTGTGTTCCCAACAAGCTAGGTGAAGGACGGCTTTCACACACACACATCTTTCAGAACTGAGCATTTGGAGAGACATTCGATCATCTAGCACAAAGGGAACGGGTTGCAGGAGAAAATTTTACTCTGGTTTCTCAGTCTGTTTCCTAGTGCCGGTTTGAAGTTCCTGCAGTTTTCACTGTTAAACCGAGTTGGAGCTAGTACCTCCCCATATATATGTATGGAGAGGAGTTTGCAAATGAAAAGAAACTTTGTGTTCCCAACAAGCTAGGTGAAGGACGGCTTTCACACACAAACATCTTTCAGAACTGAGCATTTGGAGAGACGTTCGTTCATCTAGCACAAAGGGAACGGGTTGCAGGAGAAAATTTTACTCTGGTTTCTCAGTCTGTTTCCTAGTGCCGGTTTGAAGTTCCTGCAGTTTTCACTGTAAAACCTGGTTGGAGCTAGTACCTCCCCATATATATGTAAGGAGTGCAGTTTGCAACTGAAAAGAAACTTTGTGTTCCGAAAAAGCTAGGTGAAGTACGGCTTTCACACACACATATATCTCAGAACTGAGCATGTGGAGAGACGTTCGTTCATCTAGCAGAAAAGGAACGGGTTGCAGGAGAAACTTTTACTCTGGTTTCTCAGTCTGTTTCCTAGTGCCGGTTTGAAGTTCCTGCAGTTTTCACTGTAAAACCGAGTTGGAGCTAGTACCTCCCCATATATATGTATGGAGTGGAGTTTGCAACTGAAAAGAAACTTTGTGTTCCCAACAAGCTAGGTGAAGGACGGCTTTCACACACACTTATCTCTCAGAACTGAGCATGTGGAGAGACGTTCGTTCATCTAGCAGAAAGGGAACGGGTTGCAGGAGAAACTTTTACTCTGGTTTCTCAGTCTGTTTCCTATTGCCGGTTTGAAGTTCCTGCAGTTTTCACTGTAAAACCGAGTTGGAGCTAGTACCTCCCCATATATATGTATGGAGTGGAGTTTGCAACTGAAAAGAAACTTTGTGTTCCCAACAAGCTAGGTGAAGGACGGCTTTCACACACACACATCTTTCAGAACTGAGCATTTGGAGAGACATTCGATCATCTAGCACAAAGGGAACGGGTTGCAGGAGAAAATTTTACTCTGGTTTCTCAGTCTGTTTCCTAGTGCCGGTTTGAAGTTCCTGCAGTTTTCACTGTTAAACCGAGTTGGAGCTAGTACCTCCCCATATATATGTATGGAGAGGAGTTTGCAAATGAAAAGAAACTTTGTGTTCCCAACAAGCTAGGTGAAGTACGGCTTTCACACACACATATCTCTCAGAACTGAGCTTGTGGAGAGACGTTCGTTCATCTAGCAGAAAAGGAACGGGTTGCAGGAGAAACTTTTACTCTGGTTTCTCAGTCTGTTTCCTAGTGCCGGTTTGAAGTTCCTGCAGTTTTCACTGTAAAACCGAGTTGGAGCTAGTACCTCCCCATATATATGTATGGAGTGGAGTTTGCAACTGAAAAGAAACTTTGTGTTCCCAACATGCTAGGTGAAGGACGGCTTTCACACACACTTATCTCTCGGAACTGAGCATGTGGAGAGACGTTCGTTCATCTAGCACAAAGGGAACGTGTTGCAGGAGAAACTTTTACTCTGGTTTCTCAGTCTGTTTCCTAGTGCCGGTTTGAAGTTCCTGCAGTTTTCACTGTAAAACCGAGTTGGAGCTAGTACCTCCCCATATATATGTATGGAGTGGAGTTTGCACCTGAAAAGAAACTTTGTGTTCCCAACAAGATAGGTGAAGGACGGCTTTCACACACACTTATCTCTTAGAACTGAGCATGTGGAGAGACGTTCGTTCATCTAGCACAAAGGGAACGGGTTGCAGGAGAAACTTTACTGTGGTTTCTCAGTCTGTTTCCTAGTGCCGGTTTGAAGTTCCTGCAGTTTTCACTGTAAAACCTGGTTGGAGCTAATACGTCCCCATATATATGTATGGAGTGGAGTTTGCAACTGAAAAGAAACTTTGTGTTCCCACCAAGGTAGGTGAAGGACGGCTTTAACACCCACTTATCTCTCAGAACTGAGCATGTGGAGAGACGTTCGTTCATCTAGCACAAAGGGAACGGGTTGCAGGAGAAACTTTTACTGTGGTTTCTCAGTCTGTTTCCTAGTGCCGGTTTGAAGTTCCTGCAGTTTTCACTGTAAAACCGAGTTGGAGCTAGTACCTCCCCATATATATGTATGGAGTGGAGTTTGCAACTGAAAAGAAACTTTGTGTTCCCAACATGCTAGGTGAAGGACGGCTTTCACACACACTTATCTCTCAGAACTGAGCATGTGGAGAGACGTTCGTTCATCTAGCACAAATGGAACGGGTTGCAGGAGAAACTTTACTGTGGTTTCTCAGTGTGTTTCCTAGTGCCGGTTTGAAGTTCCTGCAGTTTTCACTGTAAAACCTGGTTGGAGCTAGTACCTCCCCATATATATGTATGGAGTGGAGTTTGCAACTGAAAAGAAACTTTGTGTTCCCACAAAGCTAGGTGAAGAACGGCTTTCACACACACTTATCTCTCAGAACTGAGCAGGTGGAGAGACGATCGTTCATCTAGCACATAGGAAACTGGTTGCAGGAGAAATTTTTACTCTGGATTCTCAGTCTGTTTCCTAGTGCTGGTTTGAAGTTCCTGCAGTTTTCACTGTAAAACAGAGTTGGAGCTAGTACCTCCCCATATATATGTATGGAGTGGAGTTTGCAACTGGAAAGAAACTTTGTGTTCCCAACAAGCTAGGTGAAGGACGGCTTTCACACACACTTATCTCTCAGAACTGAGCATGTGGTGAGACGTTCGCTCATCTAGCACAAAGGGAACGGGTTGCAGGAGAAACTTTTACTGTGGTTTCTCAGTCTGTTTCCTAGTGCCGGTTTGAAGTTCCTGCAGTTTTCACTGTAAAACCGAGTTGGAGCTAGTACCTCCCCATATATATGTATGGAGTGGAGTTTGCAACTGAAAAGAAACTTTATGTTCCCAAAAAGCTAGCTGAAGAACGGCTTTCACACACACACATCTCTCAGAACTGAGCATGTGGAGAGACGTTCGTTCATCTAGCAGAAAAGGAACGGGTTGCAGGAGAAACTTTTACTCTGGTTTCTCAGTCTGTTTCCTAGTGCCGGTTTGAAGTTCCTGCAGTTTTCACTGTAAAACCGAGTTGGAGCTAGTACTTCCCCATATATATGTATGGAGTGGAGTTTGCAACTGAAAAGAAACTTTGTGTTCCCAACATGCTAGGTTAAGGACGGCTTTCACACACACTTATCTCTCAGAACTGAGCATGTGGAGAGATGTTCGTTCATCTAGCACAAAGGGAACGGGTTGCAGGAGAAACTTTTACTCTGGTTTCTCAGTCTATTTCCTAGTGCTGGTTCGAATTTCCTGCAGTTTTCACTGTAAAACCGAGTTGGAGCTTGTACCTCCCCATATATATTTATGGAGTGGAGTTTGCAACTGAAAAGAAACTTTGTGTTCCCAACAAGCTAGGTGAAGGACGGCTTTCACACACACTTATCTCTCAGAACTGAGCATGTGGAGAGACGTTCGTTCATCTAGCACAAAGGGAACGGGTTGCAGGAGAAACTTTACTGTGGTTTCTCAGTCTGTTTCCTAGAGCCGGTTCGAATTTCCTGCAGTTTTCACTGTAAAACCTGGTTGGAGCTAGTACCTCCCCATATATATGTATGGAGTGGAGTTTGCAACTGAAAAGAAACTTTGTGTTCCCACCAAGCTAGGTGAAGGACGGCTTTAACACACACTTATCTCTCAGAACTGAGCATGTGGAGAGACGTTCGTTCATCTAGCACAAAGGGAACGGTTTGCAGGAGAAACTTTTACTCTGGTTTCTCACTATGTTTCCTAGTGCCGGTTCGAAATTCCTGCAGTTCTCACTGTAAAACCGAGTTGGAGCTAGTACCTCCCCATATATATGTATGGAGTGGAGTTTGCAACTGAAAAGAAACTTTATGTTCCCAAAAAGCTAGCTGAAGCACGGCTTTAACACACACATCTCTCAGAACTGAGCATGTGGAGAGACGTTCGTTCATCTAGCACAAAGGGAACAGGTTGCAGGAGAAAATTTTACTCTGGTTTCTCAGTCTGTTTCCTAGTGCCGGTTTGAAGTTCCTGCAGTTTTCACTGTAAAACAGAGTTGGAGCTAGTACCTCCCCATATATATGTATGGAGTGGAGTTTGCAACTGAAAAGAAACTTTGTGTTCCCAACAAGCTAGGTGAAGGACGGCTTTCACACACACTTATCTATCAGAACTGAGCATGTGGAGAGACGTTCGTTCATCTAGCACAAAGGGAACGGGTTGCAGGAGAAACTTTTACTCTGGTTTCTCAGTCTGTTTCCTAGTGCCGGTTTGAAGTTCCTGCAGTTTTCACTGTTAAACCGAGTTGGAGCTAGTACCTCCCCATAGATATGTATGGAGTGGAGTTTGCAAATGAAAAGAAACTTTGTGTTCCCAACAAGCTAGGTGAAGGACGGCTTTCACACACAAACATCTTTCAGAACTGAGCATTTGGAGAGACGTTCGTTCATCTAGCACAAAGGGAACGGGTTGCAGGAGAAAATTTTACTCTGGTTTCTCAGTCTGTTTCCTAGTGCCGGTTTGAATTTCCTGCAGTTTTCACTGTGAAACCGTGTTGGAGCTAGTACCTCCCCATATATATGTAAGGAGTGGAGTTTGCAACTGAAAAGAAACTTTGTGTTCCCAAAAAGCTAGGTGAAGTACGGCTTTCACACACACATATCTCTCAGAACTGAGCATGTGGAGAGACGTTCGTTCATCTAGCAGAAAAGGAACGGGTTGCAGGAGAAACTTTTACTCTGGTTTCTCAGTCTGTTTCCTAGTGCCGGTTTGAAGTTCCTGCAGTTTTCACTGTAAAACCTGGTTGGAGCTAGTACCTCCCCATATATATGTATGGAGTGGAGTTTGCAACTGAAAAGAAACTTTGTGTTCCCAACATGCTAGGTTAAGGACGGCTTTCACACACACTTATCTCTCAGAACTGAGCATGTGGAGAGACGTTCGTTCATCTAGCACAAAGGGAACGGTTTGCAGGAGAAACTTTTACTCAGGTTTCTCACTCTGTTTCCTAGTGCCGGTTCGAATTTCCTGCAGTTCTCACTGTAAAACCGAGTTGGAGCTAGTACCTCCCCATATATATGTATGGAGTGGAGTTTGAAACTGAAAGAAACTTTGTGTTCCCAACAAGCTAGGTGAAGGTCGGCTTTCACACACACTTATCTCTCAGAACTGAGCATGTGGAGAGACGTTCGTTCATCTAGCACATAGGGAACGGGTTGCAGGAGAAACTTTTACTCTGGATTCTCAGTCTGTTTCCTAGTGCTGGTTTGAAGTTCCTGCAGTTTTCACTGTAAAATCGAGTTGGAGCTAGTACCTCCCCATATATATGTATGGAGTGGAGTTTGCAACTGAAAAGAAACTTTGTGTTCCCAACAAGCTAGGTGAAGAACGGCTTTCACACACACTTATCTCTCAGAACTGAGCATGTGGAGAGAAGTTCGCTCATCTAGCACAAAGGGAACGGGTTGCAGGGGAAACTTTTACTCTGGTTTCTCAGTCTGTTTCCTAGTGCCGGTTTGAAGTTCCTGCAGTTTTCACTGTAAAATCGAGTTGGAGCTAGTACCTCCCCATATATATGTATGGAGTGGAGTTTGCAACTGAAAAGAAACTTTGTGTTCCCAACATGCTAGGTGAAGGACGGCTTTCACACACACTTATCTCTCAGAACTGAGCATGTGGTGAGAAGTTCGTTCATCTAGCACAAAGACAACGGGTTGCAGGAGAAACTTTTACTCTGGTTTCTCAGTCTGTTTCCTAGTGCCGGTTTGAAGTTCCTGCAGTTTTCACTGTAAAACCGAGTTGGAGCTAGTACCTCCCCATATATATGTATGGAGTGGAGTTTGCAACTGAAAAGAAACTTTGTGTTCCCAACAAGCTAGGTGAAGGACGGCTTTCACACACACTTATCTCTCAGAACTGAGCATGTGGAGAGACGTTCGTTCATCTAGCACAAAGGGAACGGGTTGCAGGAGAAACTTTACTGTGGTTTCTCAGTCTGTTTCCTAGTGCCGGTTTGAAGTTCCTGCAGTTTTCACTATAAAACCTGGTTGGAGCTAGTACCTCCCCATATATATGTATGGAGTGGAGTTTGCAACTGAAAAGAAACTTTGTGTTCCCACCAAGCTAGGTGAAGAACGGCTTTCACACACACTTATCTCTCAGAACTGAGCAGGTGGAGAGACGATCGTTCATCTAGCACATAGGAAACGGGTTGCAAGAGAAACTTTTACTGTGGATTCTCAGTCTGTTTCCTAGTGCTGGTTTGAAGTTCCTGCAGTTTTCACTTTAAAACCGAGTTGGAGCTAGTACCTCCCCATATATATGTATGGAGTGGAGTTTGCAACTGAAAAGAAACTTTATGTTCCCAAAAAGCTAGCTGAAGTACGGCTTTCACACACACACATCTCTCAGAACTGAGCATGTGGAGAGACGTTCGTTCATCTAGCACAAAGGGAACAGGTTGCAGGAGAAACTTTTACTCTGGTTTCTCAGTCTGTTTCCTAGTGCCGGTTTGAAGTTCCTGCAGTTTTCACTGTAAAACCGATTTGGAGCTAGTACCTCCCCATATATATGTATGGAGTGGAGTTTGCAACTGAAAAGAAACTTTGTGTTCCCAACAAGCTAGGTGAAGGACGGCTTTCACACACACACATCTTTCAGAACTGAGCATTTGGAGAGACGTTCGTTCATCTAGCACAAAGGGAACGGGTTGCAGGAGAAAATTTTACTCTGGTTTCTCAGTCTGTTTCCTAGTGCCGGTTTGAAGTTCCTGCAGTTTTCACTGTTAAACCGAGTTGGAGCTAGTACCTCCCCATATATATGTATGGAGTGGAGTTTGCAACTGAAAAGAAACTTTGTGTTCCCAACAAGCTAGGTGAAGGACGGCTTTCACACACAAACATCTTTCAGAACTGAGCATTTGGAGAGACGTTCGTTCATCTAGCACAAAGGAAACGGGTTGCAGGGGAAAATTTTTCTCTGGTTTCTGAGTCTGTTTCCTAGTGCCGGTTTGAATTTCCTGCAGTTTTCACTGTAAAACATGGTTGGAGCTAGTACCTCCCCATATATATGTAAGGAGTGGAGTTTGCAACTGAAAAGAAACTTTGTGTTCCCAAAAAGCTAGATGAAGTACAGCTTTCACACACACATATCTCTCAGAACTGAGCATGTGGAGAGACGTTCGTTCATCTAGCAGAAAAGGAACGGGTTGCAGGAGAAACTTTTTCTCTGGTTTCTCAGTCTGTTTCCTAGTGCCGGTTTGAAGTTCCTGCAGTTTTCACTGTAAAACCTGGTTGGAGCTAGTACCTCCCCATATATATGTATGGAGTGGAGTTTGCAACTGAAAAGAAACTTTGTGTTCCCACCAAGCTAGGTGAAGGACGGCTTTAACACCCACTTATCTCTCAGAACTGAGCATGTGGAGAGACGTTCGTTCATCTAGCACAAAGGGAACGGGTTGCAGGAGAAACTTTTACTCTGGTTTCTCAGTCTGTTTCCTAGTGCCGGTTTGAAGTTCCTGCAGTTTTCACTGTAAAACAGAGTTGGAGCTAGTACCTCCCCATATATATGTATGGAGTGGAGTTTGCAACTGAAAAGAAACTTTGTGTTCCCAACAAGCTAGGTGAAGGACGGCTTTCACACACACTTATCTATCAGAACTGAGCATGTGGAGAGACGTTCGTTCATCTAGCACAAAGGGAACGGGTTGCAGGAGAAACTTTTACTCTGGTTTCTCAGTCTGTTTCCTAGTGCCGGTTTGAATTTCCTGCAGTTTTCACTGTAAAACCGAGTTGGAGCTAGTACCTCCCCATATATATGTAAGGAGTGGAGTTTGCAACTGAAAAGAAACTTTGTGTTCCCAAAAAGCTAGGTGAAGTACGGCTTTCACACACACATATCTCTCAGAAATGAGCATGTGGAGAGACGTTCGTTCATCTAGCAGAAAAGGAACGGGTTGCAGGAGAAACTTTTACTCTGCTTTCTCAGTCTGTTTCCTAGTGCCGGTTTGAAGTTCCTGCAGTTTTCACTGTAAAACCGAGTTGGAGCTTGTACCTCCCCATATATATGTATGGAGTGGAGTTTGCAACTGAAAAGAAACTTTGTGTTCCCAACATGCTAGGTGAAGGACGGCTTTCACACACACTTATCTCTCAGAACTGAGCATGTGGAGAGACGTTCGTTCATCTAGCAGAAAGGGAACGGGTTGCAGGAGAAACATTTACTCTGGTTTCTCAGTCTGTTTCCAAGTGCCGGTTCGAATTTCCAGCAGTTTTCACTGTAAAACCTAGTTGGAGCTAGTAACTCCCCATATATATGTATGGAGTGGAGTTTGCAACTGAAAAGAAACTTTGTGTTCCCAACAAGCTAGGTGAAGGACGGCTTTCACACACACTTATCTCTCAGAACTGAGCATGTGGAGAGACGTTCGTTCATCTAGCACAAAGGGAACGGGTTGCAGGGGAAACTTTACTGTGGTTTCTCAGTCTGTTTCCTAGTGCCGGTTTGAAGTTCCTGCAGTTTTCACTGTAAAACCTGGTTGGAGCTAGTACCTCCCCATATATATGTATGGAGTGGAGTTTGCAACTGAAAAGAAACTTTGTGTTCCCAACATGCTAGGTGAAGGACGGCTTTCACACACACTTATCTCTCAGAACTGAGCATGTGGTGAGAAGTTCGTTCATCTAGCACAAAGAGAACGGGTTGCAGGAGAAAATTTTACTCTGGTTTCTCAGTCTGTTTCCTAGTGCCGGTTTGAAGTTCCTGCAGTTTTCACTGTAAAACCGAGTTGGAGCTAGTACCTCCCCATATATATGTATGGAGTGGAGTTTGCAACTGAAAAGAAACTTTGTGTTCCCAACAAGCTAGGTGAAGGACGGCTTTCACACACACTTATCTCTCAGAACTGAGCATGTGGAGAGACGTTCGTTCATCTAGCACAAAGGGAACGGGTTGCAGGAGAAACTTTACTGTGGTTTCTCAGTCTGTTTCCTAGTGCCGGTTTGAAGTTCCTGCAGTTTTCACTATAAAACCTGGTTGGAGCTAGTACCTCCCCATATATATGTATGGAGTGGAGTTTGCAACTGAAAAGAAACTTTGTGTTCCCACCAAGCTAGGTGAAGAACGGCTTTCACACACACTTATCTCTCAGAACTGAGCAGGTGGAGAGACGATCGTTCATCTAGCACATAGGAAACGGGTTGCAAGAGAAACTTTTACTGTGGATTCTCAGTCTGTTTCCTAGTGCTGGTTTGAAGTTCCTGCAGTTTTCACTTTAAAACCGAGTTGGAGCTAGTACCTCCCCATATATATGTATGGAGTGGAGTTTGCAACTGAAAAGAAACTTTATGTTCCCAAAAAGCTAGCTGAAGTACGGCTTTCACACACACACATCTCTCAGAACTGAGCATGTGGAGAGACGTTCGTTCATCTAGCACAAAGGGAACAGGTTGCAGGAGAAACTTTTACTCTGGTTTCTCAGTCTGTTTCCTAGTGCCGGTTTGAAGTTCCTGCAGTTTTCACTTTAAAACCGAGTTGGAGCTAGTACCTCCCCATATATATGTATGGAGTGGAGTTTGCAACTGAAAAGAAACTTTGTGTTCCCAACAAGCTAGGTGAAGGACGGCTTTCACACACACTTATCTCTCAGAACTGAGTATGTGGAGAGAAGTTCGTTCATCTAGCACAAAGGGAACGGGTTGCAGGAGAAACTTTTACTCTGGTTTCTCAGTCTGTTTCCTAGTGCTGGTTTGAAGTTCCTGCAGTTTTCACTGTAAAACCGATTTGGAGCTAGTACCTCCCCATATATATGTATGGAGTGGAGTTTGCAACTGAAAAGAAACTTTGTGTTCCCAACAAGCTAGGTGAAGAACGGCTTTCACACACACACATCTTTCAGAACTGAGCATTTGGAGAGACGTTCGTTCATCTAGCACAAAGGGAACGGGTTGCAGGAGAAAATTTTACTCTGGTTTCTCAGTCTGTTTCCTAGTGCCGGTTTGAAGTTCCTGCAGTTTTCACTGTTAAACCGATTTGGAGCTAGTACCTCCCCATATATATGTATGGAGTGGAGTTTGCAACTGAAAAGAAACTTTGTGTTCCCAACAAGCTAGGTGAAGGACGGCTTTCACACACAAACATCTTTCAGAACTGAGCATTTGGAGAGACGTTCGTTCATCTAGCACAAAGGAAACGGGTTGCAGGGGAAAATTTTTCTCTGGTTTCTGAGTCTGTTTCCTAGTGCCGGTTTGAATTTCCTGCAGTTTTCACTGTAAAACATGGTTGGAGCTAGTACCTCCCCATATATATGTAAGGAGTGGAGTTTGCAACTGAAAAGAAACTTTGTGTTCCCAAAAAGCTAGATGAAGTACAGCTTTCACACACACATATCTCTCAGAACTGAGCATGTGGAGAGACGTTCGTTCATCTAGCAGAAAAGGAACGGGTTGCAGGAGAAACTTTTTCTCTGGTTTCTCAGTCTGTTTCCTAGTGCCGGTTTGAAGTTCCTGCAGTTTTCACTGTAAAACCTGGTTGGAGCTAGTACCTCCCCATATATATGTATGGAGTGGAGTTTGCAACTGAAAAGAAACTTTGTGTTCCCACCAAGCTAGGTGAAGGACGGCTTTAACACACACTTATCTCTCAGAACTGAGCATGTGGAGAGACGTTCGTTCATCTAGCACAAAGGGAACGGGTTGCAGGAGAAACTTTTACTCTGGTTTCTCAGTCTGTTTCCTAGTGCCGGTTTGAAGTTCCTGCAGTTTTCACTGTAAAACAGAGTTGGAGCTAGTACCTCCCCATATATATGTATGGAGTGGAGTTTGCAACTGAAAAGAAACTTTGTGTTCCCAACAAGCTAGGTGAAGGACGGCTTTCACACACACTTATCTATCAGAACTGAGCATGTGGAGAGACGTTCGTTCATCTAGCACAAAGGGAACGGGTTGCAGGAGAAACTTTTACTCTGGTTTCTCAGTCTGTTTCCTAGTGCCGGTTTGAATTTCCTGCAGTTTTCACTGTAAAACCGAGTTGGAGCTAGTACCTCCCCATATATATGTAAGGAGTGGAGTTTGCAACTGAAAAGAAACTTTGTGTTCCGAAAAAGCTAGGTGAAGTACGGCTTTCACACACACATATATCTCAGAACTGAGCATGTGGAGAGACGTTCGTTCATCTAGCAGAAAAGGAACGGGTTGCAGGAGAAACTTTTACTCTGGTTTCTCAGTCTGTTTCCTAGTGCCGGTTTGAAGTTCCTGCAGTTTTCACTGTAAAACCGAGTTGGAGCTAGTACCTCCCCATATATATGTATGGAGTGGAGTTTGCAACTGAAAAGAAACTTTGTGTTCCCAACAAGCTAGGTGAAGGACGGCTTTCACACACACTTATCTCTCAGAACTGAGCATGTGGAGAGACGTTCGTTCATCTAGCAGAAAGGGAACGGGTTGCAGGAGAAACTTTTACTCTGGTTTCTCAGTCTGTTTCCTAGTGCCGGTTTGAAGTTCCTGCAGTTTTCACTGTAAAACCGATTTGGAGCTAGTACCTCCCCATATATATGTATGGAGTGGAGTTTGCAACTGAAAAGAAACTTTGTGTTCCCAACAAGCTAGGTGAAGGACGGCTTTCACACACACACATCTTTCAGAACTGAGCATTTGGAGAGACATTCGATCATCTAGCACAAAGGGAACGGGTTGCAGGAGAAAATTTTACTCTGGTTTCTCAGTCTGTTTCCTAGTGCCGGTTTGAAGTTCCTGCAGTTTTCACTGTTAAACCGAGTTGGAGCTAGTACCTCCCCATATATATGTATGGAGAGGAGTTTGCAAATGAAAAGAAACTTTGTGTTCCCAACAAGCTAGGTGAAGGACGGCTTTCACACACAAACATCTTTCAGAACTGAGCATTTGGAGAGACGTTCGTTCATCTAGCACAAAGGGAACGGGTTGCAGGAGGAAATTTTACTCTGGTTTCTCAGTCTGTTTCCTAGTGCCGGTTTGAATTTCCTGCAGTTTTCACTGTAAAACCTGGTTGGAGCTAGTACCTTCCCATATATATGTAAGGAGTGGAGTTTGCAACTGAAAAGAAACTTTGTGTTCCCAAAAAGCTAGGTGAAGTACGGCTTTCACACACACATATCTCTCAGAACTGAGCATGTGGAGAGACGTTCGTTCATCTAGCAGAAAAGGAACGGGTTGCAGGAGAAACTTTTACTCTGCTTTCTCAGTCTGTTTCCTAGTGCCGGTTTGAAGTCCCTGCAGTTTTCACTGTAAAACCTGGTTGGAGCTAGTACCTCCCCATATATATGTAAGGAGTGGAGTTTGCAACTGAAAAGAAACTTTGTGTTCCGAAAAAGCTAGGTGAAGTACGGCTTTCACACACACATATATCTCAGAACTGAGCATGTGGAGAGACGTTCGTTCATCTAGCAGAAAAGGAACGGGTTGCAGGAGAAACTTTTACTCTGGTTTCTCAGTCTGTTTCCTAGTGCCGGTTTGAAGTTCCTGCAGTTTTCACTGTAAAACCGAGTTGGAGCTAGTACCTCCCCATATATATGTATGGAGTGGAGTTTGCAACTGAAAAGAAACTTTGTGTTCCCAACAAGCTAGGTGAAGGACGGCTTTCACACACACTTATCTCTCAGAACTGAGCATGTGGAGAGACGTTCGTTCATCTAGCAGAAAGGGAACGGGTTGCAGGAGAAACTTTTACTCTGGTTTCTCAGTCTGTTTCCTAGTGCCGGTTTGAAGTTCCTGCAGTTTTCACTGTAAAACCGAGTTGGAGCTAGTACCTCCCCATATATATGTATGGAGTGGAGTTTGCAACTGAAAAGAAACTTTGTGTTCCCAACAAGCTAGGTGAAGGACGGCTTTCACACACACACATCTTTCAGAACTGAGCATTTGGAGAGACATTCGATCATCTAGCACAAAGGGAACGGGTTGCAGGAGAAAATTTTACTCTGGTTTCTCAGTCTGTTTCCTAGTGCCGGTTTGAAGTTCCTGCAGTTTTCACTGTTAAACCGAGTTGGAGCTAGTACCTCCCCATATATATGTATGGAGAGGAGTTTGCAAATGAAAAGAAGCTTTGTGTTCCCAACAAGCTAGGTGAAGGACGGCTTTCACACACAAACATCTTTCAGAACTGAGCATTTGGAGAGACGTTCGTTCATCTAGCACAAAGGGAACGGGTTGCAGGAGAAAATTTTACTCTGGTTTCTCAGTCTGTTTCCTAGTGCCGGTTTGAATTTCCTGCAATTTTCACTGTAAAACCTGGTTGGAGCTAGTACCTTCCCATATATATGTAAGGAGTGGAGTTTGCAACTGAAAAGAAACTTTGTGTTCCCAAAAAGCTAGGTGAAGTACGGCTTTCACACACACATATCTCTCAGAACTGAGCATGTGGAGAGACGTTCGTTCATCTAGCAGAAAAGGAACGGGTTGCAGGAGAAACTTTTACTCTGGTTTCTCAGTCTGTTTCCTAGTGCCGGTTTGAAGTTCCTGCAGTTTTCACTGTAAAACCGAGTTGGAGCTAGTACCTCCCCATATATATGTATGGAGTGGAGTTTGCAACTGAAAAGAAACTTTGTGTTCCCAACATGCTAGGTGAAGGACGGCTTTCACACACACTTATCTCTCGGAACTGAGCATGTGGAGAGACGTTCGTTCATCTAGCACAAAGGGAACGTGTTGCAGGAGAAACTTTTACTCTGGTTTCTCAGTCTGTTTCCTAGTGCCGGTTTGAAGTTCCTGCAGTTTTCACTGTAAAACCGAGTTGGAGCTAGTACCTCCCCATATATATGTATGGAGTGGAGTTTGCACCAGAAAAGAAACTTTGTGTTCCCAACAAGATAGGTGAAGGACGGCTTTCACACACACTTATCTCTTAGAACTGAGCATGTGGAGAGACGTTCGTTCATCTAGCACAAAGGGAACGGGTTGCAGGAGAAACTTTACTGTGGTTTCTCAGTCTGTTTCCTAGTGCCGGTTTGAAGTTCCTGCAGTTTTCACTGTAAAACCTGGTTGGAGCTAATACCTCCCCATATATATGTATGGAGTGGAGTTTGCAACTGAAAAGAAACTTTGTGTTCCCACCAAGGTAGGTGAAGGACGGCTTTAACACCCACTTATCTCTCAGAACTGAGCATGTGGAGAGACGTTCGTTCATCTAGCACAAAGGGAACGGGTTGCAGGAGAAACTTTTACTGTGGTTTCTCAGTCTGTTTCCTAGTGCCGGTTTGAAGTTCCTGCAGTTTTCACTGTAAAACCGAGTTGGAGCTAGTACCTCCCCATATATATGTATGGAGTGGAGTTTGCAACTGAAAAGAAACTTTGTGTTCCCAACATGCTAGGTGAAGGACGGCTTTCAAACACACTTATCTCTCAGAACTGAGCATGTGGAGAGACGTTCGTTCATCTAGCACAAAGGGAACGGGTTGCAGGAGAAACTTTACTGTGGTTTCTCAGTGTGTTTCCTAGTGCCGGTTTGAAGTTCCTGCAGTTTTCACTGTAAAACCTGGTTGGAGCTAGTACCTCCCCATATATATGTATGGAGTGGAGTTTGCAACTGAAAAGAAACTTTGTGTTCCCACAAAGCTAGGTGAAGAACGGCTTTCACACACACTTATCTCTCAGAACTGAGCAGGTGGAGAGACGATCGTTCATCTAGCACATAGGAAACGGGTTGCAGGAGAAATTTTTACTCTGGATTCTCAGTCTGTTTCCTAGTGCTGGTTTGAAGTTCCTGCAGTTTTCACTGTAAAACAGAGTTGGAGCTAGTACCTCCCCATATATATGTATGGAGTGGAGTTTGCAACTGGAAAGAAACTTTGTGTTCCCAACAAGCTAGGTGAAGGACGGCTTTCACACACACTTATCTCTCAGAACTGAGCATGTGGTGAGACGTTCGCTCATCTAGCACAAAGGGAACGGGTTGCAGGAGAAACTTTTACTGTGGTTTCTCAGTCTGTTTCCTAGTGCCGGTTTGAAGTTCCTGCAGTTTTCACTGTAAAACCGAGTTGGAGCTAGTACCTCCCCATATATATGTATGGAGTGGAGTTTGCAACTGAAAAGAAACTTTATGTTCCCAAAAAGCTAGCTGAAGAACGGCTTTCACACACACACATCTCTCAGAACTGAGCATGTGGAGAGACGTTCGTTCATCTAGCAGAAAAGGAACGGGTTGCAGGAGAAACTTTTACTCTGGTTTCTCAGTCTGTTTCCTAGTGCCGGTTTGAAGTTCCTGCAGTTTTCACTGTAAAACCGAGTTGGAGCTAGTACTTCCCCATATATATGTATGGAGTGGAGTTTGCAACTGAAAAGAAACTTTGTGTTCCCAACATGCTAGGTTAAGGACGGCTTTCACACACACTTATCTCTCAGAACTGAGCATGTGGAGAGATGTTCGTTCATCTAGCACAAAGGGAACGGGTTGCAGGAGAAACTTTTACTCTGGTTTCTCAGTCTATTTCCTAGTGCTGGATCGAATTTCCTGCAGTTTTCACTGTAAAACCGAGTTGGAGCTTGTACCTCCCCATATATATTTATGGAGTGGAGTTTGCAACTGAAAAGAAACTTTGTGTTCCCAACAAGCTAGGTGAAGGACGGCTTTCACACACACTTATCTCTCAGAACTGAGCATGTGGAGAGACGTTCGTTCATCTAGCACAAAGGGAACGGGTTGCAGGAGAAACTTTACTGTGGTTTCTCAGTCTGTTTCCTAGTGCCGGTTCGAATATCCTGCAGTTTTCACTGTAAAACCTGGTTGGAGCTAGTACCTCCCCATATATATGTATGGAGTGGAGTTTGCAACTGAAAAGAAACTTTGTGTTCCCACCAAGCTAGGTGAAGGACGGCTTTAACACACACTTATCTCTCAGAACTGAGCATGTGGAGAGACGTTCGTTCATCTAGCACAAAGGGAACGGTTTGCAGGAGAAACTTTTACTCTGGTTTCTCACTATGTTTCCTAGTGCCGGTTCGAAATTCCTGCAGTTCTCACTGTAAAACCGAGTTGGAGCTAGTACCTCCCCATATATATGTATGGAGTGGAGTTTGCAACTGAAAAGAAACTTTATGTTCCCAAAAAGCTAGCTGAAGCACGGCTTTAACACACACATCTCTCAGAACTGAGCATGTGGAGAGACGTTCGTTCATCTAGCACAAAGGGAACAGGTTGCAGGAGAAAATTTTACTCTGGTTTCTCAGTCTGTTTCCTAGTGCCGGTTTGAAGTTCCTGCAGTTTTCACTGTAAAACAGAGTTGGAGCTAGTACCTCCCCATATATATGTATGGAGTGGAGTTTGCAACTGAAAAGAAACTTTGTGTTCCCAACAAGCTAGGTGAAGGACGGCTTTCACACACACTTATCTATCAGAACTGAGCATGTGGAGAGACGTTCGTTCATCTAGCACAAAGGGAACGGGTTGCAGGAGAAACTTTTACTCTGGTTTCTCAGTCTGTTTCCTAGTGCCGGTTTGAAGTTCCTGCAGTTTTCACTTTAAAACCGAGTTGGAGCTAGTACCTCCCCATATATATGTATGGAGTGGAGTTTGCAACTGAAAAGAAACTTTGTGTTCCCAACAAGCTAGGTGAAGGACGGCTTTCACACACACTTATCTCTCAGAACTGAGTATGTGGAGAGAAGTTCGTTCATCTAGCACAAAGGGAACGGGTTGCAGGAGAAACTTTTACTCTGGTTTCTCAGTCTGTTTCCTAGTGCTGGTTTGAAGTTCCTGCAGTTTTCACTGTAAAACCGATTTGGAGCTAGTACCTCCCCATATATATGTATGGAGTGGAGTTTGCAACTGAAAAGAAACTTTGTGTTCCCAACAAGCTAGGTGAAGGACGGCTTTCACACACACACATCTTTCAGAACTGAGCATTTGGAGAGACGTTCGTTCATCTAGCACAAAGGGAACGGGTTGCAGGAGAAAATTTTACTCTGGTTTCTCAGTCTGTTTCCTAGTGCCGGTTTGAAGTTCCTGCAGTTTTCACTGTTAAACCGAGTTGGAGCTAGTACCTCCCCATATATATGTATGGAGTGGAGTTTGCAACTGAAAAGAAACTTTGTGTTCCCAACAAGCTAGGTGAAGGACGGCTTTCACACACAAACATCTTTCAGAACTGAGCATTTGGAGAGACGTTCGTTCATCTAGCACAAAGGAAACGGGTTGCAGGGGAAAATTTTTCTCTGGTTTCTGAGTCTGTTTCCTAGTGCCGGTTTGAATTTCCTGCAGTTTTCACTGTAAAACATGGTTGGAGCTAGTACCTCCCCATATATATGTAAGGAGTGGAGTTTGCAACTGAAAAGAAACTTTGTGTTCCCAAAAAGCTAGATGAAGTACAGCTTTCACACACACATATCTCTCAGAACTGAGCATGTGGAGAGACGTTCGTTCATCTAGCAGAAAAGGAACGGGTTGCAGGAGAAACTTTTTCTCTGGTTTCTCAGTCTGTTTCCTAGTGCCGGTTTGAAGTTCCTGCAGTTTTCACTGTAAAACCTGGTTGGAGCTAGTACCTCCCCATATATATGTATGGAGTGGAGTTTGCAACTGAAAAGAAACTTTGTGTTCCCACCAAGCTAGGTGAAGGACGGCTTTAACACACACTTATCTCTCAGAACTGAGCATGTGGAGAGACGTTCGTTCATCTAGCACAAAGGGAACGGTTTGCAGGAGAAACTTTTACTCTGGTTTCTCACTCTGTTTCCTAGTGCCGGTTCGAATTTCCTGCAGTTCTCACTGTAAAACCGAGTTGGAGCTAGTACCTCCCCATATATATGTATGGAGTGGAGTTTGAAACTGAAAAGAAACTTTGTGTTCCCAACAAGCTAGGTGAAGGTCGGCTTTCACACACACTTATCTCTCAGAACTGAGCATGTGGAGAGACGTTCGTTCATCTAGCACATAGGGAACGGGTTGCAGGAGAAACTTTTACTCTGGATTCTCAGTCTGTTTCCTAGTGCTGGTTTGAAGTTCCTGCAGTTTTCACTGTAAAATCGAGTTGGAGCTAGTACCTCCCCATATATATGTATGGAGTGGAGTTTGCAACTGAAAAGAAACTTTGTGTTCCCAACAAGCTAGGTGAAGAACGGCTTTCACACACACTTATCTCTCAGAACTGAGCATGTGGAGAGAAGTTCGCTCATCTAGCACAAAGGGAACGGGTTGCAGGGGAAACTTTTACTCTGGTTTCTCAGTCTGTTTCCTAGTGCCGGTTTGAAGTTCCTGCAGTTTTCACTGTAAAATCGAGTTGGAGCTAGTACCTCCCCATATATATGTATGGAGTGGAGTTTGCAACTGAAAAGAAACTTTGTGTTCCCAACATGCTAGGTGAAGGACGGCTTTCACACACACTTATCTCTCAGAACTGAGCATGTGGTGAGAAGTTCGTTCATCTAGCACAAAGAGAACGGGTTGCAGGAGAAACTTTTACTCTGGTTTCTCAGTCTGTTTCCTAGTGCCGGTTTGAAGTTCCTGCAGTTTTCACTGTAAAACCGAGTTGGAGCTAGTACCTCCCCATATATATGTATGGAGTGGAGTTTGCAACTGAAAAGAAACTTTGTGTTCCCAACAAGCTAGGTGAAGGACGGCTTTCACACACACTTATCTCTCAGAACTGAGCATGTGGAGAGACGTTCGTTCATCTAGCACAAAGGGAACGGGTTGCAGGAGAAACTTTACTGTGGTTTCTCAGTCTGTTTCCTAGTGCCGGTTTGAAGTTCCTGCAGTTTTCACTATAAAACCTGGTTGGAGCTAGTACCTCCCCATATATATGTATGGAGTGGAGTTTGCAACTGAAAAGAAACTTTGTGTTCCCACCAAGCTAGGTGAAGAACGGCTTTCACACACACTTATCTCTCAGAACTGAGCAGGTGGAGAGACGATCGTTCATCTAGCACATAGGAAACGGGTTGCAAGAGAAACTTTTACTGTGGATTCTCAGTCTGTTTCCTAGTGCTGGTTTGAAGTTCCTGCAGTTTTCACTTTAAAACCGAGTTGGAGCTAGTACCTCCCCATATATATGTATGGAGTGGAGTTTGCAACTGAAAAGAAACTTTATGTTCCCAAAAAGCTAGCTGAAGTACGGCTTCCACACACACACATCTCTCAGAACTGAGCATGTGGAGAGACGTTCGTTCATCTAGCACAAAGGGAACAGGTTGCAGGAGAAACTTTTACTCTGGTTTCTCAGTCTGTTTCCTAGTGCCGGTTTGAAGTTCCTGCAGTTTTCACTTTAAAACCGAGTTGGAGCTAGTACCTCCCCATATATATGTATGGAGTGGAGTTTGCAACTGAAAAGAAACTTTGTGTTCCCAACAAGCTAGGTGAAGGACGGCTTTCACACACACTTATCTCTCAGAACTGAGTATGTGGAGAGAAGTTCGTTCATCTAGCACAAAGGGAACGGGTTGCAGGAGAAACTTTTACTCTGGTTTCTCAGTCTGTTTCCTAGTGCTGGTTTGAAGTTCCTGCAGTTTTCACTGTAAAACCGATTTGGAGCTAGTACCTCCCCATATATATGTATGGAGTGGAGTTTGCAACTGAAAAGAAACTTTGTGTTCCCAACAAGCTAGGTGAAGGACGGCTTTCACACACACACATCTTTCAGAACTGAGCATTTGGAGAGACGTTCGTTCATCTAGCACAAAGGGAACGGGTTGCAGGAGAAAATTTTACTCTGGTTTCTCAGTCTGTTTCCTAGTGCCGGTTTGAAGTTCCTGCAGTTTTCACTGTTAAACCGAGTTGGAGCTAGTACCTCCCCATATATATGTATGGAGTGGAGTTTGCAACTGAAAAGAAACTTTGTGTTCCCAACAAGCTAGGTGAAGGACGGCTTTCACACACAAACATCTTTCAGAACTGAGCATTTGGAGAGACGTTCGTTCATCTAGCACAAAGGAAACGGGTTGCAGGGGAAAATTTTTCTCTGGTTTCTGAGTCTGTTTCCTAGTGCCGGTTTGAATTTCCTGCAGTTTTCACTGTAAAACATGGTTGGAGCTAGTACCTCCCCATATATATGTAAGGAGTGGAGTTTGCAACTGAAAAGAAACTTTGTGTTCCCAAAAAGCTAGATGAAGTACAGCTTTCACACACACATATCTCTCAGAACTGAGCATGTGGAGAGACGTTCGTTCATCTAGCAGAAAAGGAACGGGTTGCAGGAGAAACTTTTTCTCTGGTTTCTCAGTCTGTTTCCTAGTGCCGGTTTGAAGTTCCTGCAGTTTTCACTGTAAAACCTGGTTGGAGCTAGTACCTCCCCATATATATGTATGGAGTGGAGTTTGCAACTGAAAAGAAACTTTGTGTTCCCACCAAGCTAGGTGAAGGACGGCTTTAACACACACTTATCTCTCAGAACTGAGCATGTGGAGAGACGTTCGTTCATCTAGCACAAAGGGAACGGGTTGCAGGAGAAACTTTTACTCTGGTTTCTCAGTCTGTTTCCTAGTGCCGGTTTGAAGTTCCTGCAGTTTTCACTGTAAAACAGAGTTGGAGCTAGTACCTCCCCATATATATGTATGGAGTGGAGTTTGCAACTGAAAAGAAACTTTGTGTTCCCAACAAGCTAGGTGAAGGACGGCTTTCACACACACTTATCTATCAGAACTGAGCATGTGGAGAGACGTTCGTTCATCTAGCACAAAGGGAACGGGTTGCAGGAGAAACTTTTACTCTGGTTTCTCAGTCTGTTTCCTAGTGCCGGTTTGAATTTCCTGCAGTTTTCACTGTAAAACCGAGTTGGAGCTAGTACCTCCCCATATATATGTAAGGAGTGGAGTTTGCAACTGAAAAGAAACTTTGTGTTCCCAAAAAGCTAGGTGAAGTACGGCTTTCACACACACATATCTCTCAGAAATGAGCATGTGGAGAGACGTTCGTTCATCTAGCAGAAAAGGAACGGGTTGCAGGAGAAACTTTTACTCTGCTTTCTCAGTCTGTTTCCTAGTGCCGGTTTGAAGTTCCTGCAGTTTTCACTGTAAAACCGAGTTGGAGCTTGTACCTCCCCATATATATGTATGGAGTGGAGTTTGCAACTGAAAAGAAACTTTGTGTTCCCAACATGCTAGGTGAAGGACGGCTTTCACACACACTTATCTCTCAGAACTGAGCATGTGGAGAGACGTTCGTTCATCTAGCAGAAAGGGAACGGGTTGCAGGAGAAACATTTACTCTGGTTTCTCAGTCTGTTTCCAAGTGCCGGTTCGAATTTCCAGCAGTTTTCACTGTAAAACCTAGTTGGAGCTAGTAACTCCCCATATATATGTATGGAGTGGAGTTTGCAACTGAAAAGAAACTTTGTGTTCCCAACAAGCTAGGTGAAGGACGGCTTTCACACACACTTATCTCTCAGAACTGAGCATGTGGAGAGACGTTCGTTCATCTAGCACAAAGGGAACGGGTTGCAGGGGAAACTTTACTGTGGTTTCTCAGTCTGTTTCCTAGTGCCGGTTTGAAGTTCCTGCAGTTTTCACTGTAAAACCTGGTTGGAGCTAGTACCTCCCCATATATATGTATGGAGTGGAGTTTGCAACTGAAAAGAAACTTTGTGTTCCCAACATGCTAGGTGAAGGACGGCTTTCACACACACTTATCTCTCAGAACTGAGCATGTGGTGAGAAGTTCGTTCATCTAGCACAAAGAGAACGGGTTGCAGGAGAAACTTTTACTCTGGTTTCTCAGTCTGTTTCCTAGTGCTGGTTTGAAGTTCCTGCAGTTTTCACTGTAAAACCGAGTTGGAGCTAGTACCTCCCCATATATATGTATGGAGTGGAGTTTGCAACTGAAAAGAAACTTTGTGTTCCCAACAAGCTAGGTGAAGGACGGCTTTCACACACACTTATCTCTCAGAACTGAGCATGTGGAGAGACGTTCGTTCATCTAGCACAAAGGGAACGGGTTGCAGGAGAAACTTTACTGTGGTTTCTCAGTCTGTTTCCTAGTGCCGGTTTGAAGTTCCTGCAGTTTTCACTATAAAACCTGGTTGGAGCTAGTACCTCCCCATATATATGTATGGAGTGGAGTTTGCAACTGAAAAGAAACTTTGTGTTCCCACCAAGCTAGGTGAAGAACGGCTTTCACACACACTTATCTCTCAGAACTGAGCAGGTGGAGAGACGATCGTTCATCTAGCACATAGGAAACGGGTTGCAAGAGAAACTTTTACTGTGGATTCTCAGTCTGTTTCCTAGTGCTGGTTTGAAGTTCCTGCAGTTTTCACTTTAAAACCGAGTTGGAGCTAGTACCTCCCCATATATATGTATGGAGTGGAGTTTGCAACTGAAAAGAAACTTTATGTTCCCAAAAAGCTAGCTGAAGTACGGCTTTCACACACACACATCTCTCAGAACTGAGCATGTGGAGAGACGTTCGTTCATCTAGCACAAAGGGAACAGGTTGCAGGAGAAACTTTTACTCTGGTTTCTCAGTCTGTTTCCTAGTGCCGGTTTGAAGTTCCTGCAGTTTTCACTTTAAAACCGAGTTGGAGCTAGTACCTCCCCATATATATGTATGGAGTGGAGTTTGCAACTGAAAAGAAACTTTGTGTTCCCAACAAGCTAGGTGAAGGACGGCTTTCACACACACTTATCTCTCAGAACTGAGTATGTGGAGAGAAGTTCGTTCATCTAGCACAAAGGGAACGGGTTGCAGGAGAAACTTTTACTCTGGTTTCTCAGTCTGTTTCCTAGTGCTGGTTTGAAGTTCCTGCAGTTTTCACTGTAAAACCGATTTGGAGCTAGTACCTCCCCATATATATGTATGGAGTGGAGTTTGCAACTGAAAAGAAACTTTGTGTTCCCAACAAGCTAGGTGAAGTACGGCTTTCACACACACACATCTTTCAGAACTGAGCATTTGGAGAGACGTTCGTTCATCTAGCACAAAGGGAACGGGTTGCAGGAGAAAATTTTACTCTGGTTTCTCAGTCTGTTTCCTAGTGCCGGTTTGAAGTTCCTGCAGTTTTCACTGTTAAACCGAGTTGGAGCTAGTACCTCCCCATATATATGTATGGAGTGGAGTTTGCAACTGAAAAGAAACTTTGTGTTCCCAACAAGCTAGGTGAAGGACGGCTTTCACACACAAACATCTTTCAGAACTGAGCATTTGGAGAGACGTTCGTTCATCTAGCACAAAGGAAACGGGTTGCAGGGGAAAATTTTTCTCTGGTTTCTGAGTCTGTTTCCTAGTGCCGGTTTGAATTTCCTGCAGTTTTCACTGTAAAACATGGTTGGAGCTAGTACTTCCCCATATATATGTAAGGAGTGGAGTTTGCAACTGAAAAGAAACTTTGTGTTCCCAAAAAGCTAGATGAAGTACAGCTTTCACACACACATATCTCTCAGAACTGAGCATGTGGAGAGACGTTCGTTCATCTAGCAGAAAAGGAACGGGTTGCAGGAGAAACTTTTTCTCTGGTTTCTCAGTCTGTTTCCTAGTGCCGGTTTGAAGTTCCTGCAGTTTTCACTGTAAAACCTGGTTGGAGCTAGTACCTCCCCATATATATGTATGGAGTGGAGTTTGCAACTGAAAAGAAACTTTGTGTTCCCACCAAGCTAGGTGAAGGACGGCTTTAACACACACTTATCTCTCAGAACTGAGCATGTGGAGAGACGTTCGTTCATCTAGCACAAAGGGAACGGGTTGCAGGAGAAACTTTTACTCTGGTTTCTCAGTCTGTTTCCTAGTGCCGGTTTGAAGTTCCTGCAGTTTTCACTGTAAAACAGAGTTGGAGCTAGTACCTCCCCATATATATGTATGGAGTGGAGTTTGCAACTGAAAAGAAACTTTGTGTTCCCAACAAGCTAGGTGAAGGACGGCTTTCACACACACTTATCTATCAGAACTGAGCATGTGGAGAGACGTTCGTTCATCTAGCACAAAGGGAACGGGTTGCAGGAGAAACTTTTACTCTGGTTTCTCAGTCTGTTTCCTAGTGCCGGTTTGAATTTCCTGCAGTTTTCACTGTAAAACCGAGTTGGAGCTAGTACCTCCCCATATATATGTAAGGAGTGGAGTTTGCAACTGAAAAGAAACTTTGTGTTCCCAAAAAGCTAGGTGAAGTACGGCTTTCACACACACATATCTCTCAGAAATGAGCATGTGGAGAGACGTTCGTTCATCTAGCAGAAAAGGAACGGGTTGCAGGAGAAACTTTTACTCTGCTTTCTCAGTCTGTTTCCTAGTGCCGGTTTGAAGTTCCTGCAGTTTTCACTGTAAAACCGAGTTGGAGCTTGTACCTCCCCATATATATGTATGGAGTGGAGTTTGCAACTGAAAAGAAACTTTGTGTTCCCAACATGCTAGGTGAAGGACGGCTTTCACACACACTTATCTCTCAGAACTGAGCATGTGGAGAGACGTTCGTTCATCTAGCAGAAAGGGAACGGGTTGCAGGAGAAACATTTACTCTGGTTTCTCAGTCTGTTTCCAAGTGCCGGTTCGAATTTCCAGCAGTTTTCACTGTAAAACCTAGTTGGAGCTAGTAACTCCCCATATATATGTATGGAGTGGAGTTTGCAACTGAAAAGAAACTTTGTGTTCCCAACAAGCTATGTGAAGGACGGCTTTCACACACACTTATCTCTCAGAACTGAGCATGTGGAGAGACGTTCGTTCATCTAGCACAAAGGGAACGGGTTGCAGGGGAAACTTTACTGTGGTTTCTCAGTCTGTTTCCTAGTGCCGGTTTGATGTTCCTGCAGTTTTCACTGTAAAACCTGGTTGGAGCTAGTACCTCCCCATATATATGTATGGAGTGGAGTTTGCAACTGAAAAGAAACTTTGTGTTCCCAACAAGCTAGGTGAAGGACGGCTTTCACACACACTTATCTCTCAGAAATGAGCATGTGGAGAGACGTTCGCTCATCTAGCACAAAGGGAACGGGTTGCAGGAGAAACTTTTACTCTGGTTTCTCAGTCTGTTTCCTAGTGCCGGTTTGATGTTCCTGCAGTTTTCACTGTAAAACCGAGTTGGAGCTAGTACCTCCCCATATATATGTATGGAGTGGAGTTTGCAACTGAAAAGAAACTTTGTGTTCCCAACATGCTAGGTGAAGGACGGCTTTCACACACACTTATCTCTCAGAACTGAGCATGTGGTGAGACGTTCGTTCATCTAGCACAAAGAGAACGGGTTACAGGAGAAACTTTTACTCTGGTTTCTCAGTCTGTTTCCTAGTGCCGGTTTGAAGTTCCTGCAGTTTTCACTGAAAAACCGAGTTGGAGCTAGTACCTCCCCATATATATGTATGGAGTGGAGTTTGCAACTGAAAAGAAACTTTGTGTTCCCAACAAGCTAGGTGAAGGACGGCTTTCACACACACTTATCTCTCAGAAGTGAGCATGTGGAGAGACGTTCGTTCATCTAGCACAAAGGGAACGGGTTGCAGGAGAAACTTTACTGTGGTTTCCCAGTCTGTTTCCTAAGTTCGGTTTGAAGTTCCTGCAGTTTTCACTGTAAAACCTGGTTGGAGCTAGTACCTCCCCATATATATGTATGGAGTGGAGTTTGCAACTGAAAAGAAACTTTGTGTTCCCACCAAGCTAGGTGAAGAACGGCTTTCACACACACTTATCTCTCAGAACTGAGCAGGTGGAGAGACGATCGTTCATCTAGCACATAGGAAACGGGTTGCAGGAGAAACTTTTACTCTGGATTCTCAGTCTGTTTCCTAGTGCTGGTTTGAAGTTCCTGCAGTTTTCACTGTAAAACCGAGTTGGAGCTAGTACCCCCCCATATATATGTATGGAGTGGAGTTTGCAACTGAAAAGAAACTTTGTGTTCCCAACAAGCTATGTGAAGGTCGGCTTTCACACACACTTATCTCTCGGAACTGAGCATGTGGAGAGACGTTCGTTCATCTAGCACATAGGGAACGGGTTGCAGGAGAAAATTTTACTCTGGATTCTCAGTCTGTTTCCTAGTGCCGGTTTGAAGTTCCTGCAGTTTTCACTGTAAAACCTAGTTGGAGCTAGTACCTCCCCATATATATGTATGGAGTGGAGTTTGCAACTGAAAAGAAACTTTGTGTTCCCAACAAGCTAGGTGAAGGACGGCTTTCACGCACACTTATCTCTCAGAACTGAGCATGTGGAGAGACGTTCGTTCATCTAGCAGAAAGGGAACGGGTTGCAGGAGAAACTTTTACTCTGGTTTCTCAGTCTGTTTCCTAGTGCCGGTTTGAAGTTCCTGCAGTTTTCAGTGTAAAACCGATTTGGAGCTAGTACCTCCCCATATATATGTATGGAGTGGAGTTTGCAACTGAAAAGAAACTTTGTGTTCCCAACAAGCTAGGTGAAGGACGGCTTTCACACACACACATCTTTCAGAACTGAGCATTTGGAGAGACGTTCGTTCATCTAGCACAAAGGGAACGGGTTGCAGGAGAAACTTTTACTCTGGTTTCTCAGTCTGTTTCCTAGTGCCGGTTTGAAGTTCCTGCAGTTTCACTGTTAAACCGAGTTGGAGCTAGTACCTCCCCATATATATGTATGGAGTGGAGTTTGCAACTGAAAAGAAACTTTGTGTTCCCAACAAGCTAGGTGAAGGACGGCTTTCACACACAAACATCTTTCAGAACTGAGCATTTGGAGAGACGTTCGTTCATCTAGCACAAATGGAACGGGTTGCAGGAGAAAATTTTAATTTGGTTTCTCAGTCTGTTTCCTAGTGCCGGTTTGAATTTCCTGCAGTTTTCACTGTAAAACCTGGTTGGAGCTAGTACCTCCCCATATATATGTAAGGAGTGGAGTTTGCAACTGAAAAGAAACTTTGTGTTCCCAAAAAGCTAGGTGAAGTACGGCTTTCACACACACATATCTCTCAGTACTGAGCATGTGGAGAGACGTTCGTTCATCTAGCAGAAAAGGAACGGGTTGCAGGAGAAACTTTTATTCTGGTTTCTCAGTCTGTTTCCTAGTGCCGGTTTGAAGTTCCTGCAGTTTTCACTGTAAAACCGATTTGGAGCTAGTACCTCCCCATATATATGTATGGAGTGGAGTTTGCAACTGAAAAGAAACTTTGTGTTCCCAACAAGCTAGGTGATGGACGGCTTTCACACACACTTATCTCTCAGAACTGAGCATGTGGAGAGACGTTCGCTCATCTAGCACAAAGGGAACGGGTTGCAGGAGAAACTTTTACTCTGGTTTCTCAGTCTGTTTCCTAGTGCCGGTTTGAAGTTCCTGCAGTTTTCACTGTAAAACCGAGTTGGAGCTAGTACCTCCCCATATATATGTATGGAGTGGAGTTTGCAACTGAAAAGAAACTTTGTGTTCCCAATATGCTAGGTGAAGGACGGCTTTCACACACACTTATCTCTCAGAACTGAGCATGTGGAGAGACGTTCGTTCATCTAGCACAAAGGGAACGGGTTGCAGGAGAAACTTTTACTCTGGTTTCTCAGTCTGTTTCCTAGTGCCGGTTCGAATTTCCTGCAGTTTTCACTGTAAAACCGAGTTGGAGCTAGTACCTCCCCATATATATGTATGGAGTGGAGTTTGCAACTGAAAAGAAACTTTGTGTTCCCAACAAGCTAGGTGAAGGGCGGCTTTCACACACACTTATCTCTCAGAACTGAGCATGTGGAGAGACGTTCGTTCATCTAGCACAAAAGGAACGGGTTGCAGGAGAAACTTTTACTCTGGTTTCTCAGTCTGTTTCCTAGTGCCGGTTTGAAGTTCCTGCAGTTTTCACTGTAAAACCGATTTGGAGGTAGTACCTCCCCATATATATGTATGGAGTGGGGTTTGCAACTGAAAAGAAACTTTGTGTTCCCAACAAGCTAGGTGAAGGACGGCTTTCACACACACACATCTTTCAGAACTGAGCATTTGGAGAGACGTTCGTTCATCTAGCACAAAGGGAACGGGTTGCAGGAGAAAATTTTACTCTGGTTTCTCAGTCTGTTTCCTAGTGCCGGTTTGAAGTTCCTTCAGTTTTCACTGTTAAACCGAGTTGGAGCTAGTACCTCCCCATATATATGTATGGATTGGAGTTTGCAAGTGAAAAGAAACTTTGTGTTCCCAACAAGCTAGGTGAAGGACGACTTTCACACACACTTATCTCTCAGAACTGAGCATGTGGAGAGACGTTCGTTCATCTAGCACAAAGGGAACGGGTTGCAGGAGAAACTATTACTCTGGTTTCTCAGTCTGTTTCCTAGTGCCGGTTCGAATTTCCTGCAGTTTTCACTGTAAAACCGAGTTGGAGCTAGTACCTCGCCATATATTATTATGGAGTGGAGTTTGCAACTGAAAAGAAACTTTGTGTTCCCAACAAGCTAGGTGAAGGACGGCTTTCACACACAAACATCTTTCAGAACTGAGCATTTGGAGAGACGTTCGTTCATCTAGCACAAATGGAACGGGTTGCAGGAGAAAATTTTAATTTGGTTTCTCAGTCTGTTTCCTAGTGCCGGTTTGAATTTCCTGCAGTTTTCACTGTAAAACCTGGTTGGAGCTAGTACCTCCCCATATATAAGTAAGGAGTGGAGTTTGCAACTGAAAAGAAACTTTGTGTTCCCAAAAAGCTAGGTGAAGTACGGCTTTCACACACACATATCTCTCAGTACTGAGCATGTGGAGAGACGTTCGTTCATCTAGCAGAAAAGGAACGGGTTGCAGGAGAAACTTTTATTCTGGTTTCTCAGTCTGTTTCTTAGTGCCGGTTTGAAGTTCCTGCAGTTTTCACTGTAAAACCGATTTGGAGCTAGTACCTCCCCATATATATGTATGGAGTGGAGTTTGCAACTGAAAAGAAACTTTGTGTTCCCAACAAGCTAGGTGATGGACGGCTTTCACACACACTTATCTCTCAGAACTGAGCATGTGGAGAGACGTTCGCTCATCTAGCACAAAGGGAACGGGTTGCAGGAGAAACTTTTACTCTGGTTTCTCAGTCTGTTTCCTAGTGCCGGTTTGAAGTTCCTGCAGTTTTCACTGTAAAACCGAGTTGGAGCTAGTACCTCCCCATATATATGTATGGAGTGGAGTTTGCAACTGAAAAGAAACTTTGTGTTCCCAATATGCTAGGTGAAGGACGGCTTTCACACACACTTATCTCTCAGAACAGAGCATGTGGAGAGACGTTCGTTCATCTAGCACAAAGGGAACGGGTTGCAGGAGAAACTTTTACTCTGGTTTCTCAGTCTGTTTCCTAGTGCCGGTTCGAATTTCCTGCAGTTTTCACTGTAAAACCGAGTTGGAGCTAGTACCTCCCCATATATATGTATGGAGTGGAGTTTGCAACTGAAAAGAAACTTTGTGTTCCCAACAAGCTAGGTGAAGGGCGGCTTTCACACACACTTATCTCTCAGATCTGAGCATGTGGAGAGACGTTCGTTCATCTAGCACAAAAGGAACGGGTTGCAGGAGAAACTTTTACTCTGGTTTCTCAGTGTGTTTCCTAGTGCCGGTTTGAAGTTCCTGCAGTTTTCACTGTAAAACCGATTTGGAGGTAGTACCTCCCCATATATATGTATGGAGTGGGGTTTGCAACTGAAAAGAAACTTTGTGTTCCCAACAAGCTAGGTGAAGGACGGCTTTCACACACACACATCTTTCAGAACTGAGCATTTGGAGAGACGTTCGTTCATCTAGCACAAAGGGAACGGGTTGCAGGAGAAAATTTTACTCTGGTTTCTCAGTCTGTTTCCTAGTGCCGGTTTGAAGTTCCTGCAGTTTTCACTGTTAAACCGAGTTGGAGCTAGTACCTCCCCATATATATGTATGGATTGGAGTTTGCAAGTGAAAAGAAACTTTGTGTTCCCAACAAGCTAGGTGAAGGACGACTTTCACACACACTTATCTCTCAGAACTGAGCATGTGGAGAGACGTTCGTTCATCTAGCACAAAGGGAACGGGTTGCAGGAGAAACTATTACTCTGGTTTCTCAGTCTGTTTCCTAGTGCCGGTTCGAATTTCCTGCAGTTTTCACTGTAAAACCGAGTTGGAGCTAGTACCTCGCCATATATTATTATGGAGTGGAGTTTGCAACTGAAAAGAAACTTTGTGTTTCCAACAAGCTAGGTGAAGGACGGCTTTCACACACACTTATCTCTCAGAACTGAGCATGTGGAGAGACGTTCGTTCATCTAGCACAAAGGGATCGGGTTGCAGGAGAAACTTTACTGTGGTTTCTCAGTCTGTTTCCTAGTGCCGGTTTGAAGTTCCTGCAGTTTTCACTGTAATACCTGGTTGGAGCTAGTACCTCCCCATATATATGTATGGAGTGGGGTTTGCAACTGAAAAGAAACTTTGTGTTCCCAACAAGCTAGGTGAAGGACGGCTTTCACACACACTTATCTCTCAGAACTGAGCATGTGGAGAGACGTTCGTTCATCTAGCACAAAGGGAACGGGTTGCAGGAGAAACTATTACTCTGGTTTCTCAGTCTGTTTCCTAGTGCCGGTTTGAAGTTCCTGCAGTTTTCACTGTAAAACCGAGTTGGAGCTAGTACCTCCCCATATATATGTATGGAGTGGAGTTTGCAACTGAAAAGAAACTTTGTGTTCCCAACATGCTAGGTGAAGGACGGCTTTCACACACACTTATCTCTCAGAACTGAGCATGTGGAGAGACGTTCGTTCATCTAGCACAAAGGGAACGGGTTGCAGGAGAAACTTTTACTCTGGTTTCTCAGTCTGTTTCCTAGTGCCGGTTCGAATTTCCTGCAGTTTTCACTGTAAAACCGAGTTGGAGCTAGTACCTCCCCATATATATGTATGGAGTGGAGTTTGCAACTGAAAAGAAACTTTGTGTTCCCAACAAGCTAGGTGAAGGACGGCTTTCACACACACTTATCTCTCAGAACTGAGCATGTTAAGAGACGTTCGTTCATCTAGCACAAGGGGAACGGGTTGCAGGAGAAACTTTACTGTGGTTTCTCAGTCTGTTTCCTAGTGCCGGTTTGAAGTTCCTGCAGTTTTCACTGTAAAACCTGGTTGGAGCTAGTACCTCCCCATATATATGTATGGAGTGGAGTTTGCAACTGAAAAGAAACTTTGTGTTCCCACCAAGCTAGGTCAAGAACGGCTTTCACACACACTTATCTCTCAGAACTGAGCAGGTGGAGAGACGATCGTTCATCTAGCACATAGGAAACGTGTTGCAGGAGAAACTTTTACTCTGGATTCTCAGTCTGTTTCCTAGTGCTGGTTTGAAGTTAATGCAGTTTTCACTGTAAAACCGAGTTGGAGCTAGTACCTCCCCATATATATGTATGGAGTGGAGTTTGAAAGTGAAAAGAAACTTTGTGTTCCCAACAAGCTAGGTGAAGGACGACTTTCACACACACTTATCTCTCAGAACTGAGCATGTGGAGAGACGTTCGTTCATCTAGCACAAAGGGAACGGGTTGCAGGAGAAACTATTACTCTGGTTTCTCAGTCTGTTTCCTAGTGCCGGTTCGAATTTCCTGCAGTTTTCACTGTAAAACCGAGTTGGAGCTAGTACCTCGCCATATATTATTATGGAGTGGAGTTTGCAACTGAAAAGAAACTTTGTGTTCCCAACAAGCTAGGTGAAGGACGGCTTTCACACACAAACATCTTTCAGAACTGAGCATTTGGAGAGACGTTCGTTCATCTAGCACAAATGGAACGGGTTGCAGGAGAAACTTTTACTGTGGTTTCTCAGTCTGTTTCCTAGTGCCGGTTTGAATTTCCTGCAGTTTTCACTGTAAAACCTGGTTGGAGCTAGTACCTCCCCATATATAAGTAAGGAGTGGAGTTTGCAACTGAAAAGAAACTTTGTGTTCCCAAAAAGCTAGGTGAAGTACGGCTTTCACACACACATATCTCTCAGTACTGAGCATGTGGAGAGACGTTCGTTCATCTAGCAGAAAAGGAACGGGTTGCAGGAGAAACTTTTATTCTGGTTTCTCAGTCTGTTTCTTAGTGCCGGTTTGAAGTTCCTGCAGTTTTCACTGTAAAACCGATTTGGAGCTAGTACCTCCCCATATATATGTATGGAGTGGAGTTTGCAACTGAAAAGAAACTTTGTGTTCCCAACAAGCTAGGTGATGGACGGCTTTCACACACACTTATCTCTCAGAACTGAGCATGTGGAGACACGTTCGCTCATCTAGCACAAAGGGAACGGGTTGCAGGAGAAACTTTTACTCTGGTTTCTCAGTCTGTTTCCTAGTGCCGGTTTGAAGTTCCTGCAGTTTTCACTGTAAAACCGAGTTGGAGCTAGTACCTCCCCATATATATGTATGGAGTGGAGTTTGCAACTGAAAAGAAACTTTGTGTTCCCAATATGCTAGGTGAAGGACGGCTTTCACACACACTTATCTCTCAGAACTGAGCATGTGGAGAGACGATCGTTCATCTAGCACAAAGGGAACGGGTTGCAGGAGAAACTTTTACTCTGGTTTCTCAGTCTGTTTCCTAGTGCCGGTTCGAATTTCCTGCAGTTTTCACTGTAAAACCGAGTTGGAGCTAGTACCTCCCCATATATATGTATGGAGTGGAGTTTGAAACTGAAAAGAAACTTTGTGTTCCCAACAAGCTAGGTGAAGGGCGGCTTTCACACACACTTATCTCTCAGATCTGAGCATGTGGAGAGACGTTCGTTCATCTAGCACAAAAGGAACGGGTTGCAGGAGAAACTTTTACTCTGGTTTCTCAGTCTGTTTCCTAGTGCCGGTTTGAAGTTCCTGCAGTTTTCACTGTAAAACCGATTTGGAGGTAGTACCTCCCCATATATATGTATGGAGTGGGGTTTGCAACTGAAAAGAAACTTTGTGTTCCCAACAAGCTAGGTGAAGGACGGCTTTCACACACACACATCTTTCAGAACTGAGCATTTGGAGAGACGTTCGTTCATCTAGCACAAAGGGAACGGGTTGCAGGAGAAAATTTTACTCTGGTTTCTCAGTCTGTTTCCTAGTGCCGGTTTGAAGTTCCTGCAGTTTTCACTGTTAAACCGAGTTGGAGCTAGTACCTCCCCATATATATGTATGGATTGGAGTTTGCAAGTGAAAAGAAAATTTGTGTTCCCAACAAGCTAGGTGAAGGACGACTTTCACACACACTTATCTCTCAGAACTGAGCATGTGGAGAGACGTTCGTTCATCTAGCACAAAGGGAACGGGTTGCAGGAGAAACTATTACTCTGGTTTCTCAGTCTGTTTCCTAGTGCCGGTTCGAATTTCCTGCAGTTTTCACTGTAAAACCGAGTTGGAGCTAGTACCTCGCCATATATTATTATGGAGTGGAGTTTGCAACTGAAAAGAAACTTTGTGTTTCCAACAAGCTAGGTGAAGGACGGCTTTCACACACACTTATCTCTCAGAACTGAGCATGTGGAGAGACGTTCGTTCATCTAGCACAAAGGGAACGGGTTGCAGGAGAAACTTTACTGTGGTTTCTCAGTCTGTTTCCTAGTGCCGGTTTGAAGTTCCTGCAGTTTTCACTGTAATACCTGGTTGGAGCTAGTACCTCCCCATATATATGTATGGAGTGGAGTTTGCAACTGAAAAGAAACTTTGTGTTCCCAACAAGCTAGGTGAAGGACGGCTTTCACACACACTTATCTCTCAGAACTGAGCATGTGGAGAGACGTTCGTTCATCTAGCACAAAGGGAACGGGTTGCAGGAGAAACTATTACTCTGGTTTCTCAGTCTGTTTCCTAGTGCCGGTTTGAAGTTCCTGCAGTTTTCACTGTAAAACCGAGTTGGAGCTAGTACCTCCCCATATATATGTATGGAGTGGAGTTTGCAACTGAAAAGAAACTTTGTGTTCCCAACATGCTAGGTGAAGGACGGCTTTCACACACACTTATCTCTCAGAACTGAGCATGTGGAGAGACGTTCGTTCATCTAGCACAAAGGGAACGGGTTGCAGGAGAAACATTTACTCTGGTTTCTCAGTCTGTTTCCTAGTGCCGGTTCGAATTTCCTGCAGTTTTCACTGTAAAACCGAGTTGGAGCTAGTACCTCCCCATATATATGTAAGGAGTGGAGTTTGCAACTGAAAAGAAACTTTGTGTTCCCAACAAGCTAGGTGAAGGACGGCTTTCACACACACTTATCTCTCAGAACTGAGCATGTGGAGAGACGTTCGTTCATCTAGCACAAGGGGAACGGGTTGCAGGAGAAACTTTACTGTGGTTTCTCAGTCTGTTTCCTAGTGCCGGTTTGAAGTTCCTGCAGTTTTCACTGTAAAACCTGGTTGGAGCTAGTACCTCCCCATATATATGTATGGAGTGGAGTTTGCAACTGAAAAGAAACTTTGTGTTCCCACCAAGCTAGGTCAAGAACGGCTTTCACACACACTTATCTCTCAGAACTGAGCAGGTGGAGAGACGATCGTTCATCTAGCACATAGGAAACGGGTTGCAGGAGAAACTTTTACTCTGGATTCTCAGTCTGTTTCCTAGTGCTGGTTTGAAGTTAATGCAGTTTTCACTGTAAAACCGAGTTGGAGCTAGTACCTCCCCATATATATGTATGGAGTGGAGTTTGCAACTGAAAAGAAACTTTGTGTTCCCAACAAGCTAGGTGAAGGACGGCTTTCACACACACTTATCTCTCAGAACTGAGCATGTGGAGAGACGTTCGTTCATCTAGCACAAAGGGAACGGGTTGCAGGAGAAACTATTACTCTGGTTTCTCAGTCTGTTTCCTAGTGCCGGTTTGAAGTTCCTGCAGTTTTCACTGTAAAACCGAGTTGGAGCTAGTACCTCCCCATATATATGTATGGAGTGGAGTTTGCAACTGAAAAGAAACTTTGTGTTCCCAACATGCTAGGTGAAGGACGGCTTTCACACACACTTATCTCTCAGAACTGAGCATGTGGAGAGACGTTCGTTCATCTAGCACAAAGGGAACGGGTTGCAGGAGAAACTTTTACTCTGGTTTCTCAGTCTGTTTCCTAGTGCCGGTTCGAATTTCCTGCAGTTTTCACTGTAAAACCGAGTTGGAGCTAGTACCTCCCCATATATATGTATGGAGTGGAGTTTGCAACTGAAAAGAAACTTTGTGTTCCCAACAAGCTAGGTGAAGGACGGCTTTCACACACACTTATCTCTCAGAACTGAGCATGTGGAGAGACGTTCGTTCATCTAGCACAAAGGGAACGGGTTGCAGGAGAAACTTTACTGTGGTTTCTCAGTCTGTTTCCTAGTGCCGGTTTGAAGTTCCTGCAGTTTTCACTGTAAAACCTGGTTGGAGCTAGTACCTCCCCATATATATGTATGGAGTGGAGTTTGCAACTGAAAAGAAACTTTGTGTTCCCACCAAGCTAGGTCAAGAACGGCTTTCACACACACTTATCTCTCAGAAATGAGCAGGTGGAGAGACGATCGTTCATCTAGCACATAGGAAACGGGTTGCAGGAGAAACTTTTACTCTGGATTCTCAGTCTGTTTCCTAGTGCTGGTTTGAAGTTAATGCAGTTTTCACTGTAAAACCGAGTTGGAGCTAGTACCTCCCCATATATATGTATGGAGTGGAGTTTGCAACTGAAAAGAAACTTTGTGTTCCCAACAAGCTAGGTGAAGGACGGCTTTCACACACACTTATCTCTCAGAACTGAGCATGTGGAGAGACGTTCGCTCATCTAGCACAAAGGGAACTTGTTGCAGGAGAAACTTTTACTGTGGTTTCTCAGTCTGTTTCCTAGTGCCGGTTTGAAGTTCCTGCAGTTTTCACTGTAAAACCGAGTTGCAGCTAGTACCTCCCCATATATATGTATGGAGTGGAGTTTGCAACTGAAAAGAAACTTTATGTTCCCAAAAAGCTAGCTGAAGGACGGCTTTCACGCACACACATCTTTCAGAACTGAGCATTTGGAGAGACGTTCGTTCATCTAGCACAAATGGAACGGGTTGCAGGAGAAAATTTTACTCTGGTTTCTCAGTCTGTTTCCTAGTGCCGGTTTGAAGTTCCTGCAGTTTTCAGTGTTAAACCGAGTAGGAGCTAGTACCTCCCCATATATATGTATGGATTGGAGTTTGCAACTGAAAAGAAACTTTGTGTTCCCAACAAGCTAGGTGAAGGACGGCTTTCACACACAAACATCTTTCAAAACTGAGCATTTGGAGAGACGTTCGTTCATCTAGCACAATGGGAACGGGTTGCAGGAGAAAATTTTACTCTGGTTTCTCAGTCTGTTTCCTAGTGCCGGTTTGAATTTAATGCAGTTTTCACTGTAAAACCTGGTTGGAGCTAGTACCTCCCCATATATATGTAAGGAGTGGAGTTTGCAACTGAAAAGAAACTTTGTGTTCCCAAAAAGCTAGGTGAAGTACGGCTTTCACACACACATATCTCTCAGAACTGAGCATGTGGAGAGACGTTCGTTCATCTAGCAGAAAAGGAACGGGTTGCAGGAGAAACTTTTACTCTGGTTTCTCAGTCTGTTTCCTAGTGCCGGTTTGAAGTTCCTGCAGTTTTCACTGTAAAACCGATTTGGAGCTAGTACCTCCCCATATATATGTATGGAGTGGAGTTTGCAACTGAAAAGAAACTTTGTGTTCCCAACAAGCTAGGTGATGGACGGCTTTCACACACACTTATCTCTCAGAACTGAGCATGTGGAGAGACGTTCGCTCATCTAGCACAAAGGGATCGGGTTGCAGGAGAAACTTTTCTCTGGTTTCTCAGTCTGTTTCCTAGTGCCGGTTTGAAGTTCCAGCAGTTTTCACTGTAAAACCTGGTTGGAGCTAGTACCTCCCCATATATATGTATGGAGTGGAGTTTGCAACTGAAAAGAAACTTTGTGTTCCCAACAAGCTTGGTGAAGTACTGCTTTCAATCACACTTATCTCTCAGAACTGAGCATGTGGAGAGACGTTCGTTCATCTAGCAGAAAGGGAACGGGTTGCAGGAGAAACTTTTACTCTGGTTTCTCAGTCTGTTTCCTAGTGCCGGTTTGAAGTACCTGCAGTTTTCACTGTAAAACCTGGTTGGAGCTAGTACCTCCCCATATATATGTATGGAGTGGAGTTTGCAACTGAAAAGAAACTTTGTGTTCCCAACAAGCTAGGTGAAGGACGGCTTTCACACACACTTATCTTTCAGAACTGAGCATGTGGAGAGACGTTCGTTCATCTAGCACAAAGGGAACGGGTTGCAGGAGAAACTTTTACTCTGGTTTCTCAGTCTGTTTCCTAGTGCCGGTTCGAATTTCCTGCAGTTTTCACTGTAAAACTGAGTTGGAGCTAGTACCTCCCCATATATATGTATGGAGTGGAGTTTGCAACTGAAAAGAAACTTTGTGTTCCCAACAAGCTAGGTGAAGGACGGCTTTCACACACACTTATCTCTCAGAACTGAGCATGTGGAGAGACGTTCGTTCATCTAGCACAAAGGGAACGGGTTGCAGGAGAAACTTTACTGTGGTTTCTCAGTCTGTTTCCTAGTGCCGGTTTGAAGTTCCTGCAGTTTTCACTGTAAAACCTGGTTGGAGCTAGTACCTCCCCATATATATGTATGGAGTGGAGTTTGCAACTGAAAAGAAACTTTGTGTTCCCACCAAGCTAGTTCAAGAACGGCTTTCACACACACTTATCTCTCAGAACTGAGCAGGTGGAGAGACGATCGTTCATCTAGCACATAGGAAACGGTTTGCAGGAGAAACATTTACTCTGGATTCTCAGTCTGTTTCCTAGTGCTGGTTTGAAGTTAATGCAGTTTTCACTGTAAAACCGAGTTGTAGCTAGTACCTCCCCATATATATGTATGGAGTGGAGTTTGCAACTGAAAAGAAACTTTGTGTTCCCAACAAGCTAGGTGAAGGACGGCTTTCACACACACTTATCTCTCAGAACTGAGCATGTGGAGAGACGTTCGCTCATCTAGCACAAAGGGAACGGGTTGCAGTAGAAACTTTTACTGTGGTTTCTCAGTCTGTTTCCTAGTTCCGGTTTGAAGTTCCTGCAGTTTTCACTGTAAAACCGAGTTGCAGCTATTACCTCCCCATATATATGTATGGAGTGGAGTTTGCAACTGAAAAGAAACTTTATGTTCCCAAAAAGCTAGCTGAAGGACGGCTTTCACGCACACACATCTCTCAGAACTGAGCATGTGGAGAGACGTTCGTTCATCTAGGACAAAGGGAACAGGTTGCAGGAGAAACTTTTACTCTGGTTTCTCAGTCTGTTTCCTAGTGCCGGTTTGAATTTCCTGCAGTTTTCAGTGTAAAACCGATTTGGAGCTAGTACCTCCCCATATATATTTATGGAGTGGAGTTTGCAACTGAAAAGAAACTTTGTGTTCCCAACAAGCTAGGTGAAGGACGGCTTTCACACACACACATCTTTCAGAACTGAGCATTTGGAGAGACGTTAGTTCATCTAGCACAAATGGAACGGGTTGCAGGAGAAAATTTTACTCTGGTTTCTCAGTCTGTTTCCTAGTGCCTGTTTGAAGTTCCTGCAGTTTTCACTGTAAAACCGATTTGGAGCTAGTACCTCCCCATATATATTTATGGAGTGGAGTTTGCAACTGAAAAGAAACTTTGTGTTCCCAACAAGCTAGGTGAAGGACGGCTTTCACACACACACATCTTTCAGAACTGAGCATTTGGAGAGACGTTCGTTCATCTAGCACAAATGGAACGGGTTGCAGGAGAAAATTTTACTCTGGTTTCTCAGTCTGTTTCCTAGTGCCGGTTTGAAGTTCCTGCAGTTTTCAGTGTTAAACCGATTAGGAGCTAGTACCTCCCCATATATATGTATGGATTGGAGTTTGCAACTGAAAAGAAACTTTGTGTTCCCAACAAGCTAGGTGAAGGACGGCTTTCACACACAAACATCTTTCAAAACTGAGCATTTGGAGAGACGTTCGTTCATCTAGCACAATGGGAACGGGTTGCAGGAGAAAATTTTACTCTGGTTTCTCAGTCTGTTTCCTAGTGCCGGTTTGAATTTAATGCAGTTTTCACTGTAAAACCTGGTTGGAGCTAGTACCTCCCCATATATATGTAAGGAGTGGAGTTTGCAACTGAAAAGAAACTTTGTGTTCCCAAAAAGCTAGGTGAAGTACGGCTTTCACACACACATATCTCTCAGAACTGAGCATGTGGAGAGACGTTCGTTCATCTAGCAGAAAAGGAACGGGTTGCAGGAGAAACTTTTACTCTGGTTTCTCAGTCTGTTTCCTAGTGCCGGTTTGAAGTTCCTGCAGTTTTCACTGTAAAACCGATTTGGAGCTAGTACCTCCCCATATATATGTATGGAGTGGAGTTTGCAACTGAAAAGAAACTTTGTGTTCCCAACAAGCTAGGTGATGGACGGCTTTCACACACACTTATCTCTCAGAACTGAGCATGTGGAGAGACGTTCGCTCATCTAGCACAAAGGGATCGGGTTGCAGGAGAAACTTTTCTCTGGTTTCTCAGTCTGTTTCCTAGTGCCGGTTTGAAGTTCCAGCAGTTTTCACTGTAAAACCTGGTTGGAGCTAGTACCTCCCCATATATATGTATGGAGTGGAGTTTGCAACTGAAAAGAAACTTTGTGTTCCCAACAAGCTTGGTGAAGTACTGCTTTCAATCACACTTATCTCTCAGAACTGAGCATGTGGAGAGACGTTCGTTCATCTAGCAGAAAGGGAACGGGTTGCAGGAGAAACTTTTACTCTGGTTTCTCAGTCTGTTTCCTAGTGCCGGTTTGAAGTTCCTGCAGTTTTCACTGTAAAACCTGGTTGGAGCTAGTACCTCCCCATATATATGTATGGAGTGGAGTTTGCAACTGAAAAGAAACTTTGTGTTCCCAACAAGCTAGGTGAAGGACGGCTTTCACACACACTTATCTTTCAGAACTGAGCATGTGGAGAGATGTTCGTTCATCTAGCACAAAGGGAACGGGTTGCAGGAGAAACTTTTACTCTGGTTTCTCAGTCTGTTTCCTAGTGCCGGTTCGAATTTCCTGCAGTTTTCACTGTAAAACTGAGTTGGAGCTAGTACCTCCCCATATATATGTATGGAGTGGAGTTTGCAACTGAAAAGAAACTTTGTGTTCCCAACAAGCTAGGTGAAGGGCGGCTTTCACACACACTTATCTCTCAGAACTGAGCATGTGGAGAGACGTTCGTTCATCTAGCACAAAGGGAACGGGTTGCAGGAGAAACTTTACTGTGGTTTCTCAGTCTGTTTCCTAGTGCCGGTTTGAAGTTCCTGCAGTTTTCACTGTAAAACCTGGTTGGAGCTAGTACCTCCCCATATATATGTATGGAGTGGAGTTTGCAACTGAAAAGAAACTTTGTGTTCCCACCAAGCTAGTTCAAGAACGGCTTTCACACACACTTATCTCTCAGAACTGAGCAGGTGGAGAGACGATCGTTCATCTAGCACATAGGAAACGGGTTGCAGGAGAAACATTTACTCTGGATTCTCAGTCTGTTTCCTAGTGCTGGTTTGAAGTTAATGCAGTTTTCACTGTAAAACCGAGTTGGAGCTAGTACCTCCCCATATATATGTATGGAGTGGAGTTTGCAACTGAAAAGAAACTTTGTGTTCCCAACAAGCTAGGTGAAGGACGGCTTTCACACACACTTATCTCTCAGAACTGAGCATGTGGAGAGACGTTCGCTCATCTAGCACAAAGGGAACGGGTTGCAGTAGAAACTTTTACTGTGGTTTCTCAGTCTGTTTCCTAGTTCCGGTTTGAAGTTCCTGCAGTTTTCACTGTAAAACCGAGTTGCAGCTATTACCTCCCCATATATATGTATGGAGTGGAGTTTGCAACTGAAAAGAAACTTTATGTTCCCAAAAAGCTAGCTGAAGGACGGCTTTCACGCACACACATCTCTCAGAACTGAGCATGTGGAGAGACGTTCGTTCATCTAGGACAAAGGGAACAGGTTGCAGGAGAAACTTTTACTCTGGTTTCTCAGTCTGTTTCCTAGTGCCGGTTTGAATTTCCTGCAGTTTTCAGTGTAAAACCGATTTGGAGCTAGTACCTCCCCATATATATTTATGGAGTGGAGTTTGCAACTGAAAAGAAACTTTGTGTTCCCAACAAGCTAGGTGAAGGACGGCTTTCACACACACACATCTTTCAGAACTGAGCATTTGGAGAGACGTTAGTTCATCTAGCACAAATGGAACGGGTTGCAGGAGAAAATTTTACTCTGGTTTCTCAGTCTGTTTCCTAGTGCCGGTTGGAAGTTCCTGCAGTTTTCAGTGTTAAACCGAGTTGGAGCTAGTACCTCCCCATATATATGTATGGATTGGAGTTTGCAACTGAAAAGAAACTTTGTGTTCCCAACAAGCTAGGTGAAGGACGGCTTTCACACACAAACATCTTTCAAAACTGAGCATTTGGAGAGACGTTCGTTCATCTAGCACAATGGGAACGGGTTGCAGGAGAAAATTTTACTCTGGTTTCTCAGTCTGTTTCCTAGTGCCGGTTTGAATTTCCTGCAGTTTTCACTGTAAAATCTGGTTGGAGCTAGTACCTCCCCATATATATGTAAGGAGTGGAGTTTGCAACTGAAAAGAAACTTTGTGTTCCCAAAAAGCTAGGTGAAGTACGGCTTTCACACACACATATCTCTCAGAACTGAGCATGTGGAGAGACGTTCGTTCATCTAGCAGAAAGGAACGGGTTGCAGGAGAAACTTTTACTCTGGTTTCTCAGTCTGTTTCCTAGTGCCGGTTTGAAGTTCCTGCAGTTTTCACTGTAAAACCGATTTGGAGCTAGTACCTCCCATATATATGTATGGAGTGGAGTTTGCAACTGAAAAGAAACTTTGTGTTCCCAACAAGCTAGGTGATGGTCGGCATTCACACACACTTATCCCTCAGAACTGAGCATGTGGAGAGACGTTCGCTCATCTAGCACAAAGGGATCGGGTTGCAGGAGAAACTTTTACTCTGGTTTCTCAGTCTGTTTCCTAGTGCCGGTTTGAAGTTCCTGCAGTTTTCACTGTAAAACCGAGTTGGAGCTAGTACCTCCCCATATATATGTATGGAGTGGAGTTCGCAACTGAAAAGAAACTTTGTGTTCCCAATATGCTAGGTGAAGGACGGCTTTCACACACACTTATCTCTCAGAACTGAGCATGTGGAGAGACGTTCGTTCATCTAGCACAAAGGGAACGGGTTGCAGGAGAAACTTTTACTCTGGTTTCTCAGTCTGTTTCCTAGTGCCGGTTCGAATTTCCTGCAGTTTTCACTGTAAAACCGAGTTGAAGCTAGTACCTCGCCATATATAAGTATGGAGTGGAGTTTGCAAATGAAAAGAAACTTTGTGTTTCCAACAAGCTAGGTGAAGGACGGCTTTCACACACACTTATCTCTCAGAACTGAGCATGTGGAGAGACGTTCGCTCATCTAGCACATAGGGAACGGGTTGCAGGAGAAACTTTTACTCTGGTTTCTCAGTCTGTTTCCTAGTGCCGGTTCGAATTTCCTGCAGTTTTCACTGTAAAACCGAGTTGGAGCTAGTACCTCCCCATATATATGTATGGAGTGGAGTTTGCAACTGAAAAGAAACTTTGTGTTCCCAACAAGCTAGGTGAAGGTCGGCTTTCACACACACTTATCTCTCAGAACTGAGCATGTGGAGAGACGTTCGTTCATCTAGCACAAAGGGAACGGGTTGCAGGAGAAACTTTACTGTGGTTTCTCAGTCTGTTTGATAGTGCCGGTTTGAAGTTCCTGCAGTTTTCACTGTAAAACCTGGTTGGAGCTAGTACCTCCCCATATATATGTATGGAGTGGAGTTTGCAACTGAAAAGAAACTTTGTGTTCCCAACAAGCTAGGTGAAGGACGGCTTTCACACACACTTATCCCTCAGAACTGAGCATGTGGAGAGACGTTCGCTCATCTAGCACAAAGGGATCGGGTTGCAGGAGAAACTTTTACTCTGGTTTCTCAGTCTGTTTCCTAGTGCCGGTTTGAAGTTCCTGCAGTTTTCACTGTAAAACCGAGTTGGAGCTAGTACCTCCCCATATATATGTATGGAGTGGAGTTCGCAACTGAAAAGAAACTTTGTGTTCCCAATATGCTAGGTGAAGGACGGCTTTCACACACACTTATCTCTCAGAACTGAGCATGTGGAGAGACGTTCGTTCATCTAGCACAAAGGGAACGGGTTGCAGGAGAAACTTTTATTCTGGTTTCTCAGTCTGTTTCCTAGTGCCGGTTCGAATTTCCTGCAGTTTTCACTGTAAAACCGAGTTGAAGCTAGTACCTCGCCATATATAAGTATGGAGTGGAGTTTGCAAATGAAAAGAAACTTTGTGTTTCCAACAAGCTAGGTGAAGGACGGCTTTCACACACACTTATCTCTCAGAACTGAGCATGTGGAGAGACGTTCGCTCATCTAGCACATAGGGAACGGGTTGCAGGAGAAACTTTTACTCTGGTTTCTCAGTCTGTTTCCTAGTGCCGGTTCGAATTTCCTGCAGTTTTCACTGTAAAACCGAGTTGGAGCTAGTACCTCCCCATATATATGTATGGAGTGGAGTTTGCAACTGAAAAGAAACTTTGTGTTCCCAACAAGCTAGGTGAAGGTCGGCTTTCACACACACTTATCTCTCAGAACTGAGCATGTGGAGAGACGTTCGTTCATCTAGCACAAAGGGAACGGGTTGCAGGAGAAACTTTACTGTGGTTTCTCAGTCTGTTTGATAGTGCCGGTTTGAAGTTCCTGCAGTTTTCACTGTAAAACCTGGTTGGAGCTAGTACCTCCCCATATATATGTATGGAGTGGAGTTTGCAACTGAAAAGAAACTTTGTGTTCCCAACAAGCTAGGTGAAGGACGGCTTTCACACACACTTATCTCTCAGAACTGAGCATGTGGAGAGACGTTCGCTCATCTAGCACAAAGGGAACGGGTTGCAGGAGAAACTATTACTCTGGTTTCTCAGTCTGTTTCCTAGTGCCGGTTTGAAGTTCCTGCAGTTTTCACTATAAAACCGAGTTGGAGCTAGTACCTCCCCATATATATGTATGGAGTGGAGTTTGCAATTGAAAAGAGACTTTGTGTTCCCAACATGCTAGGTGAAGGACGGCTTTCACACACACTTATCTCTCAGAACTGAGCATGTGGAGAGACGTTCGTTCATCTAGCACAAAGGGAACGGGTTGCAGGAAAAACTTTTACTCTGGTTTCTCAGTCTGTTTCCTAGTGCCGGTTCGAATTTCCTGCAGTTTTCACTGTAAAACCGAGTTGGAGCTAGTACCTCCCCATATATATGTATGGAGTGGAGTTTGCAACTGAAAAGAATCTATGTGTTCCCAACAAGCTAGGTGAAGGACGGCTTTCACACACACTTATCTCTCAGAACTGAGCATGTGGAGAGACGTTCGTTCATCTAGCACAAAGGGAACGGGTTGCAGGAGAAACTTTACTGTGGTTTCTCAGTCTGTTTCCTAGTGCCGGTTTGAAGTTCCTGCAGTTTTCACTGTAAAACCTGGTTGGAGCTAGTACCTCCCCATATATATGTATGGAGTGGAGTTTGCAACTGAAAAGAAACTTTGTGTTCCCAACAAGCTAGGTGAAGGACGGCTTTCACACACACTTATCTCTCAGAACTGAGCATGTGGAGAGATGTTCGCTCATCTAGCACATACGGAACGGGTTGCAGGAGAAAATTTACTCTGGTTTCTCAGTCTGTTTCCTAGTGCCGGTTCGAATTTCCTGCAGTTTTCACTGTAAAACCGAGTTGGAGCTAGTACCTCCCCTTATATATGTATGGAGTGGAGTTTGCAACTGAAAAGAAACTTTGTGTTCCCAACAAGCTAGGTGAAGGACGGCTTTCACACACACTTATCTCTCAGAACTGAGCATGTGGAGAGACGTTCGTTCATCTAGCACAAAGGGAACGGGTTGCAGGAGAAACTTTACTGTGGTTTCTCAGTCTGTTTCCTAGTGCCGGTATGAAGTTCCTGCAGTTTTCACTGTAAAACCTGGTTGGAGCTAGTACCTCCCCATATATATGTATGGAGTGGAGTTTTCAACTGAAAAGAAACTTTGTGTTCCCAACAAGCTAGGTGAAGGACGGCTTTCACACACACTTATCTCTCAGAACTGAGCAGGTGGAGAGACGATCGTTCATCTAGCACATAGGAAACGGGTTGCAGGAGAAACTTTTACTCTGGATTCTCAGTCTGTTTCCTAGTGCTGGTTTGAAGTTCCAGCAGTTTTCACTGTAAAACCGAGTTGGAGCTAGTACCTCCCCATATATATGTATGGAGTGGAGTTTGCAACTGAAAAGAAACTTTGTGTTCCCAACAAGCTAGGTGAAGGACGGCTTTCACACACACTTATCTCTCAGAACTGAGCATGTGGAGAGACGTTCGCTCATCTAGCACAAAGGGAACGGGTTGCAGGGGAAACTTTTACTGTGGTTTCTCAGTCTGTTTCCTAGTGCCGGTTTGAAGTTCCTGCAGTTTTCACTGTAAAACCGAGTTGGAGCTAGTACTTCCCCATATATATGTATGGAGTGGAGTTTGCAACTGAAAAGAAACTTTATGTTCCCAAAAAGCTAGCTGAAGGACGGCTTTCACACACACACATCTCTCAGAACTGAGCATGTGGAGAGACGTTCGTTCATCTAGCACTAAGGGAACAGGTTGCAGGAGAAACTTTTACTCTGGTTTCTCAGTCTGTTTCCTAGTGCCGGTTTGAAGTTCCTGCAGTTTTCACTGTAAAACCGAGTTGGAGCTAGTACCTCCCCATATATATGTATGGAGTGGAGTTTGCAACTGAAAAGAAACTTTGTGTTCCCAACAAGCTAGGTGAAGGACGGCTTTCACACACACTTATCTCTCAGAACTGAGCATGTGAAGAGACGTTCATTCATCTAGCACAAAGGGAACGGGTTGCAGGAGAAACTTTTACTGTGGTTTCTCAGTCTGTTTCCTAGTGCCGGTTTGAAGTTCCTGCAGTTTTCACTGTAAAACCGATTTGGAGCTAGTACCTCCCCATATATATGTATGGAGTGGAGTTTGCAACTGAAAAGAAACTTTGTGTTCCCAACAAGCTAGGTGAAGGACGGCTTTCACACACACACATCTTTCAGAACTGAGCATTTGGAGAGACGTTCGTTCATCTAGCACAAATGGAACGGGTTGCAGGAGAAAATTTTATTCTGGTTTCTCAGTCTGTTTCCTAGTGCCGGTTTGAAGTTCCTGCAGTTTTCACTGTAAAACCGAGTTGGAGCTAGTACCTCCCCATATATATGTATGGAGTGGAGTTTGCAACTGAAAAGAAACTTTGTGTTCCCAACAAGCTAGGTGAAGGACGGCTTTCACACACACTTATCTCTCAGAACTGAGCATGTGAAGAGACGTTCGTTCATCTAGCACAAAGGGAACGGGTTGCAGGAGAAACTTTTACTCTGGTTTCTCAGTCTGTTTCCTAGTGCCGGTTTGAAGTTCCTGCAGTTTTCACTGTAAAACCGATTTGGAGCTAGTACCTCCCCATATATATGTATGGAGTGGAGTTTGCAACTGAAAAGAAACTTTGTGTTCCCAACAAGCTAGGTGAAGGACGGCTTTCACACACACACATCTTTCAGAACTGAGCATTTGGAGAGACGTTCGTTCATCTAGCACAAATGGAACGGGTTGCAGGAGAAAATTTTATTCTGGTTTCTCAGTCTGTTTCCTAGTGCCGGTTTGAAGTTCCTGCAGTTTTCACTGTTAAACCGAGTTGGAGCTAGTACCTCCCCATATATATGTATGGAGTGGAGTTTGCAAATGAAAAGAAACTTTGTGTTCCCAACAAGTTAGGTGAAGGACGGCTTTCACACACAAACATCTTTCAGAACTGAGCATTTGGAGAGACGTTCGTTCATCTAGCACAAAGGGAACGGGTTGCAGGAGAAAATTTTACTCTGATTTCTCAGTCTGTTTCCTAGTGCCGGTTTGAATTTCCTGCAGTTTTCACTGTAAAACCTGGTTGGAGCTAGTACCTCCCCATATATATGTAAGGAGTGGAGTTTGCAACTGAAAAGAAACTTTGTGTTCCCAAAAAGCTATGTGAAGTACGGCTTTCACACACACATATCTCTCAGAACTGAGCATGTGGAGAGACGTTCGTTCATCTAGCAGAAAAGGAACGGGTTGCAGGGGAAACTTTTACTCTGGTTTCTCAGTCTGTTTCCTAGTGCCGGTTTGAAGTTCCTGCAGTTTTCACTGTAAAACCGATTTGGAGCTAGTACCTCCCCATATATATGTATGAAGTGGAGTTTGCAACTGAAAAGAAACTTTGTGTTCCCAACAAGCTAGGTGAAGGACGGCTTTCACACACACTTATCTCTCAGAACTGAGCATGTGGAGAGACTTTCGCTCATCTAGCACAAAGGGAACGGGTTGCAGGAGAAACTTTTACTCTGGTTTCTCAGTCTGTTTCCTAGTGCCGGTTTGAAGTTCCTGCAGTTTTCACTGTAAAACCGATTTGGAGCTAGTACCTCCCCATATATATGTATGGAGTGGAGTTTGCAACTGAAAAGAAACTTTGTGTTCCCAACATGCTAGGTGAAGGACGGCTTTCACACACACTTATCTCTCAGAACTGAGCATGTGGAGAGACGTTCGTTCATCTAGCACAAAGGGAACGGTTTGCAGGAGAAACTTTTACTCTGGTTTCTCAGTCTGTTTCCTAGTGCCGGTTCGAATTTCCTGCAGTTTTCACTGTAAAACCGAGTTGGAGCTAGTACCTCCCCATATATATGTATGGAGTGGAGTTTGCAACTGAAAAGAAACTTTGTGTTCCCAACAAGCTAGGTGAAGGACGGCTTCCACACACACTTATCTCTCAGAACTGAGCATGTGGAGAGACGTTCGTTCATCTAGCACAAAGGGAACGGGTTGCAGGAGAAACATTACTGTGGTTTCTCAGTCTGTTTCCTAGTGCCGGTTTGAAGTTCCTGCAGTTTTCACTGTAAAACATGGTTGGAGCTAGTACCTCCCCATATATATGTATGGAGTGGAATTTGCAACTGAAAAGAAACTTTGTGTTCCCACCAAGCTAGGTGAAGAACGGCTTTCACACACACTTATCTCTCAGAACTGAGCATGTGGAGAGACGTTCGCTCATCTAGCACAAAGGGAACGGGTTGCAGGAGAAACTTTTACTCTGGTTTCTCAGTCTGTTTCCTAGTGCCGGTTTGAAGTTCCTGCAGTTTTCACTGTAAAACCGAGTTGGAGCTAGTACCTCCCCATATATATGTATGGAGTGAAGTTTGCAACTGAAAAGATACTTTATGTTCCCAAAAAGCTAGGTGAAGGACGGCTTTCACACACACACATCTCTCAGAACTGAGCATGTGGAGAGACGTTCGTTCATCTAGCACAAAGGGAACAGGTTGCAGGAGAAACTTTTACTCTGGTTTCTCAGTCTGTTTCCTAGTGCCGGTTTGAAGTTCCTGCAGTTTTCACTGTAAAACCGAGTTGGAGCTAGTACCTCCCCATATATATGTATGGAGTGGAGTTTGCAACTGAAAAGAAACTTTGTGTTCCCAACAAGCTAGGTGAAGGACGGCTTTCACACACACTTATCTCTCAGAACTGAGCATGTGGAGAGACGTTCGTTCATCTAGCACAAAGGGAACGGGTTGCAGGAGAAACTTTACTGTGGTTTCTCAGTCTGTTTCCTAGTGCCGGTATGAAGTTCCTGCAGTTTTCACTGTAAAACCTGGTTGGAGCTAGTACCTCCCCATATATATGTATGGAGTGGAGTTTTCAACTGAAAAGAAACTTTGTGTTCCCAACAAGCTAGGTGAAGGACGGCTTTCACACACACTTATCTCTCAGAACTGAGCAGGTGGAGAGACGATCGTTCATCTAGCACAAAGGGAACGGGTTGCAGGAGAAACTTTACTGTGGTTTCTCAGTCTGTTTCCTAGTGCCGGTATGAAGTTCCTGCAGTTTTCACTGTAAAACCTGGTTGGAGCTAGTACCTCCCCATATATATGTATGGAGTGGAGTTTTCAACTGAAAAGAAACTTTGTGTTCCCAACAAGCTAGGTGAAGGACGGCTTTCACACACACTTATCTCTCAGAACTGAGCAGGTGGAGAGACGATCGTTCATCTAGCACATAGGAAACGGGTTGCAGGAGAAACTTTTACTCTGGATTCTCAGTCTGTTTCCTAGTGCTGGTTTGAAGTTCCAGCAGTTTTCACTGTAAAACCGAGTTGGAGCTAGTACCTCCCCATATATATGTATGGAGTGGAGTTTGCAACTGAAAAGAAACTTTGTGTTCCCAACAAGCTAGGTGAAGGACGGCTTTCACACACACTTATCTCTCAGAACTGAGCATGTGGAGAGACGTTCGCTCATCTAGCACAAAGGGAACGGGTTGCAGGGGAAACTTTTACTGTGGTTTCTCAGTCTGTTTCCTAGTGCCGGTTTGAAGTTCCTGCAGTTTTCACTGTAAAACCGAGTTGGAGCTAGTACTTCCCCATATATATGTATGGAGTGGAGTTTGCAATTGAAAAGAGACTTTGTGTTCCCAACATGCTAGGTGAAGGACGGCTTTCACACACACTTATCTCTCAGAACTGAGCATGTGGAGAGACGTTCGTTCATCTAGCACAAAGGGAACGGTTTGCAGGAGAAACTTTTACTCTGGTTTCTCAGTCTGTTTCCTAGTGCCGGTTCGAATTTCCTGCAGTTTTCACTGTAAAACCGAGTTGGAGCTAGTACCTCCCCATATATATGTATGGAGTGGAGTTTGCAACTGAAAAGAAACTTTGTGTTCCCAACAAGCTAGGTGAAGGACGGCTTCCACACACACTTATCTCTCAGAACTGAGCATGTGGAGAGACGTTCGTTCATCTAGCACAAAGGGAACGGGTTGCAGGAGAAACATTACTGTGGTTTCTCAGTCTGTTTCCTAGTGCCGGTTTGAAGTTCCTGCAGTTTTCACTGTAAAACATGGTTGGAGCTAGTACCTCCCCATATATATGTATGGAGTGGAATTTGCAACTGAAAAGAAACTTTGTGTTCCCACCAAGCTAGGTGAAGAACGGCTTTCACACACACTTATCTCTCAGAACTGAGCATGTGGAGAGACGTTCGCTCATCTAGCACAAAGGGAACGGGTTGCAGGAGAAACTTTTACTCTGGTTTCTCAGTCTGTTTCCTAGTGCCGGTTTGAAGTTCCTGCAGTTTTCACTGTAAAACCGAGTTGGAGCTAGTACCTCCCCATATATATGTATGGAGTGAAGTTTGCAACTGAAAAGATACTTTATGTTCCCAAAAAGCTAGGTGAAGGACGGCTTTCACACACACACATCTCTCAGAACTGAGCATGTGGAGAGACGTTCGTTCATCTAGCACAAAGGGAACAGGTTGCAGGAGAAACTTTTACTCTGGTTTCTCAGTCTGTTTCCTAGTGCCGGTTTGAAGTTCCTGCAGTTTTCACTGTAAAACCGAGTTGGAGCTAGTACCTCCCCATATATATGTATGGAGTGGAGTTTGCAACTGAAAAGAAACTTTGTGTTCCCAACAAGCTAGGTGAAGGACGGCTTTCACACACACTTATCTCTCAGAACTGAGCATGTGGAGAGACGTTCGTTCATCTAGCACTAAGGGAACGGGTTGCAGGAGAAACTTTTACTCTGGTTTCTCAGTCTGTTTCCTAGTGCCGGTTTGAAGTTCCTGCATTTTTCACTGTAAAACCGAGTTGGAGCTAGTACCTCCCCATATATATGTATGGAGTGGAGTTTGCAAATGAAAAGAAACTTTGTGTTCCCAACAAGCTAGGTGAAGTACGGCTTTCACACACAAACATCTTTCAGAACTGAGCATTTGGATAGACGTTCGTTCATCTAGCACAAAGGGAACGGGTTGCAGGAGAAAATTTTACTCTGGTTTCTCAGTCTGTTTCCTAGTGCCGGTTTGAAGTTCCTGCAGTTTTCACTGTAAAACCGAGTTGGAGCTAGTACCTCCCCATATATATGTATGGAGTGGAGTTTGCAACTGAAAAGAAACTTTGTGTTCCCAACAAGCTAGGTGAAGGACGGCTTTCACACACACTTATCTCTCAGAACTGAGCATGTGGAGAGACGTTCGTTCATCTAGCACTAAGGGAACTGGTTGCAGGAGAAACTTTTACTCTGGTTTCTCAGTCTGTTTCCTAGTGCCGGTTTGAAGTTCCTGCATTTTTCACTGTAAAACCGAGTTGGAGCTAGTACCTCCCCATATATATGTATGGAGTGGAGTTTGCAAATGAAAAGAAACTTTGTGTTCCCAACAAGCTAGGTGAAGTACGGCTTTCACACACAAACATCTTTCAGAACTGAGCATTTGGAGAGACGTTCGTTCATCTAGCACAAAGGGAACGGGTTGCAGGAGAAAATTTTACTCTGGTTTCTCAGTCTGTTTCCTAGTGCCGGTTTGAAGTTCCTGCATTTTTCACTGTAAAACCGAGTTGGTGCTAGTACCTCCCCATATATATGTATGGAGTGGAGTTTGCAAATGAAAAGAAACTTTGTGTTCCCAACAAGCTAGGTGAAGTACGGCTTTCACACACAAACATCTTTCAGAACTGAGCATTTGGAGAGACGTTCGTTCATCTAGCACAAAGGGAACGGGTTGCAGGAGAAAATTTTACTCTGGTTTCTCAGTCTGTTTCCTAGTGCCGGTTTGAAATTCCTGCAGTTTTCACTGTAAAACCTGGTTGGAGCTAGTACCTCCCCATATATATGTAAGGAGTGGAGTTTGCAACTGAAAAGAAACTTTGTGTTCCCAAAAAGCTAGGTGAAGTACGGCTTTCACACACACATATCTCTCAGAACTGAGCATGTGGAGAGAAGTTCGTTCATCTAGCAGAAAAGGAACGGGTTGCAGGAGAAACTTTTACTCTGGTTTCTCAGTCTGTTTCCTAGTGCCGGTTTGAAGTTCCTGCAGTTTTCACTGTAAATCCTATTTGGAGCTAGTACCTCCCCATATATATGTATGGAGTGGAGTTTGCAACTGAAAAGAAACTTTGTGTTCCCAACAAGCTAGGTGAAGGACGGCTTTCACACACACTTATCTCTCAGAACTGAGCATGTGGAGAGTCGTTCGTTCATCTAGCACAAAGGGAACGGGTTGCAGGAGAAACTTTTACTCTGGTTTCTCAGTCTGTTTCCTAGTGCCGGTTTGAAGTTCATGCAGTTTTCACTGTAAAACCGATTTGGAGCTAGTACCACCCCATATATATGTATGGAGTGGAGTTTGCAACTGAAAAGAAACTTTGTGTTCCCAACAAGCTAGGTGAAGGACGGCTTTCACACACACACATCTTTCAGAACTGAGCATTTGGAGAGACGTTCGTTCATCTAGCACAAAGGAACGGGTTGCAGGAGAAAATTTTACTCTGGATTCTCAGTCTGTTTCCTAGTGCCGGTTTGAAGTTCCTGCAGTTTTCACTGTTAAACCGAGTTGGAGCTCGTACCTCCCCATATATATATATGGAGTGGAGTTTGCAAATGAAAAGAAACTTTGTGTTCCCAACAAGCTAGGTGATGGACGGCTTTCACACACAAACATCTTTCAGAACTGAGCATTTGGAGAGACGTTCGTTCATCTAGCACAAAGGGAACGGGTTGCAGGAGAAAATTTTACTCTGGTATCTCAGTCTGTTTCCTAGTGCCGGTTTGAATTTCCTGCAGTTTTCACTGTAAAACCTGGTTGGAGCTAGTACCTCCCCATATATATGTAAGGAGTGGAGTTTGCAACTGAAAAGAAACTTTGTGTTCCCAAAAAGCTAAGTGAAGTACGGCTTTCACACACACATATCTCTCAGAACTGAGCATGTGGAGAGACGTTCGTTCATTTAGCAGAAAAGGAACGGGTTGCAGGAGAAACTTTTACTCTGCTTTCTCAGTCTGTTTCCTAGTGCCGGTTTGAAGTTCCTGCAGTTTTCACTGTAAAACCGCGTTGGAGCTAGTACCTCCCCATATATATGTATGGAGTGGAGTTTGCAACTGAAAAGAAACTTTGTGTTCCCAACATGATAGGTGAAGGACGGCTTTCACACACACTTATCTCTCAGAACTGAGCATGTGGAGAGACGTTCGTTCATCTAGCACAAAGGGAACGCGTTGCAGGAGAAACTTTTACTCTGGTTTCTCAGTCTGTTTCCTAGTGCCGGTTAGAATTTCCTGCAGTTTTCACTGTAAAACCGAGTTGGAGCTAGTACCTCCCCATATATATGTATGGACTGGAGTTTGCAACTGAAAAGAAACTTTGTGTTCCCAACAAGCTAGGTGAAGGACGACTTTCACACACACTTATCTCTCAGAACTGAGCATGTGGAGAGACGTTCGTTCATCTAGCACAAAGGAACGGGTTGCAGGAGAAACATTACTGTGGTTTCTCAGTCTGTTTCCTAGTGCCGGTTTGAAGTTCCTGCAGTTTTCACTGTAAAACCTGGTTGGAGCTAGTACCTCCCCATATATATGTATGGAGTGGAGTTTGCAACTGAAAAGAAACTTTGTGTTCCCACCAAGCTAGGTGAAGAACGGCTTTCACACACACTTATCTCTCAGAACTGAGCATGTGGAGAGACGTTCGCTCATCTAGCACAAAGGGAACGGGTTGCAGGAGAAACTTTTACTCTGGTTTCTCAGTCTGTTTCCTAGTGCCGGTTTGAAGTTCCTGCAGTTTTCACTGTAAAACCGAGTTGGAGCTAGTACCTCCCCATATATATGTATGGAGTGGAGTTTGCAACTGAAAAGAAACTTTATGTTCCCAAAAAGCTAGGTGAAGGACGGCTTTCACACACACACATCTGTCAGAACTGAGCATGTGGAGAGACGTTCGTTCATCTAGCACAAAGGGAACAGGTTGCAGGAGAAACTTTTACTCTGGTTTCTCAGTCTGTTTCCTAGTGCCGGTTTGAAGTTCCTGCAGTTTTCACTGTAAAACCGAGTTGGAGCTAGTACCTCCCCATATATATGTATGGAGTGGAGTTTGCAACTGAAAAGAAACTTTGTGTTCCCAACAAGCTAGGTGAAGGACGGCTTTCACACACACTTATCTCTCAGAACTGAGCATGTGGAGAGACGTTCGTTCATCTAGCACTAAGGGAACGGGTTGCAGGAGAAACTTTTACTCTGGTTTCTCAGTCTGTTTCCTAGTGCCGGTTTGAAGTTCCTGCATTTTTCACTGTAAAACCGAGTTGGAGCTAGTACCTCCCCATATATATGTATGGAGTGGAGTTTGCAAATGAAAAGAAACTTTGTGTTCCCAACAAGCTAGGTGAAGTACGGCTTTCACACACAAACATCTTTCAGAACTGAGCATTTGGAGAGACGTTCGTTCATCTAGCACAAAGGGAACGGGTTGCAGGAGAAAATTTTACTCTGGTTTCTCAGTCTGTTTCCTAGTGCCGGTTTGAAGTTCCTGCATTTTTCACTGTAAAACCGAGTTGGTGCTAGTACCTCCCCATATATATGTATGGAGTGGAGTTTGCAAATGAAAAGAAACTTTGTGTTCCCAACAAGCTAGGTGAAGTACGGCTTTCACACACAAACATCTTTCAGAACTGAGCATTTGGAGAGACGTTCGTTCATCTAGCACAAAGGGAACGGGTTGCAGGAGAAAATTTTACTCTGGTTTCTCAGTCTGTTTCCTAGTGCCGGTTTGAAATTCCTGCAGTTTTCACTGTAAAACCTGGTTGGAGCTAGTACCTCCCCATATATATGTAAGGAGTGGAGTTTGCAACTGAAAAGAAACTTTGTGTTCCCAAAAAGCTAGGTGAAGTACGGCTTTCACACACACATATCTCTCAGAACTGAGCATGTGGAGAGAAGTTCGTTCATCTAGCAGAAAAGGAACGGGTTGCAGGAGAAACTTTTACTCTGGTTTCTCAGTCTGTTTCCTAGTGCCGGTTTGAAGTTCCTGCAGTTTTCACTGTAAATCCTATTTGGAGCTAGTACCTCCCCATATATATGTATGGAGTGGAGTTTGCAACTGAAAAGAAACTTTGTGTTCCCAACAAGCTAGGTGAAGGACGGCTTTCACACACACTTATCTCTCAGAACTGAGCATGTGGAGAGTCGTTCGTTCATCTAGCACAAAGGGAACGGGTTGCAGGAGAAACTTTTACTCTGGTTTCTCAGTCTGTTTCCTAGTGCCGGTTTGAAGTTCATGCAGTTTTCACTGTAAAACCGATTTGGAGCTAGTACCACCCCATATATATGTATGGAGTGGAGTTTGCAACTGAAAAGAAACTTTGTGTTCCCAACAAGCTAGGTGAAGGACGGCTTTCACACACACACATCTTTCAGAACTGAGCATTTGGAGAGACGTTCGTTCATCTAGCACAAAGGAACGGGTTGCAGGAGAAAATTTTACTCTGGATTCTCAGTCTGTTTCCTAGTGCCGGTTTGAAGTTCCTGCAGTTTTCACTGTTAAACCGAGTTGGAGCTCGTACCTCCCCATATATATATATGGAGTGGAGTTTGCAAATGAAAAGAAACTTTGTGTTCCCAACAAGCTAGGTGATGGACGGCTTTCACACACAAACATCTTTCAGAACTGAGCATTTGGAGAGACGTTCGTTCATCTAGCACAAAGGGAACGGGTTGCAGGAGAAAATTTTACTCTGGTATCTCAGTCTGTTTCCTAGTGCCGGTTTGAATTTCCTGCAGTTTTCACTGTAAAACCTGGTTGGAGCTAGTACCTCCCCATATATATGTAAGGAGTGGAGTTTGCAACTGAAAAGAAACTTTGTGTTCCCAAAAAGCTAAGTGAAGTACGGCTTTCACACACACATATCTCTCAGAACTGAGCATGTGGAGAGACGTTCGTTCATCTAGCAGAAAAGGAACGGGTTGCAGGAGAAACTTTTACTCTGCTTTCTCAGTCTGTTTCCTAGTGCCGGTTTGAAGTTCCTGCAGTTTTCACTGTAAAACCGCGTTGGAGCTAGTACCTCCCCATATATATGTATGGAGTGGAGTTTGCAACTGAAAAGAAACTTTGTGTTCCCAACATGATAGGTGAAGGACGGCTTTCACACACACTTATCTCTCAGAACTGAGCATGTGGAGAGACGTTCGTTCATCTAGCACAAAGGGAACGCGTTGCAGGAGAAACTTTTACTCTGGTTTCTCAGTCTGTTTCCTAGTGCCGGTTAGAATTTCCTGCAGTTTTCACTGTAAAACCGAGTTGGAGCTAGTACCTCCCCATATATATGTATGGAGTGGAGTTTGCAACTGAAAAGAAACTTTGTGTTCCCAACAAGCTAGGTGAAGGACGACTTTCACACACACTTATCTCTCAGAACTGAGCATGTGGAGAGACGTTCGTTCATCTAGCACAAAGGAACGGGTTGCAGGAGAAACATTACTGTGGTTTCTCAGTCTGTTTCCTAGTGCCGGTTTGAAGTTCCTGCAGTTTTCACTGTAAAACCTGGTTGGAGCTAGTACCTCCCCATATATATGTATGGAGTGGAGTTTGCAACTGAAAAGAAACTTTGTGTTCCCACCAAGCTAGGTGAAGAACGGCTTTCACACACACTTATCTCTCAGAACTGAGCATGTGGAGAGACGTTCGCTCATCTAGCACAAAGGGAACGGGTTGCAGGAGAAACTTTTACTCTGGTTTCTCAGTCTGTTTCCTAGTGCCGGTTTGAAGTTCCTGCAGTTTTCACTGTAAAACCGAGTTGGAGCTAGTACCTCCCCATATATATGTATGGAGTGGAGTTTGCAACTGAAAAGAAACTTTATGTTCCCAAAAAGCTAGGTGAAGGACGGCTTTCACACACACACATCTGTCAGAACTGAGCATGTGGAGAGACGTTCGTTCATCTAGCACAAAGGGAACAGGTTGCAGGAGAAACTTTTACTCTGGTTTCTCAGTCTGTTTCCTAGTGCCGGTTTGAAGTTCCTGCAGTTTTCACTGTAAAACCGAGTTGGAGCTAGTACCTCCCCATATATATGTATGGAGTGGAGTTTGCAACTGAAAAGAAACTTTGTGTTCCCAACAAGCTAGGTGAAGGACGGCTTTCACACACACTTATCTCTCAGAACTGAGCATGTGGAGAGACGTTCGTTCATCTAGCACTAAGGGAACGGGTTGCATGAGAAACTTTTACTCTGGTTTCTCAGTCTGTTTCCTAGTGCCGGTTTGAAGTTCCTGCATTTTTCACTGTAAAACCGAGTTGGAGCTAGTACCTCCCCATATATATGTATGGAGTGGAGTTTGCAAATGAAAAGAAACTTTGTGTTCCCAACAAGCTAGGTGAAGTACGGCTTTCACACACAAACATCTTTCAGAACTGAGCATTTGGAGAGACGTTCGTTCATCTAGCACAAAGGGAACGGGTTGCAGGAGAAAATTTTACTCTGGTTTCTCAGTCTGTTTCCTAGTGCCGGTTTGAAGTTCCTGCATTTTTCACTGTAAAACCGAGTTGGTGCTAGTACCTCCCCATATATATGTATGGAGTGGAGTTTGCAAATGAAAAGAAACTTTGTGTTCCCAACAAGCTAGGTGAAGTACGGCTTTCACACACAAACATCTTTCAGAACTGAGCATTTGGAGAGACGTTCGTTCACCTAGCACAAAGGGAACGGGTTGCAGGAGAAAATTTTACTCTGGTTTCTCAGTCTGTTTCCTAGTGCCGGTTTGAAATTCCTGCAGTTTTCACTGTAAAACCTGGTTGGAGCTAGTACCTCCCCATATATATGTAAGGAGTGGGGTTTGCAACTGAAAAGAAACTTTGTGTTCCCAAAAAGCTAGGTGAAGTACGGCTTTCACACACACATATCTCTCAGAACTGAGCATGTGGAGAGAAGTTCGTTCATCTAGCAGAAAAGGAACGGGTTGCAGGAGAAACTTTTACTCTGGTTTCTCAGTCTGTTTCCTAGTGCCGGTTTGAAGTTCCTGCAGTTTTCACTGTAAATCCTATTTGGAGCTAGTACCTCCCCATATATATGTATGGAGTGGAGTTTGCAACTGAAAAGAAACTTTGTGTTCCCAACAAGCTAGGTGAAGGACGGCTTTCACACACACTTATCTCTCAGAACTGAGCATGTGGAGAGTCGTTCGTTCATCTAGCACAAAGGGAACGGGTTGCAGGAGAAACTTTTACTCTGGTTTCTCAGTCTGTTTCCTAGTGCCGGTTTGAAGTTCATGCAGTTTTCACTGTAAAACCGATTTGGAGCTAGTACCACCCCATATATATGTATGGAGTGGAGTTTGCAACTGAAAAGAAACTTTGTGTTCCCAACAAGCTAGGTGAAGGACGGCTTTCACACACACACATCTTTCAGAACTGAGCATTTGGAGAGACGTTCGTTCATCTAGCACAAAGGAACGGGTTGCAGGAGAAAATTTTACTCTGGATTCTCAGTCTGTTTCCTAGTGCCGGTTTGAAGTTCCTGCAGTTTTCACTGTTAAACCGAGTTGGAGCTAGTACCTCCCCATATATATGTATGGAGTGGAGTTTGCAAATGAAAAGAAACTTTGTGTTCCCAACAAGCTAGGTGATGGACGGCTTTCACACACAAACATCTTTCAGAACTGAGCATTTGGAGAGACGTTCGTTCATCTAGCACAAAGGGAACGGGTTGCAGGAGAAAATTTTACTCTGGTATCTCAGTCTGTTTCCTAGTGCCGGTTTGAATTTCCTGCAGTTTTCACTGTAAAACCTGGTTGGAGCTAGTACCTCCCCATATATATGTAAGGAGTGGAGTTTGCAACTGAAAAGAAACTTTGTGTTCCCAAAAAGCTAAGTGAAGTACGGCTTTCACACACACATATCTCTCAGAACTGAGCATGTGGAGAGACGTTCGTTCATCTAGCAGAAAAGGAACGGGTTGCAGGAGAAACTTTTACTCTGGTTTCTCAGTCTGTTTCCTAGTGCCGGTTTGAAGTTCCTGCAGTTTTCACTGTAAATCCTATTTGGAGCTGGTACCTCCCCATATATATGTATGGAGTGGAGTTTGCAACTGAAAAGAAACTTTGTGTTCCCAACAAGCTAGGTGAAGGACGGCTTTCACACACACTTATCTCTCAGAACTGAGCATGTGGAGAGTCGTTCGTTCATCTAGCACAAAGGGAACGGGTTGCAGGAGAAACTTTTACTCTGGTTTCTCAGTCTGTTTCCTAGTGCCGGTTTGAAGTTCATGCAGTTTTCACTGTAAAACCGATTTGGAGCTAGTACCACCCCATATATATGTATGGAGTGGAGTTTGCAACTGAAAAGAAACTTTGTGTTCCCAACAAGCTAGGTGAAGGACGGCTTTCACACACACACATCTTTCAGAACTGAGCATTTGGAGAGACGTTCGTTCATCTAGCACAAAGGAACGGGTTGCAGGAGAAAATTTTACTCTGGATTCTCAGTCTGTTTCCTAGTGCCGGTTTGAAGTTCCTGCAGTTTTCACTGTTAAACCGAGTTGGAGCTAGTACCTCCCCATATATATGTATGGAGTGGAGTTTGCAAATGAAAAGAAACTTTGTGTTCCCAACAAGCTAGGTGATGGACGGCTTTCACACACAAACATCTTTCAGAACTGAGCATTTGGAGAGACGTTCGTTCATCTAGCACAAAGGGAACGGGTTGCAGGAGAAAATTTTACTCTGGTATCTCAGTCTGTTTCCTAGTGCCGGTTTGAATTTCCTGCAGTTTTCACTGTAAAACCTGGTTGGAGCTAGTACCTCCCCATATATATGTAAGGAGTGGAGTTTGCAACTGAAAAGAAACTTTGTGTTCCCAAAAAGCTAAGTGAAGTACGGCTTTCACACACACATATCTCTCAGAACTGAGCATGTGGAGAGACGTTCGTTCATCTAGCAGAAAAGGAACGGGTTTCAGGAGAAACTTTTACTCTGCTTTCTCAGTCTGTTTCCTAGTGCTGGTTTGAAGTTCCTGCAGTTTTCACTGTAAAACCGCGTTGGAGCTAGTACCTCCCAATATATATGTATGGAGTGGAGTTTGCAACTGAAAAGAAACTTTGTGTTCCCAACATGATAGGTGAAGGACGGCTTTCACACACACTTATCTCTCAGAACTGAGCATGTGGAGAGACGTTCGTTCATCTAGCACAAAGGGAACGCGTTGCAGGAGAAACTTTTACTCTGGTTTCTCAGTCTGTTTCCTAGTGCCGGTTCGAATTTCCTGCAGTTTTCACTGTAAAACCGAGTTGGAGCTAGTACCTCAACATATATATGTATGGAGTGGAGTTTGCAACTGAAAAGAAACTTTGTGTTCCCAACAAGCTAGGTGAAGGACGGCTTTCACACACACTTATCTCTCAGAACTGAGCATGTGGAGAGACGTTCGTTCATCTAGCACAAACGGAACGGGTTGCAGGAGAAACTTTACTGTGGTTTCTCAGTCTGTTTCCTAGTGCCGGTTTGAAGTTCCTGCAGTTTTCACTGTAAAACCTGGTTGGAGCTAGTACCTCCCCATATATATGTATGGAGTGGAGTTTGCAACTTAAAAGAAACATTGTGTTCCCACCAAGCTAGTTGAAGGACGGCTTAAACACACACTTATCTCTCAGAACTGAGCATGTGGAGAGACGTTCGTTCATCTAGCACAAAGGGAACGGGTTGCAGGAGAAACTTTTACTCTGGTTTCTCAGTCTGTTTCCTAGTGCCGGTTCGAATTTCCTGCAGTTCTCACTGTAAAACCGAGTTGGAACTAGTACCTCCCCATATATATGTATGGAGTGGAGTTTGCAACTGAAAAGAAACTTTGTGTTCCCAACAAGCTAGGTGAAGGTCGGCTTTCACACACAGTTATCTCTCAGAACTGAGCATGTGGAGAGACGTTCGTTCATCTAGCACATAGGGAACGGGTTGCAGGAGAAACTTTTACTCTGGATTCTAAGTCTGTTTCCTAGTGCTGGTTTGAAGTTCCTGCAGTTTTCACTGTAAAACCGAGTTGGAGCTAGTACCTCCCCATATATATGTATGGAGTGGAGTTTGCAACTGAAAAGTATCTTTGTTTTCCCAAGAAGCTAGGTGAAGGACGGCTTTCACACACACTTATCTCTCAGAACTGAGTATGTGGAGAGACGTTCGCTCATCTAGCACAAAGGGAACGGGTTGCAGGAGAAACTTTTACTCTGGTTTCTCAGTCTGTTTCCTAGTGCCGGTTTGAAGTTCCTGCAGTTTTCACTGTAAAACCGAGTTGGAGCTAGTACCACCCCATATATATGTATGGAGTGGAGTTTGCAACTGAAAAGAAACTTTATGTTCCCAAAAAGCTAGCTGAAGGACGGCTTTCACACACACACATCTCTCAGAACTGAGCATGTGGAGAGACGTTCGTTCATCTAGCACAAAGGGAACAGGTTGCAGGAGAAACTTTTACTCTGGTTTCTCAGTCTGTTTCCTAGTGCCGGTTTGAAGTTCCTGCAGTTTTCACTGTAAAACCGAGTTGGAGCTAGTACCTCCCCATATATATGTATGGAGTGGAGTTTGCAACTGAAAAGAAACTTTGTGTTCCCAACAAGCTAGGTGAAGGACGGCTTTCACACACACTTATCTCTCAGAACTGAGCATGTGGAGAGACGTTCGCTCATCTAGCACAAAGGGAACGGGTTGCAGGAGAAACTTTTACTGTGGTTTCTCAGTCTGTTTCCTAGTGCCGGTTTGAAGTTCCTGCAGTTTTCACTGTAAAACCGAGTTGGAGCTAGTACCTACCCATATATATGTATGGAGTGGAGTTTGCAACTGAAAAGAAACTTTATGTTCCCAAAAAGCTAGCTGAAGGACGGCTTTCACACACACACATCTCTCAGAACTGAGCATGTGGAGAGACGTTCGTTCATCTAGCACAAAGGGAACGGGTTTCAGGAGAAACTTTACTGTGGTTTCTCAGTCTGTTTCCTAGTGCCGGTTTGAAGTTCCTGCAGTTTTCACTGTAAAACCTGGTTGGAGCTAGTACCTCCCCATATATATGTATGGAGTGGAGTTTGCAACTGAAAAGAAACTTTGTGTTCCCAACAAGCTAGGTGAAGGTCGGCTTTCACACACACTTATCTCTCAGAACTGAGCATGTGGAGAGACGTTCGTTCATCTAGCACATAGGGAACGGGTTGCAGGAGAAACTTTTTCTCTGGATTCTCAGTCTGTTTCCTAGTGCTGGTTTGAAGTTCCTGCAGTTTTCACTGTAAAACCGAGTTGGAGCTAGTACTTCCCCATATATATGTATGGAGTGGAGTTTGCAACTGAAAAGAAACTTTGTGTTCCCAACAAGCTAGGTGAAGTACGGCTTTCACACACACTTATCTCTCAGAACTGAGCATGTGGAGAGACGTTCGCTCATCTAGCACAAAGGGAACGGGTTGCAGGAGAAACTTTTACTCTGGTTTCTCAGTCTGTTTCCTAGTGCCGGTTTGAAGTTCCTGCAGTTTTCACAGTAAAACCGAGTTGGAGCTAGTACCTCCCCATATATATGTATGGAGTGGGGTTTGCAACTGAAAAGAAACTTTGTGTTCCCAACATGCTAGGTGAAGAACGGCTTTCACACACACTTATCTCTCAGAACTGAGCATGTGGAGAGACGTTCGTTCATCTAGCACAAAGGAAACGGGTTGCTGGAGAAACTTTTACTCTGGTTTCTCAGTCTGTTTCCTAGTGCCGGTTCGAATTTCCTGCAGTTTTCACTGTAAAACCGAGTTGGAGCTACTACCTCCCCATATATATGTATGGAGTGGAGTTTGCAACTGAAAAGAAACTTTGTGTTCCCAACAAGCTAGGTGAAGGACGGATTTCACACACACTTATCTCTCAGAACTGAGCATGTGGAGAGACGTTCGTTCATCTAGCACAAAGGGAACGGGTTGCAGGAGAAACTTTACTGTGGTTTCTCAGTATGTTTCCTAGTGCCGGTTTGAAGTTCCTGCAGTTTTCACTGTAAAACCTGGTTGTAGCTAGTACCTCCCCATATATATGTATGGAGTGGAGTTTGCAACTGAAAAGAAACTTTGTGTTCCCACCAAGCTAGGTGAAGAACGGCTTTCACACATACTTATCTCTCAGAACTGAGCAGGTGGAGCGACGATCGTTCATCTAGCACATAGGAAACTGGTTGCAGGAGAAACTTTTACTCTGGATTCTCAGTCTGTTTCCTAGTGCTGGTTTGAAATTCCTGCAGTTTTCACTGTAAAACCGAGTTGGAGCTAGTACCTCCCCATATATATGTATGGAGTGGAGTTTGCAACTGAAAAGAAACTTTATGTTCCCAAAAAGCTAGCTGAATGACCGCTTTCACACACACACATCACTCAGAACTGAGTATGTGGAGAGACGTTCGTTCATCTAGCACAAAGGGAACAGGTTGCAGGAGAAACTTTTACTCTGGTTTCTCAGTCTGTTTCCTAGTGCCGGTTTGAAGTTCCTGCAGTTTTCACTGTAAAACCGAGTTGGACCTAGTACCTCCCCATATATATGTATGGAGTGGAGTTTGCAACTGAAAAGAAACTTTGTGTTCCCAACAAGCTAGTTGAAGGACGGCTTTCACACACACATATCTCTCAGAACTGAGCATGTGGAGAGACGTTCGCTCATCTAGCACAAAGGGAACGGGTTGCAGGAGAAAATTTAACTGTGGTTTCTCAGTCTGTTTCCTAGTGCCGGTTTGAAGTTCCTGCAGTTTTCACTGTAAAACCGAGTTCTAGCTAGTACCTACCCATATATATGTATGGAGTGGAGTTTGCAACTGAAAAGAAACTTTATGTTCCCAAAAAGCTAGCTGAAGGACGGCTTTCACACACACACATCTCTCAGAACTGAGCATGTGGTGAGATGTTCGTTCATCTAGCACAAAGGGAACAGGTTGCAGGAGAAACTTTTACTGTGGTTTCTCAGTCTGTTTCCTAGTGCCGGTTTGAAGTTCCTGCAGTTTTCACTGTAAAACCGAGTTGGAGCTAGTACCTCCCCATATATATGTATGGAGTGGAGTTTGCAACTGAAAAGAAACTTTGTGTTCCCAACATGCTAGGTGAAGGACGGCTTTCACACACACTTATCTCTCAGAACTGAGCATGTGGAGAAACGTTCGTTCATCTAGCACAAAGGGAACGTGTTGCAGGAGAAACTTTTACTCTGGTTTCTCAGTCTGTTTCCTAGTGCCGGTACGAATTTCCTGCAGTTTACACTGTAAAACCGAGTTGGAGCTAGTACCTCCCCATATATATGTATGGAGTGGAGTTTGCAACTGAAAAGAAACTTTGTGTTCCCAACAAGCTAGGTGAAGGACGGCTTTCACACACACTTATCTCTCAGAACTGAGCATGTGGAGAGACGTTCGTTCATCTAGCACAAAGGGAACGGGTTGCAGGTGAAACTTTACTGTGGTTTCTCAGTCTGTATCCTAGTTCCGGTTTGAAGTTCCTGCAGTTTTCACTGTAAAACCTGGTTGGAGCTAGTACCTCCCCATATATATGTATGGAGTGGAGTTTGCAACTGAAAAGAAACTTTGTGTTCCCACCAAGCTAGGTGAAGTACGGCTTTAACACACACTTATCTCTCAGAACTGAGCATGTGGAGAGACGTTCGTTCATCTAGCACAAAGGGAACGGGTTGCAGGAGAAACTTTTACTCTGGTTTCTCAGTCTGTTTCCTAGTGCCGGTTCGAATTTCCTACAGTTCTCACTGTAAAACCGAGTTGGAGCTAGTACCTCCCCATATATATGTATGGAGTGGAGTTTGCAACTGAAAAGAAACTTTGTGTTCCCAACAAGCTAGGTGAAGGACGGCTTTCACACACACTTATCTCTCAGAACTGAGCATGTGGAGAGACGTTCGTTCATCTAGCACAAACGGAACGGGTTGCAGGAGAAACTTTACTGTGGTTTCTCAGTCTGTTTCCTAGTGCCGGTTTGAAGTTCCTGCAGTTTTCACTGTAAAACCTGGTTGGAGCTAGTACCTCCCCATATATATGTATGGAGTGGAGTTTGCAACTTAAAAGAAACATTGTGTTCCCACCAAGCTAGTTGAAGGACGGCTTAAACACACACTTATCTCTCATAACTGAGCATGTGGAGAGACGTTCGTTCATCTAGCACAAAGGGAACGGGTTGCAGGAGAAACTTTTACTCTGGTTTCTCAGTCTGTTTCCTAGTGCCGGTTCGAATTTCCTGCAGTTCTCACTGTAAAACCGAGTTGGAACTAGTACCTCCCCATATATATGTATGGAGTGGAGTTTGCAACTGAAAAGAAACTTTGTGTTCCCAACAAGCTAGGTGAAGGTCGGCTTTCACACACAGTTATCTCTCAGAACTGAGCATGTGGAGAGACGTTCGTTCATCTAGCACATAGGGAACGGGTTGCAGGAGAAACTTTTACTCTGGATTCTAAGTCTGTTTCCTAGTGCTGGTTTGAAGTTCCTGCAGTTTTCACTGTAAAACCGAGTTGGAGCTAGTACCTCCCCATATATATGTATGGAGTGGAGTTTGCAACTGAAAAGTATCTTTGTGTTCCCAAGAAGCTAGGTGAAGGACGGCTTTCACACACACTTATCTCTCAGAACTGAGTATGTGGAGAGACGTTCGCTCATCTAGCACAAAGGGAACGGGTTGCAGGAGAAACTTTTACTCTGGTTTCTCAGTCTGTTTCCTAGTGCCGGTTTGAAGTTCCTGCAGTTTTCACTGTAAAACCGAGTTGGAGCTAGTACCACCCCATATATATGTATGGAGTGGAGTTTGCAACTGAAAAGAAACTTTATGTTCCCAAAAAGCTAGCTGAAGGACGGCTTTCACACACACACATCTCTCAGAACTGAGCATGTTTAGAGACGTTCGTTCATCTAGCACAAAGGGAACAGGTTGCAGGAGAAACTTTTACTCTGGTTTCTCAGTCTGTTTCCTAGTGCCGGTTTGAAGTTCCTGCAGTTTTCACTGTAAAACCGAGTTGGAGCTAGTACCTCCCCATATATATGTATGGAGTGGAGTTTGGAACTGAAAAGAAACTTTGTGTTCCCAACAAGCTAGGTGAAGGACGGCTTTCACACACACTTATCTCTCAGAACTGAGCATGTGGAGAGACGTTCGCTCATCTAGCACAAAGGGAACGGGTTGCAGGAGAAACTTTTACTGTGGTTTCTCAGTCTGTTTCCTAGTGCCGGTTTGAAGTTCCTGCAGTTTTCACTGTAAAACCGAGTTGGAGCTAGTACCTACCCATATATATGTATGGAGTGGAGTTTGCAACTGAAAAGAAACTTTATGTTCCCAATAAGCTAGCTGAAGGACGGCTTTCACACACACACATCTCTCAGAACTGAGCATGTGGAGAGACGTTCGTTCATCTAGCACAAAGGGAACGGGTTTCAGGAGAAACTTTACTGTGGTTTCTCAGTCTGTTTCCTAGTGCCGGTTTGAAGTTCCTGCAGTTTTCACTGTAAAACCTGGTTGGAGCTAGTACCTCCCCATATATATGTATGGAGTGGAGTTTGCAACTGAAAAGAAACTTTGTGTTCCCAACAAGCTAGGTGAAGTACGGCTTTCACACACACTTATCTCTCAGAACTGAGCATGTGGAGAGACGTTCGCTCATCTAGCACAAAGGGAACGGGTTGCAGGAGAAACTTTTACTCTGGTTTCTCAGTCTGTTTCCTAGTGCCGGTTTGAAGTTCCTGCAGTTTTCACAGTAAAACCGAGTTGGAGCTAGTACCTCCCCATATATATGTATGGAGTGGGGTTTGCAACTGAAAAGAAACTTTGTGTTCCCAACATGCTAGGTGAAGAACGGCTTTCACACACACTTATCTCTCAGAACTGAGCATGTGGAGAGACGTTCGTTCATCTAGCACAAAGGAAACGGGTTGCTGGAGAAACTTTTACTCTGGTTTCTCAGTCTGTTTCCTAGTGCCGGTTCGAATTTCCTGCAGTTTTCACTGTAAAACCGAGTTGGAGCTACTACCTCCCCATATATATGTATGGAGTGGAGTTTGCAACTGAAAAGAAACTTTGTGTTCCCAAAAAGCTAGATGAAGGACGGATTTCACACACACTTATCTCTCAGAACTGAGCATGTGGAGAGACGTTCGTTCATCTAGCACAAAGGGAACGGGTTGCAGGAGAAACTTTACTGTGGTTTCTCAGTATGTTTCCTAGTGCCGGTTTGAAGTTCCTGCAGTTTTCACTGTAAAACCTGGTTGTAGCTAGTACCTCCCCATATATATGTATGGAGTGGAGTTTGCAACTGAAAAGAAACTTTGTGTTCCCACCAAGCTAGTTGAAGAACGGCTTTCACACATACTTATCTCTCAGAACTGAGCAGGTGGAGCGACGATCTTTCATCTAGCACATAGGAAACTGGTTGCAGGAGAAACTTTTACTCTGGATTCTCAGTCTGTTTCCTAGTGCTGGTTTGAAATTCCTGCAGTTTTCACTGTAAAACCGAGTTGGAGCTAGTACCTCCCCATATATATGTATGGAGTGGAGTTTGCAACTGAAAAGAAACTTTATGTTCCCAAAAAGCTAGCTGAATGACCGCTTTCACACACACACATCACTCAGAACTGAGCATGTGGAGAGACGTTCGTTCATCTAGCACAAAGGGAACAGGTTGCAGGAGAAACTTTTACTCTGGTTTCTCAGTCTGTTTCCTAGTGCCGGTTTGAAGTTCCTGCAGTTTTCACTGTAAAACCGAGTTGGACCTAGTACCTCCCCATATATATGTATGGAGTGGAGTTTGCAACTGAAAAGAAACTTTGTGTTCCCAACAAGCTAGTTGAAGGACGGCTTTCACACACACATATCTCTCAGAACTGAGCATGTGGAGAGACGTTCGCTCATCTAGCACAAAGGGAACGGGTTGCAGGAGAAAATTTAACTGTGGTTTCTCAGTCTGTTTCCTAGTGCCGGTTTGAAGTTCCTGCAGTTTTCACTGTAAAACCGAGTTGGAGCTAGTACCTACCCATATATATGTATGGAGTGGAGTTTGCAACTGAAAAGAAACTTTATGTTCCCAAAAAGCTAGCTGAAGGACGGCTTTCACACACACACATCTCTCAGAACTGAGCATGTGGTGAGATGTTCGTTCATCTAGCACAAAGGGAACAGGTTGCAGGAGAAACTTTTACTGTGGTTTCTCAGTCTGTTTCCTAGTGCCGGTTTGAAGTTCCTGCAGTTTTCACTGTAAAACCGAGTTGGAGCTAGTACCTCCCCATATATATGTATGGAGTGGAGTTTGCAACTGAAAAGAAACTTTGTGTTCCCAACATGCTAGGTGAAGGACGGCTTTCACACACACTTATCTCTCAGAACTGAGCATGTGGAGAAACGTTCGTTCATCTAGCACAAAGGGAACGTGTTGCAGGAGAAACTTTTACTCTGGTTTCTCAGTCTGTTTCCTAGTGCCGGTACGAATTTCCTGCAGTTTTCACTGTAAAACCGAGTTGGAGCTAGTACCTCCCCATATATATGTATGGAGTGGAGTTTGCAACTGAAAAGAAACTTTGTGTTCCCAACAAGCTAGGTGAAGGACGGCTTTCACACACACTTATCTCTCAGAACTGAGCATGTGGAGAGACGTTCGTTCATCTAGCACAAACGGAACGGGTTGCAGGTGAAACTTTACTGTGGTTTCTCAGTCTGTATCCTAGTTCCGGTTTGAAGTTCCTGCAGTTTTCACTGTAAAACCTGGTTGGAGCTAGTACCTCCCCATATATATGTATGGAGTGGAGTTTGCAACTGAAAAGAAACTTTGTGTTCCCACCAAGCTAGGTGAAGTACGGCTTTAACACACACTTATCTCTCAGAACTGAGCATGTGGAGAGACGTTCGTTCATCTAGCACAAAGGGAACGGGTTGCAGGAGAAACTTTTACTCTGGTTTCTCAGTCTGTTTCCTAGTGCCGGTTCGAATTTCCTACAGTTCTCACTGTAAAACCGAGTTGGAGCTAGTACCTCCCCATATATATGTATGGAGTGGAGTTTGCAACTGAAAAGAAACTTTGTGTTCCCAACAACCTAGGTGAAGGTCGGCTTTCACACACACTTATCTCTCAGAACTGAGCAGGTGGAGAGACGTTCGTTCATCTATCACATAGGGAACGGGTTGCAGGAGAAACTTTTACTCTGGATTCTCAGTCTGTTTCCTAGTGCTGGTTTGAAGTTCCTGCAGTTTTCACTGTAAAACCGAGTTGGAGCTAGTACCTCCCCATATATATGTATGGAGTGGAGTTTGCAACTGAAAAGAAACTTTGTGTTCCCAACAAGCTAGGTGAAGGACGGCTTTCACACACACTTATCTCTCAGAACTGAGCATGTGGAGAGACGTTCGCTCATCTAGCACAAAGGGAACGGGTTGCAGGAGAAACTTTTACTCTGGTTTCTCAGTCTGTTTCCTAGTGCCGGTTCGAATTTCCTGCAGTTTTCACTGTAAAACCGAGTTGGAGCTAGTACCTCCCCATATATATGTATGGAGTGGAGTTTGCAACTGAAAAGAAACTTTGTGTTCCCAACAAGCTAGGTGAAGGACGGCTTTCACACACACTTATCTCTCAGAACTGAGCATGTGGAGAGACGTTCGTTCATCTAGCACAAAGGGAACGGGTTGCAGGAGGAACTTTACTGTGGTTTCTCAGTCTGTTTCCTAGTGCCGATTTGAAGTTCCTGCAGTTTTCACTGTAAAACCTGGTTGTAGCTAGTACCTCCCCATATATATGTATGGAGTGGAGTTTGCAACTGAAAAGAAACTTTGTGTTCCCACAAAACTAGGTGAAGAACGGCTTTCACACACACTTATCTCTCAGAACTGAGCAGGTGGATCGACGATCGTTCATCTAGCACATAGGAAACGGGTTGCAGGAGAAACTTTTACTCTGGATTCTCAGTCTGTTTCCTAGTGCTGGTTAGAAGTTCCTGCAGTTTTCACTGTAAAACCGAGTTGGATCTAGTACCTCCCCATATATATGTATGGAGTGGAGTTTGCAACTGAAAAGAATCTTTGTGTTCCCAACAAGCTAGGTGAAGGACGGCTTTCACATACACTTATCTCTCAGAACTGAGCATGTGGAGAGACGTTCGCTCATCTAGCACAAAGGGAACGGGTTGCAGGAGAAACTTTTACTCTGGTTTCTCAGTCTGTTTCCTAGTGCCGGTTTGAAGTTCCTGCAGTTTTCACTGTAAAACCGAGTTGGAGCTAGTACCTCCCCATATATATGTATGGAGTGGAGTTTGCAACTGAAAAGAAACTTTGTGTTCCCAACAAGCTAGGTGAAGGACGGCTTTCACACACACACATCTTTCAGAACTGAGCATTTGGAGAGACGTTCGTTCATCTAGCACAAAGGGAACGGGTTGCAGGAGAAACTTTACTGTGGTTTCTCAGTCTGTTTCCTAGTGCCGGTTTGAAGTTCCTGCAGTTTTCACTGTAAAACCTGGTTGGAGCTAGTACCTCCCCATATATATGTAAGGAGTGGAGTTTGCAACTGAAAAGAAACTTTGTGTTCCCAAAAAGCTAGGTGAAGTACGGCTTTCACACACACATATCTCTCAGAACTGAGCATGTGGAGAGACGTTCGTTCATCTAGCAGAAAAGGAACGGGTTGCAGGAGAAACTTTTACTCTGGATTCTCAGTCTGTTTCCAAGTGCCGGTTTGAAGTTCCTGCAGTTTTCACTGTAAAACCGAGTTGGATCTAGTACCTCCCCATATATATGTATGGAGTGGAGTTTGCAACTGAAAAGAAACTTTGTGTTCCCAACATGCTAGGTGAAGGACGGCTTTCACACACAATTATCTCTCAGAACTGAGCTTGTGGAGAGACGTTCGTTCATCTAGCACAAAGGGAACGGGTTGCAGGAGAAACTTTTACTCTGGTTTCTCAGTCTGTTTCCTAGTGCCGTTTCGAATTTCCTGCATTTTTCACGGTAAAACCGAGTTGGAGCTAGTACCTCCCCATATATATGTATGGAGTGGAGTTTGCAACTGAAAAGAAACTTTGTGTTCCCAACAAGCTAGGTGAAGGACGGCTTTCACACACACTTATCTCTCAGAACTGAGCATGTGGAGAGACGTTCGTTCATCTAGCACAAAGGGAACGGGTTGCAGGAGAAACTTTACTGTGGTTTCTCAGTCTGTTTCCTAGTGCCGGTTTGAAGTTCCTGCAGTTTTCACTGTAAAACCTGGTTGGAGCTACTACCTCCCCATATATATGTATGGAGTGGAGTTTGCAACTGAAAAGAAACTTTGTGTTCCCACCAAGCTAGGTGAAGGACGGCTTTAACACACACATATCTCTCAGAACTGAGCATGTGGAGAGACGTTCGTTCATCTAGCACAAAGGGAACGGTTTGCAGGAGAAACTTTTACTCTGGTTTCTCAGTCTGTTTCCTAGTGCCGGTTCGAATTTCCTACAGTTCTCACTGTAAAACCCAGTTGGACCTAGTACCTCCCCATATATATGTATGGAATGGAGTTTGCAACTGAAAAGAAACTTTGTGTTCCCAACAAGCTAGGTGAAAGTCGGCTTTCACACACACTTATCTCTCAGAACTGAGTATGTGGAGAGACGTTCGTTCATCTAGCACATAGGGAACGGGTTGCAGGAGAAACTTTTACTCTGGATTCTCAGTCTGTTTCCTAGTGCTGGTTTGAAGTTCCTGCAGTTTTCACTGTAAAACCGAGTTGGAGCTAGTACTTCCCCATATATATGTATGGAGTGGAGTTTGCAACTGAAAAGAAACTTTGTGTTCCCAACAAGCTAGGTGAAGGACGGCTTTCACACACACTTATCTCTCAGAACTGAGCATGTGGAGAGACGTTCGTTCATCTAGCAGAAAAGGAACGGGTTGCAGGAGAAACTTTTACTCTGGATTCTCAGTCTGTTTCCTAGTGCCGGTTTGAAGTTCCTGCAGTTTTCACTGTAAAACCGAGTTGGATCTAGTACCTCCCCATATATATGTATGGAGTGGAGTTTGCAACTGAAAAGAAACATTGTGTTCCCAACATGCTAGGTGAAGGACGGCTTTCACACACACTTATCTCTCAGAACTGAGCTTGTGGAGAGACGTTCGTTCATCTAGCACAAAGGGTTCGGTTTGCAGGAGAAACTTTTACTCTGGTTTCTCAGTCTGTTTCCTAGTGCCGGTTCGAATTTCCTGCATTTTTCACTGTAAAACCGAGTTGGAGCTAGTACCTCCCCATATATATGTATGGAGTGGAGTTTGCAACTGAAAAGAAACTTTGTGTTCCCAACAAGCTAGGTGAAGATCGGCTTTCACACACACTTATCTCTCAGAACTGAGCATGTGGAGAGACGTTCGTTCAACTAGCACAAAGGGAACGGGTTGCAGGAGAAACTTTACTGTGGTTTCTCAGTCTGTTTCCTACTGCCGGTTTGAAGTTCCTGCAGTTTTCACTGTAAAACCTGGTTGGAGCTACTACCTCCCCATATATATGTATGGAGTGGAGTTTGCAACTGAAAAGAAACTTTGTGTTCCCAACAAGCTAGGTGAAGGACGGCTTTCACACACACTTATCTCTCAGAACTAAGCATGTGGAGAGACGTTCGTTCATCTAGCACAAAGGGAACGGTTTGCAGGAGAAACTTTTACTCTGGTTTCTCAGTCTGTTTCCTAGTGCCGGTTCGAATTTCCTACAGTTCTCACTGTAAAACCGAGTTGGAGCTAGTACCTCCCCATATATATGTATGGAGTGGGGTTTGCAACTGAAAAGAAACTTTGTGTTCCCAACAAGCTAGGTGAAAGTCGGCTTTCACACACACTTATCTCTCAGAACTGAGCATGTGGAGAGACGTTCGTTCATCTAGCACATAGGGAACGGGTTGCAGGAGAAACTTTTACTCTGGATTCTCAGTCTGTTTCCTAGTGCTGGTTTGAAGTTCCTGCAGTTTTCACTGTAAAACCGAGTTGGAGCTAGTACCTCCCCATATATATGTATGGAGTGGAGTTTGCAACTGAAAAGAAACTTTGTGTTCCCAACAAGCTAGGTGAAGGACGGCTTTCACACACACTTATCTCTCAGAACTGAGCATGTGGAGAGACGTTCGCTCATCTAGCACAAAGGGAACGGGTTGCAGGAGAAACTTTTACTCTGGTTTCTCAGTCTGTTTCCTAGTGCCGGTTTGAAGTTCCTGCAGTTTTCACTGTAAAACCGAGTTGGAGCTAGTACCTCCCCATATATATGTATGGAGTGGGGTTTGCAACTGAAAAGAAACTTTGTGTTCCCAACATGCTAGGTGAAGAACGGCTTTCACACACACTTATCTCTCAGAACTGAGCATGTGGAGAGACGTTCGTTCATCTAGCACAAAGGGAACGGGTTGCAGGAGAAACTTTACTGTGGTTTCTCAGTCTGTTTCCTAGTGCCGGTTTGAAGTTCCTGCAGTTTTCACTGTAAAACCTGGTTGGAGCTACTACCTCCCCATATATATGTATGGAGTGGAGTTTGCAACTGAAAAGAAACTTTGTGTTCCCACCAAGCTAGGTGAAGGACGGCTTTAACACACACATATCTCTCAGAACTGAGCATGTGGAGAGACGTTCGTTCATCTAGCACAAAGGGAACGGTTTGCAGGAGAAACTTTTACTCTGGTTTCTCAGTCTGTTTCCTAGTGCCGGTTCGAATTTCCTACAGTTCTCACTGTAAAACCGAGTTGGAGCTAGTACCTCCCCATATATATGTATGGAATGGGGTTTGCAACTGAAAAGAAACTTTGTGTTCCCAACAAGCTAGGTGAAAGTCGGCTTTCACACACACTTATCTCTCAGAACTGAGCATGTGGAGAGACGTTCGTTCATCTAGCACATAGGGAACGGGTTGCAGGAGAAACTTTTACTCTGGATTCTCAGTCTGTTTCCTAGTGCTGGTTTGAAGTTCCTGCAGTTTTCACTGTAAAACCGAGTTGGAGCTAGTACTTCCCCATATATATGTATGGAGTGGAGTTTGCAACTGAAAAGAAACTTTGTGTTCCCAACAAGCTAGGTGAAGGACGGCTTTCACACACACTTATCTCTCAGAACTGAGCATGTGGAGAGACGTTCGTTCATCTAGCAGAAAAGGAACGGGTTGCAGGAGAAACTTTTACTCTGGATTCTCAGTCTGTTTCCTAGTGCCGGTTTGAAGTTCCTGCAGTATTCACTGTAAAACCGAGTTGGATCTAGTACCTCCCCATATATATGTATGGAGTGGAGTTTGCAACTGAAAAGAAACATTGTGTTCCCAACATGCTAGGTGAAGGACGGCTTTCACACACACTTATCTCTCAGAACTGAGCTTGTGGAGAGACGTTCGTTCATCTAGCACAAAGGGTACGGTTTGCAGGAGAAACTTTTACTCTGGTTTCTCAGTCTGTTTCCTAGTGCCGGTTCGAATTTCCTGCATTTTTCACTGTAAAACCGAGTTGGAGCTAGTACCTCCCCATATATATGTATGGAGTGGAGTTTGCAACTGAAAAGAAACTTTGTGTTCCCAACAAGCTAGGTGAAGGTCGGCTTTCACACACACTTATCTCTCAGAACTGAGCATGTGGAGAGACGTTCGTTCAACTAGCACAAAGGGAACGGGTTGCAGGAGAAACTTTACTGTGGTTTCTCAGTCTGTTTCCTACTGCCGGTTTGAAGTTCCTGCAGTTTTCACTGTAAAACCTGGTTGGAGCTACTACCTCCCCATATATATGTATGGAGTGGAGTTTGCAACTGAAAAGAAACTTTGTGTTCCCAACAAGCTAGGTGAAGGACGGCTTTCACACACACATATCTCTCAGAACTGAGCATGTGGAGAGACGTTCGTTCATCTAGCACAAAGGGAACGGTTTGCAGGAGAAACTTTTACTCTGGTTTCTCAGTCTGTTTCCTAGTGCCGGTTCGAATTTCCTACAGTTCTCACTGTAAAACCGAGTTGGAGCTAGTACCTCCCCATATATATGTATGGAGTGGAGTTTGCAACTGAAAAGAAACTTTGTGTTCCCAACAAGCTAGGTGAAAGTCGGCTTTCACACACACTTATCTCTCAGAACTGAGCATGTGGAGAGACGTTCGTTCATCTAGCACATAGGGAACGGGTTGCAGGAGAAACTTTTACTCTGGATTCTCAGTCTGTTTCCTAGTGCTGGTTTGAAGTTCCTGCAGTTTTCACTGTAAAACCGAGTTGGAGCTAGTACCTCCCCATATATATGTATGGAGTGGAGTTTGCAACTGAAAAGAAACTTTGTGTTCCCAACAAGCTAGGTGAAGGACGGCTTTCACACACACTTATCTCTCAGAACTGAGCATGTGGAGAGACGTTCGCTCATCTAGCACAAAGGGAACGGGTTGCAGGAGAAACTTTTACTCTGGTTTCTCAGTCTGTTTCCTAGTGCCGGTTTGAAGTTCCTGCAGTTTTCACTGTAAAACCGAGTTGGAGCTAGTACCTCCCCATATATATGTATGGAGTGGGGTTTGCAACTGAAAAGAAACTTTGTGTTCCCAACATGCTAGGTGAAGAACGGCTTTCACACACACTTATCTCTCAGAACTGAGCATGTGGAGAGACGTTCGTTCATCTAGCACAAAGGGAACGGGTTGCAGGAGAAACTTTTACTCTGGTTTCTCAGTCTGTTTCCTAGTGCCGGTTCGAATTTCCTGCAGTTTTCACTGTAAAACCGAGTTGGAGCTAGTACCTCCCCATATATATGTATGGAGTGGAGTTTGCAACTGAAAAGAAACTTTGTGTTCCCAACAAGCTAGTTGAAGGACGGCTTAAACACACACTTATCTCTCAGAACTGAGCATGTGGAGAGACGTTCGTTCATCTAGCACAAAGGGAACGGGTTGCAGGAGAAACTTTACTGTGGTTTCTCAGTCTGTTTCCTAGTGCCGGTTTGAAGTTCCTGCAGTTTTCACTGTAAAACCTGGTTGTAGCTAGTACCTCCCCATATATATGTATGGAGTGGAGTTTGCAACTGAAAAGAAACTTTGTGTTCCCAACAAGCTAGGTGAAGGACGGCTTTCACACACACTTATGTCTCAGAACTGAGCATGTGGAGAGACGTTCGTTCATCTAGCACAAAGGGAACGGTTTGCAGGAGAAAATTTTACTCTGCTTTCTCAGTCTGTTTCCTAGTGCCGGTTTGAAGTTCCTGCAGTTTTCACTGTAAAACCGAGTTGGAGCTAGTACCTCCCCATATATATGTATGGAGTGGAGATTGCAACTGAAAAGAAACTTTGTGTTCCCAACATGCTAGGTGAAGGACGGCTTTCACACACACTTATCTCTCAGAACTGAGCATGTGGAGAGACGTTCGTTCATCTAGCACAAAGGGAACGGGTTGCAGGAGAAACTTTTACTCTGGTTTCTCAGTCTGTTTCCTAGTGCCGGTACGAATTTCCTGCAGTTTTCACTGTAAAACCGAGTTGGAACTAGTACCTCCCCATATATATGTATGGAGTGGAGTTTGCAACTGAAAAGAAACTTTGTGTTCCCAACAAGCTAGGTGAAGGACGGCTTTCACACACAATTATCTCTCAGAACTGAGCATGTGGAGAGACGTTCGTTCATCTAGCACATAGGGAACGGGTTGCAGGAGAAACTTTTACTCTGGATTCTCAGTCTGTTTCCTAGTGCTGGTTTGAAGTTCCTGCAGTTTTCACTGTAAAACCGAGTTGGAGCTAGTACTTCCCCATATATATGTATGGAGTGGAGTTTGCAACTGAAAAGAAACTTTGTGTTCCCAACAAGCTAGGTGAAGGACGGCTTTCACACACACTTATCTCTCAGAACTGAGCATGTGGAGAGACGTTCGTTCATCTAGCAGAAAAGGAACGGGTTGCAGGAGAAACTTTTACTCTGGATTCTCAGTCTGTTTCCTAGTGCCGGTTTGAAGTTCCTGCAGTTTTCACTGTAAAACCGAGTTGGATCTAGTACCTACCCATATATATGTATGGAGTGGAGTTTGCAACTGAAAAGAAACTTTGTGTTCCCAACATGCTAGGTGAAGGACGGCTTTCACACACACTTATCTCTCAGAACTGAGCTTGTGGAGAGACGTTCGTTCATCTAGCACAAAGGGAACGGTTTGCAGGAGAAACTTTTACTCTGGTTTCTCAGTCTGTTTCCTAGTGCCGGTTCGAATTTCCTGCATTTTTCACTGTAAAACCGAGTTGGAGCTAGTACCTCCCCATATATATGTATGGAGTGGAGTTTGCAACTGAAAAGAAACTTTGTGTTCCCAACAAGCTAGGTGAAGGTCGGCTTTCACACACACTTATCTCTCAGAACTGAGCATGTGGAGAGACGTTCGTTCATCTAGCACAAAGGGAACGGGTTGCAGGAGAAACTTTACTGTGGTTTCTCAGTCTGTTTCCTACTGCCGGTTTGAAGTTCCTGCAGTTTTCACTGTAAAACCTGGTTGGAGCTACTACCTCCCCATATATATGTATGGAGTGGAGTTTGCAACTGAAAAGAAACTTTGTGTTCCCAACAAGCTAGGTGAAGGACGGCTTTCACACACACTTATCTCTCAGAACTGAGCATGTGGAGAGACGTTCGTTCATCTAGCACAAAGGGAACGGTTTGCAGGAGAAACTTTTACTCTGGTTTCTCAGTCTGTTTCCTAGTGCCGGTTCGAATTTCCTACAGTTCTCACTGTAAAACCGAGTTGGAGCTAGTACCTCCCCATATATATGTATGGAGTGGAGTTTGCAACTGAAAAGAAACTTTGTGTTCCCAACAAGCTAGGTGAAAGTCGGCTTTCACACACACTTATCTCTCAGAACTGAGCATGTGGAGAGACGTTCGTTCATCTAGCACATAGGGAACGGGTTGCAGGAGAAACTTTTACTCTGGATTCTCAGTCTGTTTCCTAGTGCTGGTTTGAAATTCCTGCAGTTTTCACTGTAAAACCGAGTTGGAGCTAGTACCTCCCCATATATATTTATGGAGTGGAGTTTGCAACTGAAAAGAAACTTTGTGTTCCCAACAAGCTAGGTGAAGGACGGCTTTCACACACACTTATCTCTCAGAACTGAGCATGTGGAGAGACGTTCGTTCATCCAACACAAAGGGAACGGGTTGCAGGAGAAACTTTACTGTGGTTTCTCAGTCTGTTTCCTAGTGCCGGTTTGAAGTTCCTGCAGTTTTCACTGTAAAACCTGGTTGTAGCTAGTACCTCCCCATATATATGTATGGAGTGGAGTTTGCAACTGAAAAGAAACTTTGTGTTCCCAACAAGCTAGGTGAAGGACGGCTTTCACACACACTTATGTCTCAGAACTGAGCATGTGGAGAGACGTTCGCTCATCTAGCACAAAGGGAACAGGTTGCAGGAGAAACTTTTACTCTGGTTTCTCAGTCTGTTTCCTAGTGCCGGTTTGAAGTTCCTGCAGTTTTCGCTGTAAAACCGAGTTGGAGCTAGTACCTCCCCATATATATGTATGGAGTGGAGTTTGCAACTGAAAAGAAACTTTGTGTTCCCAACAAGCTAGGTGAATTACGGCTTTCACACACACTTATCTCTCAGAACTGAGCATGTGGAGAGACGTTCGTTCATCTAGCACAAAGGGAACGGTTTGCAGGAGAAAATTTTACTCTGCTTTCTCAGTCTGTTTCCTAGTGCCGGTTTGAAGTTCCTGCAGTTTTCACTGTAAAACCGAGTTGGAGCTAGTACCTCCCCATATATATGTATGGAGTGGAGTTTGCAACTGAAAAGAAACTTTGTGTTCCCAACAAGCTAGGTGAAGGACGGCTTTCACACACAATTATCTCTCAGAACTGAGCATGTGGAGAGACGTTCGTTCATCTAGCACAAAGGGAACGGGTTGCAGGAGAAACTTTTACTCTGGTTTCTCAGTCTGTTTCCTAGTGCCGGTTCGAATTTCCTGCAGTTTTCACTGTAAAACCGAGTTGGAGATAGTACCTCCCCATATATATGTATGGAGTGGAGTTTGCAACTGAAAAGAAACTTTGTGTTCCCAACAAGCTAGGTGAAGGACGGCTTTCACACACACTTATCTCTCAGAACTGAGCATGTGGAGAAACGTTCGTTCATCTAGCACAAAGGGAACGGGTTGCAGGAGAAACTTTACTGTGGTTTCTCAGTCTGTTTCCTAGTGCCGGTTTGAATTTCCTGCAGTTTTCACTGTAAAACCTGGTTGTAGCTAGTACCTCCCCATATATATGTATGGAGTGGAGTTTGCAACTGAAAAGATACTTTGTGTTCCCAACAAGCTAGGTGAAGAACGGCTTCACACACACTTATCTCTCAGAACTGAGCAGGTGGAGCGACGATCGTTCATCTAGCACATAGGAAACTGGTTGCAGGAGAAACTTTACTCTGGATTCTCAGTCTGTTTCCTAGTGCTGGTTTGAAGTTCCTGCAGTTTTCACTGTAAAACCGAGTTGGAGCTAGTACCTCCCCATATATATGTATGGAGTGGACTTTGCAACTGAAAAGAATCTTTGTGTTCCCAACAAGCTAGGTGAAGGACGGCTTTCACACACACTTATCTCTGAGAACTGAGCATGTGGAGAGACGTTCGCTCATCTAGCACAAAGGGAACGGGTTGCAGGAGAAACTTTTACTCTGGTTTCTCAGTCTGTTTCCTAGTGCCGGTTTGAAATTCCTGCAGTTTTCACTGTAAAACCGAGTTGGAGCTAGTACCTCCCCATATATATATATGGAGTGGAGTTTGCAACTGAAAAGAAACTTTATGTTCCCAAAAAGCTAGCTGAAGGACGGCTTTCACACACACACATCACTCAGAACTGAGCATGTGGAGAGACGTTCGTTCATCTAGCACAAAGGGAACAGGTTGCAGGAGAAACTTTTACTCTGGTTTCTCAGTATGTTTCCTAGTGCCGGTTTGAATTTCCTGCAGTTTTCACTGTAAAACCGAGTTGGAGCTAGTACCTCCCCATATATATGTATGGAGTGGAGTTTGCAACTGAAAAGAAACTTTGTGTTCCCAACAAGCTAGGTGAAGTACGGCTTTCACACACACTTATCTCTCAGAACTGAGCATGTGGAGAGACGTTCGTTCATCTAGCACAAAGGGAACGGGTTGCAGGAGAAACTTTTTCTCTGGTTTCTCAGTCTGTTTCCTAGTGCCGGTTTGAAGTTCCTGCAGTTTTCACTGTAAAACCGATTTGGAGCTAGTACCTCCCCATATATATGTATGGAGTGGAGTTTGCAACTGAAAAGAAACTTTGTGTTCCCAACAAGCTAGGTGAAGGACGGCTTTCACACACACACATCTTTCAGAACTGAGCATTTGGAGAGACGTTCGTTCATCTAGCACAAAGGGAACGGGTTGCAGGAGAAACTTTACTGTGGTTTCTCAGTCTGTTTCCTAGTGCCGGTTTGAAGTTCCTGCAGTTTTCACTGTAAAACCTGGTTGGAGCTAGTACCTCCCCATATATATGTATGGAGTGGAGTTTGCAACTGAAAAGAAACTTTGTGTTCCCACCAAGCTAGGTGAAGAACGGCTTTCACACACACTTATCTCTCAGAACTGAGCTGGTGGAGAGACGATCGTTCATCTAGCACATAGGAAACGGTTTGCAGGAGAAACTTTTACTCTGGATTCTCAGTCTGTTTCCTAGTGCTGGTTTGAAGTTCCTGCAGTTTTCACTGTAAAACCGAGTTGGAGCTAGTACCTCCCCATATATATGTATGGAGTGGAGTTTGCAACTGAAAAGAAACTTTGTGTTCCCAACAAGCTAGGTGAAGGACGGCTTTCACACACACACATCTTTCAGAACTGAGCATTTGGAGAGACGTTCGTTCATCTAGCACAAAGGGAACGGGTTGCAGGAGAAACTTTACTGTGGTTTCTCAGTCTGTTTCCTAGTGCCGGTTTGAAGTTCCTGCAGTTTTCACTGTAAAACCTGGTTGGAGCTAGTACCTCCCCATATATATGTATGGAGTGGAGTTTGCAACTGAAAAGAAACTTTGTGTTCCCACCAAGCTAGGTGAAGAACGGCTTTCACACACACTTATCTCTCAGAACTGAGCTGGTGGAGAGACGATCGTTCATCTAGCACATAGGAAACGGTTTGCAGGAGAAACTTTTACTCTGGTTTCTCAGTCTGTTTCCTAGTGCCGGTTCGAATTTCCTACATTTCTCACTGTAAAACCGAGTTGGAGCTAGTACCTCCCCATATATATGTATGGAGTGGAGTTTGCAACTGAAAAGAAACTTTGTGTTCCCAACAAGCTAGGTGAAAGTCGGCTTTCACACACACTTATCTCTCAGAACTGAGCATGTGGAGAGACGTTCGTTCATCTAGCACATAGGGAACGGGTTGCAGGGGAAACTTTTACTCTGGATTCTCAGTCTGTTTCCTAGTGCCGGTTCGAATTTCCTGCAGTTTTCACTGTAAAACCGAGTTGGAGCTAGTACCTCCCCATATATATGTATGGAGTGGAGTTTGCAACTGAAAAGAAACTTTGTGTTCCCAACAAGCTAGGTGAAGGACGGATTTCACACACACTTATCTCTCAGAACTGAGCATGTGGAGAGACGTTCGTTCATCTAGCACAAAGGGAACGGGTTGCAGGAGAAACTTTACTGTGGTTTCTCAGTCTGTTTCCTAGTGCCGGTTTGAAGTTCCTGCAGTTTTCACTGTAAAACCTGGTTGTAGCTAGTACCTCCCCATATATATGTATGGAGTGGAGTTTGCAACTGAAAAGAAACTTTGTGTTCCCAACAAGCTAGGTGAAGGACGGCTTTCACACACACTTATGTCTCAGAACTGAGCATGTGGAGAGACGTTCGTTCATCTAGCACAAAGGGAACGGTTTGCAGGAGAAAATTTTACTCTGCTTTCTCAGTCTGTTTCCTAGTGCCGGTTTGAAGTTCCTGCAGTTTTCACTGTAAAACCGAGTTGGAGCTAGTACCTCCCCATATATATGTATGGAGTGGAGATTGCAACTGAAAAGAAACTTTGTGTTCCCAACATGCTAGGTGAAGGACGGCTTTCACACACACTTATCTGTCAGAACTGAGCATGTGGAGAGACGTTCGTTCATCTAGCACAAAGGGAACGGGTTGCAGGAGAAACTTTTTCTCTGGTTTCTCAGTCTGTTTCCTAGTGCCGGTACGAATTTCCTGCAGTTTTCACTGTAAAACCGAGTTGGAGCTAGTACCTCCCCATATATATGTATGGAGTGGAGTTTGCAACTGAAAAGAAACTTTATGTTCCCAAAAAGCTAGCTGAAGGACGGCTTTCACACACACACATCACTCAGAACTGAGCATGTGGAGAGACGTTCGTTCATCTAGCACAAAGGGAACAGGTTGCAGGAGAAACTTTTACTCTGGTTTCTCAGTATGTTTCCTAGTGCCGGTTTGAATTTCCTGCAGTTTTCACTGTAAAACCGAGTTGGAGCTAGTACCTCCCCATATATATGTATGGAGTGGAGTTTGCAACTGAAAAGAAACTTTGTGTTCCCAACAAGCTAGGTGAAGGACGGCTTTCACACACACTTATCTCTCAGAACTGAGCATGTGGAGAGACGTTCGTTCATCTAGCACAAAGGGAACGGGTTGCAGGAGAAACTTTTTCTCTGGTTTCTCAGTCTGTTTCCTAGTGCCGGTTTGAAGTTCCTGCAGTTTTCACTGTAAAACCGATTTGGAGCTAGTACCTCCCCATATATATGTATGGAGTGGAGTTTGCAACTGAAAAGAAACTTTGTGTTCCCAACAAGCTAGGTGAAGGACGGCTTTCACACACACACATCTTTCAGAACTGAGCATTTGGAGAGACGTTCGTTCATCTAGCACAAAGGGAACGGGTTGCAGGAGAAACTTTACTGTGGTTTCTCAGTCTGTTTCCTAGTGCCGGTTTGAAGTTCCTGCAGTTTTCACTGTAAAACCTGGTTGGAGCTAGTACCTCCCCATATATATGTATGGAGTGGAGTTTGCAACTGAAAAGAAACTTTGTGTTCCCACCAAGCTAGGTGAAGAACGGCTTTCACACACACTTATCTCTCAGAACTGAGCTGGTGGAGAGACGATCGTTCATCTAGCACATAGGAAACGGTTTGCAGGAGAAACTTTTACTCTGGATTCTCAGTCTGTTTCCTAGTGCTGGTTTGAAGTTCCTGCAGTTTTCACTGTAAAACCGAGTTGGAGCTAGTACCTCCCCATATATATGTATGGAGTGGAGTTTGCAACTGAAAAGAAACTTTGTGTTCCCAACAAGCTAGGTGAAGGACGGCTTTCACACACACACATCTTTCAGAACTGAGCATTTGGAGAGACGTTCGTTCATCTAGCACAAAGGGAACGGGTTGCAGGAGAAACTTTACTGTGGTTTCTCAGTCTGTTTCCTAGTGCCGGTTTGAAGTTCCTGCAGTTTTCACTGTAAAACCTGGTTGGAGCTAGTACCTCCCCATATATATGTATGGAGTGGAGTTTGCAACTGAAAAGAAACTTTGTGTTCCCACCAAGCTAGGTGAAGAACGGCTTTCACACACACTTATCTCTCAGAACTGAGCTGGTGGAGAGACGATCGTTCATCTAGCACATAGGAAACGGTTTGCAGGAGAAACTTTTACTCTGGTTTCTCAGTCTGTTTCCTAGTGCCGGTTCGAATTTCCTACATTTCTCACTGTAAAACCGAGTTGGAGCTAGTACCTCCCCATATATATGTATGGAGTGGAGTTTGCAACTGAAAAGAAACTTTGTGTTCCCAACAAGCTAGGTGAAAGTCGGCTTTCACACACACTTATCTCTCAGAACTGAGCATGTGGAGAGACGTTCGTTCATCTAGCACATAGGGAACGGGTTGCAGGGGAAACTTTTACTCTGGATTCTCAGTCTGTTTCCTAGTGCTGGTTTGAAGTTCCTGCAGTTTTCACTGTAAAACCGAGTTGGAGCTAGTACCTCCCCATATATATGTATGGAGTGGAGTTTGCAACTGAAAAGAAACTTTGTGTTCCCAACAAGCTAGGTGAAGGACGGCTTTCACACACACTTATCTCTCAGAACTGAGCATGTGGAGAGATTTTCGCTCATCTAGCACAAAGGGAACGGGTTGCAGGAGAAACTTTTACTCTGGTTTCTCAGTCTGTTTCCTAGTGCCGGTTTGAAGTTCCTGCAGTTTTCACTGTAAAACCGAGTTGGAGCTAGTACCTCCCCATATATATGTATGGAGTGGGGTTTGCAACTGAAAAGAAACTTTGTGTTCCCAACATGCTAGGTGAAGAACGGCTTTCACACACACTTATCTCTCAGAACTGAGCATGTGGAGAGACGTTCGTTCATCTAGCACAAAGGGAACGGGTTGCAGGAGAAACTTTTACTCTGGTTTCTCAGTCTGTTTCCTAGTGCCGGTTCGAATTTCCTGCAGTTTTCACTGTAAAACCGAGTTGGAGCTAGTACCTCCCCATATATATGTATGGAGTGGAGTTTGCAACTGAAAAGAAACTTTGTGTTCCCAACAAGCTAGGTGAAGGACGGATTTCACACACACTTATCTCTCAGAACTGAGCATGTGGAGAGACGTTCGTTCATCTAGCACAAAGGGAACGGGTTGCAGGAGAAACTTTACTGTGGTTTCTCAGTCTGTTTCCTAGTGCCGGTTTGAAGTTCCTGCAGTTTTCACTGTAAAACCTGGTTGTAGCTAGTACCTCCCCATATATATGTATGGAGTGGAGTTTGCAACTGAAAAGAAACTTTGTGTTCCCAACAAGCTAGGTGAAGGACGGCTTTCACACACACTTATGTCTCAGAACTGAGCATGTGGAGAGACGTTCGTTCATCTAGCACAAAGGGAACGGTTTGCAGGAGAAAATTTTACTCTGCTTTCTCAGTCTGTTTCCTAGTGCCGGTTTGAAGTTCCTGCAGTTTTCACTGTAAAACCGAGTTGGAGCTAGTACCTCCCCATATATATGTATGGAGTGGAGATTGCAACTGAAAAGAAACTTTGTGTTCCCAACATGCTAGGTGAAGGACGGCTTTCACACACACTTATCTGTCAGAACTGAGCATGTGGAGAGACGTTCGTTCATCTAGCACAAAGGGAACGGGTTGCAGGAGAAACTTTTTCTCTGGTTTCTCAGTCTGTTTCCTAGTGCCGGTACGAATTTCCTGCAGTTTTCACTGTAAAACCGAGTTGGAGCTAGTACCTACCCATATATATGTATGGAGTGGAGTTTGCAACTGAAAAGAAACTTTGTGTTCCCAACAAGCTAGGTGAAGGACGGCTTTCACACACAATTATCTCTCAGAACTGAGCATGTGGAGAGACGTTCGTTCATCTAGCACATAGGGAACGGGTTGCAGGAGAAACTTTTACTCTGGATTCTCAGTCTGTTTCCTAGTGCTGGTTTGAAGTTCCTGCAGTTTTCACTGTAAAACCGAGTTGGAGCTAGTACTTCCCCATATATATGTATGGAGTGGAGTTTGCAACTGAAAAGAAACTTTGTGTTCCCAACAAGCTAGGTGAAGGACGGCTTTCACACACACTTATCTCTCAGAACTGAGCATGTGGAGAGACGTTCGTTCATCTAGCAGAAAAGGAACGGGATGCAGGAGAAACTTTTACTCTGGATTCTCAGTCTGTTTCCTAGTGCCGGTTTGAAGTTCCTGCAGTTTTCACTGTAAAACCGAGTTGGATCTAGTACCTCCCCATATATATGTATGGAGTGGAGTTTGCAACTGAAAAGAAACTTTGTGTTCCCAACATGCTAGGTGAAGGACGGCTTTCACACACACTTATCTCTCAGAACTGAGCTTGTGGAGAGACGTTCGTTCATCTAGCACAAAGGGAACGGTTTGCAGGAGAAACTTTTACTCTGGTTTCTCAGTCTGTTTCCTAGTGCCGGTTCGAATTTCCTGCATTTTTCACTGTAAAACCGAGTTGGAGCTAGTACCTCCCCATATATATGTATGGAGTGGAGTTTGCAACTGAAAAGAAACTTTGTGTTCCCAACAAGCTAGGTGAAGGTCGGCTTTCACACACACATATCTCTCAGAACTGAGCATGTGGAGAGACGTTCGTTCATCTAGCACAAAGGGAACGGTTTGCAGGAGAAACTTTACTGTGGTTTCTCAGTCTGTTTCCTACTGCCGGTTTGAAGTTCCTGCAGTTTTCACTGTAAAACCTGGTTGGAGCTACTACCTCCCCATATATATGTATGGAGTGGAGTTTGCAACTGAAAAGAAACTTTGTGTTCCCAACAAGCTAGGTGAAGGACGGCTTTCACACACACTTATGTCTCAGAACTGAGCATGTGGAGAGACGTTCGCTCATCTAGCACAAAGGGAACAGGTTGCAGGAGAAACTTTTACTCTGGTTTCTCAGTCTGTTTCCTAGTGCCGGTTTGAAGTTCCTGCAGTTTTCGCTGTAAAACCGAGTTGGAGCTAGTACCTCCCCATATATATGTATGGAGTGGAGTTTGCAACTGAAAAGAAACTTTGTGTTCCCAACAAGCTAGGTGAAGGTCGGCTTTCACACACACTTATCTCTCAGAACTGAGCATGTGGAGAGACGTTCGTTCATCTAGCACAAAGGGAACGGGTTGCAGGAGAAACTTTACTGTGGTTTCTCAGTCTGTTTCCTACTGCCGGTTTGAAGTTCCTGCAGTTTTCACTGTAAAACCTGCTTGGAGCTACTACCTCCCCATATATATGTATGGAGTGGAGTTTGCAACTGAAAAGAAACTTTGTGTTCCCAACAAGCTAGGTGAAGGACGGCTTTCACACACACACATCTCTCAGAACTGAGCATGTGGAGAGACGTTCGTTCATCTAGCACAAAGGGAACGGTTTGCAGGAGAAACTTTTACTCTGGTTTCTCAGTCTGTTTCCTAGTGCCGGTTCGAATTTCCTACAGTTCTCACTGTAAAACCGAGTTGGAGCTAGTACCTCCCCTTATATATGTATGGAGTGGAGTTTGCAACTGAAAAGAAACTTTGTGTTCCCAACAAGCTAGGTGAAAGTCGGCTTTCACACACACTTATCTCTCAGAACTGAGCATGTGGAGAGACGTTCGTTCATCTAGCACATAGGGAACGGGTTGCAGGAGAAACTTTTACTCTGGATTCTCAGTCTGTTTCCTAGTGCTGGTTTGAAGTTCCTGCAGTTTTCACTGTAAAACCGAGTTGGAGCTAGTACCTCCCCATATATATGTATGGAGTGGAGTTTGCATCTGAAAAGAAACTTTGTGTTCCCAACAAGCTAGGTGAAGGACGGCTTTCACACACACTTATCTCTCAGAACTGAGCATGTGGAGAGACGTTCGCTCATCTAGCACAAAGGGAACGGGTTGCAGGAGAAACTTTTACTCTGGTTTCTCAGTCTGTTTCCTAGTGCCGGTTTGAATTTCCTGCAGTTTTCACTGTAAAACCGAGTTGGGGCTAGTACCTCCCCATATATATGTATGGAGTGGGGTTTGCAACTGAAAAGAAACTTTGTGTTCCCAACATGCTAGGTGAAGAACGGCTTTCACACACACTTATCTCTCAGAACTGAGCATGTGGAGAGACGTTCGTTCATCTAGCACAAAGGGAACGGGTTGCAGGAGAAACTTTTACTCTGGTTTCTCAGTCTGTTTCCTAGTGCCGGTTCGAATTTCCTGCAGTTTTCACTGTAAAACCGAGTTGGAGCTAGTACCTCCCCATATATATGTATGGAGTGGAGTTTGCAACTGAAAAGAAACTTTGTGTTCCCAACAAGCTAGGTGAAGGACGGATTTCACACACACTTATCTCTCAGAACTGAGCATGTGGAGAGACGTTCGTTCATCCAACACAAAGGGAACGGGTTGCAGGAGAAACTTTACTGTGGTTTCTCAGTCTGTTTCCTAGTGCCGGTTTGAAGTTCCTGCAGTTTTCACTGTAAAACCTGGTTGTAGCTAGTACCTCCCCATATATATGTATGGAGTGGAGTTTGCAACTGAAAAGAAACTTTGTGTTCCCAACAAGCTAGGTGAAGGACGGCTTTCACACACACTTATGTCTCAGAACTGAGCATGTGGAGAGACGTTCGCTCATCTAGCAAAAAGGGAACAGGTTGCAGGAGAAACTTTTACTCTGGTTTCTCAGTCTGTTTCCTAGTGCCGGTTTGAAGTTCCTGCAGTTTTCGCTGTAAAACCGAGTTGGAGCTAGTACCTCCCCATATATATGTATGGAGTGGAGTTTGCAACTGAAAAGAAACTTTGTGTTCCCAACAAGCTAGGTGAATTACGGCTTTCACACACACTTATCTCTCAGAACTGAGCATGTGGAGAGACGTTCGTTCATCTAGCACAAAGGGAACGGTTTGCAGGAGAAAATTTTACTCTGCTTTCTCAGTCTGTTTCCTAGTGCCGGTTTGAATTTCCTGCAGTTTTCACTGTAAAACCGAGTTGGAGCTAGTACCTCCCCATATATATGTATGGAGTGGAGATTGCAACTGAAAAGAAACTTTGTGTTCCCAACATGCTAGGTGAAGGACGGCTTTCACACACACTTATCTCTCAGAACTGAGCATGTGGAGAGACGTTCGTTCATCTAGCACAAAGGGAACGGGTTGCAGGAGAAACTTTTACTCTGGTTTCTCAGTCTGTTTCCTAGTGCCGGTACGAATTTCCTGCAGTTTTCACTGTAAAACCGAGTTGGAGCTAGTACCTCCCCATATATATGTATGGAGTGGAGTTTGCAACTGAAAAGAAACTTTGTGTTCCCAACAAGCTAGGTGAAGGACGGCTTTCACACACAATTATCTCTCAGAACTGAGCATGTGGAGAGACGTTCGTTCATCTAGCACAAAGTGAACGGTTTGCAGGAGAAACTTTACTGTGGTTTCTCAGTCTGTTTCCTAGTGCCGGTTTGAAGTTCCTGCAGTTTTCACTGTAAAACCTGGTTGGAGCTATTACCTCCCCATATATATGTATGGAGTGGAGTTTGCAACTGAAAAGAAACTTTGTGTTCCCACCAAGCTAGGTGAAGTACGGCTTTAACACACACTTATCTCTCAGAACTGAGCATGTGGAGAGACGTTCGTTCATCTAGCACAAAGGGAACGGGTTGCAGGAGAAACTTTTACTCTGGTTTCTCAGTCTGTTTCCTAGTGCCGGTTCGAATTTCCTACAGTTCTCACTGTAAAACCGAGTTGGGGCTAGTACCTCCCCATATATATGTATGGAGTGGAGTTTGCAACTGAAAAGAAACTTTGTGTTCCCAACAAGCTAGGTGAAGGACGGCTTTCACACACACTTATCTCTCAGAACTGAGCATGTGGAGAGACGTTCGTTCATCTAGCAGAAAGGGAACGGGTTGCAGGAGAAACTTTTACTCTGGTTTCTCAGTCTGTTTCCTAGTGCCGGTTCGAATTTCCTACAGTTCTCACTGTAAAACCGAGTTGGGGCTAGTACCTCCCCATATATATGTATGGAGTGGAGTTTGCAACTGAAAAGAAACTTTGTGTTCCCAACAAGCTAGGTGTAGGTCGGCTTTCACACACACTTATCTCTCAGAACTGAGCAGGTGGAGAGACGTTCGTTCATCTAGCACATAGGGAACGGGTTGCAGGAGAAACTTTTACTCTGGATTCTCAGTCTGTTTCCTAGTGCTGGTTTGAAGTTCCTGCAGTTTTCACTGTAAAACCGAGTTGGAGCTAGTACCTCCCCATATATATGTATGGAGTGGAGTTTGCAACTGAAAAGAAACTTTGTGTTCCCAACAAGCTAGGTGAAGGACGGCTTTCACACACACTTATCTCTCAGAACTGAGCAGGTGGAGCGACGATCGTTCATCTAGCACATAGGAAACGGGTTGCAGGAGAAACTTTACTCTGGATTCTCAGTCTGTTTCCTAGTGCTGGTTTGAAGTTCCTGCAGTTTTCACTGTAAAACCGAGTTGGAGCTAGTACCTCCCCATATATATGTATGGATTGAAGTTTGCAACTGAAAAGAAACTTTGTGTTCCCAACAAGCTAGGTGAAGGACGGCATTCACACACACTTATCTCTCAGAACTGAGCATGTGGAGAGACGTTCGCTCATCTAGCACAAAGGGAACGGGTTGCAGGAGAAACTTTTACTCTGGTTTCTCAGTCTGTTTCCTAGTGCCGGTTTGAATTTCCTGCAGTTTTCACTGTAAAACCGAGTTGGAGCTAGTACCTCCCCATATATATGTATGGAGTGGAGTTTGCAACTGAAAAGAAACTTTGTGTTCCCAACAAGCTAGGTGAAGGACGGCTTTCACACACACTTATCTCTCAGAACTGAGCATGTGGAGAGACGTTCGCTCATCTAGCACAAAGGGAACGGGTTGCAGGAGAAACTTTTACTCTGGTTTCTCAGTCTGTTTCCTAGTGCCGGTTCGAATTTCCTACAGTTCTCACTGTAAAACCGAGTTGGGGCTAGTACCTCCCCATATATATGTATGGAGTGGAGTTTGCAACTGAAAAGAAACTTTGTGTTCCCAACATGCTAGGTGAAGGACGGCTTTCACACACACTTATCTCTCAGAACTGAGCAGGTGGAGCGACGATCGTTCATCTAGCACATAGGAAACGGGTTGCAGGAGAAACTTTACTCTGGATTCTCAGTCTGTTTCCTAGTGCTGGTTTGAAGTTCCTGCAGTTTTCACTGTAAAACCGAGTTGGAGCTAGTACCTCCCCATATATATGTATGGAGTGGACTTTGCAACTGAAAAGAATCTTTGTGTTCCCAACAAGCTAGGTGAAGGACGGCTTTCACACACACTTATCTCTGAGAACTGAGCATGTGGAGAGACGTTCGCTCATCTAGCACAAAGGGAACGGGTTGCAGGAGAAACTTTTACTCTGGTTTCTCAGTCTGTTTCCTAGTGCCGGTTTGAAATTCCTGCAGTTTTCACTGTAAAACCGAGTTGGAGCTAGTTCCTCCCCATATATATATATGGAGTGGAGTTTGCAACTGAAAAGAAACTTTATGTTCCCAAAAAGCTAGCTGAAGGACGGCTTTCACACACACACATCACTCAGAACTGAGCATGTGGAGAGACGTTCGTTCATCTAGCACAAAGGGAACAGGTTGCAGGAGAAACTTTTACTCTGGTTTCTCAGTATGTTTCCTAGTGCCGGTTTGAAGTTCCTGCAGTTTTCACTGTAAAACCGAGTTGGAGCTAGTACCTCCCCATATATATGTATGGAGTGGAGTTTGCAACTGAAAAGAAACTTTGTGTTCCCAACAAGCTAGGTGAAGGACGGCTTTCACACACACTTATCTCTCAGAACTGAGCATGTGGAGAGACGTTCGTTCATCTAGCACAAAGGGAACGGGTTGCAGGAGAAACTTTACTGTGGTTTCTCAGTCTGTTTCCTAGTGCCGGTTTGAAGTTCCTGCAGTTTTCACTGTAAAACCTGGTTGGAGCTAGTACCTCCCCATATATATGTATGGAGTGGAGTTTGCAACTGAAAAGAAACTTTGTGTTCCCACCAAGCTAGGTGAAGAACGGCTTTCACACACACTTATCTCTCAGAACTGAGCTGGTGGAGAGACGATCGTTCATCTAGCACATAGGAAACGGTTTGCAGGAGAAACTTTTACTCTGGATTCTCAGTCTGTTTCCTAGTGCTGGTTTGAAGTTCCTGCAGTTTTCACTGTAAAACCGAGTTGGAGCTAGTACCTCCCCATATATATGTATGGAGTGGAGTTTGCAACTGAAAAGAAACTTTGTGTTCCCAACAAGCTAGGTGAAGGACGGCTTTCACACACACACATCTTTCAGAACTGAGCATTTGGAGAGACGTTCGTTCATCTAGCACAAAGGGAACGGGTTGCAGGAGAAACTTTACTGTGGTTTCTCAGTCTGTTTCCTAGTGCCGGTTTGAAGTTCCTGCAGTTTTCACTGTAAAACCTGGTTGGAGCTAGTACCTCCCCATATATATGTATGGAGTGGAGTTTGCAACTGAAAAGAAACTTTGTGTTCCCACCAAGCTAGGTGAAGAACGGCTTTCACACACACTTATCTCTCAGAACTGAGCTGGTGGAGAGACGATCGTTCATCTAGCACATAGGAAACGGTTTGCAGGAGAAACTTTTACTCTGGTTTCTCAGTCTGTTTCCTAGTGCCGGTTCGAATTTCCTACATTTCTCACTGTAAAACCGAGTTGGAGCTAGTACCTCCCCATATATATGTATGGAGTGGAGTTTGCAACTGAAAAGAAACTTTGTGTTCCCAACAAGCTAGGTGAAAGTCGGCTTTCACACACACTTATCTCTCAGAACTGAGCATGTGGAGAGACGTTCGTTCATCTAGCACATAGGGAACGGGTTGCAGGGGAAACTTTTACTCTGGATTCTCAGTCTGTTTCCTAGTGCTGGTTTGAAGTTCCTGCAGTTTTCACTGTAAAACCGAGTTGGAGCTAGTACCTCCCCATATATATGTATGGAGTGGAGTTTGCAACTGAAAAGAAACTTTGTGTTCCCAACAAGCTAGGTGAAGGACGGCTTTCACACACACTTATCTCTCAGAACTGAGCATGTGGAGAGATTTTCGCTCATCTAGCACAAAGGGAACGGGTTGCAGGAGAAACTTTTACTCTGGTTTCTCAGTCTGTTTCCTAGTGCCGGTTTGAAGTTCCTGCAGTTTTCACTGTAAAACCGAGTTGGAGCTAGTACCTCCCCATATATATGTATGGAGTGGGGTTTGCAACTGAAAAGAAACTTTGTGTTCCCAACATGCTAGGTGAAGAACGGCTTTCACACACACTTATCTCTCAGAACTGAGCATGTGGAGAGACGTTCGTTCATCTAGCACAAAGGGAACGGGTTGCAGGAGAAACTTTTACTCTGGTTTCTCAGTCTGTTTCCTAGTGCCGGTTCGAATTTCCTGCAGTTTTCACTGTAAAACCGAGTTGGAGCTAGTACCTCCCCATATATATGTATGGAGTGGAGTTTGCAACTGAAAAGAAACTTTGTGTTCCCAACAAGCTAGGTGAAGGACGGATTTCACACACACTTATCTCTCAGAACTGAGCATGTGGAGAGACGTTCGTTCATCTAGCACAAAGGGAACGGGTTGCAGGAGAAACTTTACTGTGGTTTCTCAGTCTGTTTCCTAGTGCCGGTTTGAAGTTCCTGCAGTTTTCACTGTAAAACCTGGTTGTAGCTAGTACCTCCCCATATATATGTATGGAGTGGAGTTTGCAACTGAAAAGAAACTTTGTGTTCCCAACAAGCTAGGTGAAGGACGGCTTTCACACACACTTATGACTCAGAACTGAGCATGTGGAGAGACGTTCGTTCATCTAGCACAAAGGGAACGGTTTGCAGGAGAAAATTTTACTCTGCTTTCTCAGTCTGTTTCCTAGTGCCGGTTTGAAGTTCCTGCAGTTTTCACTGTAAAACCGAGTTGGAGCTAGTACCTCCCCATATATATGTATGGAGTGGAGATTGCAACTGAAAAGAAACTTTGTGTTCCCAACATGCTAGGTGAAGGACGGCTTTCACACACACTTATCTCTCAGAACTGAGCATGTGGAGAGACGTTCGTTCATCTAGCACAAAGGGAACGGGTTGCAGGAGAAACTTTTACTCTGGTTTCTCAGTCTGTTTCCTAGTGCCGGTACGAATTTCCTGCAGATTTCACTGTAAAACCGAGTTGGAGCTAGTACCTCCCCATATATATGTATGGAGTGGAGTTTGCAACTGAAAAGAAACTTTGTGTTCCCAACAAGCTAGGTGAAGGACGGCTTTCACACACAATTATCTCTCAGAACTGAGCATGTGGAGAGACGTTCGTTCATCTAGCACATAGGGAACGGGTTGCAGGAGAAACTTTTACTCTGGATTCTCAGTCTGTTTCCTAGTGCTGGTTTGAAGTTCCTGCAGTTTTCACTGTAAAACCGAGTTGGAGCTAGTACTTCCCCATATATATGTATGGAGTGGAGTTTGCAACTGAAAAGAAACTTTGTGTTCCCAACAAGCTAGGTGAAGGACGGCTTTCACACACACTTATCTCTCAGAACTGAGCATGTGGAGAGACGTTCGTTCATCTAGCAGAAAAGGAACGGGATGCAGGAGAAACTTTTACTCTGGATTCTCAGTCTGTTTCCTAGTGCCGGTTTGAAGTTCCTGCAGTTTTCACTGTAAAACCGAGTTGGATCTAGTACCTCCCCATATATATGTATGGAGTGGAGTTTGCAACTGAAAAGAAACTTTGTGTTCCCAACATGCTAGGTGAAGGACGGCTTTCACACACACTTATCTCTCAGAACTGAGCTTGTGGAGAGACGTTCGTTCATCTAGCACAAAGGGAACGGTTTGCAGGAGAAACTTTTACTCTGGTTTCTCAGTCTGTTTCCTAGTGCCGGTTCGAATTTCCTGCATTTTTCACTGTAAAACCGATTTGGAGCTAGTACCTCCCCATATATATGTATGGAGTGGAGTTTGCAACTGAAAAGAATCTTTGTGTTCCCAACAAGCTAGGTGAAGTTCGGCTTTCACACACACTTATCTCTCAGAACTGAGCATGTGGAGAGACGTTCGTTCATCTAGCACAAAGGGAACGGGTTGCAGGAGAAACTTTACTGTGGTTTCTCAGTCTGTTTCCTACTGCCGGTTTGAAGTTCCTGCAGTTTTCACTGTAAAACCTGGTTGGAGCTACTACCTCCCCATATATATGTATGGAGTGGAGTTTGCAACTGAAAAGAAACTTTGTGTTCCCAACAAGCTAGGTGAAGGACGGCATTCACACACACACATCTCTCAGAACTGAGCATGTGGAGAGACGTTCGTTCATCTAGCACAAAGGGAACGGTTTGCAGGAGAAACTTTTACTCTGGTTTCTCAGTCTGTTTCCTAGTGCCGGTTCGAATTTCCTACAGTTCTCACTGTAAAACCGAGTTGGAGCTAGTACCTCCCCTTATATATGTATGGAGTGGAGTTTGCAACTGAAAAGAAACTTTGTGTTCCCAACAAGCTAGGTGAAAGTCGGCTTTCACACACACTTATCTCTCAGAACTGAGCATGTGGAGAGACGTTCGTTCATCTAGCACATAGGGAACGGGTTGCAGGAGAAACTTTTACTCTGGATTCTCAGTCTGTTTCCTAGTGCTGGTTTGAAGTTCCTGCAGTTTTAACTGTAAAACCGAGTTGGAGCTAGTACCTCCCCATATATATGTATGGAGTGGAGTTTGCATCTGAAAAGAAACTTTGTGTTCCCAACAAGCTAGGTGAAGGACGGCTTTCACACACACTTATCTCTCAGAACTGAGCATGTGGAGAGACGTTCGCTCATCTAGCACAAAGGGAACGGGTTGCAGGAGAAACTTTTACTCTGGTTTCTCAGTCTGTTTCCTAGTGCCGGTTTGAATTTCCTGCAGTTTTCACTGTAAAACCGAGTTGGGGCTAGTACCTCCCCATATATATGTATGGAGTGGGGTTTGCAACTGAAAAGAAACTTTGTGTTCCCAACATGCTAGGTGAAGAACGGCTTTCACACACACTTATCTCTCAGAACTGAGCATGTGGAGAGACGTTCGTTCATCTAGCACAAAGGGAACGGGTTGCAGGAGAAACTTTTACTCTGGTTTCTCAGTCTGTTTCCTAGTGCCGGTTCGAATTTCCTGCAGTTTTCACTGTAAAACCGAGTTGGAGCTAGTACCTCCCCATATATATGTATGGAGTGGAGTTTGCAACTGAAAAGAAACTTTGTGTTCCCAACAAGCTAGTTGAAGGACGGATTTCACACACACTTATCTCTCAGAACTGAGCATGTGGAGAGACGTTCGTTCATCCAACACAAAGGGAACGGGTTGCAGGAGAAACTTTACTGTGGTTTCTCAGTCTGTTTCCTAGTGCCGGTTTGAAGTTCCTGCAGTTTTCACTGTAAAACCTGGTTGTAGCTAGTACCTCCCCATATATATGTATGGAGTGGAGTTTGCAACTGAAAAGAAACTTTGTGTTCCCAACAAGCTAGGTGAAGGACGGCTTTCACACACACTTATGTCTCAGAACTGAGCATGTGGAGAGACGTTCGCTCATCTAGCACAAAGGGAACAGGTTGCAGGAGAAACTTTTACTCTGGTTTCTCAGTCTGTTTCCTAGTGCCGGTTTGAAGTTCCTGCAGTTTTCGCTGTAAAACTGAGTTGGAGCTAGTACCTCCCCATATATATGTATGGAGTGGAGTTTGCAACTGAAAAGAAACTTTGTGTTCCCAACAAGCTAGGTGAATTACGGCTTTCACACACACTTATCTCTCAGAACTGAGCATGTGGAGAGACGTTCGTTCATCTAGCACAAAGGGAACGGTTTGCAGGAGAAAATTTTACTCTGCTTTCTCAGTCTGTTTCCTAGTGCCGGTTTGAATTTCCTGCAGTTTTCACTGTAAAACCGAGTTGGAGCTAGTACCTCCCCATATATATGTATGGAGTGGAGATTGCAACTGAAAAGAAACTTTGTGTTCCCAACATGCTAGGTGAAGGACGGCTTTCACACACACTTATCTCTCAGAACTGAGCATGTGGAGAGACGTTCGTTCATCTAGCACAAAGGGAACGGGTTGCAGGAGAAACTTTTACTCTGGTTTCTCAGTCTGTTTCCTAGTGCCGGTACGAATTTCCTGCAGTTTTCACTGTAAAACCGAGTTGGAGCTAGTACCTCCCCATATATATGTATGGAGTGGAGTTTGCAACTGAAAAGAAACTTTGTGTTCCCAACAAGCTAGGTGAAGGACGGCTTTCACACACAATTATCTCTCAGAACTGAGCATGTGGAGAGACGTTCGTTCATCTAGCACAAAGTGAACGGTTTGCAGGAGAAACTTTACTGTGGTTTCTCAGTCTGTTTCCTAGTGCCGGTTTGAAGTTCCTGCAGTTTTCACTGTAAAACCTGGTTGGAGCTAGTACCTCCCCATATATATGTATGGAGTGGAGTTTGCAACTGAAAAGAAACTTTGTGTTCCCACCAAGCTAGGTGAAGTACGGCTTTAACACACACTTATCTCTCAGAACTGAGCATGTGGAGAGACGTTCGTTCATCTAGCACAAAGGGAACGGGTTGCAGGAGAAACTTTTACTCTGGTTTCTCAGTCTGTTTCCTAGTGCCGGTTCGAATTTCCTACAGTTCTCACTGTAAAACCGAGTTGGGGCTAGTACCTCCCCATATATATGTATGGAGTGGAGTTTGCAACTGAAAAGAAACTTTGTGTTCCCAACAAGCTAGGTGTAGGTCGGCTTTCACACACACTTATCTCTCAGAACTGAGCAGGTGGAGAGACGTTCGTTCATCTAGCACATAGGGAACGGGTTGCAGGAGAAACTTTTACTCTGGATTCTCAGTCTGTTTCCTAGTGCTGGTTTGAAGTTCCTGCAGTTTTCACTGTAAAACCGAGTTGGAGCTAGTACCTCCCCATATATATGTATGGAGTGGAGTTTGCAACTGAAAAGAAACTTTGTGTTCCCAACAAGCTAGGTGAAGGACGGCTTTCACACACACTTATCTCTCAGAACTGAGCATGTGGAGAGACGTTCGTTCATCTAGCACAAAGGGAACGGGTTGCAGGAGAAACTTTTACTCTGGTTTCTCAGTCTGTTTCCTAGTGCCGGTTCGAATTTCCTGCAGTTTTCACTGTAAAACCGAGTTGGAGCTAGTACCTCCCCATATATATGTATGGAGTGAAGTTTGCAACTGAAAAGAAACTTTGTGTTCCCAACAAGCTAGGTGAAGGACGGCTTTCACACACACTTATCTCTCAGAACTGAGCATGTGGAGAGACGTTCGTTCATCTAGCACAAAGGGAACGGGTTGCAGGAGAAACTTTACTGTGGTTTCTCAGTCTGTTTCCTAGTGCCGGTTTGAATTTCCTGCAGTTTTCACTGTAAAACCTGGTTGTAGCTAGTACCTCCCCATATATATGTATGGAGTGGAGTTTGCAACTGAAAAGAAACTTTGTGTTCCCAACAAGCTAGGTGAAGAACGGCTTCACACACACTTATCTCTCAGAACTGAGCAGGTGGAGCGACGATCGTTCATCTAGCACATAGGAAACGGGTTGCAGGAGAAACTTTACTCTGGATTCTCAGTCTGTTTCCTAGTGCTGGTTTGAAGTTCCTGCAGTTTTCACTGTAAAACCGAGTTGGAGCTAGTACCTCCCCATATATATGTATGGAGTGGACTTTGCAACTGAAAAGAATCTTTGTGTTCCCAACAAGCTAGGTGAAGGACGGCTTTCACACACACTTATCTCTGAGAACTGAGCATGTGGAGAGACGTTCGCTCATCTAGCACAAAGGGAACGGGTTGCAGGAGAAACTTTTACTCTGGTTTCTCAGTCTGTTTCCTAGTGCCGGTTTGAAATTCCTGCAGTTTTCACTGTAAAACCGAGTTGGAGCTAGTACCTCCCCATATATATATATGGAGTGGAGTTTGCAACTGAAAAGAAACTTTATGTTCCCAAAAAGCTAGCTGAAGGACGGCTTTCACACACACACATCACTCAGAACTGAGCATGTGGAGAGACGTTCGTTCATCTAGCACAAAGGGAACAGGTTGCAGGAGAAACTTTTACTCTGGTTTCTCAGTCTGTTTCCTAGTGCCGGTTTGAAGTTCCTGCAGTTTTCACTGTAAAACCGAGTTGGAGCTAGTACCTCCCCATATATATGTATGGAGTGGAGTTTGCAACTGAAAAGAAACTTTGTGTTCCCAACAAGCTAGGTGAAGGACGGCTTTCACACACACTTATCTCTCAGAACTGAGCATGTGGAGAGACGTTCGTTCATCTAGCACAAAGGGAACGGGTTGCAGGAGAAACTTTTTCTCTGGTTTCTCAGTCTGTTTCCTAGTGCCGGTTTGAAGTTCCTGCAGTTTTCACTGTAAAACCGATTTGGAGCTAGTACCTCCCCATATATATGTATGGAGTGGAGTTTGCAACTGAAAAGAAACTTTGTGTTCCCAACAAGCTAGGTGAAGGACGGCTTTCACACACACACATCTTTCAGAACTGAGCATTTGGAGAGACGTTCGTTCATCTAGCACAAAGGGAACGGGTTGCAGGAGAAACTTTACTGTGGTTTCTCAGTCTGTTTCCTAGTGCCGGTTTGAAGTTCCTGCAGTTTTCACTGTAAAACCTGGTTGGAGCTAGTACCTCCCCATATATATGTATGGAGTGGAGTTTGCAACTGAAAAGAAACTTTGTGTTCCCACCAAGCTAGGTGAAGAACGGCTTTCACACACACTTATCTCTCAGAACTGAGCTGGTGGAGAGACGATCGTTCATCTAGCACATAGGAAACGGTTTGCAGGAGAAACTTTTACTCTGGATTCTCAGTCTGTTTCCTAGTGCTGGTTTGAAGTTCCTGCAGTTTTCACTGTAAAACCGAGTTGGAGCTAGTACCTCCCCATATATATGTATGGAGTGGAGTTTGCAACTGAAAAGAAACTTAGTGTTCCCAACAAGCTAGGTGAAGGACGGCTTTCACACACACTTATCTCTCAGAACTGAGCATGTGGAGAGACGTTCGCTCATCTAGCACAAAGGGAACGGGTTGCAGGAGAAACTTTTACTGTGGTTTCTCAGTCTGTTTCCTAGTGCCGGTTTGAAGTTCCTGCAGTTTTCACTGTAAAACCGAGTTGGAGCTAGTACCTCCCCATATATATGTATGGAGTGGAGTTTGCAACTGAAAAGAAACTTTATGTTCCCAAAAAGCTAGCTGAAGGACGGCTTTCACACACACACATCTCTCAGAACTGAGCATGTGGAGAGACGTTCGTTCATCTAGCACAAAGGGAACAGGTTGCAGGAGAAACTTTTACTCTGGTTTCTCAGTCTGTTTCCTAGTGCCGGTTTGAAGTTCCTGCAGTTTTCACTGTAAAACCGAGTTGGAGCTAGTACCTCCCCATATATATGTATGGAGTGGAGTTTGCAACTGAAAAGAAACTTTGTGTTCCCAACAAGCTAGGTGAAGGACGGCTTTCACACACACACATCTTTCAGAACTGAGCATTTGGAGAGACGTTCGTTCATCTAGCACAAAGGGAACGGGTTGCAGGAGAAAATTTTACTCTGGTTTCTCAGTCTGTTTCCTAGTGCCGGTTTGAAATTCCTGCAGTTTTCACTGTTAAACCGAGTTGGAGCTAGTACCTCCCCATATATATGTATGGAGTGGAGTTTGCAACTGAAAAGAAACTTTGTGTTCCCAACAAGCTAGGTGAAGGACGGCTTTCACACACAAAGATCTTTCAGAAATGAGCATTTGGAGAGACGTTCGTTCATCTAGCACAAAGGGAACGGGTTGCAGGAGAAAATTTTACTCTGGTTTCTCAGTCTGTTTCCTAGTGCCGGTTTGAATTTCCTGCAGTTTTCACTGTAAAACCTGGTTGGAGCTAGTACCTACCCATATATATGTATGGAGTGGAGTTTGCAACTGAAAAGGAACTTTGTGTTCCCACCAAGATAGGTGAAGGACGGCTTTCACACACAAACATCTTTCAGAACTGAGCATTTGGAGAGACGTTCGTTCATCTAGCAGAAAGGGAACGGGTTGCAGGAGAAAATTTTACTCTGGTTTCTCAGTCTGTTTCCTAGTGCCGGTTTGAATTTCCTGCAGTTTTCACTGTAAAACCTGGTTGGAGCTAGTACCTCCCCATATATATGTATGGAGTGGAGTTTGCCACTGAAAAGAAACTTTGTGTTCCCACCAAGCTAAGTGAAGAACGGCTTTCACACACACTTATCTTTCAGAACTGAGCAGGTGGAGAGACGATCGTTCATTTAGCACATAGGAAACGGGTTGCAGGAGAAACTTTTACTCTGGATTCTCAGTCTGTTTCCTAGTGCTGGTTTGAAGTTCCTGCAGTTTTCACTGTAAAACCGAGTTGGAGCTAGTACCTCCCCATATATATGTATGGAGTGGAGTTTGCAACTGAAAAGAAACTTTGTGTTCCCAACAAGCTAGGTGAAGGACGGCTTTCACACACACTTATCTCTCAGAACTGAGCATGTGGGGAGACGTTCGCTCATCTAGCACAAAGGGAACGGGTTGCAGGAGAAACTTTTACTGTGGTTTCTCAGTCTGTTTTCTAGTGCCGGTTTGAAGTTCCTGCAGTTTTCACTGTAAAACCGAGTTGGAGCTAGTACCTCCCCATATATATGTATGGAGCTGTGTTTGCAACTGAAAAGAAACTTTATGTTCCCAAAAAGCTAGCTGAAGGACGGCTTTCACACACACACATCTCTCAGAAATGAGCATGTGGAGAGACGTTCGTTCATCTAGCACAAAGGGAACGGGTTGCAAGAGAAACTTTTCCTCTGGTTTCTCAGTCTGTTTTCTAGTGCCGGTTTGAAGTTCCTGCAGTTTTCACTGTAAAACCGAGTTGGAGCTAGTACCTCCCCATATATATGTATGGATTGGAGTTTGCAACTGAAAAGAAACTTTGTGTTCCCAACAAGCTAGGTGAAGTACGGCTTTCACACACAAAAGTCTTTCAGAACTGAGCATGTGGAGAAACGTTCGTTCATGTAGCACAAAGGGAACGGGTTGCAGGAGAAACTTTTACTCTGGTTTCTCAGTCTGTTTCCTAGTGCCGGTTTGAAGTTCCTGCAGTTTTCACTGTAAAACCTGGTTGGAGCTAGTACCTCCCCATATATATGTAAGGAGTGGAGTTTGCAACTGAAAAGAAACTTTGTGTTCCCAAAAAGCTAGGTGAAGTACGGCTTTCACACACACACATCTCTCAGAACTGAGCATGTGGAGAGACGTTCGTTCATCTAGCAGAAAGGGAACGGGTTGCAGGAGAAACTTTTACTCTGGTTTCTCAGTCTGTTTCCTAGTGCCGGTTTGAAGTTCCTGCAGTTTTCACTGTAAAACCGATTTGGAGCTAGTACCTCCCCATATATATGTATGGAGTGGAGTTTGCAACTGAAAAGAAACTTTGTGTTCCCAACAAGCTAGGTGATGGACGGCTTTCACACACACTTATCTCTCAGAACTGAGCATGTGGAGAGACGTTCGCTCATCTAGCACAAAGGGAACGGGTTGCAGGAGAAACTTTTACTCTGGTTTCTCAGTCTGTTTCCTAGTGCCGGTTTGAAGTTCCTTCAGTTTTCACTGTAAAACCGAGTTGGAGCTAGTACCTCCCCATATATATGTATGGAGTGGAGTTTGCAACTTAAAAGAAACTTTGTGTTCCCAACATGATAGGTGAAGGACGGCTTTCACACACACTTATCTCTCAGAACTGAGCATGTGGAGAGACGTTCGTTCATCTAGCACAAAGGGAACGGGTTGCAGGAGAAACTTTTACTCTGGTTTCTCAGTCTGTTTCCTAGTTCCGGTTCGAATTTCCTGCAGTTTTCACTGTAAAACCGATTTGGAGCTAGTACCTCCCCATATATATGTATGGAGTGGAGTTTGCAACTGAAAAGAAACTTTGTGTTCCCAACATGATAGGTGAAGGACGGCTTTCACACACACTTATCTCTCAGAACTGAGCATGTGGAGAGACGTTCGTTCATCTAGCACAAAGGGAACGGGTTGCAGGAGAAACTTTTACTCTGGTTTCTCAGTCTGTTTCTTAGTGCCGGTTTGAAGTTCCTGCAGTTTACACTGTAAAACCTGGTTGGAGCTAGTACCTCCCCATATATATGTATGGAGTGGAGTTTGCAACTGAAAAGAAATTTTGTGTTCCCAACAAGCTAGGTGAAGGACGGCTTTCACACACACACATCTTTCAGAACTGATCATTTGGAGAGACGTTCGTTCATCTAGCACAAAGGGAACGGGTTGCAGGAGAAAATTATACTCTGGTTTCTCAGTCTGTTTCCTAGTGCCGGTTTGAAGTTCCTGCAGTTTTCACTGTAAAACCGAGTTGGAGCTAGTACCTCCCCATATATATGTATGGAGTGGAGTTTGCAACTGAAAAGAAACTTTGTGTTCCCAACATGATAGGTGAAGGACGGCTTTCACACACACTTATCTCTCAGAACTGAGCATGTGGAGAGACGTTCGTTCATCTAGCACAAAGGGAACGGGTTGCAGGAGAAACTTTTACTCTGGTTTCTCAGTCTGTTTCCTAGTTCCGGTTCGAATTTCCTGCAGTTTTCACTGTAAAACAGATTTGGAGCTAGTACCTCCCCATATATATGAATGGAATGGAGTTTGCAACTGAAAAGAAACTTTGTGTTCCCAACAAGCTATGTGAAGGACGGCTTTCACACACACTTATCTCTCAGAACTGAGCATGTGGAGAGACGTTCGTTCATCTAGCACAAAGGGAACGGGTTGCAGGAGAAACTTTTACTCTGGTTTCTCAGTCTGTTTCTTAGTGCCGGTTTGAAGTTCCTGCAGTTTTCACTGTAAAACCGAGTTGGAGCTAGTACCTCCCCATATATATGTATGGAGTGGAGTTTGCAACTGAAAAGAAACTTTGTGTTCCCAACAAGCTAGGTGAAGGACGGCTTTCACACACACTTATCTCTCAGAACTGAGCATGTGGAGAGACGTTCGTTCATCTAGCACAAAGGGAACGGGTTGCAGGAGAAACTTTTACTCTGGTTTCTCAGTCTGTTTCTTAGTGCCGGTTTGAAGTTCCTGCAGTTTTCACTGTAAAACCGAGTTGGAGCTAGTACCTCCCCATATATATGTATGGAGTGGAGTTTGCAACTGAAAAGAAACTTTGTGTTCCCAACAAGCTAGGTGAAGGACGGCTTTCACACACACACATCTTTCAGAACTGATCATTTGGAGAGACGTTCGTTCATCTAGCACAAAGGGAACGGGTTGCAGTAGAAAATTATACTCTGGTTTCTCAGTCTGTTTCCTAGTGCCGGTTTGAAGTTCCTGCAGTTTTCACTGTTAAACCGAGTTGGAGCTAGTACCTCCCCATATATATGTATGGAGTGGAGTTTGCAACTGAAAAGAAACTTTGTGTTCCCAACAAGCTAGGTGAAGGACGGCTTTCACACACACTTATCTCTCAGAACTGAGCAAGTGGAGAGACGTTCGTTCATCTAGCACCAAGGGAACGGGTTGCAGGAGACACTTTTTCTCTGCTTTCTCAGACTGTTTCCTAGTGCCGGTTTGAAGTTCCTGCAGTTTTCACTGTAAAACCGAGTTGGAGCTAGTACCTCCCCATATATATGTATGGAGTGGAGTTTGCAACTGAAAAGAAACTTTGTGTTCCCAACAAGCTAGGTGAAGGACGGCTTTCACACACACTTATCTCTCAGAACTGAGCATGTGGAGAGACGTTCGCTCATCTAGCACAAAGGGAACGGGTTGCAGGAGAAACTTTTACTCTGGTTTCTCAGTCTGTTTCCTAGTGCCGGTTTGAAGTTCCTTCAGTTTTCACTGTAAAACCGAGTTGGAGCTAGTACCTCCCCATATATATGTATGGAGTGGAGTTTGCAACTTAAAAGAAACTTTGTGTTCCCAACATGATAGGTGAAGGACGGCTTTCACACACACTTATCTCTCAGAACTGAGCATGTGGAGAGACGTTCGTTCATCTAGCACAAAGGGAACGGGTTGCAGGAGAAACTTTTACTCTGGTTTCTCAGTCTGTTTCCTAGTTCCGGTTCGAATTTCCTGCAGTTTTCACTGTAAAACCGATTTGGAGCTAGTACCTCCCCATATATATGTATGGAGTGGAGTTTGCAACTGAAAAGAAACTTTGTGTTCCCAACATGATAGGTGAAGGACGGCTTTCACACACACTTATCTCTCAGAACTGAGCATGTGGAGAGACGTTCGTTCATCTAGCACAAAGGGAACGGGTTGCAGGAGAAACTTTTACTCTGGTTTCTCAGTCTGTTTCTTAGTGCCGGTTTGAAGTTCCTGCAGTTTACACTGTAAAACCTGGTTGGAGCTAGTACCTCCCCATATATATGTATGGAGTGGAGTTTGCAACTGAAAAGAAATTTTGTGTTCCCAACAAGCTAGGTGAAGGACGGCTTTCACACACACACATCTTTCAGAACTGATCATTTGGAGAGACGTTCGTTCATCTAGCACAAAGGGAACGGGTTGCAGGAGAAAATTATACTCTGGTTTCTCAGTCTGTTTCCTAGTGCCGGTTTGAAGTTCCTGCAGTTTTCACTGTAAAACCGAGTTGGAGCTAGTACCTCCCCATATATATGTATGGAGTGGAGTTTGCAACTGAAAAGAAACTTTGTGTTCCCAACATGATAGGTGAAGGACGGCTTTCACACACACTTATCTCTCAGAACTGAGCATGTGGAGAGACGTTCGTTCATCTAGCACAAAGGGAACGGGTTGCAGGAGAAACTTTTACTCTGGTTTCTCAGTCTGTTTCCTAGTTCCGGTTCGAATTTCCTGCAGTTTTCACTGTAAAACAGATTTGGAGCTAGTACCTCCCCATATATATGAATGGAATGGAGTTTGCAACTGAAAAGAAACTTTGTGTTCCCAACAAGCTATGTGAAGGACGGCTTTCACACACACTTATCTCTCAGAACTGAGCATGTGGAGAGACGTTCGTTCATCTAGCACAAAGGGAACGGGTTGCAGGAGAAACTTTTACTCTGGTTTCTCAGTCTGTTTCTTAGTGCCGGTTTGAAGTTCCTGCAGTTTTCACTGTAAAACCGAGTTGGAGCTAGTACCTCCCCATATATATGTATGGAGTGGAGTTTGCAACTGAAAAGAAACTTTGTGTTCCCAACAAGCTAGGTGAAGGACGGCTTTCACACACACTTATCTCTCAGAACTGAGCATGTGGAGAGACGTTCGTTCATCTAGCACAAAGGGAACGGGTTGCAGGAGAAACTTTTACTCTGGTTTCTCAGTCTGTTTCTTAGTGCCGGTTTGAAGTTCCTGCAGTTTTCACTGTAAAACCGAGTTGGAGCTAGTACCTCCCCATATATATGTATGGAGTGGAGTTTGCAACTGAAAAGAAACTTTGTGTTCCCAACAAGCTAGGTGAAGGACGGCTTTCACACACACACATCTTTCAGAACTGATCATTTGGAGAGACGTTCGTTCATCTAGCACAAAGGGAACGGGTTGCAGTAGAAAATTATACTCTGGTTTCTCAGTCTGTTTCCTAGTGCCGGTTTGAAGTTCCTGCAGTTTTCACTGTTAAACCGAGTTGGAGCTAGTACCTCCCCATATATATGTATGGAGTGGAGTTTGCAAGTGAAAAGAAACTTTGTGTTCCCAACAAGCTAGGTGAAGGACGGCTTTCACACACAAACATCTTTCAGAACTGAGCATTTGGAGAGACGTTTGTTCATCTAGCACAAATGGAACGGGTTGCAGGAGAAAATTTTACTCTGGTTTCTCAGTCTGTTTCCTAGTGCCGGTTTGAATTTCCTGCAGTTTTCACTGTAAAACCTGGTTTGAGCTAGTACCTCCCCATATATATGTAAGGAGTGGAGTTTGCAACTGAAAAGAAACTTTGTGTTCCCAAAAAGCTAGGTGAAGTACGGCTTTCACACACACATATCTCTGAGAAATGAGCATGTGGAAAGACGTTCGTTCATCTAGCAGAAAAGGAACGGGTTGCAGGAGAAACTTTTACTCTGGTATCTCAGTCTGTTTCCTAGTGCCGGTTTGAAGTTCCTGCAGTTTTCACTGTAAAACCGATTTGGAGCTAGAACCTCCCCATATATATGTATGGAGTGGAGTTTGCAACTGAAAAGAAACTTTGTGTTCCCAACAAGCTAGGTGAAGGACGGCTTTCACACACACTTATCTCTCAGAACTGAGCATGTGGAGAGACGTTCGCTCATCTAGCACAAAGGGAACGGGTTGCAGGAGAAACTTTTACTCTGGTATCTCAGTCTGTTTCCTAGTGCCGGTTTGAAGTTCCTGCAGTTTTCACTGTAAAACCGAGTTGGAGCTAGTACCTCCCCATATATATGTATGGAGTGGAGTTTGCAACTGAAAAGAAACTTTGTGTTCCCAACATGCTAGTTGAAGGACGGCTTTCACACACACTTATCTCTCAGAACTGAGCATGTGGAGAGACGTTCGTTCATCTAGCACAAAGGGAACGGGTTGCAGGAGAAACTTTTACTCGGGTTTCTCAGTCTGTTTCCTAGTGCCGGTTCGAATTTCCTGCAGTTTTCACTGTAAAACCGAGTTGGAGCTAGTACCTCCCCATATATATGTATGGAGTGGAGTTTGCAACTGAAAAGAATCTTTGTGTTCCCAAGAAGCTAGGTGAAGGACGGCTTTCACACACACTTATCTCTCAGAACTGAGCATGTGGAGAGACGTTCGTTCATCTAGCACAAAGGGAACGGGTTGCAGGAGAAACTTTACTGTGGTTTCTCAGTCTGTTTCCTAGTGCCGGTTTGAAGTTCCTGCAGTTTTCACTGTAAAACCTGGTTGGAGCTAGTACCTCCCCATATATATGTATGGAGTGGAGTTTGCAACTGAAAAGAAACTTTGTGTTCCCACCAAGCTAGGTGAAGAACGGCTTTCACACACACTTATCTCTCAGAACTGAGCAGGTGGAGAGACGATCGTTCATCTAGCACATAGGAAACGGGTTGCAGGAGAAACTTTACTGTGGTTTCTCAGTCTGTTTCCTAGTGCCGGTTTGAAGTTCCTGCAGTTTTCACTGTAAAACCTGGTTGGAGCTAGTACCTCCCCATATATATGTATGGAGTGGAGTTTGCAACTGAAAAGAAACTTTGTGTTCCCAACAAGCTAGGTGAAGGACGGCTTTCACACACACTTATCTCTCAGAACTGAGCATGTGGAGAGACGTTCGTTCATCTAGCACAAAGGGAACGGGTTGCAGGAGAAACTTTACTGTGGTTTCTCAGTCTGTTTCCTAGTGCCGGTTTGAAGTTCCTGCAGTTTTCACTGTAAAACCTGGTTGGAGCTAGTACCTCCCCATATATATGTATGGAGTGGAGTTTGCAACTGAAAAGAAACTTTGTGTTCCCAACAAGCTAGGTGAAGAACGGCTTTCACACACACTTATCTCTCAGAACTGAGCAGGTGAAGAGACGATCGTTCATCTAGCACATAGGAAACGGGTTGCAGGAGAAACTTTACTGTGGTTTCTCAGTCTGTTTCCTAGTGCCGGTTTGAAGTTCCTGCAGTTTTCACTGTAAAACCTGGTTGGAGCTAGTACCTCCCCATATATATGTATGGAGTGGAGTTTGCAAGTGAAAAGAAACTTTGTGTTCCCAACAAGCTAGGTGAAGGACGGCTTTCACACACAAACATCTTTCAGAACTGAGCATTTGGAGAGACGTTTGTTCATCTAGCACAAAGGGAACGGGTTGCAGGAGAAAATTTTACTCTGGTTTCTCAGTCTGTTTCCCAGTGCCGGTTTGAATTTCCTGCAGTTTTCACTGTAAAACCTGGTTGGAGCTAGTACCTCCCCATATATATGTAAGGAGTGGAGTTTGCAACTGAAAAGAAACTTTGTGTTCCCAAAAAGCTAGGTGAAGTACGGCTTTCACACACACATATCTCTCAGAACTGAGCATGTGGAGAGACGTTCGTTCATCTAGCAGAAAAGGAACGGGTTGCAGGAGAAACTTTTACTCTGGTTTCTCAGTCTGTTTCCTAGTGCCGGTTTGAAGTTCCTGCAGTTTTCACTGTAAAACCGATTTGGAGCTAGAACCTCCCCATATATATGTATGGAGTGGAGGTTGCAACTGAAAAGAAACTTTGTGTTCCCAACAAGCTAGGTGAAGGACGGCTTTCACACACACTTATCTCTCAGAACTGAGCATGTGGAGAGACGTTCGCTCATCTAGCACAAAGGGAACGGGTTGCAGGAGAAACTTTTACTCTGGTTTCTCAGTCTGTTTCCTAGTGCCGGTTTGAAGTTCCTGCAGTTTTCACTGTAAAACCGAGTTGGAGCTAGTACCTCCCCATATATATGTATGGAGTGGAGTTTGCAACTGAAAAGAAACTTTGTGTTCCCAACATGCAAGTTGAAGGACGGCTTTCACACACACTTAACTCTCAGAACTGAGCATGTGGAGAGACGTTCGTTCATCTAGCACAAAGGGAACGGGTTGCAGGAGAAACTTTTACTCGGGTTTCTCAGTCTGTTTCCAAGTGCCGGTTCGAATTTCCTGCAGTTTTCACTGTAAAACCGAGTTGGAGCTAGGACCTCCCCATATATATGTATGGAGTGGAGTTTGCAACTGAAAAGAATCTTTGTGTTCCCAACAAGCTAGGTGAAGGGCGGCTTTCACACACACTTATCTCTCAGAACTGAGCATGTGGAGAGACGTTCGTTCATCTAGCACAAAGGGAACGGGTTGCAGGAGAAACTTTACTGTGGTTTCTCAGTCTGTTTCCTAGTGACGGTTTGAAGTTCCTGCAGTTTTCACTGTAAAACCTGGTTGGAGCTAGTACCTCCCCATATATATGTATGGAGTGGAGTTTGCAACTGAAAAGAAACTTTGTGTTCCCACCAAGCTAGGTGAAGAACGGCTTTCACACACACTTATCTCTCAGAACTGAGCAGGTGGAGAGACGATCGTTCATCTAGCACATAGGAAACGGGTTGCAGGAGAAACTATTACTCTGGATTCTCAGTCTTTTTCCTAGTGCTGGTTTGAAATTCCTGCACTTTTCACTGTAAATCCGAGTTGGAGCTAGTACCTCCCCATATATATGTATGGAGTGGAGTTTGCAACTTAAAAGAAACTTTGTATTCCCAACATGCTAGGTGAAGGACGGCTTTCACACACACTTATCTCTCAGAACTGAGCATGTGGAGAGACGTTCGTTCATCTAGCACAAAGGGAACGGGTTGCAGGAGAAACTTTTACTCTGGTTTCTCAGTCTGTTTCGTAGTGCCGGTTCGAATTTCCTGCAGTTTTCACTGTAAAACCGAGTTGGAGCTTGTACCTCCCCATATATATGTATGGAGCGGAGTTTGCAACTGAAAAGAAACTTTATGTTCCCAAAAAGCTAGCTGAAGGACGGCTTTCACACACACACATCTCTCAGAAATGAGCATGTGGAGAGACGTTCGTTCATCTAGCACAAAGGGAACAGGTTGCAGGAGAAACTTTTCCTCTGGTTTCTCAGTCTGTTTTCTAGTGCCGGTTTGAAGTTCCTGCAGTTTTCACTGTAAAACCGAGTTGGAGCTAGTACCTCCCCATATATATGTATGGAGCGGAGTTTGCAACTGAAAAGAAACTTTGTGTTCCCAACAAGCTAGGTGAAGGACGGCTTTCACACACACTTATCTCTCAGAACTGAGCATGTGGAGAGACGTTCGTTCATCTAGCACAAAGGGAACGGGTTGCAGGAGAAACTTTTACTCTGGTTTCTCAGTGTGTTTCCTAGTGCCGGTTTGAAGTTCCTGCAGTTTTCACTGTAAAACCGATTTGGAGCTAGTACCTCCCCATATATATGTATGGAGTGGAGTTTGCAACTGAAAAGAAACTTTGTGTTCCCAACAAGCTAGGTGAAGGACGGCTTTCACACACACACATCTTTCAGAACTGAGCATGTGGAGAGACGTTCGTTCATCTAGCACAAAGGGAACGGGTTGCAGGGGAAAATATTATACTTGTTTCTCAGTCTGTTTCCTAGAGCCGGTTTGAAGTTCCTGCAGTTTTCACTGTTAAAACGAGTTGGAGCTAGTACCTCCCCATATATATGTATGGATTGGAGTTTGCAACTGAAAAGAAAGTTTGTGTTCCCAACAAGCTAGGTGAAGTACGGCTTTCACACACAAACGTCTTTCAGAACTGAGCATTTGCAGAGACGTTCGTTCATCTAGCACAAAGGGAACGGGTTGCAGGAGAAAATTTTACTCTGGTTTCTCAGTCTGTTTCCTAGTGCCGGTTTGAATTTCCTGCAGTTTTCACTGTAAAACCTGGTTGGAGCTAGTACCTCCCCATATATATGTAAGGATTGGAGTTTGCAACTGAAAAGAATCTTTGTGTTCCCAAAAAGCTAGGTGAAGTACGGCTTTCACACACACATATCTCTCAGAACTGAGCATGTGGAGAGACGTTCGTTCATCTAGCAGAAAGGGAACGGGTTGCAGGTGAAACTTTTACTCTGGTTTCTCAGTCTGTTTCCTAGTGCCGGTTTGAAGTTCCTGCAGTTTTCACTGTAAAACCGATTTGGAGCTAGTACCTCCCCATATATATGTATGGAGTGGAGTTTGCAACTGAAAAGAAACTTTGTGTTCCCAACAAGCTAGGTGATGGACGGCTTTCACACACACTTATCTCTCAGAACTGAGCATGTGGAGAGACGTTCGCTCATCTAGCACAAAGGGAACGGGTTGCAGGAGAAACTTTTACTCTGGTTTCTCAGTCTTTTTCCTAGTGCCGGTTTGAAGTTCCTGCAGTTTTCACTGTAAATCCGAGTTGCAGCTAGTACCTCCCCATATATATGTATGGAGTGGAGTTTGCAACTTAAAAGAAACTTTGTGTTCCCAACATGCTAGTTGAAGGACGGCTTTCACACACACTTATCTCTCAGAACTGAGCATGTGGAGAGACGTTCGTTCATCTAGCACAAAGGGAACGGGTTGCAGGAGAAACTTTTACTCTGGTTTCTCAGTCTGTTTCCTAGTGCCGGTTCGAATTTCCTGCAGATTTCACTGTAAAACCGAGTTGGAGCTAGTACCTCCCCATATATATGTATGGAGTGGAGTTTGCAACTGAAAAGAAACTTTGTGTTCCCAACAAGCTAGGTGAAGGACGGCTTTCACACACACTTATCTCTCAGAACTGAGCATGTGGAGAGACGTTCGTTCATCTAGCACAAAGGGAACGGGTTGCAGGAGAAACTTTACTGTGGTTTCTCAGTCTGTTTCCTAGTGCCGGTTTGAAGTTCCTGCAGTTTTCACTGTAAAACCTGGTTGGAGCTAGTACCTCCCCATATATATGTATGGAGTGGAGTTTGCAACTGAAAAGAAACTTTGTGTTCCCACCAAGCTAGGTGAAGAACGGCTTTCACACACACTTATCTCTCAGAACTGAGCAGGTGGAGCGGCGATCGTTCATCTAGCACATAGGAAACGGGTTGCAGGAGAAACTTTTACTCTGGATTCTCAGTCTGTTTCCTAGTGCTGGTTTGAAGTTCCTGCAGTTTTCACTGTAAAACAGAGTTGGAGCTAGTACCTCCCCATATATATGTATGGAGTGGAGTTTGCAACTGAAAAGAAACTTTGTGTTCCCAACAAGCTAGGTGAAGGACGGCTTTCACACACACTTATCTCTCAGAACTGAGCATGTGGAGAGACGTTCGCTCATCTAGCACAAAGGGATCGGGTTGCAGGAGAAACTTTTACTGTGGTTTCTCAGTCTGTTTCCTAGTGCCGGTTTGAAGTTCCTGCAGTTTTCACTGTAAAACCGAGTTGGAGCTAGAACCTCCCCATATATATGTATGGAGTGGAGTTTGCAACTGAAAAGAAACTTTATGTTCCCAAAAAGCTAGCTGGAGGACGGCTTTCACACACACAAATCTCTCAGAACTGAGCATGTGGAGAGACGTTCGTTCATCTAGCACAAAGGGAACAGGTTGCAGGAGAAACTTTTACTCTGGTTTCTCAGTCTGTTTCCTAGTGCCGGTTTGAAGTTCCTGCAGTTTTCACTGTAAAACCGAGTTGGAGCTAGTACCTCCCCATATATATGTATGGAGTGGAGTTTGCAACTGAAAAGAAACTTTTTGTTCCCAACAAGCTAGGTGAAGGACGGCTTTCACACACACTTATCTCTCATAACTGAGCATGTGGAGAGACGTTCGTTCATCTAGCACAAAGGGAACGGGTTGCAGGAGAAACTTTTTCTCTGGTTTCTCAGTATGTTTCCTAGTGCCGGTTTGAAGTTCCTGCACTTTTCACTGTAAAACCGATTTGGAGCTAGTACCTCCCCATATATATGTATGGAGTGGAGTTTGCAACTGAAAAGAAACTTTGTGTTCCCAACAAGCTAGGTGAAGGACGGCTTTCACACACACACATCTTTCAGAACTGAGCATTTGGAGAGACGTTCGTTCATCTAGCACAAAGGGAACGGGTTGCAGGAGAAAATTTTACTCTGGATTCTCAGTCTGTTTCCTAGGGCCGGTTTAAAGTTCCTGCAGTTTTCACTGTTAAACCGAGTTGGAGCTAGTACCTCCCCATATATATGTATGGAGTGGAGTTTGCAACTGAAAAGAAACTTTGTGTTCCCAACAAGCTAGGTGAAGGACGGCTTTCACACACAAACATCTTTCAGAAATGAGCATTTGGAGAGACGTTCGTTCATCTAGCACAAAGGGAACGGGTTGCAGGAGAAAATTTTACTCTGGTTTCTCAGTCTGTTTCCTAGTGCCGGTTTGAATTTCCTGCAGTTTTCACTGTAAAACCTGGTTGGAGCTAGTACCTCCCCATATATATGTATGGAGTGGAGTTTGCAACTGAAAAGAAACTTTGTGTTCCCACCAAGCTAGGTGAAGGACGGCTTTCACACACAAACATCTTTCAGAACTGAGCATTTGGAGAGAGGTTCGTTCATCTAGCACAAATGGAACGGGTTGCAGGAGAAAATTTTACTCTGGTTTCTCAGTCTGTTTCCTAGTGCCGGTTTGAATTTCCTGCAGTTTTCACTGTAAAACCTGGTTGGAGCTAGTACCTCCCCATATATATGTATGGAGTGGAGTTTGCAACTGAAAAGAAACTTTGTGTTCCCACCAAGATAGGTGAAGAACGGCTTTCACACACACTTATCTCTCAGAACTGAGCAGGTGGAGAGACGATCGTTCATCTAGCACATAGGAAACGGGTTGCAGGAGAAACTTTTACTCTGGATTCTCAGTCTGTTTCCTAGTGCTGGTTTGAAGTTCCTGCAGTTTTCACTGTAAAACCGAGTTGGAGCTAGTACCTCCCCATATATATGTATGGAGTGGAGTTTGCAAGTGAAAAGAAACTTTGTGTTCACAACAAGCTATGTGAAGGACGGCTTTCACACACACTTATCTCTCAGAACTGAGCATGTGGAGAGACGTTCGCTCATCTAGCACAAAGGGAACGGGTTGCAGGAGAAACTTTTACTGTGGTTTCTCAGTCTGTTTCCTAGTGCCGGTTTGAAGTTCCTGCAGTTTTCACTGTAAAACCGAGTTGGAGCTAATACCACCCCATATATATGTATGGAGTGGAGTTTGCAACTGAAAAGAAACTTTATGTTCCCAAAAAGCTAGCTGAAGGACGGCTTTCACACACACACATCTCTCAGAACTGAGCATGTGGAGAGACGTTCGTTCATCTAGCACAAAGGGAACAGGTTGCAGGAGAAACTTTTCCTCTGGTTTCTCAGTCTGTTTTCTAGTGCCGGTTTGAAGTTCCTGCAGTTTTTACTGTAAAACCGAGTTGGAGCTAGTACCTCCCCATATATATGTATGGAGCGGAGTTTGCAACTGAAAAGAAACTTTGTGTTCCCAACAAGCTAGGTGAAGGACGGCTTTCACACACACTTATCTCTCAGAACTGAGCATGTGGAGAGACGTTCGTTCATCTAGCACAAAGGGAACGGGTTGCAGGAGAAACTTTTACTCTGGTTTCTCAGTCTGTTTCCTAGTGCCGGTTTGAAGTTCCTGCAGTTTTCACTGTAAAACCGATTTGGAGCTAGTACCTCCCCATATATATGTATGGAGTGGAGTTTGCAAGTGAAAAGAAACTTTGTGTTCCCAACCAGCTAGGTGAAGGACGGCTTTCACACACACACATCTTTCAGAACTGAGCATTTGGAGAGACGTTCGTTCATCTAGCACAAAGGGAACGGGTTGCAGGAGAAAATTTTACTCTGGTTTCTCAGTCTGTTTCCTAGTGCCGGTTTGAAGTTCCTGCAGTTTTCACTGTTAAACCGAGTTGGAGCTAGTACCTCCCCATATATATGTATGGATTGGTGTTTGAAACTGAAAAGAAACTTTGTGTGCCCAAAAAGCTAGGTGAAGTACGGCTTTCACACACACATATCTCTCAGAACTGAGCATGTGGAGAGACGTTCGTTCATCTAGCAGAAAAAGAACGGGTTGCAGGAGAAACTTTTACTCTGGTTTCTCAGTCTGTTTTCTAGTGCCGGTTTGAAGTTCCTGCAGTTTTCACTGTAAAACCGATTTGGAGCTAGTACCTCCTCATATATATGTATGGAGTGGAGTTTGCAACTGAAAAGAAACTTTGTGTTCCCAACAAGCTAGGTGTTGGACGGCTTTCACACACACTTATCTCTCAGAACTGAGCATGTGGAGAGACGTTCGCTCATCTAGCACAAAGGGAACGTGTTGCAGGAGAAACTTTTACTCTGGTTTCTCAGTCTGTTTCCTAGTGCCGTTTTGAAGTTCCTGCAGTTTTCACTGTAAAACCGATTTGGAGCTAGTACCTCCCCATATATATGTATGGAGTGGAGTTTGCAACTTAAAAGAAACTTTGTGTTCACAACATGATAGGTGAAGGGCGGCTTTCACACACACTTATCTCTCAGAAATGAGCATGTGGAGAGACGTTCGTTCATCTAGCACAAAGGGAACGGGTTGCAGGAGAAACTTTTACTCTGGTTTCTCAGTCTGTTTCTTAGTGCCGTTTTGAAGTTCCTGCAGTTTTCACTGTAAAATCGATTTGGAGCTAGTACCTCCCCATATATATGTATGGAGTGGAGTTTGCAACTGAAAAGAAACTTTGTGTTCCCAACAAGCTAGGTGAAGGACGGCTTTCACACACACACATCTTTCAGAACTGAGCATTTGGAGAGACGTTCGTTCATCTAGCACAAAGGGAACGGGTTGCAGGAGAAAATTTTACTCTGGTTTCTCAGTCTGTTTCCTAGTGCCGGTTTGAAGTTCCTGCAGTTTTCAGTGTTAAACCGAGTTGGAGCTAGTACCTCCCCATATATATGTATGGATTGGTGTTTGCAACTGAAAAGAAACTTTGTGTTCCCAAAAAGCTAGGTGAAGTACGGCTTTCACACACACATATCTCTCAGAACTGAGCATGTGGAGAGACGTTCGTTCATCTAGCAGAAAAGGAACGGGTTGCAGGAGAAACTTTTACTCTGGTTTCTCAGTCTGTTTTCTAGTGCCGGTTTGAAGTTCCTGCAGTTTTCACTGTAAAACCGATTTGGAGCTAGTACCTCCCCATATATATGTATGGAGTGGAGTTTGCAACTGAAAAGAAACTTTGTGTTCCCAACAAGCTAGGTGAAGTACGGCTTTCACACACACTTATCTCTCAGAACTGAGCATGTGGAGAGACGTTCGCTCATCTAGCACAAAGGGAACGGGTTGCAGGAGAAACTTTTACTCTGGTTTCTCAGTCTGTTTCCTAGTGCCGTTTTGAAGTTCCTGCAGTTTTCACTGTAAAACCGAGTTGGAGCTAGTACCTCCCCATATATATGTATGGAGTGGAGTTTGCAACTTAAAAGAAACTTTGTGTTCACAACATGATAGGTGAAGGGCGGCTTTCACACACACTTATCTCTCAGAAATGAGCATGTGGAGAGACGTTCGTTCATCTAGCACATAGGGAACGGGTTGCAGGAGAAACTTTTACTCTGGTTTCTCAGTCTGTTTCTTAGTGCCGTTTTGAAGTTCCTGCAGTTTCCACTGTAAATTCGATTTGGAGCTAGTACCTCCCCATATATATGTATGGAGTGGAGTTTGCAACTGAAAAGAAACTTTGTGTTCCCAACAAGCTAGGTGAAGGACGGCTTTCACACACACACATCTTTCAGAACTGAGCATTTGGAGAGACGTTCGTTCATCTAGCACAAAGGGAACGGGTTGCAGGAGAAAATTTTACTCTGGTTTCTCAGTCTGTTTCCTAGTGCCGGTTTGAAGTTCCTGCAGTTTTCAGTGTTAAACCGAGTTGGAGCTAGTACCTCCCCATATATATGTATGGATTGGTGTTTGCAACTGAAAAGAAACTTTGTGTTCCCAAAAAGCTAGGTGAAGTACGGTTTTCACACACACATATCTCTCAGAACTGAGCATGTGGAGAGACGTTCGTTCATCTAGCAGAAAAGGAACGGGTTGCAGGAGAAACTTTTACTCTGATTTCTCAGTCTGTTTTCTAGTGCCGGTTTGAAGTTCCTGCAGTTTTCACTGTAAAACCGATTTGGAGCTAGTACCTCCCCATATATATGTATGGAGTGGAGTTTGCAACTGAAAAGAAACTTTGTGTTCCCAACAAGCTAGGTGTTGGACGGCTTTCACACACACTTATCTCTCAGAACTGAGCATGTGGAGAGACGTTCGCTCATCTAGCACAAAGGGAACGGGTTGCAGGAGAAACTTTTACTCTGGTTTCTCAGTCTGTTTCCTAGTGCCGTTTTGAAGTTCCTGCAGTTTTCACTGTAAAACCGAGTTGGAGCTAGTACCTCCCCATATATATGTATGGAGTGGAGTTTGCAACTTAAAAGAAACTTTGTGTTCACAACATGATAGGTGAAGGGCGGCTTTCACACACACTTATCTCTCAGAAATGAGCATGTGGAGAGACGTTCGTTCATCTAGCACATAGGGAACGGGTTGCAGGAGAAACTTTTACTCTGGTTTCTCAGTCTGTTCCTTAGTGCCGTTTTGAAGTTCCTGCAGTTTTCACTGTAAATTCGATTTGGAGCTAGTACCTCCCCATATATATGTATGGAGTGGAGTTTGCAACTGAAAAGAAACTTTGTGTTCCCAACAAGCTAGGTGAAGTACGGCTTTCACACACACACATCTTTCAGAACTGAGCATTTGGAGAGACGTTCGTTCATCTAGCACAAAGGGAACGGGTTGCAGGAGAAAATTTTACTCTGGTTTCTCAGTCTGTTTCCTAGTGCCGGTTTGAAGTTCCTGCAGTTTTCACTGTTAAACCGAGTTGGAGCTAGTACCTCCCCATATATATGTATGGAGTGGAGTTTGCAAGTGAAAAGAAACTTTGTGTTCCCAACAAGCTAGGTGAAGGACGGCTTTCACACACAAACATCTTTCAGAACTGAGCATTTGGAGAGACGTTCGTTCATCTAGCACAAAGGGAACGTGTTGCAGGAGAAAATTTTCCTCTGGTTTCTCAGTCTGTTTCCTAGTGCCGGTTTGAATTTCCTGCAGTTTTCACTGTAAAACCTGGTTGGAGCTAGTACCTCCCCATATATATGTAAGGAGTGGAGTTTGCAACTGAAAAGAAACTTTGTGTTCCCAAAAAGCTAGGTGAAGTACGGCTTTCACACACACATATCTCTCAGAACTGAGCATGTGGAGAGACGTTAGTTCATCTAGCAGAAAAGGAACGGGTGGCAGGAGAAACTTTTACTCTGGTTTCTCAGTCTGTTTCCTAGTGCCGGTTTGATGTTCCTGCAGTTTTCACTGTAAAACCGATTTGGAGCTAGTACCTCCCCATATATATGTATGGAGTGGAGTTTGCAACTGAAAAGAAACTTTGTGTTCCCAACAAGGTAGGTGAAGGACGGCTTTCACACACACTTATTTCTCAGAACTGAGCATGTGGAGAGAAGTTCGCTCATCTAGCACAAAGGGAACGGGTTGCAGGAGAAACTTTTACTCTGGTTTCTCAGTCTGTTTCCTAGTGCCGGTTTGAAGTTCCTGCAGTTTTCACTGTAAAACCGAGTTGGAGCTAGTACCTCCCCATATATATGTATGGAGTGGAGTTTGCAACTGAAAAGAAACTTTTTGTTCCCAACAAGCTAGGTGAAGGACGGCTTTCAAACACACTTATCTCTCAGAACTGAGCATGTGGAGAGACGTTCGTTCATCTAGCACAAAGGGAACGGGTTGCAGGAGAAACTTTTTCTCTGGTTTCTCAGTATGTTTCCTAGTGCCGGTTTGAAGTTCCTGCAGTTTTCACTGTAAAACCGATTTGGAGCTAGTACCTCCCCATATATATGTATGGAATGGAGTTTGCAACTGAAAAGAAACTTTGTGTTCCCAACAAGCTAGGTGAAGGACGGCTTTCACACACACACATCTTTCAGAACTGAGCATTTGGAGAGACGTTCGTTCATCTAGCACAAAGGGAACGGGTTGCAGGAGAAAATTTTACTCTGGTTTCTCAGTCTGTTTCCTAGGGCCGGTTTAAAGTTCCTGCAGTTTTCACTGTTAAACCGAGTTGGAGCTAGTACCTCCCCATATATATGTATGGAGTGGAGTTTGCAACTGAAAAGAAACTTTGTGTTCCCAACAAGCTAGGTGAAGGACGGCTTTCACACACAAACATCTTTCAGAAATGTGCATTTGGAGAGACGTTCGTTCATCTAGCACAAAGGGAACGGGTTGCAGGAGAAAATTTTACTCTGGTTTCTCAGTCTGTTTCCTAGTGCCGGTTTGAATTTCCTGCAGTTTTCACTGTAAAACCTGGTTGGAGCTAGTACCTCCCCATATATATGTATGGAGTGGAGTTTGCAACTGAAAAGAAACTTTGTGTTCCCACCAAGCTAGGTGAAGGACGGCTTTCACACACAAACATCTTTCAGAACTGAGCATTTGGAGAGAGGTTCGTTCATCTAGCACAAATGGAACGGGTTGCAGGAGAAAATTTTACTCTGGTTTCTCAGTCTGTTTCCTAGTGCCGGTTTGAATTTCCTGCAGTTTTCACTGTAAAACCTGGTTGGAGCTAGTACCTCCCCATATATATGTATGGAGTGGAGTTTGCAACTGAAAAGAAACTTTGTGTTCCCACCAAGATAGGTGAAGAACGGCTTTCACACACACTTATCTCTCAGAACTGAGCAGGTGGAGAGACGATCGTTCATCTAGCACATAGGAAACGGGTTGCAGGAGAAACTTTTACTCTGGATTCTCAGTCTGTTTCCTAGTGCTGGTTTGAAGTTCCTGCAGTTTTCACTGTAAAACCGAGTTGGAGCTAGTACCTCCCCATATATATGTATGGAGTGGAGTTTGCAAGTGAAAAGAAACTTTGTGTTCCCAACAAGCTAGGTGAAGGACGGCTTTCACACACACTTATCTCTCAGAACTGAGCATGTGGAGAGACGTTCGCTCATCTAGCACAAAGGGAACGGGTTGCAGGAGAAACTTTTACTGTGGTTTCTCAGTCTGTTTCCTAGTGCCGGTTTGAAGTTCCTGCAGTTTTCACTGTAAAACCGAGTTGGAGCTAATACCTCCCCATATATATGTATGGAGTGGAGTTTGCAACTGAAAAGAAACTTTATGTTCCCAAAAAGCTAGCTGAAGGACGGCTTTCACACACACACATCTCTCAGAACTGAGCATGTGGAGAGACGTTCGTTCATCTAGCACAAAGGGAACAGGTTGCAGGAGAAACTTTTCCTCTGGTTTCTCAGTCTGTTTTCTAGTGCCGGTTTGAAGTTCCTGCAGTTTTCACTGTAAAACCGAGTTGGAGCTAGTACCTCCCCATATATATGTATGGAGCGGAGTTTGCAACTGAAAAGAAACTTTGTGTTCCCAACAAGCTAGGTGAAGGACGGCTTTCACACACACTTATCTCTCAGAACTGAGCATGTGGAGAGACGTTCGTTCATCTAGCAGAAAGGGAACGGGTTGCAGGAGAAACTTTTACTCTGGTTTCTCAGTCTGTTTCCTAGTGCCTGTTTGAAGTTCCTGCAGTTTTCACTGTAAAACCGATTTGGAGCTAGTACATCCCCATATATATGTATGGAGTGGAGTTTGCAAGTGAAAAGAAACTTTGTGTTCCCAACAAGCTAGGTGAAGGACGGCTTTCACACACACACATCTTTCAGAACTGAGCATTTGGAGAGACGTTCGTTCATCTAGCACAAAGGGAACGGGTTGCAGGAGAAAATTTTACTCTGGTTTCTCAGTCTGTTTCCTAGTGCCGGTTTGAAGTTCCTGCAGTTTTCACTGTTAAACCGATTTGGAGCTAGTACCTCCCCATATATATGTATGGATTGGTGTTTGCAACTGAAAAGAAACTTTGTGTGCCCAAAAAGCTAGGTGAAGTACGGCTTTCACACACACATATCTCTCAGAACTGAGCATGTGGAGAGACGTTCGTTCATCTAGCAGAAAAGGAACGGGTTGCAGGAGAAACTTTTACTCTGGTTTCTCAGTCTGTTTTCTAGTGCCGGTTTGAAGTTCCTGCAGTTTTCACTGTAAAACCGATTTGGAGCTAGTACCTCCTCATATATATGTATGGAGTGGAGTTTGCAACTGAAAAGAAACTTTGTGTTCCCAACAAGCTAGGTGTTGGACGGCTTTCACACACACTTATCTCTCAGAACTGAGCATGTGGAGAGACGTTCGCTCATCTAGCACAAAGGGAACGGGTTGCAGGAGAAACTTTTACTCTGGTTTCTCAGTCTGTTTCCTAGTGCCGTTTTGAAGTTCCTGCAGTTTTCACTGTAAAACCGAGTTGGAGCTAGTACCTCCCCATATATATGTATGGAGTGGAGTTTGCAACTTAAAAGAAACTTTGTGTTCACAACATGATAGGTGAAGGGCGGCTTTCACACACACTTATCTCTCAGAAATGAGCATGTGGAGAGACGTTCGTTCATCTAGCACAAAGGAAACGGGTTGCAGGAGAAACTTTTACTCTGGTTTCTCAGTCTGTTTCTTAGTGCCGTTTTGAAGTTCCTGCAGTTTTCACTGTAAAATCGATTTGGAGCTAGTACCTCCCCATATATATGTATGGAGTGGAGTTTGCAACTGAAAAGAAACTTTGTGTTCCCAACAAGCTAGGTGAAGGACGGCTTTCACACACACACATCTTTCAGAACTGAGCATTTGGAGAGACGTTCGTTCATCTAGCACAAAGGGAACGGGTTGCAGGAGAAAATTTTACTCTGGTTTCTCAGTCTGTTTCCTAGTGCCGGTTTGAAGTTCCTGCAGTTTTCACTGTTAAACCGAGTTGGAGCTAGTACCTCCCCATATATATGTATGGAGTGGAGTTTGCAACTTAAAAGAAACTTTGTGTTCACAACATGATAGGTGAAGGGCGGCTTTCACACACACTTATCTCTCAGAAATGAGCATGTGGAGAGACGTTCGTTCATCTAGCACATAGGGAACGGGTTGCAGGAGAAACTTTTACTCTGGTTTCTCAGTCTGTTTCTTAGTGCCGTTTTGAAGTTCCTGCAGTTTTCACTGTAAATTCGATTTGGAGCTAGTACCTACCCATATATATGTATGGAGTGGAGTTTGCAACTGAAAAGAAACTTTGTGTTCCCAACAAGCTAGGTGAAGGACGGCTTTCACACACACACATCTTTCAGAACTGAGCATTTGGAGAGACGTTCGTTCATCTAGCACAAAGGGAACGGGTTGCAGGAGAAAATTTTACTCTGGTTTCTCAGTCTGTTTCCTAGTGCCGGTTTGAAGTTCCTGCAGTTTTCACTGTTAAACCGAGTTGGAGCTAGTACCTCCCCATATATATGTATGGAGTGGAGTTTGCAAGTGAAAAGAAACTTTGTGTTCCCAACAAGCTAGGTGTTGGACGGCTTTCACACACACTTATCTCTCAGAACTGAGCATGTGGAGAGACGTTCGCTCATCTAGCACAAAGGGAACGGGTTGCAGGAGAAACTTTTACTCTGGTTTCTCAGTCTGTTTCCTAGTGCCGTTTTGAAGTTCCTGCAGTTTTCACTGTAAAACCGAGTTGGAGCTAGTACCTCCCCATATATATGTATGGAGTGGAGTTTGCAACTTAAAAGAAACTTTGTGTTCACAACATGATAGGTGAAGGGCGGCTTTCACACACACTTATCTCTCAGAACTGAGCATGTGGAGAGACGTTCGTTCATCTAGCACAAAGGAAACGGGTTGCAGGAGAAACTTTTACTCTGGTTTCTCAGTCTGTTTCTTAGTGCCGTTTTGAAGTTCCTGCAGTTTTCACTGTAAAATCGATTTGGAGCTAGTACCTCCCCATATATATGTATGGAGTGGAGTTTGCAACTGAAAAGAAACTTTGTGTTCCCAACAAGCTAGGTGAAGGACGGCTTTCACACACACACATCTTTCAGAACTGAGCATTTGGAGAGACGTTCGTTCATCTAGCACAAAGGGAACGGGTTGCAGGAGAAAATTTTACTCTGGTTTCTCAGTCTGTTTCCTAGTGCCGGTTTGAAGTTCCTGCAGTTTTCAGTGTTAAACCGAGTTGGAGCTAGTACCTCCCCATATATATGTATGGATTGGTGTTTGCAACTGAAAAGAAACTTTGTGTTCCCAAAAAGCTAGGTGAAGTACGGCTTTCACACACACATATCTCTCAGAACTGAGCATGTGGAGAGACTTTCGTTCATCTAGCAGAAAAGGAACGGGTTGCAGGAGAAACTTTTACTCTGGTTTCTCAGTCTGTTTTCTAGTGCCGGTTTGAAGTTCCTGCAGTTTTCACTGTAAAACCGATTTGGAGCTAGTACCTCCCCATATATATGTATGGAGTGGAGTTTGCAACTGAAAAGAAACTTTGTGTTCCCAACAAGCTAGTTGTTGGACGGCTTTCACACACACTTATCTCTCAGAACTGAGCATGTGGAGAGACGTTCGCTCATCTAGCACAAAGGGAACGGGTTGCAGGAGAAACTTTTACTCTGGTTTCTCAGTCTGTTTCCTAGTGCCGTTTTGAAGTTCCTGCAGTTTTCACTGTAAAACCGAGTTGGAGCTAGTACCTCCCCATATATATGTATGGAGTGGGGTTTGCAACTTAAAAGAAACTTTGTGTTCACAACATGATAGGTGAAGGGCGGCTTTCACACACACTTATCTCTCAGAAATGAGCATGTGGAGAGACGTTCGTTCATCTAGCACATAGGGAACGGGTTGCAGGAGAAACTTTTACTCTGGTTTCTCAGTCTGTTTCTTAGTGCCGTTTTGAAGTTCCTGCAGTTTTCACTGTAAATTCGATTTGGAGCTAGTACCTACCCATATATATGTATGGAGTGGAGTTTGCAACTGAAAAGAAACTTTGTGTTCCCAACAAGCTAGGTGAAGGACGGCTTTCACACACACACATCTTTCAGAACTGAGCATTTGGAGAGACGTTCGTTCATCTAGCACAAAGGGAACGGGTTGCAGGAGAAAATTTTACTCTGGTTTCTCAGTCTGTTTCCTAGTGCCGGTTTGAAGTTCCTGCAGTTTTCACTGTTAAACCGAGTTGGAGCTAGTACCTCCCCATATATATGTATGGAGTGGAGTTTGCAAGTGAAAAGAAACTTTGTGTTCCCAACAAGCTAGGTGAAGGACGGCTTTCACACACAAACATCTTTCAGAACTGAGCATTTGGAGAGACGTTCGTTCATGTAGCACAAAGGGAACGGGTTGCAGGAGAAAATTTTACTCTGGTTTCTCAGTCTGTTTCCTAGTGCCGGTTTGAATTTCCTGCAGTTTTCACTGTAAAACCTGGTTGGAGCTAGTACCTCCCCATATATATGTAAGGAGTGGTGTTTGCAACTGAAAAGAAACTTTGTGTTCCCAAAAAGCTAGGTGAAGTACGGCTTTCACACACACATATCTCTCAGAACTGAGCATGTGGAGATACGTTAGTTCATCTAGCAGAAAAGGAACGGGTTGCAGGAGAAGCTTTTACTCTGGTTTCTCAGTCTGTTTCCTAGTGCCGGTTTGATGTTCCTGCAGTTTTCACTGTAAAACCGATTTGGAGCTAGTACCTCCCCATATATATGTATGGAGTGGAGTTTGCAACTGAAAAGAAACTTTGTGTTCCCAACAAGGTAGGTGAAGGACGGCTTTCACACACACTTATTTCTCAGAACTGAGCATGTGGAGAGAAGTTCGCTCATCTAGCACAAAGGGAACGGGTTGCAGGAGAAACTTTTACTCTGGTTTCTCAGTCTGTTTCCTAGTGCCGGTTTGAAGTTCCTGCAGTTTTCACTGTAAAACCGAGTTGGAGCTAGTACCTCCCCATATATATGTATGGAGTGGAGTTTGCAACTGAAAAGAAACTTTGTGTTCCCAACATGCTAGTTGAAGGACGGCTTTCACACACACTTATCTCTCAGAACTGAGCATGTGGAGAGATGTTCGTTCATCTAGCACAAAGGGAACGGGTTGCAGGAGAAACTTTTACTCGGGTTTCTCAGTCTGTTTCCTAGTGCCGGTTCGAATTTCCTGCAGTTTTCACTGTAAAACCGAGTTGGAGCTAGGACCTCCACATATATATGTATGGAGTGGAGTTTGCAACTGAAAAGAAACTTTGTGTTCCCAACAAGCTAGGTGAAGGACGGCTTTCACACACACTTATCTCTCAGAACTGAGCATGTGGAGAGACGTTCGTTCATCTAGCACAAAGGGAACGGGTTGCAGGAGAAACTTTACTGTGGTTTCTCAGTCTGTTTCCTAGTGCCTGTTTGAAGTTCCTGCAGTTTTCACTGTAAAACCTGGTTGGAGCTAGTACCTCCCCATATATATGTATGGAGTGGAATTTGCAACTGAAAAGAAACTTTGTGTTCCCAACAAGCTAGGTGAAGAACGGCTTTCACACACACTTATCTCTCAGAACTGAGCAGGTGGAGAGACGATCGTTCATCTAGCACATAGGAAACGGGTTGCAGGAGAAACTTTTACTCTGGATTCTCAGTCTGTTTCCTAGTGCTGGTTTGAAGTTCCTGCACTTTTCACTGTAAATCCGAGTTGGAGCTAGTACCTCCCCATATATATGTATGGAGTGGAGTTTGCAACTGAAAAGAAACTTTGTGTTCCCAACAAGCTAGTTGAAGGACGGCTTTCACACACACACATCTTTCAGAACTGAGCATTTGGAGAGACGTTCGTTCATCTAGCACAAAGGGAACGGGTTGCAGGAGAAAATTTTACTCTGGTTTCTCAGTCTGTTTCCTAGTGCCGGTTTGAAGTTCCTGCAGTTTTCACTGTTAAACCGAGTTGGAGCTAGTACCTCCCCATATATATGTATGGAGTGGAGTTTGCAACTGAAAAGAAACTTTGTGTTCCCAACAAGCTATTTGAAGGACGGCTTTCACACACAAACATCTTTCAGAACTGAGCATTTGGAGAGACGTTCGTTCATCTAGCACAAAGGGAACGGGTTGCAGGAGAAAATTTTACTCTGGTTTCTCAGTCTGTTTCCTAGTGCCGGTTTGAAGTTCCTGCAGTTTTCACTGTAAAACCTGGTTGGAGCTAGTACCTCCCCATATATATGTAAGGAGTGGAGTTTGCAACTGAAAAGAAACTTTGTGTTCCCAAAAAGCTAAGTGAAGTACGGCTTTCACACACACATATCTCTCAGAACTGAGCATGTGGAGAGACGTTCGTTCATCTAGCAGAAAAGGAACGGGTTGCAGGAGAAACTTTTACTCTGGTTTCTCAGTCTGTTTCCTAGTGCCGGTTTGATGTTCCTGCAGTTTTCACTGTAAAACCGATTTGGAGCTAGTACCTCCCCATATATATGTATGGAGTGGAGTTTGCAACTGAAAAGAAACTTTGTGTTCCCAACAAGCTAGGTGAAGGACGGCTTTCACACACACTTATCTCTCAGAACTTAGCATGTGGAGAGACGTTCGCTCATCTAGCACAAAGGGAACGGGTTGCAGGAGAAATTTTACTCTGGTTTCTCAGTCTGTTTCCTAGTGCCGGTTTGAAGTTCCTGCAGTTTTCACTGTAAAACCGATTTGGAGCTAGTACCTCCCCATATATATGTATGGAGTGGAGTTTGCAACTGAAAAGAAACTTTGTGTTCCCAACATGCTAGGTGAAGGACGGCTTTCACACACACTTATCTCTCAGAACTGAGCATGTGGAGAGACGTTCGTTCATCTAGCACAAAGGGAACGGGTTGCAGGAGAAACTTTTACTCGGGTTTCTCAGTCTGTTTCCTAGTGCCGGTTCGAATTTCCTGCAGTTTTCACTGTAAAACCGAGTTGGAGCTAGGACCTCCCCATATATATGTATGGAGTGGAGTTTGCAACTGAAAAGAAACTTTGTGTTCCCAACAAGCTAGGTGAAGGACGGCTTTCACACACACTTATCTCTCAGAACTAAGCATGTGGAGAGACGTTCGCTCATCTAGCACAAAGGGAACGGGTTGCAGGGGAAACTTTTACTGTGGTTTCTCAGTCTGTTTCCTAGTGCCGGTTTGAAGTTCCTGCAGTTTTCACTGTAAAACCGAGTTGGAGCTAGTACCTCCCCATATATATGTATGGAGTGGAGTTTGCAACTGAAAAGAAACTTTATGTTCCCAAAAAGCTAGGTGAAGGACGGCTTTCACACACACACATCTCTCAGAACTGAGCATGTGGAGAGACGTTCGTTCATCTAGCACAAAGGGAACAGGTTGCAGGAGAAACTTTTACTCTGGTTTCTCAGTCTGTTTCCTAGTGCCGGTTTGAAGTTCCTGCAGTTTTCACTGTAAAACCGAGTTGGAGCTTGTACCTCCCCATATATATGTATGGAGTGGAGTTTGCAACTGAAAAGAAACTTTGTGTTCCCAACAAGCTAGGTGAAGGACGGCTTTCACACACAATTATCTCTCAGAACTGAGCATGTGGAGAGACGTTCGTTCATCTAGCACAAAGGGAACGGGTTGCAGGAGAAACTTTTACTCTGGTTTCTCAGTCTGTTTCCTAGTGCCGGTTTGAATTTCCTGCAGTTTTCACTGTAAAACCGATTTGGAGCTAGTACCTCCCCATATATATGTATGGAGTGGAGTTTGCAACTGAAAAGAAACTTTGTGTTCCCAACAAGCTAGGTGAAGATCGGCTTTCACACACACACATCTTTCAGAACTGAGCATTTGGAGAGACGTTCGTTCATCTAGCACAAAGGGAACGGGTTGCAGGAGAAAATTTTACTCTGGTTTCTCAGTCTGTTTCCTAGTGCCGGTTTGAAGTTCCTGCAGTTTTCAGTGTAAAACCGAGTTGGAGCTAGTACCTCCCCATATATATGTATGGAGTGGAGTTTGCAAATGAAAAGAAACTTTGTGTTCCCAACAAGCTAGGTGAAGGACGGCTTTCACACACAAACATCTTTCAGAACTGAGCATTTGGAGAGACGTTCGTTCATCTAGCACAAAGGGAACGGGTTGCAGGAGAAAATTTTACTCTGGTTTCTCAGTCTGTTTCCTAGTGCCGGTTTGAAGTTCCTGCAGTTTTCACTGTAAAACCTGGTTGGAGCTAGTACCTCCCCATATATATGTAAGGAGTGGAGTTTGCAACTGAAAAGAAACTTTGTGTTCCCAAAAAGCTAGGTGAAGTACGGCTTTCACACACACATATCTCTCAGAACTGAGCATGTGGAGAGACGTTCGTTCATCTAGCAGAAAAGGAACGGGTTGCAGGAGAAACTTTTACTCTGGTTTCTCACTCTGTTTCCTAGTGCCGGTTTGAAGTTCCTGCAGTTTTCACTGTAAAACCGATTTGGAGCTAGTACCTCCCCATATATATGTATGGAGTGGAGTTTGCAACTGAAAAGAAACTTTGTGTTCCCAACAAGCTAGGTGAAGGACGGCTTTCACACACACTTATCTCTCAGAACTGAGCATGTGGAGAGACGTTCGTTCATCTAGCACAAAGGGAACGGGTTGCAGGAGAAACTTTTACTCTGGTTTCTCAGTCTGTTTCCTAGTGCCGGTTTGAAGTTCCTGCAGTTTTCACTGTAAAACCGATTTGGAGCTAGTACCTCCCCATATATATGTATGGAGTGGAGTTTGCAACTGAAAAGAAACTTTGTGTTCCCAACAAGCTAGGTGAAAGACGGCTTTCACACACACACATCTTTCAGAACTGAGCATTTGGAGAGACGTTCTTTCATCTAGCACAAATGGAACGGGTTGCAGGAGAAAATTTTACTCTGGTTTCTCAGTCTGTTTCCTAGTGCCGGTTTGAAGTTCCTGCAGTTTTCACTGTTAAACCGAGTTGGAGCTAGTACCTCCCCATATATATGTATGGAGTGGAGTTTGCAAATGAAAAGAAACTTTGTGTTCCCAACAAGCTAGGTGAAGGACGGCTTTCACACACAAACATCTTTCAGAACTGAGCATTTGGAGAGACGTTCGTTCATCTAGCAGAAAGGGAACGGGTTGCAGGAGAAAATTTTACTTTGGATTCTCAGTCTGTTTCCTAGTGCCGGTTTGAATTTACTGCAGTTTTCACTGTAAAACCTGGTTGGATCTAGTACCTCCCCATATATATGTAAGGAGTGGAGTTTGCAACTTAAAAGAAACTATGTGTTCCCAAAAAGCTAGGTGAAGTACGGCTTTCACACACACATATCTCTCAGAACTGAGCATGTGGAGAGACGTTCGTTCATCTAGCAGAAAAGGAACGGGTTGCAGGAGAAACTTTTACTCTGGTTTCTCACTCTGTTTCCTAGTGCCGGTTTGAAGTTCCTGCAGTTTTCACTGTAAAACCGATTTGGAGCTAGTACCTCCCCATATATATGTATGGAGTGGAGTTTGCAACTGAAAAGAAACTTTGTGTTCCCAACAAGCTAGGTGAAGGACGGCTTTCACACACACTTATCTCTCAGAACTGAGCATGTGGAGAGACGTTCGTTCATCTAGCACAAAGGGAACGGGTTGCAGGAGAAACTTTTACTCTGGTTTCTCAGTCTGTTTCCTAGTGCCGGTTTGAAGTTCCTGCAGTTTTCACTGTAAAAACGATTTGGAGCTAGTACCTCCCCATATATATGTATGGAGTGGAGTTTGCAACTGAAAAGAAACTTTGTGTTCCCAACAAGCTAGGTGAAAGACGGCTTTCACACACACACATCTTTCAGAACTGAGCATTTGGAGAGACGTTCTTTCATCTAGCACAAAGGGAACGGGTTGCAGGAGAAAATTTTACTCTGGTTTCTCAGTCTGTTTCCTAGTGCCGGTTTGAAGTTCCTGCAGTTTTCACTGTTAAACCGAGTTGGAGCTAGTACCTCCCCATATATATGTATGGAGTGGAGTTTGCAAATGAAAAGAAACTTTGTGTTCCCAACAAGCTAGGTGAAGGACGTCTTTCACACACAAACATCTTTCAGAACTGAGCATTTGGAGAGACGTTCGTTCATCTAGCAGAAAGGGAACGGGTTGCAGGAGAAAATTTTACTTTGGATTCTCAGTCTGTTTCCTAGTGCCGGTTTGAATTTACTGCAGTTTTCACTGTAAAACCTGGTTGGATCTAGTACCTCCCCATATATATGTAAGGAGTGGAGTTTGCAACTTAAAAGAAACTATGTGTTCCCAAAAAGCTAGGTGAAGTACGGCTTTCACACACAAATATCTCTCAGAACTGAGCATGTGGAGAGACGTTCGTTCATCTAGCAGAAAAGGAACGGGTTGCAGGAGAAACTTTTACTCTCGTTTCTCAGTCTGTTTCCTAGTGCCGGTTTGAAGTTCCTGCAGTTTTCACTGTAAAACCGATTTGGAGCTAGTACCTCCCCATATATATGTATGGAGTGGAGTTTGCAACTGAAAAGAAACTTTGTGTTCCCAACAAGCTAGGTGAAGTACGGCTTTCACACACACTTATCTCTCAGAACTGAGCATGTGGAGAGACGTTCTTTCATCTAGCACAAAGGGAACGGGTTGCAGGAGAAAATTTTACTCTGGTTTCTCAGTCTGTTTCCTAGTGCCGGTTTGAAGTTCCTGCAGTTTTCACTGTTAAACCGAGTTGGAGCTAGTACCTCCCCATATATATGTATGGAGTGGAGTTTGCAAATGAAAAGAAACTTTGTGTTCCCAACAAGCTAGGTGAAGGACGGCTTTCACACACAAACATCTTTCAGAACTGAGCATTTGGAGAGACGTTCGTTCATCTAGCAGAAAGGGAACGGGTTGCAGGAGAAAATTTTACTTTGGATTCTCAGTCTGTTTCTTAGTGCCGGTTTGAATTTACTGCAGTTTTCACTGTAAAACCTGGTTGGATCTAGTACCTCCCCATATATATGTAAGGGGTGGAGTTTGCAACTTAAAAGAAACTATGTGTTCCCAAAAAGCTTGGTGAAGTACGGCTTTCACACACAAATATCTCTCAGAACTGAGCATGTGGAGAGACGTTCGTTCATCTAGCAGAAAAGGAACGGGTTGCAGGAGAAACTTTTACTCTCGTTTCTCAGTCTGTTTCCTAGTGCCGGTTTGAAGTTCCTGCAGTTTTCACTGTAAAATCGATTTGGAGCTAGTACCTCCCCATATATATGTATGGAGTGGAGTTTGCAACTGAAAAGAAACTTTGTGTTCCCAACAAGCTAGGTGAAGTACGGCTTTCACACACACTTATCTCTCAGAACTGAGCATGTGGAGAGACGTTCGCTCATCTAGCACAAAGGGAACGGGTTGCAGGGAAACTTTTACTCTGGTTTCTCAGTCTGTTTCCTAGTGCCGGTTTGAATTTACTGCAGTTTTCACTGTAAAACCGAGTTGGATCTAGTACCTCCCCATATATATGTATGGAGTGGAGTTTGCAACTGAAAAGAAACTTTGTGTTCCCAACATGCTAGGTGAAGGACGGCTTTCACACACAATTATCTCTCAGAACTGAGCATGTGGAGAGAAGTTCGTTCATCTAGCACAAAGGGAACGGGTTGCAGGAGAAACTTTTTCTCTGGTTTCTCAGTCTGTTTCCTAGTGCCGTTTTGAAGTTCCTGCAGTTTTCACTGTAAAATCGATTTGGAGCTAGTACCTCCCCATATATATGTATGGAGTGGAGTTTGCAACTGAAAAGAAACTTTGTGTTCCCAACAAGCTAGGTGAAGGACGGCTTTCACACACACACATCTTTCAGAACTGAGCATTTGGAGAGACGTTCGTTCATCTAGCACAAAGGGAACGGGTTGCAGGAGAAAATTTTACTCTGGTTTCTCAGTCTGTTTCCTAGTGCCGGTTTGAAGTTCCTGCAGTTTTCAGTGTTAAACCGAGTTGGAGCTAGTACCTCCCCATATATATGTATGGATTGGTGTTTGCAACTGAAAAGAAACTTTGTGTTCCCAAAAAGCTAGGTGAAGTACGGCTTTCACACACACATATCTCTCAGAACTGAGCATGTGGAGAGACTTTCGTTCATCTAGCAGAAAAGGAACGGGTTGCAGGAGAAACTTTTACTCTGGTTTCTCAGTCTGTTTTCTAGTGCCGGTTTGAAGTTCCTGCAGTTTTCACTGTAAAACCGATTTGGAGCTAGTACCTCCCCATATATATGTATGGAGTGGAGTTTGCAACTGAAAAGAAACTTTGTGTTCCCAACAAGCTAGTTGTTGGACGGCTTTCACACACACTTATCTCTCAGAACTGAGCATGTGGAGAGACGTTCGCTCATCTAGCACAAAGGGAACGGGTTGCAGGAGAAACTTTTACTCTGGTTTCTCAGTCTGTTTCCTAGTGCCGTTTTGAAGTTCCTGCAGTTTTCACTGTAAAACCGAGTTGGAGCTAGTACCTCCCCATATATATGTATGGAGTGGGGTTTGCAACTTAAAAGAAACTTTGTGTTCACAACATGATAGGTGAAGGGCGGCTTTCACACACACTTATCTCTCAGAAATGAGCATGTGGAGAGACGTTCGTTCATCTAGCACATAGGGAACGGGTTGCAGGAGAAACTTTTACTCTGGTTTCTCAGTCTGTTTCTTAGTGCCGTTTTGAAGTTCCTGCAGTTTTCACTGTAAATTCGATTTGGAGCTAGTACCTACCCATATATATGTATGGAGTGGAGTTTGCAACTGAAAAGAAACTTTGTGTTCCCAACAAGCTAGGTGAAGGACGGCTTTCACACACACACATCTTTCAGAACTGAGCATTTGGAGAGACGTTCGTTCATCTAGCACAAAGGGAACGGGTTGCAGGAGAAACTTTTACTCTGGTTTCTCAGTCTGTTTCCTAGTGCCGGTTTGAAGTTCCTGCAGTTTTCACTGTTAAACCGAGTTGGAGCTAGTACCTCCCCATATATATGTATGGAGTGGAGTTTGCAAGTGAAAAGAAACTTTGTGTTCCCAACAAGCTAGGTGAAGGACGGCTTTCACACACAAACATCTTTCAGAACTGAGCATTTGGAGAGACGTTCGTTCATGTAGCACAAAGGGAACGGGTTGCAGGAGAAAATTTTACTCTGGTTTCTCAGTCTGTTTCCTAGTGCCGGTTTGAATTTCCTGCAGTTTTCACTGTAAAACCTGGTTGGAGCTAGTACCTCCCCATATATATGTAAGGAGTGGTGTTTGCAACTGAAAAGAAACTTTGTGTTCCCAAAAAGCTAGGTGAAGTACGGCTTTCACACACACATATCTCTCAGAACTGAGCATGTGGAGATACGTTAGTTCATCTAGCAGAAAAGGAACGGGTTGCAGGAGAAGCTTTTACTCTGGTTTCTCAGTCTGTTTCCTAGTGCCGGTTTGATGTTCCTGCAGTTTTCACTGTAAAACCGATTTGGAGCTAGTACCTCCCCATATATATGTATGGAGTGGAGTTTGCAACTGAAAAGAAACTTTGTGTTCCCAACAAGGTAGGTGAAGGACGGCTTTCACACACACTTATTTCTCAGAACTGAGCATGTGGAGAGAAGTTCGCTCATCTAGCACAAAGGGAACGGGTTGCAGGAGAAACTTTTACTCTGGTTTCTCAGTCTGTTTCCTAGTGCCGGTTTGAAGTTCCTGCAGTTTTCACTGTAAAACCGAGTTGGAGCTAGTACCTCCCCATATATATGTATGGAGTGGAGTTTGCAACTGAAAAGAAACTGTGTGTTCCCAACATGCTAGTTGAAGGACGGCTTTCACACACACTTATCTCTCAGAACTGAGCATGTGGAGAGATGTTCGTTCATCTAGCACAAAGGGAACGGGTTGCAGGAGAAACTTTTACTCGGGTTTCTCAGTCTGTTTCCTAGTGCCGGTTCGAATTTCCTGCAGTTTTCACTGTAAAACCGAGTTGGAGCTAGGACCTCCACATATATATGTATGGAGTGGAGTTTGCAACTGAAAAGAAACTTTGTGTTCCCAACAAGCTAGGTGAAGGACGGCTTTCACACACACTTATCTCTCAGAACTGAGCATGTGGAGAGACGTTCGTTCATCTAGCACAAAGGGAACGGGTTGCAGGAGAAACTTAACTGTGGTTTCTCAGTCTGTTTCCTAGTGCCTGTTTGAAGTTCCTGCAGTTTTCACTGTAAAACCTGGTTGGAGCTAGTACCTCCCCATATATATGTATGGAGTGGAATTTGCAACTGAAAAGAAACTTTGTGTTCCCAACAAGCTAGGTGAAGAACGGCTTTCACACACACTTATCTCTCAGAACTGAGCAGGTGGAGAGACGATCGTTCATCTAGCACATAGGAAACGGGTTGCAGGAGAAACTTTTACTCTGGATTCTCAGTCTGTTTCCTAGTGCTGGTTTGAAGTTCCTGCACTTTTCACTGTAAATCCGAGTTGGAGCTAGTACCTCCCCATATATATGTATGGAGTGGAGTTTGCAACTGAAAAGAAACTTTGTGTTCCCAACAAGCTAGTTGAAGGACGGCTTTCACACACACACATCTTTCAGAACTGAGCATTTGGAGAGACGTTCGTTCATCTAGCACAAAGGGAACGGGTTGCAGGAGAAAATTTTACTCTGGTTTCTCAGTCTGTTTCCTAGTGCCGGTTTGAAGTTCCTGCAGTTTTCACTGTTAAACCGAGTTGGAGCTAGTACCTCCCCATATATATGTATGGAGTGGAGTTTGCAACTGAAAAGAAACTTTGTGTTCCCAACAAGCTATTTGAAGGACGGCTTTCACACACAAACATCTTTCAGAACTGAGCATTTGGAGAGACGTTCGTTCATCTAGCACAAAGGGAACGGGTTGCAGGAGAAAATTTTACTCTGGTTTCTCAGTCTGTTTCCTAGTGCCGGTTTGAAGTTCCTGCAGTTTTCACTGTAAAACCTGGTTGGAGCTAGTACCTCCCCATATATATGTAAGGAGTGGAGTTTGCAACTGAAAAGAAACTTTGTGTTCCCAAAAAGCTAAGTGAAGTACGGCTTTCACACACACATATCTCTCAGAACTGAGCATGTGGAGAGACGTTCGTTCATCTAGCAGAAAAGGAACGGGTTGCAGGAGAAACTTTTACTCTGGTTTCTCAGTCTGTTTCCTAGTGCCGGTTTGATGTTCCTGCAGTTTTCACTGTAAAACCGATTTGGAGCTAGTACCTCCCCATATATATGTATGGAGTGGAGTTTGCAACTGAAAAGAAACTTTGTGTTCCCAACAAGCTAGGTGAAGGACGGCTTTCACACACACTTATCTCTCAGAACTTAGCATGTGGAGAGACGTTCGCTCATCTAGCACAAAGGGAACGGGTTGCAGGAGAAATTTTACTCTGGTTTCTCAGTCTGTTTCCTAGTGCCGGTTTGAAGTTCCTGCAGTTTTCACTGTAAAACCGAGTTGGAGCTAGTACCTCCCCATATATATGTATGGAGTGGAGTTTGCAACTGAAAAGAAACTTTGTGTTCCCAACATGCTAGGTGAAGGACGGCTTTCACACACACTTATCTCTCAGAACTGAGCATGTGGAGAGACGTTCGTTCATCTAGCACAAAGGGAACGGGTTGCAGGAGAAACTTTTACTCGGGTTTCTCAGTCTGTTTCCTAGTGCCGGTTCGAATTTCCTGCAGTTTTCACTGTAAAACCGAGTTGGAGCTAGGACCTCCCCATATATATGTATGGAGTGGAGTTTGCAACTGAAAAGAAACTTTGTGTTCCCAACAAGCTAGGTGAAGGACGGCTTTCACACACACTTATCTCTCAGAACTAAGCATGTGGAGAGACGTTCGCTCATCTAGCACAAAGGGAACGGGTTGCAGGGGAAACTTTTACTGTGGTTTCTCAGTCTGTTTCCTAGTGCCGGTTTGAAGTTCCTGCAGTTTTCACTGTAAAACCGAGTTGGAGCTAGTACCTCCCCATATATATGTATGGAGTGGAGTTTGCAACTGAAAAGAAACTTTATGTTCCCAAAAAGCTAGGTGAAGGACGGCTTTCACACACACACATCTCTCAGAACTGAGCATGTGGAGAGACGTTCGTTCATCTAGCACAAAGGGAACAGGTTGCAGGAGAAACTTTTACTCTGGTTTCTCAGTCTGTTTCCTAGTGCCGGTTTGAAGTTCCTGCAGTTTTCACTGTAAAACCGAGTTGGAGCTTGTACCTCCCCATATATATGTATGGAGTGGAGTTTGCAACTGAAAAGAAACTTTGTGTTCCCAACAAGCTAGGTGAAGGACGGCTTTCACACACAATTATCTCTCAGAACTGAGCATGTGGAGAGACGTTCGTTCATCTAGCACAAAGGGAACGGGTTGCAGGAGAAACTTTTACTCTGGTTTCTCAGTCTGTTTCCTAGTGCCGGTTTGAATTTCCTGCAGTTTTCACTGTAAAACCGATTTGGAGCTAGTACCTCCCCATATATATGTATGGAGTGGAGTTTGCAACTGAAAAGAAACTTTGTGTTCCCAACAAGCTAGGTGAAGGTCGGCTTTCACACACACACATCTTTCAGAACTGAGCATTTGGAGAGACGTTCGTTCATCTAGCACAAAGGGAACGGGTTGCAGGAGAAAATTTTACTCTGGTTTCTCAGTCTGTTTCCTAGTGCCGGTTCGAATTTCCTGCAGTTTTCACTGTAAAACCGAGTTGGAGCTAGGACCTCCCCATATATATGTATGGAGTGGAGTTTGCAACTGAAAAGAAACTTTGTGTTCCCAACAAGCTAGGTGAAGGACGGCTTTCACACACACTTATCTCTCAGAACTAAGCATGTGGAGAGACGTTCGCTCATCTAGCACAAAGGGAACGGGTTGCAGGGGAAACTTTTACTGTGGTTTCTCAGTCTGTTTCCTAGTGCCGGTTTGAAGTTCCTGCAGTTTTCACTGTAAAACCGAGTTGGAGCTAGTACCTCCCCATATATATGTATGGAGTGGAGTTTGCAACTGAAAAGAAACTTTATGTTCCCAAAAAGCTAGGTGAAGGACGGCTTTCACACACACACATCTCTCAGAACTGAGCATGTGGAGAGACGTTCGTTCATCTAGCACAAAGGGAACAGGTTGCAGGAGAAACTTTTACTCTGGTTTCTCAGTCTGTTTCCTAGTGCCGGTTTGAAGTTCCTGCAGTTTTCACTGTAAAACCGAGTTGGAGCTTGTACCTCCCCATATATATGTATGGAGTGGAGTTTGCAACTGAAAAGAAACTTTGTGTTCCCAACAAGATAGGTGAAGGACGGCTTTCACACACAATTATCTCTCAGAACTGAGCATGTGGAGAGACGTTCGTTCATCTAGCACAAAGGGAACGGGTTGCAGGAGAAACTTTTACTCTGGTTTCTCAGTCTGTTTCCTAGTGCCGGTTTGAATTTCCTGCAGTTTTCACTGTAAAACCGATTTGGAGCTAGTACCTCCCCATATATATGTATGGAGTGGAGTTTGCAACTGAAAAGAAACTTTGTGTTCCCAACAAGCTAGGTGAAGGTCGGCTTTCACACACACACATCTTTCAGAACTGAGCATTTGGAGAGACGTTCGTTCATCTAGCACAAAGGGAACGGGTTGCAGGAGAAAATTTTACTCTGGTTTCTCAGTCTGTTTCCTAGTGCCGGTTTGAAGTTCCTGCAGTTTTCAGTGTAAAACCGAGTTGGAGCTAGTACCTCCCCATATATATGTATGGAGTGGAGTTTGCAAATGAAAAGAAACTTTGTGTTCCCAACAAGCTAGGTGAAGGACGGCTTTCACACACAAACATCTTTCAGAACTGAGCATTTGGAGAGACGTTCGTTCATCTAGCACAAAGGGAACGGGTTGCAGGAGAAAATTTTACTCTGGTTTCTCAGTCTGTTTCCTAGTGCCGGTTTGAAGTTCCTGCAGTTTTCACTGTAAAACCTGGTTGGAGCTAGTACCTCCCCATATATATGTAAGGAGTGGAGTTTGCAACTGAAAAGAAACTTTGTGTTCCCAAAAAGCTAGGTGAAGTACGGCTTTCACACACACATATCTCTCAGAACTGAGCATGTGGAGAGACGTTCGTTCATCTAGCAGAAAAGGAACGGGTTGCAGGAGAAACTTTTACTCTGGTTTCTCACTCTGTTTCCTAGTGCCGGTTTGAAGTTCCTGCAGTTTTCACTGTAAAACCGATTTGGAGCTAGTACCTCCCCATATATATGTATGGAGTGGAGTTTGCAACTGAAAAGAAACTTTGTGTTCCCAACAAGCTAGGTGAAGGACGGCTTTCACACACACTTATCTCTCAGAACTGAGCATGTGGAGAGACGTTCGTTCATCTAGCACAAAGGGAACGGGTTGCAGGAGAAACTTTTACTCTGGTTTCTCAGTCTGTTTCCTAGTGCCGGTTTGAAGTTCCTGCAGTTTTCACTGTAAAACCGATTTGGAGCTAGTACCTCCCCATATATATGTATGGAGTGGAGTTTGCAACTGAAAAGAAACTTTGTGTTCCCAACAAGCTAGGTGAAAGACGGCTTTCACACACACACATCTTTCAGAACTGAGCATTTGGAGAGACGTTCTTTCATCTAGCACAAATGGAACGGGTTGCAGGAGAAAATTTTACTCTGGTTTCTCAGTCTGTTTCCTAGTGCCGGTTTGAAGTTCCTGCAGTTTTCACTGTTAAACCGAGTTGGAGCTAGTACCTCCCCATATATATGTATGGAGTGGAGTTTGCAAATGAAAAGAAACTTTGTGTTCCCAACAAGCTAGGTGAAGGACGGCTTTCACACACAAACATCTTTCAGAACTGAGCATTTGGAGAGACGTTCGTTCATCTAGCAGAAAGGGAACGGGTTGCAGGAGAAAATTTTACTTTGGATTCTCAGTCTGTTTCCTAGTGCCGGTTTGAATTTACTGCAGTTTTCACTGTAAAACCTGGTTGGATCTAGTACCTCCCCATATATATGTAAGGAGTGGAGTTTGCAACTTAAAAGAAACTATGTGTTCCCAAAAAGCTAGGTGAAGTACGGCTTTCACACACACATATCTCTCAGAACTGAGCATGTGGAGAGACGTTCGTTCATCTAGCAGAAAAGGAACGGGTTGCAGGAGAAACTTTTACTCTGGTTTCTCACTCTGTTTCCTAGTGCCGGTTTGAAGTTCCTGCAGTTTTCACTGTAAAACCGATTTGGAGCTAGTACCTCCCCATATATATGTATGGAGTGGAGTTTGCAACTGAAAAGAAACTTTGTGTTCCCAACAAGCTAGGTGAAGGACGGCTTTCACACACACTTATCTCTCAGAACTGAGCATGTGGAGAGACGTTCGTTCATCTAGCACAAAGGGAACGGGTTGCAGGAGAAACTTTTACTCTGGTTTCTCAGTCTGTTTCCTAGTGCCGGTTTGAAGTTCCTGCAGTTTTCACTGTAAAAACGATTTGGAGCTAGTACCTCCCCATATATATGTATGGAGTGGAGTTTGCAACTGAAAAGAAACTTTGTGTTCCCAACAAGCTAGGTGAAAGACGGCTTTCACACACACACATCTTTCAGAACTGAGCATTTGGAGAGACGTTCTTTCATCTAGCACAAAGGGAACGGGTTGCAGGAGAAAATTTTACTCTGGTTTCTCAGTCTGTTTCCTAGTGCCGGTTTGAAGTTCCTGCAGTTTTCACTGTTAAACCGAGTTGGAGCTAGTACCTCCCCATATATATGTATGGAGTGGAGTTTGCAAATGAAAAGAAACTTTGTGTTCCCAACAAGCTAGGTGAAGGACGTCTTTCACACACAAACATCTTTCAGAACTGAGCATTTGGAGAGACGTTCGTTCATCTAGCAGAAAGGGAACGGGTTGCAGGAGAAAATTTTACTTTGGATTCTCAGTCTGTTTCCTAGTGCCGGTTTGAATTTACTGCAGTTTTCACTGTAAAACCTGGTTGGATCTAGTACCTCCCCATATATATGTAAGGAGTGGAGTTTGCAACTTAAAAGAAACTATGTGTTCCCAAAAAGCTAGGTGAAGTACGGCTTTCACACACACTTATCTCTCAGAACTGAGCATGTGGAGAGACGTTCGTTCATCTAGCAGAAAAGGAACGGGTTGCAGGAGAAACTTTTACTCTCGTTTCTCAGTCTGTTTCCTAGTGCCGGTTTGAAGTTCCTGCAGTTTTCACTGTAAAACCGATTTGGAGCTAGTACCTCCCCATATATATGTATGGAGTGGAGTTTGCAACTGAAAAGAAACTTTGTGTTCCCAACAAGCTAGGTGAAGTACGGCTTTCACACACACTTATCTCTCAGAACTGAGCATGTGGAGAGACGTTCTTTCATCTAGCACAAAGGGAACGGGTTGCAGGAGAAAATTTTACTCTGGTTTCTCAGTCTGTTTCCTAGTGCCGGTTTGAAGTTCCTGCAGTTTTCACTGTTAAACCGAGTTGGAGCTAGTACCTCCCCATATATATGTATGGAGTGGAGTTTGCAAATGAAAAGAAACTTTGTGTTCCCAACAAGCTAGGTGAAGGACGGCTTTCACACACAAACATCTTTCAGAACTGAGCATTTGGAGAGACGTTCGTTCATCTAGCAGAAAGGGAACGGGTTGCAGGAGAAAATTTTACTTTGGATTCTCAGTCTGTTTCTTAGTGCCGGTTTGAATTTACTGCAGTTTTCACTGTAAAACCTGGTTGGATCTAGTACCTCCCCATATATATGTAAGGGGTGGAGTTTGCAACTTAAAAGAAACTATGTGTTCCCAAAAAGCTTGGTGAAGTACGGCTTTCACACACAAATATCTCTCAGAACTGAGCATGTGGAGAGACGTTCGTTCATCTAGCAGAAAAGGAACGGGTTGCAGGAGAAACTTTTACTCTCGTTTCTCAGTCTGTTTCCTAGTGCCGGTTTGAAGTTCCTGCAGTTTTCACTGTAAAATCGATTTGGAGCTAGTACCTCCCCATATATATGTATGGAGTGGAGTTTGCAACTGAAAAGAAACTTTGTGTTCCCAACAAGCTAGGTGAAGTACGGCTTTCACACACACTTATCTCTCAGAACTGAGCATGTGGAGAGACGTTCGCTCATCTAGCACAAAGGGAACGGGTTGCAGGGAAACTTTTACTCTGGTTTCTCAGTCTGTTTCCTAGTGCCGGTTTGAATTTACTGCAGTTTTCACTGTAAAACCGAGTTGGATCTAGTACCTCCCCATATATATGTATGGAGTGGAGTTTGCAACTGAAAAGAAACTTTGTGTTCCCAACATGCTAGGTGAAGGACGGCTTTCACACACAATTATCTCTCAGAACTGAGCATGTGGAGAGAAGTTCGTTCATCTAGCACAAAGGGAACGGGTTGCAGGAGAAACTTTTTCTCTGGTTTCTCAGTCTGTTTCCTAGTGCCGGTTCGAATTTCCTGCAGTTTTCACTGTAAAACAGAGTTGGAGCTAGTACCACCCCATATATATGTATGGAGTGGAGTTTGCAACTGAAAAGAAACTTTGTGTTTCCAACAAGCTAGGTGAAGGACGGCTTTCACACACACTTATCTCTCAGAACTGAGCATGTGGAGAGACGTTCGTTCATCTAGCACAAAGGGAACGGGTTGCAGGAGAAACTTTACTGTGGTTTCTCAGTCTGTTTCCTAGTGCCGGTTTGAAGTTCCTGCAGTTTTCACTGTAAAACCTGGTTGGAGCTAGTACCTCCCCATATATATGTATGGAGTGGAGTTTGCAAATGAAAAGAAACTTTGTGTTCCCAACAAGCTAGGTGAAGTACGGCTTTCACACACACTTATCTCTCAGAACTGAGCATGTGGAGAGACTTTCGTTCATCTAGCACAAAGGGAACGGGTTGCAGGAGAAACTTTTACTCTGGTTTCTCAGTCTGTTTCCTAGTGCCGGTTTGAAGTTCCTGCAGTTTTCACTGCAAAACCGAGTTGGACCTAGTACCACCCCATATATATGTATGGAGTGGAGTTTGCAACTGAAAAGAAACTTTGTGTTCCCAACAAGCTAGGTGAAGGACGGCTTTCACACACACTTATCTCTCAGAACTGAGCATGTGGAGAGACGTTCGTTCATCTAGCACAAAGGGAACGGGTTGCAGGAGAAACTTTACTGTGGTTTCTCAGTCTGTTTCCTAGTGCCGGTTTGAAGTTCCTGCAGTTTTCACTGTAAAACCTGGTTGGAGCTAGTACCTCCCCATATATATGTATGGAGTGGAGTTTGGAAATGAAAAGAAACTTTGTGTTCCCAACAAGCTAGGTGAAGGACGGCTTTCACACACACTTATCTCTCAGAACTGAGCATGTGGAGAGACTTTCGTTCATCTAGCACAAAGGGAACGGGTTGCAGGAGAAACTTTTACTCTGGTTTCTCAGTCTGTTTCCTAGTGCCGGTTTGAAGTTCCTGCAGTTTTCACTGTAAAACCGAGTTGGAGCTAGTACCTCCCCATATATATGTATGGAGTGGAGTTTGCAACTGAAAAGAAACTTTGTGTTCCCAACAAGCTAGGTGAAGGACGGCTTTCACACACACTTATCTCTCAGAACTGAGCATGTGGAGAGACTTTCGTTCATCTAGCACAAAGGGAACGGGTTGCAGGAGAAACTTTTACTGTGGTTTCTCAGTCTGTTTCCTAGTGCCGGTTTGAAGTTCCTGCAGTTTTCACTGTAAAACCGAGTTGGAGCTAGTACCTCCCCATATATATGTATGGAGTGGAGTTTGCAACTGAAAAGAAACTTTGTGTTCCCAACAAGCTAGGTGAAGGACGGCTTTCACACACACTTATCTCTCAGAACTGAGCATGTGGAGAGACTTTCGTTCATCTAGCACAAAGGGAACGGGTTGCAGGAGTAACTTTTACTCTGGTTTCTCAGTGTGTTTCCTAGTGCCGGTTTGAAGTTCCTGCAGTTTTCACTGTAAAACCGATTTGGAGCTAGTACCTCCCCATATATATGTATGGAGTGGAGTTTGCAACTGAAAAGAAACTTTGTGTTCCCAACAAGCTAGGTGAAGTACGGCTTTCACACACACAAATCTTTCAGAACTGAGCATTTGGAGAGACGTTCGTTCATCTAGCACAAAGGGAACGGGTTGCAGGAGAAACTTTTTCTCTGGTTTCTCAGTCTGTTTCCTAGTGCCAGTTTGAAGTTCCTGCAGTTTTCACTGTTAAACCGAGTTGGAGCTAGTACCTCCCCATATATATGTATGGAGTGGAGTTTGCAAGTGAAAAGAAACTTTGTGTTCCCAACAAGCTAGGTGAAGTACGGCTTTCACACACACATATCTCTCAGAACTGAGCATGTGGAGAGACGTTCGTTCATCTAGCAGAAAAGGAACGGGTTGCAGGAGAAACATTTACTCTGGTTTCTCAGTCTGTTTCCTAGTGCCGGTTTGATGTTCCTGCAGTTTTCACTGTAAAACCGATTTGGAGCTCGTACCTCCCCATATATATGTATGGAGTGGAGTTTGCAACTGAAAAGAAACTTTGTGTTCCCAACAAGCTAGGTGAAGGACGGCTTTCACACACACTTATCTCTCAGAACTGAGCATGTGGAGAGACGTTCGCTCATCTAGCACAAAGGGAACGGGTTGCAGGAGAAACTTTTACTCTGGTTTCTCAGTCTGTTTCCTAGTTCCGGTTTGAAGTTCCTGCAGTTTTCACTGTAAAACCGAGTTGGAGCTAGTACCTCCCCATATATATGTATGGAGTGGAGTTTGCAACTGAAAAGAAACTTTGTGTTCCCACCAAGCTAGGTGAAGAACGGCTTTCACACACACTTATCTCTCAGAACTGAGCAGGTGGAGAGACGATCGTTCATCTAGCACATAGGAAACGGGTTGCAGGAGAAACTTTTACTCTGGATTCTCAGTCTGTTTCCTAGTGCTGGTTTGAAGTTCCTGCAATTTTCACTGTAAATCCGAGTTGGAGCTAGTACCTCCCCATATATATGTATGGAGTGGAGTTTGCAACTGAAAAGAAACTTTGTGTTCCCAACAAGCTAGGTGAAGGACGGCTTTCACACACACTTATCTCTCAGAACTGAGCATGTGGAGAGACGTTCGCTCATCTAGCACAAAAGGAACGGGTGGCAGGAGAAACTTTTACTCAGGTTTCTCAATCTGTTTCCTAGTGCCGGTTTGAAGTTCCTGCAGTTTTCACTGTAAAACCGAGTTGGAGCTAGTACCTCCCCATATATATGTATGGAGTGGAGTTTGCAACTGAAAAGAAACTTTGTGTTCCCAACATGCTAGGTGAAGGACGGCTTCCACACACAATTATCTCTCAGAACTGAGCATGTGGAGAGACGTTCGTTCATCTAGCAGAAAGGGAACGGGTTGCAGGAGAAAATTTTACTTTGGATTCTCAGTCTGTTTCCTAGTGCCGGTTTGAATTTACTGCAATTTTCACTGTAAAACCTGGTTGGATCTAGTACCTCCCCATATATATGTAAGGAGTGGAGTTTGAAACTTAAAAGAAACTATGTGTTCCCAAAAAGCTAGGTGAAGTACGGCTTTCACACACAAATATCTCTCAGAACTGAGCATGTGGAGAGACGTTCGTTCATCTAGCAGAAAAGGAACGGGTTGCAGGAGAAACTTTTACTCTCGTTTCTCAGTCTGTTTCCTAGTGCCGGTTTGAAGTTCCTGCAGTTTTCACTGTAAAACCGATTTGGAGCTAGTACCTCCCCATATATATGTATGGAGTGGAGTTTGCAACTGAAAAGAAACTTTGTGTTCCCAACAAGCTAGGTGAAGTACGGCTTTCACACACACTTATCTCTCAGAACTGAGCATGTGGAGAGACGTTCTTTCATCTAGCACAAAGGGAAAGGGTTGCAGGAGAAAATTTTACTCTGGTTTCTCAGTCTGTTTCCTAGTGCCGGTTTGAAGTTCCTGCAGTTTTCACTGTTAAACCGAGTTGGAGCTAGTACCTCCCCATATATATGTATGGAGTGGAGTTTGCAAATGAATAGAAACTTTGTGTTCCCAACAAGCTAGGTGAAGGACGGCTTTCACACACAAACATCTTTCAGAACTGAGCATTTGGAGAGACGTTCATTCATCTAGCAGAAAGGGAACGGGTTGCAGGAGAAAATTTTACTTTGGATTCTCAGTCTGTTTCCTAGTGCCGGTTTGAATTTACTGCAGTTTTCACTGTAAACCTGGTTGGATCTAGTACCTCCCCATATATATGTAAGGAGTGGAGTTTGCAACTTAAAAGAAACTATGTGTTCCCAAAAAGCTAGGTGAAGTACGGCTTTCACACACAAATATCTCTCAGAACTGAGCATGTGGAGAGACGTTCGTTCATCTAGCAGAAAAGGAACGGGTTGCAGGAGAAACTTTTACTCTCGTTTCTCAGTCTCTTTCCTAGTGCCGGTTTGAAGTTCCTGCAGTTTTCACTGTAAAACCGATTTGGAGCTAGTACCTCCCCATATATATGTATGGAGTGGAGTTTGCAACTGAAAAGAAACTTTGTGTTCCCAACAAGCTAGGTGAAGTACGGATTTCACACACACTTATCTCTCAGAACTGAGCATGTGGAGAGACGTTCGCTCATCTAGCACAAAGGGAACGGGTTGCAGGGAAACTTTTACTCTGGTTTCTCAGTCTGTTTCCTAGTGCCGGTTTGAATTTACTGCAGTTTTCACTGTAAAACCGAGTTGGATCTAGTACCTCCCCATATATATGTATGGAGTGGAGTTTGCAACTGAAAAGAAACTTTGTGTTCCCAACATGCTAGGTGAAGGACGGCTTTCACACACAATTATCTCTCAGAACTGAGCATGTGGAGAGAAGTTCGTTCATCTAGCACAAAGGGAACGGGTTGCAGGAGAAACTTTTTCTCTGGTTTCTCAGTCTGTTTCCTAGTGCCGGTTCGAATTTCCTGCAGTTTTCACTGTAAAACAGAGTTGGAGCTAGTACCACCCCATATATATGTATGGAGTGGAGTTTGCAACTGAAAAGAAACTTTGTGTTTCCAACAAGCTAGGTGAAGGACGGCTTTCACACACACTTATCTCTCAGAACTGAGCATGTGGAGAGACTTTCGTTCATCTAGCACAAAGGGAACGGGTTGCAGGAGAAACTTTACTGTGGTTTCTCAGTCTTTTTCCTAGTCCCGGTTTGAAGTTCCTGCAGTTTTCACTGTAAAACCTGGTTGGAGCTAGTACCTCCCCATATATATGTATGGAGTGGAGTTTGCAAATGAAAAGAAACTTTGTGTTCCCAACAAGCTAGGTGAAGGACGGCTTTCACACACACTTATCTCTCAGAACTGAGCATGTGGAGAGACTTTCGTTCATCTAGCACAAAGGGAACGGGTTGCAGGAGAAACTTTTACTCTGGTTTCTCAGTCTGTTTCCTAGTGCCGGTTTGAAGTTCCTGCAGTTTTCACTGCAAAACCGAGTTGGAGCTAGTACCACCCCATATATATGTATGGAGTGGAGTTTGCAACTGAAAAGAAACTTTGTGTTCCCAACAAGCTAGGTGAAGGACGGCTTTCACACACACTTATCTCTCAGAACTGAGCATGTGGAGAGACTTTCGTTCATCTAGCACAAAGGGAACGGGTTGCAGGAGTAACTTTTACTCTGGTTTCTCAGTGTGTTTCCTAGTGCCGGTTTGAAGTTCCTGCAGTTTTCACTGTAAAACCGATTTGGAGCTAGTACCTCCCCATATATATGTATGGAGTGGAGTTTGCAACTGAAAAGAAACTTTGTGTTCCCAACAAGCTAGGTGAAGTACGGCTTTCACACACACAAATCTTTCAGAACTGAGCATTTGGAGAGACGTTCGTTCATCTAGCACAAAGGGAACGGGTTGCAGGAGAAACTTTTTCTCTGGTTTCTCAGTCTGTTTCCTAGTGCCAGTTTGAAGTTCCTGCAGTTTTCACTGTTAAACCGAGTTGGAGCTAGTACCTCCCCATATATATGTATGGAGTGGAGTTTGCAAGTGAAAAGAAACTTTGTGTTCCCAACAAGCTAGGTGAAGTACGGCTTTCACACACACATATCTCTCAGAACTGAGCATGTGGAGAGACGTTCGTTCATCTAGCAGAAAAGGAACGGGTTGCAGGAGAAACATTTACTCTGGTTTCTCAGTCTGTTTCCTAGTGCCGGTTTGATGTTCCTGCAGTTTTCACTGTAAAACCGATTTGGAGCTCGTACCTCCCCATATATATGTATGGAGTGGAGTTTGCAACTGAAAAGAAACTTTGTGTTCCCAACAAGCTAGGTGAAGGACGGCTTTCACACACACTTATCTCTCAGAACTGAGCATGTGGAGAGACGTTCGCTCATCTAGCACAAAGGGAACGGGTTGCAGGAGAAACTTTTACTCTGGTTTCTCAGTCTGTTTCCTAGTTCCGGTTTGAAGTTCCTGCAGTTTTCACTGTAAAACCGAGTTGGAGCTAGTACCTCCCCATATATATGTATGGAGTGGAGTTTGCAACTGAAAAGAAACTTTGTGTTCCCACCAAGCTAGGTGAAGAACGGCTTTCACACACACTTATCTCTCAGAACTGAGCAGGTGGAGAGACGATCGTTCATCTAGCACATAGGAAACGGGTTGCAGGAGAAACTTTTACTCTGGATTCTCAGTCTGTTTCCTAGTGCTGGTTTGAAGTTCCTGCAATTTTCACTGTAAATCCGAGTTGGAGCTAGTACCTCCCCATATATATGTATGGAGTGGAGTTTGCAACTGAAAAGAAACTTTGTGTTCCCAACAAGCTAGGTGAAGGACGGCTTTCACACACACTTATCTCTCAGAACTGAGCATGTGGAGAGACGTTCGCTCATCTAGCACAAAAGGAACGGGTGGCAGGAGAAACTTTTACTCAGGTTTCTCAATCTGTTTCCTAGTGCCGGTTTGAAGTTCCTGCAGTTTTCACTGTAAAACCGAGTTGGAGCTAGTACCTCCCCATATATATGTATGGAGTGGAGTTTGCAACTGAAAAGAAACTTTGTGTTCCCAACATGCTAGGTGAAGGACGGCTTCCACACACAATTATCTCTCAGAACTGAGCATGTGGAGAGACGTTCGTTCATCTAGCAGAAAGGGAACGGGTTGCAGGAGAAAATTTTACTTTGGATTCTCAGTCTGTTTCCTAGTGCCGGTTTGAATTTACTGCAATTTTCACTGTAAAACCTGGTTGGATCTAGTACCTCCCCATATATATGTAAGGAGTGGAGTTTGAAACTTAAAAGAAACTATGTGTTCCCAAAAAGCTAGGTGAAGTACGGCTTTCACACACAAATATCTCTCAGAACTGAGCATGTGGAGAGACGTTCGTTCATCTAGCAGAAAAGGAACGGGTTGCAGGAGAAACTTTTACTCTCGTTTCTCAGTCTGTTTCCTAGTGCCGGTTTGAAGTTCCTGCAGTTTTCACTGTAAAACCGATTTGGAGCTAGTACCTCCCCATATATATGTATGGAGTGGAGTTTGCAACTGAAAAGAAACTTTGTGTTCCCAACAAGCTAGGTGAAGTACGGCTTTCACACACACTTATCTCTCAGAACTGAGCATGTGGAGAGACGTTCTTTCATCTAGCACAAAGGGAAAGGGTTGCAGGAGAAAATTTTACTCTGGTTTCTCAGTCTGTTTCCTAGTGCCGGTTTGAAGTTCCTGCAGTTTTCACTGTTAAACCGAGTTGGAGCTAGTACCTCCCCATATATATGTATGGAGTGGAGTTTGCAAATGAATAGAAACTTTGTGTTCCCAACAAGCTAGGTGAAGGACGGCTTTCACACACAAACATCTTTCAGAACTGAGCATTTGGAGAGACGTTCATTCATCTAGCAGAAAGGGAACGGGTTGCAGGAGAAAATTTTACTTTGGATTCTCAGTCTGTTTCCTAGTGCCGGTTTGAATTTACTGCAGTTTTCACTGTAAACCTGGTTGGATCTAGTACCTCCCCATATATATGTAAGGAGTGGAGTTTGCAACTTAAAAGAAACTATGTGTTCCCAAAAAGCTAGGTGAAGTACGGCTTTCACACACAAATATCTCTCAGAACTGAGCATGTGGAGAGACGTTCGTTCATCTAGCAGAAAAGGAACGGGTTGCAGGAGAAACTTTTACTCTCGTTTCTCAGTCTCTTTCCTAGTGCCGGTTTGAAGTTCCTGCAGTTTTCACTGTAAAACCGATTTGGAGCTAGTACCTCCCCATATATATGTATGGAGTGGAGTTTGCAACTGAAAAGAAACTTTGTGTTCCCAACAAGCTAGGTGAAGTACGGATTTCACACACACTTATCTCTCAGAACTGAGCATGTGGAGAGACGTTCGCTCATCTAGCACAAAGGGAACGGGTTGCAGGGAAACTTTTACTCTGGTTTCTCAGTCTGTTTCCTAGTGCCGGTTTGAATTTACTGCAGTTTTCACTGTAAAACCGAGTTGGATCTAGTACCTCCCCATATATATGTATGGAGTGGAGTTTGCAACTGAAAAGAAACTTTGTGTTCCCAACATGCTAGGTGAAGGACGGCTTTCACACACAATTATCTCTCAGAACTGAGCATGTGGAGAGAAGTTCGTTCATCTAGCACAAAGGGAACGGGTTGCAGGAGAAACTTTTTCTCTGGTTTCTCAGTCTGTTTCCTAGTGCCGGTTCGAATTTCCTGCAGTTTTCACTGTAAAACAGAGTTGGAGCTAGTACCACCCCATATATATGTATGGAGTGGAGTTTGCAACTGAAAAGAAACTTTGTGTTTCCAACAAGCTAGGTGAAGGACGGCTTTCACACACACTTATCTCTCAGAACTGAGCATGTGGAGAGACTTTCGTTCATCTAGCACAAAGGGAACGGGTTGCAGGAGAAACTTTACTGTGGTTTCTCAGTCTGTTTCCTAGTCCCGGTTTGAAGTTCCTGCAGTTTTCACTGTAAAACCTGGTTGGAGCTAGTACCTCCCCATATATATGTATGGAGTGGAGTTTGCAAATGAAAAGAAACTTTGTGTTCCCAACAAGCTAGGTGAAGGACGGCTTTCACACACACTTATCTCTCAGAACTGAGCATGTGGAGAGACTTTCGTTCATCTAGCACAAAGGGAACGGGTTGCAGGAGAAACTTTTACTCTGGTTTCTCAGTCTGTTTCCTAGTGCCGGTTTGAAGTTCCTGCAGTTTTCACTGCAAAACCGAGTTGGAGCTAGTACCACCCCATATATATGTATGGAGTGGAGTTTGCAACTGAAAAGAAACTTTGTGTTCCCAACAAGCTAGGTGAAGGACGGCTTTCACACACACTTATCTCTCAGAACTGAGCATGTGGAGAGACGTTCGTTCATCTAGCACAAAGGGAACGGGTTGCAGGAGAAACTTTACTGTGGTTTCTCAGTCTGTTTCCTAGTGCCGGTTTGAAGTTCCTGCAGTTTTCACTGTAAAACCTGGTTGGAGCTAGTACCTCCCCATATATATGTATGGAGTGGAGTTTGGAAATGAAAAGAAACTTTGTGTTCCCAACAAGCTAGGTGAAGGACGGCTTTCACACACACTTATCTCTCAGAACTGAGCATGTGGAGAGACTTTCGTTCATCTAGCACAAAGGGAAAGGGTTGCAGGAGAAACTTTTACTGTGGTTTCTCAGTCTGTTTCCTAGTGCCGGTTTGAAGTTCCTGCAGTTTTCACTGTAAAACCGAGTTGGAGCTAGTACCTCCCCATATATATGTATGGAGTGGAGTTTGCAACTGAAAAGAAACTTTGTGTTCCCAACAAGCTAGGTGAAGGACGGCTTTCACACACACTTATCTCTCAGAACTGAGCATGTGGAGAGACTTTCGTTCATCTAGCACAAAGGGAACGGGTTGCAGGAGTAACTTTTACTCTGGTTTCTCAGTCTGTTTCCTAGTGCCGGTTTGAAGTTCCTGCAGTTTTCACTGTAAAACCGATTTGGAGCTAGTACCTCCCCATATATATGTATGGAGTGGAGTTTGCAACTGAAAAGAAACTTTGTGTTCCCAACAAGCTAGGTGAAGTACGGCTTTCACACACACACATCTTTCAGAACTGAGCATTTGGAGAGACGTTCGTTCATCTAGCACAAAGGGAACGGGTTGCAAGAGAAACTTTTTCTCTGGTTTCTCAGTCTGTTTCCTAGTGCCAGTTTGAAGTTCCTGCAGTTTTCACTGTTAAACCGAGTTGGAGCTAGTACCTCCCCATATATATGTATGGAGTGGAGTTTGCAAGTGAAAAGAAACTTTGTGTTCCCAACAAGCTAGGTGAAGTACGGCTTTCACACACACATATCTCTCAGAACTGAGCATGTGGAGAGACGTTCGTTCATCTAGCAGAAAAGGAACGGGTTGCAGGAGAAACATTTACTCTGGTTTCTCAGTCTGTTTCCTAGTGCCGGTTTGATGTTCCTGCAGTTTTCACTGTAAAACCGATTTGGAGCTAGTACCTCCCCATATATATGTATGGAGTGGAGTTTGCAACTGAAAAGAAACTTTGTGTTCCCAACAAGCTAGGTGAAGGACGGCTTTCACACACACTTATCTCTCAGAACTGAGCATGTGGAGAGACGTTCGCTCATCTAGCACAAAGGGAACGGGTTGCAGGAGAAACTTTTACTCTGGTTTCTCAGTCTGTTTCCTAGTGCCGGTTTGAAGTTCCTGCAGTTTTCACTGTAAAACCGAGTTGGAGCTAGTACCTCCCCATATATATGTATGGAGTGGAGTTTGCAACTGAAAAGAAACTTTGTGCTCCCACCAAGCTAGGTGAAGAACGGCTTTCACACACACTTATCTCTCAGAACTGAGCAGGTGGAGAGACGATCGTTCATCTAGCACATAGGAAACGGGTTGCAGGAGAAACTTTTACTCTGGATTCTCAGTCTGTTTCCTAGTGCTGGTTTGAAGTTCCTGCAATTTTCACTGTAAATCCGAGTTGGAGCTAGTACCTCCCCATATATATGTATGGAGTGGAGTTTGCAACTGAAAAGAAACTTTGTGTTCCCAACAAGCTAGGTGAAGGACGGCTTTCACACACACTTATCTCTCAGAACTGAGCATGTGGAGAGACGTTCGCTCATCTAGCACAAAAGGAACGGGTGGCAGGAGAAACTTTTACTCTGGTTTCTCAGTCTGTTTCCTAGTGCCGGTTTGAAGTTCCTGCAGTTTTCACTGTAAAACCGAGTTGGAGCTAGTACCTCCCCATATATATGTATGGAGTGGAGTTTGCAACTGAAAAGAAACTTTGTGTTCCCAACATGCTAGGTGAAGGACGGCTTCCACACACAATTATCTCTCAGAACTGAGCATGTGGAGAGACGTTCGTTCATCTAGCACAAAGGGAACGGGTTGCAGGAGAAACTTTTACTCGGGTTTCTCAGTCTGTTTCCTAGTGCCGGTTCGAATTTCCTGCAGTTTTCACTGTAAACCCGAGTTGGAGCTAGGACCTCCCTATATATATGTATGGAGTGGAGTTTGCAACTGAAAAGAAACTTTGTGTTCCCAACAAGCTAGGTGAAGGACGGCTTTCACACACACTTATCTCTCAGAACTGAGCATGTGGAGAGACGTTCGTTCATCTAGCACAAAGGGAACGGGTTGCAGGAGAAACTTTACTGTGGTTTCTCAGTCTGTTTCCTAGTGCCGGTTTGAAGTTCCTGCAGTTTTCACTGTAAAACCTGGTTGGAGCTAGTACCTCCCCATATATATGTATGGAGTGGAGTTTGCAACTGAAAAGAAACTTTGTGTTCCCACCAAGCTAGGTGAAGAACGGCTTTCACACACACTTATCTCTCAGAACTGAGCAGGTGGAGAGACGATCGTTCATCTAGCACATAGGAAACGGGTTGCAGGAGAAACTTTACTCTGGATTCTCAGTCTGTTTCCTAGTGCTGGTTTGAAGTTCCTGCAGTTTTCACTGTAAAACCGAGTTGGAGCTAGTACCTCCCCATATATATGTATGGAGTGGAGTTTGCAACTGAAAAGAAACTTTGTGTTCCCAACAAGCTAGGTGAAGGACGGCTTTCACACACACTTATCTCTCAGAAGTGAGCATGTGGAGAGACGTTCGCTCATCTAGCACAAAGGGAACGGGTTGCAGGAGAAACTTTTACTGTGGTATCACAGTCTGTTTCCTAGTGCCGGTTTGAAGTTCCTGCAGTTTTCACTGTAAAACCGAGTTGGAGCTAGTACCTCCCCATATATATGTATGGAGTGGAGTTTGCAACTGAAAAGAAACTTTGTGTTCCCAAAAAGATAGCTGAAGGACGGCTTTCACACACACTTATCTCTCAGAACTGAGCATGTGGAGAGACGTTCGCTCATCTAGCACAAATGGAACGGGTTGCAGGAGAAACTATTACTCTGGTTTCTCAGTCTGTTTCCTAGAGCCGGTTTGAAGTTCCTGCAGTTTTCACTGTAAAACCGAGTTGGAGCTAGTACCTCCCCATATATATGTATGGAGTGGAGTTTGCAACTGAAAAGGAACTTTGTGTTCCCAACAAGCTAGTTGAAGAACGGCTTTCACACACACTTATCTCTCAGAAATGAGCATGTGGAGAGACGTTCGTTCATCTTGCACAAAGGGAACGGGTTGCAGGAGAAACTTTTACTCTGGTTTCTCAGTCTGTTTCCTAGTGCCGGTTCGAATTTCCTGCAGTTTTCACTGTAAAACCGTGTTGGAGCTAGTACCTCCCCATATATATGTATGGAGTGGAGTTTGCAACTGAAAAGAAACTATGTGTTCCCAACAAGCTAGGTGAAGGACGGCTTTCACACACACTTATCTCTCAGAACTGAGCATGTGGAGAGACGTTCGTTCATCTAGCACAAAGGGAACGGGTTGCAGGACAAATTTACTGTGGTTTCTCAGTCTGTTTCCTAGTGCCGGTTTGAAGTTCCTGCAGTTTTCACTGTAAAACCTGGTTGGAGCTAGTACCTCCCCATATATATGTATGGAGTGGAGTTTGCAACTGAAAAGAAACTTTGTGTTCCCACCAAGCTAGGTGAAGAACGGCTTTCACACACACTTATCCCTCAGAAATGAGCAGGTGGAGAGACGATCGTTCATCTAGCACATAGGAAACGGGTTGCAGGAGAAACTTTTACTCTGGATTCTCAGTCTGTTTCCTAGTGCTGGTTTGAAATTCCTGCAGTTTTCACTGTAAAACCGAGTTGGAGCTAGTACCTCCCCATATATATGTATGGAGTGGAGTTTGCAACTGAAAAGAAACTTTGTGTTCCCAAAAAGCTAGGTGAAGGACGGCTTTCACACACACTTATCTCTCAGAACTGAGCATGTGGAGAGACGTTCGCTCATCTAGCACAAAGGGAACGGGTTGCAGAAGAAACTTTTACTGTGTTTTCTCAGTCTGTTTCCTAGTGCCGGTTTGAAGTTCCTGCAGTTTTCACTGTAAAACCGAGTTGGAGCTAGTACCTCCCCATATATATATATGGAGTGGAGTTTGCAACTGAAAAGGAACTTTGTGTTCCCAACAATCTAGGTGAAGGACGGCTTTCACACACACTTATCTCTCAGAACTGAGCATGTGGAGAGACGTTCGTTCATCTAGCACAAAGGGAACGGGTTGCAGGAGAAACTTTTACTCTGGTTTCTCAGTCTGTTTCCTAGTGCCGGTTCGAATTTCCTGCAGTTTTCACTGTAAAACCGAGTTGGAGCTAGTACCTCCCCATATATATGTATGGAGTGGAGATTGCAACTGAAAAGAAACTTTGTGTTCCCAACAAGCTAGGTGAAGGACGGCTTTCACACACACTTATCTCTCAGAACTGAGCATGTGGAGAGACGTTCGTTCATCTAGCACAAAGGGAACGGGTTTCAGGACAAACTTTACTGTGGTTTCTCAGTCTGTTTCCTAGTGCCGGTTTGAAGTTCCTGCAGTTTTCACTGTAAAACCTGGTTGGAGCTAGTACCTCCCCATATATATGTATGGAGTGGAGTTTGCAACTGAAAAGAAAGTTTGTGTTCAAACCAAGCTAGGTGAAGAACGGCTTTCACACACACTTATCCCTCAGAACTGAGCAGGTGGAGAGACGATCGTTCATCTAGCACATAGGAAACGGGTTGCAGGAGAAACTTTTACTCTGGATTCTCAGTCTGTTTTCTAGTGCTGGTTTGAAATTCCTGCAGTTTTCACTGTAAAACCGAGTTGGAGCTAGTACCTCCCCATATATATGTATGGAGTGGAGTTTGCAACTGAAAAGAAACTTTGTGTTCCCAACAAGCTAGGTGAAGGACGGCTTTCACACACACTTATCTCTCAGAACTGAGCATGTGGAGAGACGTTCGCTCATCTAGCACAAAGGGAACGTGTTGCAGTAGAAACTTTTACTGTGGTTTCTCAGTCTGTTTCCTAGTGCCGGTTTGAAGTTCCTGCAGTTTTCACTGTAAAACCGAGTTGGAGCTAGTACCTCCCCATATATATGTATGGAGTGGAGTTTGCAACTGAAAAGAAACTTTATGTTCCCAAAAAGCTAGGTGAAGGACGGCTTTCACACACACACATCTCTCAGAACTGAGCATGTGGAGAGACGTTCGTTCATCTAGCACAAAGGAACAGGTTGCAGGATAAACTTTTACTCTGGTTTCTCAGTCTGTTTCCTAGTGCCGGTTTGAAGTTCCTGCAGTTTTAACTGTAAAACCGACTTGGAGCTAGTACCTCCCCATATATATGTATGGAGTGGAGTTTGCAACTGAAAAGAAACTTTGTGTTCCCAACAAGCTAGGTGAAGGACGGCTTTCACACACACTTATCTCTCAGAACTGAGCATGTGGAGAGACGTTCGTTCATCTAGCACAAAGGGAACGGGTTGCAGGAGAAACTTTTACTCTGGTTTCTCAGTCTGTTTCCTAGTGCCGGTTTGAAGTTCCTGCAGTTTTCACTGTAAAACCGATTTGGAGCTAGTACCTCCCCATATATATGTATGGAGTGGAGTTTGCAACTGAAAAGAAACTTTGTGTTCCCAACAAGCTTGGTGAAGGACGGCTTTCACACACACACATCTTTCAGAACTGAGCATTTGGAGAGATGTTCGTTCATCTAGCACAAAGGGAACGGGTTGCAGGGGAAAATTTTACTCTGGTTTCTCAGTCTTTTTCCTAGTGCCGGTTAGAAGTTCCTGCAGTTTTCACTGTAAAACCTGGTTGGAGCTAGTACCTCCCCATATATATGTAAGGAGTGGAGTTTGCAACTGAAAAGAAACTTTGTGTTCCCAAAAAGCTACGTGAAGTACGGCTTTCACACACACATATCTCTCAGAACTGAGCATGTGGAGAGACGTTCGTTCATCTAGCCGAAAAGGAACGGGTTGCAGGGGAAACTTTTACTCTGGATTCTCAGTCTGTTTCCTAGTGCTGGTTTGAAATTCCTGCAGTTTTCACTGTAAAACCGAGTTGGAGCTAGTACCTCCCCATATATATGTATGGAGTGGAGTTTGCAACTGAAAAGAAACTTTATGTTCCCAAAAAGCTAGGTGAAGGACGGCTTTCACACACACACATCTCTCAGAACTGAGCATGTGGAGAGACGTTCGTTCATCTAGCACAAAGGGAACAGGTTGCAGGATAAACTTTTACTCTGGTTTCTCAGTCTGTTTCCTAGTGCCGGTTTGAAGTTCCTGCAGTTTTCACTGTAAAACCGACATGGAGCTAGTACCTCCCCATATATATGTATGGAGTGGAGTTTGCAACTGAAAAGAAACTTTGTGTTCCCAACAAGCTAGGTGAAGGACGGCTTTCACACACACTTATCTCTCAGAACTGAGCATGTGGAGAGACGTTCGTTCATCTAGCACAAAGGGAACGGGTTGCAGGAGAAACTTTTACTCTGGTTTCTCAGTCTGTTTCCTAGTGCCGGTTTGAAGTTCCTGCAGTTTTCACTGTAAAACCGAGTTGGAGCTCGTACCTCCCCATATATATGTATGGAGTGGAGTTTGCAACTGAAAAGAAACTTTGTGTTCCCAACAAGCTAGGTGAAGTACGGCTTTCACACACACACATCTTTCAGAACTGAGCATTTGGAGAGACGTTCGTTCATCTAGCACAAATGGAACGGGTTGCAGGAGAAAATTTTACTCTGGTTTCTCAGTCTGTTTCCTAGTGCCGGTTTGAAGTTCCTGCAGTTTTCACTGTAAAACCTGGTTGGAGCTTGTACCTCCCCATATATATGTAAGGAGTGGAGTTTGCAACAGAAAAGAAACTTTGTGTTCCCAAAAAGCTAGGTGAAGTACGGCTTTCACACACACATATCTCTCAGAACTGAGCATGTGGAGAGACCTTCGTTCATCTAGCAGAAAAGGAACGGGTTGCAGGAGAAACTTTTACTCTGGTTTCTCAGTCTGTTTCCTAGTGCCGGTTTGAAGTTCCTGCAGTTTTCACTGTAAAACCTGGTTGGAGCTTGTACCTCCCCATATATATGTAAGGAGTGGAGTTTGCAACTGAAAAGAAACTTTGTGTTCCCAAAAAGCTAGGTGAAGTACGGCTTTCACACACACATATCTCTCAGAACTGAGCATGTGGAGAGACGTTCGTTCATCTAGCAGAAAAGGAACGGGTTGCAGGAGAAACTTTGACTCTGGTTTCTCAGTCTGTTTCCTAGTGCCGGTTCGAATTTCCTGCAGTTTTCACTGTAAAACCGAGTTGGAGCTAGTACCTCCCCATATATATGTATGGAGTGGAGATTGCAACTGAAAAGAAACTTTGTGTTCCCAACAAGCTAGGTGAAGGACGGCTTTCACACACACTTATCTCTCAGAACTGAGCATGTGGAGAGACGTTCGTTCATCTAGCACAAAGGGAACGGGTTGCAGGACAAACTTTACTGTGGTTTCTCAGTCTGTTTCCTAGTGCCGGTTTGAAGTTCCTGCAGTTTTCACTGTAAAACCTGGTTGGAGCTTGTACCTCCCCATATATATGTAAGGAGTGGAGTTTGCAACAGAAAAGAAACTTTGTGTTCCCAAAAAGCTAGGTGAAGTACGGCTTTCACACACACATATCTCTCAGAACTGAGCATGTGGAGAGACCTTCGTTCATCTAGCAGAAAAGGAACGGGTTGCAGGAGAAACTTTTACTCTGGTTTCTCAGTCTGTTTCCTAGTGCCGGTTTGAAGTTCCTGCAGTTTTCACTGTAAAACCTGGTTGGAGCTTGTACCTCCCCATATATATGTAAGGAGTGGAGTTTGCAACTGAAAAGAAACTTTGTGTTCCCAAAAAGCTAGGTGAAGTACGGCTTTCACACACACATATCTCTCAGAACTGAGCATGTGGAGAGACGTTCGTTCATCTAGCAGAAAAGGAACGGGTTGCAGGAGAAACTTTGACTCTGGTTTCTCAGTCTGTTTCCTAGTGCCGGTTCGAATTTCCTGCAGTTTTCACTGTAAAACCGAGTTGGAGCTAGTACCTCCCCATATATATGTATGGAGTGGAGATTGCAACTGAAAAGAAACTTTGTGTTCCCAACAAGCTAGGTGAAGGACGGCTTTCACACACACTTATCTCTCAGAACTGAGCATGTGGAGAGACGTTCGTTCATCTAGCACAAAGGGAACGGGTTGCAGGACAAACTTTACTGTGGTTTCTCAGTCTGTTTCCTAGTGCCGGTTTGAAGTTCCTGCAGTTTTCACTGTAAAACCTGGTTGGAGCTAGTACCTCCCCATATATATGTATGGAGTGGAGTTTGCAACTGAAAAGAAAGTTTGTGTTCCCAACAAGCTAGGTGAAGAACGGCTTTCACACACACTTATCCCTCAGAACTGTGCAGGTGGAGAGACGATCGTTCATCTAGCACATAGGAAACGGGTTGCAGGAGAAACTTTTACTCTGGATTCTCAGTCTGTTTCCTAGTGCTGGTTTGAAATTCCTGCAGTTTTCACTGTAAAACCGAGTTGGAGCTAGTACCTCCCCATATATATGTATGGAGTGGAGTTTGCAACTGAAAAGAAACTTTGTGTTCCCAACAAGCTAGGTGAAGGACGGCTTTCACACACACTTATCTCTCAGAACTGAGCATGTGGAGAGACGTTCGCTCATCTAGCACAAAGGGAACGTGTTGCAGGAGAAACTTTTACTGTGGTTTCTCAGTCTGTTTCCTAGTGCCGGTTTGAAGTTCCTGCAGTTTTCACTGTAAAACCGAGTTGGAGCTAGTACCTCCCCATATATATGTATGGAGTGGAGTTTGCAACTGAAAAGAAACTTTATGTTCCCAAAAAGCTAGCTGAAGTACGGCTTTCACACACACACATCTCTCCGAACTGAGCATGTGGAGAGACGTTCGTTCATGTAGCACAAAGGGAACAGGTTGCAGGAGAAACTTTTACTCTGGTTTCTCAGTCTGTTTCCTAGTGCCGGTTTGAATTTCCTGCAGTTTTCACTGTAAAACCGAGTTGGAGCTAGTACCTCCCCATATATATGTTTGGAGTGGAGTTTGCAACTGAAAAGAAACTTTATGTTCCCAAAAAGCTAGCTGAAGGACGGCTTTCACACACACACATCTCTCAGAACTGAGCATGTGGAGAGACGTTCGTTCATCTAGCACAAAGGAACAGGTTGTAGGAGAAACTTTTACTCTGGTTTCTCAGTCTGTTTCCCAGTGCCGGTTTGAAGTTCCTGCAGTTTTAACTGTAAAACCGACTTGGAGCTAGTACCTCCCCATATATAAGTATGGAGTGGAGTTTGCAAATGAAAAGAAACTTTGTGTTCCCAACAAGCTAGGTGAAGGACGGCTTTCACACACACTTATCTCTCAGAACTGAGCATGTGGAGAGACGTTCGTTCATCTAGCACAAAGGGAACGGGTTGCAGGAGAAACTTTTACTCTGGTTTCTCAGTCTGTTTCCTAGTGCCGGTTTGAAGTTCCTGCAGTTTTCACTGTAAAACCGATTTGGAGCTAGTACCTCCCCATATATATGTATGGAGTGGAGTTTGCAACTGAAAAGAAACTTTGTGTTCCCAACAAGCTAGGTGAAGGACGGCTTTCACACACACACATCTTTCAGAACTGAGCATTTGGAGAGACGTTCGTTCATCTAGCACAAAGGGAACGGGTTGCAGGAGAAAATTTTACTCTGGTTTCTCAGTCTGTTTCCTAGTGCCGGTTTGAAGTTCCTGCAGTTTTCACTGTAAAACCGAGTTGGAGCTAGTACCTCCCCATATATATGTATGGAGTGGAGTTTGCAACTGAAAAGAAACTTTGTGTTCCCAACAAGCTAGGTGAAGGACGGCTTTCACACACACTTATCTCTCAGAACTGAGCAGGTGGAGAGACGATCGTTCATCTAGCACATAGGAAACGGGTTGCAGGAGAAACTTTTACTCTGGATTCTCAGTCTGTTTCCTAGTGCTGGTTTGAAGTTCCTGCAGTTTTCACTGTAAAACCGAGTTGGAGCTAGTACCTCCCCATATATATGTACGGAGTGGAGTTTGCAACTGAAAAGAAATTTGTGTTCCCAACAAGCTAGGTGAAGGACGGCTTTCACACACACTTATCTCTCAGAACTGAGCATGTGGAGAGACGTTCGCTCATTTAGCACAAAGGGAACGGGTTGCAGGAGAAACTTTTACTGTGGTTTCTCAGTCTGTTTCCTAGTGCCGGTTTGAAGTTCCTGCAGTTTTCACTGTAAAACCGAGTTGGAGCTAGTACCTCCCCATATATATGTATGGAGTGGAGTTTGCAACTGAAAAGAAACTTTATGTTCCCAAAAAGCTAGCTGAAGGACGGCTTTCACACACACACATCTCTCAGAACTGAGCATGTGGAGAGACGTTCGTTCATCTAGCACAAAGGGAACAGGTTGCAGGAGAAACTTTTACTCTGGTTTCTCAGTCTGTTTCCTAGTCCCGGTTCGAATTTCCTGCAGTTTTCACTGTAAAACCGAGTTGGAGCTAGTACCTCCCCATATATATGTATGGAGTGGAGATTGCAACTGAAAAGAAACTTTGTGTTCCCAACAAGCTAGGTGAAGGACGGCTTTCACACACACTTATCTCTCAGAACTGAGCATGTGGAGAGACGTTCGTTCATCTAGCACAAAGGGAACGGGTTTCAGGACAAACTTTACTGTGGTTTCTCAGTCTGTTTCCTAGTGCCGGTTTGAAGTTCCTGCAGTTTTCACTGTAAAACCTGGTTGGAGCTAGTACCTCCCCATATATATGTATGGAGTGGAGTTTGCAACTGAAAAGAAAGTTTGTGTTCAAACCAAGCTAGGTGAAGAACGGCTTTCACACACACTTATCCCTCAGAACTGAGCAGGTGGAGAGACGATCGTTCATCTAGCACATAGGAAACGGGTTGCAGGAGAAACTTTTACTCTGGATTCTCAGTCTGTTTTCTAGTGCTGGTTTGAAATTCCTGCAGTTTTCACTGTAAAACCGAGTTGGAGCTAGTACCTCCCCATATATATGTATGGAGTGGAGTTTGCAACTGAAAAGAAACTTTGTGTTCCCAACAAGCTAGGTGAAGGACGGCTTTCACACACACTTATCTCTCAGAACTGAGCATGTGGAGAGACGTTCGCTCATCTAGCACAAAGGGAACGTGTTGCAGTAGAAACTTTTACTGTGGTTTCTCAGTCTGTTTCCTAGTGCCGGTTTGAAGTTCCTGCAGTTTTCACTGTAAAACCGAGTTGGAGCTAGTACCTCCCCATATATATGTATGGAGTGGAGTTTGCAACTGAAAAGAAACTTTATGTTCCCAAAAAGCTAGGTGAAGGACGGCTTTCACACACACACATCTCTCAGAACTGAGCATGTGGAGAGACGTTCGTTCATCTAGCACAAAGGAACAGGTTGCAGGATAAACTTTTACTCTGGTTTCTCAGTCTGTTTCCTAGTGCCGGTTTGAAGTTCCTGCAGTTTTAACTGTAAAACCGACTTGGAGCTAGTACCTCCCCATATATATGTATGGAGTGGAGTTTGCAACTGAAAAGAAACTTTGTGTTCCCAACAAGCTAGGTGAAGGACGGCTTTCACACACACTTATCTCTCAGAACTGAGCATGTGGAGAGACGTTCGTTCATCTAGCACAAAGGGAACGGGTTGCAGGAGAAACTTTTACTCTGGTTTCTCAGTCTGTTTCCTAGTGCCGGTTTGAAGTTCCTGCAGTTTTCACTGTAAAACCGATTTGGAGCTAGTACCTCCCCATATATATGTATGGAGTGGAGTTTGCAACTGAAAAGAAACTTTGTGTTCCCAACAAGCTTGGTGAAGGACGGCTTTCACACACACACATCTTTCAGAACTGAGCATTTGGAGAGATGTTCGTTCATCTAGCACAAAGGGAACGGGTTGCAGGGGAAAATTTTACTCTGGTTTCTCAGTCTTTTTCCTAGTGCCGGTTAGAAGTTCCTGCAGTTTTCACTGTAAAACCTGGTTGGAGCTAGTACCTCCCCATATATATGTAAGGAGTGGAGTTTGCAACTGAAAAGAAACTTTGTGTTCCCAAAAAGCTACGTGAAGTACGGCTTTCACACACACATATCTCTCAGAACTGAGCATGTGGAGAGACGTTCGTTCATCTAGCCGAAAAGGAACGGGTTGCAGGGGAAACTTTTACTCTGGATTCTCAGTCTGTTTCCTAGTGCTGGTTTGAAATTCCTGCAGTTTTCACTGTAAAACCGAGTTGGAGCTAGTACCTCCCCATATATATGTATGGAGTGGAGTTTGCAACTGAAAAGAAACTTTATGTTCCCAAAAAGCTAGGTGAAGGACGGCTTTCACACACACACATCTCTCAGAACTGAGCATGTGGAGAGACGTTCGTTCATCTAGCACAAAGGGAACAGGTTGCAGGATAAACTTTTACTCTGGTTTCTCAGTCTGTTTCCTAGTGCCGGTTTGAAGTTCCTGCAGTTTTCACTGTAAAACCGACATGGAGCTAGTACCTCCCCATATATATGTATGGAGTGGAGTTTACAACTGAAAAGAAACTTTGTGTTCCCAACAAGCTAGGTGAAGGACGGCTTTCACACACACTTATCTCTCAGAACTGAGCATGTGGAGAGACGTTCGTTCATCTAGCACAAAGGGAACGGGTTGCAGGAGAAACTTTTACTCTGGTTTCTCAGTCTGTTTCCTAGTGCCGGTTTGAAGTTCCTGCAGTTTTCACTGTAAAACCGAGTTGGAGCTCGTACCTCCCCATATATATGTATGGAGTGGAGTTTGCAACTGAAAAGAAACTTTGTGTTCCCAACAAGCTAGGTGAAGTACGGCTTTCACACACACACATCTTTCAGAACTGAGCATTTGGAGAGACGTTCGTTCATCTAGCACAAATGGAACGGGTTGCAGGAGAAAATTTTACTCTGGTTTCTCAGTCTGTTTCCTAGTGCCGGTTTGAAGTTCCTGCAGTTTTCACTGTAAAACCTGGTTGGAGCTTGTACCTCCCCATATATATGTAAGGAGTGGAGTTTGCAACAGAAAAGAAACTTTGTGTTCCCAAAAAGCTAGGTGAAGTACGGCTTTCACACACACATATCTCTCAGAACTGAGCATGTGGAGAGACCTTCGTTCATCTAGCAGAAAAGGAACGGGTTGCAGGAGAAACTTTTACTCTGGTTTCTCAGTCTGTTTCCTAGTGCCGGTTTGAAGTTCCTGCAGTTTTCACTGTAAAACCTGGTTGGAGCTTGTACCTCCCCATATATATGTAAGGAGTGGAGTTTGCAACTGAAAAGAAACTTTGTGTTCCCAAAAAGCTAGGTGAAGTACGGCTTTCACACACACATATCTCTCAGAACTGAGCATGTGGAGAGACGTTCGTTCATCTAGCAGAAAAGGAACGGGTTGCAGGAGAAACTTTGACTCTGGTTTCTCAGTCTGTTTCCTAGTGCCGGTTCGAATTTCCTGCAGTTTTCACTGTAAAACCGAGTTGGAGCTAGTACCTCCCCATATATATGTATGGAGTGGAGATTGCAACTGAAAAGAAACTTTGTGTTCCCAACAAGCTAGGTGAAGGACGGCTTTCACACACACTTATCTCTCAGAACTGAGCATGTGGAGAGACGTTCGTTCATCTAGCACAAAGGGAACGGGTTGCAGGACAAACTTTACTGTGGTTTCTCAGTCTGTTTCCTAGTGCCGGTTTGAAGTTCCTGCAGTTTTCACTGTAAAACCTGGTTGGAGCTAGTACCTCCCCATATATATGTATGGAGTGGAGTTTGCAACTGAAAAGAAAGTTTGTGTTCCCAACAAGCTAGGTGAAGAACGGCTTTCACACACACTTATCCCTCAGAACTGTGCAGGTGGAGAGACGATCGTTCATCTAGCACATAGGAAACGGGTTGCAGGAGAAACTTTTACTCTGGATTCTCAGTCTGTTTCCTAGTGCTGGTTTGAAATTCCTGCAGTTTTCACTGTAAAACCGAGTTGGAGCTAGTACCTCCCCATATATATGTATGGAGTGGAGTTTGCAACTGAAAAGAAACTTTGTGTTCCCAACAAGCTAGGTGAAGGACGGCTTTCACACACACTTATCTCTCAGAACTGAGCATGTGGAGAGACGTTCGCTCATCTAGCACAAAGGGAACGTGTTGCAGGAGAAACTTTTACTGTGGTTTCTCAGTCTGTTTCCTAGTGCCGGTTTGAAGTTCCTGCAGTTTTCACTGTAAAACCGAGTTGGAGCTAGTACCTCCCCATATATATGTATGGAGTGGAGTTTGCAACTGAAAAGAAACTTTATGTTCCCAAAAAGCTAGCTGAAGTACGGCTTTCACACACACACATCTCTCCGAACTGAGCATGTGGAGAGACGTTCGTTCATGTAGCACAAAGGGAACAGGTTGCAGGAGAAACTTTTACTCTGGTTTCTCAGTCTGTTTCCTAGTGCCGGTTTGAATTTCCTGCAGTTTTCACTGTAAAACCGAGTTGGAGCTAGTACCTCCCCATATATATGTTTGGAGTGGAGTTTGCAACTGAAAAGAAACTTTATGTTCCCAAAAAGCTAGCTGAAGGACGGCTTTCACACACACACATCTCTCAGAACTGAGCATGTGGAGAGACGTTCGTTCATCTAGCACAAAGGAACAGGTTGTAGGAGAAACTTTTACTCTGGTTTCTCAGTCTGTTTCCCAGTGCCGGTTTGAAGTTCCTGCAGTTTTAACTGTAAAACCGACTTGGAGCTAGTACCTCCCCATATATAAGTATGGAGTGGAGTTTGCAAATGAAAAGAAACTTTGTGTTCCCAACAAGCTAGGTGAAGGACGGCTTTCACACACACTTATCTCTCAGAACTGAGCATGTGGAGAGACGTTCGTTCATCTAGCACAAAGGGAACGGGTTGCAGGAGAAACTTTTACTCTGGTTTCTCAGTCTGTTTCCTAGTGCCGGTTTGAAGTTCCTGCAGTTTTCACTGTAAAACCGATTTGGAGCTAGTACCTCCCCATATATATGTATGGAGTGGAGTTTGCAACTGAAAAGAAACTTTGTGTTCCCAACAAGCTAGGTGAAGGACGGCTTTCACACACACACATCTTTCAGAACTGAGCATTTGGAGAGACGTTCGTTCATCTAGCACAAAGGGAACGGGTTGCAGGAGAAAATTTTACTCTGGTTTCTCAGTCTGTTTCCTAGTGCCGGTTTGAAGTTCCTGCAGTTTTCACTGTAAAACCGAGTTGGAGCTAGTACCTCCCCATATATATGTATGGAGTGGAGTTTGCAACTGAAAAGAAACTTTGTGTTCCCAACAAGCTAGGTGAAGGACGGCTTTCACACACACTTATCTCTCAGAACTGAGCAGGTGGAGAGACGATCGTTCATCTAGCACATAGGAAACGGGTTGCAGGAGAAACTTTTACTCTGGATTCTCAGTCTGTTTCCTAGTGCTGGTTTGAAGTTCCTGCAGTTTTCACTGTAAAACCGAGTTGGAGCTAGTACCTCCCCATATATATGTACGGAGTGGAGTTTGCAACTGAAAAGAAATTTGTGTTCCCAACAAGCTAGGTGAAGGACGGCTTTCACACACACTTATCTCTCAGAACTGAGCATGTGGAGAGACGTTCGCTCATTTAGCACAAAGGGAACGGGTTGCAGGAGAAACTTTTACTGTGGTTTCTCAGTCTGTTTCCTAGTGCCGGTTTGAAGTTCCTGCAGTTTTCACTGTAAAACCGAGTTGGAGCTAGTACCTCCCCATATATATGTATGGAGTGGAGTTTGCAACTGAAAAGAAACTTTATGTTCCCAAAAAGCTAGCTGAAGGACGGCTTTCACACACACACATCTCTCAGAACTGAGCATGTGGAGAGACGTTCGTTCATCTAGCACAAAGGGAACAGGTTGCAGGAGAAACTTTTACTCTGGTTTCTCAGTCTGTTTCCTAGTCCCGGTTTGAAGTTCCTGCAGTTTTCACTGTAAAACCGAGTTGGAGCTAGTACCTCCCCATATATATGTATGGAGTGGAGTTTGCAACTGAAAAGAAACTTTGTGTTCCCAACAAGCTAGGTGAAGGACGGCTTTCACACACACTTATCTCTCAGAACTGAGCATGTGGAGAGACGTTCGTTCATCTAGCACAAAGGGAACGGGTTGCAGGAGAAACTTTTACTCTGGTTTCTCAGTCTGTTTCCTAGTGCCGGTTTGAAGTTCCTGCAGTTTTCACTGTAAAACCGATTTGGAGCTAGTACCTCCCCTTATATATGTATGGAGTGGAGTTTGCAACTGAAAAGAAACTTTATGTTCCCAAAAAGCTAGGTGAAGGACGGCTTTCACACACACACATCTCTCAGAACTGAGCATGTGGAGAGACGTTCGTTCATCTAGCACAAAGGAACAGGTTGCAGGATAAACTTTTACTCTGGTTTCTCAGTCTGTTTCCTAGTGCCGGTTTGAAGTTCCTGCAGTTTTAACTGTAAAACCGACTTGGAGCTAGTACCTCCCCATATATATGTATGGAGTGGAGTTTGCAACTGAAAAGAAACTTTGTGTTCCCAACAAGCTAGGTGAAGGACGGCTTTCACACACACTTATCTCTCAGAACTGAGCATGTGGAGAGACGTTCGTTCATCTAGCACAAAGGGAACGGGTTGCAGGAGAAACTTTTACTCTGGTTTCTCAGTCTGTTTCCTAGTGCCGGTTTGAAGTTCCTGCAGTTTTCACTGTAAAACCGATTTGGAGCTAGTACCTCCCCATATATATGTATGGAGTGGAGTTTGCAACTGAAAAGAAACTTTGTGTTCCCAACAAGCTAGGTGAAGGACGGCTTTCACACACACACATCTTTCAGAACTGAGCATTTGGAGAGACGTTCGTTCATCTAGCACAAAGGGAACGGGTTGCAGGAGAAAATTTTACTCTGGATTCTCAGTCTGTTTCCTAGTGCCGGTTTGAATTTCCTGCAGTTTTCACTGTAAAACCGAGTTGGAGCTAGTACCTCCCCATATATATGTATGGAGTGGAGTTTGCAACTGAAAAGAAACTTTGTGTTCCCAACAAGCTAGGTGAAGGACGGCTTTCACACACACTTATCTCTCAGAACTGAGCAGGTGGAGAGACGATCGTTCATCTAGCACATAGGAAACGGGTTGCAGGAGAAACTTTTACTCTGGATTCTCAGTCTGTTTCCTAGTGCTGGTTTGAAGTTCCTGCAGTTTTCACTGTAAAACCGAGTTGGAGCTAGTACCTCCCCATATATATGTACGGAGTTGAGTATGCAACTGAAAAGAAATTTGTGTTCCCAACAAGCTAGGTGAAGGACGGCTTTCACACACACTTATCTCTCAGAACTGAGCATGTGGAGAGACGTTCGCTCATCTAGCACAAAGGGAACGGGTTGCAGGAGAAACTTTTACTGTGGTTTCTCAGTCTGTTTCCTAGTGCCGGTTTGAAGTTCCTGCAGTTTTCACTGTAAAACCGAGTTGGAGCTAGTACCTCCCCATATATATGTATGGAGTGGAGTTTGCAACTGAAAAGAAACTTTATGTTCCCAAAAAGCTAGCTGAAGGACGGCTTTCACACACACACATCTCTCAGAACTGAGCATGTGGAGAGACGTTCGTTCATCTAGCACAAATGGAACAGGTTGCAGGAGAAACTTTTACTCTGGTTTCTCAGTCTGTTTCCTAGTCCCGGTTTGAAGTTCCTGCAGTTTTCACTGTAAAACCGAGTTGGAGCTAGTACCTCCCCATATATATGTATGGAGTGGAGTTTGCAACTGAAAAGAAACTTTGTGTTCCCAACAAGCTAGGTGAAGGACGGCTTTCACACACACTTATCTCTCAGAACTGAGCATGTGGAGAGTCGTTCGTTCATCTAGCACAAAGGGAACGGGTTGCAGGAGAAACTTTTACTCTGGTTTCTCAGTCTGTTTCCTAGTGCCGGTTTGAAGTTCCTGCAGTTTTCACTGTAAAACCGATTTGGAGCTAGTACCTCCCCATATATATGTATGGAGTGGAGTTTGCAGCTGAAAAGAAACTTTGTGTTCCCAACAAGCTAGGTGAAGGACGGCTTTCACACACACACATCTTTCAGAACTGAGCATTTGGAGAGACGTTCGTTCATCTAGCACAAATGGAACGGGTTGCAGGAGAAAATTTTACTCTGGTTTCTCAGTCTGTTTCCTAGTGCCGGTTTGAAGTTCCTGCAGTTTTCACTGTAAAACCTGGTTGGAGCTTGTACCTCCCCATATATATGTAAGGAGTGGAGTTTGCAACTGAAAAGAAACTTTGTGTTCCCAAAAAGCTAGGTGAAGTACGGCTTTCACACACACATATCTCTCAGAACTGAGCATGTGGAGAGACGTTCGTTCATCTAGCAGAAAAGGAACGGGTTGCAGGAGAAACTTTTACTCTGGTTTCTCAGTCTGTTTCCTAGTGCCGGTTTGAAGTTCCTGCAGTTTTCACTGTAAAACCTGGTTGGAGCTTGTACCTCCCCATATATATGTAAGGAGTGGAGTTTGCAACTGAAAAGAAACTTTGTGTTCCCAAAAAGCTAGGTGAAGTACGGCTTTCACACACACATATCTCTCAGAACTGAGCATGTGGAGATACGTTCGTTCATCTAGCAGAAAAGGAACGGGTTGCAGGAGAAACTTTTACTCTGGTTTCTCAGTCTGTTTCCTAGTGCCGGTTTGAAGTTCCTGCAGTTTTCACTGTAAAACCGAGTTGGAGCTAGTACCTCACCATATATATGTATGGAGTGGAGTTTGCTACTGAAAAGAAACTTTGTGATCCCAACAAGCTAGGTGAAGGACTGCTTTCACACACACTTATCTCTCAGAACTGAGCATGTGGAGAGACGTTCGCTCATCTAGCACAAAGGGAACGGGTTGCAGGAGAAACTTTTACTCTGGTTTCTCAGTTTGTTTCCTAGTGCCGGTTTGAAGTTCCTGCAGTTTTCACTGTAAAACCGACTTGGAGCTAGTACCTCCCCATATATATGTATGGAGTGGAGTTTGCAACTGAAAAGAAACTTTGTGTTCCCAACATGCTAGGTGAAGGACGGCTTTCACACACACTTATCTCTCAGAACTGAGCATGTGGAGAGACGTTCGTTCATCTAGCACAAAGGGAACGGGTTGCAGGAGAAACTTTTACTCTGGTTTCTCAGTCTGTTTCCTAGTGCCGGTTCGAATTTCCTGCAGTTTTCACTGTAAATCCGAGTTGGAGCTAGTACCTCCCCATATATATGTATGGAGTGGAGTTTGCAACTGAAAAGAAACTTTGTGTTCCCAACAAGCTAGGTGAAGGACGGCTTTCACACACACTTATCTCTCAGAACTGAGCATGTGGAGAGACGTTCGCTCATCTATCACAAAGGGAACGGGTTGCAGGAGAAACTTTTACTGTGGTTTCTCAGTCTGTTTCCTAGTGCCGGTTTGAAGTTCCTGCAGTTTTCACTGTAAAACCGAGTTGGAGCTAGTGCCTCCCCATATATATGTATGGAGTGGAGTTTGCAACTGAAAAGAAAATTTATGTTCCCAAAAAGCTAGCTGAAGTACGGCTTTCACACACACACATCTCTCAGAACTGAGCATGTGGAGAGACGTTCGTTCATCTAGCACAAAGGGAACAGGTTGCAGGAGAAACTTTTACTCTGGTTTCTCAGCCTGTTTCCTAGTGCCGGTTTGAAGTTCCTGCAGTTTTCACTGTAAAACCGAGTTGGAGCTAGTACCTCCCCATATATATGTATTGAGTGGAGTTTGCAACTGAAAAGAAACTTTGTGTTCCCAACAAGCTAGGTGAAGGACGGCTTTCACACACACTTATCTCTCAGAACTGAGCATGTGGAGAGACGTTCGTTCATCTAGCACAAAGGGAACGGGTTGCAGGAGAAACTTTTACTCTGGTTTCTCAGTCTGTTTCCTAGTGCCGGTTTGAAGTTCCTGCAGTTTTCACTGTAAAACCGATTTGGAGCTAGTACCTCCCCATATATATGTATGGAGTGGAGTTTGCAACTGAAAAGAAACTTTGTGTTCCCAACAAGCTAGGTGAAGGACGGCTTTCACACACACACATCTTTCAGAACTGAGCATTTGGAGAGACGTTCGTTCATCTAGCACAAATGGAACGGGTTGCAGGAGAAAATTTTACTCTGGTTTCTCAGTCTGTTTCCTAGTGCCGGATTGAATTTCCTGCAGTTTTCACTGTTAAACCGAGTTGGAGCTAGTACCTCCCCATATATATGTATGGAGTGGAGTTTGCAAATGAAAAGAAACTTTGTGTTCCCAACAAGCTAGGTGAAGGACGGCTTTCACACACAAACATCTTTCAGAACTGAGCATTTGGAGAGACTTTCGTTCATCTAGCACAAAGGGAACGGGTTGCAGGAGAAAATTTTACTCTGGTTTCTCAGTCTGTTTCCTAGTGCCGGTTTGAATTTCTTGCAGTTTTCACTGTAAAACCTGGTTGGAGCTAGTACCTCCCCATATATATGTAAGGAGTGGAGTATGCAACTGAAAAGAAACTTTGTGTTCCCAAAAAGTTAGGTGAAGTACGGCTTTCACACACACATATCTCTCAGAACTGAGCATGTGGAGAGACGTTCGTTCATCTAGCAGAAAAGGAACGGGTTGCAGGAGAAACTTTACTGTGGTTTCTCAGTCTGTTTCCTAGTGCCGGTTTGAAGTTCCTGCAGTTTTCACTGTAAAACCGACTTGGAGCTAGTACCTCCCCATATATATGTATGGAGTGGAGTTTGCAACTGAAAAGAAACTTTGTGTTCCCAACAAGCTAGGTGAAGGACGGCTTTCACACACACTTATCTCTCAGAACTGAGCATGTGGAGATACGTTCGCTCATCTAGCACAAAGGGAACGGGTTGCAGAAGAAACTATTACTCTGGTTTCTCAGTGTGTTTCCTAGTGCCGGTTTGAAGTTCCTGCAGTTTTCACTGTAAAACCGAGTTGGAGCTAGTACCTCCCCATATATATGTATGGAGTGGAGTTTGCAACTGAAAAGAAACTTTGTGTTCCCAACATGCTAGGTGAAGGACGGCTTTCACACACACTTATCTCTCAGAACTGAGCAGGTGGATAGACGTTCGCTCATCTAGCACAAAGGGAAAGGTTTGCAGGAGAAACTTTTACTCTGGTTTCTCAGTCTGTTTCCTAGTGCCGGTTCGAATTTCCTGCAGTTTTCACTGTAAAACCGAGTTGGAGCTAGTACCTCCCCATATATATGTATGGAGTGGAGTTTGCAACTGAAAAGAAACTTTGTGTTCCCACCAAGCTAGGTGAAGAACGGCTTTCACACACACTTATCTCTCAGAACTGAGCAGGTGGAGAGACGATCGTTCATCTAGCACATAGAAAACGGGTTGCAGGGGAAACTTTTACTCTGGATTCTCAGTCTGTTTCCTAGTGCTGGTTTGAAGTTCCTGCACTTTTCACTGTAAATCCGAGTTGGAGCTATTACCTCCCCATATATATGTATGGAGTGGAGTTTGCAACTGAAAAGAAACTTTGTTTTCCCAACAAGCTAGGTGAAGGACGGCTTTCACACACACTTATCTCTCAGAACTGAGCATGTGGAGAGACGTTCGTTCATCTAGCACAAAGGGAACGGGTTGCAGGAGAAACTTTACTGTGGTTCCTCAGTCTGTTTCCTAGTGCCGGTTTGAAGTTCCTGCAGTTTTCACTGTAAAACCTGGTTGGAGCTAGTACCTCCCCATATATATGTATGGAGTGGAATTTGCAACTGAAAAGAAACTTTGTGTTCCCACCAAGCTAGGTGAAGGACGGCTTTCACACACACTTATCTCTCAGAACTGAGCATGTGGAAAGACGTTCGCTCATCTAGCACAAAGGGAACGGGTTGCAGGAGAAACTTTTACTCTGGTTTCTCAGTCTGTTTCCTAGTGCCGGTTTGAAGTTCCTGCAGTTTTCACTGTAAAACCGAGTTGGAGATAGTACCTCCCCATATATATGTATGGAGTGGAGTTTGCAACTGAAAAGAAACTTTGTGTTCCCAACAAGCTAGGTGAAGGACGGCTTTCACACACACTTATCTCTCAGAACTGAGCATGTGGAGAGACGTCCGTTCATCTAGCACAAAGGGAACGGGTTGCAGGAGAAACTTTACTGTGGTTTCTCAGTCTGTTTCCTAGTGCCGGTTTGAAGTTCCTGCAGTTTTCACTGTAAAACCTGGTTGGAGCTAGTACCTCCCCATATATATGTATGGAGTGGAGTTTGCAACTGAAAAGAAACTTTGTATTCCCACCAAGGTAGGTGAAGGACGGCTTTCACACACACTTATCTCTCAGAACTGAGCAGGTGGAGAGACGATCGTTCATCTAGCACATAGGAAACGGGTTGCAGGAGAAACTTTTACTCTGGATTCTCAGTCTGTTTCCTAGTGCTGGTTTGAAGTTCCTGCAGTTTTCACTGTAAAACCGAGTTGGAGCTAGTACCTTCCCATATATATGTATGGAGTGGAGTTTGCAACTGAAAAGAAACTTTGTGTTCCCAACAAGCTAGGTGAAGGACGGCTTTCACACACAATTATCTCTCAGAACTGAGCATGTGGAGAGACGTTCGCTCATCTAGCACAAAGGGAACGGGTTGCAGGAGAAACTTTTACTGTGGATTCTCAGTCTGTTTCCTAGTGCCGGTTTGAAGTTCCTGCAGTTTTCACTGTAAAACCGAGTTGGAGATAGTACCTCCCCATATATATGTATGGAGTGGAGTTTGCAACTGAAAAGAAATTTGTGTTCCCAAAAAGCTAGCTGAAGGACGGCTTTCACACACACACATCTCTCAGAACTGAGCATGTGGAGAGACGTTCGCTCATGTAGCACAAATGGAACGGGTTGCAGGAGAAACTATTACTCTGGTTTCTCAGTCTGTTTCCTAGTGCCGGTTTGAAGTTCCTGCAGTTTTCACTGTAAAACCGAGTTGGAGCTAGTACCTCCCCATATATATGTATGGAGTGGAGTTTGCAACTGAAAAGGAACTTTGTGTTCCCAACAAGCTAGGTGAAGGACGGCTTTCACACACACTTATCTCTCAGAACTGAGCATGTGGAGAGACGTTAGTTCATCTAGCACAAAGGGAACGGGTTGCAGGAGAAACTTTTACTCTGGTTTCTCAGTCTGTTTCCTAGTGCCGGTTCGAATTTCCTGCAGTTTTCACTGTAAAACCGAGTTGGATCTAGTACCTCCCCATATATATGTATGGAGTAGAGTTTGCAACTGAAAAGAAACTTTGTGTTCCCAACAAGCTAGGTGAAGGACGGCTTTCACACACACTTATCTCTCAGAACTGAGCATGTGGAGAGACGTTCGTTCATCTAGCACAAAGGGAACGGGTTGCAGGACAAAATTTTACTGTGGTTTCTCAGTCTGTTTCCTAGTGCCGGTTTGAAGTTCCTGCAGTTTTCACTGTAAAACCTGGTTGGAGCTAGTACCTCCCCATATATATGTATTTAGTGGAGTTTGCAACTGAAAAGAAACTATGTGTTCCCACCAAGCTAGTTGAAGAACGGCTTTCACACACACTTATCCCTCAGAACTGAGCAGGTGGAGAGACGATCGTTCATCTAGCACATAGGAAACGGGTTGCAGGAGAAACTTTTACTCTGGATTCTCAGTCTGTTTTCTAGTGCCGGTTTGAAGTTCCTGCAGTTTTCACTGTAAAACCGAGTTGGAGCTAGTACCTCCCCATATATATGTATGGAGTGGAGTTTGCAACTGAAAAGAAACTTTGTGTTCCCAACAAGCTAGGTGAAGGACGGCTTTCACACACACTTATCTCTCAGAACTGAGCATGTGGAGAGACGTTCGCTCATCTAGCACAAAGTGAACGGGTTGCAGGAGAAACTTTTACTGTGGTTTCTCAGTCTGTTTCCTAGTGCCGGTTTGAAGTTCCTGCAGTTTTCACTGTAAAAACGAGTTGGAGCTAGTACCTCCCCATATATATGTATGGAGTGGAGTTTGCAACTGAAAAGAAACTTTATGTTCCCAAAAAGCTAGCTGAAGTACGGCTTTCACACACACACATCTCTCAGAACTTAGCATGTGGATAGACGTTCGTTCATCTAGCACAAAGGGAACAGGTTGCAGGAGAAACTTTTACTCTGGTTTCTCAGTCTGTTTCCTAGTGCCGGTTTGAAGTTCCTGCAGTTTTCACTGTAAAACCGAGTTGAAGCTAGTACCTCCCCATATATATTTATGGAGTGGAGTTTGCAACTTAAAAGAAACTTTATGTTCCCAAAAAGCTAGGTGAAGGACGGCTTTCACACACACACATCTCTCAGAACTGAGCATGTGGAGAGACGTTCGTTCATCTAGCACAAAGGGAACAGGTTGCAGGATAAACTTTTACTCTGGTTTCTCAGTCTGTTTCCTAGTGCCGGTTTGAAGTTCCTGCAGTTTTCACTGTAAAACCGACTTGGAGCTAGCACCTCCCCATATATATGTATGGAGTGGAGTTTGCAACTGAAAAGAAACTTTGTGTTCCCAACAAGCTAGGTGAAGGACGGCTTTCACACACACTTATCTCTCAGAACTGAGCATGTGGAGAGACGTTCGTTCATCTAGCACAAAGGGAACGGGTTGCAGGAGAAACTTTTACTCTGGTTTCTCAGTCTGTTTCCTAGTGCCGGTTTGAAGTTCCGGCAGTTTTCACTGTAAAACCGATTTGGAGCTAGTACCTCCCCATATATATGTATGGAGTGGAGTTTGCAACTGAAAAGAAACTTTGTGTTCCCAACAAGCTAGGTGAAGGACGGCTTTCACACACACTTATCTCTCAGAACTGAGCATGTGGAGAGACGTTCGTTCATCTAGCACAAAGGGAACGGGTTGCAGGAGAAACTTTTACTCTGGTTTCTCAGTCTGTTTCCTAGTGCCGGTTCGAATTTTCTGCAGTTTTCACTGTAAAACCGAGTTGGGGCTAGTACCTCCCCATATATATGTATGGAGTGGAGTTTGCAACTGAAAAGAAACTTTGTGTTCCCAACAAGCTAGGTGAAGTACGGCTTTCACACACACTTATCTCTCAGAACTGAGCATGTGGAGAGACGTTCGTTCATCTAGCACAAAGGGAACGGGTTGCAGGACAAACTTTACTGTGGTTTCTCAGTCTGTTTCCTAGTGCCGGTTTGAAGTTCCTGCAGTTTTCACTGTAAAACCTGGTTGGAGCTAGTACCTCCCCATATATATGTATGGAGTGGAGTTTGCAACTGAAAAGAAACTTTGTGTTCCCACCAAGCTAGGTGAAGAACGGGTTTCACACACAATTATCCCTCAGAACTGAGCAGGTGGAGAGACGATCGTTCATCTAGCACATAGGAAACGGGTTGCAGGAGAAACTTTTACTCTGGATTCTCAGTCTGTTTCCTAGTGCTGGTTTGAAATTCCTGCAGTTTTCACTGTAAAACCGAGTTGGAGCTAGTACCTCCCCATATATATGTATGGAGTGGAGTTTGCAACTGAAAAGAAACTTTGCGTTCCCAACAAGCTAGGTGAAGGACGGCTTTCACACACACTTATCTCTCAGAACTGAGCATGTGGAGAGACGTTCGCTCATCTAGCACAAAGGGAACGGGTTGCAGGAGAAACTTTTACTGTGGTTTCTCAGTCTGTTTCCTAGTGCCGGTTTGAAGTTCCTGCAGTTTTCACTGTAAAAACGAGTTGGAGCTAGTACCTCCCCATATATATGTATGGAGTGGAGTTTGCAACTGAAAAGAAACTATATGTTCCCAAAAAGCTAGGTGAAGGACGGCTTTCACACACACACATCTCTCAGAACTGAGCATGTGGAGAGACGTTCGTTCATCTAGCACAAAGGGAACAGGTTGCAGGATAAACTTTTACTCTGGTTTCTCAGTCTGTTTCCTAGTGCCGGTTTGAAGTTCCTGCAGTTTTCACTGTAAAACCGATTTGGAGCTAGTACCTCGCCATATATATGTATGGAGTGGAGTTTGCAACTGAAAAGAAACTTTGTGTTCCCAACAAGCTAGGTGAAGTACGGCTTTCACACACACATATCTCTCAGAACTGAGCACGTGGAGAGACGTTCGTTCATCTAGCAGAAAGGGAACGGGTTGCAGGAGAAACTTTTACTCTGGTTTCTCAGTATGTTTCCTAGTGCCGGTTTGAAGTTCCTGCAGTTTTCACTGTAAAACCGAGTTGGAGCTAGTACCTCCCCATATATATGTATGGAGTGGAGTTTGCAACTGAAAAGAAACTTTGTGTTCCCAACAAGCTAGGTGAAGGACGGCTTTCACACACACACATCTTTCAGAACTGAGCATTTGGAGAGACGTTCGTTCATCTAGCACAAAGGGAACGGGTTGCAGTAGAAACTTTTACTCTGGTTTCTCAGTCTGTTTCCTAGTGCCGGTTTGAAGTTCCTGCAGTTTTCACTGTTAAACCGAGTTGGAGCTAGTACCTCCCCATATATATGTATGGAGTGGAGTTTGCAAATGAAAAGAAACTTTGTGTTCCCAACAAGCTAGGTGAAGGACGGCTTTCACACACAAACATCTTTCAGAACTGAGCATTTGGAGAGACGTTCTTTCATCTAGCACAAAGGGAACGGGTTGCAGGAGAAACTTTTACTCTGGTTTCTCAGTCAGTTTCCTAGTGCCGGTTTGAAGTTCCTGCAGTTTTCACTGTAAAACCGAGTTGGAGCTAATACCTCCCCATATATAAGTATGGAGTGGAGTTTGCAACTGAAAAGAAAGTTTGTGTTCCCACCAAGCTAGGTGAAGAACGGCTTTCACACACACTTATCTCTCAGAACTGAGCAGGTGGAGAGACGATCGTTCATCTAGCACATAGGAAACGGGTTGCAGGAGAAACTTTTACTCTGGATTCTCAGTCTGTTTCCTAGTGCTGGTTAGAAGTTCCTGCAGTTTTCACTGTAAAACCGATTTGGAGCTAGTACCTCCCCATATATATGTATGGAGTGGAGTTTGCAACTGAATAGAAACTTTGTGTTCCCAACAAGCTAGGTGAAGGACGGCTTTCACACACACTTATCTCTCAGAACTGAGCATGTGGAGAGACGTTCGCTCATCTAGCACAAAGGGAACGGGTTGCAGGAGAAACTTTTACTGTGGTTTCTCAGACTGTTTCCTAGTGCCGGTTTGAAGTTCCTGCAGTTTTCACTGTAAAATCGAGTTGGAGCTAGTACATCCCCATATATATGTATGGAGTGGAGTTTGCTACTGAAAAGAAACTTTATGTTCCCAAAAAGCTAGCTAAAGGACGGCTTTCACACACACACATCTCTCAGAACTGAGCATGTGGAGAGACGTTCGTTCATCTAGCACAAAGGGAACAGGTTGCAGGAGAAACTTTTACTCTGGTTTCTCAGTCTGTTTCCTAGTGCCGGTTTGAAGTTCCTGCAGTTTTCACTGTAAAACCGAGTTGGAGCTAGTAACTCCCCATATATATGTATGGAGTGGAGTTTGCAACTGAAAAGAAACTTTGTGTTCCCAACAAGCTAGGTGAAGGACGGCTTTCACACACATTTATCTCTCAGAACTGAGCATGTGGAGAGACGTTCGTTCATCTAGCACAAAGGGAACGGGTTGCAGGAGAAACTTTTACTCTGGTTTCTCAGTCTGTTTCCTAGTGCCGGTTTGAAGTTCCTGCAGTTTTCACTGTAAAACCGAGTTGGAGCTAGTACCTCCCCATATATATGTATGGAGTGGAGTTTGCAACTGAAAAGAAACTTTGTGTTCCCACCAAGCTAGGTGAAGGACGGCTTTCACACACACTTATCTCTCAGAACTGAGCATGTGGAGAGACGTTCGTTCATCTAGCACAAAGGGAACGGGTTGCAGGAGAAACTTTACTGTGGTTCCTCAGTCTGTTTCCTAGTGCCGGTTTGAAGTTCCTGCAGTTTTCACTGTAAAACCTGGTTGGATCTAGTACCTCCCCATATATATGTATGGAGTGGAGTTTGCAACTGAAAAGAAACTTTGTGTTCCCACCAAGGTAGGTGAAGGACGGCTTTCACACACACTTATCTCTCAGAACTGAGCATGTGGAGAGACGTTCGCTCATCTAGCACAAAGGGAACGGGTTGCAGGAGAAACTTTTACTCTGGTTTCTCAGTCTGTTTCCTAGTGCCGGTTTGAAGTTCCTGCAGTTTTCACTGTAAAACCGAGTTGGAGCTAGTACCTCCCCATATATATGTATGGACTGGAGTTTGCAACTGAAAAGAAACTTTGTGTTCCCAACAAGCTAGGTGAAGGACGGCTTTCACACACACTTATCTCTCAGAACTGAGCATGTGGAGAGACGTCCGTTCATCTAGCACAAAGGGAACGGGTTGCAGGAGAAACTTTACTGTGGTTTCTCAGTCTGTTTCCTAGTGCCGGTTTGAAGTTCCTGCAGTTTTCACTGTAAAACCTGGTTGGAGCTAGTACCTCCCCATATATATGTATGGAGTGGAGTTTGCAACTGAAAAGAAACTTTGTATTCCCACCAAGCTAGGTGAAGAACGGCTTTCACACACACTTATCTCTCAGAACTGAGCAGGTGGAGAGACGATCGTTCATCTAGCACATAGGAAACGGGTTGCAGGAGAAACTTTTACTCTGGATTCTCAGTCTGTTTCCTAGTGCTGGTTTGAAGTTCCTGCAGTTTTCACTGTAAAACCGAGTTGGAGCTAGTACCTCCCCATATATATGTATGGAGTGGAGTTTGCAACTGAAAAGAAACTTTGTGTTCCCAACAAGCTAGGTGAAGGACGGCTTTCACACACAATTATCTCTCAGAACTGAGCATGTGGAGAGACGTTCGCTCATCTAGCACAAAGGGAACGGGTTGCAGGAGAAACTTTTACTGTGGATTCTCAGTCTGTTTCCTAGTGCCGGTTTGAAGTTCCTGCAGTTTTCACTGTAAAACCGAGTTGGAGCTAGTACCTCCCCATATATATGTATGGAGTGGAGTTTGCAACTGAAAAGAAATTTGTGTTCCCAAAAAGCTAGCTGAAGGACGGCTTTCACACACACACATCTCTCAGAACTGAGCATGTGGAGAGACGTTCGCTCATGTAGCACAAATGGAACGGGTTGCAGGAGAAACTATTACTCTGGTTTCTCAGTCTGTTTCCTAGTGCCGGTTTGAAGTTCCTGCAGTTTTCACTGTAAAACCGAGTTGGAGCTAGTACCTCCCCATATATATGTATGGAGTGGAGTTTGCAACTGAAAAGGAACTTTGTGTTCCCAACAAGCTAGGTGAAGGACGGCTTTCACACACACTTATCTCTCAGAACTGAGCATGTGGAGAGACGTTCGTTCATCTAGCACAAAGGGAACGGGTTGCAGGAGAAACTTTTACTCTGGTTTCTCAGTCTGTTTCCTAGTGCCGGTTCGAATTTCCTGCAGTTTTCACTGTAAAACCGAGTTGGATCTAGTACCTCCCCATATATATGTATGGAGTAGAGTTTGCAACTGAAAAGAAACTTTGTGTTCCCAACAAGCTAGGTGAAGGACGGCTTTCACACACACTTATCTCTCAGAACTGAGCATGTGGAGAGACGTTCGCTCATCTAGCACAAAGGGAACGGGTTGCAGGAGAAACTTTTACTGTGGTTTCTCAGTCTGTTTCCTAGTGCCGGTTTGAAGTTCCTGCAGTTTTCACTGTAAAAACGAGTTGGAGCTAGTACCTCCCCATATATATGTATGGAGTGGAGTTTGCAACTGAAAAGAAACTTTATGTTCCCAAAAAGCTAGGTGAAGGACGGCTTTCACACACACTTATCTCTCAGAACGGAGCATGTGGATAGACGTTCGTTCATCTAGCACAAAGGGAACGGGTTGCAGGAGAAACTTTTACTCTGGTTTCTCAGTCTGTTTCCTAGTGCCGGTTTGAAGTTCCGGCAGTTTTCACTGTAAAACCGATTTGGAGCTAGTACCTCCCCATATATATGTATGGAGTGGAGTTTGCAACTGAAAAGAAACTTTGTGTTCCCAACAAGCTAGGTGAAGGACGGCTTTCACACACACTTATCTCTCAGAACTGAGCATGTGGAGAGACGTTCGTTCATCTAGCACAAAGGGAACGGGTTGCAGGAGAAACTTTTACTCTGGTTTCTCAGTCTGTTTCCTAGTGCCGGTTCGAATTTTCTGCAGTTTTCACTGTAAAACCGAGTTGGGGCTAGTACCTCCCCATATATATGTATGGAGTGGAGTTTGCAACTGAAAAGAAACTTTGTGTTCCCAACAAGCTAGGTGAAGTACGGCTTTCACACACACTTATCTCTCAGAACTGAGCATGTGGAGAGACGTTCGTTCATCTAGCACAAAGGGAACGGGTTGCAGGAGAAACTTTACTGTGGTTTCTCAGTCTGTTTCCTAGTGCCGGTTTGAAGTTCCTGCAGTTTTCACTGTAAAACTTGGTTGGAGCTAGTACCTCCCCATATATATGTATGGAGTGGAGTTTGCAACTGAAAAGAAACTTTGTGTTCCCACCAAGCTAGGTGAAGAACGGCTTTCACACACAATTATCCCTCAGAACTGAGCAGGTGGAGAGACGATCGTTCATCTAGCACATAGGAAACGGGTTGCAGGAGAAACTTTTACTCTGGATTCTCAGTCTGTTTCCTAGTGCTGGTTTGAAATTCCTGCAGTTTTCACTGTAAAACCGAGTTGGAGCTAGTACCTCCCCATATATATGTATGGAGTGGAGTTTGCAACTGAAAAGAAACTTTGCGTTCCCAACAAGCTAGGTGAAGGACGGCTTTCACACACACTTATCTCTCAGAACTGAGCATGTGGAGAGACGTTCGCTCATCTAGCACAAAGGGAACGGGTTGCAGGAGAAACTTTTACTGTGGTTTCTCAGTCTGTTTCCTAGTGCCGGTTTGAAGTTCCTGCAGTTTTCACTGTAAAAACGAGTTGGAGCTAGTACCTCCCCATATATATGTATGGAGTGGAGTTTGCAACTGAAAAGAAACTTTATGTTCCCAAAAAGCTAGCTGAAGTACGGCTTTCACACACACACATCTCTCAGAACTGAGCATGTGGAGAGACGTTCGTTCATCTAGCAGAAAGGGAACGGGTTGCAGGAGAAACTTTTACTCTGGTTTCTCAGTATGTTTCCTAGTGCCGGTTTGAAGTTCCTGCAGTTTTCACTGTAAAACCGAGTTGGAGCTAGTACCTCCCCATATATATGTATGGAGTGGAGTTTGCAACTGAAAAGAAACTTTGTGTTCCCAACAAGCTAGGTGAAGGACGGCTTTCACACACACACATCTTTCAGAACTGAGCATTTGGAGACACGTTCGTTCATCTAGCACAAAGGGAACGGGTTGCAGGAGAAACTTTTACTCTGGTTTCTCAGTCTGTTTCCTAGTGCCGGTTTGAAGTTCCTGCAGTTTTCACTGTTAAACCGAGTTGGAGCTAGTACCTCCCCATATATATGTATGGAGTGGAGTTTGCAAATGAAAAGAAACTTTGTGTTCCCAACAAGCTAGGTGAAGGACGGCTTTCACACACAAACATCTTTCAGAACTGAGCATTTGGAGAGACGTTCTTTCATCTAGCACAAAGGGAACGGGTTGCAGGAGAAACTTTTACTCTGGTTTCTCAGTCTGTTTCCTAGTGCCGGTTTGAAGTTCCTGCAGTTTTCACTGTAAAACCTGGTTGGAGCTAATACCTCCCCATATATAAGTATGGAGTGGAGTTTGCAACTGAAAAGAAAGTTTGTGTTCCCACCAAGCTAGGTGAAGAACGGCTTTCACACACACTTATCTCTCAGAACTGAGCAGGTGGAGAGACGATCGTTCATCTAGCACATAGGAAACGGGTTGCAGGAGAAACTTTTACTCTGGATTCTCAGTCTGTTTCCTAGGCTGGTTTGAAGTTCCTGCAGTTTTCACTGTAAAACCGATTTGGAGCTAGTACCTCCCCATATATATGTATGGAGTGGAGTTTGCAACTGAAAAGAAACTTTGTGTTCCCAACAAGCTAGGTGAAGGACGGCTTTCACACACAGTTATCTCTCAGAACTGAGCATGTGGAGAGACGTTCGCTCATCTAGCACAAAGGGAACGGGTTGCAGGAGAAACTTTTACTGTGGTTTCTCAGACTGTTTCCTAGTGCCGGTTTGAAGTTCCTGCAGTTTTCACTGTAAAATCGAGTTGGAGCTAGTACATCCCCATATATATGTATGGAGTGGAGTTTGCAACTGAAAAGAAACATTATGTTCCCAAAAAGCTAGCTAAAGGACGGCTTTCACACACACACATCTCTCAGAACTGAGCATGTGGAGAGACGTTCGTTCATCTAGCACAAAGGGAACAGGTTGCAGGAGAAACTTTTACTCTGGTTTCTCAGTCTGTTTCCTAGTGCCGGTTTGAAGTTCCTGCAGTTTTCACTGTAAAACCGAGTTGGAGCTAGTACCTCCCCATATATATGTATGGAGTGGAGTTTGCAACTGAAAAGAAACTTTGTGTTCCCAACAAGCTAGGTGAAGGACGGCTTTCACACACATTTATCTCTCAGAACTGAGCATGTGGAGAGACGTTCGTTCATCTAGCACAAAGGGAACGGGTTGCAGGAGAAACTTTTACTGTGGTTTCTCAGTCTGTTTCCTAGTGCCGGTTTGAAGTTCCTGCAGTTTTCACTGTAAAACCGAGTTGGAGCTAGTACCTCCCCATATATATGTATGGAGTGGAGTTTGCAACTGAAAAGAAACTTTGTGTTCCCACCAAGCTAGGTGAAGGACGGCTTTCACACACACTTATCTCTCAGAACTGAGCATGTGGAGAGACGTTCGTTCATCTAGCACAAAGGGAACGGGTTGCAGGAGAAACTTTACTGTGGTTTCTCAGTCTGTTTCCTAGTGCCGGTTTGAAGTTCCTGCAGTTTTCACTGTAAAACCTGGTTGGAGCTAGTACCTCCCCATATATATGTATGGAGTGGAGTTTGCAACTGAAAAGAAACTTTGTGTTCCCACCAAGCTAGGTGAAGAACGGCTTTCACACACACTTATCTCTCAGAACTGAGCAGGTGGAGAGACGATAGTTCATCTAGCACATAGGAAACGGGTTGCAGGAGAAACTTTTACTCTGGATTCTCAGTCTGTTTCCTAGTGCTGGTTTGAAGTTCCTGCAGTTTTCACTGTAAAACCGAGTTGGAGCTAGTACCTCCCCATATATATGTATGGAGTGGAGTTTGCAACTGAAAAGAAACTTTGTGTTCCCAACAAGCTAGGTGAAGGACGGGTTTCACACACACACATCTCTCAGAACTGAGCATGTGGATAGACGTTCGTTCATCTAGCACAAAGGGAACAGGTTGCAGGAGAAACTTTTACTCTGGTTTCTCAGTCTGTTTCCTAGTGCCGGTTTGATGTTCCTGTAGTTTTCACTGTAAAACCGAGTTGGAGCTAGTACCTCCCCATATATATGTATGGAGTGGAGTTTGCAACTTAAAAGAAACTTTATGTTCCCAAAAAGCTAGGTGAAGGACGGCTTTCACACACACACATCTCTCAGAACTGAGCATGTGGAGAGACGTTCGTTCATCTAGCACAAAGGGAACAGGTTGCAGGATAAACTTTTACTCTGGTTTCTCAGTCTGTTTCCTAGTGCCGGTTTGAAGTTCCTGCAGTTTTCACTGTAAAACCGACTTGGAGCTAGTACCTCCCCATATATATGTATGGAGTGGAGTTTGCAACTGAAAAGAAACTTTGTGTTCCCAACAAGCTAGGTGAAGGACGGCTTTCACACACACTTATCTCTCAGAACTGAGCATGTGGAGAGACGTTCGTTCATCTAGCACAAAGGGAACGGGTTGCAGGAGAAACTTTTACTCTGGTTTCTCAGTCTGTTTCCTAGTGCCGGTTTGAAGTTCCTGCAGTTTTCACTGTAAAACCGATTTGGAGCTAGTACCTCCCCATATATATGTATGGAGTGGAGTTTGCAACTGAAAAGAAACTTTGTGTTCCCAACAAGCTAGGTGAAGGACGGCTTTCACACACACTTATCTCTCAGAACTGAGCATGTGGAGAGACGTTCTTTCATCTAGCACAAAGGGAACGGGTTGCAGGAGAAACTTTTACTCTGGTTTCTCAGTCTGTTTCCTAGTGCCGGTTCGAATTTCCTGCAGTTTTCACTGTAAAACCGAGTTGGGGCTAGTACCTCCCCATATATATGTATGGAGTGGAGTTTGCAACTGAAAAGAAACTTTGTGTTCCCAACAAGCTAGGTGAAGGACGGCTTTCACACACACTTATCTCTCAGAACTGAGCATGTGGAGAGACGTTCGTTCATCTAGCACAAAGGGAACGGGTTGCAGGACAAACTTTACTGTGGTTTCTCAGTCTGTTTCCTAGTGCCGGTTTGAAGTTCCTGCAGTTTTCACTGTAAAACCTGGTTGGAGCTAGTACCTCCCCATATATATGTATGGAGTGGAGTTTGCAACTGAAAAGAAACTTTGTGTTCCCACCAAGCTAGGTGAAGAACGGCTTTCACACACAATTATCCCTCAGAACTGAGCAGGTGGAGAGACGATCGTTCATCTAGCACATAGGAAACGGGTTGCAGTAGAAACTTTTACTCTGGATTCTCAGTCTGTTTCCTAGTGCTGGTTTGAAATTCCTGCAGTTTTCACTGTAAAACCGAGTTGGAGCTAGTACCTCCCCATATATATGTATGGAGTGGAGTTTGCAACTGAAAAGAAACTTTGCGTTCCCAACAAGCTAGGTGAAGGACGGCTTTCACACACACTTATCTCTCAGAACTGAGCATGTGGAGAGACGTTCGCTCATCTAGCACAAATGGAACGGGTTGCAGGAGAAACTTTTACTGTGGTTTCTCAGTCTGTTTCCTAGTGCCGGTTTGAAGTTCCTGCAGTTTTCACTGTAAAAACGAGTTGGAGCTAGTACCTCCCCATATATATGTATGGAGTGGAGTTTGCAACTGAAAAGAAACTTTATGTTCCCAAAAAGCTAGCTGAAGTACGGCTTTCACACACACACATCTCTCAGAACTGAGCATGTGGAGAGACGTTCGTTCATCTAGCACAAAGGGAACAGGTTGCAGGAGAAACATTTACTCTGGTTTCTCAGTCTGTTTCCTAGTTCCGGTTAGAAGTTCCTGCAGTTTTCACTGTAAAACCGAGTTGGAGCTAGTACCTCCCCATATATATGTTTGGAGTGGAGTTTGCAACGGAAAAGAAACTTTATGTTCCCAAAAAGCTAGGTGAAGGACGGCTTTCACACACACACATCTCTCAGAACTGAGCATGTGGAGAGACGTTCGTTCATCTAGCACAAAGGGAACAGGTTGCAGGATAAACTTTTACTCTGGTTTCTCAGTCTGTTTCCTAGTGCCGGTTTGAAGTTCCTGCAGTTTTCACTGTAAAACCGATTTGGAGCTAGTACCTCGCCATATATATGTATGGAGTGGAGTTTGCAACTGAAAAGAAACTTTGTGTTCCCAACAAGCTAGGTGAAGTACGGCTTTCACACACACATATCTCTCAGAACTGAGCACGTGGAGAGACGTTCGTTCATCTAGCACAAATGGAACGGGTTGCAGGAGAAACTTTTACTCTGGTTTCTCAGTCTGTTTCCTAGTGCCGGTTTGATGTTCCTGTAGTTTTCATTGTAAAACCGAGTTGGAGCTAGTACCTCCCCATATATATGTATGGAGTGGAGTTTGCAACTTAAAAGAAACTTTATGTTCCCAAAAAGCTAGGTGAAGGACGGCTTTCACACACACACATCTCTCAGAACTGAGCATGTGGAGAGACGTTCGTTCATCTAGCACAAAGGGAACAGGTTGCAGGATAAACTTTTACTCTGGTTTCTCAGTCTGTTTCCTAGTGCCGGTTTGAAGTTCCTGCAGTTTTCACTGTAAAACCGACTTGGAGCTAGTACCTCCCCATATATATGTATGGAGTGGAGTTTGCAACTGAAAAGAAACTTTGTGTTCCCAACAAGCTAGGTGAAGGACGGCTTTCACACACACTTATCTCTCAGAACTGAGCATGTGGAGAGACGTTCGTTCATCTAGCACAAAGGGAACGGGTTGCAGGAGAAACTTTTACTATGGTTTCTCAGTCTGTTTCCTAGTGCCGGTTTGAAGTTCCTGCAGTTTTCACTGTAAAACCGATTTGGAGCTAGTACCTCCCCATATATATGTATGGAGTGGAGTTTGCAACTGAAAAGAAACTTTGTGTTCCCAACAAGCTAGGTGAAGGACGGCTTTCACACACACTTATCTCTCAGAACTGAGCATGTGGAGAGACGTTCGTTCATCTAGCACAAAGGGAACGGGTTGCAGGAGAAACTTTTACTCTGGTTTCTCAGTCTGTTTCCTAGTGCCGGTTTGAAGTTCCTGCAGTTTTCACTGTAAAACCGATTTGGAGCTAGTACCTCCCCATATATATGTATGGAGTGGAGTTTGCAACTGAAAAGAAACTTTGTGTTCCCAACAAGCTAGGTGAAGGACGGCTTTCACACACACTTATCTCTCAGAACTGAGCATGTGGAGAGACGTTCGTTCATCTAGCACAAAGGGAACGGGTTGCAGGAGAAACTTTTACTCTGGTTTCTCAGTCTGTTTCCTAGTGCCGGTTCGAATTTCCTGCAGTTTTCACTGTAAAACCGAGTTGGGGCTAGTACCTCCCCATATATATGTATGGAGTGGAGTTTGCAACTGAAAAGAAACTTTGTTTTCCCAACAAGCTAGGTGAAGGACGGCTTTCACACACACTTATCTCTCAGAACTGAGCATGTGGAGAGACGTTCGTTCATCTAGCACAAAGGGAACGGGTTGCAGGACAAACTTTACTGTGGTTTCTCAGTCTGTTTCCTAGTGCCGGTTTGAAGTTCCTGCAGTTTTCACTGTAAAACCTGGTTGGAGCTAGTACCTCCCCATATATATGTATGGAGTGGAGTTTGCAACTGAAAAGAAACTTTGTGTTCCCACCAAGCTAGGTGAAGAACGGCTTTCACACACAATTATCCCTCAGAACTGAGCAGGTGGAGAGACGATCGTTCATCTAGCACATAGGAAACGGGTTGCAGTAGAAACTTTTACTCTGGATTCTCAGTCTGTTTCCTAGTGCTGGTTTGAAATTCCTGCAGTTTTCACTGTAAAACCGAGTTGGAGCTAGTACTTCCCCATATATATGTATGGAGTGGAGTTTGCAACTGAAAAGAAACTTTGCGTTCCCAACAAGCTAGGTGAAGGACGGCTTTCACACACACTTATCTCTCAGAACTGAGCATGTGGAGAGACGTTCGCTCATCTAGCACAAATGGAACGGTTTGCAGGAGAAATTTTACTGTGGATTCTCAGTCTGTTTCCTAGTGCCGGTTTGAAGTTCCTGCAGTTTTCACTGTAAAAACGAGTTGGAGCTAGTACCTCCCCATATATATGTATGGAGTGGAGTTTGCAACTGAAAAGAAACTTTATGTTCCCAAAAAGCTAGCTGAAGTACGGCTTTCACACACACACATCTCTCAGAACTGAGCATGTGGAGAGACGTTCGTTCATCTAGCACAAAGGGAACAGGTTGCAGGAGAAACATTTACTCTGGTTTCTCAGTCTGTTTCCTAGTGCCGGTTTGAAGTTCCTGCAGTTTTCACTGTAAAACCGAGTTGGAGCTAGTACCTCCCCATATATATGTTTGGAGTGGAGTTTGCAACTGAAAAGAAACTTTATGTTCCCAAAAAGCTAGGTGAAGGACGGCTTTCACACACACACATCTCTCAGAACTGAGCATGTGGAGAGACGTTCGTTCATCTAGCACAAAGGGAACAGGTTGCAGGATAAACTTTTACTCTGGTTTCTCAGTCTGTTTCCTAGTGCCGGTTTGAAGTTCCTGCAGTTTTCACTGTAAAACGGATTTGGAGCTAGTACCTCGCCATATATATGTATGGAGTGGAGTTTGCAACTGAAAAGAAACTTTGTGTTCCCAACAAGCTAGGTGAAGTACGGCTTTCACACACACATATCTCTCAGAACTGAGCACGTGGAGAGACGTTCGTTCATCTAGCACAAAGGGAACGGGTTGCAGGAGAAACTTTTACTCTGGTTTCTCAGTGTGTTTCCTAGTGCCGGTTTGAAGTTCCTGCAGTTTTCACTGTAAAACCGAGTTGGAGCTAGTACCTCCCCATATATATGTATGGAGTGGAGTTTGCAACTGAAAAGAAACTTTGTGTTCCCAACAAGCTAGGTGAAGGACGGCTTTCACACACACACATCTTTCAGAACTGAGCATTTGGAGAGACGTTCGTTCATCTAGCACAAAGGGAACGGGTTGCAGGAGAAACTTTTACTCTGGTTTCTCAGTCTGTTTCCTAGTGCCGGTTTGAAGTTCCTGCAGTTTTCACTGTTAAACCGAGTTGGAGCTAGTACCTCCCCATATATATGTATGGAGTGGAGTTTGCAAATGAAAAGAAACTTTGTGTTCCCAACAAGCTAGGTGAAGGACGGCTTTCACACACACTTATCTCTCAGAACTGAGCATGTGGAGAGACGTTCGCTCATCTAGCACAAAGGGAACGGGTTGCAGGAGAAACTTTTACTGTGGTTTCTCAGTCTGTTTCCTAGTGCCGGTTTGAAGTTCCTGCAGTTTTCACTGTAAAAACGAGTTGGAGCTATTACCTCCCCATATATATGTATGGAGTGGAGTTTGCAACTGAAAAGAAACTTTATGTTCCCAAAAAGCTAGCTGAAGTACGGCTTTCACACACACACATCTCTCAGAACTGAGCATGTGGAGAGACGTTCGTTCATCTAGCACAAAGGGAACAGGTTGCAGGAGAAAATTTTACTCTGGTCTCTCAGTCTGTTTCCTAGTGCCGGTTTGAAGTTCCTGCAGTTTTCACTGTAAAACCGAGTTGGAGCTAGTACCTCCCCATATATATGTATGGAGTGGAGTTTGCAACTGAAAAGAAACTTTATGTTCCCAAAAAGCTAGGTGAAGGACGGCTTTCACTCACACACATCTCTCAGAACTGAGCATGTGGAGAGACGTTCGTTCATCTAGCACAAAGGGAACAGGTTGCAGGAGAAACTTTTACTCTGGTCTCTCAGTCTGTTTCCTAGTGCCGGTTTGAAGTTCCTGCAGTTTTCACTGTAAAACCGAGTTGGAGCTAGTACCTCCCCATATATATGTATGGAGTGGAGTTTGCAACTGAAAAGAAACTTTGTGTTCCCAACAAGCTAGGTGAAGGACGGCTTTCACACACACACATCTTTCAGAACTGAGCATTTGGAGAGACGTTCGTTCATCTAGCACAAAGGGAACGGGTTGCAGGAGAAAATTTTACTCTGGTTTCTCAGTCTGTTTCCTAGTGCCGGTTTGAAGTTCCTGCAGTTTTCACTGTTAAACCGAGTTGGAGCTAGTACCTCCCCATATATATGTATGGAGTGGAGTTTGCAAATGAAAAGAAACTTTGTGTTCCCAACAAGCTAGGTGAAGGACGGCTTTCACACACAAACATCTTTCAGAACTGAGCATTTGGAGAGACGTTCTTTCATCTAGCACAAAGGGAACGGGTTGCAGGAGAAACTTTTACTCTGGTTTCTCAGTCTGTTTCCTAGTGCCGGTTTGAAGTTCCTGCAGTTTTCACTGTAAAACCTGGTTGGAGCTAATACCTCCCCATATATAAGTATGGAGTGGAGTTTGCAACTGAAAAGAAAGTTTGTGTTCCCACCAAGCTAGGTGAAGAACGGCTTTCACACACACTTATCTCTCAGAACTGAGCAGGTGGAGAGACGATCGTTCATCTAGCACATAGGAAACGGGTTGCAGGAGAAACTTTTACTCTGGATTCTCAGTCTGTTTCCTAGTGCTGGTTTGAAGTTCCTGCAGTTTTCACTGTAAAACCGATTTGGAGCTAGTACCTCCCCATATATATGTATGCAGTGGAGTTTGCAACTGAAAAGAAACTTTGTGTTCCCAACAAGCTAGGTGAAGGACGGCTTTCACACACACTTATCTCTCAGAACTGAGCATGTGGAGAGACGTTCGCTAATCTAGCACAAAGGGAACGGGTTGCAGGAGAAACTTTTACTGTGGTTTCTCAGACTGTTTCCTAGTGCCGGTTTGAAGTTCCTGCACTTTTCACTGTAAAATCGAGTTGGAGCTAGTACATCCCCATATATATATATGGAGTGGAGTTTGCAACTGAAAAGAAACTTTATGTTCCCAAAAAGCTAGCTAAAGGACGGCTTTCACACACACACATCTCTCAGAACTGAGCATGTGGAGAGACGTTCGTTCATCTCGCACAAAGGGAACGGGTTGCAGGAGAAACTTTACTGTGGTTTCTCAGTCTGTTTCCTAGTGCCGGTTTGAAGTTCCTGCAGTTTTCACTGTAAAACCTGGTTGGAGCTAGTACCTCCCCATATATATGTATGGAGTGGAGTTTGCAACTTAAAAGAAACTTTATGTTCCCAAAAAGCTAGGTGAAGGACGGCTTTCACACACACACATCTCTCAGAACTGAGCATGTGGAGAGACGTTCGTTCATCTAGCACAAAGGGAACAGGTTGCAGGATAAACTTTTACTCTGGTTTCTCAGTCTGTTTCCTAGTGCCGGTTTGAAGTTCCTGCAGTTTTCACTGTAAAACCGACTTGGAGCTAGTACTTCCCCATATATATGTATGGAGTGGAGTTTGCAACTGAAAAGAAACTTTGTGTTCCCAACAAGCTAGGTGAAGGACGGCTTTCACACACACTTATCTCTCAGAACTGAGCATGTGGAGAGACGTTCGTTCATCTAGCACAAAGGGAACGGGTTGCAGGAGAAACTTTACTGTGGTTTCTCAGTCTGTTTCCTAGTGCCGGTTTGAAGTTCCTGCAGTTTTCACTGTAAAACCTGGTTGGAGCTAGTACCTCCCCATATATATGTATGGAGTGGAGTTTGCAACTGAAAAGAAACTTTGTGTTCCCACCAAGCTAGGTGAAGAACGGCTTTCACACACACTTATCTCTCAGAACTGAGCAGGTGGAGAGACGATAGTTCATCTAGCACATAGGAAACGGGTTGCAGGAGAAACTTTTACTCTGGATTCTCAGTCTGTTTCCTAGTGCTGGTTTGAAGTTCCTGCAGTTTTCACTGTAAAACCGAGTTGGAGCTAGTACCTCCCCATATATAAGTATGGAGTGGAGTTTGCAACTGAAAAGAAACTTTGTGTTCCCAACAAGCTAGGTGAAGGACGGCTTTCACACACACACATCTCTCAGAACTGAGCATGTGGATAGACGTTCGTTCATCTAGCACAAAGGGAACAGGTTGCAGGAGAAACTTTTACTCTGGTTTCTCAGTCTGTTTCCTAGTGCCGGTTTGAAGTTCCTGCAGTTTTCACTGTAAAACCGAGTTGGAGCTAGTACCTCCCCATATATATGTATGGAGTGGAGTTTGCAACTTAAAAGAAACTTTATGTTCCCAAAAAGCTAGGTGAAGGACGGCTTTCACACACACACATCTCTCAGAACTGAGCATGTGGAGAGACGTTCGTTCATCTAGCACAAAGGGAACAGGTTGCAGGATAAACTTTTACTCTGGTTTCTCAGTCTGTTTCCTAGTGCCGGTTTGAAGTTCCTGCAGTTTTCACTGTAAAACCGACTTGGAGCTAGTACCTCCCCATATATATGTATGGAGTGGAGTTTGCAACTGAAAAGAAACTTTGTGTTCCCAACAAGCTAGGTGAAGGACGGCTTTCACACACACTTATCTCTCAGAACTGAGCATGTGGAGAGACGTTCGTTCATCTAGCACAAAGGGAACGGGTTGCAGGAGAAACTTTTACTCTGGTTTCTCAGTCTGTTTCCTAGTGCCGGTTTGAAGTTCCTGCAGTTTTCACTGTAAAACCGATTTGGAGCTAGTACCTCCCCATATATATGTATGGAGTGGAGTTTGCAACTGAAAAGAAACTTTGTGTTCCCAACAAGCTAGGTGAAGGACGGCTTTCACACACACTTATCTCTCAGAACTGAGCATGTGGAGAGACGTTCGTTCATCTAGCACAAAGGGAACGGGTTGCAGGAGAAACTTTTACTCTGGTTTCTCAGTCTGTTTCCTAGTGCCGGTTCGAATTTCCTGCAGTTTTCACTGTAAAACCGAGTTGGGGCTAGTACCTCCCCATATATATGTATGGAGTGGAGTTTGCAACTGAAAAGAAACTTTGTGTTCCCAACAAGCTAGGTGAAGGACGGCTTTCACACACACTTATCTCTCAGAACTGAGCATGTGGAGAGACGTTCGTTCATCTAGCACAAAGGGAACGGGTTGCAGGACAAACTTTACTGTGGTTTCTCAGTCTGTTTCCTAGTGCCGGTTTGAAGTTCCTGCAGTTTTCACTGTAAAACCTGGTTGGAGCTAGTACCTCCCCATATATATGTATGGAGTGGAGTTTGCAACTGAAAAGAAACTTTGTGTTCCCACCAAGCTAGGTGAAGAACGGCTTTCACACACAATTATCCCTCAGAACTGAGCAGGTGGAGAGACGATCGTTCATCTAGCACATAGGAAACGGGTTGCAGTAGAAACTTTTACTCTGGATTCTCAGTCTGTTTCCTAGTGCTGGTTTGAAATTCCTGCAGTTTTCACTGTAAAACCGAGTTGGAGCTAGTACCTCCCCATATATATGTATGGAGTGGAGTTTGCAACTGAAAAGAAACTTTGCATTCCCAACAAGCTAGGTGAAGGACGGCTTTCACACACACTTATCTCTCAGAACTGAGCATGTGGAGAGACGTTCGCTCATCTAGCACAAAGGGAACGGGTTGCAGGAGAAACTTTTACTGTGGTTTCTCAGTCTGTTTCCTAGTGCCGGTTTGAAGTTCCTGCAGTTTTCACTGTAAAAACGAGTTGGAGCTAGTACCTCCCCATATATATGTATGGAGTGGAGTTTGCAACTGAAAAGAAACTTTATGTTCCCAAAAAGCTAGCTGAAGTACGGCTTTCACACACACACATCTCTCAGAACTGAGCATGTGGAGAGACGTTCGTTCATCTAGCACAAAGGGAACAGGTTGCAGGAGAAACTTTTACTCTGGTTTCTCAGTCTGTTTCCTAGTGCCGGTTTGAAGTTCCTGCAGTTTTCACTGTAAAACCGAGTTGGAGCTAGTACCTCCCCATATATATGTATGGAGTGGAGTTTGCAACTGAAAAGAAACTTTATGTTCCCAAAAAGCTAGGTGAAGGACGGCTTTCACACACACTTATCTCTCAGAACTGAGCATGTGGAGAGACGTTCGTTCATCTAGCACAAAGGGAACAGGTTGCAGGATAAACTTTTACTCTGGTTTCTCAGTCTGTTTCCTAGTGCCGGTTTGAAGTTCCTGCAGTTTTCACTGTAAAACCGATTTGGAGCTAGTACCTCGCCATATATATGTATGGAGTGGAGTTTGCAACTGAAAAGAAACTTTGTGTTCCCAACAAGCTAGGTGAAGTACGGCTTTCACACACACATATCTCTCAGAACTGAGCACGTGGAGAGACGTTCGTTCATCTAGCACAAAGGGAACGGGTTGCAGGAGAAACTTTTACTCTGGTTTCTCAGTGTGTTTCCTAGTGCCGGTTTGAAGTTCCTGCAGTTTTCACTGTAAAACCGAGTTGGAGCTAGTACCTCCCCATATATATGTATGGAGTGGAGTTTGCAACTGAAAAGAAACTTTGTGTTCCCAACAAGCTAGGTGAAGGACGGCTTTCACACACACACATCTTTCAGAACTGAGCATTTGGAGAGACGTTCGTTCATCTAGCACAAAGGGAACGGGTTGCAGGAGAAACTTTTACTCTGGTTTCTCAGTCTGTTTCCTATTGCCGGTTTGAAGTTCCTGCAGTTTTCACTGTTAAACCGAGTTGGAGCTAGTACCTCCCCATATATATGTATGGAGTGGAGTTTGCAAATGAAAAGAAACTTTGTGTTCCCAACAAGCTAGGTGAAGGACGGCTTTCACACACACTTATCTCTCAGAACTGAGCATGTGGAGAGACGTTCGCTCATCTAGCACAAAGGGAACGGGTTGCAGGAGAAACTTTTACTCTGGTTTCTCAGTCTGTTTCCTAGTGCCGGTTTGAAGTTCCTGCAGTTTTCACTGTAAAAACGAGTTGGAGCTAGTACCTCCCCATATATATGTATGGAGTGGAGTTTGCAACTGAAAAGAAACTTTATGTTCCCAAAAAGCTAGCTGAAGTACGGCTTTCACACACACACATCTCTCAGAACTGAGCATGTGGAGAGACGTTCGTTCATCTAGCACAAAGGGAACAGGTTGCAGGAGAAACTTTTACTCTGGTTTCTCAGTCTGTTTCCTAGTGCTGGTTTGAAGTTCCTGCAGTTTTCACTGTAAAACCGAGTTGGAGCTAGTACTTCCCCATATATATGTATGGAGTGGAGTTTGCAACTGAAAAGAAACTTTATGTTCCCAAAAAGCTAGGTGAAGGACGGCTTTCACACACACACATCTCTCAGAACTGAGCATGTGGAGAGACGTTCGTTCATCTAGCACAAAGGGAACAGGTAGCAGGATAAACTTTTACTCTGGTTTCTCAGTCTGTTTCCTAGTGCCGGTTTGAAGTTCCTGCAGTTTTCACTGTAAAACCGATTTGGGGCTAGTACCTCGCCATATATATGTATGGAGTGGAGTTTGCAACTGAAAAGAAACTTTGTGTTCCCAACAAGCTAGGTGAAGTACGGCTTTCACACACACATATCTCTCAGAACTGAGCACGTGGAGAGACGTTCGTTCATGTAGCACAAAGGGAACGGGTTGCAGGAGAAACTTTTACTCTGGTTTCTCAGTGTGTTTCCTAGTGCCGGTTTGAAGTTCCTGCAGTTTTCACTGTAAAACCGAGTTGGAGCTAGTACCTCCCCATATATATGTATGGAGTGGAGTTTGCAACTGAAAAGAAACTTTGTGTTCCCAACAAGCTAGGTGAAGGACGGCTTTCACACACACACATCTTTCAGAACTGAGCATTTGGAGTGACGTTCGTTCATCCAGCACAAAGGGAACGGGTTGCAGGAGAAACTTTTACTCTGGTTTCTCAGTCTGTTTCCTAGTGCCGGTTTGAAGTTCCTGCAGTTTTCACTGTTAAAACGAGTTGGAGCTAGTACCTCCCCATATATATGTATGGAGTGGAGTTTGCAAATGAAAAGAAACTTTGTGTTCCCAACAAGCTAGGTGAAGGACGGCTTTCACACACAAACATCTTTCAGAACTGAGCATTTGGAGAGACGTTCTTTCATCTAGCACAAAGGGAACGGGTTGCAGGAGAAACTTTTACTCTGGTTTCTCAGTCTGTTTCCTAGTGCCGGTTTGAAGTTCCTGCAGTTTTCACTGTAAAACCTGGTTGGAGCTAATACCTCCCCATATATATGTATGGAGTGGAGTTTGCAACTGAAAAGAAACTTTGTGTTCCCACCAAGCTAGGTGAAGAACGGCTTTCACACACACTTATCACTCAGAACTGAGCAGGTGGAGAGACGATCGTTCATCTAGCACATAGGAAACGGGTTGCAGGAGAAACTTTTACTCTGGATTCTCAGTCTGTTTCCTAGTGCTGGTTTGAAGTTCCTGCAGTTTTCACTGTAAAACCGATTTGGAGCTAGTACCTCCCCATATATATGTATGGAGTGGAGTTTGCAAATGAAAAGAAACTTTGTGTTCCCAACAAGCTAGGTGAAGGACGGCTTTCACACACACTTATCTCTCAGAACTGAGCATGTGGAGAGACGTTCGCTCATCTAGCACAAAGGGAACGGGTTGCAGGAGAAACTTTTACTGTGGTTTCTCAGACTGTTTCCTAGTGCCGGTTTGAAGTTCCTGCAGTTTTCACTGTAAAATCGAGTTGGAGCTAGTACATCCCCATATATATGTATGGAGCGGAGTTTGCAACTGAAAAGAAACTTTATGTTCCCAAAAAGCTAGCTGAAGGACGGCTTTCACACACACACATCTCTCAGAACTGAGCATGTGGAGAGACGTTCGTTCATCTAGCACAAAGGGAACAGGTTGCAGGAGAAACTTTTACTGTGGTTTCTCAGTCTGTTTCCTAGTGCCGGTTTGAAGTTCCTGCAGTTTTCACTGTAAAACCGAGTTGGAGCTAGTACCTCCCCATATATATGTATGGAGTGGAGTTTGCAACTGAAAAGAAACTTTGTGTTCCCAACAAGCTAGGTGAAGGACGGCTTTCACACACACTTATCTCTCAGAACTGAGCATGTGGAGAGACGTTCGTTCATCTAGCACAAAGGGAACGGGTTGCAGGAGAAACTTTTACTGTGGTTTCTCAGACTGTTTCCTAGTGCCGGTTTGAAGTTCCTGCACTTTTCACTGTAAAATCGAGTTGGAGCTAGTACATCCCCATATATATATATGGAGTGGAGTTTGCAACTGAAAAGAAACTTTATGTTCCCAAAAAGCTAGCTAAAGGACGGCTTTCACACACACTTATCTCTCAGAACTGAGCATGTGGAGAGACGTTCGTTCATCTAGCACAAAGGGAACGGGTTGCAGGAGAAACTTTACTGTGGTTTCTCAGTCTGTTTCCTAGTGCCGGTTTGAAGTTCCTGCAGTTTTCACTGTAAAACCTGGTTGGAGCTAGTACCTCCCCATATATATGTATGGAGTGGAGTTTGCAACTGAAAAGAAACTTTGTGTTCCCACCAAGCTAGGTGAAGAACGGCTTTCACACACACTTATCTCTCAGAACTGAGCAGGTGGAGAGACGATAGTTCATCTAGCACATAGGAAACGGGTTGCAGGAGAAACTTTTACTCTGGATTCTCAGTCTGTTTCCTAGTGCTGGTTTGAAGTTCCTGCAGTTTTCACTGTAAAACCGAGTTGGAGCTAGTACCTCCCCATATATATGTATGGAGTGGAGTTTGCAACTGAAAAGAAACTTTGTGTTCCCAACAAGCTAGGTGAAGGACGGGTTTCACACACACACATCTCTCAGAACTGAGCATGTGGATAGACGTTCGTTCATCTAGCACAAAGGGAACAGGTTGCAGGAGAAACTTTTACTCTGGTTTCTCAGTCTGTTTCCTAGTGCCGGTTTGATGTTCCTGTAGTTTTCACTGTAAAACCGAGTTGGAGCTAGTACCTCCCCATATATATGTATGGAGTGGAGTTTGCAACTTAAAAGAAACTTTATGTTCCCAAAAAGCTAGGTGAAGGACGGCTTTCACACACACACATCTCTCAGAACTGAGCATGTGGAGAGACGTTCGTTCATCTAGCACAAAGGGAACAGGTTGCAGGATAAACTTTTACTCTGGTTTCTCAGTCTGTTTCCTAGTGCCGGTTTGAAGTTCCTGCAGTTTTCACTGTAAAACCGACTTGGAGCTAGTACCTCCCCATATATATGTATGGAGTGGAGTTTGCAACTGAAAAGAAACTTTGTGTTCCCAACAAGCTAGGTGAAGGACGGCTTTCACACACACTTATCTCTCAGAACTGAGCATGTGGAGAGACGTTCGTTCATCTAGCACAAAGGGAACGGGTTGCAGGAGAAACTTTTACTCTGGTTTCTCAGTCTGTTTCCTAGTGCCGGTTTGAAGTTCCTGCAGTTTTCACTGTAAAACCGATTTGGAGCTAGTACCTCCCCATATATATGTATGGAGTGGAGTTTGCAACTGAAAAGAAACTTTGTGTTCCCAACAAGCTAGGTGAAGGACGGCTTTCACACACACTTATCTCTCAGAACTGAGCATGTGGAGAGACGTTCTTTCATCTAGCACAAAGGGAACGGGTTGCAGGAGAAACTTTTACTCTGGTTTCTCAGTCTGTTTCCTAGTGCCGGTTCGAATTTCCTGCAGTTTTCACTGTAAAACCGAGTTGGGGCTAGTACCTCCCCATATATATGTATGGAGTGGAGTTTGCAACTGAAAAGAAACTTTGTGTTCCCAACAAGCTAGGTGAAGGACGGCTTTCACACACACTTATCTCTCAGAACTGAGCATGTGGAGAGACGTTCGTTCATCTAGCACAAAGGGAACGGGTTGCAGGACAAACTTTACTGTGGTTTCTCAGTCTGTTTCCTAGTGCCGGTTTGAAGTTCCTGCAGTTTTCACTGTAAAACCTGGTTGGAGCTAGTACCTCCCCATATATATGTATGGAGTGGAGTTTGCAACTGAAAAGAAACTTTGTGTTCCCACCAAGCTAGGTGAAGAACGGCTTTCACACACAATTATCCCTCAGAACTGAGCAGGTGGAGAGACGATCGTTCATCTAGCACATAGGAAACGGGTTGCAGTAGAAACTTTTACTCTGGATTCTCAGTCTGTTTCCTAGTGCTGGTTTGAAATTCCTGCAGTTTTCACTGTAAAACCGAGTTGGAGCTAGTACCTCCCCATATATATGTATGGAGTGGAGTTTGCAACTGAAAAGAAACTTTGTGTTCCCAACAAGCTAGGTGAAGGACGGCTTTCACACACACTTATCTCTCAGAACTGAGCATGTGGAGAGACGTTCGTTCATCTAGCACAAAGGGAACGGGTTGCAGGAGAAACTTTTACTCTGGTTTCTCAGTCTGTTTCCTAGTGCCGGTTTGAAGTTCCTGCAGTTTTCACTGTAAAACCGATTTGGAGCTAGTACCTCCCCATATATATGTATGGAGTGGAGTTTGCAACTGAAAAGAAACTTTGTGTTCCCAACAAGCTAGGTGAAGGACGGCTTTCACACACACTTATCTCTCAGAACTGAGCATGTGGAGAGACGTTCGTTCATCTAGCACAAAGGGAACGGGTTGCAGGAGAAACTTTTACTCTGGTTTCTCAGTCTGTTTCCTAGTGCCGGTTCGAATTTCCTGCAGTTTTCACTGTAAAACCGAGTTGGGGCTAGTACCTCCCCATATATATGTATGGAGTGGAGTTTGCAACTGAAAAGAAACTTTGTTTTCCCAACAAGCTAGGTGAAGGACGGCTTTCACACACACTTATCTCTCAGAACTGAGCATGTGGAGAGACGTTCGTTCATCTAGCACAAAGGGAACGGGTTGCAGGACAAACTTTACTGTGGTTTCTCAGTCTGTTTCCTAGTGCCGGTTTGAAGTTCCTGCAGTTTTCACTGTAAAACCTGGTTGGAGCTAGTACCTCCCCATATATATGTATGGAGTGGAGTTTGCAACTGAAAAGAAACTTTGTGTTCCCACCAAGCTAGGTGAAGAACGGCTTTCACACACAATTATCCCTCAGAACTGAGCAGGTGGAGAGACGATCGTTCATCTAGCACATAGGAAACGGGTTGCAGTAGAAACTTTTACTCTGGATTCTCAGTCTGTTTCCTAGTGCTGGTTTGAAATTCCTGCAGTTTTCACTGTAAAACCGAGTTGGAGCTAGTACTTCCCCATATATATGTATGGAGTGGAGTTTGCAACTGAAAAGAAACTTTGCGTTCCCAACAAGCTAGGTGAAGGACGGCTTTCACACACACTTATCTCTCAGAACTGAGCATGTGGAGAGACGTTCGCTCATCTAGCACAAATGGAACGGTTTGCAGGAGAAATTTTACTGTGGATTCTCAGTCTGTTTCCTAGTGCCGGTTTGAAGTTCCTGCAGTTTTCACTGTAAAAACGAGTTGGAGCTAGTACCTCCCCATATATATGTATGGAGTGGAGTTTGCAACTGAAAAGAAACTTTGTGTTCCCAACAAGCTAGGTGAAGTACGGCTTTCACACACACACATCTCTCAGAACTGAGCATGTGGAGAGACGTTCGTTCATCTAGCACAAAGGGAACAGGTTGCAGGAGAAACATTTACTCTGGTTTCTCAGTCTGTTTCCTAGTGCCGGTTTGAAGTTCCTGCAGTTTTCACTGTAAAACCGAGTTGGAGCTAGTACCTCCCCATATATATGTTTGGAGTGGAGTTTGCAACTGAAAAGAAACTTTATGTTCCCAAAAAGCTAGGTGAAGGACGGCTTTCACACACACACATCTCTCAGAACTGAGCATGTGGAGAGACGTTCGTTCATCTAGCACAAAGGGAACAGGTTGCAGGATAAACTTTTACTCTGGTTTCTCAGTCTGTTTCCTAGTGCCGGTTTGAAGTTCCTGCAGTTTTCACTGTAAAACGGATTTGGAGCTAGTACCTCGCCATATATATGTATGGAGTGGAGTTTGCAACTGAAAAGAAACTTTGTGTTCCCAACAAGCTAGGTGAAGTACGGCTTTCACACACACATATCTCTCAGAACTGAGCACGTGGAGAGACGTTCGTTCATCTAGCACAAAGGGAACGGGTTGCAGGAGAAACTTTTACTCTGGTTTCTCAGTGTGTTTCCTAGTGCCGGTTTGAAGTTCCTGCAGTTTTCACTGTAAAACCGAGTTGGAGCTAGTACCTCCCCATATATATGTATGGAGTGGAGTTTGCAACTGAAAAGAAACTTTGTGTTCCCAACAAGCTAGGTGAAGGACGGCTTTCACACACACACATCTTTCAGAACTGAGCATTTGGAGAGACGTTCGTTCATCTAGCACAAAGGGAACGGGTTGCAGGAGAAACTTTTACTCTGGTTTCTCAGTCTGTTTCCTAGTGCCGGTTTGAAGTTCCTGCAGTTTTCACTGTTAAACCGAGTTGGAGCTAGTACCTCCCCATATATATGTATGGAGTGGAGTTTGCAAATGAAAAGAAACTTTGTGTTCCCAACAAGCTAGGTGAAGGACGGCTTTCACACACACTTATCTCTCAGAACTGAGCATGTGGAGAGACGTTCGCTCATCTAGCACAAAGGGAACGGGTTGCAGGAGAAACTTTTACTGTGGTTTCTCAGTCTGTTTCCTAGTGCCGGTTTGAAGTTCCTGCAGTTTTCACTGTAAAAACGAGTTGGAGCTAGTACCTCCCCATATATATGTATGGAGTGGAGTTTGCAACTGAAAAGAAACTTTATGTTCCCAAAAAGCTAGCTGAAGTACGGCTTTCACACACACACATCTCTCAGAACTGAGCATGTGGAGAGACGTTCGTTCATCTAGCACAAAGGGAACAGGTTGCAGGAGAAAATTTTACTCTGGTCTCTCAGTCTGTTTCCTAGTGCCGGTTTGAAGTTCCTGCAGTTTTCACTGTAAAACCGAGTTGGAGCTAGTACCTCCCCATATATATGTATGGAGTGGAGTTTGCAACTGAAAAGAAACTTTATGTTCCCAAAAAGCTAGGTGAAGGACGGCTTTCACTCACACACATCTCTCAGAACTGAGCATGTGGAGAGACGTTCGTTCATCTAGCACAAAGGGAACAGGTTGCAGGAGAAACTTTTACTCTGGTCTCTCAGTCTGTTTCCTAGTGCCGGTTTGAAGTTCCTGCAGTTTTCACTGTAAAACCGAGTTGGAGCTAGTACCTCCCCATATATATGTATGGAGTGGAGTTTGCAACTGAAAAGAAACTTTGTGTTCCCAACAAGCTAGGTGAAGGACGGCTTTCACACACACACATCTTTCAGAACTGAGCATTTGGAGAGACGTTCGTTCATCTAGCACAAAGGGAACGGGTTGCAGGAGAAACTTTTACTCTGGTTTCTCAGTCTGTTTCCTAGTGCCGGTTTGAAGTTCCTGCAGTTTTCACTGTTAAACCGAGTTGGAGCTAGTACCTCCCCATATATATGTATGGAGTGGAGTTTGCAAATGAAAAGAAACTTTGTGTTCCCAACAAGCTAGGTGAAGGACGGCTTTCACACACAAACATCTTTCAGAACTGAGCATTTGGAGAGACGTTCTTTCATCTAGCACAAAGGGAACGGGTTGCAGGAGAAACTTTTACTCTGGTTTCTCAGTCTGTTTCCTAGTGCCGGTTTGAAGTTCCTGCAGTTTTCACTGTAAAACCTGGTTGGAGCTAATACCTCCCCATATATAAGTATGGAGTGGAGTTTGCAACTGAAAAGAAAGTTTGTGTTCCCACCAAGCTAGGTGAAGAACGGCTTTCACACACACTTATCTCTCAGAACTGAGCAGGTGGAGAGACGATCGTTCATCTAGCACATAGGAAACGGGTTGCAGGAGAAACTTTTACTCTGGATTCTCAGTCTGTTTCCTAGTGCTGGTTTGAAGTTCCTGCAGTTTTCACTGTAAAACCGATTTGGAGCTAGTACCTCCCCATATATATGTATGCAGTGGAGTTTGCAACTGAAAAGAAACTTTGTGTTCCCAACAAGCTAGGTGAAGGACGGCTTTCACACACACTTATCTCTCAGAACTGAGCATGTGGAGAGACGTTCGCTAATCTAGCACAAAGGGAACGGGTTGCAGGAGAAACTTTTACTGTGGTTTCTCAGACTGTTTCCTAGTGCCGGTTTGAAGTTCCTGCACTTTTCACTGTAAAATCGAGTTGGAGCTAGTACATCCCCATATATATATATGGAGTGGAGTTTGCAACTGAAAAGAAACTTTATGTTCCCAAAAAGCTAGCTAAAGGACGGCTTTCACACACACACATCTCTCAGAACTGAGCATGTGGAGAGACGTTCGTTCATCTCGCACAAAGGGAACGGGTTGCAGGAGAAACTTTACTGTGGTTTCTCAGTCTGTTTCCTAGTGCCGGTTTGAAGTTCCTGCAGTTTTCACTGTAAAACCTGGTTGGAGCTAGTACCTCCCCATATATATGTATGGAGTGGAGTTTGCAACTTAAAAGAAACTTTATGTTCCCAAAAAGCTAGGTGAAGGACGGCTTTCACACACACACATCTCTCAGAACTGAGCATGTGGAGAGACGTTCGTTCATCTAGCACAAAGGGAACAGGTTGCAGGATAAACTTTTACTCTGGTTTCTCAGTCTGTTTCCTAGTGCCGGTTTGAAGTTCCTGCAGTTTTCACTGTAAAACCGACTTGGAGCTAGTACTTCCCCATATATATGTATGGAGTGGAGTTTGCAACTGAAAAGAAACTTTGTGTTCCCAACAAGCTAGGTGAAGGACGGCTTTCACACACACTTATCTCTCAGAACTGAGCATGTGGAGAGACGTTCGTTCATCTAGCACAAAGGGAACGGGTTGCAGGAGAAACTTTACTGTGGTTTCTCAGTCTGTTTCCTAGTGCCGGTTTGAAGTTCCTGCAGTTTTCACTGTAAAACCTGGTTGGAGCTAGTACCTCCCCATATATATGTATGGAGTGGAGTTTGCAACTGAAAAGAAACTTTGTGTTCCCACCAAGCTAGGTGAAGAACGGCTTTCACACACACTTATCTCTCAGAACTGAGCAGGTGGAGAGACGATAGTTCATCTAGCACATAGGAAACGGGTTGCAGGAGAAACTTTTACTCTGGATTCTCAGTCTGTTTCCTAGTGCTGGTTTGAAGTTCCTGCAGTTTTCACTGTAAAACCGAGTTGGAGCTAGTACCTCCCCATATATAAGTATGGAGTGGAGTTTGCAACTGAAAAGAAACTTTGTGTTCCCAACAAGCTAGGTGAAGGACGGCTTTCACACACACACATCTCTCAGAACTGAGCATGTGGATAGACGTTCGTTCATCTAGCACAAAGGGAACAGGTTGCAGGAGAAACTTTTACTCTGGTTTCTCAGTCTGTTTCCTAGTGCCGGTTTGAAGTTCCTGCAGTTTTCACTGTAAAACCGAGTTGGAGCTAGTACCTCCCCATATATATGTATGGAGTGGAGTTTGCAACTTAAAAGAAACTTTATGTTCCCAAAAAGCTAGGTGAAGGACGGCTTTCACACACACACATCTCTCAGAACTGAGCATGTGGAGAGACGTTCGTTCATCTAGCACAAAGGGAACAGGTTGCAGGATAAACTTTTACTCTGGTTTCTCAGTCTGTTTCCTAGTGCCGGTTTGAAGTTCCTGCAGTTTTCACTGTAAAACCGACTTGGAGCTAGTACCTCCCCATATATATGTATGGAGTGGAGTTTGCAACTGAAAAGAAACTTTGTGTTCCCAACAAGCTAGGTGAAGGACGGCTTTCACACACACTTATCTCTCAGAACTGAGCATGTGGAGAGACGTTCGTTCATCTAGCACAAAGGGAACGGGTTGCAGGAGAAACTTTTACTCTGGTTTCTCAGTCTGTTTCCTAGTGCCGGTTTGAAGTTCCTGCAGTTTTCACTGTAAAACCGATTTGGAGCTAGTACCTCCCCATATATATGTATGGAGTGGAGTTTGCAACTGAAAAGAAACTTTGTGTTCCCAACAAGCTAGGTGAAGGACGGCTTTCACACACACTTATCTCTCAGAACTGAGCATGTGGAGAGACGTTCGTTCATCTAGCACAAAGGGAACGGGTTGCAGGAGAAACTTTTACTCTGGTTTCTCAGTCTGTTTCCTAGTGCCGGTTCGAATTTCCTGCAGTTTTCACTGTAAAACCGAGTTGGGGCTAGTACCTCCCCATATATATGTATGGAGTGGAGTTTGCAACTGAAAAGAAACTTTGTGTTCCCAACAAGCTAGGTGAAGGACGGCTTTCACACACACTTATCTCTCAGAACTGAGCATGTGGAGAGACGTTCGTTCATCTAGCACAAAGGGAACGGGTTGCAGGACAAACTTTACTGTGGTTTCTCAGTCTGTTTCCTAGTGCCGGTTTGAAGTTCCTGCAGTTTTCACTGTAAAACCTGGTTGGAGCTAGTACCTCCCCATATATATGTATGGAGTGGAGTTTGCAACTGAAAAGAAACTTTGTGTTCCCACCAAGCTAGGTGAAGAACGGCTTTCACACACAATTATCCCTCAGAACTGAGCAGGTGGAGAGACGATCGTTCATCTAGCACATAGGAAACGGGTTGCAGTAGAAACTTTTACTCTGGATTCTCAGTCTGTTTCCTAGTGCTGGTTTGAAATTCCTGCAGTTTTCACTGTAAAACCGAGTTGGAGCTAGTACCTCCCCATATATATGTATGGAGTGGAGTTTGCAACTGAAAAGAAACTTTGCATTCCCAACAAGCTAGGTGAAGGACGGCTTTCACACACACTTATCTCTCAGAACTGAGCATGTGGAGAGACGTTCGCTCATCTAGCACAAATGGAACGGGTTGCAGGAGAAACTTTTACTGTGGTTTCTCAGTCTGTTTCCTAGTGCCGGTTTGAAGTTCCTGCAGTTTTCACTGTAAAAACGAGTTGGAGCTAGTACCTCCCCATATATATGTATGGAGTGGAGTTTGCAACTGAAAAGAAACTTTATGTTCCCAAAAAGCTAGCTGAAGTACGGCTTTCACACACACACATCTCTCAGAACTGAGCATGTGGAGAGACGTTCGTTCATCTAGCACAAAGGGAACAGGTTGCAGGAGAAACTTTTACTCTGGTTTCTCAGTCTGTTTCCTAGTGCCGGTTTGAAGTTCCTGCAGTTTTCACTGTAAAACCGAGTTGGAGCTAGTACCTCCCCATATATATGTATGGAGTGGAGTTTGCAACTGAAAAGAAACTTTATGTTCCCAAAAAGCTAGGTGAAGGACGGCTTTCACACACACTTATCTCTCAGAACTGAGCATGTGGAGAGACGTTCGTTCATCTAGCACAAAGGGAACAGGTTGCAGGATAAACTTTTACTCTGGTTTCTCAGTCTGTTTCCTAGTGCCGGTTTGAAGTTCCTGCAGTTTTCACTGTAAAACCGATTTGGAGCTAGTACCTCGCCATATATATGTATGGAGTGGAGTTTGCAACTGAAAAGAAACTTTGTGTTCCCAACAAGCTAGGTGAAGTACGGCTTTCACACACACATATCTCTCAGAACTGAGCACGTGGAGAGACGTTCGTTCATCTAGCACAAAGGGAACGGGTTGCAGGAGAAACTTTTACTCTGGTTTCTCAGTGTGTTTCCTAGTGCCGGTTTGAAGTTCCTGCAGTTTTCACTGTAAAACCGAGTTGGAGCTAGTACCTCCCCATATATATGTATGGAGTGGAGTTTGCAACTGAAAAGAAACTTTGTGTTCCCAACAAGCTAGGTGAAGGACGGCTTTCACACACACACATCTTTCAGAACTGAGCATTTGGAGAGACGTTCGTTCATCTAGCACAAAGGGAACGGGTTGCAGGAGAAACTTTTACTCTGGTTTCTCAGTCTGTTTCCTATTGCCGGTTTGAAGTTCCTGCAGTTTTCACTGTTAAACCGAGTTGGAGCTAGTACCTCCCCATATATATGTATGGAGTGGAGTTTGCAAATGAAAAGAAACTTTGTGTTCCCAACAAGCTAGGTGAAGGACGGCTTTCACACACACTTATCTCTCAGAACTGAGCATGTGGAGAGACGTTCGCTCATCTAGCACAAAGGGAACGGGTTGCAGGAGAAACTTTTACTCTGGTTTCTCAGTCTGTTTCCTAGTGCCGGTTTGAAGTTCCTGCAGTTTTCACTGTAAAAACGAGTTGGAGCTAGTACCTCCCCATATATATGTATGGAGTGGAGTTTGCAACTGAAAAGAAACTTTATGTTCCCAAAAAGCTAGCTGAAGTACGGCTTTCACACACACACATCTCTCAGAACTGAGCATGTGGAGAGACGTTCGTTCATCTAGCACAAAGGGAACAGGTTGCAGGAGAAACTTTTACTCTGGTTTCTCAGTCTGTTTCCTAGTGCTGGTTTGAAGTTCCTGCAGTTTTCACTGTAAAACCGAGTTGGAGCTAGTAACTCCCCATATATATGTATGGAGTGGAGTTTGCAACTGAAAAGAAACTTTATGTTCCCAAAAAGCTAGGTGAAGGACGGCTTTCACACACACACATCTCTCAGAACTGAGCATGTGGAGAGACGTTCGTTCATCTAGCACAAAGGGAACAGGTTGCAGGATAAACTTTTACTCTGGTTTCTCAGTCTGTTTCCTAGTGCCGGTTTGAAGTTCCTGCAGTTTTCACTGTAAAACCGATTTGGGGCTAGTACCTCGCCATATATATGTATGGAGTGGAGTTTGCAACTGAAAAGAAACTTTGTGTTCCCAACAAGCTAGGTGAAGTACGGCTTTCACACACACATATCTCTCAGAACTGAGCACGTGGAGAGACGTTCGTTCATGTAGCACAAAGGGAACGGGTTGCAGGAGAAACTTTTACTCTGGTTTCTCAGTGTGTTTCCTAGTGCCGGTTTGAAGTTCCTGCAGTTTTCACTGTAAAACCGAGTTGGAGCTAGTACCTCCCCATATATATGTATGGAGTGGAGTTTGCAACTGAAAAGAAACTTTGTGTTCCCAACAAGCTAGGTGAAGGACGGCTTTCACACACACACATCTTTCAGAACTGAGCATTTGGAGTGACGTTCGTTCATCCAGCACAAAGGGAACGGGTTGCAGGAGAAACTTTTACTCTGGTTTCTCAGTCTGTTTCCTAGTGCCGGTTTGAAGTTCCTGCAGTTTTCACTGTTAAAACGAGTTGGAGCTAGTACCTCCCCATATATATGTATGGAGTGGAGTTTGCAAATGAAAAGAAACTTTGTGTTCCCAACAAGCTAGGTGAAGGACGGCTTTCACACACAAACATCTTTCAGAACTGAGCATTTGGAGAGACGTTCTTTCATCTAGCACAAAGGGAACGGGTTGCAGGAGAAACTTTTACTCTGGTTTCTCAGTCTGTTTCCTAGTGCCGGTTTGAAGTTCCTGCAGTTTTCACTGTAAAACCTGGTTGGAGCTAATACCTCCCCATATATATGTATGGAGTGGAGTTTGCAACTGAAAAGAAACTTTGTGTTCCCACCAAGCTAGGTGAAGAACGGCTTTCACACACACTTATCTCTCAGAACTGAGCAGGTGGAGAGACGATCGTTCATCTAGCACATAGGAAACGGGTTGCAGGAGAAACTTTTACTCTGGATTCTCAGTCTGTTTCCTAGTGCTGGTTTGAAGTTCCTGCAGTTTTCACTGTAAAACCGATTTGGAGCTAGTACCTCCCCATATATATGTATGGAGTGGAGTTTGCAACTGAAAAGAAACTTTGTGTTCCCAACAAGCTAGGTGAAGGACGGCTTTCACACACACTTATCTCTCAGAACTGAGCATGTGGAGAGACGTTCGCTCATCTAGCACAAAGGGAACGGGTTGCAGGAGAAACTTTTACTGTGGTTTCTCAGACTGTTTCCTAGTGCCGGTTTGAAGTTCCTGCAGTTTTCACTGTAAAATCGAGTTGGAGCTAGTACATCCCCATATATATGTATGGAGCGGAGTTTGCAACTGAAAAGAAACTTTATGTTCCCAAAAAGCTAGCTGAAGGACGGCTTTCACACACACACATCTCTCAGAACTGAGCATGTGGAGAGACGTTCGTTCATCTAGCACAAAGGGAACAGGTTGCAGGAGAAACTTTTACTGTGGTTTCTCAGTCTGTTTCCTAGTGCCGGTTTGAAGTTCCTGCAGTTTTCACTGTAAAACCGAGTTGGAGCTAGTACCTCCCCATATATATGTATGGAGTGGAGTTTGCAACTGAAAAGAAACTTTGTGTTCCCAACAAGCTAGGTGAAGGACGGCTTTCACACACACTTATCTCTCAGAACTGAGCATGTGGAGAGACGTTCGTTCATCTAGCACAAAGGGAACGGGTTGCAGGAGAAACTTTTACTGTGGTTTCTCAGTCTGTTTCCTAGTGCCGGTTTGAAGTTCCTGCAGTTTTCACTGTAAAACCGAGTTGGAGCTAGTACCTCCCCATATATATGTATGGAGTGGAGTTTGCAACTGAAAAGAAACTTTGTGTTCCCACCAAGCTAGGTGAAGGACGGCTTTCACACACACTTATCTCTCAGAACTGAGCATGTGGAGAGACGTTCGTTCATCTAGCACAAAGGGAACGGGTTGCAGGAGAAACTTTACTGTGGTTTCTCAGTCTGTTTCCTAGTGCCGGTTTGAAGTTCCTGCAGTTTTCACTGTAAAACCTGGTTGGAGCTAGTACCTCCCCATATATATGTATGGAGTGGAGTTTGCAACTGAAAAGAAACTTTGTGTTCCCACCAAGCTAGGTGAAGAACGGCTTTCACACACACTTATCTCTCAGAACTGAGCAGGTGGAGAGACGATCATTCATCTAGCACATAGGAAACGGGTTGCAGGAGAAACTTTTACTCTGGATTCTCAGTCTGTTTCCTAGTGCTGGTTTGAAGTTCCTGCAGTTTTCACTGTAAAACCGAGTTGGAGATAGTACCTCCCCATATATATGTATGGAGTGGAGTTTGCAACTGAAAAGAATCTTTGTGTTCCCAACAAGCTAGGTGAAGGACGGCTTTCACACACACTTATCTCTCAGAACTGAGCATGTGGAGAGACGTTCGCTCATCTAGCACAAAGGGAACGGGTTGCAGGAGAAACTTTTACTGTGGTTTCTCAGTCTGTTTCCTAGTGCCGGTTTGAATTTCCTGCAGTTTTCACTGTAAAACCGAGTTGGAGCTAGTACCTCCCCATATATATGTATGGAGTGGAGTTTGCAACTGAAAAGAAACTTTGTGTTCCCAAAAAGCTAGCTGAAGGACGGCTTTCACACACACACATCTCTCAGAACTGAGCATGTGGAGAGACGTTCGCTCATCTAGCAGAAAGGGAACGGGTTGCAGGAGAAACTATTACTCTGGTTTCTCAGTCTGTTTCCTACTGCCGGTTTGAAGTTCCTGCAGTTTTCACTGTAAAACCGAGTTGGAGCTAGTACCTCCCCATATATATGTATGGAGTGGAGTTTGCAACTGAAAAGAAACTTTGTGTTCCAAACATGCTAGGTGAAGGACGGCTTTCACACACACTTATCTCTCAGAACTGAGCATGTGGAGAGACGTTCGTTCATCTAGCACAAAGGGAACGGGTTGCAGGAGAAACTTTACTGTGGTTTCTCAGTCTGTTTCCTAGTGCCGGTTTGAAGTTCCTGCAGTTTTCACTGTAAAACCTGGTTGGAGCTAGTACCTACCCATATATATGTATGGATTGGAGTTTGCAACTGAAAAGAAACTTTGTGTTCCCACCAAGCTAGGTGAAGAACGGCTTTCACACACACTTATCTCTCAGAACTGAGCAGGTGGATAGACGATCGTTCATCTAGCACATAGGAAACGGGTTGCAGGAGAAACTTTTACTCTGGATTCTCAGTCTGTTTCCTAGTGCTGGTTTGAAGTTCCTGCAGTTTTCACTGTAAAACCGAGTTGGAGCTAGTACCTCCCCATATATATGTATGGAGTGGAGTTTGCAACTGAAAAGAATCTTTGTGTTCCCAACAAGCTAGGTGAAGGACGGCTTTCACACACACTTATCTCTCAGAACTGAGCATGTGGAGAGACATTCGCTCATCTAGCACAAAGGGAACGGGTTGCAGGAGAAACTTTTACTGTGGTTTCTCAGTCTGTTTCCTAGTGCCGGTTTGAATTTCCTGCAGTTTTCACTGTAAAACCGAGTTGGAGCTAGTACCTCCCCATATATATGTATGGAGTGGAGTTTGCAACTGAAAAGAAACTTTGTGTTCCCAAAAAGCTAGCTGAAGGACGGCTTTCACACACACACATCTCTCAGAACTGAGCATGTGGAGAGACGTTCGCTCATCTAGCACAAAGGGAACGGGTTGCAGGAGAAACTATTACTCTGGTTTCTCAGTCTGTTTCCTACTGCCGGTTTGAAGTTCCTGCAGTTTTCACTGTAAAACCGAGTTGGAGCTAGTACCTCCCCATATATATGTATGGAGTGGAGTTTGCAACTGAAAAGAAACTTTGTGTTCCAAACATGCTAGGTGAAGGACGGCTTTCACACACACTTATCTCTCAGAACTGAGCATGTGGAGAGACGTTCGTTCATCTAGCACAAAGGGAACGGGTTGCAGGAGAAACTTTACTGTGGTTTCTCAGTCTGTTTCCTAGTGCCGGTTTGAATTTCCTGCAGTTTTCACTGTAAAACCTGGTTGGAGCTAGTAAATACCCATATATATGTATGGATTGGAGTTTGCAACTGAAAAGAAACTTTGTGTTCCCACCAAGCTAGGTGAAGAACGGCTTTCACACACACTTATCTCTCAGAACTGAGCAGGTGGAGAGACGATCGTTCATCTAGCACATAGGAAACGGGTTGCAGGAGAAACATTTACTCTGGATTCTCAGTCTGTTTCCTCGTGCTGGTTTGAAGTTCCTGCAGTTTTCACTGTAAAACCGAGTTGGAGCTAGTACCTCCCCATATATATGTATGGAGTGGAGTTTGCAACTGAAAAGAAACTTTGTCTTCCCAACAAGCTAGGTGAAGGACGGCTTTCACACACACACATCTCTCAGAACTGAGCATGTGGAGAGACGTTCGTTCATCTAGCACAAAGGGAACAGGTGGCAGGAGAAACTTTTACTGTGGTTTCTCAGTCTGTTTCCTAGTGCCGGTTTGAAGTTCCTGCAGTTTTCACTGTAAAACCGAGTTGGAGCTAGTACCTCCTCATATATTTGTATGGAGTGGAGTTTGCAACTGAAAAGAAACTTTGTGTTCCCAACAAGCTAGGTGAAGGACGGCTTTCACACACACTTATCTCTCAGAACTGAGCATGTGGAGAGACGTTCGTTCATCTAGCAGAATGGAAACGGGTTGCAGGAGAAACTTTTACTCTGGTTTCTCAGTCTGTTTCCTAGTGCCGGTTTGAAGTTCCTGCAGTTTTCACTGTAAAACCGAGTTGGAGCTAGTACCTCCCCATATATATGTATGGAGTGGAGTTTGCAACTGAAAAGAAACTTTGTGTTCCCACCAAGCTAGGTGAAGGACGGCTTTCACACACACTTATCTCTCAGAACTGAGCATGTGGAGAGACGTTCGTTCATCTAGCACAAAGGGAACGGGTTGCAGGAGAAACTTTACTGTGGTTTCTCAGTCTGTTTCCTAGTGCCGGTTTGAAGTTCCTGCAGTTTTCACTGTAAAACCTGGTTGGAGCTAGTACCTCCCCATATATATGTATGGAGTGGAGTTTGCAACTGAAAAGAAACTTTGTGTTCCCAACAAGCTAGGTGAAGAACGGCTTTCACACACACTTATCTCTCAGAACTGAGCAGGTGGAGAGACGATCGTTCATCTAGCACATAGGAAACGGGTTGCAGGAGAAACTTTTACTCTGGATTCTCAGTCTGTTTCCTAGTGCTGGTTTGAAGTTCCTGCAGTTTTCACTGTAAAACCGAGTTGGAGCTAGTACCTCCCCATATATATGTATGGAGTGGAGTTTGCAACTGAAAAGAATCTTTGTGTTCCCAACAAGCTAGGTGAAGGACGGCTTTCACACACACTTATCTCTCAGAACTGAGCATGTGGAGAGACGTTCGCTCATCTAGCACAAAGGGAACGGGTTGCAGGTGAAACTTTTACTGTGGTTTCTCAGTCTGTTTCCTAGTGCCGGTTTGAATTTCCTGCAGTTTTCACTGTAAAACCGAGTTGGAGCTAGTACCTCCCCATATATATGTATGGAGTGGAGTTTGCAACTGAAAAGAAACTTTGTGTTCCCAAAAAGCTAGCTGAAGGACGGCTTTCACACACACAAATCTCTCAGAACTGAGCATGTGGAGAGACGTTCGCTCATCTAGCACAAAAGGAACGGGTTGCAGGAGAAATTATTACTCTGGTTTCTCAGTCTGTTTCCTACTGCCGGTTTGAAGTTCCTGCAGTTTTCACTGTAAAACCGTGTTGGAGCTAGTACCTCCCCATATATATGTATGGAGTGGAGTTTGCAACTGAAAAGAAACTTTGTGTTCCAAACATGCTAGGTGAAGGACGGCTTTCACACACACTTATCTCTCAGAACTGAGCATGTGGAGAGACGTTCGTTCATCTAGCACAAAGGGAACGGGTTGCAGGAGAAACTTTACTGTGGTTTCTCAGTCTGTTTCCTAGTGCCGGTTTGAAGTTCCTGCAGTTTTCACTGTAAAACCTGGTTGGAGCTAGTACCTACCCATATATATGTATGGACTGGAGTTTGCAACTGAAAAGAAACTTTGTGTTCCCACCAAGCTAGGTGAAGTACGGCTTTCACACACAATTATCTCTCAGAACTGAGCAGGTGGAGAGACGATCGTTCATCTAGCACATAGGAAACGGGTTGCAGGAGAAACATTTACTCTGGATTCTCAGTCTGTTTCCTAGTGCTGGTTTGAAGTTCCTGCAGTTTTCACTGTAAAACCGAGTTGGAGCTAGTACCTCCCCATATATATGTATGGAGTGGAGTTTTCAACTGAAAAGAAACTTTGTCTTCCCAACAAGCTAGGTGAAGGACGGCTTTCACACACACTTATCTCTCAGAACTGAGCATGTGGAGAGACGTTCGTTCATCTAGCACAAAGGGAACGGGTTGCAGGAGAAACTTTACTGTGGTTTCTCAGTCTGTTTCCTAGTGCCGGTTTGAAGTTCCTGCAGTTTTCACTGTAAAACCGATTTGGAGCTAGTACCTCCCCATATATATGTATGGAGTGGAGTTTGCAACTGAAAAGAAACTTTGTGTTCCCACCAAGCTAGATGAAGGACGGCTTTAACACACACTTATCTCTCAGAACTGAGCATGTGGAGAGACGTTCGTTCATCTAGCACAAAGGGAACGGGTTGCAGGAGAAACTTTTACTCTGGTTTCTCAGTCTGTTTCCTAGTGCCGGTTCGAATTTCCTGCAGTTCTCTCTGTAAAACCGAGTTGGAGCTAGTACCTCCCCATATATATGTATGGAGTGGAGTTTGCAACTGAAAAGAAACTTTGTGTTCCCAACAAGCTAGGTGAAGTTCGGCTTTCACACACACTTATCTCTCAGAACTGAGCATGTGGAGAGACGTTCGTTCATCTAGCACATAGGGAACGGGTTGCAGGAGAAACTTTTACTCTGGATTCTCAGTCTGTTTCCTAGTGCTGGTTTGAAGTTCCTGCAGTTTTCACTGTAAAACCGAGTTGGAGATAGTACCTCCCCATATATATGTATGGAGTGGAGTTTGCAACTGAAAAGAAACTTTGTGTTCCCAACAAGCTAGGTGAAGGACGGCTTTCACACACACTTATCTCTCAGAAGTGAGCATGTGGAGAGACGTTCGCTCATCTAGCACAAAAGGAACGGGTTGCAGGAGAAACTTTTACTCTGGTTTCTCAGTCTGTTTCCTAGTGCCTGTTTGAAGTTCCTGCAGTTTTCACTGTAAAACCGAGTTGGAGCTTGTACCTCCCCATATATATGTATGGAGTGGAGTTTGCAACTGAAAAGAAACTTTGTGTTCCCAAAAAGCTAGCTGAAGGACGGCTTTCACACACACACATCTCTCAGAACTGAGCATGTGGAGAGACGTTCGCTCATCTAGCACAAAGGGAACGGGTTGCAGGAGAAACTATTACTCTGGTTTCTCTGTCTGTTTCCTAGTGCCGGTTTGAACTTCCTGCAGTTTTCACTGTAAAACCGAGTTGGAGCTAGTACATCCCCATATATATGTATGGAGTGTAGTTTGCAACTGAAAAGAAACTTTGTGTTCCCAACATGCTAGGTGAAGGACGGCTTTCACACACACTTATCTCTCAGAACTGAGCATGTGGAGAGACGTTCGTTCATCTAGCACAAAGGGAACGGGTTGCAGGAGAAACTTTTACTCTGGTTTCTCAGTCTGTTTCCTAGTGCCGGTTCGAATTTCCTGCAGTTTTCACTGTAAAACCGAGTTGGAGCTAGTACCTCCCCATATATATGTATGGAGTGGAGTTTGCAACTGAAAAGAAACTTTGTGTTCCCAACATGCTAGGTGAAGGACGGCTTTCACACACACTTATCTCTCAGATCTGAGCATGTGGAGAGACGTTCGTTCATCTAGCACAAAGGGAACGGGTTGCAGGAGAAACTTTACTGTGGTTTCTCAGTCTGTTTCCTAGTGCCGGTATGAATTTCCTGCAGTTTTCACTGTAAAACCTGGTTGGAGCTAGTACCTCCCCATATATATGTATGGAGTGGAGTTGGCAACTGAAAAGAAACTTTGTGTTCCCACCAAGCTAGGTGAAGAACGGCTTTCACACACACTTATCTCTCAGAACTGAGCAGGTGGAGAGACGATCGTTCATCTAGCACATAGGAAACGGATTGCAGGAGAAACTTTTACTCTGGATTCTCAGTCTGTTTCCTAGTGCTGGTTTGAAGTTCCTGCAGTTTTCACTGTAAAACCGACTTGGGGCTACTACCTCCCCATATATATGTATGGAGTGGAGTTTGCAACTGAAAAGAAACTTTGTGATCCCAACAAGCTAGGTGAAGGACGGCTTTCACACACACATATCTCTCAGAACTGAGCATGTGGAGAGACGTTCGCTCATCTAGCACAAAGGGAACGGGTTGCAGGAGAAACTTTTACTGTGGTTTCTCAGTCTGTTTCCTAGTGCCGGTTTGAAGTTCCTGCAGTTTTCACTGTAAAACCGAGTTGGAGCTAGTACCTCCCCATATATATGTATGGAGTGGTGTTTGCAACTGAAAAGAAACTTTATGTTCCCAAAAAGCTAGCTGAAGGACGGCTTTCACACACACACATCTCTCAGAACTGAGCATGTAGAGAGACATTCGTTCATCTAGCAAAAATGGAACAGGTTGCAGGAGAAACTTTTACTCTGGTTTCTCAGTCTGTTTCCTAGTGCTGGTTTGAAGTTCCTGCAGTTTTCACTGTAAAACCGAGTTGGAGCTAGTACCTCCCCATATATATGTATGGAGTGGAGTCTGCAACTGAAAAGAAACTTTGTGTTCCCAACAAGCTAGGTGAAGGACGGCTTTCACACACACTTATCTCTCAGAACTGAGCATGTGGAGAGACGTTCGTTCATCTAGCACAAAGGGAACGGGTTGCAGGGGAAACTTTACTGTGGTTTCTCAGTCTGTTTCCTAGTGCCGGTTTGAAGTTCCTGCAGTTTTCACTGTAAATCCTGGCTGGAGCTAGTACCTGCCCATATATATGTATGGAGTGGAGTTTGCAACTGAAAAGAAACTTTGTGTTCCCACCAAGCTAGGTGAAGGACGGCTTTAACACACACTTATCTCTCAGAACTGAGCATGTGGAGAGACGTTCGTACATCTAGCATAAAGGGAACGGGTTGCAGGAGAAACTTTTACTCTGGTTTCTCAGTTTGTTTCCTAGTGCCGGTTCGAATTTCCTGCAGTTCTCTCTGTAAAACCGAGTTGGAGCTAGTACCTCCCCATATATATGTATGGAGTGGAGTTTGCAACTGAAAAGAAACTTTGTGTTCCCAACAAGCTAGGTGAAGGTCGGCTTTCACACACACTTATCTCTCAGAACTGAGCATGTGGAGAAACGATCGTTCATCTAGCACATAGGGAACGGGTTGCAGGAGAAACTTTTACTCTGGATTCTCAGTCTGTTTCCTAGTGCTGGTTTGAAGTTCCTGCAGTTTTCACTGTAAAACCGAGTTGGAGCTAGTACCTTCCCATATATATGTATGGAGTGGAGTTTGCAACTGAAAAGAAACTTTGTGTTCCCAACAAGCTAGGTGAAGGACGGCTTTCACACACACTTATCTCTCAGAACTGAGCATGTGGAGAGACGTTCGCTCATCTAGCACAAAGGGAACGGGTTGCAGGAGAAACTTTTACTCTGGTTTCTCAGTCTGTTTCCTAGTGCCGGTTTGAAGTTCCTGCAGTTTTCACTGTAAAACCGAGTTGGAGCTAGTACCTCCCCATATATATGTATGGAGTGGAGTTTGCAACTGATAAGAAACTTTGTGTTCCCAACATGCTAGGTGAAGTACGGCTTTCACACACACTTATCTCTCAGAACTGAGCATGTGGAGAGACTTTCGTTCATCTAGCACAAAGGGAACGGGTTGCAGGGGAAACTTTTACTCTGGTTTCTCAGTCTGTTTCCTAGTGCCGGTTTGAAGTTCCTGCAGTTTTCACTGTAAAACCGAGTTGGAGCTAGTACCTCCCCATATATATGTATGGAGTGGAGTTTGCAACTGAAAAGAAACTTTGTGTTCCCAACAAGCTAGGTGAAGGACGGATTTCACACACACTTATCTCTCAGAACTGAGCATGTGGAGAGACGTTCGTTCATCTAGCACAAAGGGAACGGGTTGCAGGAGAAACTTTACTGTGGTTTCTCAGTCTGTTTCCTAGTGCCGGTTTGAAGTTCCTGCAGTTTTCACTGTAAAACCTGGTTGGAGCTAGTACCTGCCCATATATATGTATGGAGTGGAGTTTGCAACTGAAAAGAAACTTTGTGTTCCCACCAAGCTAGGTGAAAAACGGCTTTCACACACACTTATCTCTCAGAACTGAGCAGGTGGAGAGACGATCGTTCATCTTGCACATAGGAAACGGGTTGCAGGAGAAAATTTTACTCTGGATTCTCAGTCTGTTTCCTAGTGCTGGTTTGAAGTTCCTGCAGTTTTCACTGTAAAACCGAGTTGGAGCTAGTACCTCCCCATATATATGTATGGAGTGGAGTTTGCAACTGAAAAGAAACATTGTGTTCCCAAAAAGCTAGCTGAAGGACGGCTTTCACACACACACATCTCTAAGAACTGAGCATGTGGAGAGACGTTCGCTCATCTAGCACAAAGGGAACGGGTTGCAGGAGAAACTATTACTCTGGTTTCTCAGTCTGTTTCCTAGTGCCGGTTTGAACTTCCTGCAGTTTTCACTGTAAAACCGAGTTGGAGCTAGTACCTCCCCATATATATGTATGGAGTGGAGTTTGCAACTGAAAAGAAACTTTGTGTTCCCAACATGCTAGGTGAAGGACGGCTTTCACACACAGTTATTTCTCAGAACTGAGCATGTGGAGAGACGTTCGTTCATCTAGCACAAAGGGAACGGGTTGCAGGAGAAACTTTTACTCTGGTTTCTCAGTCTGTTTCCTAGTGCCGGTTCGAATTTCCTGCAGTTTTCACTGTAAAACCGAGTTGGAGCTAGTACCTCCCCATATATATGTATGGAGTGGAGTTTGCAACTGAAAAGAAACTTTGTGTTCCCAACAAGCTAGGTGAAGGACGGCTTTCACACACACTTATCTCTCAGAACTGAGCATGTGGACAGTCGTTCGTTCATCTAGCACAAAGGGAACGGGTTGCAGGAGAAACTTTACTGTGGTTTCTCAGTCTGTTTCCTAGTGCCGGTTTGAAGTTCCTGCAGTTTTCACTGTAAAACCTGGTTGGAGCTAGTACCTCCCCATATATATGTATGGAGTGGAGTTTGCAACTGAAAAGAAACTTTGTGTTCCCACCAAGCTAGGTGAAGTACGGCTTTCACACACACTTATCTCTCAGAACTGAGCAGGTGGAGAGACGATCGTTCATCTAGAACATAGGAAACGGGTTGCAGGAGAAACTTTTACTCTGGTTTCTCAGTCTGTTTCCTAGTGCCGGTTTGAAGTTCCTGCAGTTTTCACTGTAAAACCGATTTGGAGCTAGTACCTCCCCATATATATGTATGGAGTGGAGTTTGCAACTGAAAAGAAACTTTGTGTTCCCAACAAGCTAGGTGAAGGACGGCTTTCACACACACACATCTTTCAGAACTGAGCATTTGGAGAGACGTTCGTTCATCTAGCACAAATGGAACGGGTTGCAGGAGAAAATTTTACTCTGGTTTCTCAGTCTGTTTCCTAGTGCCGGTTTGAAGTTCCTGCAGTTTTCACTGTTAAACCGAGTTGGAGCTAGTACCACTCCATATATATGTATGGAGTGGAGTTTGCAAATGAAAAGAAACTTTGTGTTCCCAACAAGCTAGGTGAAGGACGGCTTTCACACACAAACATCTTTCAGAACTGAGCATTTGGAGAGACGTTCGTTCATCTAGCACAAAAGGAACGGGTTGCAGGAGAAGATTTTACTCTCATTTCTCAGTCTGTTTCCTAGTGCCGGTTTGAATTTCCTGCAGTTTTCACTGTAAAACCTGGTTGGAGCTAGTACCTCCCCATATATATGTAAGGAGTGGAGTTTGCAACTGAAAAGAAACTTTGTGTTCCCAAAAATCTAGGTGAAGTACGGCTTTCACACACACATATCTCTCAGAACTGAGCATGTGGAGAGACGTTCGTTCATCTAGCAGAAAATGAACGGGTTGCAGGAGAAACTTTTACTCTGGTTTCTCAGTCTGTTTCCTAGTGCCGGTTTGAAGTTCCTGCAGTTTTCACTGTAAAACCGACTTGGAGCTAGTACCTCCCCATATATATGTATGGGGTGTAGTTTGCAACTGAAAAGAAACTTTGTGTTCCCAACAAGCTAGGTGAAGGAAGGCTTTCACACACACTTATCTCTCAGAACTGAGCATGTGGAGAGACGTTCGCTCATCTAGCACAAAGGGAACGGGTTGCAGGAGAAACTATTACTCTGGTTTCTCAGTCTGTTTCCTAGTGCCGGTTTGAACTTCCTGCAGTTTTCACTGTAAAACCGAGTTGGAGCTAGTACCTCCCCATATATATGTATGGAGTGGAGTTTGCAACTGAAAAGAAACTTTGTGTTCCCACCAAGCTAGGTGAAGGACGGCTTTCACACACACTTATCTCTCAGAACTGAGCAGATGGAGAGACGATCGTTCATCTAGCACATAGGAAACGGGTTGCAGGAGAAACTTTTACTCTGGATTCTCAGTCTGTTTCCTAGTGCCGGTTTGAAGTTCCTGCAGTTTTCACTGTAAAACCGAGTTGGAGCTAGTACCTCCCCATATATATGTATGGAGTGGAGTTTGCAAATGAAAAGAAACTTTGTGTTCCCAACAAGCTAGGTGAAGGACGGCTTTCACACACAAACATCTTTCAGAACTGAGCATTTGGAGAGACGTTCGTTCATCTAGCACAAAGGGAACGGGTTGCAGGAGAAAATTTTACTCTGGTTTCTCAGTCTTTTTCCTAGTGCCGGTTAGAAGTTCCTGCAGTTTTCACTGTAAAACCTGGTTGGAGCTAGTAGATCCCCATATATATGTAAGGAGTGGAGTTTGCAACTGAAAAGAAACTTTGTGTTCCCAACAAGCTAGGTGAAGGACGGCTTTCACACACAAACATCTTTCAGAACTGAGCATTTGGAGAGACGTTCGTTCATCTAGCACAAAGGGAACGGGTTGCAGGAGAAAATTTTACTCTGGTTTCTCAGTCTTTTTCCTAGTGCCGGTTAGAAGTTCCTGCAGTTTTCACTGTAAAACCTGGTTGGAGCTAGTAGATCCCCATATATATGTAAGGAGTGGAGTTTGCAACTGAAAAGAAACTTTGTGTTCCCAAAAAGCTACGTGAAGTACGGCTTTCACACACACATATCTCTCAGAACTGAGCATGTGAAGAGACGTTCGTTCATCTAGCACAAAGGGAACGGTTTGCAGGAGAAACTTTTACTCTGGATTCTCAGTCTGTTTCCTAGTGCTGGTTTGAAATTCCTGCAGTTTTCACTGTTAAACAGAGTTGGAGCTAGTACCTCCCCATATATATGTATTGAGTGGAGTTTGCAACTGAAAAGAAACTTTATGTTCCCAAAAAGCTAGGTGAAGGACGGCTTTCACACACACACATCTCTCAGAACTGAGCATGTGGAGAGACGTTCGTTCATCTAGCACAAAGGGAACAGGTTGCAGGATAAACTTTTACTCTGGTTTCTCAGTCTGTTTCCTAGTGCCGGTTTGAAGTTCCTGCAGTTTTCACTGTAAAACCGACTTGGAGCTAGTACCTCCCCATATATATGTATGGAGTGGAGTTTGCAACTGAAAAGAAACTTTGTGTTCCCAACAAGCTAGGTGAAGGACGGGTTTCACACACACTTATCTCTCAGAACTGAGCATGTGGAGAGACGTTCGTTCTTCTAGCACAAAGGGAACGGTTTGCAGGAGAAACTTTTACTCTGGTTTCTCAGTCTGTTTCCTAGTGCCGGTTTGAAGTTCCTGCAGTTTTCACTGTAAAACCGAGTTGGAGCTAGTACCTCCCCATATATATGTATGGAGTGGAGTTTGCAACTGAAAAGAAACTTTGTGTTCCCAACAAGCTAGGTGAAAGACGGCTTTCACACACACACATCTTTCAGAACTGAGCATGTGGAGAGACTTTCGTTCATCTAGCACAAAGGGAACGGGTTGCAGGACAAACTTTACTGTGGTTTCTCTGTCTGTTTCCTAGTGCCGGTTTGAAGTTCCTGCAGTTTTCACTGTAAAACCTGGTTGGAGCTAGTACCTCCCCATATATATGTATGGAGTGGAGTTTGCAACTGAAAAGAAAGTTTGTGTTCCCACCAAGCTAGGTGAAGAACGGCTTTCACACACACTTATCCCTCAGAACTGAGCAGGTGGAGAGACGATCGTTCATCTAGCACATAGGAAACGGGTTGCAGGAGAAACTTTTACTCTGGATTCTCAGTCTGTTTCCTAGTGCTGGTTTGAAATTCCTGCAGTTTTCACTGTAAAACCGAGTTGGAGCTAGTACCTCCCCATATATATGTATGGAGTGGAGTTTGCAACTGAAAAGAAACTTTGTGTTCCCAACAAGCTAGGTGAAGGACGGCTTTCACACACACTTATCTCTCAGAACTGAGCATGTGGAGAGACGTTCGCTCATCTAGCACAAAGGGAACGGGTTGCAGGAGAAACTATTACTCTGGTTTCTCAGTCTGTTTCCTAGTGCCGGTTTGAACTTCCTGCAGTTTTCACTGTAAAACCGAGTTGGAGCTAGTACCTCCCCATATATATGTATGGAGTGGAGTTTGCAACTGAAAAGAAACTTTGTGTTCCCACCAAGCTAGGTGAAGGACGGCTTTCACACACACTTATCTCTCAGAACTGAGCAGATGGAGAGACGATCGTTCATCTAGCACATAGGAAACGGGTTGCAGGAGAAACTTTTACTCTGGATTCTCAGTCTGTTTCCTAGTGCCGGTTTGAAGTTCCTGCAGTTTTCACTGTAAAACCGAGTTGGAGCTAGTACCTCCCCATATATATGTATGGAGTGGAGTTTGCAAATGAAAAGAAACTTTGTGTTCCCAACAAGCTAGGTGAAGGACGGCTTTCACACACAAACATCTTTCAGAACTGAGCATTTGGAGAGACGTTCGTTCATCTAGCACAAAGGGAACGGGTTGCAGGAGAAAATTTTACTCTGGTTTCTCAGTCTTTTTCCTAGTGCCGGTTAGAAGTTCCTGCAGTTTTCACTGTAAAACCTGGTTGGAGCTAGTAGATCCCCATATATATGTAAGGAGTGGAGTTTGCAACTGAAAAGAAACTTTGTGTTCCCAACAAGCTAGGTGAAGGACGGCTTTCACACACAAACATCTTTCAGAACTGAGCATTTGGAGAGACGTTCGTTCATCTAGCACAAAGGGAACGGGTTGCAGGAGAAAATTTTACTCTGGTTTCTCAGTCTTTTTCCTAGTGCCGGTTAGAAGTTCCTGCAGTTTTCACTGTAAAACCTGGTTGGAGCTAGTAGATCCCCATATATATGTAAGGAGTGGAGTTTGCAACTGAAAAGAAACTTTGTGTTCCCAAAAAGCTACGTGAAGTACGGCTTTCACACACACATATCTCTCAGAACTGAGCATGTGGAGAGACGTTCGTTCATCTAGCACAAAGGGAACGGTTTGCAGGAGAAACTTTTACTCTGGATTCTCAGTCTGTTTCCTAGTGCTGGTTTGAAATTCCTGCAGTTTTCACTGTTAAACAGAGTTGGAGCTAGTACCTCCCCATATATATGTATTGAGTGGAGTTTGCAACTGAAAAGAAACTTTATGTTCCCAAAAAGCTAGGTGAAGGACGGCTTTCACACACACACATCTCTCAGAACTGAGCATGTGGAGAGACGTTCGTTCATCTAGCACAAAGGGAACAGGTTGCAGGATAAACTTTTACTCTGGTTTCTCAGTCTGTTTCCTAGTGCCGGTTTGAAGTTCCTGCAGTTTTCACTGTAAAACCGACTTGGAGCTAGTACCTCCCCATATATATGTATGGAGTGGAGTTTGCAACTGAAAAGAAACTTTGTGTTCCCAACAAGCTAGGTGAAGGACGGGTTTCACACACACTTATCTCTCAGAACTGAGCATGTGGAGAGACGTTCGTTCTTCTAGCACAAAGGGAACGGTTTGCAGGAGAAACTTTTACTCTGGTTTCTCAGTCTGTTTCCTAGTGCCGGTTTGAAGTTCCTGCAGTTTTCACTGTAAAACCGAGTTGGAGCTAGTACCTCCCCATATATATGTATGGAGTGGAGTTTGCAACTGAAAAGAAACTTTGTGTTCCCAACAAGCTAGGTGAAAGACGGCTTTCACACACACACATCTTTCAGAACTGAGCATGTGGAGAGACTTTCGTTCATCTAGCACAAAGGGAACGGGTTGCAGGACAAACTTTACTGTGGTTTCTCTGTCTGTTTCCTAGTGCCGGTTTGAAGTTCCTGCAGTTTTCACTGTAAAACCTGGTTGGAGCTAGTACCTCCCCATATATATGTATGGAGTGGAGTTTGCAACTGAAAAGAAAGTTTGTGTTCCCACCAAGCTAGGTGAAGAACGGCTTTCACACACACTTATCCCTCAGAACTGAGCAGGTGGAGAGACGATCGTTCATCTAGCACATAGGAAACGGGTTGCAGGAGAAACTTTTACTCTGGATTCTCAGTCTGTTTCCTAGTGCTGGTTTGAAATTCCTGCAGTTTTCACTGTAAAACCGAGTTGGAGCTAGTACCTCCCCATATATATGTATGGAGTGGAGTTTGCAACTGAAAAGAAACTTTTTGTTCCCAACAAGCTAGGTGAAGGACGGCTTTCACACACACTTATCTCTCAGAACTGAGCATGTGGAGAGACGTTCGCTCATCTAGCACAAATGGAACAGGTTGCAGGAGAAACTTTTACTCTGGTTTCTCAGTCTGTTTCCTAGTGCTGGTTTGAAGTTCCTGCAGTTTTCACTGTAAAACCGAGTTGGAGCTAGTACCTCCCCATATATATGTATGGAGTGGAGTCTGCAACTGAAAAGAAACTTTGTGTTCCCAACAAGCTAGGTGAAGGACGGCTTTCACACACACTTATCTCTCAGAACTGAGCATGTGGAGAGACGTTCGTTCATCTAGCACAAAGGGAACGGGTTGCAGGGGAAACTTTACTGTGGTTTCTCAGTCTGTTTCCTAGTGCCGGTTTGAAGTCCTGCAGTTTTCACTGTAAATCCTGGCTGGAGCTAGTACCTGCCCATATATATGTATGGAGTGGAGTTTGCAACTGAAAAGAAACTTTGTGTTCCCAACAAGCTAGGTGAAGGACGGCTTTCACACAAACTTATCTCTCAGAACTGAGCATGTGGAGAGACGTTCGCTCATCTAGCACAAAGGGAACGGGTTGCAGGAGAAACTTTTACTCTGGTTTCTCAGTCTGTTTCCTAGTGCCGGTTTGAAGTTCCTGCAGTTTTCACTGTAAAACCGAGTTGGAGCTAGTACCTCCCCATATATATGTATGGAGTGGAGTTTGCAACTGAAAAGAAACTTTGTGTTCCCAACAAGCTAGGTGAAGGACGGGTGTCACACACACTTATCTCTCAGAACTGAGCATGTGGAGAGACGTTCGTTCATCTAGCACAAAGGGAACGGGTTGCAGGAGAAACTTTACTGTGGTTTCTCAGTCTGTTTCCTAGTGCCGGTTTGAAGTTCCTGCAGTTTTCACTGTAAAACCTGGTTGGAGCTAGTACCTGCCCATATATATGTATGGAGTGGAGTTTGCAACTGAAAAGAAACTTTGTGTTCCCACCAAGCTAGGTGAAAAACGGCTTTCACACACAATTATCTCTCAGAACTGAGCAGGTGGAGAGACGATCGTTCATCTTGCACATAGGAAACGGGTTGCAGGAGAAACTTTTACTCTGGATTCTCAGTCTGTTTCCTAGTGCTGGTTTGAAGTTCCTGCAGTTTTCACTGTAAAACCGAGTTGGAGCTAGTACCTCCCCATATATATGTATGGAGTGGAGTTTGCAACTGAAAAGAAACATTGTGTTCCCAAAAAGCTAGCTGAAGGACGGCTTTCACACACACACATCTCTAAGAACTGAGCATGTGGAGAGACGTTCGCTCATCTAGCACAAAGGGAACGGGTTGCAGGAGAAACTATTACTCTGGTTTCTCAGTCTGTTTCCTAGTGCCGGTTTGAACTTCCTGCAGTTTTCACTGTAAAACCGAGTTGGAGCTAGTACCTCCCCATATATATGTATGGAGTGGAGTTTGCAACTGAAAAGAAACTTTGTGTTCCCAACATGCTAGGTGAAGGACGGCTTTCACACACAGTTATTTCTCAGAACTGAGCATGTGGAGAGACGTTCGTTCATCTAGCACAAAGGGAACGGGTTGCAGGAGAAACTTTTACTCTGGTTTCTCAGTCTGTTTCCTAGTGCCGGTTCGAATTTCCTGCAGTTTTCACTGTAAAACCGAGTTGGAGCTAGTACCTCCCCATATATATGTATGGAGTGGAGTTTGCAACTGAAAAGAAACTTTGTGTTCCCAACAAGCTAGGTGAAGGACGGCTTTCACACACACTTATCTCTCAGAACTGAGCATGTGGACAGTCGTTCGTTCATCTAGCACAAAGGGAACGGGTTGCAGGAGAAACTTTACTGTGGTTTCTCAGTCTGTTTCCTAGTGCCGGTTTGAAGTTCCTGCAGTTTTCACTGTAAAACCTGGTTGGAGCTAGTACCTCCCCATATATATGTATGGAGTGGAGTTTGCAACTGAAAAGAAACTTTGTGTTCCCACCAAGCTAGGTGAAGAACGGCTTTCACACACACTTATCTCTCAGAACTGAGCAGGTGGAGAGACGATCGTTCATCTAGAACATAGGAAACGGGTTGCAGGAGAAACTTTTACTCTGGTTTCTCAGTCTGTTTCCTAGTGCCGGTTTGAAGTTCCTGCAGTTTTCACTGTAAAACCGATTTGGAGCTAGTACCTCCCCATATATATGTATGGAGTGGAGTTTGCAACTGAAAAGAAACTTTGTGTTCCCAACAAGCTAGGTGAAGGACGGCTTTCACACACACACATCTTTCAGAACTGAGCATTTGGAGAGACGTTCGTTCATCTAGCACAAATGGAACGGGTTGCAGGAGAAAATTTTACTCTGGTTTCTCAGTCTGTTTCCTAGTGCCGGTTTGAAGTTCCTGCAGTTTTCACTGTTAAACCGAGTTGGAGCTAGTACCTCTCCATATATATGTATGGAGTGGAGTTTGCAAATGAAAAGAAACTTTGTGTTCCCAACAAGCTAGGTGAAGGACGGCTTTCACACACAAACATCTTTCAGAACTGAGCATTTGGAGAGACGTTCGTTCATCTAGCACAAAAGGAACGGGTTGCAGGAGAAGATTTTACTCTGGTTTCTCAGTCTGTTTCCTAGTGCCGGTTTGAATTTCCTGCAGTTTTCACTGTAAAACCTGGTTGGAGCTAGTACCTCCCCATATATATGTAAGGAGTGGAGTTTGCAACTGAAAAGAAACTTTGTGTTCCCAAAAATCTAGGTGAAGTACGGCTTTCACACACACATATCTCTCAGAACTGAGCATGTGGAGAGACGTTCGTTCATCTAGCAGAAAAGGAACGGGTTGCAGGAGAAACTTTTACTCTGGTTTCTCAGTCTGTTTCCTAGTGCCGGTTTGATGTTCCTGCAGTTTTCACTGTAAAACCGAGTTGGAGCTAGTACCTCCCCATATATATGTATGGGGTGTAGTTTGCAACTGAAAAGTAACTTTGTGTTCCCAACAAGCTAGGTGAAGGAAGGCTTTCACACACACTTATCTCTCAGAACTGAGCATGTGGAGAGACTTTCGCTCATCTAGCACAAAGGGAACGGGTTGCAGGAGAAACTATTACTCTGGTTTCTCAGTCTGTTTCCTAGTGCCGGTTTGAACTTCCTGCAGTTTTCACTGTAAAACCGAGTTGGAGCTAGTACCTCCCCATATATATGTATGGAGTGGAGTTTGCAACTGAAAAGAAACTTTGTGTTCCCACCAAGCTAGGTGAAGGACGGCTTTCACACACACTTATCTCTCAGAACTGAGCAGATGGAGAGACGATCGTTCATCTAGCACATAGGAAACGGGTTGCAGGAGAAACTTTTACTCTGGATTCTCAGTCTGTTTCCTAGTGTCGGTTTGAAGTTCCTGCAGTTTTCACTGTAAAACCGAGTTGGAGCTAGTACCTCCCCATATATATGTATGGAGTGGAGTTTGCAAATGAAAAGAAACTTTGTGTTCCCAACAAGCTAGGTGAAGGACGGCTTTCACACACAAACATCTTTCAGAACTGAGCATTTGGAGAGACGTTCGTTCATCTAGCACAAAGGGAACGGGTTGCAGGAGAAAATTTTACTCTGGTTTCTCAGTCTTTTTCCTAGTGCCGGTTAGAAGTTCCTGCAGTTTTCACTGTAAAACCTGGTTGGAGCTAGTAGATCCCCATATATATGTAAGGAGTGGAGTTTGCAGCTGAAAAGAAACTTTGTGTTCCCAAAAAGCTACGTGAAGTACGGCTTTCACACACACATATCTCTCAGAACTGAGCATGTGGAGAGACGTTCGTTCATCTAGCCGAAAAGGAACGGGTTGCAGGGGAAACTTTTACTCTGGATTCTCAGTCTGTTTCCTAGTGCTGGTTTGAAATTCCTGCAGTTTTCACTGTAAAACAGAGTTGGAGCTAGTACCTCCCCATATATATGTATTGAGTGGAGTTTGCAACTGAAAAGAAACTTTATGTTCCCAAAAAGCTAGGTGAAGGACGGCTTTCACACACACACATCTCTCAGAACTGAGCATGTGGAGAGACGTTCGTTCATCTAGCACAAAGGGAACAGGTTGCAGGATAAACTTTTACTCTGGTTTCTCAGTCTGTTTCCTAGTGCCGGTTTGAAGTTCCTGCAGTTTTCACTGTAAAACCGACTTGGAGCTAGTACCTCCCCATATATATGTATGGAGTGGAGTTTGCAACTGAAAAGAAACTTTGTGTTCCCAACAAGCTAGGTGAAGGACGGGTTTCACACACACTTATCTCTCAGAACTGAGCATGTGGAGAGACGTTCGTTCATCTAGCACAAAGGGAACGGTTTGCAGGAGAAACTTTTACTCTGGTTTCTCAGTCTGTTTCCTAGTGCCGGTTTGAAGTTCCTGCAGTTTTCACTGTAAAACCGAGTTGGAGCTAGTACCTCCCCATATATATGTATGGAGTGGAGTTTGCAACTGAAAAGAAACTTTGTGTTCCCAACAAGCTAGGTGAAGGACGGCTTTCACACACACACATCTTTCAGAACTGAGCATGTGGATAGACTTTCGTTCATCTAGCACAAAGGGAACGGGTTGCAGGACAAACTTTACTGTGGTTTCTCTGTCTGTTTCCTAGTGCCGGTTTGAAGTTCCTGCAGTTTTCACTGTAAAACCTGGTTGGAGCTAGTACCTCCCCATATATATGTATGGAGTGGAGTTTGCAACTGAAAAGAAAGTTTGTGTTCCCACCAAGCTAGGTGAAGAACGGCTTTCACACACACTTATCCCTCAGAACTGAGCAGGTGGAGAGACGATCGTTCATCTAGCACATAGGAAACGGGTTGCAGGAGAAACTTTTACTCTGGATTCTCAGTCTGTTTCCTAGTGCTGGTTTGAAATTCCTGCAGTTTTCACTGTAAAACAGAGTTGGAGCTAGTACCTCCCCATATATATGTATGGAGTGGAGTTTGCAACTGAAAAGAAACTTTGTGTTCCCAACAAGCTAGGTGAAGGACGGCTTTCACACACACTTATCTCTAAGAACTGAGCATGTGGAGAGACGTTCGCTCATCTAGCACAAAGGGAACGTGTTGCAGGAGAAACTTTTACTGTGGTTTCTCAGTCTGTTTCCTAGTGCCGGTTTGAAGTTCCTGCAGTTTTCACTGTAAAACCGAGTTGGAGCTAGTACCTCCCCATATATATGTATGGAGTGGAGTTTGCAACTGAAAAGAAACTTTATGTTCCCAAAAAGCTAGCTGAAGTACGGCTTTCACACACACACATCTCTCAGAACTGAGCATGTGGAGAGACGTTCGTTCATCTAGCACAAAGGGAACAGGTTGCAGGAGAAACTTTTACTCTGGTTTCTCAGTCTGTTTCCTAGTGCCGGTTTGAAGTTCCTGCAGTTTTCACTGTAAAACCGAGTTGGAGCTAGTACCTCCCCATATATATGTATGGAGTGGAGTTTGCAACTGAAAAGAAACTTTATGTTCCCAAAAAGCTAGGTGAAGGACGGCTTTCACACACACACATCTCTCAGAACTGAGCATGTGGAGAGACGTTCGTTCATCTAGCACAAAGGAACAGGTTGCAGGATAAACTTTAACTCTGGTTTCTCAGTCTGTTTCCTAGTGCCGGTTTGAAGTTCCTGCAGTTTTAACTGTAAAACCGACTTGGAGCTAGTACCTCCCCATATATATGTATGGAGTGGAGTTTGCAACTGAAAAGAAACTTTGTGTTCCCAACAAGCTAGGTGAAGGACGGCTTTCACACACACTTATCTCTCAGAACTGAGCATGTGGAGAGACGTTCGTTCATCTAGCACAAAGGGAACGGGTTGCAGGAGAAACTTTTACTCTGGTTTCTCAGTCTGTTTCCTAGTGCCGGTTTGAAGTTCCTGCAGTTTTCACTGTAAAACCGATTTGGAGCTAGTACCTCCCCATATATATGTATGGAGTGGAGTTTGCAACTGAAAAGAAACTTTGTGTTCCCAACAAGCTATGTGAAGGACGGCTTTCACACACACACATCTTTCAGAACTGAGCATTTGGAGAGACGTTCGTTCATCTAGCACAAAGGGAACGGGTTGAAGGAGAAAATTTTACTCTGGTTTCTCAGTCTGTTTCCTAGTGCCGGTTTGAAGTTCCTGCAGTTTTCACTGTAAAACCGAGTTGGAGCTAGTACCTCCCCATATATATGTATGGAGTGGAGTTTGCAAATGAAAAGAAACTTTGTGTTCCCAACAAGCTAGGTGAAGGACGGCTTTCACACACAAACATCTTTCAGAACTGAGCATTTGGAGAGACGTTCGTTCATCTAGCACAAAGGGAACGGGTTGCAGGAGAAAATTTTACTCTGGTTTCTCAGTCTTTTTCCTAGTGCCGGTTAGAAGTTCCTGCAGTTTTCACTGTAAAACCTGGTTGGAGCTAGTACCTCCCCATATATATGTAAGGAGTGGAGTTTGCAACTGAAAAGAAACTTTGTGTTCCCAAAAAGCTACGTGAAGTACGGCTTTCACACACACATATCTCTCAGAACTGAGCATGTGGAGAGACGTTCGTTCATCTAGCCAAAAAGGAACGGGTTGCAGGAGAAACTTTTACTCTGGATTCTCAGTCTGTTTCCTAGTGCTGGTTTGAAATTCCTGCAGTTTTCACTGTAAAACAGAGTTGGAGCTAGTACCTCCCCATATATATGTATGGAGTGGAGTTTGCAACTGAAAAGAAACTTTATGTTCCCAAAAAGCTAGGTGAAGGACGGCTTTCACACACACTTATCTCTCAGAACTGAGCATGTGGAGAGACGTTCGTTCATCTAGCACAGGGGAACGGTTTGCAGGAGAAACTTTTACTCTGGTTTCTCAGTCTGTTTCCTAGTGCCGGTTTGAAGTTCCTGCAGTTTTCACTGTAAAACCGAGTTGGAGCTAGTACCTCCCCATATATATGTATGGAGTGGAGTTTGCAACTGAAAAGAAACTTTGTGTTCCCAACAAGCTAGGTGAAGGACGGCTTTCACACACACACATCTTTCAGAACTGAGCATTTGGAGAGACGTTCGTTCATCTAGCACAAAGGGAACGGGTTGCAGGAGAAAATTTTACTCTGGTTTCTCAGTCTTTTTCCTATTGCCGGTTTGAAGTTCCTGCAGTTTTCACTGTAAAAACTGGTTGGAGCTTGTACCTCCCCATATATATGTAAGGAGTGGAGTTTGCAACTGAAAATAAACTTTGTGTTCCCAAAAAGCTAGGTGAAGTACGGCTTTCACACACACATATCTCTCAGAACTGAGCATGTGGAGAGACGTTCGTTCATCTAGCCGAAAAGGAACGGGTTGCAGGAGAAAATTTTACTCTGGATTCTCAGTCTGTTTCCTAGTGCTGGTTTGAAATTCCTGCAGTTTTCACTGTAAAACCGAGTTGGAGCTAGTACCTCCCCATATATATGTATGGAGTGGAGTTTGCAACTGAAAAGAAACTTTGTGTTCCCAACAAGCTAGGTGAAGGACGGCTTTCACACACACTTATCTCTCAGAACTGAGCAGGTGGAGAGACGATCGTTCATCTAGCACATAGGAAACGGGTTGCAGGAGAAACTTTTACTCTGGATTCTCAGTCTGTTTCCTAGTGCTGGTTTGAAGTTCCTGCAGTTTTCACTGTAAAACCGAGTTGGAGCTAGTACCTCCCCATATATATGTATGGAGTGGGGTTTGCAACTGAAAAGAAACTTTGTGTTCCCAACAAGCTAGGTGAAGGACGGCTTTCACACACACTTATCTCTCAGAACTGAGCATGTGGAGAGACGTTCGCTCATCTAGCACAAAGGGAACGGGTTGCAGGAGAAACTTTTACTGTGGTTTCTCAGTCTGTTTCCTAGTGCCGGTTTGAAGTTCCTGCAGTTTTCACTGTAAAACCGAGTTGGAGCTAGTACCTCCCCATATATATGTATGGAGTGGAGTTTGCAACTGAAAAGAAACTTTATGTTCCCAAAAAGCTAGCTGAAGGACGGCTTTCACACACACACATCTCTCAGAACTGAGCATGTGGAGAGACGTTCGTTCATCTAGCACAAAGGGAACAGGTTGCAGGAGAAACTTTTACTCTGGTTTCTCAGTCTGTTTCCTAGTCCCGGTTTGAAGTTCCTGCAGTTTTCACTGTAAAACCGAGTTGGAGCTAGTACCTCCCCATATATATGTATGGAGTGGAGTTTGCAACTGAAAAGAAACTTTGTGTTCCCAACAAGCTAGGTGAAGGACGGCTTTCACACACACTTATCTCTCAGAACTGAGCATGTGGAGAGACGTTCGTTCATCTAGCACAAAGGGAACGGGTTGCAGGAGAAACTTTTACTCTAGTTTCTCAGTCTGTTTCCTAGTGCCGGTTTGAAGTTCCTGCAGTTTTCACTGTAAAACCGATTTGGAGCTAGTACCTCCCCATATATATGTATGGAGTGGAGTTTGCAACTGAAAAGAAACTTTGTGTTCCCAACAAGCTAGGTGAAGGACGGCTTTCACACACACACATCTTTCAGAACTGAGCATTTGGAGAGACGTTCGTTCATCTAGCACAAATGGAACGGGTTGCAGGAGAAAATTTTACTCTGGTTTCTCAGTCTGTTTCCTAGTGCCGGTTTGAAGTTCCTGCAGTTTTCACTGTAAAACCTGGTTGGAGCTTGTACCTCCCCATATATATGTAAGGAGTGGAGTTTGCAACTGAAAAGAAACTTTGTGTTCCCAAAAAGCTAGGTGAAGTACGGCTTTCACACACACATATCTCTCAGAACTGAGCATGTGGAGAGACGTTCGTTCATCTAGCAGAAAAGGAACGGGTTGCAGGAGAAACTTTTACTCTGGTTTCTCAGTCTGTTTCCTAGTGCCGGTTTGAAGTTCCTGCAGTTTTCACTGTAAAACCTGGTTGGAGCTTGTACCTCCCCATATATATGTAAGGAGTGGAGTTTGCAACTGAAAAGAAACTTTGTGTTCCCAAAAAGCTAGGTGAAGTACGGCTTTCACACACACATATCTCTCAGAACTGAGCATGTGGAGAGACGTTCGTTCATCTAGCAGAAAAGGAACGGGTTGCAGGAGAAACTTTTACTCTGGTTTCTCAGTCTGTTTCCTAGTGCCGGTTCGAATTTCCTGCAGTTTTCACTGTAAAACCGAGTTGGAGCTAGTACCTCCCCATATATATGTATGGAGTGGAGATTGCAACTGAAAAGAAACTTTGTGTTCCCAACAAGCTAGGTGAAGGACGGCTTTCACACACACTTATCTCTCAGAACTGAGCATGAGGAGAGACGTTCGTTCATCTAGCACAAAGGGAACGGGTTGCAGGACAAACTTTACTGTGGTTTCTCAGTCTGTTTCCTAGTGCCGGTTTGAAGTTCCTGCAGTTTTCACTGTAAAACCTGGTTGGAGCTAGTACCTCCCCATATATATGTATGGAGTGGAGTTTGCAACTGAAAAGAAAGTTTGTGTTCCCACCAAGCTAGGTGAAGAACGGCTTTCACACACACTTATCCCTCAGAACTGAGCAGGTGGAGAGACGATCGTTCATCTAGCACATAGGAAACGGGTTGCAGGAGAAACTTTTACTCTGGATTCTCAGTCTGTTTTCTAGTGCTGGTTTGAAATTCCTGCAGTTTTCACTGTAAAACCGAGTTGGAGCTAGTACCTCCCCATATATATGTATGGAGTGGAGTTTGCAACTGAAAAGAAACTTTGTGTTCCCAACAAGCTAGGTGAAGGACGGCTTTCACACACACTTATCTCTCAGAACTGAGCATGTGGAGAGACGTTCGCTCATCTAGCACAAAGGGAACGTGTTGCAGAAGAAACTTTTACTGTGGTTTCTCAGTCTGTTTCCTAGTGCCGGTTTGAAGTTCCTGCAGTTTTCACTGTAAAACCGAGTTGGAGCTAGTACCTCCCCATATATATGTATGGAGTGGAGTTTGCAACTGAAAAGAAACTTTATGTTCCCAAAAAGCTAGCTGAAGTACGGCTTTCACACACACACATCTCTCAGAACTGAGCATGTGGAGAGACGTTCGTTCATCTAGCACAAAGGGAACAGGTTGCAGGAGAAACTTTTACTCTGGTTTCTCAGTCTGTTTCCTAGTGCCGGTTTGAAGTTCCTGCAGTTTTCACTGTAAAACCGAGTTGGAGCTAGTACCTCCCCATATATATGTATGGAGTGGAGTTTGCAACTGAAAAGAAACTTTATGTTCCCAAAAAGCTAGGTGAAGGACGGCTTTCACACACACACATCTCTCAGAACTGAGCATGTGGAGAGACGTTCGTTCATCTAGCACAAAGGAACAGGTTGCAGGATAAACTTTTACTCTGGTTTCTCAGTCTGTTTCCTAGTGCCGGTTTGAAGTTCCTGCAGTTTTAACTGTAAAACCGACTTGGAGCTAGTACCTCCCCATATATATGTATGGAGTGGAGTTTGCAACTGAAAAGAAACTATGTGTTCCCAACAAGCTAGGTGAAGGACGGCTTTCACACACACACATCTCTCAGAACTGAGCATGTGGAGAGACGTTCATTCATCTAGCACAAAGGGAAAGGGTTGCAGGAGAAACTTTTACTCTGGTTTCTCAGTCTGTTTCCTAGTGCCGGTTTGAAGTTCCTGCAGTTTTCACTGTAAAACCGATTTGGAGCTAGTACCTCCCCATATATATGTATGGAGTGGAGTTTGCAACTGAAAAGAAATTTTGTGTTCCCAAAAAGCTAGGTGAAGGACGGCTTTCACACACACACATCTTTCAGAACTGAGCATTTGGAGAGACGTTCGTTCATCTAGCACAAAGGGAACGGGTTGCAAGAGAAAATTTTACTCTGGTTTCTCAGTCTGTTTCCTAGTGCCGGTTTGAATTTCCTGCAGTTTTCACTGTAAAACCGAGTTGGAGCTAGTACCTCCCCATATATATGTATGGAGTGGAGTTTGCAAATGAAAAGAAACTTTGTGTTCCCAACAAGCTAGGTGAAGGACGGCTTTCACACACAAACATCTTTCAGAACTGAGCATTTGGAGAGACGTTCGTTCATCTAGCACAAAGGGAACGGGTTGCAGGAGAAAATTTTACTCTGGTTTCTCAGTCTTTTTCCTAGTGCCGGTTAGAAGTTCCTGCAGTTTTCACTGTAAAACCTGGTTGGAGCTAGTACCTCCCCATATATATGTAAGGAGTGGAGTTTGCAACTGAAAAGAAACTTTGTGTTCCCAAAAAGCTAGGTGAAGTACGGCTTTCACACACACATATCTCTCAGAACTGAGCATGTGGAGAGACGTTCGTTCATCTAGCCGAAAAGGAACGGGTTGCAGGAGAAACTTTTACTCTGGATTCTCAGTCTGTTTCCTAGTGCTGGTTTGAAATTCCTGCAGTTTTCACTGTAAAACCGAGTTGGAGCTAGTACCTCCCCATATATATGTATGGAGTGGAGTTTGCAACTGAAAAGAAACTTTATGTTCCCAAAAAGCTAGGTGAAGGACGGCTTTCACACACACACATCTCTCAGAACTGAGCATGTGGAGAGACGTTCGTTCATCTAGCACAAAGGGAACAGGTTGCAGGATAAACTTTTACTCTGGTTTCTCAGTCTGTTTCCTAGTGCCGGTTTGAAGTTCCTGCAGTTTTCACTGTAAAACCGACTTGGAGCTAGTACCTCCCCATATATATGTATGGAGTGGAGTTTGCAACTGAAAAGAAACTTTGTGTTCCCAACAAGCTAGGTGAAGGACGGCTTTCACACACACACATCTTTCAGAACTGAGCATTTGGAGAGACGTTCGTTCATCTAGCACAAAGGGAACGGGTTGCAGGAGAAACTTTTACTCTGGTTTCTCAGTCTGTTTCCTAGTGCCGGTTTGAAGTTCCTGCAGTTTTCACTGTAAAACCGAGTTGGAGCTAGTACCTCCCCATATATATTTATGGAGTGGAGTTTGCAAATGAAAAGAAACTTTGTGTTCCCAACAAGCTAGGTGCAGGACGGCTTTCACACACAAACATCTTTCAGAACTGAGCATTTGGAGAGACGTTCGTTCATCTAGCACAAAGGGAACGGGTTGCAGGAGAAAATTTTACTCTGGTTTCTCAGTCTTTTTCCTATTGCCGGTTTGAAGTTCCTGCAGTTTTCACTGTAAAAACTGGTTGGAGCTAGTACCTCCCCATATATATGTAAGGAGTGGAGTTTGCAACTGAAAAGAAACTTTGTGTTCCCAACAAGCTAGGTGAAGGACGGCTTTCACACACACATATCTCTCAGAACTGAGCATGTGGAGAGACGTTCGCTCATCTAGCACAAAGGGAACGGGTTGCAGGAGAAACTTTTACTGTGGTTTCTCAGTCTGTTTCCTAGTGCCGGTTTGAAGTTCCTGCAGTTTTCACTGTAAAACCTGGTTGGAGCTAGTACCTCCCCATATATATGTATGGAGTGGAGTTTGCAACTGAAAAGAAACTTTATGTTCCCAAAAAGCTAGCTGAAGGACGGCTTTCACACACACACATCTCTCAGAACTGAGCTTGTGGAGAGACGTTCGTTCATCTAGCACAAAGGGAACAGGTTGCAGGAGAAACTTTTATTCTGGTTTCTCAGTCTGTTTCCTAGTCCCGGTTTGAAGTTCCTGCAGTTTTCACTGTAAAACCGAGTTGGAGCTAGTACCTCCCCATATATATGTATGGAGTGGAGTTTGCAACTGAAAAGAAACTTTGTGTTCCCAACAAGCTAGGTGAAGGACGGCTTTCACACACACTTATCTCTCAGAACTGAGCATGTGGAGAGACGTTCGTTCATCTAGCACAAAGGGAACGGGTTGCAGGAGAAACTTTTACTCTGGTTTCTCAGTCTGTTTCCTAGTGCCGGTTTGAAGTTCCTGCAGTTTTCACTGTAAAACCGATTTGGAGCTAGTACCTCCCCATATATATGTATGGAGTGGAGTTTGCAACTGAAAAGAAACTTTGTGTTCCCAACAAGCTAGGTGAAGGACGGCTTTCACACACACACATCTTTCAGAACTGAGCATTTGGAGAGACGTTCGTTCATCTAGCACAAATGGAACGGGTTGCAGGAGAAAATTTTACTCTGGTTTCTCAGTCTGTTTCCTAGTGCCGGTTTGAAGTTCCTGCAGTTTTCACTGTAAAACCTGGTTGGAGCTTGTACCTCCCCATATATATGTAAGGAGTGGAGTTTGCAACTGAAAAGAAACTTTGTGTCCCCAAAAAGCTAGGTGAAGTACGGCTTTCACACACACATATCTCTCAGAACTGAGCATGTGGAGAGACGTTCGTTCATCTAGCAGAAAAGGAACGGGTTGCAGGAGAAACTTTTACTCTGGTTTCTCAGTCTGTTTCCTAGTGCCGGTTTGAAGTTCCTGCAGTTTTCACTGTAAAACCTGGTTGGAGCTTGTACCTCCCCATATATATGTAAGGAGTGGAGTTTGCAACTGAAAAGAAACTTTGTGTTCCCAAAAAGCTAGGTGAAGTACGGCTTTCACACACACATATCTCTCAGAACTGAGCATGTGGAGAGACGTTCGTTCATCTAGCAGAAAAGGAACGGGTTGCAGGAGAAACTTTTACTCTGGTTTCTCAGTCTGTTTCCTAGTGCCGGTTCGAATTTCCTGCAGTTTTCACTGTAAAACCGAGTTGGAGCTAGTACCTCCCCATATATATGTATGGAGTGGAGATTGCAACTGAAAAGAAACTTTGTGTTCCCAACAAGCTAGGTGAAGGACGGCTTTCACACACACTTATCTCTCAGAACTGAGCATGTGGAGAGACGTTCGTTCATCTAGCACAAAGGGAACGGGTTGCAGGACAAACTTTACTGTGGTTTCTCAGTCTGTTTCCTAGTGCCGGTTTGAAGTTCCTGCAGTTTTCACTGTAAAACCTGGTTGGAGCTAGTACCTCCCCATATATATGTATGGAGTGGAGTTTGCAACTGAAAAGAAAGTTTGTGTTCCCACCAAGCTAGGTGAAGAACGGCTTTCACACACACTTATCCCTCAGAACTGAGCAGGTGGAGAGACGATCGTTCATCTAGCACATAGGAAACGGGTTGCAGGAGAAACTTTTACTCTGGATTCTCAGTCTGTTTCCTAGTGCTGGTTTGAAATTCCTGCAGTTTTCACTGTAAAACCGAGTTGTTGCTAGTACCTCCCCATATATATGTATGGAGTGGAGTTTGCAACTGAAAAGAAACTTTGTGTTCCCAACAAGCTAGGTGAAGGACGGCTTTCACACACACACATCTCTCAGAACTGAGCATGTGGAGAGACGTTCGTTCATCTAGCACAAAGGAACAGGATGCAGGATAAACTTTTACTCTGGTTTCTCAGTCTGTTTCCTAGTGCCGGTTTGAAGTTCCTGCAGTTTTAACTGTAAAACCGACTTGGAGCTAGTACCTCCCCATATATATGTATGGAGTGGAGTTTGCAACTGAAAAGAAACTTTGTGTTCCCAACAAGCTAGGTGAAGGACGGCTTTCACACACACACATCTCTCAGAACTGAGCATGTGGAGAGACGTTCGTTCATCTAGCACAAAGGGAACGGGTTGCAGGAGAAACTTTTACTCTGGTTTCTCAGTCTGTTTCCTAGTGCCGGTTTGAAGTTCCTGCAGTTTTCACTGTAAAACCGAGTTGGAGCTAGTACCTCCCCATATATATGTATGGAGTGGAGTTTGCAACTGAAAAGAAATTTTGTGTTCCCAAAAAGCTAGGTGAAGGACGGCTTTCACACACACACATCTTTCAGAACTGAGCATTTGGAGAGACGTTCGTTCATCTAGCACAAATGGAACGGGTTGCAGGAGAAAATTTTACTCTGGTTTCTCAGTCTGTTTCCTAGTGCCGGTTTGAAGTTCCTGCAGTTTTCACTGTAAAACCGAGTTGGAGCTAGTACCTCCCCATATATATGTATGGAGTGGAGTTTGCAAATGAAAAGAAACTTTGTGTTCCCATCAAGCTAGGTGAAGGACGGCTTTCACACACAAACATCTTTCAGAACTGAGCATTTGGAGAGACGTTCGTTCATCTAGCACAAAGGAACGGGTTGCAGGAGAAAATTTTACTCTGGTTTCTCAGTCTTTTTCCTAGTGCCGGTTAGAAGTTCCTGCAGTTTTCACTGTAAAACCTGGTTGGAGCTATTACCTCCCCATATATATGTAAGGAGTGGAGTTTGCAACTGAAAAGAAACTTTGTGTTCCCAAAAAGCTAGGTGAAGTACGGCTTTCACACACATATATCTCTCAGAACTGAGCATGTGGAGAGACGTTCGTTCATCTAGCCGAAAAAGAACGGGTTGCAGGAGAAACTTTTACTCTGGATTCTCAGTCTGTTTCCTAGTGCTGGTTTGAAATTCCTGCAGTTTTCACTGTAAAACCGAGTTGGAGCTTGTACCTCCCCATATATATGTATGGAGTGGAGTTTGCAACTGAAAAGAAACTTTATGTTCCCAAAAAGCTAGGTGAAGGACGGCTTTCACACACACACATCTCTCAGAACTGAGCATGTGGAGAGACGTTCGTTCATCTAGCACAAAGGGAACAGGTTGCAGGATAAACTTTTACTCTGGTTTCTCAGTCTGTTTCCTAGTGCCGGTTTGAAGTTCCTGCAGTTTTCACTGTAAAACCGAGTTGGAGCTAGTACCTCCCCATATATATGTATGGAGTGGAGTTTGCAAATGAAAAGAAACTTTGTGTTCCCAACAAGCTAGGTGCAGGACGGCTTTCACACACAAACATCTTTCAGAACTGAGCATTTGGAGAGACGTTCGTTCATCTAGCACAAAGGGAACGGGTTGCAGGAGAAAATTTTACTCTGGTTTCTCAGTCTTTTTCCTATTGCCGGTTTGAAGTTCCTGCAGTTTTCACTGTAAACCTGGTTGGAGCTAGTACCTCCCCATATATATGTAAGGAGTGGAGTTTGCAACTGAAAAGAAACTTTGTGTTCCCAAAAAGCTAGGTGAAGTACGGCTTTCACACACACATATCTCTCAGAACTGAGCATGTGGAGAGACGTTCGTTCATCTAGCCGAAAAGGAACGGGTTGCAGGAGAAAATTTTACTCTGGATTCTCAGTCTGTTTCCTAGTGCTGGTTTGAAATTCCTGCAGTTTTCACTGTAAAACCGAGTTGGAGCTAGTACCTCCCCATATATATGTATGGAGTGGAGTTTGCAACTGTAAAGAAACTTTGTGTTCCCAACAAGCTAGGTGAAGGACGGCTTTCACACACACTTATCTCTCAGAACTGAGCAGGTGGAGAGACGATCGTTCATCTAGCACATAGGAAACGGGTTGCAGGAGAAACTTTTACTCTGGATTCTCAGTCTGTTTCCTAGTGCTGGTTTGAAGTTCCTGCAGTTTTCACTGTAAAACCTGGTTGGAGCTAGTACCTCCCCATATATATGTATGGAGTGGAGTTTGCAACTGAAAAGAAACATTGTATTCCCAACAAGCTAGGTGAAGGACGGCTTTCACACACACTTATCTCTCAGAACTGAGCATGTGGAGAGACGTTCGCTCATCTAGCACAAAGGGAACGGGTTGCAGGAGAAACTTTTACTGTGGTTTCTCAGTCTGTTTCCTAGTGCCGGTTTGAAGTTCCTGCAGTTTTCACTGTAAAACCGAGTGGGAGCTAGTACCTCCCCATATATAAGTATGGAGTGGAGTTTGCAACTGAAAAGAAACTTTATGTTCCCAAAAAGCTAGCTGAAGGACGGCTTTCACACACACACATCTCTCAGAACTGAGCATGTGGAGAGACGTTCGTTCATCTAGCACAAAGGGAACAGGTTGCAGGAGAAACTTTTACTCTGGTTTCTCAGTCTGTTTCCTAGTGCCGGTTTGAAGTTCCTGCAGTTTTCACTGTAAAACCGAGTTGGAGCTAGTACCTCCCCATATATATGTATGGAGTGGAGTTTGCAACTGAAAAGAAACTTTGTGTTCCCAACAAGCTAGGTGAAGGACGGCTTTCACACACACTTATCTCTCAGAACTGAGCATGTGGAGAGACGTTCGTTCATCTAGTACAAAGGGTACGGGTTGCAGGAGAAACTTTTACTCTGGTTTCTCAGTCTGTTTCCTAGTGCCGGTTTGAAGTTCCTGCAGTTTTCACTGTAAAACCGATTTGGAGCTAGTACCTCCCCATATATATGTATGGAGTGGAGTTTGCAACTGAAAAGAAACTTTGTGTTCCCAACAAGCTAGGTGAAGGACGGCTTTCACACACACACATCTTTCAGAACTGAGCATTTGGAGAGACGTTCGTTCATCTAGCACAAATGGAACGGGTTGCAGGAGAAAATTTTACTCTGGTTTCTCAGTCTGTTTCCTAGTGCCGGTTTGAAGTTCCTGCAGTTTTCACTGTAAAACCTGGTTGGAGCTTGTACCTCCCCATATATATGTAAGGAGTGGAGTTTGCAACTGAAAAGAAACTTTGTGTTCCCAAAAAGCTAGGTGAAGTACGGCTTTCACACACACATATCTCTCAGAACTGAGCATGTGGAGAGACGTTCGTTCATCTAGCAGAAAAGGAACGGGTTGCAGGAGAAACTTTTACTCTGGTTTCTCAGTCTGTTTCCTAGTGCCGGTTTGAAGTTCCTGCAGTTTTCACTGTAAAACCTGGTTGAAGCTTGTACCTCCCCATATATATGTAAGGAGTGGAGTATGCAAGTGAAAAGAAACTTTGTGTTCCCAAAAAGCTAGGTGAAGTACGGCTTTCACACACACATATCTCTCAGAACTGAGCATGTGGTGAGACGTTCGTTCATCTAGCAGAAAAGGAACGGGTTGCAGGAGAAACTTTTACTCTGGTTTCTCAGTCTGTTTCCTAGTGCCGGTTTGAAGTTCCTGCAGTTTTCACTGTAAAACCGAGTTGGAGCTAGTACCTCCCCATATATATGTATGGAGTGGAGTTTGCAACTGAAAAGAAACTTTGTGTTCCCAACAAGCTAGGTGAAGGACTGCTTTCACACACACTTATCTCTCAGAACTGAGCATGTGGAGAGACGTTCGCTCATCTAGCACAAAGGGAACGGGTTGCAGGAGAAACTTTTACTCTGGTTTCTCAGTCTGTTTCCTAGTGCCGGTTTGAAGTTCCTGCAGTTTTCACTGTAAAACCGAGTTGGAGCTAGTACCTCCCCATATATATGTATGGAGTGGAGTTTGCAACTGAAAAGAAACTTTGTGTTCCCAACATGCTAGGTGAAGGACGGCTTTCACACACACTTATCTCTCAGAACTGAGCATGTGGAGAGACGTTCGTTCATCTAGCAGAAAGGGAACGGGTTGCAGGAGAAACTTTTACTCTGGTTTCTCAGTCTGTTTCCTACTGCCGGTTCGAATTTCCTGCAGTTTTCACTGTAAATCCGAGTTGGAGCTAGTACCTCCCCATATATATGTATGGAGTGGAGTTTGCAACTGAAAAGAAACTTTGTGTTCCCAACAAGCTAGGTGAAGGACGGCTTTCACACACACTTATCTCTCAGAACTGAGCATGTGGAGAGACGTTCGCTCATCTATCACAAAGGGAACGGGTTGCAGGAGAAACTTTTACTGTGGTTTCTCAGTCTGTTTCCTAGTGCCGGTTTGAAGTTCCTGCAGTTTTCACTGTAAAACCGAGTTGGAGCTAGTACCTCCCCATATATATGTATGGAGTGGAGTTTGCAACTGAAAAGAAACTTTATGTTCCCAAAAAGCTAGCTGAAGTACGGCTTTCACACACACACATCTCTCAGAACTGAGCATGTGGAGAGACGTTCGTTCATCTAGCACAAAGGGAACAGGTTGCAGGAGAAACTTTTACTCTGGTTTCTCAGCCTGTTTCCTAGTGCCGGTTTGAAGTTCCTGCAGTTTTCACTGTAAAACCGAGTTGGAGCTAGTACCTCCCCATATATATGTATGGAGTGGAGTTTGCAACTGAAAAGAAACTTTGTGTTCCCATCAAGCTAGGTGAAGGACGGCTTTCACACACACTTATCTCTCAGAACTGAGCATGTGGAGAGACGTTCGTTCATCTAGCACAAAGGGAACGGGTTGCAGGAGAAACTTTTACTCTGGTTTCTCAGTCTGTTTCCTAGTGCCGGTTTGAAGTTCCTGCAGTTTTCACTGTAAAACCGATTTGGAGCTAGTACCTCCCCATATATATGTATGGAGTGGAGTTTGCAACTGAAAAGAAACTTTGTGTTCCCAACAAGCTATGTGAAGGACGGCTTTCACACACAAACATCTTTCAGAACTGAGCATTTGGAGAGACGTTCGTTCATCTAGCACAAATGGAACGGGTTGCAGGAGAAAATTTTACTCTGGTTTCTCAGTCTGTTTCCTAGTGCCGGATTGAATTTCCTGCAGTTTTCACTGTAAAACCGACTTGGAGCTAGCACCTCCCCATATATATGTATGGAGTGGAGTTTGCAAATGAAAAGAAACTTTGTGTTCCCAACAAGCTAGGTGAAGGACGGCTTTCACACACAAACATCTTTCAGAACTGAGCATTTGGAGAGACGTTCGTTCATCTAGCACAAAGGGAACGGGTTGCAGGAGAAAATTTTACTCTGGTTTCTCAGTCTGTTTCCTAGTGCCGGTTTGAATTTCTTGCAGTTTTCACTGTAAAACCTGGTTGGAGCTAGTACCTCCCCATATATATGTAAGGAGTGGAGTATGCAAGTGAAAAGAAACTTTGTGTTCCCAAAAAGCTAGGTGAAGTACGGCTTTCACACACACATATCTCTCAGAACTGAGCATGTGGAGAGATGTTCGTTCATCTAGCAGAAAAGGAACGGGTTGCAGGAGAAACTTTACTGTGGTTTCTCAGTCTGTTTCCTAGTGCCGGTTTGAAGTTCCTGCAGTTTTCACTGTAAAACCGACTTGGAGCTAGTACCTCCCCATATATATGTATGGAGTGGAGTTTGCAACTGAAAAGAAACTTTGTGTTCCCAACAAGCTATGTGAAGGACGGCTTTCACACACAAACATCTTTCAGAACTGAGCATTTGGAGAGACGTTCGTTCATCTAGCACAAATGGAACGGGTTGCAGGAGAAAATTTTACTCTGGTTTCTCAGTCTGTTTCCTAGTGCCGGATTGAATTTCCTGCAGTTTTCACTGTAAAACCGACTTGGAGCTAGTACCTCCCCATATATATGTATGGAGTGGAGTTTGCAAATGAAAAGAAACTTTGTGTTCCCAACAAGCTAGGTGAAGGACGGCTTTCACACACAAACATCTTTCAGAACTGAGCATTTGGAGAGACGTTCGTTCATCTAGCACAAAGGGAACGGGTTGCAGGAGAAAATTTTACTCTGGTTTCTCAGTCTGTTTCCTAGTGCCGGTTTGAATTTCTTGCAGTTTTCACTGTAAAACCTGGTTGGAGCTAGTACCTCCCCATATATATGTAAGGAGTGGAGTATGCAAGTGAAAAGAAACTTTGTGTTCCCAAAAAGCTAGGTGAAGTACGGCTTTCACACACACATATCTCTCAGAACTGAGCATGTGGTGAGACGTTCGTTCATCTAGCAGAAAAGGAACGGGTTGCAGGAGAAACTTTTACTCTGGTTTCTCAGTCTGTTTCCTAGTGCCGGTTTGAAGTTCCTGCAGTTTTCACTGTAAAACCGAGTTGGAGCTAGTACCTCCCCATATATATGTATGGAGTGGAGTTTGCAACTGAAAAGAAACTTTGTGTTCCCAACAAGCTAGGTGAAGGACTGCTTTCACACACACTTATCTCTCAGAACTGAGCATGTGGAGAGACGTTCGCTCATCTAGCACAAAGGGAACGGGTTGCAGGAGAAACTTTTACTCTGGTTTCTCAGTCTGTTTCCTAGTGCCGGTTTGAAGTTCCTGCAGTTTTCACTGTAAAACCGAGTTGGAGCTAGTACCTCCCCATATATATGTATGGAGTGGAGTTTGCAACTGAAAAGAAACTTTGTGTTCCCAACATGCTAGGTGAAGGACGGCTTTCACACACACTTATCTCTCAGAACTGAGCATGTGGAGAGACGTTCGTTCATCTAGCACAAAGGGAACGGGTTGCAGGAGAAACTTTTACTCTGGTTTCTCAGTCTGTTTCCTACTGCCGGTTCGAATTTCCTGCAGTTTTCACTGTAAATCCGAGTTGGAGCTAGTACCTCCCCATATATATGTATGGAGTGGAGTTTGCAACTGAAAAGAAACTTTGTGTTCCCAACAAGCTAGGTGAAGGACGGCTTTCACACACACTTATCTCTCAGAACTGAGCATGTGGAGAGACGTTCGCTCATCTATCACAAAGGGAACGGGTTGCAGGAGAAACTTTTACTGTGGTTTCTCAGTCTGTTTCCTAGTGCCGGTTTGAAGTTCCTGCAGTTTTCACTGTAAAACCGAGTTGGAGCTAGTACCTCCCCATATATATGTATGGAGTGGAGTTTGCAACTGAAAAGAAACTTTATGTTCCCAAAAAGCTAGCTGAAGTACGGCTTTCACACACACACATCTCTCAGAACTGAGCATGTGGAGAGACGTTCGTTCATCTAGCACAAAGGGAACAGGTTGCAGGAGAAACTTTTACTCTGGTTTCTCAGCCTGTTTCCTAGTGCCGGTTTGAAGTTCCTGCAGTTTTCACTGTAAAACCGAGTTGGAGCTAGTACCTCCCCATATATATGTATGGAGTGGAGTTTGCAACTGAAAAGAAACTTTGTGTTCCCATCAAGCTAGGTGAAGGACGGCTTTCACACACACTTATCTCTCAGAACTGAGCATGTGGAGAGACGTTCGTTCATCTAGCACAAAGGGAACGGGTTGCAGGAGAAACTTTTACTCTGGTTTCTCAGTCTGTTTCCTAGTGCCGGTTTGAAGTTCCTGCAGTTTTCACTGTAAAACCGATTTGGAGCTAGTACCTCCCCATATATATGTATGGAGTGGAGTTTGCAACTGAAAAGAAACTTTGTGTTCCCAACAAGCTATGTGAAGGACGGCTTTCACACACAAACATCTTTCAGAACTGAGCATTTGGAGAGACGTTCGTTCATCTAGCACAAATGGAACGGGTTGCAGGAGAAAATTTTACTCTGGTTTCTCAGTCTGTTTCCTAGTGCCGGATTGAATTTCCTGCAGTTTTCACTGTAAAACCGACTTGGAGCTAGTACCTCCCCATATATATGTATGGAGTGGAGTTTGCAAATGAAAAGAAACTTTGTGTTCCCAACAAGCTAGGTGAAGGACGGCTTTCACACACAAACATCTTTCAGAACTGAGCATTTGGAGAGACGTTCGTTCATCTAGCACAAAGGGAACGGGTTGCAGGAGAAAATTTTACTCTGGTTTCTCAGTCTGTTTCCTAGTGCCGGTTTGAATTTCTTGCAGTTTTCACTGTAAAACCTGGTTGGAGCTAGTACCTCCCCATATATATGTAAGGAGTGGAGTATGCAAGTGAAAAGAAACTTTGTGTTCCCAAAAAGCTAGGTGAAGTACGGCTTTCACACACACATATCTCTCAGAACTGAGCATGTGGAGAGATGTTCGTTCATCTAGCAGAAAAGGAACGGGTTGCAGGAGAAACTTTACTGTGGTTTCTCAGTCTGTTTCCTAGTGCCGGTTTGAAGTTCCTGCAGTTTTCACTGTAAAACCGACTTGGAGCTAGTACCTCCCCATATATATGTATGGAGTGGAGTTTGCAACTGAAAAGAAACTTTGTGTTCCCAACAAGCTAGGTGAAGGACGGCTTTCACACACACTTATCTCTCAGAACTGAGCATGTGGAGAGACGTTCGCTCATCTAGCACAAAGGGAACGGGTTGCAGGAGAAACTATTACTCTGGTTTCTCAGTGTGTTTCCTAGTGCCGGTTTGAAGTTCCTGCAGTTGTCACTGTAAAACCGAGTTGGAGCTAGTACCTCCCCATATATATGTATGGAGTGGAGTTTGCAACTGAAAAGAAACTTTGTGTTCCCAACATGCTAGGTGAAGGACGGCTTTCACACACACTTATCTCTCAGAACTGAGCAGGTGGATAGACGTTCGTTCATCTAGCACAAATGGAAAGGTTTGCAGGAGAAACTTTTACTCTGGTTTCTCAGTCTGTTTCCTAGTGCCGGTTCGAATTTCCTGCAGTATTCACTGTAAAACCGAGTTGGAGCTAGTACCTCCCCATATATATGTATGGATTGGAGTTTGCAACTGAAAAGAAACTTTGTGTTCCCACCAAGCTAGGTGAAGAACGGCTTTCACACACACTTATCTCTCAGAACTGAGCAGGTGGAGAGACGATCGTTCATCTAGCACATAGAAAACGGGTTGCAGGGGAAACTTTTACTCTGGATTCTCAGTCTGTTTCCTAGTGCTGGTTTGAAGTTCCTGCACTTTTCACTGTAAATCCGAGTTGGAGCTATTACCTCCCCATATATATGTATGGAGTGGAGTTTGCAACTGAAAAGAAACTTTGTGTTCCCAACAAGCTAGGTGAAGGACGGCTTTCACACACACTTATCTGTCAGAACTGAGCATGTGGAGAGACGTCCGTTCATCTAGCACAAAGGGAACGGGTTGCAGGAGAAACTTTACTGTGGTTTCTCAGTCTGTTTCCTAGTGCCGGTTTGAAGTTCCTGCAGTTTTCACTGTAAAACCTGGTTGGAGCTAGTACCTCCCCATATATATGTATGGAGTGGAGTTTGCAACTGAAAAGAAACTTTGTATTCCCACCAAGCTAGGTGAAGGACGGCTTTCACACACACTTATCTCTCAGAACTGAGCAGGTGGAGAGACGATCGTTCATCTAGCACATAGGAAACGGGTTGCAGGAGAAACTTTTACTCTGGATTCTCAGTCTGTTTCCTAGTGCTGTTTTGAAGTTCCTGCAGTTTTCACTGTAAAACCGAGTTGGAGCTAGTACCTCCCCATATATATGTATGGAGTGGAGTTTGCAACTGAAAAGAAACTTTGTGTTCCCAACAAGCTAGGTGAAGGACGGCTTTCACACACACTTATCTCTCAGAACTGAGCATGTGGAGAGACGTTCGCTCATCTAGCACAAAGGGAACGGGTTGCAGGAGAAACTTTTACTGTGGTTTCTCAGTCTGTTTCCTAGTGCCGGTTTGAAGTTCCTGCAGTTTTCACTGTAAAACCGAGTTGGAGCTAGTACCTCCCCATATATATGTATGGGGTGGAGTTTGCAACTGAAAAGAAACTTTGTGTTCCCAAAAAGCTAGCTGAAGGACGGCTTTCACACACACACATCTCTCAGAACTGAGCATGTGGAGAGACGTTTGCTCATCTAGCACAAATGGAACGGGTTGCAGGAGAAACTATTACTCTGGTTTCTCAGTCTGTTTCCTAGTGCCGGTTTGAAGTTCCTGCAGTTTTCACTGTAAAACCGAGTTGGAGCTAGTACCTCCCCATATATATGTATGGAGTGGAGTTTGCAACTGAAAAGGAACTTTGTGTTCCCAACAAGCTAGGTGAAGGACGGCTTTCACACACACTTATCTCTCAGAACTGAGCATGTGGAGAGACGTTCGTTCATCTAGCACAAAGGGAACGGGTTGCAGGAGAAACTATTACTCTGGTTTCTCAGTCTGTTTCCTAGTGCCGGTTCGAATTTCCTGCAGTTTTCACTGTAAAACCGAGTTGGATCTAGTACCTCCCCATATATATGTATGGAGTGGAGTTTGCAACTGAAAAGAAACTTTGTGTTCCCAACAAGCTAGGTGAAGGACGGCTTTCACACACACTTATCTCTCAGAACTGAGCATGTGGAGAGACGTTCGTTCATCTAGCACAAAGGGAACGGGTTGCAGGACAAAATTTTGCTGTGGTTTCTCAGTCTGTTTCCTAGTGCCGGTTTGAAGTTCCTGCAGTTTTCACTGTAAAACCTGGTTGGAGCTAGTACCTCCCCATATATATGTATGGAGTGGAGTTAGCAACTGAAAAGAAACTTTGTGTTCCCACCAAGCTAGGTGAAGAACGGCTTTCACACACACTTATCCCTCAGAACTGAGCAGGTGGAGAGACGATCGTTCATCTAGCACATAGGAAACGGGTTGCAGGAGAAACTTTTACTCTGGATTCTCAGTCTGTTTCCTAGTGCCGGTTTGAAGTTCCTGCAGTTTTCACTGTAAAACCGAGTTGGAGCTAGTACCTCCCCATATATATGTATGGAGTGGAGTTTGCAACTGAAAAGAAACTTTATGTTCCCAACAAGCTAGGTGAAGGACGGCTTTCACACACACTTATCTCTCAGAACTGAGCATGTGGAGAGACGTTCGCTCATCTAGCACAAAGGGAACGGGTTGCAGGAGAAACTTTTACTGTGGTTTCTCAGTCTGTTTCCTAGTGCCGGTTTGTAGTTCCTGCAGTTTTCACTGTAAAAACGAGTTGGAGCTAGTACCTCCCCATATATATGTATGGAGTGGAGTTTGCAACTGAAAAGAAACTTTATGTTCCCAAAAAGCTAGCTGAAGTACGGCTTTCACACACACACATCTCTCAGAACTTAGCATGTGGATAGACGTTCGTTCATCTAGCACAAAGGGAACAGGTTGCAGGAGAAACTTTTACTCTGGATTCTCAGTCTGTTTCCTAGTGCTGGTTTGAAGTTCCTGCAGTTTTCACTGTAAAACCTGGTTGGAGCTAGTACCTCCCCATATATATGTATGGAGTGGAGTTTGCAACTGAAAAGAAACATTGTATTCCCAACAAGCTAGGTGAAGGACGGCTTTCACACACACTTATCTCTCAGAACTGAGCATGTGGAGAGACGTTCGCTCATCTAGCACAAAGGGAACGGGTTGCAGGAGAAACTTTTACTGTGGTTTCTCAGTCTGTTTCCTAGTGCCGGTTTGAAGTTCCTGCAGTTTTCACTGTAAAACCGAGTTGGAGCTAGTACCTCCCCATATATAAGTATGGAGTGGAGTTTGCAACTGAAAAGAAACTTTATGTTCCCAAAAAGCTAGCTGAAGGACGGCTTTCACACACACACATCTCTCAGAACTGAGCATGTGGAGAGACGTTCGTTCATCTAGCACAAAGGGAACAGGTTGCAGGAGAAACTTTTACTCTGGTTTCTCAGTCTGTTTCCTAGTCCCGGTTTGAAGTTCCTGCAGTTTTCACTGTAAAACCGAGTTGGAGCTAGTACCTCCCCATATATATGTATGGAGTGGAGTTTGCAACTGAAAAGAAACTTTGTGTTCCCAACAAGCTAGGTGAAGGACGGCTTTCACACACACTTATCTCTCAGAACTGAGCATGTGGAGAGACGTTCGTTCATCTAGTACAAAGGGTACGGGTTGCAGGAGAAACTTTTACTCTGGTTTCTCAGTCTGTTTCCTAGTGCCGGTTTGAAGTTCCTGCAGTTTTCACTGTAAAACCTGGTTGAAGCTTGTACCTCCCCATATATATGTAAGGAGTGGAGGTTGCTACTGAAAAGAAACTTTGTGTTCCCAAAAAGCTAGGTGAAGTACGGCTTTCACACACACATATCTCTCAGAACTGAGCATGTGGAGAGACGTTCGTTCATCTAGCAGAAAAGGAACGGGTTGCAGGAGAAACTTTTACTCTGGTTTCTCAGTCTGTTTCCTAGTGCCGGTTTGAAGTTCCTGCAGTTTTCACTGTAAAACCGAGTTGGAGCTAGTACCTCCCCATATATATGTATGGAGTGGAGTTTGCAACTGAAAAGAAACTTTGTGTTCCCAACAAGCTAGGTGAAGGACTGCTTTCACACACACTTATCTCTCAGAACTGAGCATGTGGAGAGACGTTCGCTCATCTAGCACAAAGGGAACGGGTTGCAGGAGAAACTTTTACTCTGGTTTCTCAGTCTGTTTCCTAGTGCCGGTTTGAAGTTCCTGCAGTTTTCACTGTAAAACCGAGTTGGAGCTAGTACCTCCCCATATATATGTATGGAGTGGAGTTTGCAACTGAAAAGAAACTTTGTGTTCCCAACATGCTAGGTGAAGGACGGCTTTCACACACACTTATCTCTCAGAACTGAGCATGTGGAGAGACGTTCGTTCATCTAGCACAAAGGGAACGGGTTGCAGGAGAAACTTTTACTCTGGTTTCTCAGTCTGTTTCCAACTGCCGGTTCGAATTTCCTGCAGTTTTCACTGTAAATCCGAGTTGGAGCTAGTACCTCCCCATATATATGTATGGAGTGGAGTTTGCAACTGAAAAGAAACTTTGTGTTCCCAACAAGCTAGGTGAAGGACGGCTTTCACACACACTTATCTCTCAGAACTGAGCATGTGGAGAGACGTTCGCTCATCTATCACAAAGGGAACGGGTTGCAGGAGAAACTTTTACTGTGGTTTCTCAGTCTGTTTCCTAGTGCCGGTTTGAAGTTCCTGCAGTTTTCACTGTAAAACCGAGTTGGAGCTAGTACCTCCCCATATATATGTATGGAGTGGAGTTTGCAACTGAAAAGAAACTTTATGTTCCCAAAAAGCTAGCTGAAGTACGGCTTTCACACACACACATCTCTCAGAACTGAGCATGTGGAGAGACGTTCGTTCATCTAGCACAAAGGGAACAGGTTGCAGGAGAAACTTTTACTCTGGTTTCTCAGCCTGTTTCCTAGTGCCGGTTTGAAGTTCCTGCAGTTTTCACTGTAAAACCGAGTTGGAGCTAGTACCTCCCCATATATATGTATGGAGTGGAGTTTGCAACTGAAAAGAAACTTTGTGTTCCCATCAAGCTAGGTGAAGGACGGCTTTCACACACACTTATCTCTCAGAACTGAGCATGTGGAGAGACGTTCGTTCATCTAGCACAAAGGGAACGGGTTGCAGGAGAAACTTTTACTCTGGTTTCTCAGTCTGTTTCCTAGTGCCGGTTTGAAGTTCCTGCAGTTTTCACTGTAAAACCGATTTGGAGCTAGTACCTCCCCATATATATGTATGGAGTGGAGTTTGCAACTGAAAAGAAACTTTGTGTTCCCAACAAGCTATGTGAAGGACGGCTTTCACACACACACATCTTTCAGAACTGAGCATTTGGAGAGACGTTCGTTCATCTAGCACAAATGGAACGGGTTGCAGGAGAAAATTTTACTCTGGTTTCTCAGTCTGTTTCCTAGTGCCGGATTGAATTTCCTGCAGTTTTCACTGTAAAACCGACTTCGAGCTAGTACCTCCCCATATATATGTATGGAGTGGAGTTTGCAAATGAAAAGAAACTTTGTGTTCCCAACAAGCTAGGTGAAGGACGGCTTTCACACACAAACATCTTTCAGAACTGAGCATTTGGAGAGACGTTCGTTCATCTAGCACAAAGGGAACGGGTTGCAGGAGAAAATTTTACTCTGGTTTCTCAGTCTGTTTCCTAGTGCCGGTTTGAATTTCTTGCAGTTTTCACTGTAAAACCTGGTTGGAGCTAGTACCTCCCCATATATATGTAAGGAGTGGAGTATGCAAGTGAAAAGAAACTTTGTGTTCCCAAAAAGCTAGGTGAAGTACGGCTTTCACACACACATATCTCTCAGAACTGAGCATGTGGAGAGATGTTCGTTCATCTAGCAGAAAAGGAACGGGTTGCAGGAGAAACTTTACTGTGGTTTCTCAGTCTGTTTCCTAGTGCCGGTTTGAAGTTCCTGCAGTTTTCACTGTAAAACCGACTTGGAGCTAGTACCTCCCCATATATATGTATGGAGTGGAGTTTGCAACTGAAAAGAAACTTTGTGTTCCCAACAAGCTAGGTGAAGGACGGCTTTCACACACACTTATCTCTCAGAACTGAGCATGTGGAGAGACGTTCGCTCATCTAGCACAAAGGGAACGGGTTGCAGGAGAAACTATTACTCTGGTTTCTCAGTGTGTTTCCTAGTGCCGGTTTGAAGTTCCTGCAGTTGTCACTGTAAAACCGAGTTGGAGCTAGTACCTCCCCATATATATGTATGGAGTGGAGTTTGCAACTGAAAAGAAACTTTGTGTTCCCAACATGCTAGGTGAAGGACGGCTTTCACACACACTTATCTCTCAGAACTGAGCAGGTGGATAGACGTTCGTTCATCTAGCACAAATGGAAAGGTTTGCAGGAGAAACTTTTACTCTGGTTTCTCAGTCTGTTTCCTAGTGCCGGTTCGAATTTCCTGCAGTATTCACTGTAAAACCGAGTTGGAGCTAGTACCTCCCCATATATATGTATGGATTGGAGTTTGCAACTGAAAAGAAACTTTGTGTTCCCACCAAGCTAGGTGAAGAACGGCTTTCACACACACTTATCTCTCAGAACTGAGCAGGTGGAGAGACGATCGTTCATCTAGCACATAGAAAACGGGTTGCAGGGGAAACTTTTACTCTGGATTCTCAGTCTGTTTCCTAGTGCTGGTTTGAAGTTCCTGCACTTTTCACTGTAAATCCGAGTTGGAGCTATTACCTCCCCATATATATGTATGGAGTGGAGTTTGCAACTGAAAAGAAACTTTGTGTTCCCAACAAGCTAGGTGAAGGACGGCTTTCACACACACTTATCTCTCAGAACTGAGCATGTGGAGAGACGTCCGTTCATCTAGCACAAAGGGAACGGGTTGCAGGAGAAACTTTACTGTGGTTTCTCAGTCTGTTTCCTAGTGCCGGTTTGAAGTTCCTGCAGTTTTCACTGTAAAACCTGGTTGGAGCTAGTACCTCCCCATATATATGTATGGAGTGGAGTTTGCAACTGAAAAGAAACTTTGTATTCCCACCAAGCTAGGTGAAGGACGGCTTTCACACACACTTATCTCTCAGAACTGAGCAGGTGGAGAGACGATCGTTCATCTAGCACATAGGAAACGGGTTGCAGGAGAAACTTTTACTCTGGATTCTCAGTTTGTTTCCTAGTGCTGTTTTGAAGTTCCTGCAGTTTTCACTGTAAAACCGAGTTGGAGCTAGTACCTCCCCATATATATGTATGGAGTGGAGTTTGCAACTGAAAAGAAACTTTGTGTTCCCAACAAGCTAGGTGAAGGACGGCTTTCACACACACTTATCTCTCAGAACTGAGCATGTGGAGAGACGTTCGCTCATCTAGCACAAAGGGAACGGGTTGCAGGAGAAACTTTTACTGTGGTTTCTCAGTCTGTTTCCTAGTGCCGGTTTGAAGTTCCTGCAGTTTTCACTGTAAAACCGAGTTGGAGCTAGTACCTCCCCATATATATGTATGGAGTGGAGTTTGCAACTGAAAAGAAACTTTGTGTTCCCAAAAAGCTAGCTGAAGGACGGCTTTCACACACACACATCTCTCAGAACTGAGCATGTGGAGAGACGTTTGCTCATCTAGCACAAATGGAACGGGTTGCAGGAGAAACTATTACTCTGGTTTCTCAGTCTGTTTCCTAGTGCCGGTTTGAAGTTCCTGCAGTTTTCACTGTAAAACCGAGTTGGAGCTAGTACCTCCCCATATATATGTATGGAGTGGAGTTTGCAACTGAAAAGGAACTTTGTGTTCCCAACAAGCTAGGTGAAGGACGGCTTTCACACACACTTATCTCTCAGAACTGAGCATGTGGAGAGACGTTCGTTCATCTAGCACAAAGGGAACGGGTTGCAGGAGAAACTATTACTCTGGTTTCTCAGTCTGTTTCCTAGTGCCGGTTCGAATTTCCTGCAGTTTTCACTGTAAAACCGAGTTGGATCTAGTACCTCCCCATATATATGTATGGAGTGGAGTTTGCAACTGAAAAGAAACTTTGTGTTCCCAACAAGCTAGGTGAAGGACGGCTTTCACACACACTTATCTCTCAGAACTGAGCATGTGGAGAGACGTTCGTTCATCTAGCACAAAGGGAACGGGTTGCAGGACAAAATTTTGCTGTGGTTTCTCAGTCTGTTTCCTAGTGCCGGTTTGAAGTTCCTGCAGTTTTCACTGTAAAACCTGGTTGGAGCTAGTACCTCCCCATATATATGTATGGAGTGGAGTTAGCAACTGAAAAGAAACTTTGTGTTCCCACCAAGCTAGGTGAAGAACGGCTTTCACACACACTTATCCCTCAGAACTGAGCAGGTGGAGAGACGATCGTTCATCTAGCACATAGGAAACGGGTTGCAGGAGAAACTTTTACTCTGTATTCTCAGTCTGTTTCCTAGTGCCGGTTTGAAGTTCCTGCAGTTTTCACTGTAAAACCGAGTTGGAGCTAGTACCTCCCCATATATATGTATGGAGTGGAGTTTGCAACTGAAAAGAAACTTTGTGTTCCCAACAAGCTAGGTGAAGGACGGCTTTCACACACACTTATCTCTCAGAACTGAGCATGTGGAGAGACGTTCGCTCATCTAGCACAAAGGGAACGGGTTGCAGGAGAAACTTTTACTGTGGTTTCTCAGTCTGTTTCCTAGTGCCGGTTTGTAGTTCCTGCAGTTTTCACTGTAAAAACGAGTTGGAGCTAGTACCTCCCCATATATATGTATGGAGTGGAGTTTGCAACTGAAAAGAAACTTTATGTTCCCAAAAAGCTAGCTGAAGTACGGCTTTCACACACACACATCTCTCAGAACTTAGCATGTGGATAGACGTTCGTTCATCTAGCACAAAGGGAACAGGTTGCAGGAGAAACTTTTACTCTGGTTTCTCAGTCTGTTTCCTAGTGCCGGTTTGAAGTTCCTGCAGTTTTCACTGTAAAACAGAGTTGGAGCTAGTACCTCCCCATATATATGTATGGAGTGGAGTTTGCAACTTAAAAGAAACTTTATGTTCCCAAAAAGCTAGGTGAAGGACGGCTTTCACACACACACATCTCTCAGAACTGAGCATGTGGAGAGACGTTCGTTCATCTAGCACAAAGGGAACAGGTTGCAGGATAAACTTTTACTCTGGTTTCTCAGTCTGTTTCCTAGTGCCGGTTTGAAGTTCCTGCAGTTTTCACTGTAAAACAGACTTGGAGTTAGTACCTCCCCATATATATGTATGGAGTGGAGTTTGCAACTGAAAAGAAACTTTGTGTTCCCAACAAGCTAGGTGAAGGACTGCTTTCACACACACTTATCTCTCAGAACTGAGCATGTGGAGAGACGTTCGTTCATCTAGCACAAAGGGAACGGGTTGCAGGAGAAACTTTTACTCTGGTTTCTCAGTCTGTTTCCTAGTGCCGGTTTGAAGTTCCTGCAGTTTTCACTGTAAAACCGATTTGGAGCTAGTACCTCCCCATATATATGTATGGAGTGGAGTTTGCAACTGAAAAGAAACTTTGTGTTCCCAACAAGCTAGGTGAAGGACGGCTTTCACACACACTTATCTCTCAGAACTGAGCATGTGGAGAGACGTTCGTTCATCTAGCACAAAGGGAACGGGTTGCAGGAGAAACTTTTACTCTGGTTTCTCAGTCTGTTTCCTAGTGCCGGTTCGAATTTCCTGCAGTTTTCACTGTAAAACCGAGTTGGGTCTAGTACCTCCCCATATATATGTATGGAGTGGAGTTTGCAACTGAAAAGAAACTTTGTGTTCCCAACAAGCTAGGTGAAGGACGGCATTCACACACACTTATCTCTCAGAACTGAGCATGTGGAGAGACGTTCGTTCATCTAGCACAAAGGGAACGGGTTGCAGGACAAACTTTACTGTGGTTTCTCAGTCTGTTTCCTAGTGCCGGTTTGAAGTTCCTGCAGTTTTCACTGTAAAACCTGGTTGGAGCTAGTACCTCCCCATATATATGTATGGAGTGGAGTTTGCAACTGAAAAGAAACTTTGTGTTCCCACCAAGCTAGGTGAAGAACGGCTTTCACACACAATTATCCCTCAGAACTGAGCAGGTGGAGAGACTATCGTTCATCTAGCACATAGGAAACGGGTTGCAGGAGAAACTTTTACTCTGGATTCTCAGTCTGTTTCCTAGTGCTGGTTTGAAATTCCTGCAGTTTTCACTGTAAAACCGAGTTGGAGCTAGTACCTCCCCATATATATGTATGGAGTGGAGTTTGCAACTGAAAAGAAACTTTGCGTTCCCAACAAGCTAGGTGAAGGACGGCTTTCACACACACTTATCTCTCAGAACTGAGCATGTGGAGAGACGTTCGCTCATCTAGCACAAAGGGAACGGGTTGCAGGAGAAACTTTTACTGTGGTTTCTCAGTCTGTTTCCTAGTGCCGGTTTGAAGTTCCTGCAGTTTTCACTGTAAAACCGAGTTGGAGCTAGTACCTCCCCATATATATGTATGGAGTGGAGTTTGCAACTGAAAAGAAACTTTATGTTCCCAAAAAGCTAGGTGAAGGACGGCTTTCACACACACACATCTCTCAGAACTGAGCATGTGGAGAGACGTTCGTTCATCTAGCACAAAGGGAACAGGTTGCAGGATAAAATTTACTCTGGTTTCTCAGTCTGTTTCCTAGTGCCGGTTTGAATTTACTGCAGTTTTCACTGTAAAACCGATTTGGAGCTAGTACCTCGCCATATATATGTATGGAGTGGAGTTTGCAACTGAAAAGAAACTTTGTGTTCCCAACAAGCTAGGTGAAGTACGGCTTTCACACACACATATCTCTCAGAACTGAGCACGTGGAGAGACGTTCGTTCATCTAGCAGAAAGGGAACGGGTTGCAGGAGAAACTTTTACTCTGGTTTCTCAGTATGTTTCCTAGTGCCGGTTTGAAGTTCCTGCAGTTTTCACTGTAAAACCGAGTTGGAGCTAATACCTCCCCATATATATGTATGGAGTGGAGTTTGCAACTGAAAAGAAACTTTGTGTTCCCAACAAGCTAGGTGAAGGACGGCTTTCACACACACACATCATTCAGAACTGAGCATTTGGAGAGACGTTCGTTCATCTAGCACAAAGGAACGGGTTGCAGGAGAAACTTTTACTCTGGTTTCTCAGTCTGTTTCCTAGTGCCGGTTTGAAGTTCCTGCAGTTTTCACTGTTAAACCGAGTTGGAGCTAGTACCTCCCCATATATATGTATGGAGTGGAGTTTGCAAATGAAAAGAAACTTCGTGTTCCCAACAAGCTAGGTGAAGGACGGCTTTCACACACAAACATCTTTCAGAACTGAGCATTTGGAGAGACGTTCTTTCATCTAGCACAAAGGGAACGGGTTGCAGGAGAAACTTTTACTCTGGTTTCTCAGTCTGTTTCCTAGTGCCGGTTTGAAGTTCCTGCAGTTTTCACTGTAAAACCTGGTTGGAGCTAATACCTCCCCATATATAAGTATGGAGTGGAGTTTGCAACTGAAAAGAAACTTTGTGTTCCCACCAAGCTAGGTGAAGAACGGCTTTCACACACACTTATCTCTCAGAACTGAGCAGGTGGAGAGACGATCGTTCATCTAGCACATAGGAAACGGGTTGCAGGAGAAACTTTTACTCTGGATTCTCAGTCTGTTTCCTAGTGCTGGTTTGAAGTTCCTGCAGTTTTCACTGTAAAACCGATTTGGAGCTAGTACCTCCCCATATATATGTATGGAGTGGAGTTTGCAACTGAAAAGAAACTTTGTGTTCCCAACAAGCTAGGTGAAGGACGGCTTTCACACACACTTATCTCTCAGAACTGAGCATGTGGAGAGACGTTCGCTCATCTAGCACAAAGGGAACGGGTTGCAGGAGAAACTTTTACTGTGGTTTCTCAGACTGTTTCCTAGTGCCGGTTTGAAGTTCCTGCAGTTTTCACTGTAAAATCGAGTTGGAGCTAGTACATCCCCATATATATGTATGGAGTGGAGTTTGCAACTGAAAAGAAACTTTATGTTCCCAAAAAGCTAGCTGAAGGACGGCTTTCACACACACACATCTCTCAGAACTGAGCATGTGGAGAGACGTTCGTTCATCTAGCACAAAGGGAACAGGTTGCAGGAGAAACTTTTACTCTGGTTTCTCAGTCTGTTTCCTAGTGCCGGTTTGAAGTTCCTGCAGTTGTCACTGTAAAACCGATTTGGAGCTAGTACCTCCCCATATATATGTATGGAGTGGAGTTTGCAACTGAAAAGAAACTTTGTGTTCCCAACAAGCTAGGTGAAGGACGGCTTTCACACACACTTATCTCTCAGAACTGAGCATGTGGAGAGACGTTCGTTCATCTAGCACAAAGGGAACGGGTTGCAGGAGAAACTTTTACTCTGGTTTCTCAGTCTGTTTCCTAGTGCCGGTTTGAAGTTCCTGCAGTTTTCACTGTAAAACCGAGTTGGAGCTAGTACCTCCCCATATATATGTATGGAGTGGAGTTTGCAACTGAAAAGAAACTTTGTGTTCCCACCAAGCTAGGTGAAGGACGGCTTTCACACACACTTATCTCTCAGAACTGAGCATGTGGAGAGACGTTCGTTCATCTAGCACAAAGGGAACGGGTTGCAGGAGAAACTTTACTGTGGTTTCTCAGTCTGTTTCCTAGTGCCGGTTTGAAGTTCCTGCAGTTTTCACTGTAAAACCTGGTTGGAGCTAGTACCTCCCCATATATATGTATGGAGTGGAGTTTGCAACTGAAAAGAAACTTTGTGTTCCCACCAAGCTAGGTGAAGAACGGCTTTCACACACACTTATCTCTCAGAACTGAGCAGGTGGAGAGACGATAGTTCATCTAGCACATAGGAAACGGGTTGCAGGAGAAACTTTTACTCTGGATTCTCAGTCTGTTTCCTAGTGCTGGTTTGAAGTTCCTGCAGTTTTCACTGTAAAACCGAGTTGGAGCTAGTACATCCCCATATATATGTATGGAGTGGAGTTTGCAACTGAAAAGAAACTTTATGTTCCCAAAAAGCTAGCTGAAGGACGGCTTTCACACACACACATCTCTCAGAACTGAGCATGTGGAGAGACGTTCGTTCATCTAGCACAAAGGGAACAGGTTGCAGGAGAAACTTTTACTCTGGTTTCTCAGTCTGTTTCCTAGTGCCGGTTTGAAGTTCCTGCAGTTTTCACTGTAAAACCGAGTTGGAGCTAGTACCTCCCCATATATATGTATGGAGTGGAGTTTGCAACTGAAAAGAAACTTTGTGTTCCCAACAAGCTAGGTGAAGGACGGCTTTCACACACAATTATCTCTCAGAACTGAGCATGTGGAGAGACGTTCGTTCATCTAGCACAAAGGGAACGGGTTGCAGGAGAAACTTTTACTCTGGTTTCTCAGTCTGTTTCCTAGTGCCGGTTTGAAGTTCCTGCAGTTTTCACTGTAAAACCGAGTTGGAGCTAGTACCTCCCCATATATATGTATGGAGTGGAGTTTGCAACTGAAAAGAAACTTTGTGTTCCCACCAAGCTAGGTGAAGGACGGCTTTCACACACACTTATCTCTCAGAACTGAGCATGTGGAGAGACGTTCGTTCATCTAGCACAAAGGGAACGGGTTGCAGGAGAAACTTTACTGTGGTTTCTCAGTCTGTTTCCTAGTGCCGGTTTGAAGTTCCTGCAGTTTTCACTGTAAAACATGGTTGGAGCTAGTACCTCCCCATATATATGTATGGAGTGGAGTTTGCAACTGAAAAGAAACTTTGTGTTCCCACCAAGCTAGGTGAAGAACGGCTTTCACACACACTTATCTCTCAGAACTGAGCAGGTGGAGAGACGATAGTTCATCTAGCACATAGGAAACGGGTTGCAGGAGAAACTTTTACTCTGGATTCTCAGTCTGTTTCCTAGTGCTGGTTTGAAGTTCCTGCAGTTTTCACTGTAAAACCGAGTTGGAGCTAGTACCTCCCCATATATATGTATGGAGTGGAGTTTGCAACTGAAAAGAAACTTTGTGTTCCCAACAAGCTAGGTGAAGGACGGCTTTCACACACACACATCTCTCAGAACTGAGCATGTGGATAGACTTTCGTTCATCTAGCACAAAGGGAACAGGTTGCAGGAGAAACTTTTACTCTGGTTTCTCAGTCTGTTTCCTAGTGCCGGTTTGAAGTTCCTGCAGTTTTCACTGTAAAACCGAGTTGGAGCTAGTACCTCCCCATATATATGTATGGAGTGGAGTTTGCAACTTAAAAGAAACTTTATGTTCCCAAAAAGCTAGGTGAAGGACGGCTTTCACACACACACATCTCTCAGAACTGAGCATGTGGAGAGACGTTCGTTCAACTAGCACAAAGGGAACAGGTTGCAGGATAAACTTTTACTCTGGTTTCTCAGTCTGTTTCCTAGTGCCGGTTTGAAGTTCCTGCAGTTTTCACTGTAAAACCGACTTGGAGCTAGTACCTCCCCATATATATGTATGGAGTGGAGTTTGCAACTGAAAAGAAACTTTGTGTTCCCAACAAGCTAGGTGAAAGACGGCTTTCACACACACTTATCTCTCAGAACTGAGCATGTGGAGAGACGTTCGTTCATCTAGCACAAAGGGAACGGGTTGCAGGAGAAACTTTTACTCTGGTTTCTCAGTCTGTTTCCTAGTGCCGGTTTGAAGTTCCTGCAGTTTTCACTGTAAAACCGATTTGGAGCTAGTACCACCCCATATATATGTATGGAGTGGAGTTTGCAACTGAAAAGAAACTTTGTGTTCCCAACAAGCTAGGTGAAGGACGGCTTTCACACACACTTATCTCTCAGAACTGAGCATGTGGAGAGACGTTCGTTCATCTAGCACAAAGGGAACGGGTTGCAGGAGAAACTTTTACTCTGGTTTCTCAGTCTGTTTCCTAGTGCCGGTTCGAATTTCCTGCAGTTTTCACTGTAAAACCGAGTTGGGGCTAGTACCTCCCCATATATATGTATGGAGTGGAGTTTGCAACTGAAAAGAAACTTTGTGTTCCCAACAAGCTAGGTGAAGGACGGCTTTCACACACACTTATCTCTCAGAACTGAGCATGTGGAGAGACGTTCGTTCATCTAGCACAAAGGGAACGGGTTGCAGGACAAACTTTACTGTGGTTTCTCAGTCTGTTTCCTAGTGCCGGTTTGAAGTTCCTGCAGTTTTCACTGTAAAACCTGGTTGGAGCTAGTACCTCCCCATATATATGTATGGAGTGGAGTTTGCAACTGAAAAGAAACTTTGTGTTCCCACCAAGCTAGGTGAAGAACGGCTTTCACACACAATTATCCCTCAGAACTGAGCAGGTGGAGAGACGATCGTTCATCTAGCACATAGGAAACGGGTTGCAGGAGAAACTTTTACTCTGGATTCTCAGTCTGTTTCCTAGTGCTGGTTTGAAATTCCTGCAGTTTTCACTGTAAAACCGAGTTGGAGCTAGTACCTCCCCATATATATGTATGGAGTGGAGTTTGCAACTGAAAAGAAACTTTGTGTTCCCAACAAGCTAGGTGAAGGACGGCTTTCACACACACTTATCTCTCAGAACTGAGCATGTGGAGAGACGTTCGCTCATCTAGCACAAAGGGAACGGGTTGCAGGAGAAACTTTTACTGTGGTTTCTCAGTCTGTTTCCTAGTGCCGGTTTGAAGTTCCTGCAGTTTTCACTGTAAAACCGAGTTGGAGCTAGTACCTCCCCATATATATGTATGGAGTGGAGTTTGCAACTGAAAAGAAACTTTATGTTCCCAAAAAGCTAGCTGAAGTACGGCTTTCACACACACACATCTCTCAGAACTGAGCATGTGGAGAGACGTTCGTTCATCTAGCACAAAGGGAACAGGTTGCAGGAGAAACTTTTACTCTGGTTTCTCAGTCTGTTTCCTAGTGCCGGTTTGAAGTTCCTGCAGTTTTCACTGTAAAACCGAGTTGGAGCAAGTACCTCCCCATATATATGTATGGAGTGGAGTTTGCAACTGAAAAGAAACTTTATGTTCCCAAAAAGCTAGGTGAAGGACGGCTTTCACACACACACATCTCTCAGAACTGAGCATGTGGAGAGACGTTCGTTCATCTAGCACAAAGGGAACAGGTTGCAGGATAAACTTTTACTCTGGTTTCTCAGTCTGTTTCCTAGTGCCGGTTTGAAGTTCCTGCAGTTTTCACTGTAAAACCGATTTGGAGCTAGTACCTCGCCATATATATGTATGGAGTGGAGTTTGCAACTGAAAAGAAACTTTGTGTTCCCAAAAAGCTAGCTGAAGGACGGCTTTCACACACACATATCTCTCAGAACTGAGCACGTGGAGAGACGTTCGTTCATCTAGCACAAAGGGAACGGGTTGCAGGAGAAACTTTTACTCTGGTTTCTCAGTCTGTTTCCTAGTGCCGGTTTGAAGTTCCTGCAGTTTTCACTGTAAAACCTGGTTGGAGCTAGTACCTCCCCATATATATGTATGGAGTGGAGTTTGCAACTGAAAAGAAACTTTGTGTTCCCAACAAGCTAGGTGAAGGACGGCTTTCACACACACACATCTTTCAGAACTGAGCATTTGGAGAGACGTTCGTTCATCTAGCACAAAGGGAACGGGTTGCAGGAGAAACATTTACTCTGGTTTCTCAGTCTGTTTCCTAGTGCCGGTTTGAAGTTCCTGCAGTTTTCACTGTTAAACCGAGTTGGAGCTAGTACCTCCCCATATATATGTATGGAGTGGAGTTTGCAAATGAAAAGAAACTTTGTGTTCCCAACAAGCTAGGTGAAGGACGGCTTTCACACACAAACATCTTTCAGAACTGAGCATTTGGAGAGACGTTCTTTCATCTAGCACAAAGGGAACGGGTTGCAGGAGAAACTTTTACTCTGGTTTCTCAGTCTGTTTCCTAGTGCCGGTTTGAAGTTCCTGCAGTTTTCACTGTAAAATCTGGTTGGAGCTAATACCTCCCCATATATAAGTATGGAGTGGAGTTTGCAACTGAAAAGAAACTTTGTGTTCCCACCAAGCTAGGTGAAGAACGGCTTTCACACACACTTATCTCTCAGAACTGAGCAGGTGGAGAGACGATCGTTCATCTAGCACATAGGAAACGGGTTGCAGGAGAAACTTTTACTCTGGATTCTCAGTCTGTTTCCTAGTGCTGGATTGAAGTTCCTGCAGTTTTCACTGTAAAACCGATTTGGAGCTAGTACCTCCCCATATATATGTATGGAGTGGAGTTTGCAACTGAAAAGAAACTTTGTGTTTCCAACAAGCTAGGTGAAGGACGGCTTTCACACACACTTATCTCTCAGAACTGAGCATGTGGAGAGACGTTCGCTCATCTAGCACAAAGGGAACGGGTTGCAGGAGAAACTTTTACTGTGGTTTCTCAGACTGTTTCCTAGTGCCGGTTTGAAGTTCCTGCAGTTTTCACTGTAAAATCGAGTTGGAGCTAGTACATCCCCATATATATGTATGGAGTGGAGTTTGCAACTGAAAAGAAACTTTATGTTCCCAAAAAGCTAGCTGAAGGACGGCTTTCACACACAAACATCTCTCAGAACTGAGCATGTGGAGAGACGTTCGTTCATCTAGCACAAAGGGAACAGGTTGCAGGAGAAACTTTTACTCTGGTTTCTCAGTCTGTTTCCTAGTGCCGGTTTGAAGTTCCTGCAGTTTTCACAGTAAAACCGAGTTGGAGCTAGTACCTCCCCATATATATGTATGGAGTGGAGTTTGCAACTGAAAAGAAACTTTGTGTTCCCAACAAGCTAGGTGAAGGACGGCTTTCACACACACATATCTCTCAGAACTGAGCATGTGGAGAGACGTTCGTTCATCTAGCACAAAGGGAACGGGTTGCAGGAGAAACTTTTACTCTGGTTTCTCAGTCTGTTTCCTAGTGCCGGTTTGAAGTTCCTGCAGTTTTCACTGTAAAACCGTGTTGGAGCTAGTACCTCCCCATATATATGTATGGAGTGGAGTTTGCAACTGAAAAGAAACTTTGTGTTCCCACCAAGCTAGGTGAAGAACGGCTTTCACACACACTTATCTCTCAGAACTGAGCATGTGGAGAGACGTTCGTTCATCTAGCACAAAGGGAACGGGTTGCAGGAGAAACTTTACTGTGGTTTCTCAGTCTGTTTCCTAGTGCCGGTTTGAAGTTCCTGCAGTTTTCACCGTAAAACCTGGTTGGAGCTAGTACCTCCCCATATATATGTATGGAGTGGAGTTTGCAACTGAAAAGAAACTTTGTGTTCCCACCAAGCTATGTGAAGAACGGCTTTCACACACACTTATCTCTCAGAACTGAGCAGGTGGAGAGACGATCGTTCATCTAGCACATAGGAAACGGGTTGCAGGAGAAACTTTTACTCTGGATTCTCAGTCTGTTTCCTAGTGCTGGTTTGAAGTTCCTGCAGTTTTCAGTGTAAAACCGAGTTGGAGCTAGTACCTCCCCATATATATGTATGGAGTGGAGTTTGCAACTGAAAAGAATCTTTGTGTTCCCAACAAGCTAGGTGAAGGACGGCTTTCACACACACTTATCTCTCAGAACTGAGCATGTGGAGAGACGTTCGCTCATCTAGCACAAAGGGAACGGGTTGCAGGAGAAACTTTTACTGTGGTTTCTCAGTCTGTTTCCTAGTGCCGGTTTGAATTTCCTGCAGTTTTCACTGTAAAACCGAGTTGGAGCTAGTACCTCCCCATATATATGTATGGAGTGGAGTTTGCAAATGAAAAGAAACTTTGTGTTCCCAAAAAGCTAGCTGAAGGACGGCTTTCACACACACACATCTCTCAGAACTGAGCATGTGGAGAGACGTTCGCTCATCTAGCACAAAGGGAACGGGTTGCAGGAGAAACTATTACTCTGGTTTCTCAGTCTGTTTCCTACTGCCGGTTTGAAGTTCCTGCAGTTTTCACTGTAAAACCGAGTTGGAGCTAGTACCTCCCCATATATATGTATGGAGTGGAGTTTGCAACTGAAAAGAAACTTTGTGTTCCAAACATGCTAGGTGAAGGACGGCTTTCACACACACATATCTCTCAGAACTGAGCATGTGGAGAGACGTTCGTTCATCTAGCACAAAGGGAACGGGTTGCAGGAGAAACTTTACTGTGGTTTCTCAGTCTGTTTCCTAGTGCCGGTTTGAAGTTCCTGCAGTTTTCACTGTAAAACCGAGTTGGGGCTAGTACCTCCCCATATATATGTATGGAGTGGAGTTTGCAACTGAAAAGAAACTTTGTGTTCCCAACAAGCTAGGTGAAGGACGGCTTTCACACACACTTATCTCTCAGAAATGAGCATGTGGAGAGACGTTCGCTCATCTAGCACAAAGGGAACGGGTTGCAGGAGAATCTTTTACTGTGGTTTCTCAGTCTGTTTCCTAGTGCCGGTTTGAAGTTCCTGAAGTTTTCACTGTAAAACCGAGTTGGAGCTAGTACCTCCCCATATATATGAATGGAGTGGAGTTTGCAACTGAAAAGAAACTTTATGTTCCCAAAAAGCTAGCTGAAGGACGGCTTTCACACACACATATCTCTCAGAACTGAGCATGTGGAGAGACGTTCGTTCATCTAGCACAAAAGGAACGGGTTGCAGGGGAAACTTTTACTCTGGTTTCTCAGTCTGTTTCCTAGTGCCGGTTTGAAGTTCCTGCAGTTTTCACTGTAAAACCGAGTTGGAGCTAGTACCTCCCCATATATATGTATGGAGTGGAGTTTGCAACTGAAAAGAAACTTTGTGTTCCCACCAAGCTAGATGAAGGACGGCTTTAACACACACTTATCTCTCAGAACTGAGCATGTGGAGAGACGTTCGTTCATCTAGCACAAAGGGAACGGGTTGCAGGAGAAACTTTTACTCTGGTTTCTCAGTCTGTTTCCTAGTGCCGGTTCGAATTTCCTGCAGTTCTCTCTGTAAAACCGAGTTGGAGGTAGTACCTCCCCATATATATGTATGGAGTGGAGTTTGCAACTGAAAAGAAACTTTGTGTTCCCAACAAGCTAGGTGAAGTTCGGCTTTCACACACACTTATCTCTCAGAACTGAGCATGTGGAGAGACGTTCGTTCATCTAGCACATAGGGAACGGGTTGCAGGAGAAACTTTTACTCTGGATTCTCAGTCTGTTTCCTAGTGCTAGTTTGAAGTTCCTGCAGTTTTCACTGTAAAACCGAGTTGGAGATAGTACCTCCCCATATATATGTATGGAGTGGAGTTTGCAACTGAAAAGAAACTTTGTGTTCCCAACAAGCTAGGTGAAGGACGGCTTTCACACACACTTATCTCTCAGAACTGAGCATGTGGAGAGACGTTCGCTCATCTAGCACAAAAGGAACGGGTTGAAGGAGAAACTTTTACTCTGGTTTCTCAGTCTGTTTCCTAGTGCCTGTTTGAAGTTCCTGCAGTTTTCACTGTAAAACCGAGTTGGAGCTAGTACCTCCCCATATATATGTATGGAGTGGAGTTTGCAACTGAAAAGAAACTTTGTGTTCCCAACATGCTAGGTGAAGTACGGCTTTCACACACACTTATCTCTCAAAACTGAGCATGTGGAGAGACGTTCGTTCATCTAGCACAAAGGGAACGGGTTGCAGGAGAAATTTTACTCTGGATTCTCAGTCTGTTTCCTAGTGCTGGTTTGAAGTTCCTGCAGTTTTCACTGTAAAACCGAGTTGGAGCTAGTACCTCCCCATATAAATGTATGGAGTGGAGTTAGGAACTGAATAGAAACTTTGTGTTCCCAACAAGCTAGTTGAAGGACGGCTTTCACACACACTTATCTCTCAGAACTGAGCATGTGGAGAGACGTTCGTTCATCTAGCACAAAGGGAACGGGTTGCAGGAGAAACTTTACTGTGGTTTCTCAGTCTGTTTCCTAGTGCCGGTTTGAAGTTCCTGCAGTTTTCACTGTAAAACCTGGTTGGAGCTAGTACCTCCCCATATATATGTATGGAGTGGAGTTTGCAACTGAAAAGAAACTTTGTGTTCCCACCAAGCTAGGTGAAGAACGGCTTTCACACACACTTATCTCTCAGAACTGAGCAGGTGGAGAGACGATCGTTCATCTAGCACATAGGAAACGGTTTGCATGAGAAACATTTACTCTGGATTCTCAGTCTGTTTCCTAGTGCTGGTTTGAAGTTCCTGCAGTTTTCACTGTAAAACCGAGTTGGAGCTAGTACCTCCCCATATATATGTATGGAGTGGAGTTTGCAACTGAAAAGAAACTTTGTGTTCCCAACAAGCTAGGTGAAGGACGGCTTTCACACACACTTATCTCTCAGAACTGAGCATGTGGAGAGACGTTCGCTCATCTAGCACAAAGGGAACGGGTTGCAGGAGAAACTTTTACTGTGGTTTCTCAGTCTGTTTCCTAGTGCCGGTTTGAAGTTCCTGCAGTTTTCACTGTAAAACCGAGTTGGAGCTTGTACCTCCCCATATATATGTATGGAGTGGAGTTTGCAACTGAAAAGAAACTTTGTGTTCCCAAAAAGCTAGCTGAAAGACAGCTTTCACACACACACATCTCTCAGAACTGAGCATGTGGAGAGACGTTCGCTCATCTAGCACAAAGGGAACGGGTTGCAGGAGAAACTATTACTCTGGTTTCTCTGTCTGTTTCCTAGTGCCGGTTTGAACTTCCTGCAGTTTTCACTGTAAAACCGAGTTGGAGCTAGTACCTCCCCATATATATGTATGGAGTGGAGTTTGCAACTGAAAAGAAACTTTGTGTTCCCAACATGCTAGGTGAAGGACGGCTTTCACACACACTTATCTCTCAGAACTGAGCATGTGGAGAGACGTTCGTTCATCTAGCACAAAGGGAACGGGTTGCAGGAGAAACTTTTACTCTGGTTTCTCAGTCTGTTTCCTAGTGCCGGTTCGAATTTCCTGCAGTTTTCACTGTAAAACCGAGTTGGAGCTAGTACCTCCCCATATATATGTATGGAGTGGAGTTTGCAACTGAAAAGAAACTTTGTGTTCCCAACAAGCTAGGTGAAGGACGGCTTTCAGTCACACTTATCTCTCAGAACTGAGCATGTGGAGAGACGTTCGTTCATCTAGCACAAAGGGAACGGGTTGCAGGAGAAACTTTACTGTGGTTTCTCAGTCTGTTTCCTAGTGCCGGTATGAATTTCCTGCAGTTTTCACTGTAAAACCTGGTTGGAGCTAGTACCTCCCCATATATATGTATGGAGTGGAGTTGGCAACTGAAAAGAAACTTTGTGTTCCCACCAAGCTAGGTGAAGAACGGCTTTCACACACACTTATCTCTCAGAACTGAGCAGGTGGAGAGACGATCGTTCATCTAGCACATAGGAAACGGATTGCAGGAGAAACTTTTACTCTGGATTCTCAGTCTGTTTCCTAGTGCTGGTTTGAAGTTCCTGCAGTTTTCACTGTAAAACCGAGTTGGGGCTACTACCTCCCCATATATATGTATGGAGTGGAGTTTGCAACTGAAAAGAAACTTTGTGATCCCAACAAGCTAGGTGAAGGACGGCTTTCACACACACATATCTCTCAGAACTGAGCATGTGGAGAGACGTTCGCTCATCTAGCACAAAGGGAACGGGTTGCAGGAGAAACTTTTATTGTGGTTTCTCAGTCTGTTTCCTAGTGCCGGTTTGAAGTTCCTGCAGTTTTCACTGTAAAACCGAGTTGGAGCTAGTACCTCCCCATATATATGTATGGAGTGGAGTTTGCAACTGAAAAGAAACTTTGTGTTCCCAACAAGCTAGGTGAAGGACGGCTTTCACACACACTTATCTCTCAGAACTGAGCATGTGGAGAGACGATCGTTCATCTAGCACATAGGGAACGGGTTGCAGGAGAAACTTTTACTCTGGTTTCTCAGTCTGTTTCCTAGTGCCGGTTTGAAGTTCCTGCAGTTTTCACTGTAAAACCGAGTTGGAGCTTGTACCTCCCCATATATATGTATGGAGTGGAGTTTGCAACTGAAAAGAAACTTTGTGTTCCCAAAAAGCTAGCTGAAGGACGGCTTTCACACACACACATCTCTCAGAACTGAGCATGTGGAGAGACGTCCGTTCATCTAGCACAAAGGGAACGGGTTGCAGGAGAAACTTTACTGTGGTTTCTCAGTCTGTTTCCTAGTGCCGGTATGAATTTCCTGCAGTTTTCACTGTAAAACCTGGTTGGAGCTAGTACCTCCCCATATATATGTATGGAGTGGAGTTGGCAACTGAAAAGAAACTTTGTGTTCCCACCAAGCTAGGTGAAGTACGGCTTTCACACACACTTATCTCTCAGAACTGAGCAGGTGGAGAGACGATCGTTCATCTAGCACATAGGAAACGGATTGCAGGAGAAACTTTTACTCTGGATTCTCAGTCTGTTTCCTAGTGCTGGTTTGAAGTTCCTGCAGTTTTCACTGTAAAACCGAGTTGGGGCTACTACCTCCCCATATATATGTATGGAGTGGAGTTTGCAACTGAAAAGAAACTTTATGTTCCCAAAAAGCTAGCTGAAGGACGGCTTTCACACACACACATCTCTCAGAACTGAGCATGTAGAGAGACGTTCGTTCATCTAGCACAAATGGAACAGGATGCAGGAGAAACTTTTACTCTGGTTTCTCAGTCTGTTTCCTAGTGCTGGTTTGAAGTTCCTGCAGTTTTCACTGTAAAACCGAGTTGGAGCTAGTACCTCCCCATATATATGTATGGAGTGGAGTCTGCAACTGAAAAGAAACTTTGTGTTCCCACCAAGCTAGGTGAAGGACGGCTTTCACACACACTTATCTCTCAGAACTGAGCATGTGGAGAGACGTTCGTTCATCTAGCACAAAGGGAACGGGTTGCAGGGGAAACTTTACTGTGGTTTCTCAGTCTGTTTCCTAGTGCCGGTTTGAAGTTCCTGCAGTTTTCACTGTAAAACCTGGTTGGAGCTAGTACCTGCCCATATATATGTATGGAGTGGAGTTTGCAACTGAAAAGAAACTTTGTGTTCCCACCAAGCTAGGTGAAGGACGGCTTTAACACACACTTATCTCTCAGAACTGAGCATGTGGAGAGACGTTCGTACATCTAGCATAAAGGGAACGGGTTGCAGGAGAAAATTTTACTCTGGTTTCTCAGTCTGTTTCCTAGTGCCGGTTTGAAGTTCCTGCAGTTTTCACTGTAAAACCGAGTTGGAGCTAGTACCTCCCCATATATATGTATGGAGTGGAGTTTGCAACTGAAAAGAAACTTTGTGTTCCCAACATGCTAGGTGAAGTACGGCTTTCACACACACTTATCTCTCAGAACTGAGCATGCGGAGAGACGTTCGTTCATCTAGCACAAAGGGAACGGGTTGCAGGGGAAACTTTTACTCTGGTTTCTCAGTCTGTTTCCTAGTGCCGGTTTGAAGTTCCTTCAGTTTTCACTGTAAAACCGAGTTGGAGCTAGTACCTCCCCATATATATGTATGGAATGGAGTTTGCAACTGAAAAGAAACTTTGTGTTCCCAACAAGATAGGTGAAGGACGGCTTTCACACACACTTATCTCTCAGAACTGAGCATGTGGAGAGACGTTCGTTCATCTAGCACAAAGGGAACGGTTTGCAGGAGAAACTTTACTGTGGTTTCTCAGTCTGTTTCCTAGTGCCGGTTTGAAGTTCCTGCAGTTTTCACTGTAAAACCTGGTTGGAGCTAGTACCTGCCCATATATATGTATGGAGTGGAGTTTGCAACTGAAAAGAAACTTTGTGTTCCCACCAAGCTAGGTGAAAAACGGCTTTCACACACACTTATCTCTCAGAACTGAGCAGGTGGAGAGACGATCGTTCATCTTGCACATAGGAAACGGGTTGCAGGAGAAACTTTTACTCTGGATTCTCAGTCTGTTTCCTAGTGCTGGTTTGAAGTTCCTGCAGTTTTCACTGTAAAACCGAGTTGGAGCTAGTACCTCCCCATATATATGTATGGAGTGGAGTTTGCAACTGAAAAGAAACTTTGTGTTCCCAACAAGCTAGGTGAAGGACGGCTTTCACACACACTTATCTCTCAGAACTGAGCATGTGGAGAGACGTTCGCTCATCTAGCACAAAGGGAACGGGTTGCAGGAGAAACTTTTACTGTGGTTTCTCAGTCTGTTTCCTAGTGCCGGTTTGAAGTTCCTGCAGTTTTCACTGTAAAACCGATTTGGAGCTAGTACCTCCCCATATATATGTATGGAGTGGAGTTAGCAACTGAAAAGAAACTTTGTGTTCCCAACAAGCTAGGTGAAGGACGGCTTTCACACACACACATCTTTCAGAACTGAGCATTTGGAGAGACGTTCGTTCATCTAGCACAAATGGAACGGGTTGCAGGTGAAAATTTTACTCTGGTTTCTCAGTCTGTTTCCTAGTGCCGGTTTGAAGTTCCTGCAGTTTTCACTGTTAAACCGAGTTGGAGCTAGTACCTCTCCATATATATGTATGGAGTGGAGTTTGCAAATGAAAAGAAACTTTGTGTTCCCAACAAGCTAGGTGAAGGACGGCTTTCACACACAAACATCTTTCAGAACTGAGCATTTGGAGAGACGTTCGTTCATCTAGCACAAAGGGAACGGGTTGCAGGAGAAGATTTTACTCTGGTTTCTCAGTCTGTTTCCTAGTGCCGGTTTGAATTTAATGCAGTTTTCACTGTAAAACCTGGTTGGAGCTAGTACCTCCCCATATATATGTAAGGAGTGGAGTTTGCAACTGAAAAGAAACTTTGTGTTCCCAAAAATCTAGGTGAAGTACGGCTTTCACACACACATATCTCTCAGAACTGAGCATGTGGAGAGACGTTCGTTCATCTAGCAGAAAAGGAACGGGTTGCAGGAGAAACTTTTACTCTGGTTTCTCAGTCTGTTTCCTAGTGCCGGTTTGAAGTTCCTGCAGTTTTCACTGTAAAACCGACTTGGAGCTAGTACCTCCCCATATATATGTATGGAGTGGAGTTTGCAACTGAAAAGAAACTTTGTGTTCCCAACAAGCTAGGTGAAGGAAGGCTTTCACACACACTTATCTCTCAGAACTGAGCATGTGGAGAGACGTTCGCTCATCTAGCACAAAGGGAACGGGTTGCAGGAGAAACTTTACTGTGGTTTCTCAGTCTGTTTCCTAGTGCCGGTTTGAAGTTCCTGCAGTTTTCACTGTAAAACCTGGTTGGAGCTAGTACCTCCCCATATATATGTATGGAGTGGAGTTTGCAACTGAAAAGAAACTTTGTGTTCCCACCAAGCTAGGTGAAGAACGGCTTTCACACACACTTATCTCTCAGAACTGAGCAGGTGGAGAGACGATCGTTCATCTAGAACATAGGAAACGGGTTGCAGGAGAAACTTTTACTCTGGATTCTCAGTCTGTTTCCTAGTGCTGGTTTGAAGTTCCTGCAGTTTTCACAGTAAAACCGAGTTGGAGCTAGTACCTCCCCATATATATGTATGGAGTGGAGTTTGCAACTGAAAAGAAACTTTGTGTTCCCAACAAGCTAGGTGAAGGACGGCTTTCACACACACTTATCTCTCAGAACTGAGCATGTGGAGAGACGTTCGCTCATCTAGCACAAAGGGAACGGGTTGCAGGAGAAACTTTTACTGTGGTTTCTCAGTCTGTTTCCTAGTGCCGGTTTGAAGTTCCTGCAGTTTTCACTGTAAAACCGATTTGGAGCTAGTACCTCCCCATATATATGTATGGAGTGGAGTTTGCAACTGAAAAGAAACTTTGTGTTCCCAACAAGCTAGGTGAAGGACGGCTTTCACACACACACATCTTTCAGAACTGAGCATTTGGAGAGACGTTCGTTCATCTAGCACAAAGGGAACGGGTTGCAGGAGAAAATTTTACTCTGGTTTCTCAGTCTGTTTCCTAGTGCCGGTTTGAAGTTCCTGCAGTTTTCACTGTTAAACCGAGTTGGAGCTAGTACCTCTCCATATATATGTATGGAGTGGAGTTTGCAAATGAAAAGAAACTTTGTGTTCCCAACAAGCTAGGTGAAGGACGGCTTTCACACACAAACATCTTTCAGAACTGAGCATTTGGAGAGACGTTCGTTCATCTAGCACAAAGGGAACGGGTTGCAGGAGAAGATTTTACTCTGGTTTCTCAGTCTGTTTCCTAGTGCCGGTTTGAATTTAATGCAGTTTTCACTGTAAAACCTGGTTGGAGCTAGTACCTCCCCATATATATGTAAGGAGTGGAGTTTGCAACTGAAAAGAAACTTTGTGTTCCCAAAAATCTATGTGAAGTACGGCTTTCACACACACATATCTCTCAGAACTGAGCATGTGGAGAGACGTTCGTTCATCTAGCAGAAAAGGAACGGGTTGCAGGAGAAACTTTTACTCTGGTTTCTCAGTCTGTTTCCTAGTGCCGGTTTGAAGTTCCTGCAGTTTTCACTGTAAAACCGACTTGGAGCTAGTACCTCCCCATATATATGTATGGAGTGGAGTTTGCAACTGAAAAGAAACTTTGTGTTCCCAACAAGCTAGGTGAAGGAAGGCTTTCACACACACTTATCTCTCAGAACTGAGCATGTGGAGAGACGTTCGCTCATCTAGCACAAAGGGAACGGGTTGCAGGAGAAACTATTACTCTGGTTTCTCAGTCTGTTTCCTAGTGCCGGTTTGAACTTCCTGCAGTTTTCACTGTAAAACCGAGTTGGAGCTAGTACCTCCCCATATATATGTATGGAGTGGAGTTTGCAACTGAAAAGAAACTTTGTGTTCCCACCAAGCTAGGTGAAGGACGGCTTTCACACACACTTATCTCTCAGAACTGAGCAGGTGGAGAGACGATCGTTCATCTAGCACATAGGAAACGGGTTGCAGGAGAAACTTTTACTCTTTATTCTCAGTCTGTTTCCTAGTGCCGGTTTGAAGTTCCTGCAGTTTTCACTGTAAAACCGAGTTGGAGCTAGTACCTCCCCATATATATGTATGGAGTGGAGTTTGCAACTGAAAAGAAACTTTGTGTTCCCACCAAGCTAGGTGAAGGACGGCTTTCACACACACTTATCTCTCAGAACTGAGCATGTGGAGAGACGTTCGTTCATCTAGCACAAAGGGAACGGGTTGCAGGAGAAACTTTTACTCTGGTTTCTCAGTCTGTTTCCTAGTGCCGGTTTGAAGTTCCTGCAGTTTTCACTGTAAAACCGATTTGGAGCTAGTACCTCCCCATATATATGTATGGAGTGGAGTTTGCAACTGAAAAGAAACTTTGTGTTCCCAACAAGCTAGGTGAAGGACGGCTTTCACACACACACATATTCAGAACTGAGCATTTGGAGAGACGTTCGTTCATCTAGCACAAGGGGAACGGGTTGCAGGAGAAACATTTACTCTGGTTTCTCAGTCTGTTTCCTAGTGCCGGTTTGAAGTTCCTGCAGTTTTCACTGTTAAACCGAGTTGGAGCTAGTACCTCCCCATATATATGTATGGAGTGGAGTTTGCAAATGAAAAGAAACTATGTGTTCCCAACAAGCTAGGTGAAGGACGGCTTTCACACACAAACATCTTTCAGAACTGAGCATTTGGAGAGACGTTCGTTCATCTAGCCGAAAAGGAACGGGTTGAAGGAGAAACTTTTACTCTGGTTTCTCAGTCTGTTTCCTAGTGCCGGTTTGAAGTTCCTGCAGTTTTCACTGTAAAACCGAGTTGGAGCTAGTACCTCCCCATATATATGTATGGAGTGGAGTTTGCAACTGAAAAGAAACTTTGTGTTCCCAACATGCTAGGTGAAGGACGGCTTTCACACACACTTATCTCTCAGAACTGAGCATGTGGAGAGACGTTCGTTCATCTAGCACAAAGGGATCGGGTTGCAGGAGAAACTTTTACTCTGGTTTCTCAGTCTGTTTCCTAGTGCCGGTTTGAAGTTCCTGCAGTTTTCACTGTAAAACCGAGTTGGAGCTAGTACCTCCCCATATATATGTATGGAGTGGAGGTTGCAACTGAAAAGAATCTTTGTGTTCCCACCAAGCTAGGTGAAGGACGGCTTTCACACACACTTATCTCTCAGAACTGAGCATGTGGAGAGACGTTCGTTCATCTAGCACAAAGGGAACGGGTTGCAGGAGAAACTTTTACTCTGGTTTCTCAGTCTGTTTCCTAGTGCCGGTTTGAAGTTCCTGCAGTTTTCACTGTAAAACCGAGTTTGAGCTAGTACCTCCTCATATATATGTATGGAGTGGAGTTTGCAACTGAAAAGAAACTTTGTGTTCCCAACAAGCTAGGTGAAGGACGGCTTTCTCACACACACATCTTTCAGAACTGAGCATTTGGAGAGACGTTCGTTCATCTAGCACAAAGGGAACGGGTTGCAGGAGAAACTTTTACTCTGGTTTCTCAGTCTGTTTCCTAGTGCCGGTTTGAAGTTCCTGCAGTTTTCACTGTAAAACCGAGTTGGAGCTAGTACCTCCCCATATATATGTATGGAGTGGAGTTTGCAACTGAAAGAAACTTTGTGTTCCCAACAAGCTAGGTGAAGGACGGCTTTCACACACAAACATCTTTCAGAACTGAGCATTTGGAGAGACGTTCGTTCATCTAGCACAAATGGAACGGGTTGCAGGGTAAAATTTTACTCTGGTTTCTCAGTCTGTTTCCTAGTGCCGGTTTGAAGTTCCTGCAGTTTTCACTGTAAAACCTGGTTGGAGCTAGTACTTCCCCATATATATGTAAGGAGTGGAGTTTGCAACTGAAAAGAAACTTTGTGTTCCCAAAAAGCTGGGTGAAGTACGGCTTTCACACACAGATATCTCTCAGAATTGAGCATGTGGAGAGACGTTCGTTCATCTAGCCGAAAAGGAACGGGTTGCAGGAGAAACTTTTACTCTGGTTTCTCAGTCTGTTTCCTAGTGCCGGTTTGAAGTTCCTGCAGTTTTCACTGTAAAACCGATTTGGAGCTAGTACCTCCCCATATATATGTATGGAGTGGAGTTTGCAACTGAAAAGAAACTTTGTGTTCCCAACAAGCTAGATGAAGGACGGCTTTCACACACACTTATCTCTCAGAACTGAGCATGTGGAGAGACGTTCGTTCATCTAGCACAAAGGGAACGGGTTGCAGGAGAAACTTTTACTCTGGTTTCTCAGTCTGTTTCCTAGTGCCGGTTTGAAGTTCCTGCAGTTTTCACTGTAAAACCGATTTGGAGCTAGTACCTCCCCATATATATGTATGGAGTGGAGTTTGCAACTGAAAAGAAACTTTGTGTTCCCAACAAGCTAGGTGAAGGACGGCTTTCACACACACACATCTTGCAGAACTGAGCATTTGGAGAGACGTTCGTTCATCTAGCACAAGGGGAACGGGTTGCAGGAGAAACTTTTACTCTGGTTTCTCAGTCTGTTTCCTAGTGCCGGTTTGAAGTTCCTGCAGTTTTCACTGTTAAACCGAGTTGGAGCTAGTACCTCCCCATATATATGTATGGAGTGGAGTTTGCAAATGAAAAGAAACTTTGTGTTCCCAACAAGCTAGGTGAAGGACGGCTTTCACACACAAACATCTTTCAGAACTGAGCATTTGGAGAGACGTTCGTTCATCAAGCACAAAGGGAACGGGTTGCAGGAGAAAATTTTACTCTGGTTTCTCAGTCTGTTTCCTAGTGCCGGTTTGAATTTCCTGCAGTTTTCACTGTAAAACCTGGTTGGAGCTAGTACCTCCCCATATATATGTAAGGAGTGGAGTTTTCAACTGAAAAGAAACTTTGTGTTCCCAAAAAGCTAGGTGAAGTACGGCTTTCACACACACATATCTCTCTGAACTGAGCATGTGGAGAGACGTTCGTTCATCTAGCCGAAAAGGAACGGGTTGCAGGAGAAACTTTTACTCTGGTTTCTCAGTCTGTTTCCTAGTGCCGGTTTGAAGTTCCTGCAGTTTTCACTGTAAAACCGAGTTGGAGCTACTACCTCCCCATATATATGTATGGAGTGGAGATTGCAACTGAAAAGAAACTTTGTGTTCCCAACAAGCTAGGTGAAGGACGGCTTTCACACACACACATCTTTCAGTACTGAGCATTTGGAGAGACGTTCGTTCATCTAGCACAAAGGGAACGGGTTGCAGGAGAAAATTTTACTCTGGTTTCTCAGTCTGTTTCCTAGTGCCGGTTTGAATTTCCTGCAGTTTTCACTGTAAAACCTGGTTGGAGCTAGTACCTCCCCATATATATGTAAGGAGTGGAGTTTGCAACTGAAAAGAAACTTTGTGTTCCCAAAAAGCTAGGTGAAGTACGGCTTTCACACACACATATCTCTCAGAACTGAGCATGTGGAGAGACGTTCGTTCATCTAGCAGAAAAGGAACGGGTTGCAGGAGAAACTTTTACTCTGCTTTCTCAGTCTGTTTCCTAGTGCCTGTTTGAAGTTCCTGCAGTTTTCACTGTAAAACCGAGTTGGAGCTAGTACCTCCCCATATATATGTATGGAGTGGAGTTTGCAACTGAAAAGAAACTTTGTGTTCCCAACAAGCTAGTTGAAGGACGGCTTTCACACACACTTATCTCTCAGAACTGAGCATGTGGAGAGACGTTCGCTCATCTAGCACAAAGGGAACGGGTTGCAGGAGAAACTTTACTCTGGTTTCTCAGTCTTTTTCCTAGTACCGGTTTGAATTTCCTGCAGTTTTCACTGTAAAATCGAGTTGGAGCTAGTACCTCCCCATATATATGTATGGAGTGGAACTTGCAACTGAAAAGAAACTTTGTGTTCCCAACAAGCTAGGTGAAGGACGGCTTTCACACACACTTATCTCTCAGAACTGAGCATGTGGAGAGACGTTCGTTCATCTAGCACAAAGGGAACGGGTTGCAGGAAAAATTTTACTGTGGTTTCTCAGCCTGTTTCCTAGTGCCGGTTTGAAGTTCCTGCAGTTTTCACTGTAAAACCTGGTTGGAGCTAGTACCTCCCCATATATATGTATGGAGTGGAGTTTGCAACTGAAAAGAAACTTTGTGTTCCCAACAAGCTAGGTGAAGGACGGCTTTCACACACACTTATCTCTCAGAACTGAGCATGTGGAGAGACGTTCGCTCATCTAGCACAAAGGGAACGGGTTGCAGGAGAAACTTTTACTATGGTTTCTCAGTCTGTTTCCTAGTGCCGGTTTGAAGTTCCTGCAGTTTTCACTGTAACACCGAGTTGGAGCTAGTACCTCCCCATATATATGTATGGAGTGGAGTTTGCAACTGAAAAGAAACTTTATGTTCCCAAAAAGCTAGCTGAAGGACGGCTTTCACTCACACACATCTCTCAGAACTGAGCATGTGGAGAGACGTTCGTTCATCTAGCACAAAGGAAACAGGTTGCAGGAGAAACTTTTACTCTGGTTTCTCAGTCTGTTTCCTAGTGCCGGTTTGAATTTCCTGCAGTTTTCACTGTAAAACCTGGTTGGAGCTAGTACCTCCCCATATATATGTAAGGAGTGGAGTTTGCAACTGAAAAGAAACTTTGTGTTCCCAAAAAGCTAGGTGAAGTACGGCTTTCACACACACATATCTCTCAGAACTGAGCATGTGGAGAGACGTTCGTTCATCTAGCAGAAAAGGAACGGGTTGCAGGAGAAACTTTTACTCTGCTTTCTCAGTCTGTTTCCTAGTGCCTGTTTGAAGTTCCTGCAGTTTTCACTGTAAAACCGAGTTGGAGCTAGTACCTCCCCATATATATGTATGGAGTGGAGTTTGCAACTGAAAAGAAACTTTGTGTTCCAAACAAGCTAGGTGAAGGTCGGCTTTCACACACACTTATCTCTCAGAACTGAGCATGTGGAGAGATGTTCGTTCATCTAGCACATAGGGAACGGGTTGCAGGAGAAACTTTTACTCTGGATTCTCAGTCTGTTTCCTAGTGCTGGTTTGAAGTTCCTGCAGTTTTCACTGTAAAACCGAGTTGGAGCTAGTACCTCCCCATATATATGTATGGATTGGAGTTTGCAACTGAAAAGAAACTTTGTGTTCCCAACAAGCTAGGTGAAGGACGGCTTTCACACACACTTATCTCTCAGAACTGAGCATGTGGAGAGACGTTCGCTCATCTAGCACAAAGGGAACGGGTTGCAGGAGAAACTTTACTCTGGTTTCTCAGTCTGTTTCCTAGTACCGGTTTGAAGTTCCTGCAGTTTTCACTGTAAAAGCGAGTTGGAGCTAGTCCCTCCCCATATATATGTATGGAGTGGAGTTTGCAACTGAAAAGAAACTTTGTGTTCCCAACAAGCTAGGTGAAGGACGGCTTTCACACACACTTATCTCTCAGAACTGAGCATGTGGAGAGACGTTCGTTCATCTAGCACAAATGCAACGGGTTGCAGGAGAAACTTTTACTCTGGTTTCTCAGTCTGTTTCCTAGTGCCGGTTTGAATTTCCTGCAGTTTTCACTGTAAAACCGAGTTGGAGCTAGTACCTCCCCATATATATGTATGGAGTGGAGTTTGCAACTGAAAAGAAACTTTGTGTTCCCAACAAGCTAGGTGAAGGACGGCTTTCACACACACTTATCTCTCAGAACTGAGCATGTGGAGAGACGTTCGTTCATCTAGCAGAAAAGGAACGGGTTGCAGGAGAAACTTCTACTCTGCTTTCTCAGTCTGTTTCCTAGTGCTTGTTTGAAGTTCCTGCAGTTTTCACTGTAAAACCGCGTTGGAGCTAGTACCTCCCCATATATATGTATGGAGTGGAGTTTGCAACTGAAAAGAAACTTTGTGTTCCCAACAAGCTAGGTGAAGGTCGGCTTTCACACACACTTATCTCTCAGAACTGAGCATGTGGAGAGATGTTCGTTCATCTAGCACATAGGGAACGGGTTGCAGGAGAAACTTTTACTCTGGATTCTCAGTCTGTTTCCTAGTGCTGGTTTGAAGTTCCTGCAGTTTTCACTGTAAAACCGAGTTGGAGCTAGTACCTCCCCATATATATGTATGGATTGGAGTTTGCAACTGAAAAGAAACTTTGTGTTCCCAACAAGCTAGCTGAAGGACGGCTTTCACACACACTTATCTCTCAGAACTGAGCATGTGGAGAGACGTTCGCTCATCTAGCACAAAGGGAACGGGTTGCAGGAGAAACTTTACTCTGGTTTCTCAGTCTGTTTCCTAGTACCGGTTTGAAGTTCCTGCAGTTTTCACTGTAAAAGCGAGTTGGAGCTAGTACCTCCCCATATATATGTATGGAGTGGAGTTTGCAACTGAAAAGAAACTTTGTGTTCCCAACAAGCTAGGTGAAGGACGGCTTTCACACACACTTATCTCTCAGAACTGAGCATGTGGAGAGACGTTCGTTCATCTAGCACAAATGCAACGGGTTGCAGGAGAAACTTTTACTCTGGTTTCTCAGTCTGTTTCCTAGTGCCGGTTTGAATTTCCTGCAGTTTTCACTGTAAAACCGAGTTGGAGATAGTACCTCCCCATATATATGTATGGAGTGGAGTTTGCAACTGAAAAGAAACTTTGTGTTCCCAACAAGCTAGGTGAAGGACGGCTTTCACACACACTTATCTCTCAGATCTGAGCAGGTGGAGAGACGATCGTTAATCTAGCACATAGGAAACGGGTTGCAGGAGAAACTTTTACTCTGGATTCTCAGTCTGTTTCCTAGTGCTGGTTTGAAGTTCCTGCACTTTTCACTGTAAAACCGAGTTGGAGCTAGTACCTCCCCATATATATGTATGGAGTGGAGTTTGCAACTGAAAAGAAACTTTGTGTTCCCAACAAGCTAGGTGAAGGACGGCTTTCACACACACTTATCTCTCAGAACTGAGCATGTGGAGAGACGTTCGCTCATCTAGCACAAAGGGAACGGGTTGCAGGAGAAACTTTTACTGTGGTTTCTCAGTCTGTTTCCTAGTGCCGGTTTGAAGTTCCTGCAGTTTTCACTGTAAAACCGAGTTGGAGCTAGTACCTCCCCATATATATGTATGGAGTGGAGTTTGCAACTGAAAAGAAACTTTATGTTCCCAAAAAGCTAGCTGAAGGACGGCTTTCACACACACACATCTCTCAGGACTGAGCATGTGGAGAGACGTTCGTTCATCTAGCACAAAGGGAACAGGTTGCAGGAGAAACTTTTACTCTGGTTTCTCAGTCTGTTTCCTAGTGCCGGTTTGAAGTTCCTGCAGTTTTCACTGTAAAACCGAGTTGGAGCTAGTACCTCCCCATATATATGTATGGAGTGGAGTTTGCAACTGAAAAGAAACTTTGTGTTCCCAACAAGCTAGGTGAAGGACGGCTTTCACACACACTTATCCCTCAGAACTGAGCATGTGGAGAGACGTTCGCTCATCTAGCACAAAGGGAACGGGTTGCAGGAGAAACTTTTACTGTGGTTTCTCAGTCTGTTTCCTAGTGCCGGTTTGAAGTTCCTGCAGTTTTCACTGTAAAACCGAGTTGGAGCTAGTACCTCCCCATATATATGTATGGAGTGGAGTTTGCAACTGAAAAGAAACTTTATGTTCCCAAAAAGCTAGCTGAAGGACGGCTTTCACAAACACACATCTCTCAGAACTGAGCATGTGGAGAGACGTTCGTTCATCTAGCACAAAGGGAACAGGTTGCAGGAGAAACTTTTACTCTGGTTTCTCAGTCTGTTTCCTAGTGCCGGTTTGAAGTTCCTGCAGTTTTCACTGTAAAACCGAGTTGGAGCTAGTACCTCCCCATATATATGTATGGAGTGGAGTTTGCAACTGAAAAGAAACTTTGTGTTCCCAACAAGCTAGGTGAAGGACGGCTTTCACACACACTTATCTCTCAGAACTGAGCATGTGGAGAGACGTTCGTTCATCTAGCACAAAGGGAACGGGTTGCAGGAAAAACTTTACTGTGGTTTCTCAGTCTGTTTCCTAGTGCCGGTTTGAAGTTCCTGCAGTTTTCACTGTAAAACCTGGTTGGAGCTAGTACCTCCCCATATATATGTATGGAGTGGAGTTTGCAACTGAAAAGAAACTTTGTGTTCCCACCAAGCTAGGTGAAGAACGGCTTTCACACACACTTATCTCTCAGAACTGAGCAGGTGGAGAGACGATCGTTCATCTAGCACATAGGAAACGGGTTGCAGGAGAAACTTTTACTCTGGATTCTCAGTCTGTTTCCTAGTGCTGGTTTGAAGTTCCTGCAGTTTTCACTGTAAAACCGAGTTGGAGCTAGTACCTCCCCATATATATGTATGGAGTGGAGTTTGCAACTGAAAAGAAACTTTGTGTTCCCAACAAGCTAGGTGAAGGACGGCTTTCACACACACTTATCTCTCAGAACTGAGCATGTGGAGAGACGTTCGCTCATCTAGCACAAAGGGAACGGGTTGCAGGAGAAACTTTTACTATGGTTTCTCAGTCTATTTCCTAGTGCCGGTTTGAAGTTCCTGCAGTTTTCACTGTAACACCGAGTTGGAGCTAGTACCTCCCCATATATATGTATGGAGTGGAGTTTGCAACTGAAAAGAAACTTTATGTTCCCAAAAAGCTAGCTGAAGGACGGCTTTCACTCACACACATCTCTCAGAACTGAGCATGTGGAGAGACGTTCGTTCATCTAGCACAAAGGGAACAGGTTGCAGGAGAAACTTTTACTCTGGTTTCTCAGTCTGTTTCCTAGTGCCGGTTTGAATTTCCTGCAGTTTTCACTGTAAAACCTGGTTGGAGCTAATACCTCCCCATATATATGTAAGGAGTGGAGTTTGCAACTGAAAAGAAACTTTGTGTTCCCAAAAAGCTAGGTGAAGTACGGCTTTCACACACACATATCTCTCAGAACTGAGCATGTGGAGAGACGTTCGTTCATCTAGCACAAAGTGAACGGGTTGCAGGAGAAACTTTTACTCTGCTTTCTCAGTCTGTTTCCTAGTGCCTGTTTGAAGTTCCTGCAGTTTTCACTGTAAAACCGAGTTGGAGCTAGTACCTCCCCATATATATGTATGGAGTGGAGTTTGCAACTGAAAAGAAACTTTGTGTTGCCAACAAGCTAGGTGAAGGTCGGCTTTCACACACACTTATCTCTCAGAACTGAGCATGTGGAGAGATGTTCGTTCATCTAGCACTTAGGGAACGGGTTGCAGGAGAAACTTTTACTCTGGATTCTCAGTCTGTTTCCTAGTGCTGGTTTGAAGTTCCTGCAGTTTTCACTGTAAAACCGAGTTGGAGCTAGTACCTCCCCATATATATGTATGGAGTGGAGTTTGCAACTGAAAAGAAACTTTGTGTTCCCAACAAGCTAGGTGAAGGACGGCTTTCACACACACTTATCTCTCAGAACTGAGCATGTGGAGAGACGTTCGCTCATCTAGCACAAAGGGAACGGGTTGCAGGAGAAACTTTACTCTGGTTTCTCAGTCTGTTTCCTAGTACCGGTTTGAAGTTCCTGCAGTTTTCACTGTAAAAGCGAGTTGGAGCTAGTACCTCCCCATATATATGTATGGAGTGGAGTTTGCAACTGAAAAGAAACTTTGTGTTCCCAACAAGCTAGGTGAAGGACGGCTTTCACACACACTTATCTCTCAGAACTGAGCATGTGGAGAGACGTTCGTTCATCTAGCACAAATGCAACGGGTTGCAGGAGAAACTTTTACTCTGGTTTCTCAGTCTGTTTCCTAGTGCCGGTTTGAATTTCCTGCAGTTTTCACTGTAAAACCGAGTTGGAGCTAGTACCTCCCCATATATATGTATGGAGTGGAGTTTGCAACTGAAAAGAAACTTTGTGTTCCCAACAAGCTAGGTGAAGGACGGCTTTCACACACACTTATCTCTCAGATCTGAGCAGGTGGAGAGACGATCGTTAATCTAGCACATAGGAAACGGGTTGCAGGAGAAACTTTTACTCTGGATTCTCAGTCTGTTTCCTAGTGCTGGTTTGAAGTTCCTGCAGTTTTCACTGTAAAACCGAGTTGGAGCTAGTACCTCCCCATATATATGTATGGAGTGGAGTTTGCAACTGAAAAGAAACTTTGTGTTCCCAACAAGCTAGGTGAAGGACGGCTTTCACACACACTTATCTCTCAGAACTGAGCATGTGGAGAGACGTTCGCTCATCTAGCACAAAGGGAACGGGTTGCAGGAGAAACTTTTACTATGGTTTCTCAGTCTGTTTCCTAGTGCCGGTTTGAAGTTCCTGCAGTTTTCACTGTAAAACCGAGTTGGAGCTATTACCTCCCCATATATATGTATGGAGTGGAGTTTGCAACTGAAAAGAAACTTTATGTTCCCAAAAAGCTAGCTGAAGGACGGCTTTCACACACACACATCTCTCAGAACTGAGCATGTGGAGAGACGTTCGTTCATCTAGCACAAAGGGAACAGGTTGCAGGAGAAACTTTTACTCTGGTTTCTCAGTCTGTTTCCTAGTGCCGGTTTGAAGTTCCTGCAGTTTTCACTGTAAAACCGAGTTGGAGCTAGTACCTCCCCATATATATGTATGGAGCGGAGTTTGCAACTGAAAAGAAACTTTGTGTTCCCAACAAGCTAGGTGAAGGACGGCTTTCACACACACTTATCCCTCAGAAATGAGCATGTGGAGAGACGTTCGCTCATCTAGCACAAAGGGAACGGGTTGCAGGAGAAACTTTTACTCTGGTTTCTCAGTCTGTTTCCTAGTGCCGGTTTGAAGTTCCTGCAGTTTTCACTGTAAAACCGAGTTGGAGCTAGTACCTCCCCATATATATGTATGGAGTGGAGTTTGCAACTGAAAAGAAACTTTATGTTCCCAAAAAGCTAGCTGAAGGACGGCTTTCACACACACACATCTCTCAGAACTGAGCATGTGGAGAGACGTTCGTTCATCTAGCACAAAGGGAACAGGTTGCAGGAGAAACTTTTACTCTGGTATCTCAGTCTGTTTCCTAGTGCCGGTTTGAAGTTCCTGCAGTTTTCACTGTAAAACAGAGTTGGAGCTAGTACCTCCCCATATATATGTATGGAGTGGAGTTTGCAACTGAAAAGAAACTTTGTGTTCCCAACAAGCTAGGTGAAGGACGGCTTTCACACACACTTATCTCTCAGAACTGAGCATGTGGAGAGACGTTCGTTCATCTAGCACAAAGGGAACAGGTTGCAGGAGAAACTTTTACTCTGGTTTCTCAGTCTGTTTCCTAGTGCCGGTTTGAAGTTCCTGCAGTTTTCACTGTTAAACCGAGTTGGAGCTAGTACCTCCCCATATATATGTATGGAGTGGAGTTTGCAAATGAAAAGAAACTTTGTGTTCCCAACAAGCTAGGTGAAGGACGGCTTTCACACACAAACATCTTTCAGAACTGAGCATGTGGAGAGACGTTCGTTCATCTAGCACAAATGGAACGGGTTGCAGGAGAAAATTTTACTCTGGTTTCTCAGTCTGTTTCCTAGTGCCGGTTTGAATTTCCTGCAGTTTTCACTGTAAAACCTGGTTGGAGCTAGTACCTCCCCATATATTTGTAAGGAGTGGAGTTTGCAACTGAAAAGAAACTTTGTGTACCCAAAAAGCTAGATGAAGTACGGCTTTCATACACACATATCTCTCGGGAACTGAGCATGTGGAGAGACGTTCGTTCATCTAGCACAAAAGGAACGGGTTGCAGGGGAAACTTTTACTCTGGTTTCTCAGTCTGTTTCCTAGTGCCGGTTCGAATTTCCTGCAGTTTTCACTGTAAAACCGAGTTGAAGCTAGTACCTCCCCATATATATGTATGGAGAGGAGTTTGCAACTGAAAAGAATCTTTGTGTTCCCAACAAGCTAGGTGAAGGACGGCTTTCACACACACTTATCTCTCAGAACTGAGCATGTGGAGAGACGTTCGCTCATCTAGCACAAAGGGAACGTGTTGCAGGAGAAACTTTACTCTGGTTTCTCAGTCTGTTTCCTAGTACCGGTTTGAAGTTCCTGCAGTTTTCACTGTAAAAGCGAGTTGGAGCTAGTACCTCCCCATATATATGTATGGAGTGGAGTTTGCAACTGAAAAGAAACTTTGTGTTCCCAACAAGCTAGGTGAAGGACGGCTTTCACACACACTTATCTCTCAGAACTGAGCATGTGGAGAGACGTTCGCTCATCTAGCACAAAGGGAACGGGTTGCAGGAGAAACTTTTACTATGGTTTCTCAGTCTGTTTCCTAGTGCCGGTTTGAAGTTCCTGCAGTTTTCACTGTAACACCGAGTTGGAGCTAGTACCTCCCCATATATATGTATGGAGTGGAGTTTGCAACTGAAAAGAAACTTTATGTTCCCAAAAAGCTAGCTGAAGGACGGCTTTCACTCACAGACATCTCTCAGAACTGAGCATGTGGAGAGACGTTCGTTCATCTAGCACAAAGGGAACAGGTTGCAGGAGAAACTTTTACTCTGGTTTCTCAGTCTGTTTCCTAGTGCCGGTTTGAATTTCCTGCAGTTTTCACTGTAAAACCTGGTTGGAGCAAGTACCTCCCCATATATATGTAAGGAGTGGAGTTTGCAGCTGAAAAGAAACTTTGTGTTCCCAAAAAGCTAGGTGAAGTACGGCTTTCACACACACATATCTCTCAGAACTGAGCATGTGGAGAGACGTTCGTTCATCTAGCAGAAAAGGAACGGGTTGCAGGAGAAACTTTTACTCTGCTTTCTCAGTCTGTTTCCTAGTGCCTGTTTGAAGTTCCTGCAGTTTTCACTGTAAAACCGAGTTGGAGCTAGTACCTCCCCATATATATGTATGGAGTGGAGTTTGCAACTGAAAAGAAACTTTGTGTTCCCAACAAGCTAGGTGAAGGTCGGCTTTCACACACACTTATCTCTCAGAACTGAGCATGTGGAGAGATGTTCGTTCATCTAGCACTTAGGGAACGGGTTGCAGGAGAAACTTTTACTCTGGATTCTCAGTCTGTTTCCTAGTGCTGGTTTGAAGTTCCTGCAGTTTTCACTGTAAAACCGAGTTGGAGCTAGTACCTCCCCATATATATGTATGGAGTGGAGTTTGCAACTGAAAAGAAACTTTGTGTTCCCAACAAGCTAGGTGAAGGACGGCTTTCACACACACTTATCTCTCAGAACTGAGCATGTGGAGAGACGTTCGCTCATCTAGCACAAAGGGAACGGGTTGCAGGAGAAACTTTACTCTGGTTTCTCAGTCTGTTTCCTAGTACCGGTTTGAAGTTCCTGCAGTTTTCACTGTAAAAGCGAGTTGGAGCTAGTACCTCCCCATATATATGTATGGAGTGGAGTTTGCAACTGAAAAGAAACTTTGTGTTCCCAACAAGCTAGGTGAAGGACGGCTTTCACACACACTTATCTCTCAGAACTGAGCATGTGGAGAGACGTTCGTTCATCTAGCACAAATGCAACGGGTTGCAGGAGAAACTTTTACTCTGGTTTCTCAGTCTGTTTCCTAGTGCCGGTTTGAATTTCCTGCAGTTTTCACTGTAAAACCGAGTTGGAGCTAGTACCTCCCCATATATATGTATGGAGTGGAGTTTGCAACTGAAAAGAAACTTTGTGTTCCCAACAAGCTAGGTGAAGGACGGCTTTCACACACACTTATCTCTCAGATCTGAGCAGGTGGAGAGACGATCGTTAATCTAGCACATAGGAAACGGGTTGCAGGAGAAACTTTTACTCTGGATTCTCAGTCTGTTTCCTAGTGCTGGTTTGAAGTTCCTGCAGTTTTCACTGTAAAACCGAGTTGGAGCTAGTACCTCCCCATATATATGTATGGAGTGGAGTTTGCAACTGAAAAGAAACTTTGTGTTCCCAACAAGCTAGGTGAAGGACGGCTTTCACACACACTTATCTCTCAGAACTGAGCATGTGGAGAGACGTTCGCTCATCTAGCACAAAGGGAACGGGTTGCAGGAGAAACTTTTACTATGGTTTCTCAGTCTGTTTCCTAGTGCCGGTTTGAAGTTCCTGCAGTTTTCACTGTAAAACCGAGTTGGAGCTAGTACATCCCCATATATATGTATGGAGTGGAGTTTGCAACTGAAAAGAAACTTTATGTTCCCAAAAAGCTAGCTGAAGGACGGCTTTCACACACACACATCTCTCAGAACTGAGCATGTGGAGAGACGTTCGTTCATCTAGCACAAAGGGAACAGGTTGCAGGAGAAACTTTTACTCTGGTTTCTCAGTCTGTTTCCTAGTGCCGGTTTGAAGTTCCTGCAGTTTTCACTGTAAAACCGAGTTGGAGCTAGTACCTCCCCATATATATGTATGGAGTGGAGTTTGCAACTGAAAAGAAACTTTGTGTTCCCAACAAGCTAGGTGAAGGACGGCTTTCACACACACTTATCCCTCAGAACTGAGCATGTGGAGAGACGTTCGCTCATCTAGCACAAAGGGAACGGGTTGCAGGAGAAACTTTTACTGTGGTTTCTCAGTCTGTTTCCTAGTGCCGGTTTGAAGTTCCTGCAGTTTTCACTGCAAAACCGAGTTGGAGCTAGTACCCCCCATATATATGTATGGAGTGGAGTTTGCAACTGAAAAGAAACTTTATGTTCCCAAAAAGCTAGCTGAAGGACGGCTTTCACACACACACATCTCTCAGAACTGAGCATGTGGAGAGACGTTCGTTCATGTAGCACAAATGGAACAGGTTGCAGGAGAAACTTTTACTCTGGTTTCTCAGTCTGTTTCCTAGTGCCGGTTTGAAGTTCCTGCAGTTTTCACTGTAAAACCGAGTTGGAGCTAGTACCTCCCCATATATATGTATGGAGTGGAGTTTGCAACTGAAAAGAAACTTTGTGTTCCCAACAAGCTAGGTGAAGGACGGCTTTCACACACACTTATCTCTCAGAACTGAGCATGTGGAGAGACGTTCGTTCATCTAGCACAAAGGGAACAGGTTGCAGGAGAAACTTTTACTCTGGTTTCTCAGTCTGTTTCCTAGTGCCGGTTTGAAGTTCCTGCAGTTTTCACTGTTAAACCGAGTTGGAGCTAGTACCTCCCCATATATATGTATGGAGTGGAGTTTGCAAATGAAAAGAAACTTTGTGTTCCCAACAAGCTAGGTGAAGGACGGCTTTCACACACAAACATCTTTCAGAACTGAGCATGTGGAGAGACGTTCGTTCATCTAGCACAAAGGGAACGGGTTGCAGGAGAAACTTTTACTGTGGTTTCTCAGTCTGTTTCCTAGTGCCGGTTTGAATTTCCTGCAGTTTTCACTGTAAAACCTGGTTGGAGCTAGTACCTCCCCATATATTTGTAAGGAGTGGAGTTTGCAACTGAAAAGAAACTTTGTGTACCCAAAAAGCTAGATGAAGTACGGCTTTCATACACACATATCTCTCAGAACTGAGCATGTGGAGAGACGTTCGTTCATCTAGCACAAAAGGAACGGGTTGCAGGGGAAACTTTTACTCTGCTTTCTCAGTCTGTTTCCTAGTGCCGGTTCGAATTTCCTGCAGTTTTCACTGTAAAACCGAGCTGAAGCTAGTACCTCCCCATATATATGTATGGAGAGTAGTTTGCAACTGAAAAGAATCTTTGTGTTCCCAACAAGCTAGGTGAAGGACGGCTTTCACACACACTTATCTCTCAGAACTGAGCATGTGGAGAGACGTTCGCTCATCTAGCACAAAGGGAACGGGTTGCAGGAGAAACTTTACTCTGGTTTCTCAGTCTGTTTCCTAGTACCGGGTTGAAGTTCCTGCAGTTTTCACTGTAAAAGCGAGTTGGAGCTAGTACCTCCCCATATATATGTATGGAGTGGAGTTTGCAACTGAAAAGAAACTTTGTGTTCCCAACAAGCTAGGTGAAGGACGGCTTTCACACACACTTATCTCTCAGAACTGAGCATGTGGAGAGACGTTCGTTCATCTAGCACAAATGCAACGGGTTGCAGGAGAAACTTTTACTCTGGTTTCTCAGTCTGTTTCCTAGTGCCGGTTTGAATTTCCTGCAGTTTTCACTGTAAAACCGAGTTGGAGCTAGTACCTCCCCATATATATGTATGGAGTGGAGTTTGCAACTGAAAAGAAACTTTGTGTTCCCAACAAGCTAGGTGAAGGACGGCTTTCACACACACTTATCTCTCAGATCTGAGCAGGTGGAGAGACGATCGTTAATCTAGCACATAGGAAACGGGTTGCAGGAGAAACTTTTACTCTGGTTTCTCAGTCTGTTTCCTAGTGCCGGTTTGAAGTTCCTGCAGTTTTCACTGTAAAACCGAGTTGGTGCTAGTACCTCCCCATATATATGTATGGAGTGGAGTTTGCAACTGAAAAGAAACTTTGTGTTCCCAACAAGCTAGGTGAAGGACGGCTTTCACACACACTTATCCCTCAGAACTGAGCATGTGGAGAGACGTTCGCTCATCTAGCACAAAGGGAACGGGTTGCAGGAGAAACTTTTTCTGTGGTTTCTCAGTCTGTTTCCTAGTGCCGGTTTGAAGTTCCTGCAGTTTTCACTGTAAAACCGAGTTGGAGCTAGTACCACCCCATATATATGTATGGAGTGGAGTTTGCAACTGAAAAGAAACTTTATGTTCCCAAAAAGCTAGCTGAAGGACGGCTTTCACACACACACATCTCTCAGAACTGAGCATGTGGAGAGACGTTCGTTCATCTAGCACAAAGGGAACAGGTTGCAGGAGAAACTTTTACTCTGGTTTCTCAGTCTGTTTCCTAGTGCCGGTTTGAAGTTCCTGCAGTTTTCACTGTAAAACCGAGTTGGCGCTAGTACCTCCCCATATATATGTATGGAGTGGAGTTTGCAACTGAAAAGAAACTTTGTGTTCCCAACAAGCTAGGTGAAGGACGGCTTTCACACACACTTATCTCTCAGAACTGAGCATGTGGAGAGACGTTCGTTCATCTAGCACAAAGGGAACAGGTTGCAGGAGAAACTTTTACTCTGGTTTCTCAGTCTGTTTCCTAGTGCCGGTTTGAAGTTCCTGCAGTTTTCACTGTTAAACCGAGTTGGAGCTAGTACCTCCCCATATATATGTATGGAGTGGAGTTTGCAACTGAAAAGAAACTTTGTGTACCCAAAAAGCTAGATGAAGTACGGCTTTCATACACACATATCTCTCAGAACTGAGCATGTGGAGAGACGTTCGTTCATCTAGCACAAAAGGAACGGGTTGCAGGGGAAACTTTTACTCTGGTTTCTCAGTCTGTTTCCTAGTGCCGGTTCGAATTTCCTGCAGTTTTCACTGTAAAACCGAGTTGAAGCTAGTACCTCCCCATATATATGTATGGAGAGGAGTTTGCAAATGAAAAGAATCTTTGTGTTCCCAACAAGCTAGGTGAAGGACGGCTTTCACACACACTTATCTCTCAGAACTGAGCATGTGGGGAGACGTTCGTTCATCTAGCACAAAGGGAACGGGTTGCAGGAGAAACTTTACTGTGGTTTCTCAGTCTGTTTCCTAGTGCCGGTTTGAAGTTCCTGCAGTTTTCACTGTAAAACCTGGTTGGAGCTAGTACCTCCCCATATATATGTATGGAGTGGAGTTTGCAACTGAAAAGAAACTTTGTGTTCCCACCAAGCTAGGTGAAGGACGGCTTTAACACACACTTATCGCTCAGAACTGAGCATGTGGAGAGACGTTCGTTCATCTAGCACAAAGGGAACGGGTTTCAGGGGAAAATTTTACTCTGGTTTCTCAGTCTGTTTCCTAGTGCCGGTTCGAATTTCCTGCAGTTCTCACTGTAAAACCGAGTTGGAGCTAGTACCTCCCCATATATATGTATGGAGTGGAGTTTGCAACTGAAAAGAAACTTTGTGTTCCCAACAAGCTAGGTGAAGGACGGCTTTCACACACACTTATCTCTCAGAACTGAGAATGTGGAGAGACGTTCGTTCATCTAGCACAAAGGGAACGGGTTGCAGGAGAAACTTTACTGTGGTTTCTCAGTCTGTTTCCTAGTGCCGGTTTGAAGTTCCTGCAGTTTTCACTGTAAAACCTTGTTGGAGCTAGTACCTCCCCATATATATGTATGGAGTGGAGTTAGCAACTGAAAAGAAACTTTGTGTTCCCACCAAGCTAGGTGAAGAACGGCTTTCACACACACTTATCTCTCAGAACTGAGCAGGTGGAGAGACGATCGTTCATCTAGCACATAGGAAACGGGTTGCAGGAGAAACTTTTACTCTGGATTCTCAGTCTGTTTCCTAGTGCTGGTTTGAAGTTCCTGCAGTTTTCACTGTAAAACCGAGTTGGAGCTAGTACCTCCCCATATATATGTATGGAGTGGAGTTTGCAACTGAAAAGAAACTTTGTGTTCCCAACAAGCTAGGTGAATGACGGCTTTCACACACACTTATCTCTCAGAACTGAGCATGTGGAGAGACGTTCGCTCATCTAGCACAAAGGGAATGGGTTGCAGGAGAAACTTTTACTGTGGTTTCTCAGTCTGTTTCCTAGTGCCGGTTTGAAGTTCCTGCAGTTTTCACTGTAAAACCTTGTTGGAGCTAGTACCTCCCCATATATATGTATGGAGTGGAGTTAGCAACTGAAAAGAAACTTTGTGTTCCCACCAAGCTAGGTGAAGAACGGCTTTCACACACACTTATCTCTCAGAACTGAGCAGGTGGAGAGACGATCGTTCATCTAGCACATAGGAAACCGGTTGCAGGAGAAACTTTTACTCTGGATTCTCAGTCTGTTTCCTAGTGCTGGTTTGAAGTTCCTGCAGTTTTCACTGTAAAACCGAGTTGGAGCTAGTACCTCCCCATATATATGTATGGAGTGGAGTTTGCAACTGAAAAGAAACTTTGTGTTCCCAACAAGCTAGGTGAATGACGGCTTTCACACACACTTATCTCTCAGAACTGAGCATGTGGAGAGACGTTCGCTCATCTAGCACAAAGGGAATGGGTTGCAGGAGAAACTTTTACTGTGGTTTCTCAGTCTGTTTCCTAGTGCCGGTTTGAAGTTCCTGCAGTTTTCACTGTAAAACCGAGTTGGAGCTAGTAACTCCACATATATATGTATGGAGTGGAGTTTGCAACTGAAAAGAAACTTTATGTTCCCAAAAAGCTAGCTGAAGGACGGCTTTCACACACACATATCTCTCAGAAATGAGCATGTGGAGAGACGTTCGTTCATCTAGCACAAAGGGAACAGGTTGCAGGAGAAACTTTTACTCTGGTTTCTCAGTCTGTTTCCTAGTGCCGGTTTGAAGTTCCTGCAGTTTTCACTGTAAAACCGAGTTGGAGCTAGTACCTCCCCATATATATATATGGAGTGGAGTTTGCAACTGAAAAGAAACTTTGTGTTCCCAACAAGCTAGGTGAAGGACGGCTTTCACACACACTTATCTCTCAGAACTGAGCATGTGGAGAGACGTTCGTTCATCTAGCACAAAGGGAACGGGTTGCAGGAGAAACTTTTACTCTGGTCTCTCAGTCTGTTTCCTAGTGCCGGTTTGAAGTTCCTGCAGTTTTCACTGTAAAACCGATTTGGAGCTAGTACCTCCCCATATAAATGTATGGAGTGGAGTTTGCAACTGAAAAGAAACTTTGTGTTCCCAACAAGCTAGGTGAAGGACGGCTTTCACACACACACATCTTTCAGAACTGAGCATTTGGAGAGACGTTCGTTCATCTAGCACAAAGGGAACGGGTTGCAGGAGAAAATTTTACTCTGGTTTCTCAGTCTATTTCCTAGTGCCGGTTTGAAGTTCCTGCAGTTTTCACTGTTAAACCGAGTTGGAGCTAGTACCTCCCCATATATATGTATGGAGTGGAGTTTGCAACTGAAAAGAAACTTTGTGTTCCCAACAAGCTAGGTGAAGGACGGCTTTCACACACAAACATCTTTCAGAACTGAACATTTGGAGAGACGTTCGTTCATCTAGCACAAAGGGAACGGGTGGCAGGAGAAAATTTTACTCTGGTTTCTCAGTCTGTTTCCTAGTGCCGGTTTGAATTTTCTGCAGTTTTCACTGTAAAACCTGGTTGGAGCTAGTACCTCCCCATATATATGTAAGGAGTGGAGTTTGCAACTGAAAAGAAACTTTGTGTTCCAAAAAAGGTAGGTTAAGTACGGCTTTCACACACACATATCTCTCAGAACTGAGCATGTGGAGAGACGTTCGTTCATCTAGCAGAAAAGGAACGGGTTGCAGGAGAAACTTTTACTCTGGTTTCTCAGTCTGTTTCCTAGTGCCGGTATGAAGTTCCTGCAGTTTTCACTGTAAAACCGATTTGGAGCTTGTACCTCCCCATATATATGTATGGAGTGGAGTTTGCAACTGAAAAGAAACTTTGTGTTCCCAACAAGCTAGGTGATGGACGGCTTTCACACACACTTATCTCTCAGAACTGAGCATGTGGAGAGACGTTCGCTCATCTAGCACAAAGGGAACGGGTTGCAGGAGAAACTTTTACTCTGGTTTCTCAGTCTGTTTCCTAGTGCCGGTTTGAAGTTCCTGCAGTATTCACTGTAAAACCGAGTTGGAGCTAGTACCTCCCCATATATATGTATGGAGTGGAGTTTGCAACTTAAAAGAAACTTTGTGTTCCCAACATGCTAGGTGAAGGACGGCTTTCACACACACTTATCTCTCAGAACTGAGCATGTGGAGAGACGTTCGTTCATCTAGCACAAAGGGAACGGGTTGCAGGAGAAACTTTTACTCTGGTTTCTCAGTCTGTTTCCTAGTGCCGGTTCGAATTTCCTGCAGTTTTCACTGTAAAACCGAGTTGGAGCTAGTACCTCCCCATATATATGTATGGAGTGGAGTTTGCAACTGAAAAGAAACTTTGTGTTCCCAACAAGCTAGGTGAAGAACGGCTTTCACACACACTTATCTCTCAGAACTGAGCATGTGGAGAGACGTTCGTTCATCTAGCACAAAGGGAACGGGTTGCAGGAGAAACTTTTACTCTGGTTTCTCAGTCTGTTTCCTAGTGCCGGTTTGAAGTTCCTGCAGTTTTCACTGTAAAACCGAGTTGGAGCTAGTACCTCCCCATATATATGTATGGAGTGGAGTTTGCAACTGAAAAGAAACTTTGTGTTCCCAACAAGCTAGGTGAAGGACGGCTTTCACACACACACATTTTTCAGAACTGAGCATTTGGAGAGACGTTCGTTCATCTAGCACAAAGGGAACGGGTTGCAGGAGAAAATTTTACTCTGGTTTCTCAGTCTGTTTCCTAGTGCCGGTTTGAAGTTCCTGCAGTTTTCACTGTTAAACCGAGTTGGAGCTAGTACCTCCCCATATATATGTATGGAGTGGAGTTTGCAACTGAAAAGAAACTTTGTGTTCCCAACAAGCTAGGTGAAGGACGGCTTTCACACACACACATTTTTCAGAACTGAGCATTTGGAGAGACGTTCGTTCATCTAGCACAAAGGGAACGGGTTGCAGGAGAAAATTTTACTCTGGTTTCTCAGTCTGTTTCCTAGTGCCGGTTTGAAGTTCTTGCAGTTTTCACTGTTAAACCGAGTTGGAGCTAGTAACTCCCCATATATATGTATGGAGTGGAGTTTGCAAGTGAAAAGAAACTTTGTGTTCCCAACAAGCTAGGTTAAGTACGGCTTTCACACACACATATCTCTCAGAACTGAGCATGTGGAGAGACGTTCGTTCATCTAGCAGAAAAGGAACGGGTTGCAGGAGAAACTTTTACTCTGGTTTCTCAGTCTGTTTCCTAGTGCCGGTTTGATGTTCCTGCAGTTTTCACTGTAAAACCGATTTGGAGCTAGTACCTCCCCATATATATGTATGGAGTGAAGTTTGCCACTGAAAAGAAACTTTGTGTTCCCAACAAGCTAGGTGAAGGACGGCTTTCACACACACTTATCTCTCAGAACTGAGCATGTGGAGAGACGTTCGCTCATCTAGCACAAAGGGAACGGGTTGCAGGAGAAACTTTTACTCGGGTTTCTCAGTCTGTTTCCTAGTGCCGGTTCGAATTTCCTGCAGTTTTCACTGTAAAACCGAGTTGGAGCTAGGACCTCCCCATATATATGTATGGAGTGGAGTTTGCAACTGAAAAGAAACTTTGTGTTCCCAACAAGCTAGGTGAAGGACGGCTTTCACACACACTTATCTCTCAGAACTGAGCATGTGGAGAGACGTTCGCTCATCTAGCACAAAGGGAACGGGTTGCAGGAGAAACTTTTACTGTGGTTTCTCAGTCTGTTTCCTAGTGCCGGTTTGAAGTTCCTGCAGTTTTCACTGTAAAACCGAGTTGGAGCTAGTACCTCCCCATATATATATATGGAGTGGAGTTTGCAACTGAAAAGAAATTTTATGTTCCCAAAAAGCTAGGTAAAGGACGGCTTTCACACACACACATCTCTCAGAACTGAGCATGTGGAGAGACGTTCGTTCATCTAGCACAAAGGGAACGGGTTGCAGGAGAAACTTTTACTCTGGTTTCTCAGTCTGTTTCCTATTGCCGGTTGAAGTTCCTGCAGTTTTCACTGTAAAACCGAGTTGGAGCTTGTACCTCCCCATATATATTTATGGAGTGGAGTTTGCAACTGAAAAGAAACTTTGTGTTCCCAACAAGCTAGGTGAAGGACGGCTTTCACACACACTTATCTCTCAGAACTGAGCATGTGGAGAGACGTTCGTTCATCTAGCACAAAGGGAACGGGTTGCAGGAGAAATTTTACTCTGGTTTCTCAGTCTGTTTCCTAGTGCCGGTTTGAAGTTCCTGCAGTTTTCACTGTAAAACCGATTTGGAGCTAGTACCTCCCCATATATATGTATGGAGTGGAGTTTGCAACTGAAAAGAAACTTTGTGTTCCCAACAAGCTAGGTGAAGGACGGCTTTCACACACACACATCTTTCAGAACTGAGCATTTGGAAAGACGTTCGTTCATCTAGCACAAAGGGAACGGGTTGCAGGAGAAACTTTTACTCTGGTTTCTCAGTCTGTTTCCTAGTGCCGGTTTGAAGTTCCTGCAGTTTTCACTGTAAAACCGAGTTGGAGCTAGTACCTCCCCATATATATGTATGGAGTGGAGTTTGCAAATGAAAAGAAACTTTGTGTTCCCAACAAGCTAGGTGAAGGACGGCTTTCACACACAAACATCTTTCAGAACCGAGCATTTGGAGAGACGTTCGTTCATCTAGCACAAAGGGAACGGGTTGCAGGAGAAAATTTTACTCTGGTTTCTCAGTCTGTTTCCTAGTGCCGGTTTGAAGTTCCTGCAGTTTTCACTGTAAAACCTGGTTGGAGCTAGTACCTCCCCATATATATGTAAGGAGTGGAGTTTGCATCTGAAAAGAAACTTTGTGTTCCCAACAAGCTAGGTGAAGTACGGCTTTCACACACACATATCTCTCAGAACTGAGCATGTGGAGAGACTTTCGTTCATCTAGCAGAAAAGGAACGGGTTGCAGGAGAAACTTTTACTCTGGTTTCTCAGTCTGTTTCCTAGTGCCGGTTTGAAGTTCCTGCAGTTTTCACTGTAAAACCGATTTGGAGCTAGTACCTCCCCATATATATGTATGGAGTGGAGTTTGCAACTGAAAAGAAACTTTGTGTTCCCAACATGCTAGGTGAAGGACGGCTTTCACACACAATTTTCTCTCAGAACTGAGCATGTGGAGAGACGTTCGTTCATCTAGCAGAAAGGGAACGGTTTGCAGGAGAAACTTTTACTCTGGTTTCTCAGTCTGTTTCCTAGTGCCCGTTCGAATTTCCTGCAGTTTTCACTGTAAAACAGAGTTGGAGCTAGTACCTCCCCGTATATATGTATGGAGTGGATTTTGCAACTGAAAAGAAACTTTGTGTTCCCAACAAGCTAGGTGAAGGACGGCTTTCACACACACTTATCTCTCAGAACTGAGCATGTGGAGAGACGTTCGTTCATCTAGCACAAAGGGAACGAGTTGCAGGAGAAAGTTTACTGTGGTTTCTCAGTCTGTTTCCTAGTGCCGGTTTGAAGTTCCTGCAGTTTTCACTGTAAAACCTGGTTGGAGCTAGGACCTCCCCATATATATGTATGGAGTGGAGTTTGCAACTGAAAAGAAACTTTGTGTTCCCACCAAGCTAGGTGAAGAACGGCTTTCACACACATTAGTCTCTCAGAACTGAGCAGGTGGAGAGACGTTCGCTCATCTAGCACAAAGGGAACGGGTTGCAGGAGAAACTTTTACTGTGGTTTCTCAGTCTGTTTCCTAGTGCCGGTTTGAAGTTCCTGCAGTTTTCACTGTAAAACCGAGTTGGAGCTAGTACCTCCCCATATATATGTATGGAGTGGGGTTTGCAACTGAAAAGAAACTTTATGTTCCCAAAAAGCTAGCTGAAGGACGGCTTTCACACACACACATCTCTCAGAACTGAGCATGTGGAGAGACGTTCGTTCATCTAGCACAAAGCGAACAGGTTGCAGGAGAAACTTTTACTCTGGTTTCTCAGTCTGTTTCCTAGTGCCGGTTTGAAGTTCCTGCAGTTTTCACTGTAAAACCGAGTTGGAACTAGTACCTCCCCATATATATGTATGGAGTGGAGTTTGCAACTGAAAAGAAACTTTGTGTTCCCAACAAGCTAGATGAAGGACGGCTTTCACACACACTTATCTCTCAGAACTGAGCATGTGGAGAGACGTTCGTTCATCTAGCACAAAGGGAACGGGTTGCAGGAGAAACTTTTACTCTGGTTTCTCAGTCTGTTTCCTAGTGTCGGTTTGAAGTTCCTGCAGTTTTCTCTGTAAAACCGATTTGGAGCTAATACCTCCCCATATATATGTATGGAGTGGAGTTTGCAACTGAAAAGAAACTTTGTGTTCCCAACAAGCTAGGTGAAGGACGGCTTTCACACACACACATCTTTCAGAACTGAGCATTTGGAGAGACGTTCGTTCATCTAGCACAAAGGGAACGGGTTGCAGGAAAAAATTTTACTCTGGTTTCTCAGTCTGTTTCCTAGTGCCGGTTTGAAGTTCCTGCAATTTTCACTGTTAAACCGAGTTGGAGCTAGTACCTTCCCATATATATGTATGGAGTGGAGTTTGCAACTGAAAAGAAACTTTGTGTTCCCAACAACCTAGGTGAAGGACGGCTTTCACACACAAACATCTTTCAGAACTGAGCATTTGGAGAGACGTTCGTTCATCTAGCACAAATGGAACGGGTTGCAGGAGAAAATTTTACTCTGGTTTCTCAGTCTGTTTCCTAGTGCCGGTTTGAATTTCCTGCAGTTTTCACTGTAAAACCTGGTTGGAGCTAGTACCACCCCATATATATGTAAGGAGTGGAGTTTGCAACTGAAAAGAAACTTTGTGTTCCCAAAAAGCTATGTGAAGTACGGCTTTCACACACACTTATCTCTCAGAACTGAGCATGTGGAGAGACGTTCGTTCATCTAGCACAAAGGGAACGGGTTGCAGGAGAAACTTTTACTCTGGTTTCTCAGTCTGTTTCCTAGTGCCGGTTTGAAGTTCCTGCAGTTTTCACTGTAAAACCGATTTGGAGCTAGTACCTCCCCATATATATGTATGGAGTGGAGTTTGAAACTGAAAAGAAACTTTGTGTTCCCAACAAGCTAGGTGAAGGACGGCTTTCACACACAAACATCTTTCAGAACTGAGCATTTGGAGAGACGTTCGTTCATCTAGCACAAAGGGAACGGGTAGCAGGAGAAAATTTTACTCTGGTTTCTCAGTCTGTTTCCTAGTGCCGGTATGAAGTTCCTGCAGTTTTCACTGTTAAACCGAGTTGGAGCTAGTACCTCCCCATATATATGTATGGAGTGGAGTTTGCAAGTGAAAAGAAACTTTGTGTTCTCAACAAGCTAGGTGAAGGACGGCTTTCACACATAAACATCTTTCAGAACTGAGCATTTGGTGAGACGTTCGTTCATCTAGCACAAAGGGAACGGGTTGCAGGAGAAAATTTTACTCTGGTTTCTCAGTCTGTTTCCTAGTGCCGGTTTGAATTTCCTGCAGTTTTCACTGTAAAACCTGGTTGGAGCTAGTAACTCCCCATATATATGTAAGGAGTGGAGTTTGCAACTGAAAAGAAACTTTGTGTTCCCAAAAAGCTATGTGAAGTACGGCTTTCACACACACTTATCTCTCAGAACTGAGCATGTGGAGAGACGTTCGTTCATCTAGCACAAAGGGAACAGGTTGCAGGAGAAACTTTTACTCTGGTTTCTCAGTCTGTTTCCTAGTGCCGGTTTGAAGTTCCTGCAGTTTTCACTGTAAAACCGATTTGGAGCTAGTACCTCCCCATATATATGTATGGAGTGGATTTTGAAACTGAAAAGAAACTTTGTGTTCCCAACAAGCTAGGTGAAGGACGGCTTTCACACACACACATCTTTCAGAACTGAGCATTTGGAGAGACGTTCGTTCATCTAGCACAAAGGGAACGGGTAGCAGGAGAAAATTTTACTCTGGTTTCTCAGTCTGTTTCCTAGTGCCGGTATGAAGTTCCTGCAGTTTTCACTGTTAAACCGAGTTGGAGCTAGTACCTCCCCATATAAATGTATGGTGTGGAGTTTGCAAGTGAAAAGAAACTTTGTGTTCTCAACAAGCTAGGTGAAGGACGGCTTTCACACATAAACATCTTTCAGAACTGAGCATTTGGTGAGACGTTCGTTCATCTAGCACAAATGGAACGGGTTGCAGGAGAAAATTTTACTCTGGTTTCTCAGTCTGTTTCCTAGTGCCGGTTTGAATTTCCTGCAGTTTTCACTGTAAAACCGATTTGGAGCTAGTACCTCCCCATATATATGTATGGAGTGGAGTTTGCAACTGAAAAGAAACTTTGTGTTCCCAACAAGCTAGGTGAAGGACGGCTTTCACACACACTTATCTCTCAGAACTGAGCATGTGGAGAGACGTTCGCTCATCTAGCACAAAGGGAACGGGTTGCAGGAGAAACTTTTACTCTGGTTTCTCAGTCTGTTTCCTAGTGCCGGTTTGAAGTTCCTGCAGTTTTCACTGTAAAACCGAGTTGGAGCTAGTACCTCCCCATATATATGTATGGAGTGGAGTTTGCAACTGAAAAGAAACTTTCTGTTCCCAACATGCTATGTGAAGGACGGCTTTCACACACACTTATCTCTCAGAACTGAGCATGTGGAGAGACGTTCGTTCATCTAGCACAAAGGGAACGGGTTGCAGGAGAAACTTTTACTCTGGTTTCTCAGTCTGTTTCCTAGTGCCGATTTGAAGTTCCTGCAGTTTTCACTGTAAAACCGAGTTGGAGCTAGTACCTCCCCATATATATGTATGGAGTGGAGTTTGCAAATGAAAAGAAACTTTGTGTTCCCACCAAGCTAGGTGAAGGACGGCTTTCACACACAAACATCTTTCAGAACTGAGCATTTGGAGAGACGTTCGTTCATCTAGCACAAAAGGAACGGGTTGCAGGAGAAAATTTTACTCTGGTTTCTCAGTCTGTTTCCTAGTGCCGGTTTGAATTTCCTGCAGTTTTCACTGTAAAACCTGGTTGGAGCTAGTACCTCCCCATATATATGTATGGAGTGGAGTTTGCAACTGAAAAGAAACTTTGTGTTCCCAACAAGCTAGGTGAAGGACGGCTTTCACACACACTTATCTCTCAGAAATGAGCATGTGGAGAGACGTTCGTTCATCTAGCACAAAGGGAACGGGTTGCAGGAGAAACTTTTACTCTGGTTTCTCAGTCTGTTTCCTAGTGCCGGTTTGAAGTTCCTGCAGTTTTCACTGTAAAACAGATTTGGAGCTAGTACATCCCCATATATATGTATGGAGTGGAGTTTGCAACTGAAAAGAAACTTTGTGTTCCCAACAAGCTAGGTGAAGGACGGCTTTCACACAAACACATCTTTCAGAACTGAGCATTTGGAGAGACGTTCGTTCATCTAGCACAAAGGGAACGGGTTGCAGGAGAAAATTTTACTCTGGTTTCTCAGTCTGTTTCCTAGTGCCGGTTTGAAGTTCCTGCAGTTTTCACTGTTAAACCGAGTTGTAGCTAGTACCTCCCCATATATATGTATGGAGTGGAGTTTGCAAATGAAAAGAAACTTTGTGTTCCCAACAAGCTAGATTAAGGACGGCATTCACACACAAACATCTTTCAGAACTGAGCATTTGGAGAGACGTTCGTTCATCTAGCAGAAAGGGAAAGGGTTGCAGGAGAAAATTTTACTTTGGTTTCTCAGTCTGTTTCCTAGTGCCGGTTTGAATTTCCTGCAGTTTTCACTGTAAAACCTGGTTGGAGCTAGTACTTCCCCATATATATGTAAGGAGTGGAGTTTGCAACTGAAAAGAAACTTTGTGTTCCCAAAAAGCTAGGTGAAGTACGGCTTTCACACACACATATCTCTCAGAACTGAGCATGTGGAGAGACGTTCGTTCATCTAGCAGAAAAGGAACGGGTTGCAGGAGAAACTTTTACTCTGGTTTCTCAGTCTGTTTCCTAGTGCCGGTTTTAAGTTCCTGCAGTTTTCACTGTAAAACCGATTTGGAGCTAGTACCTCCCCATATATATGTATGGAGTGGATTTTGCAACTGAAAAGAAACTTTGTGTTCCCAACAAGCTAGGTGAAGGACGGCATTCACACACACTTATCTCTCAGAACTGAGCATGTGGAGAGACGTTCGCTCATCTAGCACAAAGGGAACGGGTTGCAGGAGAAACTTTTACTCTGGTTTCTCAGTCTGTTTCCTAGTGCCGGTTTGATGTTCCTGCAGTTTTCACTGTAAAACCGAGTTGGAGCTAGTACCTCCCCATATATATGTATGGAGTGGAGTTTGCAAATGAAAAGAAACTTTGTGTTCCCAACATGCTAGGTGAAGGACGGCTTTCACACACACTTATCTCTCAGAACTGAGCATGTGGAGAGACGTTCGTTCATCTAGCACAAAGGGAACGGGTTGCAGGAGAAACTTTTACTCTGGTTTCTCAGTCTGTTTCCTAGTGCCGGTTCGAATTTCCTGCAGTTTTCACTGTAAAACCGAGTTGGAGCTTGTATCTCCCCATATATATGTATGGAGTGGAGTTTGCAACTGAAAAGAAACTTTGTGTTCCCAACAAGCTTGGTGAAGGACGGCTTTCACACACACTTATCTCTCAGAACTGAGCATGTGGAGAGACGTTCGTTCATCTAGCACAAAGGGAACGGGTTGCAGGAGAAACTTTACTGTGGTTTCTCAGTCTGTTTCCTAGTGCCGGTTTGAAGTTCCTGCAGTTTTCACTGTAAAACCTGGTTGGAGCTAGTACCTCCCCATATATATGTATGGAGTGGAGTTTGCAAATGAAAAGAAACTTTGTGTTCTGAACAAGCTAGGTGAAGGAAGGCTTTCACACACAAACATCTTTCAGAACTGAGCATTTGGAGAGACGTTCGTTCATCTAGAACAAAGGGAACGGGTTGCAGGAGAAAATTTTACTCTGGTTTCTCAGTCTGTTTCCTAGTGCCGGTTTGAAGTTCCTGCAGTTTTCACTGTAAAACCTGGTTGGAGCTAGTACCTCCCCATATATATGTAAGGAGTGGAGTTTGCAACTGAAAAGAAACTTTGTGTTCCCAAAAAGCTAGGTGAAGTACGGCTTTCACACACACATATCTCTCAGAACTGAGCATGTGGAGAGACGTTCGTTCATCTAGCAGAAAAGGAACGGGTTGCAGGAGAAACATTTACTCTGGTTTCTCAGTCTGTTTCCTAGTGCCGGTTTGAAGTTCCTGCAGTTTTCTCTGTAAAACCGATTTGGAGCTAGTACCTCCCCATATATATGTATGGAGTGGAGTTTGCAACTGAAAAGAAACTTTGTGTTCCCAACAAGCTAGGTGAAGGACGGCTTTCACACACACTTATCTCTCAGAACTGAGCATGTGGAGAGACGTTCGTTCATCTAGCACAAAGGGAACGGTTTGCAGGAGAAACTTTTACTCTGGTTTCTCAGTCTGTTTCATAGTGCCGGTTTGAAGTTCCTGCAGTTTTCACTGTAAAACCGATTTGGAGCTAGTACCTCCCCATATATATGTATGGAGTGGAGTTTGCAACTGAAAAGAAACTTTGTGTTCCCAACAAGCTAGGTGAAGGACGGCTTTCACACACACACATCTTTCAGAACTGAGCATTTGGAGAGACGTTCGTTCATCTAGCACATAGGGAACGGGTTGCAGGAGAAAATTTTACTCTGGTTTCTCAGTCTGTTTCCTAGTGCCGGTTTGAAGTTCCTGCAGTTTTCACTGTTAAACCGAGTTGGAGCTAGTACCTCCCCATATATATGTATGGAGTGGAGTTTGCAAATGAAAAGAAACTTTGTGTTCCCAACAAGCTAGGTGAAGGACGGCTTTCACACACAAACATCTTTCAGAACTGAGCATTTGGAGAGACGTTCGTTCATCTAGCAGAAAGGGAACGGGTTGCAGGAGAAAATGTTACTTTGGTTTCTCAGTCTGTTTCCTAGTGCCGGTTTGAATTTCCTGCAGTTTTCACTGTAAAACCTGGTTGGAGCTAGTACCTCCCCATATATATGTATGGAGTGGGGTTTGCAACTGAAAAGAAACTTTATGTTCCCAAAAAGCTAGCTGAAGGACGGCTTTCACACACACACATCTCTCAGAACTGAGCATGTGGAGAGACGTTCGTTCATCTAGCACAAAGCGAACAGGTTGCAGGAGAAACTTTTACTCTGGTTTCTCAGTCTGTTTCCTAGTGCCGGTTTGAAGTTCCTGCAGTTTTCACTGTAAAACCGAGTTGGAACTAGTACCTCCCCATATATATGTATGGAGTGGAGTTTGCAACTGAAAAGAAACTTTGTGTTCCCAACAAGCTAGGTGAAGGACGGCTTTCACACACACTTATCTCTCAGAACTGAGCATGTGGAGAGACGTTCGTTCATCTAGCACAAAGGGAACGGGTTGCAGGAGAAACTTTTACTCTGGTTTCTCAGTCTTTTTCCTAGTGTCGGTTTGAAGTTCCTGCAGTTTTCTCTGTAAAACCGATTTGGAGCTAATACCTCCCCATATATATGTATGGAGTGGAGTTTGCAACTGAAAAGAAACTTTGTGTTCCCAACAAGCTAGGTGAAGGACGGCTTTCACACACACACATCTTTCAGAACTGAGCATTTGGAGAGACGTTCGTTCATCTAGCACAAAGGGAACGGGTTGCAGGAAAAAATTTTACTCTGGTTTCTCAGTCTGTTTCCTAGTGCCGGTTTGAAGTTCCTGCAGTTTTCACTGTTAAACCGAGTTGGAGCTAGTACCTTCCCATATATATGTATGGAGTGGAGTTTGCAACTGAAAAGAAACTTTGTGTTCCCAACAACCTAGGTGAAGGACGGCTTTCACACACAAACATCTTTCAGAACTGAGCATTTGGAGAGACGTTCGTTCATCTAGCACAAATGGAACGGGTTGCAGGAGAAACTTTTACTCTGGTTTCTCAGTCTGTTTCCTAGTGCCGGTTTGAATTTCCTGCAGTTTTCACTGTAAAACCTGGTTGGAGCTAGTACCACCCCATATATATGTAAGGAGTGGAGTTTGCAACTGAAAAGAAACTTTGTGTTCCCAAAAAGCTATGTGAAGTACGGCTTTCACACACACTTATCTCTCAGAACTGAGCATGTGGAGAGACGTTCGTTCATCTAGCACAAAGGGAACGGGTTGCAGGAGAAACTTTTACTCTGGTTTCTCAGTCTGTTTCCTAGTGCCGGTTTGAAGTTCCTGCAGTTTTCACTGTAAAACCGATTTGGAGCTAGTACCTCCCCATATATATGTATGGAGTGGAGTTTGAAACTGAAAAGAAACTTTGTGTTCCCAACAAGCTAGGTGAAGGACGGCTTTCACACACACACATCTTTCAGAACTGAGCATTTGGAGAGACGTTCGTTCATCTAGCACAAAGGGAACGGGTAGCAGGAGAAAATTTTACTCTGGTTTCTCAGTCTGTTTCCTAGTGCCGGTATGAAGTTCCTGCAGTTTTCACTGTTAAACCGAGTTGGAGCTAGTACCTCCCCATATATATGTATGGAGTGGAGTTTGCAAGTGAAAAGAAACTTTGTGTTCTCAACAAGCTAGGTGAAGGACGGCTTTCACACATAAACATCTTTCAGAACTGAGCATTTGGTGAGACGTTCGTTCATCTAGCACAAAGGGAACGGGTTGCAGGAGAAAATTTTACTCTGGTTTCTCAGTCTGTTTCCTAGTGCCGGTTTGAATTTCCTGCAGTTTTCACTGTAAAACCTGGTTGGAGCTAGTACCTCCCCATATATATGTAAGGAGTGGAGTTTGCAACTGAAAAGAAACTTTGTGTTCCCAAAAAGCTATATGAAGTACGGCTTTCACACACACTTATCTCTCAGAACTGAGCATGTGGAGAGACGTTCGTTCATCTAGCACAAAGGGAACGGGTTGCAGGAGAAACTTTTACTCTGGTTTCTCAGTCTGTTTCCTAGTGCCGGTTTGAAGTTCCTGCAGTTTTCACTGTAAAACCGATTTGGAGCTAGTACCTCCCCATATATATGTATGGAGTGGAGTTTGAAACTGAAAAGAAACTTTGTGTTCCCAACAAGCTAGGTGAAGGACGGCTTTCACACACACACATCTTTCAGAACTGAGCATTTGGAGAGACGTTCGTTCATCTAGCACAAAGGGAACGGGTAGCAGGAGAAAATTTTACTCTGGTTTCTCAGTCTGTTTCCTAGTGCCGGTATGAAGTTCCTGCAGTTTTCACTGTTAAACCGAGTTGGAGCTAGTACTTCCCCATATATATGTATGGAGTGGAGTTTGCAACTGAAAAGAAACTTTCTGTTCCCAACATGCTATGTGAAGGACGGCTTTCACACACACTTATCTCTCAGAACTGAGCATGTGGAGAGACGTTCGTTCATCTAGCACAAAGGGAACGGGTTGCAGGAGAAACTTTTACTCTGGTTTCTCAGTCTGTTTCCTAGTGCCGGTTTGAAGTTCCTGCAGTTTTCACTGTAAAACCGAGTTGGAGCTAGTACCTCCCCATATATATGTATGGAGTGGAGTTTGCAAATGAAAAGAAACTTTGTGTTCCCACCAAGCTAGGTGAAGGACGGCTTTCACACACAAACATCTTTCAGAACTGAGCATTTGGAGAGACGTTCGTTCATCTAGCACAAAAGGAACGGGTTGCAGGAGAAAATTTTACTCTGGTTTCTCAGTCTGTTTCCTAGTGCCGGTTTGAATTTCCTGCAGTTTTCACTGTAAAACCTGGTTGGAGCTAGTACCTCCCCATATATATGTATGGAGTGGAGTTTGCAACTGAAAAGAAACTTTGTGTTCCCAACAAGCTAGGTGAAGGACGGCTTTCACACACACTTATCTCTCAGAAATGAGCATGTGGAGAGACGTTCGTTCATCTAGCACAAAGGGAACGGGTTGCAGGAGAAACTTTTACTCTGGTTTCTCAGTCTGTTTCCTAGTGCCGGTTTGAAGTTCCTGCAGTTTTCACTGTAAAACAGATTTGGAGCTAGTACCTCCCCATATATATGTATGGAGTGGAGTTTGCAACTGAAAAGAAACTTTGTGTTCCCAACAAGCTAGGTGAAGGACGGCTTTCACACAAACACATCTTTCAGAACTGAGCATTTGGAGAGACGTTCGTTCATCTAGCACAAAGGGAACGGGTTGCAGGAGAAAATTTTACTCTGGTTTCTCAGTCTGTTTCCTAGTGCCGGTTTGAAGTTCCTGCAGTTTTCACTGTTAAACCGAGTTGGAGCTAGTACCTCCCCATATATATGTATGGATTGGAGTTTGCAAATGAAAAGAAACTTTGTGTTCCCAACAAGCTAGATTAAGGACGGCATTCACACACAAACATCTTTCAGAACTGAGCATTTGGAGAGACGTTCGTTCATCTAGCAGAAAGGGAAAGGGTTGCAGGAGAAAATTTTACTTTGGTTTCTCAGTCTGTTTCCTAGTGCCGGTTTGAATTTCCTGCAGTTTTCACTGTAAAACCTGGTTGGAGCTAGTACCTCCCCATATATATGTAAGGAGTGGAGTTTGCAACTGAAAAGAAACTTTGTGTTCCCAAAAAGCTAGGTGAAGTACGGCTTTCACACACACATATCTCTCAGAACTGAGCATGTGGAGAGACGTTCGTTCATCTAGCAGAAAAGGAACGGGTTGCAGGAGAAACTTTTACTCTGGTTTCTCAGTCTGTTTCCTAGTGCCGGTTTTAAGTTCCTGCAGTTTTCACTGTAAAACCGATTTGGAGCTAGTACCTCCCCATATATATGTAAGGAGTGGAGTTTGCAACTGAAAAGAAACTTTGTGTTCCCAAAAAGCTAGGTGAAGTACGGCTTTCACACACACATATCTCTCAGAACTGAGCATGTGGAGAGACGTTCGTTCATCTAGCAGAAAAGGAACGGGTTGCAGGAGAAACTTTTACTCTGGTTTCTCAGTCTGTTTCATAGTGCCGGTTTGAAGTTCCTGCAGTTTTCACTGTAAAACCGATTTGGAGCTAGTACCTCCCCATATATATGTATGGAGTGGAGTTTGCAACTGAAAAGAAACTTTGTGTTCCCAACAAGCTAGGTGAAGGACGGCTTTCACACACACACATCTTTCAGAACTGAGCATTTGGAGAGACGTTCGTTCATCTAGAACAAAGGGAACGGGTTGCAGGAGAAAATTTTACTCTGGTTTCTCAGTCTGTTTCCTAGTGCCGGTTTGAAGTTCCTGCAGTTTTCACTGTAAAACCTGGTTGGAGCTAGTACCTCCCCATATATATGTAAGGAGAGGAGTTTGCAACTGAAAAGAAACTTTGTGTTCCCAAAAAGCTAGGTGAAGTACGGCTTTCACACACACATATCTCTCAGAACTGAGCATGTGGAGAGACGTTCGTTCATCTAGCAGAAAAGGAACGGGTTGCAGGAGAAACTTTTACTCTGGTTTCTCAGTCTGTTTCATAGTGCCGGTTTGAAGTTCCTGCAGTTTTCACTGTAAAACCGATTTGGAGCTAGTACCTCCCCATATATATGTATGGAGTGGAGTTTGCAACTGAAAAGAAACTTTGTGTTCCCAACAAGCTAGGTGAAGGACGGCTTTCACACACACACATCTTTCAGAACTGAGCATTTGGAGAGACGTTCGTTCATCTAGCACATAGGGAACGGGTTGCAGGAGAAAATTTTACTCTGGTTTCTCAGTCTGTTTCCTAGTGCCGGTTTGAAGTTCCTGCAGTTTTCACTGTTAAACCGAGTTGGAGCTAGTACCTCCCCATATATATGTATGGAGTGGAGTTGGCAAATGAAAAGAAACTTTGTGTTCCCAACAAGCTAGGTGAAGGACGGCTTTCACACACAAACATCTTTCAGAACTGAGCATTTGGAGAGACGTTCGTTCATCTAGCAGAAAGGGAACGGGTTGCAGGAGAAAATGTTACTTTGGTTTCTCAGTCTGTTTCCTAGTGCCGGTTTGAATTTCCTGCAGTTTTCACTGTAAAACCTGGTTGGAGCTAGTATCTCCCCATATATATGTAAGGAGTGGAGTTTGCAACTGAAAAGAAACTTTGTGTTCCCAACAAGCTAGGTGAAGGACGGCTTTCACACACACATATCTCTCAGAACTGAGCATGTGGAGAGACGTTCGTTTATCTAGCAGAAAAGGAACGGGATGCAGGAGAAACTTTTACTCTGGTTTCTCAGTCTGTTTCCTAGTGCCGGTTTTAAGTTCCTGCAGTTTTCACTGTAAAACCGATTTGGAGCTAGTACCTCCCCATATATATGTATGGAGTGGATTTTGCAACTGAAAAGAAACTTTGTGTTCCCAACAAGCTAGGTGAAGGACGGCATTCACACACACTTATCTCTCAGAACTGAGCATGTGGAGAGACGTTCGCTCATCTAGCACAAAGGGAACGGGTTGCAGGAGAAACTTTTACTCTGGTTTCTCAGTCTGTTTCCTAGTGCCGGTTCGAATTTCCTGCAGTTTTCACTGTAAAACCGAGTTGGAGCTAGTATCTCCCCATATATATGTATGGAGTGGAGTTTGCAACTGAAAAGAAACTTTGTGTTCTGAACAAGCTAGGTGAAGGAAGGCTTTCACACACAAACATCTTTCAGAACTGAGCATTTGGAGAGACGTTCGTTCATCTAGAACAAAGGGAACGGGTTGCAGGAGAAAATTTTACTCTGGTTTCTCAGTCTGTTTCCTAGTGCCGGTTTGAAGTTCCTGCAGTTTTCACTGTAAAACCTGGTTGGAGCTAGTACCTCCCCATATATATGTAAGGAGAGGGGTTTGCAACTGAAAAGAAACTTTGTGTTCCCAAAAAGCTAGGTGAAGTACGGCTTTCACACACACATATCTCTCAGAACTGAGCATGTGGAGAGACGTTCGTTCATCTAGCAGAAAAGGAACGGGTTGCAGGAGAAACATTTACTCTGGTTTCTCAGTCTGTTTCCTAGTGCCGGTTTGAAGTTCCTGCAGTTTTCTCTGTAAAACCGATTTGGAGCTAGTACCTCCCCATATATATGTATGGAGTGGAGTTTGCAACTGAAAAGAAACTTTGTGTTCCCAACAAGCTAGGTGAAGGACGGCTTTCACACACACTTATCTCTCAGAACTGAGCATGTGGAGAGACGTTCGTTCATCTAGCACAAAGGGAACGGGTTGCAGGAGAAACTTTTACTCTGGTTTCTCAGTCTGTTTCATAGTGCCGGTTTGAAGTTCCTGCAGTTTTCACTGTAAAACCGATTTGGAGCTAGTACCTCCCCATATATATGTATGGAGTGGAGTTTGCAACTGAAAAGAAACTTTGTGTTCCCAACAAGCTAGGTGAAGGACGGCTTTCACACACACACATCTTTCAGAACTGAGCATTTGGAGAGACGTTCGTTCATCTAGCACATAGGGAACGGGTTGCAGGAGAAAATTTTACTCTGGTTTCTCAGTCTGTTTCCTAGTGCCGGTTTGAAGTTCCTGCAGTTTTCACTGTTAAACCGAGTTGGAGCTAGTACCTCCCCATATATATGTATGGAGTGGAGTTTGCAAATGAAAAGAAACTTTGTGTTCCCAACAAGCTAGGTGAAGGACGGCTTTCACACACAAACATCTTTCAGAACTGAGCATTTGGAGAGACGTTCGTTCATCTAGCAGAAAGGGAACGGGTTGCAGGAGAAAATGTTACTTTGGTTTCTCAGTCTGTTTCCTAGTGCCGGTTTGAATTTCCTGCAGTTTTCACTGTAAAACCTGGTTGGAGCTAGTACCTCCCCATATATATGTAAGGAGTGGAGTTTGCAACTGAAAAGAAACTTTGTGTTCCCAACAAGCTAGGTGAAGGACGGCTTTCACACACACATATCTCTCAGAACTGAGCATGTGGAGAGACGTTCGTTTATCTAGCAGAAAAGGAACGGGATGCAGGAGAAACATTTACTCTGGTTTCTCAGTCTGTTTCCTAGTGCCGGTTTGAAGTTCCTGCAGTTTTCACTGTAAAACCGATTTGGAGCTAGTACCTCCCCATATATATGTATGGAGTGGAGTTTGCAACTGAAAAGAAACTTTGTGTTCCCAACAAGCTAGGTGAAGGACGGCTTTCACACACACTTATCTCTCAGAACTGAGCATGTGGAGAGACGTTCGCTCATCTAGCACAAAGGGAACGGGTTGCAGGAGAAACTTTTACTCTGGTTTCTCAGTCTGTTTCCTAGTGCCGGTTTGATGTTCCTGCAGTTTTCACTTTAAAACCGAGTTGGAGCTAGTACCTCCCCATATATATGTATGGAGTGGAGTTTGCAACTGAAAAGAAACTTTGTGTTCCCAACATGCTATGTGAAGGACGGCTTTCACACACACTTATCTCTCAGAACTGAGCATGTGGAGAGACGTTCGTTCATCTAGGACAAAGGGAACGGTTTGCAGGAGAAACTTTTACTCTGGTTTCTCAGTCTGTTTCCTAGTGCCGGTTCGAATTTCCTGCAGTTTTCACTGTAAAACCGAGTTGGAGCTAGTACCTCCCCATATATATGTATGGAGTGGAGTTTGCAACTGAAAAGAAACTTTGTGTTCCCAACAAGCTAGGTGAAGGACGGCTTTCACACACACTTATCTCTCAGAACTGAGCATGTGGAGAGACGTTCGTTCATCTAGCACAAAGGGAACGGGTTGCAGGAGAAACTTTACTGTGGTTTCTAAGTCTGTTTCCTAGTGCCGGTTTGAATTTCCTGCAGTTTTCACTGTAAAACCTGGTTGGAGCTAGTACCTCCCCATATATATGTATGGAGTGGAGTTTGCAAATGAAAAGAAACTTTGTGTTCCGAACAAGCTAGGTGAAGGATGGCTTTCACACACAAACATCTTTCAGAACTGAGCATTTGGAGAGACGTTCGTTCATCTAGCACAAAGGGAACGGGTTGCAGGAGAAAATTTTACTCTGGTTTCTCAGTCTGTTTCCTAGTGCCGGTTTGAAGTTCCTGCAGTTTTCACTGTAAAACCTGGTTGGAGCTAGTACATCCCCATATATATGTAAGGAGTGGAGTTTGCAACTGAAAAGAAACTTTGTGTTCCCAAAAAGCTAGGTGAAGGACGGCTTTCACACACACTTATCTCTCAGAACTGAGCATGTGGAGAGACGTTCGTTCATCTAGCACAAAGGGAACGGGTTGCAGGAGAAACTTTTACTCTGGTTTCTCAGTCTGTTTCCTAGTGCCGGTTTGAAGTTCCTGCAGTTTTCACTGTAAAACCGATTTGGAGCTAGTACCTCCCCATATATATGTATGGAGTGGAGTTTGCAACTGAAAAGAAACTTTGTGTTCCCAACAAGCTAGGTGAAGGACGGCTTTCACACACACACATCTTTCAGAACTGAGCATTTGGAGAGACGTTCGTTCATCTAGCACAAAGGGAACGGGTTGCAGGAGAAAATTTTACTCTGGTTTCTCAGTCTGTTTCCTAGTGCCGGTTTGAAGTTCCCGCAGTTTTCACTGTTAAACCGAGTTGGAGCTAGTACCTCCCCATATATATGTATGGAGTGGAGTTTGCAAATGAAAAGAAACTTTGTGTTCCCAACAAGCTAGATAAAGGACGGCTTTCACACACAAACATCTTTCAGAACTGAGCATTTGGAGAGACGTTCGTTCATCTAGCAGAAAGGGAACGGGTTGCAGGAGAAAATTTTACTTTGGTTTCTCAGTCTGTTTCCTAGTGCCGGTTTGAATTTCCTGCAGTTTTCACTGTAAAACCTGGTTGGAGCTAATACCTCCCCATATATATGTAAGGAGTGGAGTTTGCAACTGAAAAGAAACTTTGTGTTCCAAAAAGCTAGGTGAAGTACGGCTTTCACACACACATATCTCTCAGAACTGAGCATGTGGAGAGACGTTCGTTCATCTAGCAGAAAAGGAACGAGTTGCAGGAGAAACTTTTACTCTGGTTTCTCAGTCTGTTTCCTAGTGCCGGTTTGAAGTTCCTGCAGTTTTCACTGTAAAACCGATTTGGAGCTAGTACCTCCCCATATATATGTATGGAGTGGAGTTTGCAACTGAAAAGAAACTTTGTGTTCCCAACAAGCTAGGTGAAGGACGGCTTTCACACACACTTATCTCTCAGAACTGAGCATGTGGAGAGACGTTCGCTCATCTAGCACAAAGGGAACGGGTTGCAGGAGAAACTTTTACTCTGGTTTCTCAGTCTGTTTCCTAGTGCCGGTTTGATGTTCCTGCAGTTTTCACTGTAAAACCGAGTTGGAGCTAGTACCTCCCCATATATATGTATGGAGTGGAGTTTGCAAATGAAAAGAAACTTTGTGTTCCCAACATGCTAGGTGAAGGACGGCTTTCACACACACTTATCTCTCAGAACTGAGCATGTGGAGAGACGTTCGTTCATCTAGCACAAAGGGAACGGGTTGCAGGAGAAACTTTTACTCTGGTTTCTCAGTCTGTTTCCTAGTGCAGGTTCGAATTTCCTGCAGTTTTCACTGTAAAACCGAGTTGGAGCTAGTACCTCCCCATATATATGTATGGAGTGGAGTTTGCAACTGAAAAGAAACTTTGTGTTCCCAACAAGCTAGGTGAAGGACGGCTTTCACACACACTTATCTCTCAGAACTGAGCATGTGGAGAGACGTTCGTTCATCTAGCACAAAGGGAACGGGTTGCAGGAGAAACTTTACTGTGGTTTCTCAGTCTGTTTCCTAGTGCCGGTTTGAAGTTCCTGCAGTTTTCACTGTAAAACCTGGTTGGAGCTAGTACCTCCCCATATATATGTATGGAGTGGAGTTTGCAAATGAAAAGAAACTTTGTGTTCCGAACAAGCTAGGTGAAGGAAGGCTTTCACACACAAACATCTTTCAGAACTGAGCATTTGGAGAGACGTTCGTTCATCTAGCACAAAGGGAACGGGTTGCAGGAGAAAATTTTACTCTGGTTTCTCAGTCTGTTTCCTAGTGCCGGTTTGAAGTTCCTGCAGTTTTCACTGTAAAACCTTGTTGGAGCTAGTACCTCCCCATATATAAGTAAGGAGTGGACTTTCCAACTGAAAAGAAACTTTGTGTTCCCAAAAAGCTAGGTGAAGTACGGCTTTCACACACACATATCTCTCAGAACTGAGCATGTGGAGAGACGTTCGTTCATCTAGCAGAAAAGGAACGGGTTGCAGGAGAAACTTTTACTCTGGTTTCTCAGTCTGTTTCCTAGTGCCGGTTTGAAGTTCCTGCAGTTTTCTCTGTAAAACCGATTTGGAGCTAGTACCTCCCCATATATATGTATGGAGTGGAGTTTGCAACTGAAAAGTAACTTTGTGTTCCCAACAAGCTAGGTGAAGGACGGCTTTCACACACACTTATCTCTCAGAACTGAGCATGTGGAGAGACGTTCGTTCATCTAGCACAAAGGGAACGGGTTGCTGGAGAAAATTTTACTTTGGTTTCTCAGTCTGTTTCCTAGTGCCGGTTTGAAGTTCCTGCAGTTTTCACTGTAAAACCGATTTGGAGCTAGTACCTTCCCATATATATGTATGGAGTGGAGTTTGCAACTGAAAAGAAACTTTGTGTTCCCAACAAGCTAGGTGAAGGACGGCTTTCACACACACATATCTTTCAGAACTGAGCATTTGGAGAGACGTTCGTTCATCTAGCACAAAGGGAACGGGTTGCAGGAGAAAATTTTACTCTGGTTTCTCAGTCTGTTTCCTAGTGCCGGTTTGAAGTTCCAGCAGTTTTCACTGTTAAACCGAGTTGGAGCTAGTACCTACCCATATATATGTAAGGAGTGGAGTTTGCAACTGAAAAGAAACTTTGTGTTCCCAACAAGCTAGGTGAAGGACGGCTTTCACACACACATATCTTTCAGAACTGAGCATTTGGAGAGACGTTCGTTCATCTAGCACAAAGGGAACGGGTTGCAGGAGAAAATTTTACTCTGGTTTCTCAGTCTGTTTCCTAGTGCCGGTTTGAAGTTCCAGCAGTTTTCACTGTTAAACCGAGTTGGAGCTAGTACCTACCCATATATATGTAAGGAGTGGAGTTTGCAAATGAAAAGAAACTTTGTGTTCCCAACAAGCTAGGTGAAGGACGGCTTTCACACACACATATCTCTCAGAACTGAGCATGTGGAGAGACGTTCGTTCATCTAGGAGAAAAGGAACGGGTTGCAGGAGAAACTTTTACTCTGGTTTCTCAGTCTGTTTCCTAGTGCCGGTTTGAAGTTCCTGCAGTTTTCTCGGTAAAACCGATTTGGAGCTAGTACCTCCCCAATATATGTATGGAGTGGAGTTTGCAACTGAAAAGAAACATTGTGTTCCCAACAAGCTAGGTGAAGGAGGGCTTTCACACACACTTATCACTCAGAATTGAGCATGTGGAGAGACGTTCGTTCATCTAGCACAAAGAGAACGGGTTGCAGGAGAAACTTTTACTCTGGTTTCTCAGTCTGTTTCCTAGTGCCGTTTTGAAGTTCCTGCAGTTTTCACTGTAAAATCTGGTTGGAGCTAGTACCTCCCCATATATATGTATGGAGTGGAGTTTGCAACTGAAAAGAAACTTTGTGTTCCCAACAAGCTAGGTGAAGGACGGCATTCACACACAAACATCTTTCAGAACTGAGCATTTGGAGAGACGTTCGTTCATCTAGCAGAAAGGGAAAGGGTTGCAGGAGAAAATTTTACTTTGGTTTCTCAGTCTGTTTCCTAGTGCCGGTTTGAATTTCCTGCAGTTTTCACTGTAAAACCTGGTTGGAGCTAGTACCTCCCCATATATATGTAAGGAGTGGAGTTTGCAACTGAAAAGAAACTTTGTGTTCCCAAAAAGCTAGGTGAAGTACGGCTTTCACACACACATATCTCTCAGAACTGAGCATGTGGAGAGACGTTCGTTCATCTAGCAGAAAAGGAACGGGTTGCAGGAGAAACTTTTACTCTGGTTTCTCAGTCTGTTTCCTAGTGCCGGTTTTAAGTTCCTGCAGTTTTCACTGTAAAACCGATTTGGAGCTAGTACCTCCCCATATATATGTATGGAGTGGATTTTGCAACTGAAAAGAAACTTTGTGTTCCCAACAAGCTAGGTGAAGGACGGCATTCACACACACTTATCTCTCAGAACTGAGCATGTGGAGAGACGTTCGCTCATCTAGCACAAAGGGAACGGGTTGCAGGAGAAACTTTTACTCTGGTTTCTCAGTCTGTTTCCTAGTGCCGGTTCGAATTTCCTGCAGTTTTCACTGTAAAACCGAGTTGGAGCTAGTATCTCCCCATATATATGTATGGAGTGGAGTTTGCAACTGAAAAGAAACTTTGTGTTCCCAACAAGCTAGGTGAAGGACGGCTTTCACACACACTTATCTCTCAGAACTGAGCATGTGGAGAGACGTTCGTTCATCTAGCACAAAGGGAACGGGTTGCAGGAGAAACTTTACTGTGGTTTCTCAGTCTGTTTCCTAGTGCTGGTTTGAAGTTCCTGCAGTTTTCACTGTAAAACCTGGTTGGAGCTAGTACCTCCCCATATATATGTATGGAGTGGAGTTTGCAAATGAAAAGAAACTTTGTGTTCTGAACAAGCTAGGTGAAGGAAGGCTTTCACACACAAACATCTTTCAGAACTGAGCATTTGGAGAGACGTTCGTTCATCTAGAACAAAGGGAACGGGTTGCAGGAGAAAATTTTACTCTGGTTTCTCAGTCTGTTTCCTAGTGCCGGTTTGAAGTTCCTGCAGTTTTCACTGTAAAACCTGGTTGGAGCTAGTACCTCCCCATATATATGTAAGGAGAGGAGTTTGCAACTGAAAAGAAACTTTGTGTTCCCAAAAAGCTAGGTGAAGTACGGCTTTCACACACACATATCTCTCAGAACTGAGCATGTGGAGAGACGTTCGTTCATCTAGCAGAAAAGGAACGGGTTGCAGGAGAAACTTTTACTCTGGTTTCTCAGTCTGTTTCCTAGTGCCGGTTTGAAGTTCCTGCAGTTTTCTCTGTAAAACCGATTTGGAGCTAGTACCTCCCCATATATATGTATGGAGTGGAGTTTGCAACTGAAAAGAAACTTTGTGTTCCCAACAAGCTAGGTGAAGGACGGCTTTCACACACACTTATCTCTCAGAACTGAGCATGTGGAGAGACGTTCGTTCATCTAGCACAAAGGGAACGGGTTGCAGGAGAAACTTTTACTCTGGTTTCTCAGTCTGTTTCATAGTGCCGGTTTGAAGTTCCTGCAGTTTTCACTGTAAAACCGATTTGGAGCTAGTACCTCCCCATATATATGTATGGAGTGGAGTTTGCAACTGAAAAGAAACTTTGTGTTCCCAACAAGCTAGGTGAAGGACGGCTTTCACACACACACATCTTTCAGAACTGAGCATTTGGAGAGACGTTCGTTCATCTAGCACATAGGGAACGGGTTGCAGGAGAAAATTTTACTCTGGTTTCTCAGTCTGTTTCCTAGTGCCGGTTTGAAGTTCCTGCAGTTTTCACTGTTAAACCGAGTTGGAGCTAGTACCTCCCCATATATATGTATGGAGTGGAGTTTGCAAATGAAAAGAAACTTTGTGTTCCCAACAAGCTAGGTGAAGGACGGCTTTCACACACAAACATCTTTCAGAACTGAGCATTTGGAGAGACGTTCGTTCATCTAGCAGAAAGGGAACGGGTTGCAGGAGAAAATGTTACTTTGGTTTCTCAGTCTGTTTCCTAGTGCCGGTTTGAATTTCCTGCAGTTTTCACTGTAAAACCTGGTTGGAGCTAGTACCTCCCCATATATATGTAAGGAGTGGAGTTTGCAACTGAAAAGAAACTTTGTGTTCCCAACAAGCTAGGTGAAGGACGGCTTTCACACACACATATCTCTCAGAACTGAGCATGTGGAGAGACGTTCGTTTATCTAGCAGAAAAGGAACGGGATGCAGGAGAAACCTTTACTCTGGTTTCTCAGTCTGTTTCCTAGTGCCGGTTTGAAGTTCCTGCAGTTTTCACTGTAAAACCGATTTGGAGCTAGTACCTCCCCATATATATGTATGGAGTGGAGTTTGCAACTGAAAAGAAACTTTGTGTTCCCAACAAGCTAGGTGAAGGACGGCTTTCACACACACTTATCTCTCAGAACTGAGCATGTGGAGAGACGTTCGCTCATCTAGCACAAAGGGAACGGGTTGCAGGAGAAACTTTTACTCTGGTTTCTCAGTCTGTTTCCTAGTGCCGGTTTGATGTTCCTGCAGTTTTCACTTTAAAACCGAGTTGGAGCTAGTACCTCCCCATATATATGTATGGAGTGGAGTTTGCAACTGAAAAGAAACTTTGTGTTCCCAACATGCTATGTGAAGGACGGCTTTCACACACACTTATCTCTCAGAACTGAGCATGTGGAGAGACGTTCGTTCATCTAGCACAAAGGGAACGGGTTGCAGGAGAAACTTTACTGTGGTTTCTAAGTCTGTTTCCTAGTGCCGGTTTGAATTTCCTGCAGTTTTCACTGTAAAACCTGGTTGGAGCTAGTACCTCCCCATATATATGTATGGAGTGGAGTTTGCAAATGAAAAGAAACTTTGTGTTCCGAACAAGCTAGGTGAAGGATGGCTTTCACACACAAACATCTTTCAGAACTGAGCATTTGGAGAGACGTTCGTTCATCTAGCACAAAGGGAACGGGTTGCAGGAGAAAATTTTACTCTGGTTTCTCAGTCTGTTTCCTAGTGCCGGTTTGAAGTTCCTGCAGTTTTCACTGTAAAACCTGGTTGGAGCTAGTACATCCCCATATATATGTAAGGAGTGGAGTTTGCAACTGAAAAGAAACTTTGTGTTCCCAAAAAGCTAGGTGAAGGACGGCTTTCACACACACTTATCTCTCAGAACTGAGCATGTGGAGAGACGTTCGTTCATCTAGCACAAAGGGAACGGGTTGCAGGAGAAACTTTTACTCTGGTTTCTCAGTCTGTTTCCTAGTGCCGGTTTGAAGTTCCTGCAGTTTTCACTGTAAAACCGATTTGGAGCTAGTACCTCCCCATATATATGTATGGAGTGGAGTTTGCAACTGAAAAGAAACTTTGTGTTCCCAACAAGCTAGGTGAAGGACGGCTTTCACACACACACATCTTTCAGAACTGAGCATTTGGAGAGACGTTCGTTCATCTAGCACAAAGGGAACGGGTTGCAGGAGAAAATTTTACTCTGGTTTCTCAGTCTGTTTCCTAGTGCCGGTTTGAAGTTCCCGCAGTTTTCACTGTTAAACCGAGTTGGAGCTAGTACCTCCCCATATATATGTATGGAGTGGAGTTTGCAAATGAAAAGAAACTTTGTGTTCCCAACAAGCTAGATAAAGGACGGCTTTCACACACAAACATCTTTCAGAACTGAGCATTTGGAGAGACGTTCGTTCATCTAGCAGAAAGGGAACGGGTTGCAGGAGAAAATTTTACTTTGGTTTCTCAGTCTGTTTCCTAGTGCCGGTTTGAATTTCCTGCAGTTTTCACTGTAAAACCTGGTTGGAGCTAATACCTCCCCATATATATGTAAGGAGTGGAGTTTGCAACTGAAAAGAAACTTTGTGTTCCAAAAAGCTAGGTGAAGTACGGCTTTCACACACACATATCTCTCAGAACTGAGCATGTGGAGAGACGTTCGTTCATCTAGCAGAAAAGGAACGAGTTGCAGGAGAAACTTTTACTCTGGTTTCTCAGTCTGTTTCCTAGTGCCGGTTTGAAGTTCCTGCAGTTTTCACTGTAAAACCGATTTGGAGCTAGTACCTCCCCATATATATGTATGGAGTGGAGTTTGCAACTGAAAAGAAACTTTGTGTTCCCAACAAGCTAGGTGAAGGACGGCTTTCACACACACTTATCTCTCAGAACTGAGCATGTGGAGAGACGTTCGCTCATCTAGCACAAAGGGAACGGGTTGCAGGAGAAACTTTTACTCTGGTTTCTCAGTCTGTTTCCTAGTGCCGGTTTGATGTTCCTGCAGTTTTCACTGTAAAACCGAGTTGGAGCTAGTACCTCCCCATATATATGTATGGAGTGGAGTTTGCAAATGAAAAGAAACTTTGTGTTCCCAACATGCTAGGTGAAGGACGGCTTTCACACACACTTATCTCTCAGAACTGAGCATGTGGAGAGACGTTCGTTCATCTAGCACAAAGGGAACGGGTTGCAGGAGAAACTTTTACTCTGGTTTCTCAGTCTGTTTCCTAGTGCCGGTTCGAATTTCCTGCAGTTTTCACTGTAAAACCGAGTTGGAGCTAGTACCTCCCCATATATATGTATGGAGTGGAGTTTGCAACTGAAAAGAAACTTTGTGTTCCCAACAAGCTAGGTGAAGGACGGCTTTCACACACACTTATCTCTCAGAACTGAGCATGTGGAGAGACGTTCGTTCATCTAGCACAAAGGGAACGGGTTGCAGGAGAAACTTTACTGTGGTTTCTCAGTCTGTTTCCTAGTGCCGGTTTGAAGTTCCTGCAGTTTTCACTGTAAAACCTGGTTGGAGCTAGTACCTCCCCATATATATGTATGGAGTGGAGTTTGCAAATGAAAAGAAACTTTGTGTTCCGAACAAGCTAGGTGAAGGAAGGCTTTCACACACAAACATCTTTCAGAACTGAGCATTTGGAGAGACGTTCGTTCATCTAGCACAAAGGGAACGGGTTGCAGGAGAAAATTTTACTCTGGTTTCTCAGTCTGTTTCCTAGTGCCGGTTTGAAGTTCCTGCAGTTTTCACTGTAAAACCTTGTTGGAGCTAGTACCTCCCCATATATAAGTAAGGAGTGGACTTTCCAACTGAAAAGAAACTTTGTGTTCCCAAAAAGCTAGGTGAAGTACGGCTTTCACACACACATATCTCTCAGAACTGAGCATGTGGAGAGACGTTCGTTCATCTAGCAGAAAAGGAACGGGTTGCAGGAGAAACTTTTACTCTGGTTTCTCAGTCTGTTTCCTAGTGCCGGTTTGAAGTTCCTGCAGTTTTCTCTGTAAAACCGATTTGGAGCTAGTACCTCCCCATATATATGTATGGAGTGGAGTTTGCAACTGAAAAGTAACTTTGTGTTCCCAACAAGCTAGGTGAAGGACGGCTTTCACACACACTTATCTCTCAGAACTGAGCATGTGGAGAGACGTTCGTTCATCTAGCACAAAGGGAACGGGTTGCAGGAGAAAATTTTACTTTGGTTTCTCAGTCTGTTTCCTAGTGCCGGTTTGAAGTTCCTGCAGTTTTCACTGTAAAACCGATTTGGAGCTAGTACCTTCCCATATATATGTATGGAGTGGAGTTTGCAACTGAAAAGAAACTTTGTGTTCCCAACAAGCTAGGTGAAGGACGGCTTTCACACACACATATCTTTCAGAACTGAGCATGTGGAGAGACGTTCGTTCATCTAGCACAAAGGGAACGGGTTGCAGGAGAAAATTTTACTCTGGTTTCTCAGTCTGTTTCCTAGTGCCGGTTTGAAGTTCCAGCAGTTTTCACTGTTAAACCGAGTTGGAGCTAGTACCTACCCATATATATGTAAGGAGTGGAGTTTGCAAATGAAAAGAAACTTTGTGTTCCCAACAAGCTAGGTGAAGGACGGCTTTCACACACACATATCTCTCAGAACTGAGCATGTGGAGAGACGTTCGTTCATCTAGGAGAAAAGGAACGGGTTGCAGGAGAAACTTTTACTCTGGTTTCTCAGTCTGTTTCCTAGTGCCGGTTTGAAGTTCCTGCAGTTTTCTCGGTAAAACCGATTTGGAGCTAGTACCTCCCCAATATATGTATGGAGTGGAGTTTGCAACTGAAAAGAAACATTGTGTTCCCAACAAGCTAGGTGAAGGAGGGCTTTCACACACACTTATCACTCAGAATTGAGCATGTGGAGAGACGTTCGTTCATCTAGCACAAAGAGAACGGGTTGCAGGAGAAACTTTTACTCTGGTTTCTCAGTCTGTTTCCTAGTGCCGTTTTGAAGTTCCTGCAGTTTTCACTGTAAAATCTGGTTGGAGCTAGTACCTCCCCATATATATGTATGGAGTGGAGTTTGCAACTGAAAAGAAACTTTGTGTTCCCAACAAGCTAGGTGAAGGACGGCTTTCACACACAATTATCTCTCAGAACTGAGCATGTGGAGAGACGTTCGTTCATCTAGCACAAAGGGAACGGGTTGCAGGAGAAACTTTTACTCTTGTTTCTCAGTCTGTTTCCTAGTGCCGGTTTGAAGTTCCTGCAGTTTTCACTGTAAAACCTGGTTGGAGCTAGTACCTCCCCATATATATGTATGGAGTGGAGTTTGCAACTGAAAAGAAACTTTGTGTTCCCAACAAGCTAGGTGAAGGACGGCTTTCACACACACTTATCTCTCAGAACTGAGCATGTGGAGAGACGTTCGTTCATCTAGCAGAAAGGGAACGGGTTGCAGGAGAAACTTTTACTCTGGTTTCTCAGTCTGTTTCCTAGTGCCGGTTTGAAGTTCCTGCATTTTTCACTGTAAAACTTGTTTGGAGCTAGTACCTCCCCATATATATGTATGGAGTGGAGTTTGCAACTGAAAAGAAATTTTGTGTTCCCAACAAGCTAGGTTAAGGACGGCTTTCACACACACTTATCTCTCAGAACTGAGCATGTGGAGAGACATTCGTTCATCTAGCACAAAGGGAAAGGGTTGCAGGAGAAACTTTTACTCTGGTTTCTCAGTCTGTTTCCTAGTGCCGGTTTGAAGTTCCTGCAGTTTTCACTGTAAAACCGAGTTGGAGCTAGTACCTCCCCATATATATGTATGGAGTGGAGTTTGCAACTGAAAAGAATCTTTGTGTTCCCAACAAGCTAGGTGAAGGACGGCTTTCACACACACTTATCTCTCAGAACTGAGCATGTGGAGAGACGTTCGTTCATCTAGCACAAAAGGAACGGGTTGCAGGAGAAAATTTTACTCTGGTTTCTCAGTCTGTTTCCTAGTGCCGGTTTGAAGTTCCAGCAGTTTTCACTGTAAAACCGAGTTGGAGCTAGTACCTCCCCATATATATGTATGGAGTGGAGTTTACAAAAGAAAAGAATCTTTGTGTTCCAAACAAGCTAGGTGAAGGACGGCTTTCACACACACACATCTCTCAGAACTGAGCATTTGGAGAGACGTTCGTTCATCTAGCAGAAAGGGAACGGGTTGCAGGAGAAAATTTTACTTTGGTTTCTCAGTCTGTTTCCTAGTGCCGGTTTGAATTTCCTGCAGTTTTCACTGTAAAACCTGGTTGGAGCTAGTACCTCCCCATATATATGTAAGGAGTGGAGTTTGCAACTGAAAAGAAACTTTGTGTTCCCAACAAGCTAGGTGAAGGACGGCTTTCACACACACATATCTCTCAGAACTGAGCATGTGGAGAGACGTTCGTTCATCTAGCAGAAAAGGAACGGGTTGCAGGAGAAACTTTTACTCTGGTTTCTCAGTCTGTTTCCTAGTGCCGGTTTGAAGTTCCTGCAGTTTTCACTGTAAAACCGATTTGGAGCTAGTACCTCCCCATATAAATGTATGGAGTGGAGTTTGCAACTGAAAGAATCTTTGTGTTCCCAACAAGCTAGGTGAAGTACGGCTTTCACACACACTTATCTCTCAGAACTGAGCATGTGGAGAGACGTTCGCTCATCTAGCACAAAGGGAACGGGTTGCAGGAGAAACTTTTACTCTGGTTTCTCAGTCTGTTTCCTAGTGCCGGTTTGATGTTCCTGCAGTTTTCACTGTAAAACCGAGTTGGAGCTAGTACCTCCCCATATATATGTATGGAGTGGAGTTTGCAACTGAAAAGAAACTTTGTGTTCCCAACATGCTAGGTGAAGGACGGCTTTCACACACACTTATCTCTCAGAACTGAGCATGTGGAGAGACGTTCGTTCATCTAGCACAAAGGGAACGGGTTGCAGGAGAAACTTTTACTCTGGTTTCTCAGTCTGTTTCCTATTGCCGGTTCGAATTTCCTGCAGTTTTCACTGTAAAACCGAGTTGGAGCTAGTACCTCCCCATATATATGTATGGAGTGGAGTTTGCAACTGAAAAGAAACTTTGTGTTCCCAACAAGCTAGGTGAAGGACGGCTTTCACACACACTTATCACTCAGAATTGAGCATGTGGAGAGACGTTCGTTCATCTAGCACAAAGGGAACGGGTTGCAGGAGAAACTTTTACTCTGGTTTCTCAGTCTGTTTCCTAGTGCCGTTTTGAAGTTCCTGCAGTTTTCACTGTAAAATCTGGTTGGAGCTAGTACCTCCCCATATATATGTATGGAGTGGAGTTTGCAACTGAAAAGAAACTTTGTGTTCCCAACAAGCTAGGTGAAGGACGGCTTTCACACACAATTATCTCTCAGAACTGAGCATGTGGAGAGACGTTCGTTCATCTAGCACAAAGGGAACGGGTTGCAGGAGAAACTTTTACTCTTGTTTCTCAGTCTGTTTCCTAGTGCCGGTTTGAAGTTCCTGCAGTTTTCACTGTAAAACCTGGTTGGAGCTAGTACCTCCCCATATATATGTATGGAGTGGAGTTTGCAACTGAAAAGAAACTTTGTGTTCCCAACAAGCTAGGTGAAGGACGGCTTTCACACACACTTATCTCTCAGAACTGAGCATGTGGAGAGACGTTCGTTCATCTAGCAGAAAGGGAACGGGTTGCAGGAGAAACTTTTACTCTGGTTTCTCAGTCTGTTTCCTAGTGCCGGTTTGAAGTTCCTGCATTTTTCACTGTAAAACTTGTTTGGAGCTAGTACCTCCCCATATATATGTATGGAGTGGAGTTTGCAACTGAAAAGAAATTTTGTGTTCCCAACAAGCTAGGTTAAGGACGGCTTTCACACACACTTATCTCTCAGAACTGAGCATGTGGAGAGACATTCGTTCATCTAGCACAAAGGGAACGGGTTGCAGGAGAAACTTTTACTCTGGTTTCTCAGTCTGTTTCCTAGTGCCGGTTTGAAGTTCCTGCAGTTTTCACTGTAAAACCGAGTTGGAGCTAGTACCTCCCCATATATATGTATGGAGTGGAGTTTGCAACTGAAAAGAATCTTTGTGTTCCCAACAAGCTAGGTGAAGGACGGCTTTCACACACACTTATCTCTCAGAACTGAGCATGTGGAGAGACGTTCGTTCATCTAGCACAAAAGGAACGGGTTGCAGGAGAAAATTTTACTCTGGTTTCTCAGTCTGTTTCCTAGTGCCGGTTTGAAGTTCCAGCAGTTTTCACTGTAAAACCGAGTTGGAGCTAGTACCTCCCCATATATATGTATGGAGTGGAGTTTACAAAAGAAAAGAATCTTTGTGTTCCAAACAAGCTAGGTGAAGGACGGCTTTCACACACACACATCTCTCAGAACTGAGCATGTGGAGAGACGTTCTTTCATCTAACAAAAAGGGAACGGGTTGCAGGAGAAACTTTTACTCTGGTTTCTCAGTCTGTTTCCTAGTGCCGGTTTGAAGTTCCTGCAGTTTTCACTTTAAAACATGTTTGGAGCTAATACCTCCCCATATATATGTATGGAGTGGAGTTTGCAACTGAAAAGAAATTTTGTGTTCCCAACAAGCTAGGTTAAGGACGGCTTTCACACACACTTATCTCTCAGAACTGAGCATGTGGAGAGACGTTCGTTCATCTAGCACAAAGGGAACGGGTTGCAGGAGAAACTTTTACTCTGGTTTCTCAGTCTGTTTCCTAGTGCCGGTTTGATGTTCCTGCAGTTTTCACTGTAAAACCGAGTTGGAGCTAGTACCTCCCCATATATATGTATGGAGTGGATTTTGCAACTGAAAAGAAACTTTGTGTTCCCAACAAGCTAGGAGAAGGACGGCTTTCACACACACTTATCTCTCAGAACTGAGCATGTGGAGAGACGTTCGTTCATCTAGCACAAAAGGAACGGGTTGCAGGAGAAACTTTTACTCTGGTTTCTCAGTCTGTTTCCTAGTGCCGGTTTGAATTTCCTGCAGTTTTCACTGTAAAACCGATTTGGAGCTAGTACCTCCCCATATATATGTATGGAGTGGAGTTTGCAACTGAAAAGAAACTTTGTGTTCCCAACAAGCTAGGTGAAGGACGGCTTTCACACACACTTATCTCTCAGAACTGAGCATGTGGAGAGACGTTCGTTCATCAAGCACAAAGGGAACGGGTTGCAGGAGAAACTTTTTCTCTTGTTTCTCAGTCTGTTTCCTAGTGCCGGTTTGAAGTTCCTGCAGTTTACACTGTAAAACCTGGTTGGAGCTAGTACCTCCCCATATATATGTATGGAGTGGAGTTTGCAACTGAAAAGAAACTTTGTGTTCCCAACAAGCTAGGTTAAGGACGGCTTTCACACACACTTATCTCTCAGAACTGAGCATGTGGAGAGACGTTCGTTCATCTAGCACAAAGGGAACGGTTTGCAGGAGAAACATTTACTCTGGTTTCTCAGTCTGTTTCCTAGTGCCGGTTTGAAGTTCCTGCAGTTTTCGCTGTAAAACCGAGTTGGAGCTAGTACCTCCCCATATATATGTATGGAGTGGAGTTTGCAACTGAAAAGAAACTTTGTGTTCCCAACAAGCTAGGTGAAGGACGGCTTTCACACACACTTATCTCTCAGAACTGAGCATGTGGAGAGACGTTCTTTCATCTAGCACAAAATGAACGGGTTGTAGGAGAAACTTTTACTCTGGTTTCTCAGTCTGTTTCCTAGTGCCGGTTTGAAGTTCCTGCAGTTTTCACTGTAAAACCGAGTTGGAGCTAGTACCTCCCCATATATATGTATGGTGTGGAGTTTGCAACTGAAAAGAAAATTTGTGTTCCCAACAAGCTAGGTGAAGGACGGCTTTCACACACACTTATCTCTCAGAACTGAGCATGTGGAGAGACGTTCGTTCATCTAGCAGAAAGGGAACGGGTAGCAGGAGAAACTTTTACTCTGGTTTCTCAGTCTGTTTCCTAGTGCCGGTTTGAAGTTCCTGCAGTTTTCACTGTAAAACCTGGTTGGAGCTTGTACCTACCCATATATATGTAAGGAGTGCAGTTTGCAACTGAAAAGAAACTTTGTGTTCCCAAAAAGCAAGGTGAAGTACGGCGTTCACACACACATATCTCTCAGAACTGAGCATGTGGAGAGACGTTCGTTCATCTAGCAGAAAAGGAACGGGTTGCAGGAGAAACTTTTACTCTGGTTTCTCAGTCTGTTTCCTAGTGCCGGTTTGAAGTTCCTGCAGTTTTCACTGTAAAACCGATTTGGAGCTAGTACCTCCCCATATATATGTATGGAGTGGAGTTTGCAACTGAAAAGAAACTTTGTGTTCAAAACAAGCTAGGTGAAGGACGGCTTTCACACACACTTATCTCTCAGAACTTAGCATGTGGAGAGACGTTCGCTCATCTAGCACAAAAGGAACGGGTTGCAGGAGAAACTTTAACTCTGGTTTCTCAGTCTGTTTCCTAGTGCCGGTTTGAATTTCCTGCAGTTTTCACTGTAAAACCTGGTTGGAGCTAGTACCTCCCCATATATATATATGGAGTGGAGTTTGCAACTGAAAAGAAACTTTGTGTTCCCAACAAGCTAGTTAAAGGACGGCTTTCACACACACTTATCTCTCAGAACTGAGCATGTGGAGAGACGTTCTTTCATCTAGCACAAAAGGAACGGGTTGCAGGAGAAACTTTTACTCTGGTTTCTCAGTCTGTTTCCTAGTGCCGGTTTGAAGTTCCTGCAGTTTTCACTATAAAACATGTTTGGAGCTAGTACCTCCCCATATATATGTATGGAGTGGAGTTTGCAACTGAAAAGAAATTTTGTGTTCCCAACAAGCTAGGTTAAGGACGGCTTTCACACACACTTATCTTTCCGAACTGAGCATGTGGAGACACGTTCGTTCATCTAGCACAAAGGGAACGGGTTGCAGGAGAAAATTTTACTCTGGTTTCTCAGTCTGTTTCCTAGTGCCGGTTTGAAGTTCCTGCAGTTTTCACTGTAAAACCGAGTTGGAGCTAGTACCTCCCCATATATATGTATGGAGTGGAGTTTGCAACTGAAAAGAAACTTTGTGTTCCCAACAAGCTAGGTGAAGGACGGCTTTCACACACACTTATCTCTCAGAACTGAGCATGTGGAGAGACATTCGTTCATCTAGCACAAAAGGAACGGGTTGCAGGAGAAACTTTTACTCTGGTTTCTCAGTATGTTTCCTAGTGCCGGTTTGAAGTTCCAGTAGTTTTCACTGTAAAACCGTGTTGGAGCTAGTACCTCCCCATATATATGTATGGATTGGAGTTTACAACTGAAAAGAAACTTTGTGTTCCCAACAAGCTAGGTGAAGGACGGCTTTCACACACACACATCTCTCAGAACTGAGCATGTGGAGAGACGTTCTTTCATCTAACACAAAGGGAACGGGTTGCAGGAGAAACTTTTACTCTGGTTTCTCAGTCTGTTTCCTAGTGCCGGTTTGAAGTTCCTGCAGTTTTAACTGTAAAACCTGGTTGGAGCTAGTACCTCCCCATATATATGTATGGAGTGGAGTTTGCAACTGAAAAGAAACTTTGTGTTCCCAACAAGCTAGGTGAAGGACGGCTTTCACACACACTTTTCTCTCAGAACTGAGCATGTGGAGAGATGTTCGTTCATCTAGCACAATGGGAACGGGATGCAGGAGAAACTTTTACTCTGGTTTCTCAGTCTGTTTCCTAGTGCCGGTTTGAAGTTCCTGTAGTTTTAACTGTAAAACCTGGTTGGAGCTAGTACCTCCCCATATATATGTATGGAGTGGAGTTTGCAACTGAAAAGAAACTTTGTTTTCCCAACAAGCTAGGTGAAGGACGGCTTTCACACACACTTATCTCTCAGAACTGAGCATGTGGAGAGACGTTCGTTCATCTAGCACAAAGGGAACGGGTTGCAGGAGAAACTTTTACTCTGTTTTCTCACTCTGTTTCCTAGTGCCGGTTTGAAGTTCCTGCAGTTTTCACTGTAAAACCGATTTGGAGCTAGTACCTCCCCATATATATGTATGGAGTGGAGTTTGCAACTGAAAAGAAACTTTGTGTTCCCAACAAGCTAGGTGAAGGACGGCTTTCACACACACTTATCTCTCAGAACTGAGCATGTGGAGAGACGTTCGTTCATCTAGCACAAAAGGAACGGGTTGCAGGAGAAACTTTTACTCTGGTTTCTCAGTATGTTTCCTAGTGCCGGTTTGAAGTTCCTGCAGTTTTCACTGTAAAACCGAGTTGGAGCTAGTACCTCCCCATATATATGTATGGATTGCAGTTTACAACTGAAAAGAAACTTTGTGTTCCCAACAAGCTAGGTGAAGGACGGCTTTCACACACACACATCTCTCAGAACTGAGCATGTGGAGAGACGTTCTTTCATCTAACACAAAGGGAACGGGTTGCAGGAGAAACTTTTACTCTGGTTTCTCAGTCTGTTTCCTAGTGCCGGTTTGAAGTTCCTGCAGTTTTAACTGTAAAACCTGGTTGGAGCTAGTACCTCCCCATATATATGTATGGAGTGGAGTTTGCAACTGAAAAGAAACTTTGTGTTCCCAACAAGCTAGGTGAAGGACGGCTTTCACACACACTTATCTCTCAGAACTGAGCATGTGGAGAGACGTTCGTTCATCTAGCACAAAGGGAACGGGTTGCAGGAGAAACTTTTACTCTGGTTTCTCAGTCTGTTTCCTAGTGCCGGTTTGAAGTTCCTGCAGTTTTAACTGTAAAACCTGGTTGGAGCTAGTACCTCCCCATATATATGTATGGATTGGAGTTTGCAACTGAAAAGTAACTTTGTGTTCCCAACAAGCTAGGTGAAGGACGGCTTTCACACACACTTATCTCTCAGAACTGAGCATGTGGAGAGACGTTCGTTCATCTAGCACAAAGGGAACGGGTTGCAGGAGAAACTTTTACTCTGGTTTCTCAGTCTGTTTCCTAGTGCCGGTTTGAAGTTCCAGCAGTTTTCACTGTAAAACCGATTTTGAGCTAGTACCTCCCCATATATATGTATGGAGTGGAGTTTGCAACTGAAAAGAAACTTTGTGCTCCCAAAAAGCTAGGTGAAGGACGGCTTTCACACACACACGTCTCTCAGAACTGAGCATGTGGAGAGACCTTCGTTCATCTAGCACAAAGGGAACGGGTTGCAGGAGAAACTTTTACTCTGGTTTCTCAGTCTGTTTCCTAGTGCCGGTTTGAAGTTCCAGCAGTTTTCACTGTAAAACCGAGTTGGAGCTAGTACCTCCCCATATATATGTATGGAGTGGAGTTTGCAACTGAAAAGAAACTTTGTGTTCCCAACAATCTAGGTAAAGGACGGCTTTCACACACACTTATCACTCAGAAGTGAGCATGTGGAGAGACGTTCGTTCATCTAGCACAAAGGGAACAGGTTGCAGGAGAAACTTTTACTCTGGTTTCTCAGTCTGTTTCCTAGTGCCGGTTTGATGTTCCTGCAGTTTTCACTGTAAAACCTGGTTGGAGCTAGTAACTCCCCATATATATGTATGGATTGGAGTTTGCAACTGAAAAGTAACTTTGTGTTCCCAACAAGCTAGGTGAAGGACGGCTTTCACACACACTTATCTCTCAGAACTGAGCATGTGGAGAGACGTTCGTTCATCTAGCACAAAGGGAACGGGTTGCAGGAGAAACTTTTACTCTGGTTTCTCAGTCTGTTTCCTAGTGCCGGTTTGAAGTTCCAGCAGTTTTCACTGTAAAACCGATTTTGAGCTAGTACCTCCCCATATATTTGTATGGAGTGGAGTTTGCAACTGAAAAGAAACTTTGTGCTCCCAAAAAGCTAGGTGAAGGACGGCTTTCACACACACACGTCTCTCAGAACTGAGCATGTGGAGAGACCTTCGTTCATCTAGCACAAAGGGAACGGGTTGCAGGAGAAACTTTTACTCTGGTTTCTCAGTCTGTTTCCTAGTGCCGGTTTGAAGTTCCAGCAGTTTTCACTGTAAAACCGATTTGGAGCTAGTACCTCCCCATATATATGTATGGAGTGGAGTTTGCAACTGAAAAGAAACTTTGTGTTCCCAACAATCTAGGTAAAGGACGGCTTTCACACACACTTATCACTCAGAAGTGAGCATGTGGAGAGACGTTCGTTCATCTAGCACAAAGGGAACCGGTTGCAGGAGAAACTTTTACTCTGGTTTCTCAGTCTGTTTCCTAGTGCCGGTTTGAAGTTCCTGCAGTTTTCACTGTAAAACCTGGTTGGAGCTAGTAACTCCCCATATATATGTATGGAGTGGAGTTTGCAACTGAAAAGTAACTTTGTGTTCCCAACAAGCTAGGTGAAGGACGGCTTTCACACACACTTATCTCTCAGAACTGAGCATGTGGAGAGACGTTCGTTCATCTAGCAGAAAGGGAACGGGTTGCAGGAGAAACTTTTACTCTGGTTTCTCAGTCTGTTTCCTAGTGCCAGTTTGAAGTTCCTGCAGTTTTCACTGTAAAACCGATTTGGAGCTAGTACCTCCCCATATATATGTATGCAGTGGAGTTTGCAACTGAAAAGAAACTTTGTGTTCCCAACAAGCTAGGTGAAGGACGGCTTTCACACACACTTATCTCTCAGAACTGAGCATGTGGAGAGACCTTCGTTCATCTAGCACAAAGGGAACGGGTTGCAGGAGAATCTTTTACTCTGGTTTCTCAGTCTGTTTCCTAGTGCCGGTTTGAAGTTCCTGCAGTTTTTACTGTAAAACCTGGTTCGAGCTAGTACCTCCCCATATATATGTATGGAGTGGAGTTTGCAACTGAAAAGAAACTTTGTGTTCCCAACAAGTTAGGTGAAGGAAGGCTTTCACACACAATTATCTCTCAGAACTGAGCATGTGGAGAGACGTTCGTTCATCTAGCACAAAGGGAACAGGTTGCAGGAGAAACTTTTACTCTGGTTTCTCAGTCTGTTTCCTAGTGCCGGTATGAAGTTCCTGCAGTTTTCACTGTAAAACCTGGTTGGAGCTAGTACCTCCCCATATATATGTATGGAGTGGAGTTTGCAACTGAAAAGAAAATTTGTGTTCCCAACAAGCTTGTTGAAGGACTGCTTTCAATCACACTTATCTCTCAGAACTGAGCATGTGGAGAGACGTTCGTTCATCTAGCACAAAGGGAACGGGTTGCAGGAGAAACTTTTACTCTGGTTTCTCAGTCTGTTTCCTAGTGCCGGTTTGAAGTTCCTGCAGTTTTTACTGTAAAACCTGGTTCGAGCTAGTACCTCCCCATATATATGTATGGAGTGGAGTTTGCAACTGAAAAGAAACTTTGTGTTCCCAACAAGTTAGGTGAAGGAAGGCTTTCACACACAATTATCTCTCAGAACTGAGCATGTGGAGAGACGTTCGTTCATCTAGCACAAAGGGAACAGGTTGCAGGAGAAACTTTTACTCTGGTTTCTCAGTCTGTTTCCTAGTGCCGGTATGAAGTTCCTGCAGTTTTCACTGTAAAACCTGGTTGGAGCTAGTACCTCCCCATATATATGTATGGAGTGGAGTTTGCAACTGAAAAGAAAATTTGTGTTCCCAACAAGCTTGTTGAAGGACTGCTTTCAATCACACTTATCTCTCAGAACTGAGCATGTGGAGAGACGTTCGTTCATCTAGCACAAAGGGAACGGGTTGCAGGAGAAACTTTTACTCTGGTTTCTCAGTCTGTTTCCTAGTGCCGGTTTGAAGTTCCTGCAGTTTTTACTGTAAAACCTGGTTCGAGCTAGTACCTCCCCATATATATGTATGGAGTGGAGTTTGCAACTGAAAAGAAACTTTGTGTTCCCAACAAGTTAGGTGAAGGAAGGCTTTCACACACAATTATCTCTCAGAACTGAGCATGTGGAGAGACGTTCGTTCATCTAGCACAAAGGGAACAGGTTGCAGGAGAAACTTTTACTCTGGTTTCTCAGTCTGTTTCCTAGTGCCGGTATGAAGTTCCTGCAGTTTTCACTGTAAAACCTGGTTGGAGCTAGTACCTCCCCATATATATGTATGGAGTGGAGTTTGCAACTGAAAAGAAAATTTGTGTTCCCAACAAGCTAGATGAAGGACGGCTTTCACACACACTTATCTCTCAGAACTGAGCATGTGGAGAGACGTTCGTTCATCTAGCACAAAGGGAACGGGTTGCAGGAGAAACTTTTACTCTGGTTTCTCAGTCTGTTTCCTAGTGCCGGTTTGAAGTTCCTGCAGTTTTCACTGTAAAACCTGGTTGGAGCTAGTACCTCCCCATATATATGAATGGAGTGGAGTTTGCAACTGAAAAGAAACATTGTGTTCCCAACAAGCTAGTTGAAGAACGGCTTTTACACACACTTATTTCTCAGAACTTAGCATGTGGAGAGACGTTCGTTTATCTAGCAGAAAGGGAACGGGTTGCAGGAGAAACTTTTACTCTGGTTTCTCAGTCTGTTTCCTAGTGCCGGTTTGAAGTTCCTGCAGTTTTCACTGTAAAACCTGGTTGGAGCTAGTACCTCCCCATATATATGTATGGAGTGGAGTTTGCAACTGGAAAGAAACTTTGAGTTCCCAACAAGCTAGGTGAAGGACGGCTTTCACACACACTTATCTCTCAGAACTGAGCATGTGGAGAGACGTTCGTTCATCTAGCACAAAGGGAACGGGTGGCAGGAGAAACTTTTACTCTGGTTTCTCAGTCTGTTTCCTATTGCCGGTTTGAAGTTCCAGCAGTTTTCACTGTAAAACCGAGTTGGAGCTAGTACCTCCCCATATATATGTATGGAGTGGAGTTTACAAATGAAAAGTAACTTTATGTTCCCAAAAAGCTAGGTGAAGGACGGCTTTCACACACACACATCTCTCAGAACTGAGCATGTGGAGAGACGTTCGTTCATCTAGCACAAAGGGAACAGGTTGCAGGAGAATCTTTTACTCTGGTTTCTCAGTCTGTTTCCTAGTGCCGGTTTGAAGTTCCTGCAGTTTTCACTGTAAAACCTGGTTGAAGCTAGTACCTCCCCATATATATGTATGGAGTGGAGTTTGCAACTGAAAAGAAACTTTGTGTTCCGAACAAGCTAGGTGTAGGACGGCGTTCACACACACTTATCTCTCAGAACTGAGCATGTGGAGAGACGTTCGTTCATCTAGCAGAAAGGGAACGGGTTGCAGGAGAAACTTTTACTCTGGTTTCTCAGTCTGTTTCCTAGTGCCGGTTTGAAGTTCCTGCAGATTTTACTGTAAAACGTGGTTCGAGCTAGTACCACCCCATATATATGTATGGAGTGGAGTTTGCAACTGAAAAGAAACTTTGTGTTCCCAACAAGTTAGGTGAAGGAAGGCTTTCACACACACTTATCTCTCAGAACTGAGCATGTGGAGAGACGTTCGTTCATCTAGCAGAAAGGGAACGGGTTGCAGGAGAAACTTTTACTCTGGTTTCTCAGTCTTTTTCCTATTGCCGGTTTGAAGTTCCAGCAGTTTTCACTGTAAAACCGAGTTGGAGCTACTACCTCCCCATATATATGTATGGAGTGGAGTTTACAAATGAAAAGAAACTTTATGTTCCCAAAAAGCTAGGTGAAGGACGGCTTTCACACACACACATCTCTCAGAACTTAGCATGTGGAGAGACGTTCGTTCATCTAGCACAAAGGGAACAGGTTGCAGGAGAAACTTTTACTCTGGTTTCTCAGTCTGTTTCCTAGTGCCGGTATGAAGTTCCTGCATTTTTCACTGTAAAACCTGGTTGGAGCTAGTATCTCCCCATATATATGTATGGAGTGGAGTTTGCAACTGAAAAGAAACTTTGTGTTCCCAACAAGCTTGGTGAAGGACTGCTTTCAATCACACTTATCTCTCAGAACTGAGCATGTGGAGAGACGTTCGTTCATCTAGCAGAAAGGGAACGGGTTGCAGGAGAAACTCTTACTCTGGATTCTCAGTCTGTTTCCTAGTGCCGGTTTGAAGTTCCTGCAGTTTTCACTGTAAAACCTGGTTGGAGCTAGTACCTCCCCATATATATGTATGGAGTGGAGTTTGCAACTGAAAAGAAACTTTGTGTTCCCAACAAGCTATTTGAAGAACGGCTTTCACACACACTTATTTCTCAGAACTGAGCATGTGGAGAGACGTTCGTTTATCTAGCAGAAAGGGAACGGGTTGCAGGAGAAACTTTTACTCTGGTTTCTCAGTCTGTTTCCTAGTGCCGGTTTGAAGTTCCTGCAGTTTTCACTGTAAAACCTGGTTTGAGCTAGTACCTCCCCATATATATGTATGGAGTGGAGTTTGCAACTGGAAAGAAACTTTGAGTTCCCAACAAGCTAGGTGAAGGACGGCTTTCACACACACTTATCTCTCAGAACTGAGCATGTGGAGAGACGTTCGTTCATCTAGCACAAAGGGAACGGGTTGCAGGAGAAACTTTTACTCTGGTTTCTCAGTCTGTTTCCTAGTGCCGGTTTGAAGTTCCTGCAGTTTTCACTGTAAAACCTGGTTGGAGCTAGTACCTCCCCATATATATGTATGGAGTGGAGTTTGCAACTGAAAAGAAACATTGTGTTCCCAACAAGCTAGTTGAAGAACGGCTTTTACACACACTTATTTCTCAGAACTTAGCATGTGGAGAGACGTTCGTTTATCTAGCAGAAAGGGAACGGGTTGCAGGAGAAACTTTTACTCTGGTTTCTCAGTCTGTTTCCTAGTGCCGGTTTGAAGTTCCTGCAGTTTTCACTGTAAAACCTGGTTGGAGCTTGTACCTCCCCATATATATGTATGGAGTGGAGTTTGCAACTGGAAAGAAACTTTGAGTTCCCAACAAGCTAGGTGAAGGACGGCTTTCACACACACTTATCTCTCAGAACTGAGCATGTGGAGAGACGTTCGTTCATCTAGCACAAAGGGAACGGGTGGCAGGAGAAACTTTTACTCTGGTTTCTCAGTCTGTTTCCTATTGCCGGTTTGAAGTTCCAGCAGTTTTCACTGTAAAACCGAGTTGGAACTAGTACCTCCCCATATATATGTATGGAGTGGAGTTTACAAATGAAAAGTAACTTTATGTTCCCAAAAAGCTAGGTGAAGGACGGCTTTCACACACACACATCTCTCAGAACTGAGCATGTGGAGAGACGTTCGTTCATCTAGCACAAAGGGAACAGGTTGCAGGAGAAACTTTTACTCTGGTTTCTCAGTCTGTTTCCTAGTGCCGGTTTGAAGTTCCTGCAGTTTTCACTGTAAAACCTGGTTGAAGCTAGTACCTCCCCATATATATGTATGGAGTGGAGTTTGCAACTGAAAAGAAACTTTGTGTTCCGAACAAGCTAGGTGTAGGACGGCGTTCACACACACTTATCTCTCAGAACTGAGCATGTGGAGAGACGTTCGTTCATCTAGCAGAAAGGGAACGGGTTGCAGGAGAAACTTTTACTCTGGTTTCTCAGTCTGTTTCCTAGTGCCGGTTTGAAGTTCCTGCAGATTTTACTGTAAAACGTGGTTCGAGCTAGTACCACCCCATATATATGTATGGAGTGGAGTTTGCAACTGAAAAGAAACTTTGTGTTCCCAACAAGTTAGGTGAAGGAAGGCTTTCACACACACTTATCTCTCAGAACTGAGCATGTGGAGAGACGTTCGTTCATCTAGCAGAAAGGGAACGGGTTGCAGGAGAAACTTTTACTCTGGTTTCTCAGTCTGTTTCCTATTGCCGGTTTGAAGTTCCAGCAGTTTTCACTGTAAAACCGAGTTGGAGCTACTACCTCCCCATATATATGTATGGAGTGGAGTTTACAAATGAAAAGAAACTTTATGTTCCCAAAAAGCTAGGTGAAGGACGGCTTTCACAAACACACATCTCTCAGAACTTAGCATGTGGAGAGACGTTCGTTCATCTAGCACAAAGGGAACAGGTTGCAGGAGAAACTTTTACTCTGGTTTCTCAGTCTGTTTCCTAGTGCCGGTATGATGTTCCTGCAGTTTTCACTGTAAAACCTGGTTGGAGCTAGTATCTCCCCATATATATGTATGGAGTGGAGTTTGCAACTGAAAAGAAACTTTGTGTTCCCAACAAGCTTGGTGAAGGACTGCTTTCAATCACACTTATCTCTCAGAACTGAGCATGTGGAGAGACGTTCGTTCATCTAGCAGAAAGGGAACGGGTTGCAGGAGAAACTCTTACTCTGGATTCTCAGTCTGTTTCCTAGTGCCGGTTTGAAGTTCCTGCAGTTTTCACTGTAAAACCTGGTTGGAGCTAGTACCTCCCCATATATATGTATGGAGTGGAGTTTGCAACTGAAAAGAAACTTTGTGTTCCCAACAAGCTTGGTGAAGGACTGCTTTCAATCACACTTATCTCTCAGAACTGAGCATGTGGAGAGACGTTCGTTCATCTAGCAGAAAGGGAACGGGTTGCAGGAGAAACTCTTACTCTGGATTCTCAGTCTGTTTCCTAGTGCCGGTTTGAAGTTCCTGCAGTTTTCACTGTAAAACCGAGTTGGAGTTAGTACCTCCCCATATATATGTATGGAGTGGAGTTTGCAACTGAAAAGAAACTTTGTGTTCCCAACAAGCTAGGTGAATGACGGATTTCACACACACTTATCTCTCAGAACTGAGCATGTGGAGAGACGTTCGTTCATCTAGCACAAAGGGAACGGGTTGCAGGAGAAACATTTACTCTGGTTTCTCAGTCTGTTTCCTAGTGCCGGTTTGAAGTTCCAGCAGTTTTCACTGTAAAACCGAGTTGGAGCTAGTACCTCCCCATATATATGTATGGAGTGGAGTTTACAAACAAAAAGAAACTTTATGTTCCCAAAAAGCTAGGTGAAGGACGGCTTTCACACACACACATGTCTCAAAACTGAGCATATGGAGAGACGTTCGTTCATCTAGCACAAAGGGAACAGGTTGCAGGAGAAACTTTTACTCTGGTTTCTCAGTCTGTTTCCTAGTGCCGGTTTGAAGTTCCTGCAGTTTTCACTGTAAAACCTGGTTGGAGCTAGTACCTCCCCATATATATGTATGGAGTGGAGTTTGCAACTGAAAAGAAACATTGTGTTCCCAACAAGCTAGGTGAAGGACGGCTTTCACACACACTTATCTCTCAGAACTGAGCTTGTGGAGAGACGTTCGTTCATCTAGCAGAAAGGGAACGGGTTGCAGGAGAAACTTTTACTCTGGTTTCTCAGTCTGTTTCCTAGTGCCGTTTTGAAGTTCCTGCAGTTTTCACTGTAAAACCGATTTGGAGCTAGTACCTCCCCATATATATGTATGGAGTGGAGTTTGCAACTGAAAAGAAACTTTGTGTTCCCAAAAAGCTATGTGAAGGACGGCTTTCACACACACTTATCTCTCAGAACTGAGGATGTGGAGAGACGTTCGTTCATCTAGCACAAAGGGAACGGGTTGCAGGAGAAACTTTTACTCTGTTTTCTCAGTCTGTTTCCTATTGCCGGTTTGAAGTTCCAGCAGTTTTCACTGTAAAACCGAGTTGGAGCTAGTACCTCCCCATATATATGTATGGAGTGGAGTTTACAAATGAAAAGAAACTTTATGTTCCCAAAAAACTAGGTGAAGGACGGCTTTCACACACACACATCTCTCAGAACTGAGCATGTGGAGAGACGTTCGTTCATCTAGCACAATGGGAACAGGTTGCAGGAGAAACTTTTACTCTGGTTTCTCAGTCTGTTTCCTAGTGCCGGTATGAAGTTCCTGCAGTTTTCACTGTAAAACCTGGTTGGAGCTAGTACCTCCCCATATATATGTATGGAGTGGAGTTTGCAACTGAAAAGAAACTTTGTGTTCCCAAAAAGCTTGGTGAAGGACTGCTTTCAATCACACTTATCTCTCAGAACTGAGCATGTGGAGAGACGTTCGTTCATCTAGCAGAAAGGGAACGGGTTGCAGGAGAAACTTTTACTCTGGTTTCTCAGTCTGTTTCCTAGTGCCGGTTTGAAGTTCCTGCAGTTTTCACTGTAAAACCGAGTTGGAGCTAGTACCTCCCCATATATATGTATGGAGTGGAGTTTGCAACTGAAAAGAAACTTTGTGTTCCCAACAAGCTAGGTGAAGGACGGCTTTCACACACACTTATCTCTCAGAACTGAGCATGTGGAGAGACTTTCGTTCATCTAGCACAAATGGAACGGGTTGCAGGAGAAACTTTTACTCTGGTTTCTCAGTCTGTTTCCTAGTGCCGGTTTGAAGTTCCAGCAGTTTTCACTGTAAAACCGAGTTGGAGCTAGTACCTCCCCATATATATGAATGGAGTGGAGTTTGCAACTGAAAACAAACTTTGTGTTCCCAACAAGATAGGTGAAGGACGGCTTTCACACACACACTTATCTCTCAGAACTAAGCATGTGGAGAGACGTTCGTTCATCTAGCACAAAGGGAACGGGTTGCAGGAGAAAATTTTACTCTGGTTTCTCAGTCTGTTTCCTAGTGCCGGTTTGAAGTTCCAGCAGTTTTCACTGTAAAACCGAGTTGGAGCTAGTACCTCCCCATATATATGTATGGAGAGGAGTTTGCAAATGAAAAGAAACTTTGTGTTCCCAACAATCTAGGTGAAGGACGGCTTTCACACACACTTATCTCTCAGAATTGAGCATGTGGAGAGACGTTCGTTCATCTAGCACAAAGGGAACAAGTTGCAGGAGAAACTTTTACTCTGGTTTTTCAGTCTGTTTCCTAAGGCCGGTTTGAAGTTCCTGCAGTTTTCACTGTAAAACCTGGTTGGAGCTAGTACCTCCCCATATATATGTATGGAGTGGAGTTTGCAACTGAAAAGAAACTTTGTGTTCCCAACAAGCTTGGTGAAGGACTGCTTTCAATCACACTTATCTCTCAGAACTGAGCATGTGGAGAGACGTTCGTTCATCTAGCAGAAAGGGAACGGGTTGCAGGAGAAACTCTTACTCTGGATTCTCAGTCTGTTTCCTAGTGCCGGTTTGAAGTTCCTGCAGTTTTCACTGTAAAACCGAGTTAGAGTTAGTACCTCCCCATATATATGTATGGAGTTGAGTTTGCAACTGAAAAGAAACTTTGTGTTCCCAACAAGCTAGGTGAATGACGGATTTCACACACACTTATCTCTCAGAACTGAGCATGTGGAGAGACGTTCGTTCATCTAGCACAAAGGGAACGGGTTGCAGGAGAAACATTTACTCTGGTTTCTCAGTCTGTTTCCTAGTGCCGGTTTGAAGTTCCAGCAGTTTTCACTGTAAAACCGAGTTGGAGCTAGTACCTCCCCATATATATGTATGGAGTGGAGTTTACAAACAAAAAGAAACTTTATGTTCCGAAAAAGCTAGGTGAAGGACGGCTTTCAAACACACACATGTCTCAAAACTGAGCATATGGAGAGACGTTCGTTCATCTAGCACAAAGGGAACAGGTTGCAGGAGAAACTTTTACTCTGGTTTCTCAGTCTGTTTCCTAGTGCCGGTTTGAAGTTCCTGCAGTTTTCACTGTAAAACCTGGTTGGAGCTAGTACCTCCCCATATATATGTATGGAGTGGAGTTTGCAACTGAAAAGAAACATTGTGTTCCCAACAAGCTAGGTGAAGGACGGCTTTCACACACACTTATCTCTCAGAACTGAGCTTGTGGAGAGACGTTCGTTCATCTAGCAGAAAGGGAACGGGTTGCAGGAGAAACTTTTACTCTGGTTTCTCAGTCTGTTTCCTAGTGCCGTTTTGAAGTTCCTGCAGTTTTCACTTTAAAACCGATTTGGAGCTAGTACCTCCCCATATATATGTATGGAGTGGAGTTTGCAACTGAAAAGAAACTTTGTGTTCCCAAAAAGCTATGTGAAGGACGGCTTTCACACACACTTATCTCTCAGAACTGAGGATGTGGAGAGAAGTTCGTTCATCTAGCACAAAGGGAACGGGTTGCAGGAGAAACTTTTACTCTGTTTTCTCAGTCTGTTTCCTATTGCCGGTTTGAAGTTCCAGCAGTTTTCACTGTAAAACCGAGTTGGAGCTAGTACCTCCCCATATATATGTATGGAGTGGAGTTTACAAATGAAAAGAAACTTTATGTTCCCAAAAAACTAGGTGAAGGACGGCTTTCACACACACACATCTCTCAGAACTGAGCATGTGGAGAGACGTTCGTTCATCTAGCACAATGGGAACAGGTTGCAGGAGAAACTTTTACTCTGGTTTCTCAGTCTGTTTCCTAGTGCCGGTATGAAGTTCCTGCAGTTTTCACTGTAAAACCTGGTTGGAGCTAGTACCTCCCCATATATATGTATGGAGTGGAGTTTGCAACTGAAAAGAAACTTTGTGTTCCCAAAAAGCTTGGTGAAGGACTGCTTTCAATCACACTTATCTCTCAGAACTGAGCATGTGGAGAGACGTTCGTTCATCTAGCAGAAAGGGAACGGGTTGCAGGAGAAACTTTTACTCTGGTTTCTCAGTCTGTTTCCTAGTGCCGGTTTGAAGTTCCTGCAGTTTTCACTGTAAAACCGAGTTGGAGCTAGTACCTCCCCATATATATGTATGGAGTGGAGTTTGCAACTGAAAAGAAACTTTGTGTTCCCAACAAGCTAGGTGAAGGACGGCTTTCACACACACTTATCTCTCAGAACTGAGCATGTGGAGAGACGTTCGTTCATCTAGCACAAATGGAACGGGTTGCAGGAGAAACTTTTACTCTGGTTTCTCAGTCTGTTTCCTAGTGCCGGTTTGAAGTTCCAGCAGTTTTCACTGTAAAACCGAGTTGGAGCTAGTACCTCCCCATATATATGAATGGAGTGGAGTTTGCAACTGAAAACAAACTTTGTGTTCCCAACAAGATAGGTGAAGGACGGCTTTCACACACACACTTATCTCTCAGAACTAAGCATGTGGAGAGACGTTCGTTCATCTAGCACAAAGGGAACGGGTTGCAGGAGAAAATTTTACTCTGGTTTCTCAGTCTGTTTCCTAGTGCCGGTTTGAAGTTCCAGCAGTTTTCACTGTAAAACCGAGTTGGAGCTAGTACCTCCCCATATATATGTATGGAGAGGAGTTTGCAAATGAAAAGAAACTTTGTGTTCCCAACAATCTAGGTGAAGGACGGCTTTCACACACACTTATCTCTCAGAATTGAGCATGTGGAGAGACGTTCGTTCATCTAGCACAAAGGGAACAAGTTGCAGGAGAAACTTTTACTCTGGTTTTTCAGTCTGTTTCCTAAGGCCGGTTTGAAGTTCCTGCAGTTTTCACTGTAAAACCTGGTTGGAGCTAGTACCTCCCCATATATATGTATGGAGTGGAGTTTGCAACTGAAAAGAAACATTGTGTTCCCAACAATCTAGGTGAAGGACGGCTTTCACACACACTTATCTCTCAGAACTGAGCATGTGGAGAGACGTTCGTTCATCTAGCAGAAAGGGAACGGGTTGCAGGAGAAACTTTTACTCTGGTTTCTCAGTCTGTTTCCTAGTGCCGGTTTGAAGTTCCTGCATTTTTCACTGTAAAACCGAGTTGGAGCTAGTACCTCCCCTTATATATGTATGGAGTGGAGTTTACAAATGAAAAGAAACTTTATGTTCCCAAAAAGCTAGGTGAAGAACGTCTTTCACACACACACATCTCTCAGAAGTGAGCATGTGGAGAGCCGTTCGTTCATCTAGCAGAAAGGGAACGGGTTGCAGGAGAAACTTTTACTCTGGTTTCTCAGTCTGTTTCCTAAGGCCGGTTTGAAGTTCCTGCAGTTTTCACTGTAAAACCGAGTTGCAGCTAGTACCTCCCCATATATATGTATGGAGTGGAGTTTGCAACTGAAAAGAAACTTTGTGTTCCCAACAAGCAAGGTGAAGGACGGCTTTCACACACACTTATCTCTCAGAACTGAGGATGTGGAGAGACGTTCGTTCATCTAGCACAAAGGGAACGGGTTGCAGTGGAAACATTTACTGTGGTTTCTCAGTCTGTTTCCTAGTGCCTGTTTGAAGTTCCTGCAGTTTTCACTGTAAAACCGATTTGGATCTAGTACCTCCCCATATATATGTATGGAGTGGAGTTTGCAACTGAAAAGAAACTTTGTGTTCCCAACAAGCAAGGTGAAGGACGGCTTTCACACACACTTATCTCTCAGAACTGAGCATGTGGAGAGACGTTCGTTCATCTAGCACAAAGGGAACGGTTTGCAGGAGAAACTTTACTCTGGTTTCTCAGTCTGTTTCCTAGTGCCGGTTTGAAGTTCCAGCAGTTTTCACTGTAAAACAGAGTTGGAGCTAGTACCTCCCCATATATATGTATGGATTGGAGTTTACAAATGAAAAGAAACTTTATGTTCCCAAAAAGCTAGGTGAAGGACGGCTTTCACACACACACATCTCTCAGAACTGAGCATGTGGAGAGACTTTCTTTCATCTAACACAAAGGGAACGGGTTGCAGGAGAAACTTTTACTCTGGTTTCTCAGTCTGTTTCCTAGTGCCGGTTTGAAGTTCCTGCAGTTTTCACTGTAAAACCGATTTGGAGCTAGTACCTCCCCATATATATGTAAGGAGTGGAGTTTGCAACTGAAAAGAAACTTTGTGTTCCGAACAAGCTAGGTGTAGGACGGCGTTCACACACACTTATCTCTCAGAACTGAGCATGTGGAGAGACGTTCGTTCATCTAGCAGAAAGGGAACGGGTTGCAGGAGAAACTTTTACTCTGGTTTCTCAGTCTGTTTCCTAGTGCCGGTTTGAAGTTCCTGCAGTTTTTACTGTAAAACGTGGTTCGAGCTAGTACCACCCCATATATATGTATGGAGTGGAGTTTGCAACTGAAAAGAAACTTTGTGTTCCCAACAAGTTAGGTGAAGGAAGGCTTTCACACAGACTTATCTCTCAGAAATGAGCATGTGGAGAGACGTTCGTTCATCTAGCAGAAAGGGAACGGGTTGCAGGAGAAACTTTTACTCTGGTTTCTCAGTCTGTTTCCTATTGCCGGTTTGAAGTTCCAGCAGTTTTCACTGTAAAACCGAGTTGGAGCTACTACCTCCCCATATATATGTATGGAGTGGAGTTTACAAATGAAAAGAAACTTTATGTTCCCAAAAAGCTAGGTGAAGGACGGCTTTCACACACACACATCTCTCAGAACTTAGCATGTGGAGAGACTTTCGTTCATCTAGCACAAAGGGAACAGGTTGCAGGAGAAACTTTTACTCTGGTTTCTCAGTCTGTTTCCTAGTGCCGGTATGAAGTTCCTGCAGTTTTCACTGTAAAACCTGGTTGGAGCTAGTATCTCCCCATATATATGTATGGAGTGGAGTTAGCAACTGAAAAGAAACTTTGTGTTCCCAACAAGCTTGGTGAAGGACTGCTTTCAATCACACTTATCTCTCAGAACTGAGCATGTGGAGAGACGTTCGTTCATCTAGCAGAAAGGGAACGGGTTGCAGGAGAAACTCTTACTCTGGATTCTCAGTCTGTTTCCTAGTGCCGGTTTGAAGTTCCTGCAGTTTTCACTGTAAAACCTGGTTGGAGCTAGTACCTCCCCTATATATGTATGGAGTGGAGTTTGCAACTGAAAAGAAACTTTGTGTTCCCAACAAGCTAGGTGAATGACGGATTTCACACACACTTATCTCTCAGAACTGAGCATGTGGAGAGACGTTCGTTCATCTAGCACAAAGGGAACGGGTTGCAGGAGAAACATTTACTCTGGTTTCTCAGTCTGTTTCCTAGTGCCGGTTTGAAGTTCCAGCAGTTTTCACTGTAAAACCGAGTTGGAGCTAGTACCTCCCCATATATATGTATGGAGTGGAGTTTACAAACAAAAAGAAACTTTATGTTCCCAAAAAGCTAGGTGAAGGACGGCTTTCACACACACACATGTCTCAAAACTGAGCATATGGAGAGACGTTCGTTCATCTAGCACAAAGGGAACAGGTTGCAGGAGAAACTTTTACTCTGGTTTCTCAGTCTGTTTCCTAGTGCCGGTTTGAAGTTCCTGCAGTTTTCACTGTAAAACCTGGTTGGAGCTAGTACCTCCCCATATATATGTATGGAGTGGAGTTTGCAACTGAAAAGAAACATTGTGTTCCCAACAAGCTAGGTGAAGGACGGCTTTCACACACACTTATCTCTCAGAACTGAGCATGTGGAGAGACGTTCGTTCATCTAGCAGAAAGGGAACGGGTTGCAGGAGAAACTTTTACTCTGGTTTCTCAGTCTTTTTCCTAGTGCCGTTTTGAAGTTCCTGCAGTTTTCACTGTAAAATCGATTTGGAGCTAGTACCTCCCCATATATATGTATGGAGTGGAGTTTGCAACTGAAAAGAAACTTTGTGTTCCCAAAAAGCTATGTGAAGGACGGCTTTCACACACACTTATCTCTCAGAACTTAGCATGTGGACAGACGTTCGTTCATCTAGCACAAAGGGAACGGGTTGCAGGAGAAACGTTTACTCTGGTTTCTCAGTCTGTTTCCTATTGCCGGTTTGAAGTTCCAGCAGTTTTCACTGTAAAACCGAGTTGGAGCTAGTACCTCCCCATATATATGTATGGAGTGGAGTTTACAAATTAAAAGAAACTTTATGTTCCCAAAAAACTAGGTGAAGGACGGCTTTCACACACACACATCTCTCAGAACTGAGCATGTGGAGAGACGTTCGTTCATCTAGCACAATGGGAACAGGTTGCAGGAGAAACTTTTACTCTGGTTTCTCAGTCTGTTTCCTAGTGCCGGTATGAAGTTCCTGCAGTTTTCACTGTAAAACCTGGTTGGAGCTAGTACCTCCCCATATATATGTATGGAGTGGAGTTTGCAACTGAAAAGAAACTTTGTGTTCCCAAAAAGCTTGGTGAAGGACTGCTTTCAATCACACTTATCTCTCAGAACTGAGCATGTGGAGAGACGTTCGTTCAGCTAGCAGAAAGGGAACGGGTTGCAGGAGAAACTTTTACTCTGGTTTCTCAGTCTGTTTCCTAGTGCCGGTTTGAAGTTCCTGCAGTTTTCACTGTAAAACCGAGTTGGAGCTAGTACCTCCCCATATATATGTATGGAGTGGAGTTTGCAACTGAAAAGAAACTTTGTGTTCCCAACAAGCTAGGTGAAGGACGGCTTTCACACACACTTATCTCTCAGAACTGAGCATGTGGAGAGACGTTCGTTCATCTAGCACAAAGGGAACGGGTTGCAGGAGAAACTTTTACTCTGGTTTCTCAGTCTGTTTCCTAGTGCCGGTTTGAAGTTCCAGCAGTTTTCACTGTAAAACCGAGTTGGAGCTAGTACCTCCCCATATATATGAATGGAGTGGAGTTTGCAACTGAAAACAAACTTTGTGTTCCCAAAAAGCTAGGTGAAGGACGGCTTTCACACACACACTTATCTCTCAGAACTGAGCATGTGGAGAGACGTTCGTTCATCTAGCACAAAGGGAACGGGTTGCAGGAGAAAATTTTACTCTGGTTTCTCAGTCTGTTTCCTAGTGCCGGTTTGAAGTTCCAGCAGTTTTCACTGTAAAACCGAGTTGGAGCTTGTACCTCCCCATATATATGTATGGAGTGGAGTTTGCAAATGAAAAGAAACTTTGTGTTCCCAACAATCTAGGTGAAGGACGGCTTTCACACACACTTATCTCTCAGAATTGAGCATGTGGAGAGACGTTCGTTCATCTAGCACAAAGGGAACAAGTTGCAGGAGAAACTTTTACTCTGGATTTTCAGTCTGTTTCCTAAGGCCGGTTTGAAGTTCCTGCAGTTTTCACTGTAAAACCTGGTTGGAGCTAGTACCTCCCCATATATATGTATGGAGTGGAGTTTGCAACTGAAAAGAAACTTTGTGTTCCCAACAAGCTAGGTGAAGGACGGCTTTCACACACACTTATCTCTCAGAACTGAGCATGTGGAGAGCCGTTCGTTCATCTAGCAGAAAGGGAACGGGTTGCAGGAGAAACTTTTACTCTGGTTTCTCAGTCTGTTTCCTAAGGCCGGTTTGAAGTTCCTGCAGTTTTCACTGTAAAACCGAGTTGCAGCTAGTACCTCCCCATATATATGTATGGAGTGGAGTTTGCAACTGAAAAGAAACTTTGTGTTCCCAACAAGCAAGGTGAAGGACGGCTTTCACACACACTTATCTCTCAGAACTGAGGATGTGGAGAGAGGTTCGTTCATCTAGCACAAAGGGAACGGGTTGCAGTGGAAACATTTACTGTGGTTTCTCAGTCTGTTTCCTAGTGCCTGTTTGAAGTTCCTGCAGTTTTCACTGTAAAACCGATTTGGATCTAGTACCTCCCCATATATATGTATGGAGTGGAGTTTGCAACTGAAAAGAAACTTTGTGTTCCCAACAAGCAAGGTGAAGGACGGCTTTCACACACACTTATCTCTCAGAACTGAGCATGTGGAGAGACGTTCGTTCATCTAGCACAAAGGGAACGGTTTGCAGGAGAAACTTTACTCTGGTTTCTCAGTCTGTTTCCTAGTGCCGGTTTGAAGTTCCAGCAGTTTTCACTGTAAAACAGAGTTGGAGCTAGTACCTCCCCATATATATGTATGGATTGGAGTTTACAAATGAAAAGAAACTTTATGTTCCCAAAAAGCTAGGTGAAGGACGGCTTTCACACACACACATCTCTCAGAACTGAGCATGTGGAGAGACTTTCTTTCATCTAACACAAAGGGAACGGGTTGCAGGAGAAACTTTTACTCTGGTTTCTCAGTCTGTTTCCTAGTGCCAGTTTGAAGTTCCTGCAGTTTTCACTGTAAAACCGATTTGGAGCTAGTACCTCCCCATATATATGTATGGAGTGGAGTTTGCAACTGAAAAGAAACTTTGTGTTCCCAACAAGCTAGGTGAAGGACGGCTTTCACACACACACATCTTTCAGAACTGAGCATTTGGAGAGACGTTCGTTCATCTAGCACAAAGGGAACAGGTTGCAGGAGAAAATTTTACTCTGGTTTCTCAGTCTGTTTCCTAGTGCCGGTTTGAAGTTCCTGCAGTTTTCACGGTAAAACCGAGTTGGAGCTAGTACCTCCCCATATATATGTATGGAGTGGAGTTTGCAAATGAAAAGAAACTTTGTGTTCCCAACAAGCTAGTTGAAGGACGGCTTTCACACACAAACATCTTTCAGAACTGAGCATGTGGAGAGACGTTCGTTCATCTAGCACAAAGGGAACGGGTTGCAGGAGAAAATATTACTCTGGTTTCTCAGTCTGTTTCCTAGTGCCGGTTTGAAGTTCCTGCAGTTTTCACTGTAAAACCTGTTTGGAGCTAGTACCTCCCCATATATATGTAAGGAGTGGAGTTTGCAACTGAAAAGAAACTTTGTGTTCCCAAAAAGCTAGGTGAAGTACGGCTTTCACACACACATATCTCTCAGAACTGAGCATGTGGAGAGACGTTCGTTAATCTAGCAGAAAAGGAACGGGTTGCAGGAGAAACTTTTACTCTGGTTTCTCAGTCTGTTTCCTAGTGCCGGTTTGAAGTTCCTGCAGTTTTCACTGTAAAACCGATTTGGAGCTAGTACCTCCCCATATATATGTATGGAGTGGAGTTTGCAACTGAAAAGAAACTTTGTGTTCCCAACAAGCTAGGTGAAGGACGGCTTTCACACACACTTATCTCTCAGAACTGAGCATGTGGAGAGACGTTCGTTCATCTAGCACAAAGGGAACGGGTTGCAGGAGAAACTTTTACTCTGGTTTCTCAGTCTGTTTCCTAGTGCCGGTTTGAAGTTCCTGCAGTTTTCACTGTAAAACCGATTTGGAGCTAGTACCTCCCCATATATATGTATGGAGTGGAGTTGGCAACTGAAAAGAAACTTTGTGTTCCCAACAAGCTAGGTGAAGGACGGCTTTCACACACACACATCTTTCAGAACTGAGCATTTGGAGAGACGTTCATTCATCTAGCACAAAGGGAACGGGTTGCAGGAGAAAATTTTACTCTGGTTTCTCAGTCTGTTTCCTAGTGCCGGTTTGAAGTTCCTGCAGTTTTCACTGTAAAACCGAGTTGGAGCTAGTACCTCCCCATATATATGTATGGAGTGGAGTTTGCAAATGAAAAGAAACTTTGTGTTCCCAACAAGCTAGGTGAAGGACGGCTTTCACACACAAACATCTTTCAGAACTGAGCATTTCGAGAGACGTTCGTTCATCTAGCAGAAAGGGAACGGGTTGCAGGAGAAACTTTTACTCTGGTTTCTCAGTCTGTTTCCTAGTGCCTTTTTGAAGTTCCTGCAGTTTTCACTGTAAAACCGATTTGGAGCTAGTACCTCCCCATATATATGTATGGAGTGGAGTTTGCAATTGAAAAGAAACTTTGTGTTCCCAACAAGCTAGGTGAAGTACGGCTTTCACACACACTTATCTCTCAGAACTGAGCATGTGGAGAGACGTTCGCTCATCTAGCACAAAGGGAACGGGTTGCAGGAGAAACTTTTACTCTGGTTTCTCAGTCTGTTTCCAAGTGCCGGTTTGATGTTCCTGCAGTTTTCACTGTAAAACCGAGTTGGAGCTAGTACCTCCCCATATATATGTATGGAGTGGAGTTTGCAACTGAAAAGAAACTTTGTGTTCCCAACATGCTAGGTGAAGGACGGCTTTCACACACACTTATCTCTCAGAACTGAGCATGTGGAGAGACGTTCGTTCATCTAGCACAAAAGGAACGGGTTGCAGGAGAAACTTTTACTCTGGTTTCTCAGTCTGTTTCCTAGTGCCGGTTCGAATTTCCTGCAGTTTTCACTGTAAAACCGTGTTGGAGCTAGTACCTCCCCATATATATGTATGGAGTGGAGTTTGCAACTGAAAAGAAACTTTGTGTTCCCAACAAGCTAGGTGAAGGACGGCTTTCACACACACTTATCTCTCAGAACTGAGCATGTGGAGAGACGTTCGTTCATCTAGCACAAAGGGAACGGGTTGCAGGAGAAACTTTACTGTGGTTTCTCAGTCTGTTTCCTAGTGCCGGTTTGAAGTTCCTGCAGTTTTCACTGTAAAACCGAGTTGGAGCTAGTACCTCCCCATATATATGTATGGAGTGGAGTTTGCAATTGAAAAGAAACTTTGTGTTCCCCACAAGCTAGGTGAAGGACGGCTTTCACACACAAACATCTTTCAGAACTGAACATTTGGAGAGACGTTCGTTCATCTAGCACAAAGGGAACGGGTTGCAGGAGAAAATTTTACTCTGGTTTCTCAGTCTGTTTCCTAGTGCCGGTTTGAAGTTCCTGCAGTTTTCACTGTAAAACCTGGTTGGAGCTAGTACCTCCCCATATATATATAAGGAGTGGAGTTTGCAACTGAAAAGAAACTTTGTGTTCCCAAAAAGCTAGGTGAAGTACGGCTTTCACACACACATATCTCTCAGAACTGAGCATGTGGAGAGACGTTCGTTCATCTAGCAGAAAAGGAACGGGTTGCAGGAGAAACTTTTACTCTGGTTTCTCAGTCTGTTTCCTATTGCCGGTTTGAAGTTCCTGCAGTTTTCACTGTAAAACCTGGTTGGAGCTAGTACCTCCCCATATATATGTTTGGAGTGGAGTTTGCAACTGAAAAGAAACTTTGTGTTCCCAACAAGCTAGGTGAAGGACGGCTTTCACACACACTTATCTCTCAGAACTGAGCATGTGGAGAGACGTTCGTTCATCTAGCACAAAGGGAACGGGTTGCAGGAGAAACTTTTACTCTGGTTTCTCAGTCTGTTTCCTAGTACCGGTTTGAAGTTCCTGCAGTTTTCACTGTAAAACCGATTTGGAGCTAGTACCACCCCATATATATGTATGGAGTGGAGTTTGCAACTGAAAAGAAACTTTGTGTTCCCAACAAGCTAGGTGAAGTACGGCTTTCACACACACACATCTTTCAGAACTGAGCATTTGGAGAGACGTTCGTTCATCTAGCACAAAGGGAACGGGTTGCAGGAGAAAATTTTACTCTGGTTTCTCAGTCTGTTTCCTAGTGCCGTTTTGAACTTCCTGCAGTTTTCACTGTAAAACCGATTTGGAGCTAGTACCTCCCCATATATATGTATGGAGTGGAGTTTGCAACTGAAAAGAAACTTTGTGTTCCCAAAAAGCTAGGTGAAGGACGGCTTTCACACACACTTATCTCTCAGAACTTAGCATGTGGACAGACGTTCGTTCATCTAGCAAAAAGGGAACGGGTTGCAGGAGAAACTTTTACTCTGGTTTCTCAGTCTGTTTCCTATTGCCGGTTTGAAGTTCCAGCAGTTTTCACTGTAAAACCGAGTTGGAGCTAGTACCTCCCCATATATATGTATGGAGTGGAGTTTACAAATGAAAAGAAACTTTATGTTCCCAAAAAGCTAGGTGAAGGACGGCTTTCACACACACACATCTCTCAGAACTGAGCATGTGGAGAGACGTTCGTTCATCTAGCACAATGGGAACAGGTTGCAGGAGAAACTTTTACTCTGGTTTCTCAGTCTGTTTCCTAGTGCCGGTATGAAGTTCCTGCAGTTTTCACTGTAAAACCTGGTTGGAGCTAGTACCTCCCCATATATATGTATGGAGTGGAGTTTGCAACTGAAAAGAAACTTTGTGTTCCCAACAAGCAAGGTGAAGGACGGCTTTCACACACACTTATCTCTCAGAACTGAGCATGTGGAGAGACGTTCGTTCATCTAGCACAAAGGGAACGGGTTGCAGGAGAAACTTTTACTCTGTTTTCTCAGTCTGTTTCCTAGTGCCGGTTTGAAGTTCCAGCAGTTTTCACTGTAAAACCGAGTTGGAGCTAGTACCTCCCCATATATATGTATGGAGTGGAGTTTGCAACTGAAAAGAAACTTTGTGTTCCCAACAAGCTAGGTGAAGGACGGCTTTCACACACACTTATCTCTCAGAACTGAGCATGTGGAGAGACGTTCGTTCATCTAGCAGAAAGGGAACGGGTTGCAGGAGAAACTTTTTCTCTGGTTTCTCAGTCTGTTTCCTAGTGCCGGTTTGAAGTTCCTGCATTTTTCACTGTAAAACCGAGTTGGAGCTAGTACCTCCCCATATATATGTATGGAGTGGAGTTTCCAAATGAAAAGAAACTTTATGTTCCCAAAAAGCTAGGTGAAGAACGTCTTTCACACACACACATCTCTCAGAAGTGAGCATGTGGAGAGCCGTTCGTTCATCTAGCAGAAAGGGAACGGGTTGCAGGAGAAATTTTACTCTGGTTTCTCAGTCTGTTTCCTAAGGCCGGTTTGAAGTTCCTGCAGTTTTCACTGTAAAACCGAGTTGCAGCTAGTACCTCCCCATATATATGTATGGAGTGGAGTTTGCAACTGAAAAGAAACTTTGTGTTCCCAACAAGCTAGGTGAAGCACGGCTTTCACACACACTTATCTCTCAGAACTGAGGAAGTGGAGAGACGTTCGTTCATCTAGCACAAACGGAACGGGTTGCAGTGGAAACATTTACTGTGGTTTCTCAGTCTGTTTCCTAGTGCCTGTTTGAAGTTCCTGCAGTTTTCACTGTAAAACCGATTTGGATCTAGTACCTCCCCATATATATGTATGGAGTGGGGTTTGCAACTGAAAAGAAACTTTGTGTTCCCAACAAGCAAGGTGAAGGACGGCTTTCACACACACTTATCTCTCAGAACTGAGCATGTGGAGAGACGTTCGTTCATCTAGCACAAAACGAACGGGTTGCAGTGGAAACATTTACTGTGGTTTCTCAGTCTGTTTCCTAGTGCCGGTTTGAAGTTCCTGCAGTTTTCACTGTAAAACCGAGTTGGAGCTAGTACCTCCCCATATATATGTATGGAGTGGAGTTTGCAAATGAAAAGAAACTTTGTGTTCCCAACAAGCTAGTTGAAGGACGGCTTTCACACACAAACATCTTTCAGAACTGAGCATTTGGAGAGACGTTCGTTCATCTAGCACAAAGGGAACGGGTTGCAGGAGAAAATTTTACTCTTGTTTCTCAGTCTGTTTCCTAGTGCCGGTTTGAAGTTCCTGCAGTTTTCACTGTAAAACCTGTTTGGAGCTAGTACCTCCCCATATATATGTAAGGAGTGGAGTTTGCAACTGAAAAGAAACTTTGTGTTCCCAACAAGCTAGGTGAAGGACGGCTTTCACACACACATATCTCTCAGAACTGAGCATGTGGAGAGACGTTCGTTCATCTAGCAGAAAAGGAACGGGTTGCAGGAGAAACTTTTACTCTGGTTTCTCAGTCTGTTTCCTAGTGCCGGTTTGAAGTTCCTGCAGTTTTCACTGTAAAACCGATTTGGAGCTAGTACCTCCCCATATATATGTATGGATTGGAGTTTGCAACTGAAAAGAAACTTTGTGTTCCCAACAAGCTAGGTGAAGGACGGCTTTCACACACACTTATCTCTCAGAACTGAGCATGTGGAGAGACGTTCGTTCATCTAGCACAAAGGGAACGGGTTGCAGGAGAAACTTTTACTCTGGTTTCTCAGTCTGTTTCCTAGTGCCGGTTTGAAGTTCCTGCAGTTTTCACTGTAAAACCGATTTGGAGCTAGTACCTCCCCATATATATGTATGGAGTGGAGTTAGCAACTGAAAAGAAACTTTGTGTTCCCAACAAGCTAGGTGAAGCACGGCTTTCACACACACACATCTTTCAGAACTGAGCATTTGGAGAGACGTTCGTTCATCTAGCACAAAGGGAACGGGTTGCAGGAGAAAATTTTACTCTGGTTTCTCAGTCTGTTTCCTAGTGCCGGTTTGAAGTTCCTGCAGTTTTCACTGTTAAACCGAGTTGGAGCTAGTACCTCCCCATATATATGTATGGAGTGGAGTTTGCAAATGAAAAGAAACTTTGTGTTCCCAACAAGCTAGGTGAAGGACGGCTTTCACACACAAACATCTTTCAGAACTGAGCATTTGGAGAGACGTTCGTTCATCTAGCATAAAGGGAACGGGTTGCAGGAGAAAATTTTACTTTGGTATCTCAGTCTGTTTCCTAGTGCCGGTTTGAATTTCCTGCAGTTTTCACTGTAAAACCTGGTTGGAGCTAGTACCTCCCCATATATATGTATGGAGTGGAGTTTGCAATTGAAAAGAAACTTTGTGTTCCCTACAAGCTAGGTGAATTACGGCTTTCACACACACTTATCTCTCAGAACTGAGCATGTGGAGAGACATTCGCTCATCTAGCACAAAGGGAACGGGTTGCAGGACAAACTTTTACTCTGGTTTCTCAGTCTGTTTCCAAGTGCCGGTTTGATGTTCCTGCAGTTTTCACTGTAAAACCGAGTTGGAGCTAGTACCTCCCCATATATATGTATGGAGTGGAGTTTGTAACTGAAAAGAAACTTTGTGTTCCCAACATGCTAGGTGAAGGACGGCTTTCACACACACTTATCTCTCAGAACTGAGCATGTGGAGAGACGTTCGTTCATCTAGCACAAAGGGAACGGGTTGCAGGAGAAACTTTTACTCTGGTTTCTCAGTCTGTTTCCTAGTGCCGGTTCGAATTTCCTGCAGTTTTCACTGTAAAACCGTGTTGGAGCTAGTACCTCCCCATATATATGTATGGAGTGGAGTTTGCAACTGAAAAGAAACTTTGTGTTCCAAACAAGCTAGGTGAAGGACGGCTTTCACACACACTTATCTCTCAGAACTGAGCATGTGGAGAGACGTTCGTTCATCTAGCACAAAGGGAACGGGTTGCAGGAGAAACTTTACTGTGGTTTCTCAGTCTGTTTCCTAGTGCCGGTTTGAAGTTCCTGCAGTTTTCACTGTAAAACCGTGTTGGAGCTAGTACCTCCCCATATATATGTATGGAGTGGAGTTTGCAAATGAAAAGAAACTTTGTGTTCCCAACAAGCTAGGTGAAGGACGGCTTTCACACACAAACATCTTTCAGAACTGAGCATTTGGAGAGACGTTTGTTCATCTAGCAGAAAGGGAACGGGTTGCAGGAGAAAATTTTACTCTGGTTTCTCAGTCTGTTTCCTAGTGCCGGTTTGAAGTTCCTGCAGTTTTCACTGTAAAACCTGGTTGGAGCTAGTACCTCCCCATATATATATAAGGAGTGGAGTTTGCAACTGAAAAGAAACTTTGTGTTCCCAAAAAGCTAGGTGAAGTACGGCTTTCACACACACATATCTCTCAGAACTGAGCATGTGGAGAGACGTTCGTTCATCTAGCAGAAAAGGAACGGGTTGCAGGAGGAACTTTTACTCTGGTTTCTCAGTCTGTTTCCTATTGCCGGTTTGAAGTTCCTGCAGTTTTCACTGTAAAACCTGGTTGGAGCTAGTACCTCCCCATATATATGTATGGAGTGGAGTTTGCAACTGAAAAGAAACTTTGTGTTCCCAACAAGCTAGGTGAAGGACGGCTTTCACACACACTTATCTCTCAGAACTGAGCATGTGGAGAGACGTTCGTTCATCTAGCACAAAGGGAACGGGTTGCAGGAGAAACTTTTACTCTGGTTTCTCAGTCTGTTTCCTAGTACCGGTTTGAAGTTCCTGCAGTTTTCACTGTAAAACCGATTTGGAGCTAGTACCACCCCATATATATGTATGGAGTGGAGTTTGCAACTGAAAAGAAACTTTGTGTTCCCAACAAGCTAGGTGAAGGACGGCTTTCACACACACACATCTTTCAGAACTGAGCATTTGGAGAGACGTTCGTTCATCTAGCACAAAGGGAACGGGTTGCAGGAGAAAATTTTACTCTGGTTTCTCAGTCTGTTTCCTAGTGCCGGTTTGAAGTTCCTGCTCTTTTCACTGTTAAACCGAGTTGGAGCTAGTACCTCCCCATATATATGTATGGAGTGGAGTTTGCAAATGAAAAGAAACTTTGTGTTCCCAACAAGCTAGGTGAAGGACGGCTTTCACACACAAACATCTTTCAGAACTGAGCATTTGGAGAGACGTTCGTTCATCTAGCAGAAAGGGAACGGGTTGCAGGAGAAAATTATACTTTGGTTTCTCAGTCTGTTTCCTAGTGCCGGTTTGAATTTCCTGCAGTTTTCACTGTAAAACCTGGTTGGAGCTAGTACCTCCCCATATATATGTAAGGAGTGGAGTTTGCAACTGAAAAGAAACTTTGTGTTCCCAAAAAGCTAGGTGAAGTACGGCTTTCACACACACATATCTCTCAGAACTGAAAATGTGGAGAGACGTTCGTTCATCTAGCAGAAAAGGAACGGGTTGCAGGAGAAACTTTTACTCTGGTTTCTCAGTCTGTTTCCTAGTGCCGGTTTGAAGTTCCTGCAGTTTTCACTGTAAAACCGATTTGGAGCTAGTACCTCCCCATATATATGTATGGAGTGGAGTTTGCAACTGAAAAGAAACTTTGTGTTCCCAACAAGCTAGGTGAAGTATGGCTTTCACACACACTTATCTCTCAGAACTGAGCATGTGGAGAGAAGTTCGCTCATCTAGCACAAAGGGAACGGGTTGCAGGAGAAACTTTTACTCTGTTTTCTCAGTCTGTTTCCTCTTGCCGGTTTGATGTTCCTGCAGTTTTCACTGTAAAACCGAGTTGGAGCTAGTACCTCCCCATATATATGTATGGAGTGGAGTTTGCAACTGAAAAGAAACTTTGTGTTCCCAACATGCTAGGTGAAGGACGGCTTTCACACACACTTATCTCTCAGAACTGAGCATGTGGAGAGACGTTCGTTCATCTAGCACAAAGGGAACGGGTTGCAGGAGAAACTTTTACTCTGGTTTCTCAGTCTGTTTCCTAGTGCCGGTTCGAATTTCCTGCAGTTTTCACTGTAAAACCGAGTTGGAGCTAGTACCTCCCCATATATATGTATGGAGTGGAGTTTGCAACTGAAAAGAAACTTTGTGTTCCCAACAAGCTAGGTGAAGGACGGCTTTCACACACACTTATCTCTCAGAACTGAGCATGTGGAGAGACGTTCGTTCATCTAGCACAAAGGGAACGGCTTGCAGGGGAAACTTTACTGTGGTTTCTCAGTATGTTTCCTAGTGCCGGTTTGAAGTTCCTGCAGTTTTCACTGTAAAACCTGGTTGGAGCTAGTACCTCCCCATATATATGTATGGAGTGGAGTTTGCAAATGAAAAGAAACTTTGTGTTCCGAACAAGCTAGGTGAAGGACGGCTTTCACACACAAACATCTTTCAGAACTGAGCATTTGGAGAGACGTTCGTTCATCTAGCACAAAGGGAACGGGTTGCAGGAGAAAATTTTACTCTGGTTTCTCAGTCTGTTTCCTAGTGCCGGTTTGAAGTTCCTGCAGTTTTCACTGTAAAACCTGGTTGGAGCTAGTACCTCCCCATATATATGTAAGGAGTGGAATTTGCAACTGAAAAGAAACTTTGTGTTCCCAAAAAGCTAGGTGAAGTACGGCTTTCACACACACATATCTCTCAGAACTGAGCATGTGGAGAGACGTTCGTTCATCTAGCAGAAAAGGAACGGGTTGCAGGAGAAACTTTTACTCTGGTTTCTCAGTCTGTTTCCTAGTGCCGGTTTGAAGTTCCTGCAGTTTTCTCTGTAAAACCGAGTTGGAGCTTGTAACTCCCCAATATATGTATGGAGTGGAGTTTGCAACTGAAAAGAAACTTTGTGTTCCCAACAAGCTAGGTGAAGGAGGGCTTTCACACAAACTTATCTCTCAGAACTGAGCATGTGGAGAGACGTTCGTTCATCTAGCACAAAGGGAACGGGTTGCAGGAGAAACTTTTACTCTGGTTTCTCAGTCTGTTTCCTAGTGCCGGTTTGAAGTTCCAGCAGTTTTCACTGTAAAATCTGGTTGGAGCTAGTACCTCCCCATATATATGTATGGAGTGGAGTTTGGAACTGAAAAGAAACTTTGTGTTCCCAACAAGCTAGGTGAAGGACGGCTTTCACACACACTTATCTCTCAGAACTGAGCATGTGGAGAGACGTTCGTTCATCTAGCACAAAAGGAACGGGTTGCAGGAGAAACTTTTACTCTTGTTTCTCAGTCTGTTTCCTAGTGCCGGTTTGAAGTTCCTGCAGTTTTCACTGTAAAACCTGGTTGGTGCTAGTACCACCCCATATATATTTATGGAGTGGAGTTTGCAACTGAAAAGAAACTTTGTGTTCCCAATAAGCTAGTTGAAGGACGGCTTTCACACACACTTTTCTCTCAGAACTGAGCATGTGGAGAGACGTTCGTTCATCTAGCAGAAATGGAACGGGTTGCAGGAGAAACTTTTACTCTGGTTTCTCAGTCTGTTTCCTAGTGCCGGTTTGAAGGTCCTGCAGTTTTCACTGTAAAACATGTTTGGAGCTAGTACCTCCCCATATATATGTATGGAGTGGAGTTTGCAACTGAAAAGAAATTTTGTGTTCCCAACAAGCTAGGTTAAGGACGGCTTTCACACACACTTATCTCTCAGAACTGAGCATGTGGAGAGACGTTCGTTCATCTAGCACAAAGGGAACGGGTTGCAGGAGAAATTTTTATTCTGGTTTCTCAGTCTGTTTCCTAGTGCCGGTTTGAAGTTCCTGCAGTTTTCACTGTAAACCGAGTTGGAGCTAGTACCTCCCCATATATATGTATGGAGTGGAGTTTGCAACTGAAAAGAAACTTTGTGTTCCCAACAAGCTAGGTGAAGGACGGCTTTCACACACACTTATCTCTCAGAACTGAGCATGTGGAGAGACGTTCGTTCATCTAGCACAAAAGGAATGGGTTGCAGGAGAAAATTTTACTGTGGTTTCTCAGTCTGTTTCCTAGTGCCGGTTTGAAGTTCCAGCAGTTTTCACTGTAAAACCGAGTTGGAGCTAGTACCTCCCCATATATATGTATGGAGTGGAGTTTGCAACTGAAAAGAAACTTTGTGTTCCCAACAAGCTAGGTGAAGGACGGCTTTCACACACACTTATCTCTCAGAACTGAGCATGTGGAGAGACGTTCGTTCATCTAGCACAAAGGGAACGGGTTGCAGGAGAAACTTTTACTCTGGTTTCTCAGTCTGTTTCCTAGTGCCGGTTTGAAGTTCCTGCAGTTTTCACTGTAAAACCGATTTGGAGCTAGTACCTCCCCATATATATGTATGGAGTGGAGTTTGCAACTGAAAAGAAACTTTGTGTTCCCAACAAGCTAGGTGAAGGACGGCTTTCACACACACACATCTTTCAGAACTGAGCATTTGGAGAGACGTTCGTTCATCTAGCACAAAGGGAACGGGTTGCAGGAGAAAATTTTACTCTGGTTTCTCAGTCTGTTTCCTAGTGCCGGTTTGAAGTTCCTGCAGTTTTCACTGTTAAACCGAGTTGGAGCTAGTACCTCCCCATATATATCTATGGAGTGGAGTTTGCAAATGAAAAGAAACTTTGTGTTCCCAACAAGCTAGGTGAAGGACGGCTTTCACACACAAACATCTTTCAGAACTGAGCATTTGGAGAGACGTTCGTTCATCTAGCAGAAAGGGAACGGGTTGCAGGAGAAACTTTTACTTTGGTTTCTCAGTCTGTTTCCTAGTGCCGGTTTGAATTTCCTGCAGTTTTCACTGTAAAACCTGGTTGGAGCTAGTACCTCCCCATATATATGTAAGGAGTGGAGTTTGCAACTGAAAAGAAACTTTTTGTTCCCAAAAAGCTAGGTGAAGTACGGCTTTAACACACACATATCTCTCAGAACTGAGCATGTGGAGAGACGTTCGTTCATCTAGCAGAAAAGGAACGGGTTGCAGGAGAAACTTTTACTCTGGTTTCTCAGTCTGTTTCCTAGTGCCGGTTTGAAGTTCCTGCAGTTTTCACTGTAAAACCGATTTGGAGCTAGTACCTCACCATATATATGTATGGAGTGGAGTTTGCAATTGAAAAGAAACTTTGTGTTCCCAACAAGCTAGGTGAAGTACGGCTTTCACACACACTTATCTCTCAGAACTGAGCATGTGGAGAGACGTTCGCTCATCTAGCAGAAAGGGAACGGGTTGCAGGAGAAACTTTTACTCTGGTTTCTCAGTCTGTTTCCAAGTGCCGGTTTGATGTTCCTGCAGTTTTCACTGTAAAACCGAGTTGGAGCTAGTACCTCCCCATATATATGTATGGAGTGGAGTTTGCAACTGAAAAGAAACTTTGTGTTCCCAATAAGCTAGTTGAAGGACGGCTTTCACACACACTTATCTCTCAGAACTGAGCATGTGGAGAGACGTTCGTTCATCTAGCAGAAATGGAACGGGTTGCAGGAGAAACTTTTACTCTGGTTTCTCAGTCTGTTTCCTAGTGCCGGTTTGAAGGTCCTGCAGTTTTCACTGTAAAACATGTTTGGAGCTAGTACCTCCCCATATATATGTATGGAGTGGAGTTTGCAACTGAAAAGAAATTTTGTGTTCCCAACAAGCTAGGTTAAGGACGGCTTTCACACACACTTATCTCTCAGAACTGAGCATGTGGAGAGACGTTCGTTCATCTAGCACAAAGGGAACGGGTTGCAGGAGAAATTTTTATTCTGGTTTCTCAGTCTGTTTCCTAGTGCCGGTTTGAAGTTCCTGCAGTTTTCACTGTAAACCGAGTTGGAGCTAGTACCTCCCCATATATATGTATGGAGTGGAGTTTGCAACTGAAAAGAAACTTTGTGTTCCCAACAAGCTAGGTGAAGGACGGCTTTCACACACACTTATCTCTCAGAACTGAGCATGTGGAGAGACGTTCGTTCATCTAGCACAAAGGGAACGGGTTGCAGGAGAAACTTTTACTCTGGTTTCTCAGTCTGTTTCCTAGTGCCGGTTTGAAGTTCCTGCAGTTTTCACTGTAAAACCGATTTGGAGCTAGTACCTCCCCATATATATGTATGGAGTGGAGTTTGCAACTGAAAAGAAACTTTGTGTTCCCAACAAGCTAGGTGAAGGACGGCTTTCACACACACACATCTTTTAGAACTGAGCATTTGGAGAGACGTTCGTTCATCTAGCACAAAGGGAACGGGTTGCAGGAGAAAATTTTACTCTGGTTTCTCAGTCTGTTTCCTAGTGCCGGTTTGAAGTTCCTGCAGTTTTCACTGTTAAACCGAGTTGGAGCTAGTACCTCCCCATATATATCTATGGAGTGGAGTTTGCAAATGAAAAGAAACTTTGTGTTCCCAACAAGCTAGGTGAAGGACGGCTTTCACACACAAACATCTTTCAGAACTGAGCATTTGGAGAGACGTTCGTTCATCTAGCAGAAAGGGAACGGGTTGCAGGAGAAACTTTTACTTTGGTTTCTCAGTCTGTTTCCTAGTGCCGGTTTGAATTTCCTGCAGTTTTCACTGTAAAACCTGGTTGGAGCTAGTACCTCCCCATATATATGTAAGGAGTGGAGTTTGCAACTGAAAAGTAACTTTTTGTTCCCAAAAAGCTAGGTGAAGTACGGCTTTAACACACACATATCTCTCAGAACTGAGCATGTGGAGAGACGTTCGTTCATCTAGCAGAAAAGGAACGGGTTGCAGGAGAAACTTTTACTCTGGTTTCTCAGTCTGTTTCCTAGTGCCGGTTTGAAGTTCCTGCAGTTTTCACTGTAAAACCGATTTGGAGCTAGTACCTCCCCATATATATGTATGGAGTGGAGTTTGCAATTGAAAAGAAACTTTGTGTTCCCAACAAGCTAGGTGAAGTACGGCTTTCACACACACTTATCTCTCAGAACTGAGCATGTGGAGAGACGTTCGCTCATCTAGCAGAAAGGGAACGGGTTGCAGGAGAAACTTTTACTCTGGTTTCTCAGTCTGTTTCCAAGTGCCGGTTTGATGTTCCTGCAGTTTTCACTGTAAAACCGAGTTGGAGCTAGTACCTCCCCATATATATGTATGGAGTGGAGTTTGCAACTGAATAGAAACTTTGTGTTCCCAACATGCTAGGTGAAGGACGGCTTTCACACACACTTATCTCTGAGAACTGAGCATGTGGAGAGACGTTCGTTCATCTAGCACAAAGGGAACGGGTTGCAGGAGAAACTTTTACTCTGGTTTCTCAGTCTGTTTCCTAGTGCCGGTTCGAATTTCCTGCAGTTTTCACTGTAAAACCGTGTTGGAGCTAGTACCTCCCCATATATATGTATGGAGTGGAGTTTGCAACTGAAAAGAAACTTTGTGTTCCCAACAAGCTAGGTGAAGGACGGCTTTCACACACACTTATCTCTCAGAACTGAGCATGTGGAGAGACGTTCGTTCATCTAGCACAAAGGGAACGGGTTGCAGGAGAAACTTTACTGTGGTTTCTCAGTCTGTTTCCTAGTGCCGGTTTGAAGTTCCTGCAGTTTTCACTGTAAAACCGAGTTGGAGCTAGTACCTCCCCATATATATGTATGGAGTGGAGTTTGCAAATGAAAAGAAACTTTGTGTTCCCAACAAGCTAGGTGAAGGACGGCTTTCACACACAAACATCTTTCAGAACTGAGCATTTGGAGAGACGTTCGTTCATCTAGCACAAAGGGAACGGTTTGCAGGAGAAAATTTTACTCTGGTTTCTCAGTCTGTTTCCTAGTGCCGGTTTGATGTTCCTGCAGTTTTCACTGTAAAAACTGGTTGGAGCTAGTACCTCCCCATATATATATAAGGAGTGGAGTTTGCAACTGAAAAGAAACTTTGTGTTCCCAAAAAGCTAGGTGAAGTACGGCTTTCACACACACATATCTCTCAGAACTGAGCATGTGGAGAGACGTTCGTTCATCTAGCAGAAAATGAACGGGTTGCAGGAGAAACTTTTACTCTGGTTTCTCAGTCTGTTTCCTATTGCCGGTTTGAAGTTCCTGCAGTTTTCACTGTAAAACCTGGTTGGAGCTAGTACCTCCCCATATATATGTATGGAGTGGAGTTTGCAACTGAAAAGAAACTTTGTGTTCCCAACAAGCTAGGTGAAGGACGGCTTTCACACACACTTATCTCTCAGAACTGAGCATGTGGAGAGACGTTCGTTCATCTAGCACAAAGGGAACGGGTTGCAGGAGAAACTTTTACTCTGGTTTCTCAGTCTGTTTCCTAGTGCCGGTTTGAAGTTCCTGCAGTTTTCACTGTAAAACCGATTTGGAGCTTGTACCACCCCATATATATGTATGGAGTGGAGTTTGCAACTGAAAAGAAACTTTGTGTTCCCAACAAGCTAGGTGAAGGACGGCTTTCACACACACACATCTTTCAGAACTGAGCATTTGGAGAGACGTTCGTTCATCTAGCACAAAGGGAACGGGTTGCAGGGGAAAATTTTACTCTGGTTTCTCAGTCTGTTTCCTAGTGCCGGTTTGAAGTTCCTGCAGTTTTCACTGTTAAACCGAGTTGGAGCTAGTACCTCCCCATATATATGTATGGATTGGAGTTTGCAAATGAAAAGAAACTTTGTGTTCCCAACAAGCTAGGTGAAGGACGGCTTTCACACACAAACATCTTTCAGAACTGAGCATTTGGAGAGACGTTCGTTCATCTAGCAGAAAGGGAACGGGTTGCAGGAGAAAATTTTACTTTGGTTTCTCAGTCTGTTTCCTAGTGCCGGTTTGAATTTCCTGCAGTTTTCACTGTAAAACCTGGTTGGAGCTAGTACCTCCCCATATATATGTAAGGAGTGGAGTTTGCAACTGAAAAGAAACTTTGTGTTCCCAAAAAGCTAGGTGAAGTACGGCTTTCACACACACATATCTCTCAGAACTGAAAATGTGGAGAGACGTTCGTTCATCTAGCAGAAAAGGAACGGGTTGCAGGAGAAACTTTTACTCTGGTTTCTCAGTCTGTTTCCTAGTGCCGGTTTGAAGTTCCTGCAGTTTTCACTGTAAAACCGATTTGGAGCTAGTACCTCCCCATATATATGTATGGAGTGGAGTTTGCAATTGAAAAGAAACTTTGTGTTCCCAACAAGCTAGATGAAGTATGGCTTTCACACACACTTATCTCTCAGAACTGAGCATGTGGAGAGACGTTCGCTCATCTAGCACAAAGGGAACGGGTTGCAGGAGAAACTTTTACTCTGGTTTCTCAGTCTGTTTACTAGTGCCGGTTTGATGTTCCTGCAGTTTTCACTGTAAAACCGAGTTGGAGCTAGTACCTCCCCATATATATGTATGGAGTGGAGTTTGCAACTGAAAAGAAACTTTGTGTTCCCAACATGCTAGGTGAAGGAAGGCTTTCACACACACTTATCTCTCAGAACTGAGCATGTGGAGAGACGTTCGTTCATCTAGCACAAAGGGAACGGGTTGCAGGAGAAACTTTTACTCTGGTTTCTCAGTCTGTTTCCTAGTGCCGGTTTGAAGTTCCTGCAGTTTTCACTGTAAAACCGATTTGGAGCTAGTACCTCCCCATATATATGTATGGAGTGGAGTTTGCAACTGAAAAGAAACTTTGTGTTCCCAACAAGCTAGGTGAAGGACGGCTTTCACACACACACATCTTTCAGAACTGAGCATTTGGAGAGACGTTCGTTCATCTAGCACAAAGGGAACGGGTTGCAGGAGAAAATTTTACTCTGGTTTCTCAGTCTGTTTCCTAGTGCCGGTTTGAAGTTCCTGCAGTTTTCACTGTTAAACCGAGTTGGAGCTAGTACCTCCCCATATATATCTATGGAGTGGAGTTTGCAAATGAAAAGAAACTTTGTGTTCCCAACAAGCTAGGTGAAGGACGGCTTTCACACACAAACATCTTTCAGAACTGAGCATTTGGAGAGACGTTCGTTCATCTAGCAGAAAGGGAACGGGTTGCAGGAGAAACTTTTACTTTGGTTTCTCAGTCTGTTTCCTAGTGCCGGTTTGAATTTCCTGCAGTTTTCACTGTAAAACCTGGTTGGAGCTAGTACCTCCCCATATATATGTATGGAGTGGAGTTTGCAACTGAAAAGAAACTTTTTGTTCCCAAAAAGCTAGGTGAAGTACGGCTTTAACACACACATATCTCTCAGAACTGAGCATGTGGAGAGACGTTCGTTCATCTAGCAGAAAAGGAACGGGTTGCAGGAGAAACTTTTACTCTGGTTTCTCAGTCTGTTTCCTAGTGCCGGTTTGAAGTTCCTGCAGTTTTCACTGTAAAACCGATTTGGAGCTAGTACCTCCCCATATATATGTATGGAGTGGAGTTTGCAATTGAAAAGAAACTTTGTGTTCCCAACAAGCTAGGTGAAGTACGGCTTTCACACACACTTATCTCTCAGAACTGAGCATGTGGAGAGACGTTCGCTCATCTAGCAGAAAGGGAACGGGTTGCAGGAGAAACTTTTACTCTGGTTTCTCAGTCTGTTTCCAAGTGCCGGTTTGATGTTCCTGCAGTTTTCACTGTAAAACCGAGTTGGAGCTAGTACCTCCCCATATATATGTATGGAGTGGAGTTTGCAACTGAATAGAAACTTTGTGTTCCCAACATGCTAGGTGAAGGACGGCTTTCACACACACTTATCTCTGAGAACTGAGCATGTGGATAGACGTTCGTTCATCTAGCACAAAGGGAACGGGTTGCAGGAGAAACTTTTACTCTGGTTTCTCAGTCTGTTTCCTAGTGCCGGTTCGAATTTCCTGCAGTTTTCACTGTAAAACCGTGTTGGAGCTAGTACCTCCCCATATATATGTATGGAGTGGAGTTTGCAACTGAAAAGAAACTTTGTGTTCCCAACAAGCTAGGTGAAGGACGGCTTTCACACACACTTATCTCTCAGAACTGAGCATGTGGAGAGACGTTCGTTCATCTAGCACAAAGGGAACGGGTTGCAGGAGAAACTTTACTGTGGTTTCTCAGTCTGTTTCCTAGTGCCGGTTTGAAGTTCCTGCAGTTTTCACTGTAAAACCGAGTTGGAGCTAGTACCTCCCCATATATATGTATGGAGTGGAGTTTGCAAATGAAAAGAAACTTTGTGTTCCCAACAAGCTAGGTGAAGGACGGCTTTCACACACAAACATCTTTCAGAACTGAGCATTTGGAGAGACGTTCGTTCATCTAGCACAAAGGGAACGGTTTGCAGGAGAAAATTTTACTCTGGTTTCTCAGTCTGTTTCCTAGTGCCGGTTTGAAGTTCCTGCAGTTTTCACTGTAAAACCTGGTTGGAGCTAGTACCTCCCCATATATATGTATGGAGTGGAGTTTGCAACTGAAAAGAAACTTTGTGTTCCCAACAAGCTAGGTGAAGGACGGCTTTCACACACACTTATCTCTCAGAACTGAGCATGTGGAGAGACGTTCGTTCATCTAGCACAAAGGGAACGGGTTGCAGGAGAAACTTTTACTCTGGTTTCTCAGTCTGTTTCCTAGTGCCGGTTTGAAGTTCCTGCAGTTTTCACTGTAAAACCGATTTGGAGCTTGTACCACCCCATATATATGTATGGAGTGGAGTTTGCAACTGAAAAGAAACTTTGTGTTCCCAACAAGCTAGGTGAAGGACGGCTTTCACACACACACATCTTTCAGAACTGAGCATTTGGAGAGACGTTCGTTCATCTAGCACAAAGGGAACGGGTTGCAGGGGAAAATTTTACTCTGGTTTCTCAGTCTGTTTCCTAGTGCCGGTTTGAAGTTCCTGCAGTTTTCACTGTTAAACCGAGTTGGAGCTAGTACCTCCCCATATATATGTATGGATTGGAGTTTGCAAATGAAAAGAAACTTTGTGTTCCCAACAAGCTAGGTGAAGGACGGCTTTCACACACAAACATCTTTCAGAACTGAGCATTTGGAGAGACGTTCGTTCATCTAGCAGAAAGGGAACGGGTTGCAGGAGAAAATTTTACTTTGGTTTCTCAGTCTGTTTCCTAGTGCCGGTTTGAATTTCCTGCAGTTTTCACTGTAAAACCTGGTTGGAGCTAGTACCTCCCCATATATATGTAAGGAGTGGAGTTTGCAACTGAAAAGAAACTTTGTGTTCCCAAAAAGCTAGGTGAAGTACGGCTTTCACACACACATATCTCTCAGAACTGAAAATGTGGAGAGACGTTCGTTCATCTAGCAGAAAAGGAACGGGTTGCAGGAGAAACTTTTACTCTGGTTTCTCAGTCTGTTTCCTAGTGCCGGTTTGAAGTTCCTGCAGTTTTCACTGTAAAACCGATTTGGAGCTAGTACCTCCCCATATATATGTATGGAGTGGAGTTTGCAATTGAAAAGAAACTTTGTGTTCCCAACAAGCTAGATGAAGTATGGCTTTCACACACACTTATCTCTCAGAACTGAGCATGTGGAGAGACGTTCGCTCATCTAGCACAAAGGGAACGGGTTGCAGGAGAAACTTTTACTCTGGTTTCTCAGTCTGTTTACTAGTGCCGGTTTGATGTTCCTGCAGTTTTCACTGTAAAACCGAGTTGGAGCTAGTACCTCCCCATATATATGTATGGAGTGGAGTTTGCAACTGAAAAGAAACTTTGTGTTCCCAACATGCTAGGTGAAGGAAGGCTTTCACACACACTTATCTCTCAGAACTGAGCATGTGGAGAGACGTTCGTTCATCTAGCACAAAGGGAACGGGTTGCAGGAGAAACTTTTTCTCTGGTTTCTCAGTCTGTTTCCTAGTGCCGGTTCGAATTTCCTGCAGTTTTCACTGTAAAACCGAGTTGGAGCTAGTACCTCCCCATATATATGTATGGAGTGGAGTTTGCAACTGAAAAGAAACTTTGTGTTCCAAACAAGCTAGGTGAAGGACGGCTTTCACACACACTTATCTCTCAGAACTGAGCATGTGGAGAGACGTTCGTTCATCTAGCACAAAGGGAACGGGTTGCAGGGGAAACTTTACTGTGGTTTCTCAGTATGTTTCCTAGTGCCGGTTTGAATTTCCTGCAGTTTTCACTGTAAAACCTGGATGGAGCTAGTACCTCCCCATATATATGTATGGAGTGGAGTTTGCAAATGAAAAGAAACTTTGTGTTCCGAACAAGCTAGGTGAAGGACGGCTTTCACACACAAACATCTTTCAGAACTGAGCATTTGGAGAAACGTTCGTTCATCTAGCACAAAGGGAACGGGTTGCAGGAGAAACTTTTACTCTGGTTTCTCAGTCTGTTTCCTAGTGCCGGTTTGAAGTTCCTGCATTTTTCACTGTAAAACCTGGTTGGAGCTAGTACCTCCCCATATATATGTAAGGAGTGGAGTTTGCAACTGAAAAGAAACTTTGTGTTCCCAAAAAGCTAGGTGAAGTACGGCTTTCACACACACATATCTCTCAGAACTGAGCATGTGGAGAGACGTTCGTTCATCTAGCAGAAAAGGAACGGGTTGCAGGAGAAACTTTTACTCTGGTTTCTCAGTCTGTTTCCTAGTGCCGGTTTGAAGTTCCTGCAGTTTTCTCTGTAAAACCGAGTTGGAGCTTGTACCTCCCCAATATATGTATGGAGTGGAGTTTGCAACTGAAAAGAAACTTTGTGTTCCCAACAAGCTAGGTGAAGGAGGGCTTTCACACAAACTTATCTCTCAGAACTGAGCATGTGGAGAGACGTTCGTTCATCTAGCACAAAGGGAACGGGTTGCAGGAGAAACTTTTACTCTGGTTTCTCAGTCTGTTTCCTAGTGCCGGTTTGAAGTTCCAGCAGTTTTCACTGTAAAATCTGGTTGGAGCTAGTACCTCCCCATATATATGTATGGAGTGGAGTTTGCAACTGAAAAGAAACTTTGTGTTCCCAACAAGCTAGGTGAAGGACGGCTTTCACACACACTTATCTCTCAGAACTGAGCATGTGGAGAGACGTTCGTTCATCTAGCACAAAAGGAACGGGTTGCAGGAGAAACTTTTACTCTTGTTTCTCAGTCTGTTTCCTAGTGCTGGTTTGAAGTTCCTGCAGTTTTCACTGTAAAACCTGGTTGGTGCTAGTACCTCTCCATATATATTTATGGAGTGGAGTTTGCAACTGAAAAGAAACTTTGTGTTCCCAATAAGCTAGGTGAAGGACGGCTTTCACACACACTTATCTCTCAGAACTGAGCATGTGGAGAGACATTCGTTCATCTAGCAGAAAGGGAACGGGTTGCAGGAGAAACTTTTACTCTGGTTTCTCAGTCTGTTTCCTAGTGCCGGTTTGAAGTTCCTGCAGTTTTCACTGTAAAAACTGGTTGGAGCTAGTACCTACCCATATATATATAAGGAGTGGAGTTTGCAACTGAAAAGAAACTTTGTGTTCCCAAAAAGCTAGGTGAAGTACGGCTTTCACACACACATATCTCTCAGAACTGAGCATGTGGAGAGACGTTCGTTCATCTAGCAGAAAAGGAACGGGTTGCAGGAGAAACTTTTACTCTGGTTTCTCAGTCTGTTTCCTAGTGCCGGTTTGAAGTTCCTGCAGTTTTTTCTGTAAAACCGAGTTGGAGCTTGTACCTCCCCAATATATGTATGGAGTGGAGTTTGCAACTGAAAAGAAACTTTGTGTTCCCAACAAGCTAGGTGAAGGAGGGCTTTCACACAAACTTATCTCTCAGAACTGAGCATGTGGAGAGACGTTCGTTCATCTAGCACAAAGGGAACGGGTTGCAGGAGAAACTTTTACTCTGGTTTCTCAGTCTGTTTCCTAGTGCCGGTTTGAAGTTCCAGCAGTTTTCACTGTAAAATCTGGTTGGAGCTAGTACCTCCCCATATATATGTATGGAGTGGAGTTTGCAACTGAAAAGAAACTTTGTGTTCCCAACAAGCTAGGTGAAGGACGGCTTTCACACACACTTATCTCTCAGAACTGAGCATGTGGAGAGACGTTCGTTCATCTAGCACAAAAGGAACGGGTTGCAGGAGAAACTTTTACTCTTGTTTCTCAGTCTGTTTCCTAGTGCCGGTTTGAAGTTCCTGCAGTTTTCACTGTAAAACCTGGTTGGTGCTAGTACCTCCCCATATATATTTATGGAGTGGAGTTTGCAACTGAAAAGAAACTTTGTGTTCCCAATAAGCTAGGTGAAGGACGGCTTTCACACACACATATCTCTCAGAACTGAGCATGTGGAGAGACGTTCGTTCATCTAGCAGAAAGGGAACGGGTTGCAGGAGAAACTTTTACTCTGGTTTCTCAGTCTGTTTCCTAGTGCCGGTTTGAAGTTCCTGCAGTTTTCACTGTAAAAAATGTTTGGAGCTAGTACCTCCCCATATATATGTATGGAGTGGAGTTTGCAACTGAAAAGAAATTTTGTGTTCCCAACAAGCTAGGTTAAGGACGGCTTTCACACACACTTATCTCTCAGAACTGAGCATGTGGAGACACGTTCGTTCATCTAGCACAAAGGGAACGGGTTGCAGGAGAAACTTTTATTCTGGTTTCTCAGTCTGTTTCCTAGTGCCGGTTTGAAGTTCCTGCAGTTTTCACTGTAAAACCGAGTTGGAGCTAGTACCTCCCCATATATATGTATGGAGTGGAGTTTGCAACTTAAAAGAAACTTTGTGTTCCCAACAAGCTAGGTGAAGGACGGCTTTCACACACACTTATCTCTCAGAACTGAGCATGTGGAGAGACGTTCGTTCATCTAGCACAAAAGGAACGGGTTGCAGGAGAAAATTTTACTCTGGTTTCTCAGTCTGTTTCCTAGTGCCGGTTTGAATTTCCTGCAGTTTTCACTGTAAAACCTGGATGGAGCTAGTACCTCCCCATATATATGTATGGAGTGGAGTTTGCAAATGAAAAGAAACTTTGTGTTCCGAACAAGCTAGGTGAAGGACGGCTTTCACACACAAACATCTTTCAGAACTGAGCATTTGGAGAAACGTTCGTTCATCTAGCACAAAGGGAACGGGTTGCAGGAGAAACTTTTATTCTGGTTTCTCAGTCTGTTTCCTAGTGCCGGTTTGAAGTTCCTGCATTTTTCACTGTAAAACCTGGTTGGAGCTAGTACCTCCCCATATATATGTAAGGAGTGGAGTTTGCAACTGAAAAGAAACTTTGTGTTCCCAAAAAGCTAGGTGAAGTACGGCTTTCACACACACATATCTCTCAGAACTGAGCATGTGGAGAGACGTTCGTTCATCTAGCAGAAAAGGAACGGGTTGCAGGAGAAACTTTTACTCTGGTTTCTCAGTCTGTTTCCTAGTGCCGGTTTGAAGTTCCTGCAGTTTTCTCTGTAAAACCGAGTTGGAGCTTGTACCTCCCCAATATATGTATGGAGTGGAGTTTGCAACTGAAAAGAAACTTTGTGTTCCCAACAAGCTAGGTGAAGGAGGGCTTTCACACAAACTTATCTCTCAGAACTGAGCATGTGGAGAGACGTTCGTTCATCTAGCACAAAGGGAACGGGTTGCAGGAGAAACTTTTACTCTGGTTTCTCAGTCTGTTTCCTAGTGCCGGTTTGAAGTTCCAGCAGTTTTCACTGTAAAATCTGGTTGGAGCTAGTACCTCCCCATATATATGTATGGAGTGGAGTTTGCAACTGAAAAGAAACTTTGTGTTCCCAACAAGCTAGGTGAAGGACGGCTTTCACACACACTTATCTCTCAGAACTGAGCATGTGGAGAGACGTTCGTTCATCTAGCACAAAAGGAACGGGTTGCAGGAGAAACTTTTACTCTTGTTTCTCAGTCTGTTTCCTAGTGCTGGTTTGAAGTTCCTGCAGTTTTCACTGTAAAACCTGGTTGGTGCTAGTACCTCTCCATATATATTTATGGAGTGGAGTTTGCAACTGAAAAGAAACTTTGTGTTCCCAATAAGCTAGGTGAAGGACGGCTTTCACACACACTTATCTCTCAGAACTGAGCATGTGGAGAGACATTCGTTCATCTAGCAGAAAGGGAACGGGTTGCAGGAGAAACTTTTACTCTGGTTTCTCAGTCTGTTTCCTAGTGCCGGTTTGAAGTTCCTGCAGTTTTCACTGTAAAAACTGGTTGGAGCTAGTACCTCCCCATATATATATAAGGAGTGGAGTTTGCAACTGAAAAGAAACTTTGTGTTCCCAAAAAGCTAGGTGAAGTACGGCTTTCACACACACATATCTCTCAGAACTGAGCATGTGGAGAGACGTTCGTTCATCTAGCAGAAAAGGAACGGGTTGCAGGAGAAACTTTTACTCTGGTTTCTCAGTCTGTTTCCTAGTGCCGGTTTGAAGTTCCTGCAGTTTTTTCTGTAAAACCGAGTTGGAGCTTGTACCTCCCCAATATATGTATGGAGTGGAGTTTGCAACTGAAAAGAAACTTTGTGTTCCCAACAAGCTAGGTGAAGGAGGGCTTTCACACAAACTTATCTCTCAGAACTGAGCATGTGGAGAGACGTTCGTTCATCTAGCACAAAGGGAACGGGTTGCAGGAGAAACTTTTACTCTGGTTTCTCAGTCTGTTTCCTAGTGCCGGTTTGAAGTTCCAGCAGTTTTCACTGTAAAATCTGGTTGGAGCTAGTACCTCCCCATATATATGTATGGAGTGGAGTTTGCAACTGAAAAGAAACTTTGTGTTCCCAACAAGCTAGGTGAAGGACGGCTTTCACACACACTTATCTCTCAGAACTGAGCATGTGGAGAGACGTTCGTTCATCTAGCACAAAAGGAACGGGTTGCAGGAGAAACTTTTACTCTTGTTTCTCAGTCTGTTTCCTAGTGCCGGTTTGAAGTTCCTGCAGTTTTCACTGTAAAACCTGGTTGGTGCTAGTACCTCCCCATATATATTTATGGAGTGGAGTTTGCAACTGAAAAGAAACTTTGTGTTCCCAATAAGCTAGGTGAAGGACGGCTTTCACACACACATATCTCTCAGAACTGAGCATGTGGAGAGACGTTCGTTCATCTAGCAGAAAGGGAACGGGTTGCAGGAGAAACTTTTACTCTGGTTTCTCAGTCTGTTTCCTAGTGCCGGTTTGAAGTTCCTGCAGTTTTCACTGTAAAACATGTTTGGAGCTAGTACCTCCCCATATATATGTATGGAGTGGAGTTTGCAACTGAAAAGAAATTTTGTGTTCCCAACAAGCTAGGTTAAGGACGGCTTTCACACACACTTATCTCTCAGAACTGAGCATGTGGAGACACGTTCGTTCATCTAGCACAAAGGGAACGGGTTGCAGGAGAAACTTTTATTCTGGTTTCTCAGTCTGTTTCCTAGTGCCGGTTTGAAGTTCCTGCAGTTTTCACTGTAAAACCGAGTTGGAGCTAGTACCTCCCCATATATATGTATGGAGTGGAGTTTGCAACTTAAAAGAAACTTTGTGTTCCCAACAAGCTAGGTGAAGGACGGCTTTCACACACACTTATCTCTCAGAACTGAGCATGTGGAGAGACGTTCGTTCATCTAGCACAAAAGGAACGGGTTGCAGGAGAAAATTTTACTCTGGTTTCTCAGTCTGTTTCCTAGTGCCGGTTTGAAGTTCCAGCAGTTTTCACTGTAAAACCGAGTTGGAGCTAGTACCTCCCCATATATATATATGGAAGTGGAGTTTACAACAGAAAAGAAACTTTGTGTTCCAAACAAGCTAGGTGAAGGGCGGCTTTCACACACACACATCTCTCAGAACTGAGCATGTGGAGAGACGTTCTTTCATCTAACAAAAAGGGAACGGGTTGCAGGAGAAACTTTTACTCTGGTTTCTCAGTCTGTTTCCTAGTGCCGGTTTGAAGTTCCTGCAGTTTTCACTGTAAAACATGTTTGGAGCTAGTACCTCCCCATATATATGTATGGAGTGGAGTTTGCAACTGAAAAGAAATTTTGTGTTCCCAACAAGCTAGGTTAAGTACGGCTTTCACACACACTTATCTCTCAGAACTGAGCATGTGGAGAGACGTTCGTTCATCTAGCACAAAGGGAACGGGTTGCAGGAGAAACTTTTACTCTGGTTTCTCAGTCTGTTTCCTAGTGCCGGTTTGAAGTTCCTGCAGTTTTCACTGTAAAACCGAGTTGGAGCTAGTACCTCCCCATATATATGTATGGAGTGGATTTTGCAACTGAAAAGAAACTTTGTGTTCCCAACAAGCTAGGTGAAGGACGGCTTTCACACACACTTATCTCTCAGAACTGAGCATGTGGAGAGACGTTCGTTCATCTAGCACAAAAGGAACGGGTTGCAGGAGAAACTTTTACTCTGGTTTCTCAGTCTGTTTCCTAGTGCCGGTTTGAAGTTCCAGCAGTTTTCACTGTAAAACCGAGTTGGAGCTACTACCTCCCCATATATATGTATGGAGTGGAGTTTACAAATGAAAAGAAACTTTATGTTCCCAAAAAGCTAGGTGAAGGACGGCTTTCACACACACACATCTCTCAGAACTGAGCATGTGGAGAGACGTTCGTTCTTCTAGCACAAATGGAACGGGTTGCAGGAGAAACTTTTACTCTGGTTTCTCAGTCTGTTTCCTAGTGCCGGTATGAAGTTCCTGCAGTTTTCACTGTAAAACATGGTTGGAGCTAGTACCTCCCCATATATATGTATGGAGTGGAGTTTGCAACTGAAAAGAAACTTTGTGTTCCCAAAAAGCTTGGTGAAGGACTGCTTTCAATCACACTTATCTCTCAGAACTGAGCATGTGGAGAGACGTTCGTTCATCTAGCAGAAAGGGAACGTATTGCAGGAGAAACTTTTACTCTGGTTTCTCAGTCTGTTTCCTAGTGCCGGTTTGAAGTTCCTGCAGTTTTCACTGTAAAACCGAGTTGGAGCTAGTACCTCCCCATATATATGTATGGAGTGGAGTTTGCAACTGAAAAGAAACTTTGTGTTCCCAACAAACTAGGTGAAGGACGGCTTTCACACACACACATCTTTCAGAACTGAGCATTTGGAGAGACGTTCGTTCATCTAGCACAAAGGGAACGGGTTGCACGAGAAAATTTTACTCTGGTTTCTCAGTCTGTTTCCTAGTGCCGGTTTGAAGTTCCTGCTGTTTTCAATGTTAAACCGATTTGGAGCTAGTACATCCCCATATATATGTATGGAGTGGAGTTTGCAAATGAAAAGAAACTTTGTGTTCCCAACAAGCTAGGTGAAGGACGGCTTTCACACACAAACATCTTTCAGAACTGAGCATTTGGAGAGACGTTCGTTCATCTAGCAGAAAGGGAACGGGTTGCAGGAGAAAATTTTACTTTGGTTTCTCAGTCTGTTTCCTAGTGCCGGTTTGAATTTCCTGCAGTTTTCACTGTAAAACCTGGTTGGAGCTAGTACCTCCCCATATATATGTAAGGAGTGGAGTTTGCAACTGAAAAGAAACTTTGTGTTCCCAAAAAGCTAGGTGAAGTACGGCTTTCACACACACATATCTCTCAGAACTGAAAATGTGGAGAGACTTTCGTTCATCTAGCAGAAAAGGAACGGGTTGCAGGAGAAACTTTTACTCTGGTTTCTCAGTCTGTTTCCTAGTGCCGGTTTGAAGTTCCTGCAGTTTTCACTGTAAAACCGATTTGGAGCTAGTACCTCCCCATATATATGTATGGAGTGGAGTTTACAACAGAAAAGAAACTTTGTGTTCCAAACAAGCTAGGTGAAGGACGGCTTTCACACACACACATCTCTCAGAAATGAGCATGTGGAGAGACGTTCTTTCATCTAACAAAAAGGGAACGGGTTGCAGGAGAAACTTTTACTCTGGTTTCTCAGTCTGTTTCCTAGTGCCGGTTTGAAGTTCCTGCAGTTTTCACTGTAAAACATGTTTGGAGCTAGTACCTCCCCATATATATGTATGGAGTGGAGTTTGCAACTGAAAAGAAATTTTGTGTTCCCAACAAGCTAGGTTAAGGACGGCTTTCACACACACTTATCTCTAAGAACTGAGCATGTGGAGAGACGTTCATTCATCTAGCACAAAGGGAACGGGTTGCAGGAGAAACTTTTACTCTGGTTTCTCAGTCTGTTTCCTAGTGCCGGTTTGAAGTTCCTGCAGTTTTCACTGTAAAACCGAGTTGGAGCTAGTACCTCCCCATATATATGTATGGAGTGGATTTTGCATCTGAAAAGAAACTTTGTGTTCCCAACAAGCTAGGTGAAGGACGGCTTTCACACACACATATCTCTCAGAACTGAGCATGTGGAGAGACGTTCGTTCATCTAGCACAAAAGGAACGGGTTGCAGGAGAAACTTTTACTCTGGTTTCTCAGTCTGTTTCCTAGTGCCGGTTTGAACTTCCAGCAGTTTTCACTGTAAAACCGAGTTGGAGCTAGTACCTCCCCATATATATGTATGGAGTGGAGTTTACAACATAAAAGAAACTTTGTGTTCCAAACAAGCTAGGTGAAGGACGGCTTTCACACACACACATCTCTCAGAACTGAGCATGTGGAAAGACGTTCTTTCATCTAACAAAAAGGGAACGGGTTGCAGGAGAAACTTTTACTCTGGTTTCTCAGTCTGTTTCCTAGTGCCGGTTTGAAGTTCCTGCAGTTTTCACTGTAAAACATGTTTGGAGCTAGTACCTCCCCATATATATGTATGGAGTGGAGTTTGCAACTGAAAAGAAATTTTGTGTTCCCAACAAGCTAGGTTAAGGACGGCTTTCACACACACTTATCTCTCAGAACTGAGCATGTGGAGAGACGTTCGTTCATCTATCACAAAGGGAACGGGTTGTAGGAGAAACTTTTACTCTGGTTTCTCAGTCTGTTTCCTAGTGCCGGTTTGAAGTTCCTGCAGTTTTCACTGTAAAACCTGGTTGGAGCTATAACCTCCCCATATATATGTATGGAGTGGAGTTTGCAACTGAAAAGAAACTTTGTGTTCCCAACAAGCTAGGTGAAGGAGGGCTTTCACACAAACTTATCTCTCAGAACTGAGCATGTGGAGAGACGTTCGTTCATCTAGCACAAAGGGAACGGGTTGCAGGAGAAACTTTTACTCTGGTTTCTCAGTCTGTTTCCTAGTGCCGGTTTGAAGTTCCAGCAGTTTTCACTGTAAAATCTGGTTGGAGCTAGTACCTCCCCATATATATGTATGGAGTGGAGTTTGCAACTGAAAAGAAACTTTGTGTTCCCAACAAGCTAGGTGAAGGACGGCTTTCACACACACTTATCTCTCAGAACTGAGCATGTGGAGAGACGTTCGTTCATCTAGCACAAAAGGAACGGGTTGCAGGAGAAACTTTTACTCTTGTTTCTCAGTCTGTTTCCTAGTGCCGGTTTGAAGTTCCTGCAGTTTTCACTGTAAAACCTGGTTGGTGCTAGTACCTCCCCATATATATTTATGGAGTGGAGTTTGCAACTGAAAAGAAACTTTGTGTTCCCAATAAGCTAGGTGAAGGACGGCTTTCACACACACATATCTCTCAGAACTGAGCATGTGGAGAGACGTTCGTTCATCTAGCAGAAAGGGAACGGGTTGCAGGAGAAACTTTTACTCTGGTTTCTCAGTCTGTTTCCTAGTGCCGGTTTGAAGTTCCTGCAGTTTTCACTGTAAAACATGTTTGGAGCTAGTACCTCCCCATATATATGTATGGAGTGGAGTTTGCAACTGAAAAGAAATTTTGTGTTCCCAACAAGCTAGGTTAAGGACGGCTTTCACACACACTTATCTCTCAGAACTGAGCATGTGGAGACACGTTCGTTCATCTAGCACAAAGGGAACGGGTTGCAGGAGAAACTTTTATTCTGGTTTCTCAGTCTGTTTCCTAGTGCCGGTTTGAAGTTCCTGCAGTTTTCACTGTAAAACCGAGTTGGAGCTAGTACCTCCCCATATATATGTATGGAGTGGAGTTTGCAACTGAAAAGAAACTTTGTGTTCCCAAAAAGCTAGGTGAAGTACGGCTTTCACACACACATATCTCTCAGAACTGAGCATGTGGAGAGACGTTCGTTCATCTAGCAGAAAAGGAACGGGTTGCAGGAGAAACTTTTACTCTGGTTTCTCAGTCTGTTTCCTAGTGCCGGTTTGAAGTTCCTGCAGTTTTTTCTGTAAAACCGAGTTGGAGCTTGTACCTCCCCAATATATGTATGGAGTGGAGTTTGCAACTGAAAAGAAACTTTGTGTTCCCAACAAGCTAGGTGAAGGAGGGCTTTCACACAAACTTATCTCTCAGAACTGAGCATGTGGAGAGACGTTCGTTCATCTAGCACAAAGGGAACGGGTTGCAGGAGAAACTTTTACTCTGGTTTCTCAGTCTGTTTCCTAGTGCCGGTTTGAAGTTCCAGCAGTTTTCACTGTAAAATCTGGTTGGAGCTAGTACCTCCCCATATATATGTATGGAGTGGAGTTTGCAACTGAAAAGAAACTTTGTGTTCCCAACAAGCTAGGTGAAGGACGGCTTTCACACACACTTATCTCTCAGAACTGAGCATGTGGAGAGACGTTCGTTCATCTAGCACAAAAGGAACGGGTTGCAGGAGAAACTTTTACTCTTGTTTCTCAGTCTGTTTCCTAGTGCCGGTTTGAAGTTCCTGCAGTTTTCACTGTAAAACCTGGTTGGTGCTAGTACCTCCCCATATATATTTATGGAGTGGAGTTTGCAACTGAAAAGAAACTTTGTGTTCCCAATAAGCTAGGTGAAGGACGGCTTTCACACACACATATCTCTCAGAACTGAGCATGTGGAGAGACGTTCGTTCATCTAGCAGAAAGGGAACGGGTTGCAGGAGAAACTTTTACTCTGGTTTCTCAGTCTGTTTCCTAGTGCCGGTTTGAAGTTCCTGCAGTTTTCACTGTAAAACATGTTTGGAGCTAGTACCTCCCCATATATATGTATGGAGTGGAGTTTGCAACTGAAAAGAAATTTTGTGTTCCCAACAAGCTAGGTTAAGGACGGCTTTCACACACACTTATCTCTCAGAACTGAGCATGTGGAGACACGTTCGTTCATCTAGCACAAAGGGAACGGGTTGCAGGAGAAACTTTTATTCTGGTTTCTCAGTCTGTTTCCTAGTGCCGGTTTGAAGTTCCTGCAGTTTTCACTGTAAAACCGAGTTGGAGCTAGTACCTCCCCATATATATGTATGGAGTGGAGTTTGCAACTTAAAAGAAACTTTGTGTTCCCAACAAGCTAGGTGAAGGACGGCTTTCACACACACTTATCTCTCAGAACTGAGCATGTGGAGAGACGTTCGTTCATCTAGCACAAAAGGAACGGGTTGCAGGAGAAAATTTTACTCTGGTTTCTCAGTCTGTTTCCTAGTGCCGGTTTGAAGTTCCAGCAGTTTTCACTGTAAAACCGAGTTGGAGCTAGTACCTCCCCATATATATATATGGAAGTGGAGTTTACAACAGAAAAGAAACTTTGTGTTCCAAACAAGCTAGGTGAAGGGCGGCTTTCACACACACACATCTCTCAGAACTGAGCATGTGGAGAGACGTTCTTTCATCTAACAAAAAGGGAACGGGTTGCAGGAGAAACTTTTACTCTGGTTTCTCAGTCTGTTTCCTAGTGCCGGTTTGAAGTTCCTGCAGTTTTCACTGTAAAACATGTTTGGAGCTAGTACCTCCCCATATATATGTATGGAGTGGAGTTTGCAACTGAAAAGAAATTTTGTGTTCCCAACAAGCTAGGTTAAGTACGGCTTTCACACACACTTATCTCTCAGAACTGAGCATGTGGAGAGACGTTCGTTCATCTAGCACAAAGGGAACGGGTTGCAGGAGAAACTTTTACTCTGGTTTCTCAGTCTGTTTCCTAGTGCCGGTTTGAAGTTCCAGCAGTTTTCACTGTAAAACCGAGTTGGAGCTAGTACCTCCCCATATATATATATGGAAGTGGAGTTTACAACAGAAAAGAAACTTTGTGTTCCAAACAAGCTAGGTGAAGGGCGGCTTTCACACACACACATCTCTCAGAACTGAGCATGTGGAGAGACGTTCTTTCATCTAACAAAAAGGGAACGGGTTGCAGGAGAAACTTTTACTCTGGTTTCTCAGTCTGTTTCCTAGTGCCGGTTTGAAGTTCCTGCAGTTTTCACTGTAAAACATGTTTGGAGCTAGTACCTCCCCATATATATGTATGGAGTGGAGTTTGCAACTGAAAAGAAATTTTGTGTTCCCAACAATCTAGGTGAAGGACGGCTTTCACACACACTTATCTCTCAGAACTGAGCATGTGGAGAGACGTTCGTTCATCTAGCACAAAGGGAACGGGTTGTAGGAGAAACTTTTACTCTGGTTTCTCAGTCTGTTTCCTAGTGCCGGTTTGAAGTTCCTGCAGTTTTCACTGTAAAACCTGGTTGGAGCTATAACCTCCCCAGATATATGTATGGAGTTGAGTTTGCAACTGAAAAGAAACTTTGTGTTCCCAACAAGTTAAGTGAAGGAAGGCTTTCACACACACTTATCTCTCAGAACTGAGCATGTGGAGAGACGTTCGTTCATCTAGCAGAAAGGGAACGGGATGCAGGAGAAATTTTACTCTGGTTTCTCAGTCTGTTTCCTATTGCCGGTTTGAAGTTCCAGCAGTTTTCACTGTAAAACCGAGTTGGAGCTACTACCTCCCCATATATATGTATGGAGTGGAGTTTACAAATGAAAAGAAACTTTATGTTCCCAAAAAGCTAGGTGAAGGACGGCTTTCACACACACACATCTCTCAGAACTGAGCATGTGGAGAGACGTTCGTTCTTCTAGCACAAATGGAACGGGTTGCAGGAGAAACTTTTACTCTGGTTTCTCAGTCTGTTTCCTAGTGCCGGTATGAAGTTCCTGCAGTTTTCACTGTAAAACATGGTTGGAGCTAGTACCTCCCCATATATATGTATGGAGTGGAGTTTGCAACTGAAAAGAATCTTTGTGTTCCCAAAAAGCTTGGTGAAGGACTGCTTTCAATCACACTTATCTCTCAGAACTGAGCATGTGGAGAGACGTTCGTTCATCTAGCAGAAAGGGAACGTATTGCAGGAGAAACTTTTACTCTGGTTTCTCAGTCTGTTTCCTAGTGCCGGTTTGAAGTTCCTGCAGTTTTCACTGTAAAACCGAGTTGGAGCTAGTACCTCCCCATATATATGTATGGAGTGGAGTTTGCAACTGAAAAGAAACTTTGTGTTCCCAACAAACTAGGTGAAGGACGGCTTTCACACACACACATCTTTCAGAACTGAGCATTTGGAGAGACGTTCGTTCATCTAGCACAAAGGGAACGGGTTGCACGAGAAAATTTTACTCTGGTTTCTCAGTCTGTTTCCTAGTGCCGGTTTGAAGTTCCTGCTGTTTTCAATGTTAAACCGATTTGGAGCTAGTACATCCCCATATATATGTATGGAGTGGAGTTTGCAAATGAAAAGAAACTTTGTGTTCCCAACAAGCTAGGTGAAGGACGGCTTTCACACACAAACATCTTTCAGAACTGAGCATTTGGAGAGACGTTCGTTCATCTAGCAGAAAGGGAACGGGTTGCAGGAGAAAATTTTACTTTGGTTTCTCAGTCTGTTTCCTAGTGCCGGTTTGAATTTCCTGCAGTTTTCACTGTAAAACCTGGTTGGAGCTAGTACCTCCCCATATATATGTAAGGAGTGGAGTTTGCAACTGAAAAGAAACTTTGTGTTCCCAAAAAGCTAGGTGAAGTACGGCTTTCACACACACATATCTCTCAGAACTGAAAATGTGGAGAGACTTTCGTTCATCTAGCAGAAAAGGAACGGGTTGCAGGAGAAACTTTTACTCTGGTTTCTCAGTCTGTTTCCTAGTGCCGGTTTGAAGTTCCTGCAGTTTTCACTGTAAAACCGATTTGGAGCTAGTACCTCCCCATATATATGTATGGAGTGGAGTTTACAACAGAAAAGAAACTTTGTGTTCCAAACAAGCTAGGTGAAGGACGGCTTTCACACACACACATCTCTCAGAAATGAGCATGTGGAGAGACGTTCTTTCATCTAACAAAAAGGGAACGGGTTGCAGGAGAAACTTTTACTCTGGTTTCTCAGTCTGTTTCCTAGTGCCGGTTTGAAGTTCCTGCAGTTTTCACTGTAAAACATGTTTGGAGCTAGTACCTCCCCATATATATGTATGGAGTGGAGTTTGCAACTGAAAAGAAATTTTGTGTTCCCAACAAGCTAGGTTAAGGACGGCTTTCACACACACTTATCTCTAAGAACTGAGCATGTGGAGAGACGTTCATTCATCTAGCACAAAGGGAACGGGTTGCAGGAGAAACTTTTACTCTGGTTTCTCAGTCTGTTTCCTAGTGCCGGTTTGAAGTTCCTGCAGTTTTCACTGTAAAACCGAGTTGGAGCTAGTACCTCCCCATATATATGTATGGAGTGGATTTTGCATCTGAAAAGAAACTTTGTGTTCCCAACAAGCTAGGTGAAGGACGGCTTTCACACACACATATCTCTCAGAACTGAGCATGTGGAGAGACGTTCGTTCATCTAGCACAAAAGGAACGGGTTGCAGGAGAAACTTTTACTCTGGTTTCTCAGTCTGTTTCCTAGTGCCGGTTTGAACTTCCAGCAGTTTTCACTGTAAAACCGAGTTGGAGCTAGTACCTCCCCATATATATGTATGGAGTGGAGTTTACAACATAAAAGAAACTTTGTGTTCCAAACAAGCTAGGTGAAGGACGGCTTTCACACACACACATCTCTCAGAACTGAGCATGTGGAAAGACGTTCTTTCATCTAACAAAAAGGGAACGGGTTGCAGGAGAAACTTTTACTCTGGTTTCTCAGTCTGTTTCCTAGTGCCGGTTTGAAGTTCCTGCAGTTTTCACTGTAAAACATGTTTGGAGCTAGTACCTCCCCATATATATGTATGGAGTGGAGTTTGCAACTGAAAAGAAATTTTGTGTTCCCAACAAGCTAGGTTAAGGACGGCTTTCACACACACTTATCTCTCAGAACTGAGCATGTGGAGAGACGTTCGTTCATCTATCACAAAGGGAACGGGTTGTAGGAGAAACTTTTACTCTGGTTTCTCAGTCTGTTTCCTAGTGCCGGTTTGAAGTTCCTGCAGTTTTCACTGTAAAACCTGGTTGGAGCTATAACCTCCCCATATATATGTATGGAGTGGAGTTTGCAACTGAAAAGAAACTTTGTGTTCCCAACAAGTTAGTTGAAGGAAGGCTTTCACACACACTTATCTCTCAGAACTGAGCATGTGGAGAGACGTTCGTTCATCTAGCAGAAAGGGAACGGGATGCAGGAGAAATTTTACTCTGGTTTCTCAGTCTGTTTCCTATTGCCGGTTTGAAGTTCCTGCAGTTTTCACTGTAAAACCGAGTTGGAGCTACTACCTCCCCATATATATGTATGGAGTGGAGTTTACAAATGAAAAGAAACTTTATGTTCCCAAAAAGCTAGGTGAAGGACGGCTTTCACACACACACATCTCTCAGAACTGAGCATGTGGAGAGACGTTCGTTCATCTAGCACAAAGGGAACGGTTTGCAGGAGAAACTTTTCTCTGGTTTCTCAGTCTGTTTCCTAGTGCCGGTATGAAGTTCCTGCAGTTTTCACTGTAAAACCTGGTTGGAGCTAGTACCTCCCCATATATATGTATGGAGTGGAGTTTGCAACTGAAAAGAAACTTTGTGTTCCCAAAAAGCTTGGTGAAGGACTGCTTTCAATCACACTTATCTCTCAGAACTGAGCATGTGGAGAGACGTTCGTTCATCTAGCAGAAAGGGAACGGGATGCAGGAGAAACTTTTACTCTGGTTTCTCAGTCTGTTTCCTAGTGCCGGTTTGAAGTTCCTGCATTTTTCACTGTAAAACCGAGTTGGAGCTAGTACCTCCCCATATATATGTATGGAGTGGAGTTTGCAACTGAAAAGAAACTTTGTGTTCCCAACAAGCTAGGTGAAGGAAGGCTTTCACACACACACATCTTTCAGAACTGAGCATTTGGAGAGTCGTTCGTTCATCTAGCACAAAGTGAACGGGTTGCAGGAGAAAATTTTACTCTGGTTTCTCAGTCTGTTTCCTAGTGCCGGTTTGAAGTTCCTGCTGTTTTCACTGTTAAACCGAGTTGGAGCTAGTACCTCCCCATATATATGTATGGAGTGCAGTTTGCAAATGAAAAGAAACTTTGTGTTCCCAACAAGCTAGGTGAAGGACGCCTTTCACACACAAACATCTTTCAGAACTGAGCATTTGGAGAGACGTTCGTTCATCTAGCAGAAAGGGAACGGTTTGCAGGAGAAAATTTTACTTTGGTTTCTCAGTCTGTTTCCTAGTGCCGGTTTGAATTTCCTGCAGTTTTCACTGTAAAACCTGGTTGGAGCTAGTACCTCCCCATATATATGTAAGGAGTGGAGTTTGCAACTGAAAAGAAACTTTGTGTTCCCAAAAAGCTAGGTAAAGTACGGCTTTCACACACACATATCTCTCAGAACTGAAAATGTGGAGAGACTTTCGTTCATCTAGCAGAAAAGGAACGGGTTGCAGGAGAAACTTTTACTCTGGTTTCTCAGTCTGTTTCCTAGTGCCGGTTTGAAGTTCCTGCAGTTTTCACTGTAAAACCGATTTGGAGCTAGTACCTCCCCATATATATGTATGGAGTGGAGTTTGCAACTGAAAAGAAACTTTGTGTTCCCAACAAGCTAGGTGAAGTACGGCTTTCACACACACTTATCTCTCAGAACTGAGCATGTGGATAGACGTTCGCTCATCTAGCACAAAGGGAACGGGTTGCAGGAGAAACTTTTACTCTGGTTTCTCAGTCTGTTTCCTAGTGCCGGTTTGATGTTCCTGCAGTTTTCACTGTAAAACCGAGTTGGAGCTAGTACCTCCCCATATATATGTATGGAGTGGAGTTTGCAACTGAAAAGAAACTTTGTGTTCCCAACATGCTAGGTGAAGGACGGCTTTCACACACACTTATCTCTCAAAACTGAGCATGTGGAGAGACGTTCGTTCATCTAGCACAAAGGGAACGGGTTGCAGGAGAAACTTTTACTCTGGTTTCTCAGTCTGTTTCCTAGTGCCGGTTCGAATTTCCTGCAGTTTTCACTGTAAAACCGAGTTGGAGCTATTACCTCCCCATATATATGTATGGAGTGGAGTTTGCAACTGAAAAGAAACTTTGTGTTCCCAACAAGCTAGGTGAAGGACGGCTTTCACACACACTTATCTCTCAGAACTGAGCATGTGGAGAGACGTTCGTTCATCTAGCACAAAGGGAACGGGTTGCAGGAGAAAATTTACTGTGGTTTCTCAGTCTGTTTCCTAGTGCCGGTTTGAAGTTCCTGCAGTTTTCACTGTAAAACCTGGTTGGAGCTAGTACCTCCCCATATATATGTATGGAGTGGAGTTTGCAAATGAAAAGAAACTTGTGTTCCGAACAAGCTAGGTGAAGGACGGCTTTCACACACAAACATCTTTCAGAACTGAGCATTTGGAGAGACGTTCGTTCATCTAGCACAAAGGGAACGGGTTGCAGGAGAAAATTTTACTCTGGTTTCTCAGTCTGTTTCCTAGTGCCGGTTTGAAGTTCCTGCAATTTTCACTGTAAAACCTGGTTGGAGATAGTACCTCCCCATATATATGTAAGGAGTGGAGTTTGCAACTGAAAAGAAACTTTGTGTTCCCAAAAAGCTAGGTGAAGTAAGGCTTTCACACACACATATCTCTCAGAACTGAGCATGTGGAGAGACGTTCGTTCATCTAGCAGATAAGGAACGGGTTGCAGGAGAAACTTTTACTCTGGTTTCTCAGTCTGTTTCCTAGTGCCGTTTTGAAGTTCCTGCAGTTTTCTCTGTAAAACCGAGTTGGAGCTTGTACCTCCCCAATATATGTATGGAGTGGAGTTTGCAACTGAAAAGAAACTTTGTGTTCCCAACAAGCTAGGTGAAGGAGGGCTTTCACACAAACTTATCTCTCAGAACTGAGCATGTGGAGAGACGTTCATTCATCTAGCACAAAGGGAACGGGTTGCAGGAGAAACTTTTACTCTGGTTTCTCAGTCTGTTTCCTAGTGCCGGTTTGAAGTTCCTGCAGTTTTCACTGTAAAATCTGGTTGGAGCTAGTACCTCTCCATATATATGTATGGAGTGGAGTTTGCAACTGAAAAGAAAATTTTGTGTTCCCAACAAGCTAGGTGAAGGACGGCTTTCACACACACTTATATCTCAGAACTGAGCATGTGGAGAGACGTTCGTTAATCTAGCACAAAAGGAACGGGTTGCAGGAGAAACTTTTACTCTTGTTTCTCAGTCTGTTTCCTAGTGCCGGTTTGAAGTTCCTGCAGTTTTCACTGTAAAACCTGGTTGGTGCTAGTACCTCCCCATATATATCTATGGAGTGGAGTTTGCAACTGAAAAGAAACTTTGTGTTCCCAATAAGCTAGGTGAAGGACGGCTTTCACACACACTTATCTCTCAGAACTGAGCATGTGGAGAGACGTTCGTTCATCTAGCAGAAAGGGAACGGTTTGCAGGAGAAACTTTTACTCTGGTTTCTCAGTCTGTTTCCTAGTGCCGGTTTGAAGTTCCTGCAGTTTTCACTGTAAAACATGTTTGGAGCTAGTACCTCCCCATATATATGTATGGAGTGGAGTTTGCAACTGAAAAGAAATTTTGTGTTCCCAACAAGCTAGGTTAAGGACGGCTTTCACACACACTTATCTCTCAGAACTGAGCATGTGGAGAGACGTTCGTTCATCTAGCACAAAGGGAACGGGTTGCAGGAGAAACTTTTATTCTGGTTTCTCAGTCTGTTTCCTAGTGCCGGTTTGAAGTTCCTGCAGTTTTCACTGTAAAACCGAGTTGGAGCTAGTACCTCCCCATATATATGTATGGAGTGGAGTTTGCAACTGAAAAGAAACTTTGTGTTCCCAACAAGCTATGTGAAGGACGGCTTTCACACACACTTATCTCTCAGAACTGAGCATGTGGAGAGACGTTCTTTCATCTAGCACAAAAGGAACGGGTTGCAGGAGTAAATTTTACTCTGGTTTCTCAGTCTGTTTCCTAGTGCCGGTTTGAAGTTCCAGCAGTTTTCACTGTAAAACCGAGTTGGAGCTAGTACCTCCCCATATATATGTATGGAGTGGAGTTTACAACAGAAAAGAAAGTTTGTGTTCCAAACAAGCTAGGTGAAGGACGGCTTTCACACACACACATCTCTCAGAACTGAGCATGTGGAGAGACGTTCTTTCATCTAACAAAAAGGGAACGGGTTGCAGGAGAAACTTTTACTCTGGTTTCTCAGTCTGTTTCCTAGTGCCGGTTTGAAGTTCCTGCAGTTTTCACTGTAAAACATGTTTGGAGCTAGTACCTCCCCATATATATGTATGGAGTGGAGTTTGCAAATGAAAAGAAACTTTGTGTTCCGAACAAGCTAGGTGAAGGACGGCTTTCACACACAAACATCTTTCAGAACTGAGCATTTGGAGAGACGTTCGTTCATCTAGCACAAAGGGAACGGGTTGCAGGAGAAAATTTTACTCTGGTTTCTCAGTCTGTTTCCTAGTGCCGGTTTGAAGTTCCTGCAATTTTCACTGTAAAACCTGGTTGGAGCTAGTACCTCCCCATATATATGTAAGGAGTGGAGTTTGCAACTGAAAAGAAAATTTGTGTTCCCAAAAAGCTAGGTGAAGTACGGCTTTCACACACACATATCTCTCAGAACTGAGCATGTGGAGAGACGTTCGTTCATCTAGCAGAAAAGGAACGGGTTGCAGGAGAAACTTTTACTCTGGTTTCTCAGTCTGTTTCCTAGTGCCGGTTTGAAGTTCCTGTAGTTTTCTCTGTAAAACCGAGTTGGAGCTTGTACCTCCCCAATATATGTATGGAGTGGAGTTTGCAACTGAAAAGAAACTTTGTGTTCCCAACAAGCTAGGTGAAGGAGGGCTTTCACACAAACTTATCTCTCAGAACTGAGCATGTGGAGAGACGTTCGTTCATCTAGCACAAAGGGAACGGGTTGCAGGAGAAACTTTTATTCTGGTTTCTCAGTTGTTTCCTAGTGCCGGTTTGAAGTTCCTGCAGTTTTCACTGTAAAACCGAGTTGGAGCTAGTACCTCCCCATATATATGTATGGAGTGGAGTTTGCAACTGAAAAGAAACTTTGTGTTCCCAACAAGCTAGGTGAAGGACGGCTTTCACACACACTTATCTCTCAGAACTGAGCATGTGGAGAGACGTTCGTTCATCTAGCACAAAGGGAACGGGTTGCAGTAGAAACTTTTACTCTGGTTTCTCAGTCTGTTTCCTAGTGCCGGTTTGAAGTTCCTGCAGTTTTCACTGTAAAATCTGGTTGGAGCTATAACCTCCCCATATATATGTATGGAGTGGAGTTTGCAACTGAAAAGAAACTTTGTGTTCCCAACAAGTTAGGTGAAGGAAGGCTTTCACACACACTTATCTCTCAGAACTGAGCATGTGGAGAGACGTTCGTTCATCTAGCAGGAAGGGAACGGGATGCAGGAGAAATTTTACTCTGGTTTCTCAGTCTGTTTCCTATTGCCGGTTTGAAGTTCCAGCAGTTTTCACTGTAAAACCGAGTTGGAGCTACTACCTCCCCATATATATGGATGGAGTGGAGTTTACAAATGAAAAGAAACTTTATGTTCCCAAAAAGCTAGGTGAAGGACGGCTTTCACACACACACATCTCTCAGAACGGAGCATGTGGAGAGACGTTCGTTCATCTAGCACAAAGGGAACGGGTTGCAGGAGAAACTTTTACTCTGGTTTCTCAGTCTGTTTCCTAGTGCCGGTATGAAGTTCCTGCAGTTTTCACTGTAAAACATGGTTGGAGCTAGTACCTCCCCATATATATGTATGGAGTGGAGTTTGCAACTGAAAAGAAACTTTGTGTTCCCAAAAAGCTTGGTGAAGGACTGCTTTCAATCACACTTATCTCTCAGAACAGAGCATGTGGAGAGACGTTCGTTCATCTAGCAGAAAGGGAACGGGTTGCAGGAGAAACTTTTACTCTGGTTTCTCAGTCTGTTTCCTAGTGCCGGTTTGAAGTTCCTGCAGTTTTCACTGTAAAACCGTGTTGGAGCTAGTACCTCCCCATATATATGTATGGAGTGGAGTTTGCAACTGAAAAGAAACTTTGTGTTCCCAACAAGCTAGGTGAAGGACGGCTTTCACACACACTTATCTCTCAGAACTGAGCATGTGGAGAGACATTCGTTCATCTAGCACAAAGGGAACGGGTTGCAGGAGAAACTTTTACTCTGGTTTCTCAGTGTGTTTCCTAGTGCCGATTTGAAGTTCCAGCAGTTTTCACTGTAAAACCGAGTTGGAGCTAGTACCTCCCCATATATATGTATGGAGTGGAGTTTGCAACTGAAAAGAAATTTTGTGTTCCCAACAATCTAGGTGAAGGACGGCTTTCACACACACACTTATCTCTCAGAACTGAGCATGTGGAGAGACGTTCGTTCATCTAGCACAAAGGGAACGGGTTGCAGGAGAAACTTTTACTCTGGTTTCTCAGTCTGTTTCCTAGTGCCGGTTTGAAGTTCCTGCAGTTTTCACTGTAAAACCGAGTTGGAGCTAGTACCTCCCCATATATATGTATGGAGTGGAGTTTGCAACTGAAAAGAAACTTTGTGTTTACAACAAGCTAGGTGAAGGACGGCTTTCACACACACTTATCTCTCAGAACTGAGCATGTGGAGAGACTTTCGTTCATCTAGCACAAAGGGAACGGGTTGCAGGAGAAACTTTTACTCTGGTTTCTCAGTTTGTTTCCTAGTGCCGGTTTGAAGTTCCTGCAGTTTTCACTGTAAAACCGATTTGGAGCTAGTACCTCCCCATATATATGTATGGAGTGGAGTTTGCAACTGAAAAGAAACTTTGTGTTCCCAACAAGCTATGTGAAGGACGGCTTTCACACGCACACAGCTTTCAGAACTGAGCGTGTGGAGAGACGTTCGTTCATCTAGCACAAAGGGAACGGGTTGCAGGAGAAACTTTTACTCTGGTTTCTCAGTCTGTTTCCTAGTGCCGGTTTGAAGTTCCTGCAGTTTTCACTGTAAAACCTGGTTGGAGCTAGTACCTCCCCATATATATGTATGGAGTGGAGTTTGCAACTGAAAAGAAACTTTGTGTTCCCAACAAGCTAGGTGAAGGACGGCTTTCACACACACTTATCTCTCAGAACTGAGCATGTGGAGAGACGTTCGTTCATCTAGCAGAAAAGGAACGGGTTGCAGGAGAAACTTTTACTCTGGATTCTCAGTCTGTTTCCTAGTGCCGGTTTGAAGTTCCTGCATTTTTCACTGTAAAACCGAGTTGGAGCTAGTACCTCCCCATATATATGTATGGATTGGAGTTTAAAAATTAAAAGAAACTTTATGTTCCCAAAAAGCTAGGTGAAGAACGGCTTTCACACACACACATCTCTCAGAAGTGAGCATGTGGAGAGCCGTTCCTTCATCTAGCAGAAAAGGAACGGGTTGCAGGAGAAACTTTTACTCTGGTTTCTCAGTCTGTTTCCTAGTGCCGGTTTGAAGTTCCTGCAGTTTTCACTGTAAAACCGAGTTGCAGCTAGTACCTCCCCATATATATGTATGGAGTGGAGTTTGCAACTGAAAAGAAACTTTGTGTTCCCAAGAAGATATGTGAAGGACGGCTTTCACACACACTTATCTATCAGAACTGAGGATGTGGAGAGACGTTCGTTCATCTAGCACAAAGGGAACGGGTTGCAGTGGAAACATTTACTGTGGTTTCTCAGTCTGTTTCCTAGTGCCTGTTTGAAGTTCCTGCAGTTTTCACTGTAAAACCGATTTGGAGCTAGTACTTCCCCATATATATGTATGCAGTGGAGTTTGCAACTGAAAAGAAACTTTGTGTTCCCAACAAGCAAGGTGAAGGACGGCTTTCACACACACTTATCTCTCAGAACTGAGCATGTGGAGAGACGTTCGTTCATCTAGCACAAAGGGAACGGGTTGCAGGAGAAACTTTTACTCTGGTTTCTCAGTCTGTTTCCTAGTGCTGGTTTGAAGTTCCAGCAGTTTTCACTTTAAAACAGAGTTTGAGCTAGTACCTCAACATATATATGTATGGATTGGAGTTTACAAATGAAAAGAAACTTTATGTTCCCAAAAAGCTAGGTGAAGGACGGCTTTCACACACACACATCTCTCAGAACTGAGCATTTGGAGAGACGTTCGTTCATCTAGCAGAAAGGGAACGGGTTGCAGGAGAAAATTTTACTTTGGTTTCTCAGTCTGTTTCCTAGTGCCGGTTTGAATTTCCTGCAGTTTTCACTGTAAAACCTGGTTGGAGCTAGTACCTCCCCATATATATGTATGGAGTGGAGTTTGCAACTGAAAAGAAACTTTGTGTTCCCAAAAAGCTAGGTGAAGTACGGCTTTCACACACACATATCTCTCAGAACTGAGCATGTGGAGAGACGTTCGTTCATCTAGCAGAAAGGGAACGGGTTGCAGGAGAAACTTTTACTCTGGTTTCTCAGTCTGTTTCCTAGTGCCGGTTTGAAGTTCCTGCAGTTTTCACTGTAAAACATGTTTGGAGCTAGTACCTCCCCATATATATGTATGGAGTGGAGTTTGCAACTGAAAAGAAATATTGTGTTCCCAACAAGCTAGGTTAAGAACGGCTTTCACACACACTTATCTCTCAGAACTGAGCATGTGGAGAGACGTTCGTTCATCTAGCACAAAGGGAACGGGTTGAAGGAGAAACTTTTATTCTGGTTTCTCAGTCTGTTTCCTAGTGCCGGTTTGAAGTTCCTGCAGTTTTCACTGTAAAACCGAGTTGGAGCTAGTACCTCCCCATATATATATATGGAGTGGAGTTTGCAACTGAAAAGAAACTTTGTGTTCCCAACAAGCTAGGTGAAGGACGGCTTTGACACACACTTATCTCTCAGTACTGAGCATGTGGAGAGACGTTCGTTCATCTAGCACAAAAGGAACGGGTTGCAGGAGAAAATTTTACTCTGGTTTCTCAGTCTGTTTCCTAGTGCCGGTTTGAAGTTCCAGCAGTTTTCACTGTAAAACCGAGTTGGAGCTAGTACCTCCCCATATATATGTATGGAGTGGAGTTTACAACAGAAAAGAAACTTTGTGTTCCAAACAAGCTAGGTGAAGGACGGCTTTCACACACACACATCTCTCTTAACTGAGCATGTGGAGAGACGTTCTTTCATCTAACAAAAAGGGAACGGGTTGCAGGAGAAACTTTTACTCTGGTTTCTCAGTCTGTTTTCTAGTGCCGGTTTGAAGTTCCTGCAGTTTTCACTGTAAAACATGTTTGGAGCTAGTACCTCCCCATATATATGTATGGAGTGGAGTTTGCAACTGAAAAGAAATTTTGTGTTCCCAACAAGCTAGGTTAAGGACGGCTTTCACACACACTTATCTCTCAGAACTGAGCATGTGGAGAGACGTTCATTCATCTAGCACAAAAGGAACGTGTTACAGGAGAAACTTTTACTCTGGTTTCTCAGTCTGTTTCCTAGTGCCGGTTTGAAGTTCCTGCAGTTTTCACTGTAAAACCGAGTTGGAGCTAGTACCTCCCCATATATATGTATGGAGTGGAGTTTACAACATAAAAGAAACTTTGTGTTCCAAACAAGCTAGGTGAAGGACGGCTTTCACACACACACATCTCTCAGAACTGAGCATGTGGAGAGACGTTCTTTCATCTAACAAAAAGGGAACGGGTTGCAGGAGAAACTTTTACTCTGGTTTCTCAGTCTGTTTCCTAGTCCCGGTTTGAAGTTCCTGCAGTTTTCACTGTAAAACCGATTTGGAGCTAGTACCTCCCCATATATATGTATGGAGTGGATTTTGCAACTGAAAAGAAACTTTGTGTTCCCAACAAGCTAGGTGAAGGGCGGCTTTCACACACACTTATCTCTCAGAACTGAGCATGTGTAGAGACGTTCGTTCATCTAGCACAAAAGGAACGGGTTGCAGGAGAAACTTTTACTCTGGTTTCTCAGTCTGTTTCCTAGTGCCGGTTTGAAGTTCCTGCAGTTTTCACTGTAAAACCGAGTTGGAGCTAGTACCTCCCCATATATATGTATGGAGTGGAGATTACAACATAAAAGAAACTTTGTGTTCCAAACAAGCTAGGTGAAGGACGGCTTTCACACACTCACATCTCTCAGAACTGAGCATGTGGAGAGACGTTCTTTCATCTAACAAAAAGGGAACGGGTTGCAGGAGAAACTTTTACTCTGGTTTCTCAGTCTGTTTCCTAGTGCCGGTTTGAAGTTCCTGCAGTTTTCACTGTAAAACCGATTTGGAGCTAGTACCTCCCCATATATATTTATGGAGTGGAGTTTGCAACTGAAAAGAAACTTTGTGTTCCCAACAAGCTAGGTGAAGGACGGCTTTCACACACACTTATCTCTCAGAACTGAGCATGTGGAGAGACGTTCGCTCATCTAGCACAAAGGGAACGGGTTGCAGGAGAAACTTTTACTGTGGTTTCTCAGTCTGTTTCCTAGTGCCGGTTTGAAGTTCCTGCAGTTTTCACTGTAAAACCGATTTGGAGCTTGTACCTCCCCATATATATGTATGGAGTGGAGTTTGCAACTGAAAAGAAACTTTGTGTTCCCAACAAGCTAGGTGAAGGACGGCTTTCACACACACACATCTTTCAGAACTGAGCATTTGGAGAGACGTTCGTTCATCTAGCACAAAGGGAACGGGTTGCAGGAGAAAATTTTACTCTGGTTTCTCAGTCTGTTTCCTAGTGCCGGTTTGAAGTTCCTGCTGTTTTCACTGTTAAACCGAGTTGGAGCTAGTACCTCCCCATATATATGTATGGAGTGGAGTTTGCAAATGAAAAGAAACTTTGTGTTCCCAACAAGCTAGGTGAAGGACGGCTTTCACACACAAACATCTTTCAGAACTGAGCATTTGGAGAGACGTTCGTTCATCTAGCAGAAAGTGAACGGGTTGCAGGAGAAAATTTTACTTTGGTTTCTCAGTCTGTTTCCTAGTGCCGGTTTGAATTTCCTGCAGTTTTCACTGTAAAACCTGGTTGGAGCTAGTACCTCCCCATATATATGTAAGGAGTGGAGTTTGCAACTGAAAAGAAACTTTGTGTTCCCAAAAACTAGGTGAAGTACGGCTTTCACACACACATATCTCTCAGAACTGAGCATGTGGAGAGACGTTCGTTCATCTAGCAGAAAAGGAACGGGTTGCAGGAGAAACTTTTACTCTGGTTTCTCAGTCTGTTTCCTAGTGCCGGTTTGAAGTTCCTGCAGTTTAAACTGTGAAACCGATTTGGAGCTAGTACCTCCCCATATATATGTATGGAGTGGAGTTTGCAACTGAAAAGAAACTTTGTGTTCCCAACAAGCTATGTGAAGTACGGCTTTTACACACACTTATCTCTCAGAATTGAGCATGTGGAGAGACGTTCGCTCATCTAGCACAAAGGGAACGGGTTGCAGGAGAAACTTTTACTCTGGTTTCTCAGTCTGTTTCCTAGTACCGGTTTGATGTTCCTGCAGTTTTCAGTGTAAAACCGAGTTGGAGCTAGTACCTCCACATATATATGTATGGAGTGGAGTTTGCAACTGAAAAGAAACTTTGTGTTCCCAACATGCTAGTTGAAGGACGGCTTTCACACACACTTATCTCTCAGAACTGAGCATGTGGAGAGACGTTCGTTCATCTAGCACAAAGGGAACGGGTTGCAGGAGAAACTTTTACTCTGGTTTCTCAGTCTGTTTCCTAGTGCCGGTTCGAATTTCCTGCAGTTTTCACTGTAAAACCGAGTTGGAGCTAGTACCTCCCCATATATATGTATGGAGTGGAATTTGCAACTGAAAAGAAACTTTGTGTTCCCAACAAGCTAGGTGAAGGACGGCTTTCACACACACTTATCTCTCAGAACTGAGCATGTGGAGAGACGTTCGTTCATCTAGCACAAAGGGAACGGGTTGCAGGAGAAACTTTACTGTGGTTTCTCAGTCTGTTTCCTAGTGCAGGTTTGAAGTTCCTGCAGTTTTCACTGTAAAACCTGGTTGGAGCTAGTACCTCCCCATATATATGTATGGAGTGGAGTTTGCAAATGAAAAGAAACTTTGTGTTCCTAACAAGCTAGGTGAAGGACGGCTTTCACACACAAACATCTTTCAGAACTGAGCATTTGGAGAGACGTTCGTTCATCTAGCACAAAGGAACGGGTTGCAGGAGAAAATTTTACTCTGGTTTCTCAGTCTGTTTCCTAGTGCCGGTTTGAAGTTCCTGCAGTTTTCACTGTAAAACCTGGTTGGAGCAGGTACCTCCCCATATATATGTAAGGAGTGGAGTTTGCAACTGAAAAGAAACTTTGTGTTCCCAAAAAGCTAGGTGAAGTACGGCTTTCACACACACATATCTCTCAGAACTTAGCATGTGGAGAGACGTTCGTTCATCTAGCAGAAAAGGAACGAGTTGCAGGAGAAACTTTTACTCTGGTTTCTCAGTCTGTTTCCTAGTGCCGGTTTGAAGTTCCTGCAGTTTTCTCTGTAAAACCGAGTTGGAGCTTGTACCTCCCCAATATATGTATGGAGTGGAGTTTGCAACTGAAAAGAAACTTTGTGTTCCCAACAAGCTAGGTGAAGGAGGGCTTTCACACACACTTATCTCTCAGAACTGAGCATGTGGAGAGACGTTCGTTCATCTAGCACAAAGGGAACGGGTTGCAGGAGAAACTTTTACTCTGGTTTCTCAGTCTGTTTCCTAGTGCCGGTTTGAAGTTCCTGCAGTTTTCACTGTAAAATCTGGTTGGAGCTAGTACCTCCCCATATATATGTATGGAGTGGAGTTTGCAACTGAAAAGAAACTTTGTGTTCCCAACAAGCTAGGTGAAGAACGGCTTTCACACACACTTATCTCTCAAAACTGAGCATGTGGAGAGACGTTCGTTCATCTAGCACAAAGGGAACGGGTTGCAGGAGAAACTTTTACTCTTGTTTCTCAGTCTGTTTCCTAGTGCCGGTTTGAAGTTCCTGCAGTTTTCACTGTACAACCTGGTTGGAGCTAGTACCTCCCCATATATATGTATGGAATGGAGTTTGCAACTGAAAAGAAACTTTGTGTTCCCAACAAGCTAGGTGAAGGACGGCTTTCACACACACTTATCTCTCAGAACTGAGCATGAGGAGAGACGTTCGTTCATCTAGCAGAAAGGGAACGGGTTGCAGGAGAAACTTTTACTCTGGTTTCTCAGTCTGTTTCCTAGTGCCGGTTTGAAGTTCCTGCAGTTTTCTCTTTAAAACCGAGTTGGAGCTAGTACCTCCCCATATATATGTATGGATTGGAGTTTACAACTGAAAAGAAACTTTGTGTTCCCAACAAGCTAGGTGAAGGACGGCTTTCACACACACTTATCTCTCAGAACTGAGCATGTGGAGAGACGTTCGTTCATCTAGCAGAAAGGGAACAGGTTGCAGGAGAAACTTTTACTCTGGTTTCTCAGTCTGTTTCCTAGTGCCGGTTTGAAGTTCCTGCAGTTTTCACTGTAAAACCGAGTTGGAGCTAGTACCTCCCCATATATATGTATGGAGTGGAGTTTGCAACTGAAAAGAAATTTTGTGTTCCCAAAAAGCTAGGTTAAGGACGGCTTTCACACACACTTATCTCTCAGAACTGAGCATGTGGAGAGACGTTCGTTCATCTAGCACAAAAGGAACGGGTTGCAGGAGAAACTTTTACTCTGGTTTCTCAGTCTGTTTCCTGGTGCCGTTTTGAAGTTCCAGCAGTTTTCACTATAAAACCGAGTTGGAGCTAGTACCTCCCCATATATATGTATGGATTGGAGTTTACAACTGAAAAGAAACTTTGTGTTCCCAACAAGCTAGGTGAAGGACGGCTTTCACACACACTTATCTCTCAGAACTGAGCATGTGGAGAGACGTTCTTTCATCTAACACAAAGGGAACGGGTTGCAGGAGAAACTTTTACTCTCGATTCTCAGTCTGTTTCCTAGTGCTGGTTTGAAGTTCCTGCAGTTTTCACTGTAAAACCGAGTTGGAGCTAGTACCTCCCAATATATATGTATGGATTGGAGTTTGCAACTGAAAAGAAACTTTGTGTTCCCAACAAGCTAGGTGAAGGACGGCTTTCACACACACTTATCTCTCAGAACTGAGCAGGTGGAGAGACTTTCGTTCATCTAGCACAAAAGGAACGGGTTGCAGGAGAAACTTTTACTCTGGTTTCTCAGTCTGTTTCCTAGTGCCGTATTGAAGTTCCAGCAGTTTTCACTATAAAACCGAGTTGGAGCTAGTACCTCCCCATATATATTTATGGATTGGAGTTTACAACTGAAAAGAAACTTTGTGTTCCCAACAAGCTAGGTGAAGGACGGCTTTCACACACTCACATCTCTCAGAACTGAGCATGTGGAGTGACGTTCGTTCATCTAGCACAAAGGGAACAGGTTGCAGGAGAAACTTTTACTCTGGTTTCTCAGTCTGTTTCCTAGTGCCGGTTTGAAGTTCCTGCAGTTTTCACTGTAAAACCGAGTTGGAGCTAGTACCTCCCCATATATATGTATGGAGTGGAGTTTGCAACTGAAAAGAAACTTTGTGTTCCCAACAAGCTAGTTGAAGGACGGCTTTCACACACACTTATCTCTCAGAACTGAGCATGTGGAGAGACGTTCGTTCATCTAGCACAAAGGGAACGGGTTGCAGGAGAAATTTTACTCTAGTTTCTCAGTCTGTTTCCTAGTGCCGGTTTGAAGTTCCAGCAGTTTTCACTGTAAAACCGATTTGGAGCTAGTACCTCCCCATATATATGTATGGAGTGGAGTTTGCAACTGAAAAGAATCTTTGTGTTCCCAAAAAGCTAGGTGAAGGACGGCTTTCACACACACACATCTCTCAGAACTGAGCATGTGGAAAGACCTTCGTTCATCTAGCAGAAAGGGAACGGGTTGCAGGAAAACTTTTACTCTGGTTTCTCAGTCTGTTTCCTAGTGCCGGTTTGAAGTTCCTGCAGTTTTCACTGTAAAACCTGGTTGGAGCTAGTACCTCCCCATATATATATAAGGAGTGGAGTTTGCAACTGAAAAGAAACTTTGTGTTCCCAAAAAGCTAGGTGAAGTACGGCTTTCACACACACATATCTCTCTGAACTGAGCATGTGTAGAGACGTTCGTTCATCTAGCACAAAGGGAACGGGTTGCAGGAGAAACTTTTACTCTGGTTTCTCAGTCTGTTTCCTAGTGCCGGTTTGAAGTTCCTGCAGTTTTCACTGTAAAACCTGGTTGGAGCTAGTACCTCCCCATATATATGTATGGAGTGGAGTTTGCAACCGAAAAGAAACTTTGTGTTCCCAACAAGTTAGGTGAAGGACGGCTTTCACACACACTTATCTCTCAGAACTTAGCATGTGGAGAGACGTTCGTTCATCTAGCACAAAGGGAACGGGTTGCAGGGGAAATTTTTACTCTTGTTTCTCAGTCTGTTTCCTAGTGCCGGTTTGAAGATCCTGCAGTTTTCACTGTAAAACCTGGTTGGAGCTAGTACCTCCCCATATATATGTATGGAATGGAGTTTGCAACTGAAAAGGAACTTTGTGTTCCCAACAAGCTAGGTGAAGGACGGCTTTCACACACACTTATCTCTCAGAACTGAGCATGTGGAGAGACGTTCGTTCATCTAGCAGAAAGGGAACGGGTTGCAGGAGAAACTTTTACTCTGGTTTCTCAGTCTGTTTCCTAGTGCCGTTGTGAAGTTCCTGCAGTTTTCACTGTAAAATATGTTTGGAGCTAGTACCTCCCCATATATATGTATGGAGTGGAGTTTGCAACTGAAAAGAAATTTTGTGTTCCCAACAAGCTAGGTTAAGGACGGCTTTCACACACACTTATCTCTCAGAACTGAGCATGTGGAGAGACGTTCGTTCATCTAGCACAAAGGGAACGGGTTGCAGGAGAAACTTTTACTCTGGTTTCTCAGTCTGTTTCCTAGTGCCGGTTTGAAGTTCATGCAGTTTTCACTGTAAAAACGAGTTGGAGCTAGTACCTCCCCATATATATGTATGGAGTGGATTTTGCAACTGAAAAGAAACTTTGTGTTCCCAACAAGCTAGTTGAAGGACGGCTTTCACACACACTTATCTCTCAGAACTGAGCATGTGGAGAGACGTTCGTTCATCTAGCACAAAGGGAACGGGTTGCAGGAGAAATTTTACTCTAGTTTCTCAGTCTGTTTCCTAGTGCCGGTTTGAAGTTCCAGCAGTTTTCACTGTAAAACCGATTTGGAGCTAGTACCTCCCCATATATATGTATGGAGTGGAGTTTGCAACTGAAAAGAATCTTTGTGTTCCCAAAAAGCTAGGTGAAGGACGGCTTTCACACACACACATCTCTCAGAACTGAGCATGTGGAAAGACCTTCGTTCATCTAGCAGAAAGGGAACGGGTTGCAGGAAAACTTTTACTCTGGTTTCTCAGTCTGTTTCCTAGTGCCGGTTTGAAGTTCCTGCAGTTTTCACTGTAAAACCTGGTTGGAGCTAGTACCTCCCCATATATATATAAGGAGTGGAGTTTGCAACTGAAAAGAAACTTTGTGTTCCCAAAAAGCTAGGTGAAGTACGGCTTTCACACACACATATCTCTCTGAACTGAGCATGTGTAGAGACGTTCGTTCATCTAGCACAAAGGGAACGGGTTGCAGGAGAAACTTTTACTCTGGTTTCTCAGTCTGTTTCCTAGTGCCGGTTTGAAGTTCCTGCAGTTTTCACTGTAAAACCTGGTTGGAGCTAGTACCTCCCCATATATATGTATGGAGTGGAGTTTGCAACCGAAAAGAAACTTTGTGTTCCCAACAAGTTAGGTGAAGGACGGCTTTCACACACACTTATCTCTCAGAACTTAGCATGTGGAGAGACGTTCGTTCATCTAGCACAAAGGGAACGGGTTGCAGGGGAAATTTTTACTCTTGTTTCTCAGTCTGTTTCCTAGTGCCGGTTTGAAGATCCTGCAGTTTTCACTGTAAAACCTGGTTGGAGCTAGTACCTCCCCATATATATGTATGGAATGGAGTTTGCAACTGAAAAGGAACTTTGTGTTCCCAACAAGCTAGGTGAAGGACGGCTTTCACACACACTTATCTCTCAGAACTGAGCATGTGGAGAGACGTTCGTTCATCTAGCAGAAAGGGAACGGGTTGCAGGAGAAACTTTTACTCTGGTTTCTCAGTCTGTTTCCTAGTGCCGTTGTGAAGTTCCTGCAGTTTTCACTGTAAAATATGTTTGGAGCTAGTACCTCCCCATATATATGTATGGAGTGGAGTTTGCAAGTGAAAAGAAATTTTGTGTTCCCAACAAGCTAGGTTAAGGACGGCTTTCACACACACTTATCTCTCAGAACTGAGCATGTGGAGAGACGTTCGTTCATCTAGCACAAAGGGAACGGGTTGCAGGAGAAACTTTTACTCTGGTTTCTCAGTCTGTTTCCTAGTGCCGGTTTGAAGTTCATGCAGTTTTCACTGTAAAAACGAGTTGGAGCTAGTACCTCCCCATATATATGTATGGAGTGGATTTTGCAACTGAAAAGAAACTTTGTGTTCCCAACAAGCTAGGTGAAGGAAAGCTTTCACACACACTTATCTCTCAGAACTGAGCATGTGGAGAGACGTTCGTTCATCTAGCACAAAAGGAACGGGTTGCAGGAGAAACTTTTACTCTGCTTTCTCAGTCTGTTTCCTAGTGCCGGTTTGAAGTTCCAGCAGTTTTCACTGTAAAACCGAGTTGGAGCTAGTACCTCCCCATATATATGTATGGAGTGGAGTTTACAACTGAAAAGAAACTTTGTGTTCCCAACAAGCTAGGTGAAGGACGGCTTTCACACACACACATCTCTCAGAACTGAGCATGTGGAGAGACGTTCTTTCATCTAACAAAAAGGGAACGGGTTGCAGGAGAAACTTTTACTCTGGTTTCTCAGTCTGTTTCCTAGTGCCGGTTTGAAGTTCCTGCACTTTTCACTGTAAAACATGTTTGGAGCTAGTACCTCCCCATATATATGTATGGAGTGGAGTTTGCAACTGAAAAGTAATTTTGTGTTCCCAACAAGCTAGGTGAAGGACGGCTTTCACACATACACATCTCTCAGAACTGAGCATGTGGAGAGACGTTCTTTCATCTAACAAAAAGGGAACGGGTTGCAGGAGAAACTTTTACTCTGGTTTCTCAGTCTGTTTCCTAGTGCCGGTTTGAAGTTCCTGCACTTTTCACTGTAAAACATGTTTGGAGCTAGTACCTCCCCATATATATGTATGGAGTGGAGTTTGCAACTGAAAAGTAATTTTGTGTTCCCAACAAGCTAGGTGAAGGACGGCTTTCACACACACTTATCTCTCAGAACTGAGCATGTGGAGAGACGTTCGTTCATCTAGCACAAAATGAACGGGTTGCAGGAGAAACTTTTACTCTGGTTTCTCAGTCTGTTTCCTAGTGCCGGTTTGAAGTTCATGCAGTTTTCACTGTAAAAACGAGTTGGAGCTAGTACCTCCCCATATATATGTATGGAGTGGATTTTGCAACTGAAAAGAAACTTTGTGTTCCCAACAAGCTAGGTGAAGGAAAGCTTTCACACACACTTATCTCTCAGAACTGAGCATGTGGAGAGACGTTCGTTCATCTAGCACAAAAGGAACGGGTTGCAGGAGAAACTTTTACTCTGCTTTCTCAGTCTGTTTCCTAGTGCCGGTTTGAAGTTCCAGCAGTTTTCACTGTAAAACCGAGTTGGAGCTAGTACCTCCCCATATATATGTATGGAGTGGAGTTTACAACTGAAAAGAAACTTTGTGTTCCCAACAAGCTAGGTGAAGGACGGCTTTCACACACACACATCTCTCAGAACTGAGCATGTGGAGAGACGTTCTTTCATCTAACAAAAAGGGAACGGGTTGCAGGAGAAACTTTTACTCTGGTTTCTCAGTCTGTTTCCTAGTGCCGGTTTGAAGTTCCTGCACTTTTCACTGTAAAACATGTTTGGAGCTAGTACCTCCCCATATATATGTATGGAGTGGAGTTTGCAACTGAAAAGTAATTTTGTGTTCCCAACAAGCTAGGTGAAGGACGGATTTCACACATACACATCTCTCAGAACTGAGCATGTGGAGAGACGTTCTTTCATCTAACAAAAAGGGAACGGGTTGCAGGAGAAACTTTTACTCTGGTTTCTCAGTCTGTTTCCTAGTGCCGGTTTGAAGTTCCTGCACTTTTCACTGTAAAACATGTTTGGAGCTAGTACCTCCCCATATATATGTATGGAGTGGAGTTTGCAACTGAAAAGTAATTTTGTGTTCCCAACAAGCTAGGTGAAGGACGGCTTTCACACACACTTATCTCTCAGAACTGAGCATGTGGAGAGACGTTCGTTCATCTAGCACAAAATGAACGGGTTGCAGGAGAAACTTTTACTCTGGTTTCTCAGTCTGTTTCCTAGTGCCGGTTTGAAGTTCCAGCAGTTTTCACTGTAAAACCGAGTTGGAGCTAGTACCTCCCCATATATATGTATGGAGTGGAGTTTGCAACTGAAAAGAAAATTTGTGTTCCCAACAAGCTAGGTGAAGGACGGCTTTCACACACACTTATCTCTCGGAACTGAGCATGTGGAGAGACGTTCGTTCATCTAGCAGAAAGGGAACGGGTTGCAGGAGAAACTTTTACTCTGGTTTCTCAGTCTGTTTCCTAGTGCCGGTTTGAAGTTCCTGCAGTTTCACTGTAAAACCTGGTTGGAGCTAGTACCTCCCCATATATATGTAAGGAGTGAAATTTGCAACTGAAAAGAAACTTTGTGTTCCCAAAAAGCTAGGTGAAGTAAGGCTTTCACACACACATATCTCTCAGAACTGAGCATGTGTAGAGACGTTCGTTCATCTAGCACAAAGGGAACGGGTTGCAGGAGAAACTTTTACTCTGGTTTCTCAGTCTGTTTCCTAGTGCCGGTTTGAAGTTCCTGCAGTTTTCACTGTAAAACCGATTTGGAGCTAGTACCTACCCATATATATGTATGGAGTGGAGTTTGCAACTGAAAAGAAACTTTGTGTTCCCAACAAGCTAGATGAAGGACGGCTTTCACACACACTTATCTCTCAGAACTGAGCATGTGGAGAGACGTTCGTTCATCTAGCACAAAGTGAACGGGTTGCAGGAAAAACTTTTACTCTGGTTTCTCAGTCTGTTTCCTAGTGCCGGTTTGAAGTTCCTGCATTTTTCACTGTAAAAACGAGTTGGAGCTAGTACCTCCCCATATATATGTATGGAGTGGAGTTTGCAACTGAAAAGAAACTTTGTGTTCCCAACAAGCTAGGTGAAGGACAGCTTTCACACACACTTATCTCTCAGAACTGAGCATGTGGAGAGACGTTCGTTCATCTAGCACAAAAGGAACGGTTTGCAGGAGAAACTTTTACTCTGGTTTCTCAGTCTGTTTCCTAATGCCGGTTTGAAGTTCCAGCAGTTTTCACTGTAAAACCGAGTTGGAGCTAGTACCTCCCCATATATATGTATGGAGTGGAGTTTACAACTGAAAAGAAACTTTGTGTTCCAAACAAGCTAGGTGAAGGACGGCTTTCACACACACACATCTCTCAGAACTGAGCATGTGGAGAGACGTTCTTTCATCTAACAAAAAGGGAACGGGTTGCAGGAGAAACTTTTACTCTGGTTTCTCAGTCTGTTTCCTAGTGCCGGTTTGAAGTTCCTGCACTTTTCACTGTAAAACATGTTTGGAGCTAGTACCTCCCCATATATATGTATGGAGTGGAGTTTGCAACTGAAAAAAAATTTTGTGTTCCCAACAAGCTAGGTTAAGGACGGCTTTCACACACACTTATCTCTCAGAACTGAGCATGTGGAGAGACGTTCGTTCATCTAGCACAAAGGGAACGGGTTGCAGGAGAAACTTTTACTCTGGTTTCTCAGTCTGTTTCCTAGTGCCGGTTTGAATTTCCAGCAGTTTTCACTGTAAAACCGTGTTGGAGCTAGTTCCTCCCCATATATATGTATGGAGTGGAGTTTGCAACTGAAAAGAAAATTTGTGTTCCCAACAAGCTAGGTGAAGGACGGCTTTCAAACACACTTATCTCTCAGAACTGAGCATGTGGAGAGACGTTCGTTCATCTACCAGAAAGGGAACGGGTAGCAGGAGAAACTTTTACTCTGGTTTCTCAGTCTGTTTCCTAGTGCCGGTTTGAGGTTCCTGCAGTTTCCGCTGTAAAACCTGGTTGGAGCTAGTACCTCCCCATATATATGTAAGGAGTGCAGTTTGCAACTGAAAAGAAACTTTGTGTTCCCAAAAAGCTAGGTGAAGTATTGCTTTCACACACACATATCTCTCAGAACTGAGCATGTGGAGAGACGTTCGTTCATCTAGCAGAAAAGGAACGGGTTGCAGGAGAAACTTTTACTCTGGTTTCTCAGTCTGTTTCCTAGTGCCGGTTTGAAGTTCCTGCAGTTTTCACTGTAAAACCTGGTTGGAGCTAGTACCTCCCCATATATATGTATGGAGTGGAGTTTGCAACTGAAAAGAAACTTTGTGTTCCCAACAAGCTAGGTGAAGGACGGCTTTCACACACACTTATCTCTCAGAACTGAGCATGTGGAGAGACGTTCGTTCATCTAGCACAAAAGGAAAGGGTTGCAGGACAAACTTTTACTCTGGTTTCTCAGTCTGTTTCCTAGTGCCGGTTTGAAGTTCCTGCAGTTTTCACTGTAAAACCGAATTGGAGCTAGTACCTCCCCATATATATGTATGGAGTGGAGTTTACAACTGAAAAGAAACTTTGTGTTCCAAACAAGCTAGGTGAAGGACGGCTTTCACACACACACATCTCTCAGAACTGAGCATGTGGAGAGACGTTCTTTCATCTAACAAAAAGGGAACGGGTTGCAGGAGAAAATTTTACTCTGGTTTCTCAGTCTGTTTCCTAGTGCCGGTTTGAAGTTCCTGCAGTTTTCACTGTAAAACATGTTTGGAGCTAGTACCTCCCCATATATATGTATGGAGTGGAGTTTGCAACTGAAAAGAAGTTTTGTGTTCCCAACAAGCTTGGTTAAGGACGGCTTTCACACACACATATCTCTCAGAACTGAGCATGTGGAGAGACGTTCGTTCATCTAGCACAAAGGGAACGGGTTGCAGGAGAAACTTTTACTCTGGTTTCTCAGTCTGTTTCCTAGTGCCGGTTTGAAGTTCCAGCAGTTTTCACTGTAAAACCGATTTTGAGCTAGTACCTCCCCATATATATGTATGGAGTGGAGTTTGCAACTGAAAAGAAACTTTGTGTTCCCAAAAAGCTAGGTGAAGGACGGCTTTCACACACACACATCTCTCAGAACTGAGCATGTGGAGAGACCTTCGTTCATCTAGCACAAAGGGAACGGGTTGCAGGAGAAACTTTTACTCTGGTTTCTCAGTCTGTTTCCTAGTGCCGGTTTGAAGTTCCAGCAGTTTTCACTCTAAAACCGAGTTGGAGCTAGTACCTCCCCATATATATGTATGGAGTGGAGTTTGCAACTGAAAAGAAAATTTGTGTTCCCAACAAGCTAGGTGAAGGACGGCTTTCACACACACTTATCTCTCAGAACTGAGCATGTGGAGAGACGTTCGTTCATCTAGCAGAAAGGGAACGGGATGCAGGAGAAATTTTACTCTGGTTTCTCAGTCTGTTTCCTATTGCCGGTTTGAAGTTCCTGCAGTTTTCACTGTAAAACCGAGTTGGAGCTACTACCTCCCCATATATATGTATGGAGTGGAGTTTACAAATGAAAAGAAACTTTATGTTCCCAAAAAGCTAGGTGAAGGACGGCTTTCACACACACACATCTCTCAGAACTGAGCATGTGGAGAGACGTTCGTTCATCTAGCACAAAGGGAACGGTTTGCAGGAGAAACTTTTCTCTGGTTTCTCAGTCTGTTTCCTAGTGCCGGTATGAAGTTCCTGCAGTTTTCACTGTAAAACCTGGTTGGAGCTAGTACCTCCCCATATATATGTATGGAGTGGAGTTTGCAACTGAAAAGAAACTTTGTGTTCCCAAAAAGCTTGGTGAAGGACTGCTTTCAATCACACTTATCTCTCAGAACTGAGCATGTGGAGAGACGTTCGTTCATCTAGCAGAAAGGGAACGGGATGCAGGAGAAACTTTTACTCTGGTTTCTCAGTCTGTTTCCTAGTGCCGGTTTGAAGTTCCTGCATTTTTCACTGTAAAACCGAGTTGGAGCTAGTACCTCCCCATATATATGTATGGAGTGGAGTTTGCAACTGAAAAGAAACTTTGTGTTCCCAACAAGCTAGGTGAAGGAAGGCTTTCACACACACACATCTTTCAGAACTGAGCATTTGGAGAGTCGTTCGTTCATCTAGCACAAAGTGAACGGGTTGCAGGAGAAAATTTTACTCTGGTTTCTCAGTCTGTTTCCTAGTGCCGGTTTGAAGTTCCTGCTGTTTTCACTGTTAAACCGAGTTGGAGCTAGTACCTCCCCATATATATGTATGGAGTGCAGTTTGCAAATGAAAAGAAACTTTGTGTTCCCAACAAGCTAGGTGAAGGACGCCTTTCACACACAAACATCTTTCAGAACTGAGCATTTGGAGAGACGTTCGTTCATCTAGCAGAAAGGGAACGGTTTGCAGGAGAAAATTTTACTTTGGTTTCTCAGTCTGTTTCCTAGTGCCGGTTTGAATTTCCTGCAGTTTTCACTGTAAAACCTGGTTGGAGCTAGTACCTCCCCATATATATGTAAGGAGTGGAGTTTGCAACTGAAAAGAAACTTTGTGTTCCCAAAAAGCTAGGTAAAGTACGGCTTTCACACACACATATCTCTCAGAACTGAAAATGTGGAGAGACTTTCGTTCATCTAGCAGAAAAGGAACGGGTTGCAGGAGAAACTTTTACTCTGGTTTCTCAGTCTGTTTCCTAGTGCCGGTTTGAAGTTCCTGCAGTTTTCACTGTAAAACCGATTTGGAGCTAGTACCTCCCCATATATATGTATGGAGTGGAGTTTGCAACTGAAAAGAAACTTTGTGTTCCCAACAAGCTAGGTGAAGTACGGCTTTCACACACACTTATCTCTCAGAACTGAGCATGTGGATAGACGTTCGCTCATCTAGCACAAAGGGAACGGGTTGCAGGAGAAACTTTTACTCTGGTTTCTCAGTCTGTTTCCTAGTGCCGGTTTGATGTTCCTGCAGTTTTCACTGTAAAACCGAGTTGGAGCTAGTACCTCCCCATATATATGTATGGAGTGGAGTTTGCAACTGAAAAGAAACTTTGTGTTCCCAACATGCTAGGTGAAGGACGGCTTTCACACACACTTATCTCTCAAAACTGAGCATGTGGAGAGACGTTCGTTCATCTAGCACAAAGGGAACGGGTTGCAGGAGAAACTTTTACTCTGGTTTCTCAGTCTGTTTCCTAGTGCCGGTTCGAATTTCCTGCAGTTTTCACTGTAAAACCGAGTTGGAGCTATTACCTCCCCATATATATGTATGCAGTGGAGTTTGCAACTGAAAAGAAACTTTGTGTTCCCAACAAGCTAGGTGAAGGACGGCTTTCACACACACATATCTCTCAGAACTGAGCATGTGGAGAGACGTTCGTTCATCTAGCACAAAGGGAACGGGTTGCAGGAGAAACTTTACTGTGGTTTCTCAGTCTGTTTCCTAGTGCCGGTTTGAAGTTCCTGCAGTTTTCACTGTAAAACCTGGTTGGAGCTAGTACCTCCCCATATATATGTATGGAGTGGAGTTTGCAAATGAAAAGAAACTTGTGTTCCGAACAAGCTAGGTGAAGGACGGCTTTCACACACAAACATCTTTCAGAACTGAGCATTTGGAGAGACGTTCGTTCATCTAGCACAAAGGGAACGGGTTGCAGGAGAAAATTTTACTCTGGTTTCTCAGTCTGTTTCCTAGTGCCGGTTTGAAGTTCCTGCAATTTTCACTGTAAAACCTGGTTGGAGCTAGTACCTCCCCATATATATGTAAGGAGTGGAGTTTGCAACTGAAAAGAAACTTTGTGTTCCCAAAAAGCTAGGTGAAGTACGGCTTTCACACACACATATCTCTCAGAACTGAGCATGTGGAGAGACGTTCGTTCATCTAGCAGATAAGGAACGGGTTGCAGGAGAAACTTTTACTCTGGTTTCTCAGTCTGTTTCCTAGTGCCGTTTTGAAGTTCCTGCAGTTTTCTCTGTAAAACCGAGTTGGAGCTTGTACCTCCCCAATATATGTATGGAGTGGAGTTTGCAACTGAAAAGAAACTTTGTGTTCCCAACAAGCTAGGTGAAGGAGGGCTTTCACACAAACTTATCTCTCAGAACTGAGCATGTGGAGAGACGTTCATTCATCTAGCACAAAGGGAACGGGTTGCAGGAGAAACTTTTACTCTGGTTTCTCAGTCTGTTTCCTAGTGCCGGTTTGAAGTTCCTGCAGTTTTCACTGTAAAATCTGGTTGGAGCTAGTACCTCTCCATATATATGTATGGAGTGGAGTTTGCAACTGAAAAGAAAATTTTGTGTTCCCAACAAGCTAGGTGAAGGACGGCTTTCACACACACTTATATCTCAGAACTGAGCATGTGGAGAGACGTTCGTTCATCTAGCACAAAAGGAACGGGTTGCAGGAGAAACTTTTACTCTTGTTTCTCAGTCTGTTTCCTAGTGCCGGTTTGAAGTTCCTGCAGTTTTCACTGTAAAACCTGGTTGGTGCTAGTACCTCCCCATATATATCTATGGAGTGGAGTTTGCAACTGAAAAGAAACTTTGTGTTCCCAATAAGCTAGGTGAAGGACGGCTTTCACACACACTTATCTCTCAGAACTGAGCATGTGGAGAGACGTTCGTTCATCTAGCAGAAAGGGAACGGGTTGCAGGAGAAACTTTTACTCTGGTTTCTCAGTCTGTTTCCTAGTGCCGGTTTGAAGTTCCTGCAGTTTTCACTGTAAAACATGTTTGGAGCTAGTACCTCCCCATATATATGTATGGAGTGGAGTTTGCAACTGAAAAGAAATTTTGTGTTCCCAACAAGCTAGGTTAAGGACGGCTTTCACACACACTTATCTCTCAGAACTGAGCATGTGGAGAGACGTTCGTTCATCTAGCACAAAGGGAACGGGTTGCAGGAGAAACTTTTATTCTGGTTTCTCAGTCTGTTTCCTAGTGCCGGTTTGAAGTTCCTGCAGTTTTCACTGTAAAACCGAGTTGGAGCTAGTACCTCCCCATATATATGTATGGAGTGGAGTTTGCAACTGAAAAGAAACTTTGTGTTCCCAACAAGCTATGTGAAGGACGGCTTTCACACACACTTATCTCTCAGAACTGAGCATGTGGAGAGACGTTCTTTCATAGAGCACAAAATGAACGGGTTGCAGGAGTAAATTTTACTCTGGTTTCTCAGTCTGTTTCCTAGTGCCGGTTTGAAGTTCCAGCAGTTTTCACTGTAAAACCGAGTTGGAGCTAGTACCTCCCCATATATATGTATGGAGTGGAGTTTACAACAGAAAAGAAAGTTTGTGTTCCAAACAAGCTAGGTGAAGGACGGCTTTCACACACACTTATCTCTCAGAACTGAGCATGTGGAGAGACGTTCTTTCATCTAACAAAAAGGGAACGGGTTGCAGTAGAAACTTTTACTCTGGTTTCTCAGTCTGTTTCCTAGTGCCGGTTTGAAGTTCCTGCAGTTTTCACTGTAAAATCTGGTTGGAGCTATAACCTCCCCATATATATGTATGGAGTGGAGTTTGCAACTGAAAAGAAACTTTGTGTTCCCAACAAGTTAGGTGAAGGAAGGCTTTCACACACACTTATCTCTCAGAACTGAGCATGTGGAGAGACGTTCGTTCATCTAGCAGGAAGGGAACGGGATGCAGGAGAAATTTTACTCTGGTTTCTCAGTCTGTTTCCTATTGCCGGTTTGAAGTTCCAGCAGTTTTCACTGTAAAACCGAGTTGGAGCTACTACCTCCCCATATATATGGATGGAGTGGAGTTTACAAATGAAAAGAAACTTTATGTTCCCAAAAAGCTAGGTGAAGGACGGCTTTCACACACACACATCTCTCAGAACGGAGCATGTGGAGAGACGTTCGTTCATCTAGCACAAAGGGAACGGGTTGCAGGAGAAACTTTTACTCTGGTTTCTCAGTCTGTTTCCTAGTGCCGGTATGAAGTTCCTGCAGTTTTCACTGTAAAACCTGGTTGGAGCTAGTACCTCCCCATATATATGTATGGAGTGGAGTTTGCAACTGAAAAGAAACTTTGTGTTCCCAAAAAGCTTGGTGAAGGACTGCTTTCAATCACACTTATCTCTCAGAACAGAGCATGTGGAGAGACGTTCGTTCATCTAGCAGAAAGGGAACGGGTTGCAGGAGAAACTTTTACTCTGGTTTCTCAGTCTGTTTCCTAGTGCCGGTTTGAAGTTCCTGCAGTTTTCACTGTAAAACCGTGTTGGAGCTAGTACCTCCCCATATATATGTATGGAGTGGAGTTTGCAACTGAAAAGAAACTTTGTGTTCCCAACAAGCTAGGTGAAGGACGGCTTTCACACACACTTATCTCTCAGAACTGAGCATGTGGAGAGACATTCGTTCATCTAGCACAAAGGGAACGGGTTGCAGGAGAAACTTTTACTCTGGTTTCTCAGTGTGTTTCCTAGTGCCGATTTGAAGTTCCAGCAGTTTTCACTGTAAAACCGAGTTGGAGCTAGTACCTCCCCATATATATGTATGGAGTGGAGTTTGCAACTGAAAAGAAATTTTGTGTTCCCAACAATCTAGGTGAAGGACGGCTTTCACACACACACTTATCTCTCAGAACTGAGCATGTGGAGAGACGTTCGTTCATCTAGCACAAAGGGAACGGGTTGCAGGAGAAACTTTTACTCTGGTTTCTCAGTCTGTTTCCTAGTGCCGGTTTGAAGTTCCTGCAGTTTTCACTGTAAAACCGAGTTGGAGCTAGTACCTCCCCATATATATGTATGGAGTGGAGTTTGCAACTGAAAAGAAACTTTGTGTTTACAACAAGCTAGGTGAAGGACGGCTTTCACACACACTTATCTCTCAGAACTGAGCATGTGGAGAGACTTTCGTTCATCTAGCACAAAGGGAACGGGTTGCAGGAGAAACTTTTACTCTGGTTTCTCAGTTTGTTTCCTAGTGCCGGTTTGAAGTTCCTGCAGTTTTCACTGTAAAACCGATTTGGAGCTAGTACCTCCCCATATATATGTATGGAGTGGAGTTTGCAACTGAAAAGAAACTTTGTGTTCCCAACAAGCTATGTGAAGGACGGCTTTCACACGCACACAGCTTTCAGAACTGAGCGTGTGGAGAGACGTTCGTTCATCTAGCACAAAGGGAACGGGTTGCAGGAGAAACTTTTACTCTGGTTTCTCAGTCTGTTTCCTAGTGCCGGTTTGAAGTTCCTGCAGTTTTCACTGTAAAACCTGGTTGGAGCTAGTACCTCCCCATATATAAGTATGGAGTGGAGTTTGCAACTGAAAAGAAACTTTGTGTTCCCAACAAGCTAGGTGAAGGACGGCTTTCACACACACTTATCTCTCAGAACTGAGCATGTGGAGAGACGTTCGTTCATCTAGCAGAAAAGGAACGGGTTGCAGGAGAAACTTTTACTCTGGTTTCTCAGTCTGTTTCCTAGTGCCGGTTTGAAGTTCCTGCATTTTTCACTGTAAAACCGAGTTGGAGCTAGTACCTCCCCATATATATGTATGGATTGGAGTTTAAAAATTAAAAGAAACTTTATGTTCCCAAAAAGCTAGGTGAAGAACGGCTTTCACACACACACATCTCTCAGAAGTGAGCATGTGGAGAGCCGTTCCTTCATCTAGCAGAAAAGGAACGGGTTGCAGGAGAAACTTTTACTCTGGTTTCTCAGTCTGTTTCCTAGTGCCGGTTTGAAGTTCCTGCAGTTTTCACTGTAAAACCGAGTTGCAGCTAGTACCTCCCCATATATATGTATGGAGTGGAGTTTGCAACTGAAAAGAAACTTTGTGTTCCCAAGAAGATATGTGAAGGACGGCTTTCACACACACTTATCTCTCAGAACTGAGGATGTGGAGAGACGTTCGTTCATCTAGCACAAAGGGAACGGGTTGCAGTGGAAACATTTACTGTGGTTTCTCAGTCTGTTTCCTAGTGCCTGTTTGAAGTTCCTGCAGTTTTCACTGTAAAACCGATTTGGAGCTAGTACTTCCCCATATATATGTATGCAGTGGAGTTTGCAACTGAAAAGAAACTTTGTGTTCCCAACAAGCAAGGTGAAGGACGGCTTTCACACACACTTATCTCTCAGAACTGAGCATGTGGAGAGACGTTCGTTCATCTAGCACAAAGGGAACGGGTTGCAGGAGAAACTTTTACTCTGGTTTCTCAGTCTGTTTCCTAGTGCTGGTTTGAAGTTCCAGCAGTTTTCACTTTAAAACAGAGTTTGAGCTAGTACCTCAACATATATATGTATGGATTGGAGTTTACAAATGAAAAGAAACTTTATGTTCCCAAAAAGCTAGGTGAAGGACGGCTTTCACACACACACATCTCTCAGAACTGAGCATTTGGAGAGACGTTCGTTCATCTAGCAGAAAGGGAACGGGTTGCAGGAGAAAATTTTACTTTGGTTTCTCAGTCTGTTTCCTAGTGCCGGTTTGAATTTCCTGCAGTTTTCACTGTAAAACCTGGTTGGAGCTAGTACCTCCCCATATATATGTATGGAGTGGAGTTTGCAACTGAAAAGAAACTTTGTGTTCCCAAAAAGCTAGGTGAAGTACGCCTTTCACACACACATATCTCTCAGAACTGAGCATGTGGAGAGACGTTCGTTCATCTAGCAGAAAGGGAACGGGTTGCAGGAGAAACTTTTACTCTGGTTTCTCAGTCTGTTTCCTAGTGCCGGTTTGAAGTTCCTGCAGTTTTCACTGTAAAACATGTTTGGAGCTAGTACCTCCCCATATATATGTATGGAGTGGAGTTTGCAACTGAAAAGAAATATTGTGTTCCCAACAAGCTAGGTTAAGAACGGCTTTCACACACACTTATCTCTCAGAACTGAGCATGTGGAGAGACGTTCGTTCATCTAGCACAAAGGGAACGGGTTGAAGGAGAAACTTTTATTCTGGTTTCTCAGTCTGTTTCCTAGTGCCGGTTTGAAGTTCCTGCAGTTTTCACTGTAAAACCGAGTTGGAGCTAGTACCTCCCCATATATATATATGGAGTGGAGTTTGCAACTGAAAAGAAACTTTGTGTTCCCAACAAGCTAGGTGAAGGACGGCTTTGACACACACTTATCTCTCAGTACTGAGCATGTGGAGAGACGTTCGTTCATCTAGCACAAAAGGAACGGGTTGCAGGAGAAAATTTTACTCTGGTTTCTCAGTCTGTTTCCTAGTGCCGGTTTGAAGTTCCAGCAGTTTTCACTGTAAAACCGAGTTGGAGCTAGTACCTCCCCATATATATGTATGGAGTGGAGTTTACAACAGAAAAGAAACTTTGTGTTCCAAACAAGCTAGGTGAAGGACGGCTTTCACACACACACATCTCTCAGAACTGAGCATGTGGAGAGACGTTCTTTCATCTAACAAAAAGGGAACGGGTTGCAGGAGAAACTTTTACTCTGGTTTCTCAGTCTGTTTTCTAGTGCCGGTTTGAAGTTCCTGCAGTTTTCACTGTAAAACATGTTTGGAGCTAGTACCTCCCCATATATATGTATGGAGTGGAGTTTGCAACTGAAAAGAAATTTTGTGTTCCCAACAAGCTAGGTTAAGGACGGCTTTCACACACACTTATCTCTCAGAACTGAGCATGTGGAGAGACGTTCATTCATCTAGCACAAAAGGAACGTGTTACAGGAGAAACTTTTACTCTGGTTTCTCAGTCTGTTTCCTAGTGCCGGTTTGAAGTTCCTGCAGTTTTCACTGTAAAACCGAGTTGCAGCTAGTACCTCCCCATATATATGTATGGAGTGGAGTTTACAACATAAAAGAAACTTTGTGTTCCAAACAAGCTAGGTGAAGGACGGCTTTCACACACACACATCTCTCAGAACTGAGCATGTGGAGAGACGTTCTTTCATCTAACAAAAAGGGAACGGGATGCAGGAGAAACTTTTACTCTGGTTTCTCAGTCTGTTTCCTATTGCCGGTTTGAAGTTCCTGCAGTTTTCACTGTGAAACCGATTTGGAGCTAGTACCTCCCCATATATATTTATGGAGTGGAGTTTGCAACTGAAAAGAAACTTTGTGTTCCCAACAAGCTAGGTGAAGGACGGCTTTCACACACACTTATCTCTCAGAACTGAGCATGTGGAGAGACGTTCGTTCATCTAGCACAAAGGGAACGGGTTGCAGGAGAAACTATTACTCTGGTTTCTCAGTCTGTTTCCTAGTCCCGGTTTGAAGTTCCTGCAGTTTTCACTGTAAAACCGATTTGGAGCTAGTACCTCCCCATATATATGTATGGAGTGGATTTTGCAACTGAAAAGAAACTTTGTGTTCCCAACAAGCTAGGTGAAGGACGGCTTTCACACACACTTATCTCTCAGAACTGAGCATGTGTAGAGACGTTCGTTCATCTAGCACAAAAGGAACGGGTTGCAGGAGAAACTTTTACTCTGGTTTCTCAGTCTGTTTCCTAGTGCCGGTTTGAAGTTCCTGCAGTTTTCACTGTAAAACCGAGTTGGAGCTAGTACCTCCCCATATATATGTATGGAGTGGAGATTACAACATAAAAGAAACTTTGTGTTCCAAACAAGCTAGGTGAAGGACGGCTTTCACACACTCACATCTCTCAGAACTGAGCATGTGGAGAGACGTTCTTTCATCTAACAAAAAGGGAACGGGTTGCAGGAGAAACTTTTACTCTGGTTTCTCAGTCTGTTTCCTAGTGCCGGTTTGAAGTTCCTGCAGTTTTCACTGTAAAACCGATTTGGAGCTAGTACCTCCCCATATATATTTATGGAGTGGAGTTTGCAACTGAAAAGAAACTTTGTGTTCCCAACAAGCTAGGTGAAGGACGGCTTTCACACACACTTATCTCTCAGAACTGAGCATGTGGAGAGACGTTCGTTCATCTAGCACAAAGGGAACGGGTTGCAGGAGAAACTTTTACTCTGGTTTCTCAGTCTGTTTCCTAGTGCCGGTTTGAAGTTCCTGCAGTTTTCACTGTAAAACCGATTTGGAGCTTGTACCTCCCCATATATATGTATGGAGTGGAGTTTGCAACTGAAAAGAAACTTTGTGTTCCCAACAAGCTAGGTGAAGGACGGCTTTCACACACACACATCTTTCAGAACTGAGCATTTGGAGAGACGTTCGTTCATCTAGCACAAAGGGAACGGGTTGCAGGAGAAAATTTTACTCTGGTTTCTCAGTCTGTTTCCTAGTGCCGGTTTGAAGTTCCTGCTGTTTTCACTGTTAAACCGAGTTGGAGCTAGTACCTCCCCATATATATGTATGGAGTGGAGTTTGCAAATGAAAAGAAACTTTGTGTTCCCAACAAGCTAGGTGAAGGACGGCTTTCACACACAAACATCTTTCAGAACTGAGCATTTCGAGAGACGTTCGTTCATCTAGCAGAAAGTGAACGGGTTGCAGGAGAAAATTTTACTTTGGTTTCTCAGTCTGTTTCCTAGTGCCGGTTTGAATTTCCTGCAGTTTTCACTGTAAAACCTGGTTGGAGCTAGTACCTCCCCATATATATGTAAGGAGTGGAGTTTGCAACTGAAAAGAAACTTTGTGTTCCCAAAAACTAGGTGAAGTACGGCTTTCACACACACATATCTCTCAGAACTGAGCATGTGGAGAGACGTTCGTTCATCTAGCAGAAAAGGAACGGGTTGCAGGAGAAACTTTTACTCTGGTTTCTCAGTCTGTTTCCTAGTGCCGGTTTGAAGTTCCTGCAGTTTTCACTGTGAAACCGATTTGGAGCTAGTACCTCCCCATATATATGTATGGAGTGGAGTTTGCAACTGAAAAGAAACTTTGTGTTCCCAACAAGCTATGTGAAGTACGGCTTTTACACACACTTATCTCTCAGAATTGAGCATGTGGAGAGACGTTCGCTCATCTAGCACAAAGGGAACGGGTTGCAGGAGAAACTTTTACTCTGGTTTCTCAGTCTGTTTCCTAGTGCCGGTTTGATGTTCCTGCAGTTTTCAGTGTAAAACCGAGTTGGAGCTAGTACCTCCACATATATATGTATGGAGTGGAGTTTGCAACTGAAAAGAAACTTTGTGTTCCCAACATGCTAGTTGAAGGACGGCTTTCACACACACTTATCTCTCAGAACTGAGCATGTGGAGAGACGTTCGTTCATCTAGCACAAAGGGAACGGGTTGCAGGAGAAACTTTTACTCTGGTTTCTCAGTCTGTTTCCTAGTGCCGGTTCGAATTTCCTGCAGTTTTCACTGTAAAACCGAGTTGGAGCTAGTACCTCCCCATATATATGTATGGAGTGGAATTTGCAACTGAAAAGAAACTTTGTGTTCCCAACAAGCTAGGTGAAGGACGGCTTTCACACACACTTATCTCTCAGAACTGAGCATGTGGAGAGACGTTCGTTCATCTAGCACAAAGGGAACGGGTTGCAGGAGAAACTTTACTGTGGTTTCTCAGTCTGTTTCCTAGTGCAGGTTTGAAGTTCCTGCAGTTTTCACTGTAAAACCTGGTTGGAGCTAGTACCTCCCCATATATATGTATGGAGTGGAGTTTGCAAATGAAAAGAAACTTTGTGTTCCTAACAAGCTAGGTGAAGGACGGCTTTCACACACAAACATCTTTCAGAACTGAGCATTTGGAGAGACGTTCGTTCATCTAGCACAAAGGAACGGGTTGCAGGAGAAAATTTTACTCTGGTTTCTCAGTCTGTTTCCTAGTGCCGGTTTGAAGTTCCTGCAGTTTTCACTGTAAAACCTGGTTGGAGCTAGTACCTCCCCATATATATGTAAGGAGTGGAGTTTGCAACTGAAAAGAAACTTTGTGTTCCCAAAAAGCTAGGTGAAGTACGGCTTTCACACACACATATCTCTCAGAACTTAGCATGTGGAGAGACGTTCGTTCATCTAGCAGAAAAGGAACGAGTTGCAGGAGAAACTTTTACTCTGGTTTCTCAGTCTGTTTCCTAGTGCCGGTTTGAAGTTCCTGCAGTTTTCTCTGTAAAACCGAGTTGGAGCTTGTACCTCCCCAATATATGTATGGAGTGGAGTTTGCAACTGAAAAGAAACTTTGTGTTCCCAACAAGCTAGGTGAAGGAGGGCTTTCACACACACTTATCTCTCAGAACTGAGCATGTGGAGAGACGTTCGTTCATCTAGCACAAAGGGAACGGGTTGCAGGAGAAACTTTTACTCTGGTTTCTCAGTCTGTTTCCTAGTGCCGGTTTGAAGTTCCTGCAGTTTTCACTGTAAAATCTGGTTGGAGCTAGTACCTCCCCATATATATGTATGGAGTGGAGTTTGCAACTGAAAAGAAACTTTGTGTTCCCAACAAGCTAGGTGAAGAACGGCTTTCACACACACTTATCTCTCAAAACTGAGCATGTGGAGAGACGTTCGTTCATCTAGCACAAAGGGAACGGGTTGCAGGAGAAACTTTTACTCTTGTTTCTCAGTCTGTTTCCTAGTGCCGGTTTGAAGTTCCTGCAGTTTTCACTGGACAACCTGGTTGGAGCTAGTACCTCCCCATATATATGTATGGAATGGAGTTTGCAACTGAAAAGAAACTTTGTGTTCCCAACAAGCTAGGTGAAGGACGGCTTTCACACACACTTATCTCTCAGAACTGAGCATGAGGAGAGACGTTCGTTCATCTAGCAGAAAGGGAACGGGTTGCAGGAGAAACTTTTACTCTGGTTTCTCAGTCTGTTTCCTAGTGCCGGTTTGAAGTTCCTGCAGTTTTCTCTATAAAACCGAGTTGGAGCTAGTACCTCCCCATATATATGTATGGATTGGAGTTTACAACTGAAAAGAAACTTTGTGTTCCCAACAAGCTAGGTGAAGGACGGCTTTCACACACACTTATCTCTCAGAACTGAGCATGTGGAGAGACGTTCGTTCATCTAGCAGAAAGGGAACAGGTTGCAGGAGAAACTTTTACTCTGGTTTCTCAGTCTGTTTCCTAGTGCCGGTTTGAAGTTCCTGCAGTTTTCACTGTAAAACCGAGTTGGAGCTAGTACCTCCCCATATATATGTATGGAGTGGAGTTTGCAACTGAAAAGAAATTTTGTGTTCCCAAAAAGCTAGGTTAAGGACGGCTTTCACACACACTTATCTCTCAGAACTGAGCATGTGGAGAGACGTTCGTTCATCTAGCACAAAAGGAACGGGTTGCAGGAGAAACTTTTACTCTGGTTTCTCAGTCTGTTTCCTGGTGCCGTTTTGAAGTTCCAGCAGTTTTCACTATAAAACCGAGTTGGAGCTAGTACCTCCCCATATATATGTATGGATTGGAGTTTACAACTGAAAAGAAACTTTGTGTTCCCAACAAGCTAGGTGAAGGACGGCTTTCACACACACTTATCTCTCAGAACTGAGCATGTGGAGAGACGTTCTTTCATCTAACACAAAGGGAACGGGTTGCAGGAGAAACTTTTACTCTCGATTCTCAGTCTGTTTCCTAGTGCTGGTTTGAAGTTCCTGCAGTTTTCACTGTAAAACCGAGTTGGAGCTAGTACCTCCCAATATATATGTATGGATTGGAGTTTGCAACTGAAAAGAAACTTTGTGTTCCCAACAAGCTAGGTGAAGGACGGCTTTCACACACACTTATCTCTCAGAACTGAGCAGGTGGAGAGACTTTCGTTCATCTAGCACAAAAGGAACGGGTTGCAGGAGAAACTTTTACTCTGGTTTCTCAGTCTGTTTCCTAGTGCCGTTTTGAAGTTCCAGCAGTTTTCACTATAAAACCGAGTTGGAGCTAGTACCTCCCCATATATATTTATGGATTGGAGTTTACAACTGAAAAGAAACTTTGTGTTCCCAACAAGCTAGGTGAAGGACGGCTTTCACACACTCACATCTCTCAGAACTGAGCATGTGGAGTGACGTTCGTTCATCTAGCACAAAGGGAACAGGTTGCAGGAGAAACTTTTACTCTGGTTTCTCAGTCTGTTTCCTAGTGCCGGTTTGAAGTTCCTGCAGTTTTCACTGTAAAACCGAGTTGGAGCTAGTACCTCCCCATATATATGTATGGAGTGGAGTTTGCAACTGAAAAGAAACTTTGTGTTCCCAACAAGCTAGTTGAAGGACGGCTTTCACACACACTTATCTCTCAGAACTGAGCATGTGGAGAGACGTTCGTTCATCTAGCACAAAGGGAACGGGTTGCAGGAGAAATTTTACTCTAGTTTCTCAGTCTGTTTCCTAGTGCCGGTTTGAAGTTCCAGCAGTTTTCACTGTAAAACCGATTTGGAGCTAGTACCTCCCCATATATATGTATGGAGTGGAGTTTGCAACTGAAAAGAATCTTTGTGTTCCCAAAAAGCTAGGTGAAGGACGGCTTTCACACACACACATCTCTCAGAACTGAGCATGTGGAAAGACCTTCGTTCATCTAGCAGAAAGGGAACGGGTTGCAGGAAAACTTTTACTCTGGTTTCTCAGTCTGTTTCCTAGTGCCGGTTTGAAGTTCCTGCAGTTTTCACTGTAAAACCTGGTTGGAGCTAGTACCTCCCCATATATATATAAGGAGTGGAGTTTGCAACTGAAAAGAAACTTTGTGTTCCCAAAAAGCTAGGTGAAGTACGGCTTTCACACACACATATCTCTCTGAACTGAGCATGTGTAGAGACGTTCGTTCATCTAGCACAAAGGGAACGGGTTGCAGGAGAAACTTTTACTCTGGTTTCTCAGTCTGTTTCCTAGTGCCGGTTTGAAGTTCCTGCAGTTTTCACTGTAAAACCTGGTTGGAGCTAGTACCTCCCCATATATATGTATGGAGTGGAGTTTGCAACCGAAAAGAAACTTTGTGTTCCCAACAAGTTAGGTGAAGGACGGCTTTCACACACACTTATCTCTCAGAACTTAGCATGTGGAGAGACGTTCGTTCATCTAGCACAAAGGGAACGGGTTGCAGGGGAAATTTTTACTCTTGTTTCTCAGTCTGTTTCCTAGTGCCGGTTTGAAGATCCTGCAGTTTTCACTGTAAAACCTGGTTGGAGCTAGTACCTCCCCATATATATGTATGGAATGGAGTTTGCAACTGAAAAGGAACTTTGTGTTCCCAACAAGCTAGGTGAAGGACGGCTTTCACACACACTTATCTCTCAGAACTGAGCATGTGGAGAGACGTTCGTTCATCTAGCAGAAAGGGAACGGGTTGCAGGAGAAACTTTTACTCTGGTTTCTCAGTCTGTTTCCTAGTGCCGTTGTGAAGTTCCTGCAGTTTTCACTGTAAAATATGTTTGGAGCTAGTACCTCCCCATATATATGTATGGAGTGGAGTTTGCAACTGAAAAGAAATTTTGTGTTCCCAACAAGCTAGGTTAAGGACGGCTTTCACACACACTTATCTCTCAGAACTGAGCATGTGGAGAGACGTTCGTTCATCTAGCACAAAGGGAACGGGTTGCAGGAGAAACTTTTACTCTGGTTTCTCAGTCTGTTTCCTAGTGCCGGTTTGAAGTTCATGCAGTTTTCACTGTAAAAACGAGTTGGAGCTAGTACCTCCCCATATATATGTATGGAGTGGATTTTGCAACTGAAAAGAAACTTTGTGTTCCCAACAAGCTAGTTGAAGGACGGCTTTCACACACACTTATCTCTCAGAACTGAGCATGTGGAGAGACGTTCGTTCATCTAGCACAAAGGGAACGGGTTGCAGGAGAAATTTTACTCTAGTTTCTCAGTCTGTTTCCTAGTGCCGGTTTGAAGTTCCAGCAGTTTTCACTGTAAAACCGATTTGGAGCTAGTACCTCCCCATATATATGTATGGAGTGGAGTTTGCAACTGAAAAGAATCTTTGTGTTCCCAAAAAGCTAGGTGAAGGACGGCTTTCACACACACACATCTCTCAGAACTGAGCATGTGGAAAGACCTTCGTTCATCTAGCAGAAAGGGAATGGGTTGCAGGAAAACTTTTACTCTGGTTTCTCAGTCTGTTTCCTAGTGCCGGTTTGAAGTTCCTGCAGTTTTCACTGTAAAACCTGGTTGGAGCTAGTACCTCCCCATATATATATAAGGAGTGGAGTTTGCAACTGAAAAGAAACTTTGTGTTCCCAAAAAGCTAGGTGAAGTACGGCTTTCACACACACATATCTCTCTGAACTGAGCATGTGTAGAGACGTTCGTTCATCTAGCACAAAGGGAACGGGTTGCAGGAGAAACTTTTACTCTGGTTTCTCAGTCTGTTTCCTAGTGCCGGTTTGAAGTTCCTGCAGTTTTCACTGTAAAACCTGGTTGGAGCTAGTACCTCCCCATATATATGTATGGAGTGGAGTTTGCAACCGAAAAGAAACTTTGTGTTCCCAACAAGTTAGGTGAAGGACGGCTTTCACACACACTTATCTCTCAGAACTTAGCATGTGGAGAGACGTTCGTTCATCTAGCACAAAGGGAACGGGTTGCAGGGGAAATTTTTACTATTGTTTCTCAGTCTGTTTCCTAGTGCCGGTTTGAAGATCCTGCAGTTTTCACTGTAAAACCTGGTTGGAGCTAGTACCTCCCCATATATATGTATGGAATGGAGTTTGCAACTGAAAAGGAACTTTGTGTTCCCAACAAGCTAGGTGAAGGACGGCTTTCACACACACTTATCTCTCAGAACTGAGCATGTGGAGAGACGTTCGTTCATCTAGCAGAAAGGGAACGGGTTGCAGGAGAAACTTTTACTCTGGTTTCTCAGTCTGTTTCCTAGTGCCGTTGTGAAGTTCCTGCAGTTTTCACTGTAAAATATGTTTGGAGCTAGTACCTCCCCATATATATGTATGGAGTGGAGTTTGCAACTGAAAAGAAATTTTGTGTTCCCAACAAGCTAGGTTAAGGACGGCTTTCACACACACTTATCTCTCAGAACTGAGCATGTGGAGAGACGTTCGTTCATCTAGCACAAAGGGAACGGGTTGCAGGAGAAACTTTTACTCTGGTTTCTCAGTCTGTTTCCTAGTGCCGGTTTGAAGTTCATGCAGTTTTCACTGTAAAAACGAGTTGGAGCTAGTACCTCCCCATATATATGTATGGAGTGGATTTTGCAACTGAAAAGAAACTTTGTGTTCCCAACAAGCTAGGTGAAGGAAAGCTTTCACACACACTTATCTCTCAGAACTGAGCATGTGGAGAGACGTTCGTTCATCTAGCACAAAAGGAACGGGTTGCAGGAGAAACTTTTACTCTGCTTTCTCAGTCTGTTTCCTAGTGCCGGTTTGAAGTTCCAGCAGTTTTCACTGTAAAACCGAGTTGGAGCTAGTACCTCCCCATATATATGTATGGAGTGGAGTTTACAACTGAAAAGAAACTTTGTGTTCCCAACAAGCTAGGTGAAGGACGGCTTTCACACACACACATCTCTCAGAACTGAGCATGTGGAGAGACGTTCTTTCATCTAACAAAAAGGGAACGGGTTGCAGGAGAAACTTTTACTCTGGTTTCTCAGTCTGTTTCCTAGTGCCGGTTTGAAGTTCCTGCACTTTTCACTGTAAAACATGTTTGGAGCTAGTACCTCCCCATATATATGTATGGAGTGGAGTTTGCAACTGAAAAGTAATTTTGTGTTCCCAACAAGCTAGGTGAAGGACGGCTTTCACACATACACATCTCTCAGAACTGAGCATGTGGAGAGACGTTCTTTCATCTAACAAAAAGGGAACGGGTTGCAGGAGAAACTTTTACTCTGGTTTCTCAGTCTGTTTCCTAGTGCCGGTTTGAAGTTCCTGCACTTTTCACTGTAAAACATGTTTGGAGCTAGTACCTCCCCATATATATGTATGGAGTGGAGTTTGCAACTGAAAAGTAATTTTGTGTTCCCAACAAGCTAGGTGAAGGACGGCTTTCACACACACTTATCTCTCAGAACTGAGCATGTGGAGAGACGTTCGTTCATCTAGCACAAAATGAACGGGTTGCAGGAGAAACTTTTACTCTGGTTTCTCAGTCTGTTTCCTAGTGCCGGTTTGAAGTTCATGCAGTTTTCACTGTAAAAACGAGTTGGAGCTAGTACCTCCCCATATATATGTATGGAGTGGATTTTGCAACTGAAAAGAAACTTTGTGTTCCCAACAAGCTAGGTGAAGGAAAGCTTTCACACACACTTATCTCTCAGAACTGAGCATGTGGAGAGACGTTCGTTCATCTAGCACAAAAGGAACGGGTTGCAGGAGAAACTTTTACTCTGCTTTCTCAGTCTGTTTCCTAGTGCCGGTTTGAAGTTCCAGCAGTTTTCACTGTAAACCCGAGTTGGAGCTAGTACCTCCCCATATATATGTATGGAGTGGAGTTTACAACTGAAAAGAAACTTTGTGTTCCCAACAAGCTAGGTGAAGGACGGCTTTCACACACACACATCTCTCAGAACTGAGCATGTGGAGAGACGTTCTTTCATCTAACAAAAAGGGAACGGGTTGCAGGAGAAACTTTTACTCTGGTTTCTCAGTCTGTTTCCTAGTGCCGGTTTGAAGTTCCTGCACTTTTCACTGTAAAACATGTTTGGAGCTAGTACCTCCCCATATATATGTATGGAGTGGAGTTTGCAACTGAAAAGTAATTTTGTGTTCCCAACAAGCTAGGTGAAGGACGGCTTTCACACATACACATCTCTCAGAACTGAGCATGTGGAGAGACGTTCTTTCATCTAACAAAAAGGGAACGGGTTGCAGGAGAAACTTTTACTCTGGTTTCTCAGTCTGTTTCCTAGTGCCGGTTTGAAGTTCCTGCACTTTTCACTGTAAAACATGTTTGGAGCTAGTACCTCCCCATATATATGTATGGAGTGGAGTTTGCAACTGAAAAGTAATTTTGTGTTCCCAACAAGCTAGGTGAAGGACGGCTTTCACACACACTTATCTCTCAGAACTGAGCATGTGGAGAGACGTTCGTTCATCTAGCACAAAATGAACGGGTTGCAGGAGAAACTTTTACTCTGGTTTCTCAGTCTGTTTCCTAGTGCCGGTTTGAAGTTCCAGCAGTTTTCACTGTAAAACCGAGTTGGAGCTAGTACCTCCCCATATATATGTATGGAGTGGAGTTTGCAACTGAAAAGAAAATTTGTGTTCCCAACAAGCTAGGTGAAGGACGGCTTTCACACACACTTATCTCTCGGAACTGAGCATGTGGAGAGACGTTCGTTCATCTAGCAGAAAGGGAACGGGTTGCAGGAGAAACTTTTACTCTGGTTTCTCAGTCTGTTTCCTAGTGCCGGTTTGAAGTTCCTGCAGTTTCACTGTAAAACCTGGTTGGAGCTAGTACCTCCCCATATATATGTAAGGAGTGAAATTTGCAACTGAAAAGAAACTTTGTGTTCCCAAAAAGCTAGGTGAAGTAAGGCTTTCACACACACATATCTCTCAGAACTGAGCATGTGTAGAGACGTTCGTTCATCTAGCACAAAGGGAACGGGTTGCAGGAGAAACTTTTACTCTGGTTTCTCAGTCTGTTTCCTAGTGCCGGTTTGAAGTTCCTGCAGTTTTCACTGTAAAACCGATTTGGAGCTAGTACCTACCCATATATATGTATGGAGTGGAGTTTGCAACTGAAAAGAAACTTTGTGTTCCCAACAAGCTAGATGAAGGACGGCTTTCACACACACTTATCTCTCAGAACTGAGCATGTGGAGAGACGTTCGTTCATCTAGCACAAAGTGAACGGGTTGCAGGAAAAACTTTTACTCTGTTTTCTCAGTCTGTTTCCTAGTGCCGGTTTGAAGTTCCTGCATTTTTCACTGTAAAAACGAGTTGGAGCTAGTACCTCCCCATATATATGTATGGAGTGGAGTTTGCAACTGAAAAGAAACTTTGTGTTCCCAACAAGCTAGGTGAAGGACAGCTTTCACACACACTTATCTCTCAGAACTGAGCATGTGGAGAGACGTTCGTTCATCTAGCACAAAAGGAACGGTTTGCAGGAGAAACTTTTACTCTGGTTTCTCAGTCTGTTTCCTAATGCCGGTTTGAAGTTCCAGCAGTTTTCACTGTAAAACCGAGTTGGAGCTAGTACCTCCCCATATATATGTATGGAGTGGAGTTTACAACTGAAAAGAAACTTTGTGTTCCAAACAAGCTAGGTGAAGGACGGCTTTCACACACACACATCTCTCAGAACTGAGCATGTGGAGAGACGTTCTTTCATCTAACAAAAAGGGAATGGGTTGCAGGAGAAACTTTTACTCTGGTTTCTCAGTCTGTTTCCTAGTGCCGGTTTGAAGTTCCTGCACTTTTCACTGTAAAACATGTTTGGAGCTAGTACCTCCCCATATATATGTATGGAGTGGAGTTTGCAACTGAAAAAAAATTTTGTGTTCCCAACAAGCTAGGTTAAGGACGGCTTTCACACACACTTATCTCTCAGAACTGAGCATGTGGAGAGACGTTCGTTCATCTAGCACAAAGGGAACGGGTTGCAGGAGAAACTTTTACTCTGGTTTCTCAGTCTGTTTCCTAGTGCCGGTTTGAATTTCCAGCAGTTTTCACTGTAAAACCGTGTTGGAGCTAGTTCCTCCCCATATATATGTATGGAGTGGAGTTTGCAACTGAAAAGAAAATTTGTGTTCCCAACAAGCTAGGTGAAGGACGGCTTTCAAACACACTTATCTCTCAGAACTGAGCATGTGGAGAGACGTTCGTTCATCTACCAGAAAGGGAACGGGTAGCAGGAGAAACTTTTACTCTGGTTTCTCAGTCTGTTTCCTAGTGCCGGTTTGAGGTTCCTGCAGTTTCCGCTGTAAAACCTGGTTGGAGCTAGTACCTCCCCATATATATGTAAGGAGTGCAGTTTGCAACTGAAAAGAAACTTTGTGTTCCCAAAAAGCTAGGTGAAGTATTGCTTTCACACACACATATCTCTCAGAACTGAGCATGTGGAGAGACGTTCGTTCATCTAGCAGAAAAGGAACGGGTTGCAGGAGAAACTTTTACTCTGGTTTCTCAGTCTGTTTCCTAGTGCCGGTTTGAAGTTCCTGCAGTTTTCACTGTAAAACCTGGTTGGAGCTAGTACCTCCCCATATATATGTATGGAGTGGAGTTTGCAACTGAAAAGAAACTTTGTGTTCCCAACAAGCTAGGTGAAGGACGGCTTTCACACACACTTATCTCTCAGAACTGAGCATGTGGAGAGACGTTCGTTCATCTAGCACAAAAGGAAAGGGTTGCAGGACAAACTTTTACTCTGGTTTCTCAGTCTGTTTCCTAGTGCCGGTTTGAAGTTCCTGCAGTTTTCACTGTAAAACCGAATTGGAGCTAGTACCACCCCATATATATGTATGGAGTGGAGTTTACAACTGAAAAGAAACTTTGTGTTCCAAACAAGCTAGGTGAAGGACGGCTTTCACACACACACATCTCTCAGAACTGAGCATGTGGAGAGACGTTCTTTCATCTAACAAAAAGGGAACGGGTTGCAGGAGAAAATTTTACTCTGGTTTCTCAGTCTGTTTCCTAGTGCCGGTTTGAAGTTCCTGCAGTTTTCACTGTAAAACATGTTTGGAGCTAGTACCTCCCCATATATATGTATGGAGTGGAGTTTGCAACTGAAAAGAAGTTTTGTGTTCCCAACAAGCTTGGTTAAGGACGGCTTTCACACACACATATCTCTCAGAACTGAGCATGTGGAGAGACGTTCGTTCATCTAGCACAAAGGGAACGGGTTGCAGGAGAAACTTTTACTCTGGTTTCTCAGTCTGTTTCCTAGTGCCGGTTTGAAGTTCCAGCAGTTTTCACTGTAAAACCGATTTTGAGCTAGTACCTCCCCATATATATGTATGGAGTGGAGTTTGCAACTGAAAAGAAACTTTGTGTTCCCAAAAAGCTAGGTGAAGGACGGCTTTCACACACACACATCTCTCAGAACTGAGCATGTGGAGAGACCTTCGTTCATCTAGCACAAAGGGAACGGGTTGCAGGAGAAACTTTTACTCTGGTTTCTCAGTCTGTTTCCTAGTGCCGGTTTGAAGTTCCAGCAGTTTTCACTCTAAAACCGAGTTGGAGCTAGTACCTCCCCATATATATGTATGGAGTGGAGTTTGCAACTGAAAAGAAAATTTGTGTTCCCAACAAGCTAGGTGAAGGACGGCTTTCACACACACTTATCTCTCAGAACTGAGCATGTGGAGAGACGTTCGTTCATCTAGCAGAAAGGGAACGGGTTGCAGGAGAAACTTTTACTCTGGTTTCTCAGTCTGTTTCCTAGTGCCGGTTTGAAGTTCCTGCAGTTTTCACTGTAAAACCGATTTGGAGCTAGTACCTCCCCATATATATGTATGGAGTGGGGTTTGCAACTGAAAAGAAACTTTGTGTTCCCAACAAGCTAGGTGAAGGACGGCTTTCACACACACTTATCTCTCAGAACTGAGCATGTGGAGAGACGTTCGTTCATCTAGCACAAAGGGAACGGGTTGCAGGAGAAACTTTTACTCTGGTTTCTCAGTCTGTTTCCTAGTGCCGGTTTGAAGTTCCAGCAGTTTTCACTGTAAAACCGAGTTGGAGCTAGTACCTACCCATATATATGTATGGAGTGGAGTTTACAAATAAAAAGAAACTTTATGTTCCCAAAAAGCTAGGTGAAGGACGGCTTTCACACACACACATGTCTCAAAACTGAGCATGTGGAGAGACGTTCGTTCATCTAGCAAAAAGGGAACAGGTTGCAGGAGAAACTTTTACTCTGGTTTCTCAGTCTGTTTCCTAGTGCCGGTTTGAAGTTCCTGCAGTTTTCACTGTAAAACCTGGTTGGAGCTAGTACCTCCCCATATATATGTATGGAGTGGAGTTTGCAACTGAAAAGAAACTTTGTGTTCCCAACAAGCTAGGTGAAGAACGGCTTTCACACACACTTATCTCTCAGAACTGAGCATGTGGAGAGACGTTCGTTTATCTAGCAGAAAGGGAACGGGTAGCAGGAGAAGCTTTTACTCTGGTTTCTCAGTCTGTTTCCTAGTGCCGGTTTGAAGTTCCTGCAGCTTTCACTGTAAAACCTGGTTGGAGATAGTACCTCCCCATATATATGTATGGATTGGAGTTTGCAACTGAAAAGAAACTTTGAGTTCCCAACAAGCTAGGTGAAGGACGGCTTTCACACACACATATCTCTCAGAACTGAGCATGTGGAGAGACGTTCGTTCATCTAGCACAAAGGGAACGGGTTGCAGGAGAAACTTTTACTCTGGTTTCTCAGTCTGTTTCCTAGTGCCGGTTTGAAGTTCCAGCAGTTTTCACTGTAAAACCGAGTTGGAGCTAGTACCTCCCCATATATATGTATGGAGTGGAGTTTACAAATAAAAAGAAACTTTATGTTCCCAAAAAGCTAGGTGAAGGACGGCTTTCACACACACACATGTCTCAAAACTGAGCATATGGAGAGACGTTCGTTCATCTAGCACAAAGGGAAAAGGTTGCAGGAGAAACTTTTACTCTGGTTTCTCAGTCTGTTTCCTAGTGCCGGTTTGAAGTTCCTGCAGTTTTCACTGTAAAACCGATTTGGAGCTAGTACCTCCCCATATATATGTATGGAGTGGAGTTTGCAACTTAAAAGAAATTTTGTGTTCCCAAAAAGCTAGGTGAAAGACGGCTTTCACACACACTTATCTCTCAGAAATGAGCATGTGGACAGACGTTCGTTCATCTAGCACAATGGGAACGGGTTGCAGGAGAAACTTTTTCTCTGGTTTCTCAGTCTGTTTCCTAGTGCCGGTTTGAAGTTCCAGCAGTTTTCACTGTAAAACCGAGTTGGAGCTAGTACCTCCCCATATATACGTATGGAGTGGAGTTTGCTACTGAAAAGAAACATTGTGTTCCCAACAAGCTAGGTGAAGGACGGCTTTCACACACACTTATCTCTCAGAACTGAGCATGTGGAGAGACGTTCGTTCATCTAGCAGAAAGGGAACGTGTTGCAGGAGAAACTTTTACTCTGGTTTCTCAGTCTGTTTCCTAGTGCCGGTTTGATGTTCCTGCAGTTTTCACTGTAAAACCTGGTTGGAGCTATTACCTCCCCATATATATGTATGGAGTGGAGTTTGCAACTGAAAAGAAACTTTGTGTTCCCATCAAGTTAGGTGAAGGAAGGCTTTCACACACACTTATCTCTCAGAACTGAGCATGTGGAGAGACGTTCGTTCATCTAGCAGAAAGGGAACGGGTTGCAGGAGAAATTTTACTCTGGTTTCTCAGTCTGTTTCCTATTGCCGGTTTGAAGTTCCAGCAGTTTTCACTATTAAACCGAGTTGGAGCTACTACCTCCCCATATATATGTATGGAGTGGAGTTTACAAATGAAAAGAAACTTTATGTTCCCAAAAAGATAGGTGAAGGACGGCTTTCACACACACACATCTCTCAGAACTGAGCATGTGGAGAGACGTTCGTTCATCTAGCACAAAGGGAACAGGTTGCAGGAGAAACTTTTACTCTGGTTTCTCAGTCTGTTTCCTAGTGCCGGTATGAAGTTCCTGCAGTTTTCACTGTAATACCTGGTTGGAGCTAGTACCTCCCCATATATATGTATGGAGTGGAGTTTGCAACTGAAAAGAAACTTTGTGTTCCCAAAAAGCTTGGTGAAGGACTGCTTTCAATCACACTTATCTCTCAGAACTGAGCATGTGGAGAGACGTTCGTTCATCTAGCAGAAAGGGAACGGTTTGCAGGAGAAACTTTTACTCTGGTTTCTCAGTCTGTTTCCTAGTGCCGGTTTGAAGTTCCTGCAGTTTTCACTGTAAAACCGAGTTGGAGCTAGTACCTCCCCATATATATGTATGGAGTGGAGTTTGCAACTGAAAAGAAACTTTGTGTTCCCAACAAGCTAGGTGAAGGACGGCTTTCACACACACTTATCTCTCAGAACTGAGCATGTGGAGAGACGTTCGTTCATCTTGCACAAAGGGAACGGGTTGCAGGGGAAACTTTTGCTCTGGTTTCTCAGCCTGTTTCCTAGTGCCGGTTTGAAGTTCCAGCAGTTTTCACTGTAAAACCGAGTTGGAGCTAGTAAATCCCCATATATATGTATGGAGTGGAGTTTACAAATAAAAAGAAACTTTATGTTCCCAAAAAGCTAGGTGAAGGACGGCTTTCACACACACACATGTCTCAAAACTGAGCATATGGAGAGACGTTCGTTCATCTAGCACAAAGGGAACAGGTTGCAGGAGAAACTTTTACTCTGGTATCTCAGTCTGTTTCCTAGTGCCGGTTTGAAGTTCCTGCAGTTTTCACTGTAAAACCTGGTTGGAGCTAGTACCTCCCCATATATATGTATGGAGTGGAGTTTGCAACTGAAAAGAAACTTTGTGTTCCCAACAAGCTAGGTGAAGGACGGCTTTCACACACACTTATCTCTCAGAACTGAGCATGTGGAGAGACGTTCGTTCATCTAGCACAAAGGGAACGGGTTGCAGGACAAACTTTTACTCTGGTTTCTCAGTCTGTTTCCTAGTGCCGTTTTGAAGTTCCTGCAGTTTTCACTGTAAAACCGATTTGGAGCTAGTACCTCCCCATATATATGTATGGATTGGAGTTTACAACTTAAAAGAAACTTTGTGTTCCCAAAAAGCTAGGTGAAGGACAGCTTTCACACACACACATCTCTCAGAACTGAGCATGTGGAGAGACGTTCGTTCATCTAGCACAAAGGGAACAGGTTGCAGGAGAAACTTTTACTCTGGTTTCTCAGTCTGTTTCCTAGTGCCGGTATGAAGTTCCTGCAGTTTTCACTGTAAAACCTGGTTGGAGCTAGTACCTCCCCATATATATGTATGGAGTGGAGTTTGCAACTGAAAAGAAACTTTGTGTTCCCAAAACGCTTGGTGAAGGACTGCTTTCAATCACACTTATCTCTCAGAACTGAGCATGTGGAGAGACGTTCGTTCATCTAGCAGGAAGGGAACGGGTTGCAGGAGAAACTTTTACTCTGTTTTCTCAGTCTGTTTCCTAGTGCCGGTTTGATGTTCCTGCAGTTTTCACTGTAAAACCGATTTGGAGCTAGTACCTCCCCATATATATGTATGGAGTGGAGTTTGCAACTGAAAAGAAACTTTGTGTTCCCAACAAGCTAGGTGAAGGACGGCTTTCACACACACTTATCTCTCAGAACTGAGCATGTGGAGAGACGTTCGTTCATCTAGCACAAAGGGAACGGGTTGCAGGAGAAACTTTTACTCTGGTTTCTCAGTCTGTTTCCTAGTGCCGGTTTGAAGTTCCAGCAGTTTTCACTGTAAAACCGAGTTGGAGCTAGTACCTCCCCATATATATGTATGGAGTGGAGTTTGCAACTGAAAAGAAACTTTGTGTTCCCAACAAGATAGGTGAAGGACGGCTTTCACACACACTTATCTCTCAGAACTGAGTATGTGGAGAGACGTTCGTTCATCTAGCACAAAGGGAACGGGTTGCAGGATAAACTTTTACTCTGGTTTCTCAGTTTGTTTCCTAGTGCCGGTTTGAAGTTCCTGCAGTTTTCACTGTAAAACCGAGTTGGAGCTAGTACCTCCCCATATATATGTATGGAGTGGAGTTTGCAACTGAAAAGAAACTTTGTGTTCCCAACAAGCTAGGTGAAGGACGGCTTTCACACGCACACATCTTTCAGAACAGAGCGTGTGGAGAGACGTTCGTTCATCTAGCAGAAATGGAACGGGTTGCAGGAGAAAATTTTACTCTGGTTTCTCAGTCTGTTTCCTAGTGCCGGTTTGAAGTTCCAGCATTTTTCACTGTAAAATCGAGTTGGAGCTAGTACCTCCCCATATATATGTATGGAGTGGAGTTTGCAAATGAAAAGAAACTTTGTGTTCCCAACAATCTAGATGAAGGACGGCTTTCACACACACTTATCTCTCAGAACTGAGCATGTGGAGAGACGTTCGTTCATCTAGCACAAAGGGAACAAGTTGCAGGAGAAACTTTTACTCTGGTTTTTCATTCTGTTTCCTAAGGCCGGTTTGAAGTTCCTGCAGTTTTCACTGTAAAACCTGGTTGGAGCTAGTACCACCCCATATATATTTATGGAGTGGAGTTTGCAACTGAAAAGAAACTTTGTGTTCCCAACAAGCTAGGTGAAGGACGGCTTTCACACACACTTATCTCTCAGAACTGAGCATGTGGAGAGACGTTCGTTCATCTAGCAGAAAGGGAACGGGTTGCAGGAGAAACTTTTACTCTGGTTTCTCAGTCTGTTTCCTAGTGCCGGTTTGAAGTTCCTGCATTTTTCACTGTAAAACCGAGTTGGAGCTAATACCTCCCCATATATATGTATGGAGTGGAGTTTACAAATGAAAAGAAACTTTATGTTCCCAAAAAGCTAGGTGAAGAACGGCTTTCACACACACACATCTCTCAGAAGTGAGCATGTGGAGAGCCGTTCGTTCATCTAGCAGAAAGGGAACGGGTTGCAGGAGAAACTTTTACTCTGGTTTCTCAGTCTGTTTCCTAAGGCCGGTTTGAAGTTCCTGCAGTTTTCAATGTAAAACTGTGTTGCAGCTAGTACCTCCCCATATATATGTATGGAGTGGAGTTTGCAACTGAAAAGAAACTTTGTGTTCCCAACAAGCTAGGTGAAGGACGGCTTTCACACACACTTATCTCTCAGAACTGAGCATGTGGAGAGACGTTCGTTCATCTAGCACAAAGGGAACGGGTTGCAGGAGAAACTTTTACTCTGGTTTCTCAGTCTGTTTCCTAGTGCCGGTTTGAAGTTCCAGCAGTTTTCACTGTAAAACCGAGTTGGAGCTAGTACCTCCCCATATATATGTATGGAGTGGAGTTTGCAACTGAAAAGAAACTTTGTGTTCCCAACAAGATAGGTGAAGGACGGCTTTCACACACACTTATCTCTCAGAACTGAGTATGTGGAGAGACGTTCGTTCATCTAGCACAAAGGGAACGGGTTGCAGGATAAACTTTTACTCTGGTTTCTCAGTTTGTTTCCTAGTGCCGGTTTGAAGTTCCTGCAGTTTTCACTGTAAAACCGAGTTGGAGCTAGTACCTCCCCATATATATGTATGGAGTGGAGTTTGCAACTGAAAAGAAACTTTGTGTTCCCAACAAGCTAGGTGAAGGACGGCTTTCACACGCACACATCTTTCAGAACAGAGCGTGTGGAGAGACGTTCGTTCATCTAGCAGAAATGGAACGGGTTGCAGGAGAAAATTTTACTCTGGTTTCTCAGTCTGTTTCCTAGTGCCGGTTTGAAGTTCCAGCATTTTTCACTGTAAAATCGAGTTGGAGCTAGTACCTCCCCATATATATGTATGGAGTGGAGTTTGCAAATGAAAAGAAACTTTGTGTTCCCAACAATCTAGATGAAGGACGGCTTTCACACACACTTATCTCTCAGAACTGAGCATGTGGAGAGACGTTCGTTCATCTAGCACAAAGGGAACAAGTTGCAGGAGAAACTTTTACTCTGGTTTTTCATTCTGTTTCCTAAGGCCGGTTTGAAGTTCCTGCAGTTTTCACTGTAAAACCTGGTTGGAGCTAGTACCACCCCATATATATTTATGGAGTGGAGTTTGCAACTGAAAAGAAACTTTGTGTTCCCAACAAGCTAGGTGAAGGACGGCTTTCACACACACTTATCTCTCAGAACTGAGCATGTGGAGAGACGTTCGTTCATCTAGCAGAAAGGGAACGGGTTGCAGGAGAAACTTTTACTCTGGTTTCTCAGTCTGTTTCCTAGTGCCGGTTTGAAGTTCCTGCATTTTTCACTGTAAAACCGAGTTGGAGCTAATACCTCCCCATATATATGTATGGAGTGGAGTTTACAAATGAAAAGAAACTTTATGTTCCCAAAAAGCTAGGTGAAGAACGGCTTTCACACACACACATCTCTCAGAAGTGAGCATGTGGAGAGCCGTTCGTTCATCTAGCAGAAAGGGAACGGGTTGCAGGAGAAACTTTTACTCTGGTTTCTCAGTCTGTTTCCTAAGGCCGGTTTGAAGTTCCTGCAGTTTTCAATGTAAAACTGTGTTGCAGCTAGTACCTCCCCATATATATGTATGGAGTGGAGTTTGCAACTGAAAAGAAACTTTGTGTTCCCAACAAGATAGGTGAAGGACGGCTTTCACACACACTTATCTCTCAGAACTGAGGATGTGGAGAGACGTTCGTTCATCTAGCACAAATGGAACAGGTTGCAGTGTAAACATTTACTGTGGTTTCTCAGTCTGTTTCCTAGTGCCTGTTTGAAGTTCCTGCAGTTTTCACTGTAAAACCGATTTGGAGCAAGTACCTCCCCATATATATGTATGGAGTGGAGTTTGCAACTGAAAAGAAACTTTGTGTTCCCAACAAGCAAGGTGAAGGACGGCTTTCACACACACTTATCTCTCAGAACTGAGCATGTGGAGAGACGTTCGTTCATCTAGCACAAATGGAACGGGTTGCAGGAGAAACTTTTACTCTGGTTTCTCAGTCTGTTTCCTAGTGCCGGTTTGATGTTCCTGCAGTTTTCATTGTAAAACCTGGTTGGAGCTAGTACCTCCCCATATATATGTATGGAGTGGAGTTTGAAACTGAAAAGAAACTTTGTGTTCCCAACAAGCTAGGTGAAGGACGGCTTTCACACACACTTATCTCTCAGAACTGAGCATGTGGAGAGACGTTCGTTCATCTAGCACAAAGGGAACGGGTTGCAGGAGAAACTTTTACTCTGGTTTCTCAGTCTGTTTCCTAGTGCCGGTTTGAAGTTCCAGCAGTTTTCACTGTAAAACCGAGTTGGAGCTAGTACCTCCCCATATATATGTATGGAGTGGAGTTTGCAACTGAAAAGAAACTTTGTGTTCCCAACAAGCTAGGTGAAGGACGGCTTTCACACACACACTTATCTCTCAGAACTGAGCATGTGGAGAGACGTTCGTTCATCTAGCAGAAAGGGAACGGGTTGCAGGAGAAACTTTTACTCTGGTTTCTCAGTCTGTTTCCTAGTGCCGGTTTGAAGTTCCTGCATTTTTCACTGTAAAACCGAGTTGGAGGTAGTACCTCCCCATATATATGTATGGAGTGGAGTTTGCAACTGAAAAGAAACTTTGTGTTCCCAACAAGATAGGTGAAGGACGGCTTTCACACACACTTATCTCTCAGAACTGAGTATGTGGAGAGACGTTCGTTCATCTAGCACAAAGGGAACAAGTTGCAGGAGAAACTTTTACTCTGGTTTTTCATTCTGTTTCCTAAGGCCGGTTTGAAGTTCCTGCAGTTTTCACTGTAAAACCTGGTTGGAGCTAGTACCTCCCCATATATATTTATGGAGTGGAGTTTGCAACTGAAAAGAAACTTTGTGTTCCCAACAAGCTAGGTGAAGGACGGCTTTCACACACACTTATCTCTCAGAACTGAGCATGTGGAGAGACGTTCGTTCATCTAGCAGAAAGGGAACGGGTTGCAGGAGAAACTTTTACTCTGGTTTCTCAGTCTGTTTCCTAGTGCCGGTTTGAAGTTCCTGCATTTTTCACTGTAAAACCGAGTTGGAGCTAATACCTCCCCATATATATGTATGGAGTGGAGTTTACAAATGAAAAGAAACTTTATGTTCCCAAAAAGCTAGGTGAAGAACGGCTTTCACACACACACATCTCTCAGAAGTGAGCATGTGGAGAGCCTTTCGTTCATCTAGCAGAAAGGGAACGGGTTGCAGGAGAAACTTTTACTCTGGTTTCTCAGTCTGTTTCCTAAGGCCGGTTTGAAGTTCCTGCAGTTTTCAATGTAAAACTGTGTTGCAGCTAGTACCTCCCCATATATATGTATGGAGTGGAGTTTGCAACTGAAAAGAAACTTTGTGTTCCCAACAAGCAAGGTGAAGGACGGCTTTCACACACACTTATCTCTCAGAACTGAGCATGTGGAGAGACGTTCGTTCATCTAGCACAAATGGAACGGGTTGCAGGAGAAACTTTTACTCTGGTTTCTCAGTCTGTTTCCTAGTGCCGGTTTGAAGTTCCAGCAGTTTTCACTGTAAAACAGAGTTGGAGCTAGTACCTCCCCATATATATGTATGGAGTGGAGTTTACAAATGAAAAGAAACTTTATGTTCCCAAAAAGCTAGGTGAAGGACGGCTTTCACACACACACATCTCTCAGAACTGAGCATGTGGAGAGACGTTCGTTCATCTAGCACAAAGGGAACAGGTTGCAGGAGAAACTTTTACTCTGTTTTCTCAGTCTGTTTCCTAGTGCCGGTTTGATGTTCCTGCAGTTTTCATTGTAAAACCTGTTTGGAGCTAGTACCTCCACATATATATGTATGGAGTGGAGTTTAGAAATGAAAAGAAACTTTATGTTCCCAAAAAGCTAGGTGAAGGACGGCTTTCACACAAAAACATCTCTCAGAACTGAGCATGTGGAGAGACGTTCGTTCATCTAGCACAAAGGGAACAGGTTGCAGGAGAAACTTTTACTATGGATTCTCAGTCTGCTTCCAAGTGCCGTTTTGAAGTTCCTGCAGTTTTCACTGTAAAACCTGGTTGGTGCTAGTACCTCCCCATATATATGTATGGAGTGGAGTTTGCAACTGAAAAGAAACTTTGTGTTCCCAACAAGCTAGGTGAAGGACGGCTTTCACACACACTTATCTCTCAGAACTGAGCATGTGGAGAGACGTTCGTTCATCTAGCAGAATGTGAACGGGTTGCAGGAGAAACTTTTACTCTGGATTCTCAGTCTGTTTCCTAGTGCCGGTTTGAAGTTCCTGCAGTTTTCACTGTAAAACCGAGTTGCAGCTAGTACCTCCCCATATATATATGTATGGAGTGGAGTTTGCAACTGAAAAAAAACTTTGTGTTCCCAACAAGCTTGGTGAAGGACGGCTTTCACACACACCTTTCTCTCAGAACTGAGCATGTGGAGAGACGTTCGTTCATCTAGCACAAATGGAACGGGTTGCAGGAGAAACTTTTACTCTTGTTTCTCAGTCTGTTTCCTAGTGCCGGTTTGAAGTTCCTGCATTTTTCACTGTAAAACCGAGTTGGAGCTAGTACCTCCCCATATATATGTATGAAGTGGAGTTTGCAACTGAAAAGAAACTTTGTGTTCCCAACAAGCTAGGTGAAGGACGGCTTTCACACACACTTATCTCTCAGAACTGAGCATGTGGAGAGACGTTCGTTCATCTAGCACAAAGGGAACGGGTTGCAGTAGAAAGTTTTACTGTTGTTTCTCAGTCTGTTTCCTAGTGCCGGTTTGGAGTTCCTGCAGTTTTCACTGTAAAACCGATTTGTAGCTTGTACCTCCCCATATATGTGTATGGAGTGGAGTTTGCAACTTAAAAGAAACTTTGTGTTCCCAACACGCTAGGTGAAGGACGGCTTTCACACACACACATCTTTCAGAACTGAGCATGTGGAGAGACGTTCGTTCATCTAGCACAAAAGGAACGGGTTGCAGGAGAAACTTTTACTCTTGTTTCCCAGTCTGTTTTCTAGTGCCGGTTTGAAGTTCCTGCAGTTTTCACTGTAAAACCGAGTTGGAGCTAGTACCTCCCCATATATATGTATGGAGTGAAGTTTGTAACTGAAAAGAAACTTTGTGTTCCCAAAAAGCTAGTTGAAGGACGGCTTTCACACACACTTATCTCTCAGAACTGAGCATGTGGAGAGACGTTCGTTCATCTAGCACATAGGAAACGGGTTGCAGGAGAAACTTTTACTCTGGTTTCTCTGTCTGTTTCCTAGTGCTGGTATGAAGTTCCTGCAGTTTTCACTGTAAAACCGAGTTGGAGCTAGTACCTCCCCATATATATGTATGGAGTGGAGTTTGAAACTGAAAAGAAACTTTGTGTTCCCAACAAGCAAGATGAAGGACGGCTTTCACACACACTTATCTCTCAGAACTGAGCATGTGGAGAGACGATCGTTCATCCAGCACAAGGGGAACGGGTTGCAGGAGAAACTTTTACTCTGGTTTCTCAGTCTGTTTCCTAGTGCCGGTTTGAAGTTCCCGCAGATTTCAGTGTAAAACCGAGTTGGAGCTAGTACCTCCCCATATATATTTATGGAGTGGAGTTTGCAACTGAAAAGAAACTTTGTGTTCCCAACAAGCTAGGTGAAGCACGGCTTTCACACACACTTATCTCTCAGAACTGAGCATGTGGAGAGACGTTCACTCATCTAGCACAAAGGGAACGGATTGCAGCAGAAACTTTTACTGTGGTTTCTCAGTCTGTTTCCTAGTGCCGGTTTGAAGTTCCTGCAGTTTTCACTGTAAAACCGAGTTGGAGCTAGTACCTCCCCATATATATGTATGGAGTGGAGATTGCAACTGAAAAGAAACTTTGTGTTCCCAACAAGCTAGGTGAAGGACGGCTTTCACACACACTTATCTCTCAGAACTGAGCATGTGGAGAGACGTTCGTTCATCTAGCACAAAGGGAACGGGTTGCAGTAGAAAGTTTTACTGTTGTTTCTCAGTCTGTTTCCTAGTGCCGGTTTGGAGTTCCTGCAGTTTTCACTGTAAAACCGATTTGGAGCTTTTACCTCCCCATATATATGTATGGAGTGGAGTTTGCAACTGAAAAGAATCTTTGTGTTCCCAACAAGCTAGGTTAAAGACGGCTTTCACACACACACATCTTTCAGAACTGAGCATGTGGAGAGACGTTCGTTCATCTAGCACAAAGGGAACGGTTTGCAGGAGAAACTTTTACTCTTGTTTCTCAGTCTGTTTTCTAGTGCCGGTTTGAAGTTCCTGCACTTTTCACTGTAAAACCGAGTTGGAGCTAGTACCTCCCCGTATATATGTATGGAGTGGAGTTTGTAACTGAAAAGAAACTTTGTGTTCCCAACAAGCTAGTTGAAGGACGGCTTTCACACACACTTATCTCTCAGAACTGAGCATGTGGAGAGACGATCGTTCATCAAGCACATAGGAAACGGGTTGCAGGAGAAACTTTTACTCTGGTTTCTCAGTCTGTTTCCTAGTGCCGGTTTGAAGTTCCTGCAGTTTTCACTGTAAAACCGAGTTGGAGCTAGTACCTCCCCATATATATGTATGGATTGGAGTTTGCAACTGAAAAGAAACTTTGTGTTCCCAACAAGCTAGGTGAAGGACGGCTTTCACACACACTTATCTCTCAGAACTGAGCATGTGGAGAGACGTTCGTTCATCTAGCACAAAGGGAACGGGTTGCAGCAGAAACTTTTACTGTGGTTTCTCAGTCTGTTTCCTAGTGCCGGTTTGAAGTTCCAGCATTTTTCACTGTAAAACCGAGTTGGAGCTAGTACCTCCCCATATATATTTATGGAGTGGAGTTTGCAACTGAAAAGAAACTTTGTGTTCCCAACAAGCTAGGTGAAGGACGGCTTTCACACACACACATCTTTCAGAACTGAGCATTTGGTGAGACGTTCGTTCATCTAGCACAAAGGGAACGGGTTGCAGGAGAAACTTTTACTTTGGTTTCTCAGTCTGTTTCCTAGTGCCGGTTTGAAGATCCTGCAGTTTTCACTGTAAAACCGAGTTGGAGCTAGTACCTCCCCATATATATGTATGGAGTGGAGTTTGCAACTGAAAAGAAACTTTGTATTCCCAACAATATATGTGAAGGACGGCTTTCACACACACACATCTTTCAGAACTGAGCATTTGGAGAGACGTTAGTTCATCTAGGACAAAGGGAACGGGTTGCAGGGGAAAATTTTTCTCTGTTTTCTCAGTCTGTTTCCTAGTGCCGGTTTGAAGTTCCAGCAATTTTCACTGTAAAACCGAGTTGGAGCTAGTACCTCCTCATATATATGTATGGAGTGGAGTCTGCAACTGAAAAGAAACTTTGTGTTCCCAACAATCTAGGTGAAGGACGGCTTTCACACACACTTATCTCTCAGAACTGAGCATGTGGAGAGACGTTCGTTCATCTAGCACAAAGGGAACGGGTTGCAGGAGAAACTTTTACTCTGGTTTCTCAGTCTGTTTCCTAGTGCCGGTTTGAAGTTCCTGTAGTTTTCACTGTAAAACCGAGTTGGAGCTAGTAACTCCCCATATATATGTATGGAGTGGTTTTTGCAACTGAAAAGAAACTTTGTGTTCCCAACAAGCTAGGTGAAGCACGGCTTTCACACACACTTATCTCTCAGAACTGAGCATGTGGAGAGACGTTCACTCATCTAGCACAAAGGGAACGGATTGCAGCAGAAACTTTTACTGTGGTTTCTCAGTCTGTTTCCTAGTGCCGGTTTGAAGTTCCTGCAGTTTTCACTGTAAAACCGAGTTGGAGCTAGTACCTCCCCATATATATGTATGGAGTGGAGATTGCAACTGAAAAGAAACTTTGTGTTCCCAACAAGCTAGGTGAAGGACGGCTTTCACACACACTTATCTCTCAGAACTGAGCATGTGGAGAGACGTTCGTTCATCTAGCACAAAGGGAACGGGTTGCAGTAGAAAGTTTTACTGTTGTTTCTCAGTCTGTTTCCTAGTGCCGGTTTGGAGTTCCTGCAGTTTTCACTGTAAAACCGATTTGGAGCTTGTACCTCCCCATATATATGTATGGAGTGGAGTTTGCAACTGAAAAGCATCTTTGTGTTCCCAACAAGCTAGGTGAAAGACGGCTTTCACACACACACATCTTTCAGAACTGAGCATGTGGAGAGACGTTCGTTCATCTAGCACAAAGGGAACGGTTTGCAGGAGAAACTTTTACTCTTGTTTCTCAGTCTGTTTTCTAGTGCCGGTTTGAAGTTCCTGCACTTTTCACTGTAAAACCGAGTTGGAGCTAGTACCTCCCCGTATATATGTATGGAGTGGAGTTTGTAACTGAAAAGAAACTTTGTGTTCCCAACAAGCTAGTTGAAGGACGGCTTTCACACACACTTATCTCTCAGAACTGAGCATGTGGAGAGACGTTCGTTCATCAAGCACATAGGAAACGGGTTGCAGTAGAAACTTTTACTGTGGTTTCTCAGTCTGTTTCCTAGTGCCGGTTTGAAGTTCCTGCAGTTTTCACTGTAAAACCGAGTTGGAGCTAGTACCTCCCCATATATATGTATGGAGTGGAGTTTGCAACTGAAAAGAAACTTTGTGTTCCCAACAACCTAGGTGAAGGACGGCTTTCACACACACTTATCTCTCAGAACTGAGCATGTGGAGAGACGTTCGTTCATCTAGCACAAAGGGAACGGGTTGCAGCAGAAACTTTTACTGTGGTTTCTCAGTCTGTTTCCTAGTGCCGGTTTGAAGTTCCAGCATTTTTCACTGTAAAACCGAGTTGGAGCTAGTACCTCCCCATATATATTTATGGAGTGGAGTTTGCAACTGAAAAGAAACTTTGTGTTCCCAACAAGCTAGGTGAAGGACGGCTTTCACACACACACATCTTTCAGAACTGAGCATTTGGAGAGACGTTCGTTCATCTAGCACAAAGGGAACGGGTTGCAGGTGAAACTTTTACTCTGGTTTCTCAGTCTGTTTCCTAGTGCCGGTTTGAAGATCCTGCAGTTTTCACTGTAAAACCGATTTGGTGCTAGTACCTCCCCATATATATGTATGGAATGGAGTTTGCAACTGAAAAGAAACTTTGTATTCCCAACAATATATGTGAAGGACGGCTTTCACACACACACATCTTTCAGAACTGAGCATTTGGAGAGACGTTAGTTCATCTAGGACAAAGGGAACGGGTTGCAGGGGAAAATTTTTCTCTGGTTTCTCAGTCTGTTTCCTAGTGCCGGTTTGAAGTTCCAGCAGTTTTCACTGTAAAACCGAGTTGGAGCTAGTACCTCCCCATATATATGTATGGAGTGGTTTTTGCAACTGAAAAGAAACTTTGTGTTCCCAACATGCTAGGTGAAGGACGGCATTCACACACACTTATCTCTCAGAACTGACCATGTGCTGAGACGTTCGTTCATCTAGCACAAAGGGAACGTGTTGCAGGAGAAACATTTATTCTGGTTTCTCAGTCTGTTTCCTAGTGAAGGTTCGAATTTCCTGCAGTTTTCACTGTAAAACCGATTTGGAGCTAGTACCTCCCCATATATATGTATGGAGTGGAGTTTGCAACTGAAAAGAAACTTTGTGTTCCCAACAAGCTAGGTGAAGAACGGCTTTCACACACACTTATCTCTCAGAACTGAGCATGTGGAGAGACGTTCGTTCATCTAGCACAAATGGAACGGGTTGCAGGAGAAACTTTACTGTGGTTTCTCAGTCTGTTTCCTAGTGCCGGTTTGAAGTTCCTGCACTTTTCACTGTAAACCGAGTTGGAGATAGTACCTCCCCATATATATGTATGGAGTGGAGTTTGCAACTGAAAAGAAACTTTGTGTTCCCAACAAGCTAGGTGAAGGACGGCTTTCACACACACTTATCTCTCAGAACTGAGCATGTGGAGAGACGTTCGTTCATCTAGCACAAAGGGAACGGGTTGCAGGAGAAACTTTTACTCTGGTTTCTCAGTCTGTTTCCTAGTGCCGGTATGAAGTTCCAGCAGTTTTCACTGTAAAACCGAGTTGGAGCTAGTACCTCCCCATATATATGTATGGAGTGGAGTTTGCAACTGAAAAGAAACTTTGTGTTCCCAACAAGCTAGGTGAAGGACGGCTTTCACACACACACTTATCTCTCAGAACTGAGCATGTGGAGAGACGTTCGTTCATCTAGCAGAAAGGGAACGGGTTGCAGGAGAAACTTTTACTCTGCTTTCTCAGTCTGTTTCCTAGTGCCGGTTTGAAGTTCCTGCAGTTTTCACTGTAAAACCGAGTTGGAGGTAGTACCTCCCCATATATATGTATGGAGTGGAGTTTGCAACTGAAAAGAAACTTTGTGTTCCCAACAAGATAGGTGAAGGACGGCTTTCACACACACTTATCTCTCAGAACTGAGTATGTGGAGAGACGTTCGTTCATCTAGCACAAAGGGAACGGGTTGCAGGATAAACTTTTACTCTGGTTTCTCAGTTTGTTTCCTAGTGCCGGTTTGAAGTTCCTGCAGTTTTCACTGTAAAACCGAGTTGGAGCTAGTACCTCCCCATATATATGTATGGAGTGGAGTTTGCAACTGAAAAGAAACTTTGTGTTCCCAACAAGCTAGGTGAAGGACGGCTTTCACACGCACACATCTTTCAGAACTGAGCGTGTGGAGAGACGTTCGTTCATCTAGCAGAAATGGAACGGGTTGCAGGAGAAAATTTTACTCTGGTTTCTCAGTCTGTTTCCTAGTGCCGGTTTGAAGTTCCAGCATTTTTCACTGTAAAATCGAGTTGGAGCTAGTACCTCCCCATATATATGTATGGAGTGGAGTTTGCAAATGAAAAGAAACTTTGTGTTCCCAACAATCTAGATGAAGGACGGCTTTCACACACACTTATCTCTCAGAACTGAGCATGTGGAGAGACGTTCGTTCATCTAGCACAAAGGGAACAAGTTGCAGGAGAAACTTTTACTCTGGATTTTCATTCTGTTTCCTAAGGCCAGTTTGAAGTTCCTGCAGTTTTCACTGTAAAACCTGGTTGGAGCTAGTACCTCCCCATATATATTTATGGAGTGGAGTTTGCAACTGAAAAGAAACTTTGTGTTCCCAACAAGCTAGGTGAAGGACGGCTTTCACACACACTTATCTCTCAGAACTGAGCATGTGGAGAGACGTTCGTTCATCTAGCAGAAATGGAACGGGTTGCAGGAGAAACTTTTACTCTGGTTTCTCAGTCTGTTTCCTAAGGACGGTTTGAAGTTCCTGCAGTTTTCAATGTAAAACTGTGTTGCAGCTAGTACCTCCCCATATATATGTATGGAGTGGAGTTTGCAACTGAAAAGAAACTTTGTGTTCCCAACAAGATAGGTGAAGGACGGCTTTCACACACACTTATCTCTCAGAACTGAGGATGTGGAGAGACGTTCGTTCATCTAGCACAAATGGAACGGGTTGCAGTGTAAACATTTACTGTGGTTTCTCAGTCTGTTTCCTAGTGCCTGTTTGAAGTTCCTGCAGTTTTCACTGTAAAACCGATTTGGAGCTAGTACCTCCCCATATATATGTATGGAGTGGAGTTTGCAACTGAAAAGAAACTTTGTGTTCCCAACAAGCAAGGTGAAGGACGGCTTTCACACACACTTATCTCTCAGAACTGAGCATGTGGAGAGACGTTCGTTCATCTAGCACAAATGGAACGGGTTGCAGGAGAAACTTTTACTCTTGTTTCTCAGTCTGTTTCCTAGTGCCGGTTTGAAGTTCCAGCAGTTTTCACTGTAAAACAGAGTTGGAGCTAGTACCTCCCCATATATATGTATGGAGTGGAGTTTGCAAATGAAAAGAAACTTTATGTTCCCAAAAAGCTAGGTGAAGGACGGCTTTCACACACACACATCTCTCAGAACTGAGCATGTGGAGAGACTTTCGTTCATCTAGCACAAAGGGAACAGGTTGCAGGAGAAACTTTTACTCTGTTTTCTCAGTCTGTTTCCTAGTGCCGGTTTGATGTTCCTGCAGTTTTCATTGTAAAACCTGTTTGGAGCTAGTACCTACCCATATATATGTATGGAGTGGAGTTTGCAACTGAAAAGAAACTTTGTGTTCCCAACAAGCTAGGTGAAGGACGGCTTTCACACACACTTATCTCTCAGAACTGAGCCTGTGGAGAGACGTTCGTTCATCTAGCACAAAGGGAACGGTTTGCAGGAGAAATTTTTACTCTGGTTTCTCAGTCTGTTTCCTAGTGCCAGTTTGAATTTCCAGCAGTTTTCACTGTAAAACCGAGTTGGAGCTAGTACCTCCACATATATATGTATGGAGTGGAGTTTAGAAATGAAAAGAAACTTTATGTTCCCAAAAAGCTAGGTGAAGGACGGCTTTCACACAAAAACATCTCTCAGAACTGAGCATGTGGAGAGACGTTCGTTCATCTAGCACAAAGGGAACAGGTTGCAGGAGAAACTTTTACTATGGATTCTCAGTCTGCTTCCAAGTGCCGTTTTGAAGTTCCTGCAGTTTTCACTGTAAAACCTTGTTGGAGCTAGTACCTCCCCATATATATGTATGGAGTGGAGTTTGCAACTGAAAAGAAACTTTGTGTTCCCAACAAGCTAGGTGAAGGACGGGTTTCACACACACTTATCTCTCAGAACTGAGCATGTGGAGAGACGTTCGTTCATCTAGCAGAAAGTGAACGGGTTGCAGGAGAAACTTTTACTCTGGATTCTCAGTCTGTTTCCTAGTGCCGGTTTGAAGTTCCTGCAGTTTTCACTGTAAAACCGAGTTGCAGCTAGTACCTCCCCATATATATATGTATGGAGTGGAGTTTGCAACTGAAAAAAAACTTTGTGTTCCCAACAAGCTTGGTGAAGGACGGCTTTCACACACACCTTTCTCTCAGAACTGAGCATGTGGAGAGACGTTCGTTCATCTAGCACAAATGGAGCGGGTTGCAGGAGAAACTTTTACACTTGTTTCTCAGTCTGTTTCCTAGTGCCGGTTTGAAGTTCCTGCATTTTTCACTGTAAAACCGAGTTGGAGCTAGTATCTCCCCATATATATGTATGGAGTGGAGTTTGCAACTGAAAAGAAACTTTGTGTTCCCAACAAGCTAGGTGAAGGACGGCTTTCACACACACTTATCTCTCAGAACTGAGCATGTGGAGAGACGTTCGTTCATCTAGCACAAAGGGAACGGGTAGCAGTAGAAAGTTTTACTGTTGTTTCTCAGTCTGTTTCCTAGTGCCGGTTTGGAGTTCCTGCAGTTTTCACTGTAAAACCGATTTGTAGCTTGTACCTCCCCATATATGTGTATGGAGTGGAGTTTGCAACTTAAAAGAAACTTTGTGTTCCCAACACGCTAGGTGAAGGACGGCTTTCACACACACACATCTTTCAGAACTGAGCATGTGGAGAGACGTTCGTTCATCTAGCACAAAAGGAACGGGTTGCAGGAGAAACTTTTACTCTTGTTTCCCAGTCTGTTTTCTAGTGCCGGTTTGAAGTTCCTGCAGTTTTCACTGTAAAACCGAGTTGGAGCTAGTACCTCCCCATATATATGTATGGAGTGGAGTTTGTAACTGAAAAGAAACTTTATGTTCCCAAAAAGCTAGTTGAAGGACGGCTTTCACACACACTTATCTCTCAGAACTGAGCATGTGGAGAGACGTTCGTTCATCTAGCACATAGGAAACGGGTTGCAGGAGAAACTTTTACTCTGGTTTCTCTGTCTGTTTCCTAGTGCTGGTATGAAGTTCCTGCAGTTTTCACTGTAAAACCGAGTTGGAGCTAGTACCTCCCCATATATATGTATGGAGTGGAGTTTGAAACTGAAAAGAAACTTTGTGTTCCCAACAAGCAAGGTGAAGGACGGCTTTCACACACACTTATCTCTCAGAACTGAGCATGTGGAGAGACGATCGTTCATCCAGCACAAGGGGAACGGGTTGCAGTAGAAACTTTTACTGTGGTTTCTCAGTCTGTTTCCTAGTGCCGGTTTGAAGTTCCTGCAGATTTCAGTGTAAAACCGAGTTGGAGCTAGTACCTCCCCATATATATGTATGGAGTGGAGTTTGCAACTGAAAAGAAACTTTGTGTTCCCAACAAGCTAGGTGAAGCACGGCTTTCACACACACTTATCTCTCAGAACTGAGCATGTGGAGAGACGTTCACTCATCTAGCACAAAGGGAACGGATTGCAGCAGAAACTTTTACTGTGGTTTCTCAGTCTGTTTCCTAGTGCCGGTTTGAAGTTCCTGCAGTTTTCACTGTAAAACCGAGTTGGAGCTAGTACCTCCCCATATATATGTATGGAGTGGAGATTGCAACTGAAAAGAAACTTTGTGTTCCAAACAAGCTAGGTGAAGGACGGCTTTCACACACACTTATCTCTCAGAACTGAGCATGTGGAGAGACGTTCGTTCATCTAGCACAAAGGGAACGGGTTGCAGTAGAAAGTTTTACTGTTGTTTCTCAGTCTGTTTCCTAGTGCCGGTTTGGAGATCCTGCAGTTTTCACTGTAAAACCGATTTGGAGCTTGTACCTCCCCATATATATGTATGGAGTGGAGTTTGCAACTGAAAAGAATCTTTGTGTTCCCAACAAGCTAGGTTAAAGACGGCTTTCACACACACACATCTTTCAGAACTGAGCATGTGGAGAGACGTTCGTTCATCTAGCACAAAGGGAACGGTTTGCAGGAGAAACTTTTACTCTTGTTTCTCAGTATGTTTTCTAGTGCCGGTTTGAAGTTCCTGCACTTTTCACTGTAAAACCGAGTTGGAGCTAGTACCTCCCCGTATATATGTATGGAGTGGATTTTGTAACTGAAAAGAAACTTTGTGTTCCCAACAAGCTAGTTGAAGGACGGCTTTCACACACACTTATCTCTCAGAACTGAGCATGTGGAGAGACGTTCGTTCATCTAGCACAAAGGGAACGGGTTGCAGGAGAAACTTTTACTCTGGTTTCTCAGTCTGTTTCCTAGTGCCGGTTTGAAGATCCTGCAGTTTTCACTGTAAAACCGAGTTGGTGCTAGTACCTCCCCATATATATGTATGGAGTGGAGTTTGCAACTGAAAAGAAACTTTGTATTCCCAACAATATATGTGAAGGGCGGCTTTCACACACACACATCTTTCAGAACTGAGCATTTGGAGAGACGTTAGTTCATCTAGGACAAAGGGAACGGGTTGCAGGGGAAAATTTTTCTCTGGTTTCTCAGTCTGTTTCCTAGTGCCGGTTTGAAGTTCCAGCAGTTTTCACTGTAAAACCGAGTTGGAGCTAGTACCTCCCCATATATATGTATGGAGTGGAGTCTGCCACTGAAAAGAAACTTTGTGTTCCCAACAATCTAGGTGAAGGACGGCTTTCACACACACTTATCTCTCAGAACTGAGCATGTGGAGAGACTTTCGTTCATCTAGCACAAAGGGAACGGGTTGCAGGAGAAACTTTTACTCTGGTTTCTCAGTCTGTTTCCTAGTGCCGGTTTGAAGTTCCTGTAGTTTTCACTGTAAAAACGAGTTGGAGCTAGTAACTCCCCATATACATGTATGGAGTGGTTTTTGCAACTGAAAAGAAACTTTGTGTTCCCAACAAGCTAGGTGAAGCACGGCTTTCACACACACTTATCTCTCAGAACTGAGCATGTGGAGAGACGTTCACTCATCTAGCACAAAGGGAACGGATTGCAGCAGAAACTTTCACTGTGGTTTCTCAGTCTGTTTCCTAGTGCCGGTTTGAAGTTCCTGCAGTTTTCACTGTAAAACCGAGTTGGAGCTAGTACCTCCCCATATATATGTATGGAGTGGAGATTGCAACTGAAAAGAAACTTTGTGTTCCCAACAAGCTAGGTGAAGGACGGCTTTCACACACACTTATCTCTCAGAACTGAGCATGTGGAGAGACGTTCGTTCATCTAGCACAAAGGGAACGGGTTGCAGTAGAAAGTTTTACTGTTGTTTCTCAGTCTGTTTCCTAGTGCCGGTTTGGAGTTCCTGCAGTTTTCACTGTAAAACCGATTTGGAGCTTGTACCTCCCCATATATATGTATGGAGTGGAGTTTGCAACTGAAAAGAATCTTTGTGTTCCCAACAAGCTAGGTGAAAGACGGCTTTCACACACACACATCTTTCAGAACTGAGCATGTGGAGAGACGTTCGTTCATCTAGCACAAAGGGAACGGTTTGCAGGAGAAACTTTTACTCTTGTTTCTCAGTCTGTTTTCTAGTGCCGGTTTGAAGTTCCTGCACTTTTCACTGTAAAACCGAGTTGGAGCTAGTAACTCCCCGTATATATGTATGGAGTGGAGTTTGTAACTGAAAAGAAACTTTGTGTTCCCAACAAGCTAGTTGAAGGACGGCTTTCACACACACTTATCTCTCAGAACTGAGCATGTGGAGAGACGTTCGTTCATCAAGCACATAGGAAACGGGTTGCAGTAGAAACTTTTACTGTGGTTTCTCAGTCTGTTTCCTAGTGCCGGTTTGAAGTTCCTGCAGTTTTCACTGTAAAACCGAGTTGGAGCTAGTACCTCCCCATATATATGTATGGAGTGGAGTTTGCAACTTAAAAGAAACTTTGTGTTCCCAACAAGCTAGGTGAAGGACGGCTTTCACACACACTTATCTCTCAGAACTGAGCATGTGGAGAGACGTTCGTTCATCTAGCACAAAGGGAACGGGTTGCAGCAGAAACTTTTACTGTGGTTTCTCAGTCTGTTTCCTAGTGCCGGTTTGAAGTTCCAGCATTTTTCACTGTAAAACCGAGTTGGAGCTAGTACCTCCCCATATATATTTATGGAGTGGAGTTTGCAACTGCAAAGAAACTTTGTGTTCCCAACAAGCTAGGTGAAGGACGGCTTTCACACACACACATCTTTCAGAACTGAGCATTTGGAGAGACGTTCGTTCATCTAGCACAAAGGGAACGGGTTGCAGGAGAAACTTTTACTCTGGTTTCTCAGTCTGTTTCCTAGTGCCGGTTTGAAGATCCTGCAGTTTTCACTGTAAAACCGATTTGGAGCTAGTACCTCCCCATATATATGTATGGAGTGGAGTTTGCAACTGAAAAGAAACTTTGTATTCCCAACAATATATGTGAAGGACGGCTTTCACACACACACATCTTTCAGAACTGAGCATTTGGAGAGACGTTAGTTCATCTAGGACAAAGGGAACGGGTTGCAGGGGAAAATTTTTCTCTGGTTTCTCAGTCTGTTTCCTAGTGCCGGTTTGAAGTTCCAGCAGTTTTCACTGTAAAACCGAGTTGGAGCTAGTACCTCCCCATATATATGTATGGAGTGGAGTCTGCAACTGAAAAGAAACTTTGTGTTCCCAACAATCTAGGTGAAGGACGGCTTTCACACACACTTATCTCTCAGAACTGAGCATGTGGAGAGACGTTCGTTCATCTAGCACAAAGGGAACGGGTTGCAGGAGAAACTTTTACTCTGGTTTCTCAGTCTGTTTCCTAGTGCCGGTTTGAAGTTCCTGTAGTTTGCACTGTAAAACCGAGTTGGAGCTAGTAACTCCCCATATATATGTATGGAGTGGTTTTTGCAACTGAAAAGAAACTTTGTGTTCCCAACATGCTAGGTGAAGGACGGCATTCACACACACTTATCTCTCAGAACTGACCATGTGCTGAGACGTTCGTTCATCTAACACAAAGGTAACGTGTTGCAGGAGAAACTTTTACTCTGGTTTCTCAGTTTGTTTCCTAGTGCCGGTTTGAAGTTCCTGCAGTTTTCACTGTAAAACCGAGTTGGAGCTAGTACCTCCCCATATATATGTATGGAGTGGAGTTTGCAACTGAAAAGAAACTTTGTGTTCCCAACAAGCTAGGTGAAGGACGGCTTTCACACGCACACATCTTTCAGAACTGAGCGTGTGGAGAGACGTTCGTTCATCTAGCAGAAATGGAACGGGTTGCAGGAGAAAATTTTACTCTGGTTTCTCAGTCTGTTTCCTAGTGCCGGTTTGAAGTTCCAGCATTTTTCACTGTAAAATCGAGTTGGAGCTAGTACCTCCCCATATATATGTATGGAGTGGAGTTTGCTAATGAAAAGAAACTTTGTGTTCCCAACAATCTAGATGAAGGACGGCTTTCACACACACTTATCTCTCAGAACTGAGCATGTGGAGAGACGTTCGTTCATCTAGCACAAAGGGAACAAGTTGCAGGAGAAACTTTTACTCTGGTTTTTCATTCTGTTTCCTAAGGCAGGTTTGAAGTTCCTGCAGTTTTCACTGTAAAACCTGGTTGGAGCTAGTACCTCCCCATATATATTTATGGAGTGGAGTTTGCAACTGAAAAGAAACTTTGTGTTCCCAACAAGCTAGGTGAAGGACGGCTTTCACACACACTTATCTCTCAGAACTGAGCATGTGGAGAGACGTTCGTTCATCTAGCAGAAAGGGAACGGGTTGCAGGAGAAACTTTTACTCTGGTTTCTCAGTCTGTTTCCTAAGGCCGGTTTGAAGTTCCTGCAGTTTTCAATGTAAAACTGTGTTGCAGCTAGTACCTCCCCATATATATGTATGGAGTGGAGTTTGCAACTGAAAAGAAACTTTGTGTTCCCAACAAGATAGGTGAAGGACGGCTTTCACACACACTTATCTCTCAGAACTGAGGATGTGGAGAGACGTTCGTTCATCTAGCACAAATGGAACGGGTTGCAGTGTAAACATTTACTGTGGTTTCTCAGTCTGTTTCCTAGTGCCTGTTTGAAGTTCCTGCAGTTTTCACTGTAAAACCGATTTGGAGCTAGTACCTCCCCATATATATGTATGGAGTGGAGTTTGCAACTGAAAAGAAACTTTGTGTTCCCAACAAGCAAGGTGAAGGACGGCTTTCACACACACTTATCTCTCAGAACTGAGCATGTGGAGAGACGTTCGTTCATCTAGCACAAATGGAACGGGTTGCAGGAGAAACTTTTACTCTGGTTTCTCAGTCTGTTTCCTAGTGCCGGTTTGAAGTTCCAGCAGTTTTCACTGTAAAACAGAGTTGGAGCTAGTACCTCCCCATATATATGTATGGAGTGGAGTTTACAAATGAAAAGAAACTTTATGTTCCCAAAAAGCTAGGTGAAGGACGGCTTTCACACACACACATCTCTCAGAACTGAGCATGTGGAGAGACGTTCGTTCATCTAGCACAAAGGGAACAGGTTGCAGGAGAAACTTTTACTATGGATTCTCAGTCTGCTTCCAAGTGCCGTTTTGAAGTTCCTGCAGTTTTCACTGTAAAACCTGGTTGGAGCTAGTACCTCCCCATATATATGAATGGAGTGGAGTTTGCAACTGAAAAGAAACTTTGTGTTCCCAACAAGCTAGGTGAAGGACGGGTTTCACACACACTTATCTCTCAGAACTGAGCATGTGGAGAGACGTTCGTTCATCTAGCAGAAAGTGAACGGGTTGCAGGAGAAACTTTTACTCTGGATTCTCAGTCTGTTTCCTAGTGCCGGTTTGAAGTTCCTGCAGTTTTCACTGTAAAACCGAGTTGCAGCTAGTACCTCCCCATATATATATGTATGGAGTGGAGTTTGCAACTGAAAAGAAACTTTGTGTTCCCAACAAGCTAGGTGAAGGACGGCTTTCACACACACTTATCTCTCAGAACTGAGCATGTGGAGAGACGTTCGTTCATCTAGCACATAGGAAACGGGTTGCAGGAGAAACTTTTACTCTGGTTTCTCTGTCTGTTTCCTAGTGCTGGTATGAAGTTCCTGCAGTTTTCAGTGTAAAACCGAGTTGGAGCTAGTACCTCCCCATATATATGTATGGAGTGGAGTTTGCAACTGAAAAGAAACTTTGTGTTCCCAACAAGCTAGGTGAAGCACGGCTTTCACACACACTTATCTCTCAGAACTGAGCATGTGGAGAGACGTTCACTCATCTAGCACCAAGGGAACGGATTGCAGCAGAAACTTTTACTGTGGTTTCTCAGTCTGTTTCCTAGTGCCGGTTTGAAGTTCCTGCAGTTTTCACTGTAAAACCGAGTTGGAGCTAGTACCTCCCCATATATATGTAAGGAGTGGAGATTGCAACTGAAAAGAAACTTTGTGTTCCCAACAAGCTAGGTGAAGGACGGCTTTCACACACACTTATCTCTCAGAACTGAGCATGTGGAGAGACGTTCGTTCATCTAGCACAAAGGGAACGGGTTGCAGTAGAAAGTTTTACTGTTGTTTCTCAGTCTGTTTCCTAGTGCCGGTTTGGAGTTCCTGCAGTTTTCACTGTAAAACCGATTTGGAGCTTGTACCTCCCCATATATATGTATGGAGTGGAGTTTGCAACTGAAAAGAATCTTTGTGTTCCCAACAAACTAGGTGAAAGACGGCTTTCACACACACACATCTTTCAGAACTGAGCATGTGGAGAGACGTTCGTTCATCTAGCACAAAGGGAACGGTTTGCAGGAGAAACTTTTACTCTTGTTTCTCAGTCTGTTTTCTAGTGCCGGTTTGAAGTTCCTGCACTTTTCACTGTAAAACCGAGTTGGAGCTAGTACCTCCCCGTATATATGTATGGAGTGGAGTTTGTAACTGAAAAGAAACTTTGTGTTCCCAACAAGCTAGTTGAAGGACGGCTTTCACACACATTTATCTCTCAGAACTGAGCATGTGGAGAGACGTTCGTTCATCAAGCACATAGGAAACGGGTTGCAGGAGAAACTTTTACTCTGGTTTCTCAGTCTGTTTCCTAGTGCCGGTTTGAAGTTCCTGCAGTTTTCACTGTAAAACCGAGTTGGAGCTAGTACCTCCCCATATATATGTAGGGAGTGGAGTTTGCAACTGAAAAGAAACTTTGTGTTCCCAACAAGCTAGGTGAAGGACGGCTTTCACACACACTTATCTCTCAGAACTGAGCATGTGGAGAGACGTTCGTTCATCTAGCACAAAGGGAACGGGTTGCAGCAGAAACTTTTACTGTGGTTTCTCAGTCTGTTTCCTAGTGCCGGTTTGAAGTTCCAGCATTTTTCACTGTAAAACCGAGTTGGAGCTAGTACCTCCCCATATATATTTATGGAGTGGAGTTTGCAACTGAAAAGAAACTTTGTGTTCCCAACAAGCTAGGTGAAGGACGGCTTTCACACACACACATCTTTCAGAACTGAGCATTTGGAGAGACGTTCGTTCATCTAGCACAAAGGGAACGGGTTGCAGGAGAAACTTTTACTCTGGTTTCTCAGTCTGTTTCCTAGTGCCGGTTTGAAGATCCTGCAGTTTTCACTGTAAAACCGAGTTGGAGCTAGTACCTCCCCATATATATGTATGGAGTGGAGTTTGCAACTGAAAAGAAACTTTGTATTCCCAACAATATATGTGAAGGACGGCTTTCACACACACACATCTTTCAGAACTGAGCATTTGGAGAGACGTTAGTTCATCTAGGACAAAGGGAACGGGTTGCAGGGGAAAATTTTTCTCTGGTTTCTCAGTCTGTTTCCTAGTGCCGGTTTGAAGTTCCAGCAGTTTTCACTGTAAAACCGAGTTGGAGCTAGTACCTCCCCATATATATGTATGGAGTGGAGTCTGCAACTGAAAAGAAACTTTGTGTTCCCAACAATCTAGGTGAAGGACGGCTTTCACACACACTTATCTCTCAGAACTGAGCATGTGGAGAGACGTTCGTTCATCTAGCACAAAGGGAACGGGTTGCAGGAGAAACTTTTACTCTGGTTTCTCAGTCTGTTTCCTAGTGCCGGTTTGAAGTTCCTGTAGTTTTCACTGTAAAACCGAGTTGGAGCTAGTAACTCCCCATATATATGTATGGAGTGGTTTTTGCAACTGAAAAGAAACTTTGTGTTCCCAACAAGCTAGGTGAAGCACGGCTTTCACACACACTTATCTCTCAGAACTGAGCATGTGGAGAGACGTTCACTCATCTAGCACAAAGGGAACCGATTGCAGCAGAAACTTTTACTGTGGTTTCTCAGTCTGTTTCCTAGTGCCGGTTTGAAGTTCCTGCAGTTTTCACTGTAAAACCGAGTTGGAGCTAGTACCTCCCCATATATATGTATGGAGTGGAGATTGCAACTGAAAAGAAACTTTGTGTTCCCAACAAGCTAGGTGAAGGACGGCTTTCACACACACTTATCTCTCAGAACTGAGCATGTGGAGAGACGTTCGTTCATCTAGCACAAAGGGAACGGGTTGCAGTAGAAAGTTTTACTGTTGTTTCTCAGTCTGTTTCCTAGTGCCGGTTTGGAGTTCCTGCAGTTTTCACTGTAAAACCGATTTGGAGCTTGTACCTCCCCATATATATGTATGGAGTGGAGTTTGCAACTGAAAAGAATCTTTGTGTTCCCAACAAGCTAGGTGAAAGACGGCTTTCACACACACACATCTTTCAGAACTTAGCATGTGGAGAGACGTTCGTTCATCTAGCACAAAGGGAACGGTTTGCAGGAGAAACTTTTACTCTTGTTTCTCAGTCTGTTTTCTAGTGCCGGTTTGAAGTTCCTGCACTTTTCACTGTAAAACCGAGTTGGAGCTAGTACCTCCCCGTATATATGTATGGAGTGGAGTTTGTAACTGAAAAGAAACTTTGTGTTCCCAACAAGCTAGTTGAAGGACGGCTTTCACACACACTTATCTCTCAGAACTGAGCATGTGGAGAGACGTTCGTTCATCAAGCACATAGGAAACGGGTTGCAGTAGAAACTTTTACTGTGGTTTCTCAGTCTGTTTCCTAGTGCCGGTTTGAAGTTCCTGCAGTTTTCACTGTAAAACCGAGTTGGAGCTAGTACCTCCCCATATATATGTATGGAGTGGAGTTTGCAACTGAAAAGAAACTTTGTGTTCCCAACAAGCTAGGTGAAGGACGGCTTTCACACACACTTATCTCTCAGAACTGAGCATGTGGAGAGACGTTCGTTCATCTAGCACAAAGGGAACGGGTTGCAGCAGAAACTTTTACTGTGGTTTCTCAGTCTGTTTCCTAGTGCCGGTTTGAAGTTCCAGCATTTTTCACTGTAAAACCGAGTTGGAGCTAGTACCTCCCCATATATATTTATGGAGTGGAGTTTGCAACTGAAAAGAAACTTTGTGTTCCCAACAAGCTAGGTGAAGGACGGCTTTCACACACACACATCTTTCAGAACTGAGCATTTGGAGAGACGTTCGTTCATCTAGCACAAAGGCAACGGGTTGCAGGAGAAACTTTTACTCTGGTTTCTCAGTCTGTTTCCTAGTGCCGGTTTGAAGATCCTGCAGTTTTCACTGTAAAACCGATTTGGAGCTAGTACCTCCCCATATATATGTATGGAGTGGAGTTTGCAACTGAAAAGAAACTTTGTATTCCCAACAATATATGTGAAGGACGGCTTTCACACACACACATCTTTCAGAACTGAGCATTTGGAGAGACGTTAGTTCATCTAGGACAAAGGGAACGGGTTGCAGGGGAAAATTTTTCTCTGGTTTCTCAGTCTGTTTCCTAGTGCCGGTTTGAAGTTCCAGCAGTTTTCACTGTAAAACCGAGTTGGAGCTAGTACCTCCCCATATATATGTATGGAGTGGAGTCTGCAACTGAAAAGAAACTTTGTGTTCCCAACAATCTAGGTGAAGGATGGCTTTCACACACACTTATCTCTCAGAACTGAGCATGTGGAGAGACGTTCGTTCATCTAGCACAAAGGGAACGGGTTGCAGGAGAAACTTTTACTCTGGTTTCTCAGTCTGTTTCCTAGTGCCGGTTTGAAGTTCCTGTAGTTTTCACTGTAAAACCGAGTTGGAGCTAGTAACTCCCCATATATATGTATGGAGTGGTTTTTGCAACTGAAAAGATACTTTGTGTTCCCAACATGCTAGGTGAAGGACGGCATTCACACACACTTATCTCTCAGAACTGACCATGTGCTGAGACGTTCGTTCATCTAGCACAAAGGGAACGTGTTGCAGGAGAAACTTTTATTCTGGTTTCTCAGTCTGTTTCCTAGTGAAGGTTCGAATTTCCTGCAGTTTTCACTGTAAAACCGATTTGGAGCTAGTACCTCCCCATATATATGTATGGAGTGGAGTTTGCAACTGAAAAGAAACTTTGTGTTCCCAACAAGCTAGGTGAAGAACGGCTTTCACACTCACTTATCTCTCAGAACTGAGCATGTGGAGAGACGTTCGTTCATCTAGCACAAATGGAACGGGTTGCAGGAGAAACTTTACTGTGGTTTCTCAGTCTGTTTCCTAGTGCCGGTTTGAAGTTCCTGCACTTTTCACTGTAAACCGAGTTGGAGATAGTACCTCCCCATATATATGTATGCAGTGGAGTTTGCAACTGAAAAGAAACTTTGTGTTCCCAGCAAGCTAGGTGAAGAACGGCTTTCACACACACTTATCTCTCAGATCTGAGCAGGTGGAGAAACGATCGTTCATCTAGCACATAGGAAACGGGTTGCAGGAGAAATTTTAATCTGGATTCTCAGTCTGTTTCCTAGTGCTGGTTTGAAGTTCCTGCAGTTTTCACTGTAAAACGGAGTTGGAGCTAGTACCTCCCCATATATATGTATGGAGTGGCGTTTGCAACTGAAAAGAAACTTTGTGTTCCCAACAAGCTAGGTGAAGGACGGCTTTCACACACACTTATCTCTCAGAACTGAGCATGTGGAGAGACGTTCGCTCATCTAGCACAAAGGGAACGGGTTGCAGGAGAAACTTTTACTGTGGTTTCTCAGTCTGTTTCCTAGTGCCGGTTTGAAGTTCCTGCAGTTTTCACTGTAAAACCGAGTTGGAGCTAGTACCTCCCCATATATATGTATGGAGTGGAGTTTGCAACTGAAAAGAAACTTTGTGTTCCCAAAAAGCTAGGTGAAGGACGGCTTTCACACACACTTATCTCTCAGAACTGAGCATGTGGAGAGACGTTCGTTCATCTAGCACAAAGGGAACGGTTTGCAGGAGAAATTTTTACTCTGGTTTCTCAGTCTGTTTCCTAGTGCTGGTTTGAAGTTCCAGCAGTTTTCACTGTAAAACCGAGTTGGAGCTAGTACCTCCACATATATATGTATGGAGTGGAGTTTAGAAATGAAAAGAAACTTTATGTTCCCAAAAAGCTAGGTGAAGGACGGCTTTCACACAAAAACATCTCTCAGAACTGAGCATGTGGAGAGACGTTCGTTCATCTAGCACAAAGGGAACAGGTTGCAGGAGAAACTTTTACTCTGGATTCTCAGTCTGTTTCCTAGTGCCGGTTTGAAGTTCCTGCAGTTTTCACTGTAAAACCGAGTTGGAGCTAGTACCTCCCCATATATATATGTATGGAGTGGAGATTGCAACTGAAAAAAAACTTTGTGTTCCCAACAAGCTTGGTGAAGGACGGCTTTCACACACACCTATCTCTCAGAACTGAGCATGTGGAGAGACGTTCGTTCATCTAGCACAAAGGGAACAGATTGCAGGAGAAACTTTTACTCTTGTTTCTCAGTCTGTTTCCTAGTGCCGGTTTGAAGTTCCTGCATTTTTCACTGTAAAACCGAGTTGGAGCTAGTACCTCCCCATATATATGTATGGAGTGGAGTTTGCAACTGAAAAGAAACTTTGTGTTCCCAACAAGCTAGGTGAAGGACGGCTTTCACACACACTTATCTCTCAGAACTGAGCATGTGGAGAGACGTTCGTTCATCTAGCACAAAGGGAACGGGTTGCAGTAGAAAGTTTTACTGTTGTTTCTCAGTCTGTTTCCTAGTGCCGGTTTGGAGTTCCTGCAGTTTTCACTGTAAAACCGATTTGTAGCTTGTACCTCCCCATATATGTGTATGGAGTGGAGTTTGCAACTTAAAAGAAACTTTGTGTTCCCAACACGCTAGGTGAAGGACGGCTTTCACACACACACATCTTTCAGAACTGAGCATGTGGAGAGACGTTCGTTCATCTAGCACAAAAGGAACGGGTTGCAGGAGAAACTTTTACTCTTGTTTCCCAGTCTGTTTTCTACTGCCGGTTTGAAGTTCCTGCAGTTTTCACTGTAAAACCGAGTTGGAGCTAGTACCTCCCCATATATATGTATGGAGTGGAGTTTGTAACTGAAAAGAAACTTTGTGTTCCCAAAAAGCTAGTTGAAGGACGGCTTTCACACACACTTATCTCTCAGAACTGAGCATGTGGAGAGACGTTCGTTCATCTAGCACATAGGAAACGGGTTGCAGGAGAAACTTTTACTCTGGATTCTCTGTCTGTTTCCTAGTGCTGGTATGAAGTTCCTGCAGTTTTCACTGTAAAACCGAGTTGGAGCTAGTACCTCCCCATATATATGTATGGAGTGGAGTTTGAAACTGAAAAGAAACTTTGTGTTCCCAACAAGCAAGGTGAAGGACGGCTTTCACACACACTTATCTCTCAGAACTGAGCATGTGGAGAGACGATCGTTCATCCAGCACAAGGGGAACGGGTTGCAGTAGAAACTTTTACTGTGGTTTCTCAGTCTGTTTCCTAGTGCCGGTTTGAAGTTCCTGCAGATTTCAGTGTAAAACCGAGTTGGAGCTAGTACCTCCCCATATATATGTATGGAGTGGAGTTTGCAACTGAAAAGAAACTTTGTGTTCCCAACAAGCTAGGTGAAGGACGGCTTTCACACACACTTATCTCTCAGAACTGAGCATGTGGAGAGACGTTCACTCATCTAGCACAAAGGGAACGGATTGCCGCAGAAACTTTTACTGTGGTTTCTCAGTCTGTTTCCTAGTGCCGGTTTGAAGTTCCTGCAGTTTTCACTGTAAAACCGAGTTGGAGCTAGTACCTCCCCATATATATGTATGGAGTGGAGTTTGCAACTGAAAAGAAACTTTGTGTTCCCAACAAGCTAGGTGAAGGACGGCTTTCACACACACTTATCTCTCAGAACTGAGCATGTGGAGAGACGTTCGTTCATCTAGCAGAAAGTGAACGGGATGCAGGAGAAATTTTACTCTGGATTCTCAGTCTGTTTCCTAGTGCCGGTTTGAAGTTCCTGCAGTTTTCACTGTAAAACCGAGTTGGAGCTAGTACCTCCCCATATATATATGTATGGAGTGGAGTTTGCAACTGAAAAAAAACTTTGTGTTCCCAACAAGCTTGGTGAAGGACGGCTTTCACACACACCTATCTCTCAGAACTGAGCATGTGGAGAGACGTTCGTTCATCTAGCACAAAGGGAACAGATTGCAGGAGAAACTTTTACTCTTGTTTCTCAGTCTGTTTCCTAGTGCCGGTTTGAAGTTCCTGCATTTTTCACTGTAAAACCGATTTGGAGCTAGTACCTCCCCATATATATGTATGGAGTGGAGTTTGCAACTGAAAAGAAACTTTGTGTTCCCAACAAGCTAGGTGAAGGACGGCTTTCACACACACTTATCTCTCAGAACTGAGCATGTGGAGAGACGTTCGTTCATCTAGCACAAAGGGAACGGGTTGCAGTAGAAAGTTTTACTGTTGTTTCTCAGTCTTTTTCCTAGTGCCGGTTTGGAGTTCCTGCAGTTTTCACTGTAAAACCGATTTGTAGCTTGTACCTCCCCATATATGTGTATGGAGTGGAGTTTGCAACTTAAAAGAAACTTTGTGTTCCCAACACGCTAGGTGAAGGACGGCTTTCACACACACACATCTTTCAGAACTGAGCATGTGGAGAGACGTTCGTTCATCTAGCAAAAAAGGAACGGGTTGCAGGAGAAACTTTTACTCTTGTTTCCCAGTCTGTTTTCTACTGCCGGTTTGAAGTTCCTGCAGTTTTCACTGTAAAACCGAGTTGGAGCTAGTACCTCCCCATATATATGTATGGAGTGGGGTTTGTAACTGAAAAGAAACTTTGTGTTCCCAAAAAGCTAGTTGAAGGACGGCTTTCACACACACTTATCTCTCAGAACTGAGCATGTGGAGAGACGTTCGTTCATCTAGCACATAGGAAACGGGTTGCAGGAGAAACTTTTACTCTGGTTTCTCTGTCTGGTTCCTAGTGCTGGTATGAAGTTCCTGCAGTTTTCACTGTAAAACCGAGTTGGAGCTAGTACCTCCCCATATATATGTATGGAGTGGAGTTTGAAACTGAAAAGAAACTTTGTGTTCCCAACAAGCAAGGTGAAGGACGGCTTTCACACACACTTATCTCTCAGAACTGAGCATGTGGAGAGACGATCGTTCATCCAGCACAAGGGGAACGGGTTGCAGTAGAAACTTTTACTGTGGTTTCTCAGTCTGTTTCCTAGTGCCGGTTTGAAGTTCCTGCAGATTTCAGTGTAAAACCGAGTTGGAGCTAGTACCTCCCCATATATATGTATGGAGTGGAGTTTGCAACTGAAAAGAAACTTTGTGTTCCCAACAAGCTAGGTGAAGGACGGCTTTCACACACACTTATCTCTCAGAACTGAGCATGTGGAGAGACGTTCACTCATCTAGCACAAAGGGAACGGATTGCCGCAGAAACTTTTACTGTGGTTTCTCAGTCTGTTTCCTAGTGCCGGTTTGAAGTTCCTGCAGTTTTCACTGTAAAACCGAGTTGGAGCTAGTACCTCCCCATATATATGTATGGAGTGGAGTTTGCAACTGAAAAGAAACTTTGTGTTCCCAACAAGCTAGGTGAAGGACGGCTTTCACACACACTTATCTCTCAGAACTGAGCATGTGGAGAGACGTTCGTTCATCTAGCCCAAAGGGAACGGGTTGCAGTAGAAAGTTTTACTGTTGTTTCTCAGTCTGTTTCCTAGTCCCGGTTTGGAGTTCCTGCAGTTTTCACTGTAAAACCGATTTGGAGCTTGTACCTACCCATATATATGTATGGAGTGGAGTTTGCAACTGAAAAGAATCTTTGTGTTCCCAACAAGCTAGGTGAAAGACGGCTTTCACACACACACATCTTTCAGAACTGAGCATGTGGAGAGACGTTCGTTCATCTAGCAAAAAAGGAACGGTTTGCAGGAGAAACTTTTACTCTTGTTTCTCAGTCTGTTTTCTAGTGCCGGTTTGAAGTTCCTGCAGTTTTCACTGTAAACCCGAGTTTGAGCTAGTACCTCCCCATATATATGTATGGAGTGGAGTTTGTAACTGAAAAGAAACTTTGTGTTCCCAACAAGCTAGGTGAAGGACGGCTTTCACACACACTTATCTCTCAGAACTGAGCATGTGGAGAGACGTTCGTTCATCAAGCAAATAGGAAACGGGTTGCAAGAGAAACTTTTACTCTGGTTTCTCAGTCTGTTTCCTAGTGCTGGTATGAAGTTCCTGCAGTTTTCACTGTAAAACCGAGTTGGAGCTAGTACCTCCCCATATATATGTATGGAGTGGAGTTTGCAACTGAAAAGAAACTTTGTGTTCCCAACAAGCTAGGTGAAGGACGGCTTTCACACACACATATCTCTCAGAACTGAGCATGTGGAGAGACGATCGTTCATCCAGCACAAGGGGAACGGGTTGCAGTAGAAACTTTTACTGTGGTTTCTCAGTCTGTTTCCTAGTGCCGGTTTGAAGTTCCTGCAGTTTTCACTGTAAAACCGAGTTGGAGCTAGTACCTCCCCATATATATGTATGGAGTGGAGTTTGCAACTGAAAAGAAACTTTGTGTTCCCAACAAGCTAGGTGAAGGACGGCTTTCACACACACTTATCTCTCAGAACTGAGCATGTGGAGAGACGTTCGTTCATCTAGCACAAAGGGAACGGGTTGCAGCAGAAACTTTTACTGTGGTTTCTCAGTCTGTTTCCTAGTGCCGGTTTGAAGTTCCAGCATTTTTCACTGTAAAACCGAGTTGGAGCTAGTACCTCCCCATATATATGTATGGAGTGGAGTTTGCAACTGAAAAGAAACTTTGTGTTCCCAACAAGCTAGGTGAAGGACGGCTTTCACACACACACATCTTTCAGAACTGAGCATTTGGAGAGACGTTCGTTCATCTAGCACAAAGGGAACGGGTTGCAGGAGAAACTTTTACTCTGGTTTCTCAGTCTGTTTCCTAGTGCCGGTTTGAAGATCCTGCAGTTTTCACTGTAAAACCGATTTGGAGCTAGTACCTCCCCATATATATGTATGGAGTGGAGTTTGCAACTGAAAAGAAACTTTGTATTCCCAACAATATATGTGAAGAACGGCTTTCACACACACACATCTTTCAGAACTGAGCATTTGGAGAGACGTTAGTTCATCTAGGTCAAAGGGAACGGGTTGCAGGGGAAAATTTTTCTCTGGTTTCTCAGTCTGTTTCCTAGTGCCGGTTTGAAGTTCCTGCAGTTTTCACTGTAAAACCGAGTTGGAGCTAGTACCTCCCCATATATATGTATGGAGTGGAGTCTGCAACTGAAAAGAATCTTTGTGTTCCCAACAATCTAGGTGAAGGACGGCTTTCACACACACTTATCTCTCAGAACTGAGCATGTGGAGAGACGTTCGTTCATCTAGCACAAAGGGAACGGGTTGCAGTAGAAACTTTTACTCTGGTTTCTCAGTCTGTTTCCTAGTGCCGGTTTGAAGTTCCTGCAGTTTTCACTGTAAAATCGAGTTGGAGCTAGTACCTCCCCATATATATGTATGGAGTGGTTTTTGCAACTGAAAAGAAACTTTGTGTTCCCAACATGCTAGGTGAAGGACGGCATTCACACACACTTATCTCTCAGAACTGACCATGTGCTGAGACGTTCGTTCATCTAGCACAAAGTGAACGTGTTGCAGGAGAAACTTTTATTCTGGTTTCTCAGTCTGTTTCCTAGTGAAGGTTCGAATTTCCTGCAGTTTTCACTGTAAAACCGATTTGGAGCTAGTACCTCCCCATATATATGTATGGAGTGGAGTTTGCAACTGAAAAGAAACTTTGTGTTCCCAACAAGCTAGGTGAAGAACGGCTTTCACACACACTTATCTCTCAGAACTGAGCATGTGGAGAGACGTTCGTTCATCTAGCACAAATGGAACGGGTTGCAGGAGAAACTTTACTGTGGTTTCTCAGTCTGTTTCCTAGTGCCGGTTTGAAGTTCCTGCACTTTTCACTGTAAACCGAGTTGGAGATAGTACCTCCCGATATATATGTATGGAGTGGAGTTTGCAACTGAAAAGAAACTTTGTGTTCCCAGCAAGCTAGGTGAAGAACGGCTTTCACACACACTTATCTCTCAGATCTGAGCAGGTGGAGAAACGATCGTTCATCTAGCACATAGGAAACGGTTTGCAGGAGAAATTTTAATCTGGATTCTCAGTCTGTTTCCTAGTGCTAGTTTGAAGTTCCTGCAGTTTTCACTGTAAAACCGAGTTGGAGCTAGTACCTCCCCATATATATGTATGGAGTGGCGTTTGTAACTGAAAAGAAACTTTGTGTTCCCAACAAGCTAGGTGAAGGACGGCTTTCACACACACTTATCTCTCAGAACTGAGCATGTGGAGAGACGTTCGCTCATCTAGCACAAAGGGAACGGGTTGCAGGAGAAACTTTTACTGTGGTTTCTCAGTCTGTTTCCTAGTGCCGGTTTGAAGTTCCTGCAGTTTTCACTGTAAAACCGAGTTGGAGCTAGTACCTCCCCATATATATGTATGGAGTGGAGTTTGCAACTGAAAAGAAACTTTGTGTTCCCAAAAAGCTAGGTGAAGGACGGCTTTCACACACACACATCTCTCAGAAATGAGCATGTGGAGAGACGTTCGTTCATCTAGCACAAAGGGAACAGGTTGCAGGAGAAACTTTTACTCTGCTTTCTCAGTCTGTTTCCTAGTGCCGGTATGAAGTTCCTGCAGTTTTCACTGTAAACCCGAGTTTGAGCTAGTACCTCCCCATATATATGTATTGAGTGGAGTTTGCAACTGAAAAGAAACTTTGTGTTCCCAATAAGCTAGGTGAAGGACGGCTTTCACACACACTTATCTCTCAGAACTGAGCATGTGGAGAGACGTTCGTTCATCTAGCACAAAGGGAACAGGTTGCAGGAGAAACTTTTACTCTGGTTTCTCAGTCTGTTTCCTAGTGCCGGTTTGAAGTTCCTGCAGTTTTCACTGTAAAACCGATTTGGAGCTAGTACCTCCCCATATATATGTATGGAGTGGAGTTTGCAACTGAAAAGAAACTTTGTGTTCCCAACAAGCTATGTGAAGGACGGCTTTCACACACACATCTTTCAGAACTGAGCATTTGGAGAGACGTTCGTTCATCTAGCACAAAGGGAACGGGTTGCAGGAGAAACATTTACTCTGGTTTCTCAGTCTGGTTCCTAGTGCCGGTTTGAAGTTCCTGCAGTTTTCAATGTAAAACCTATTTGGAGCTAGTAACTCCCCATATAAATGTATGGAGTGGAGTTTGCAAATGAAAAGAAACTTTGTGTTCCCAAAAAGGTAGGTGAAGGACCGCTTTCACACACACTTATCTCTCAGAACTGAGCATGTGGAGAGACGTTCGTTCATCTAGCACAATGGGAACGGGTTGCAAGAGAAACTCTTACTCTGGTTTCTCAGTCTGTTTCCTAGTGCCGGTATGAAGATCCTGCAGTTTTCACTGTAAAACCGATTTGGAGCTAGTACCTCCCCATATATATGTATGGAGTGGAGTTTGCAACTGAAAAGAAACTTTGTATTCCCAACACGATAGGTGAAGGACGGCTTTCAGACACACACATCTTTCAGAACTGAGCATTTGGAGAGACGTTAGTTCATCTAGCACAAAGGGAACGGGTTGCAGGGGAAAATTTTTCTCTGGTTTCTCAGTCTGTTTCCTAGTGCCGGTTTGAAGTTCCTGCAGTTTTCACTGTAAAACCGAGTTGGAGCTAGTACCTCCCCATATATATGTATGGAGTGGAGTCTGCAACTGAAAAGAAACTTTGTGTTCCCAACAATCTAGGTGAAGGACGGCTTTCACACACACTTTTCTCTCAGAACTGACCATGTGCTGAGACGTTCGTTCATCTAGCACAAAGGGAACGTGTTGCAGGAGAAACTTTTATTCTGGTTTCTCAGTCTGTTTCCTAGTGAAGGTTTGAATTTCCTGCAGTTTTCACTGTAAAACCGATTTGGAGCTAGTACCTCCCCATATATATGTATGGAGTGGAGTTTGCAACTGAAAAGAAACTTTGTGTTCCCAACAAGCTAGGTGAAGAACGGCTTTCACACACACTTATCTCTCAGAACTGAGCATGTGGAGAGACGTTCGTTCATCTAGCACAAATGGAACGGGTTGCAGGAGAAACATTACTGTGGTTTCTCAGTCTGTTTCCTAGTGCCGGTTTGAAGTTCCTGCACTTTTCACTGTAAACCGAGTTGGAGATAGTACCTCCCCATATATATGTATGGAATGGAGTTTGCAACTGAAAAGAAACTTTGTGTTCCCAGCAAGCTAGGTGAAGAACGGCTTTCACACACACTTATCTCTCAGATCTGAGCAGGTGGAGAAACGATCGTTCATCTAGCACATAGGAAACGGGTTGCAGGAGAAATTTTAATCTGGATTCTCAGTCTGTTTCCTAGTGCTGGTTTGAAGTTCCTGCAGTTTTCACTGTAAAACCGAGTTGGAGCTAGTACCTCCCCATATATATGTATGGAGTGGCGTTTGCAACTGAAAAGAAACTTTGTGTTCCCAACAAGCTAGGTGAAGGACGGCTTTCACACACACTTATCTCTCAGAACTGAGCATGTGGAGAGACGTTCGCTCATCTAGCACAAAGGGAACGGGTTGCAGGAGAAACTTTTACTGTGGTTTCTCAGTCTGTTTCCTAGTGCCGGTTTGAAGTTCCTGCAGTTTTCACTGTAAAACCGAGTTGGAGCTAGTACCCCCCATATATTTTTATGGAGTGGAGTTTGCAACTGAAAAGAAACTTTTTGTTCCCAAAAAGCTAGGTGAAGAACGGCTTTCACACACACACATCTCTCAGAAATGAGCATGTGGAGAGACGTTCGTTCATCTAGCACAAAGGGAACAGGTTGCAGGAGAAACTTTTACTCTGCTTTCTCAGTCTGTTTCCTAGTGCCGGTTTGAAGTTCCTGCAGTTTTCACTGTAAACCCGAGTTTGAGCTAGTACCTCCCCATATATATGTATGGAGTGGAGTTTGCAACTGAAAGGAAACTTTGTGTTCCCAACAAGCTAGGTGAAGGACGGCTTTCACACACACTTATCTCTCAGAACTGAGCATGTGGAGAGACGTTCGTTCATCTAGCACAAAGGGAACAGGTTGCAGGAGAAACTTTTACTCTGGTTTCTCAGTCTGTTTCCTAGTGCCGGTTTGAAGTTCCTGCAGTTTTCACTGTAAAACCGATTTGGAGCTAGTACCTCCCCATATATATGTATGGAGTGGAGTTTGCAACTGAAAAGAAACTTTGTGTTCCCAACAAGCTAGTTGAAGGACGGCTTTCACACACACATCTTTCAGAACTGAGCATTTGGAGAGACGTTCGTTCATCTAGCACAAAGGGAACGGGTTACAGGAGAAAATTTTACTCTGGTTTCTCAGTCTGTTTCCTAGTGCCGGTTTGAAGTTCCTGCAGTTTTCACTGTAAAACCTGTTTGGAGCTAGTACCTCCCCATATATATGTAAGGAGTGGAGTTTACAAATGAATAGATACTTTATGTTAGCAAAAAGCTAGGTGAAGGACGGCTTTCACACACACTTATCTCTCAGAACTGAGCATGTGGAGAGACGTTCGTTCATCTAGCACAAAGGGAACAGGTTGCAGGAGAAACTTTTACTCTGGTTTCTCAAACTGTTTCCTAGTGCCGGTTTGAAGTTCCTGCATTTTTCACTGTAAAACCTGTTTGGAGCTAGTACCTCCCCATATATATGTATGGAGTGGAGTTTGCAACTGAAAAGAAACTTTGTGTTCCCAACAAGCTAGGTGAAGGACGGCTTTCACAGACACTTATCTCTCAGAACTGAGCATGTGGAGAGACGTTCGTTCATCTTGCACTAAGGGAAAGGGTTGCAGGAGAAACTTTTACTGTGGTTTCTCAGTGTGTTTCCTAGTGCCGGTTTGAATTTCCTGCAGTTTTCACTGTAAAACCGAGTTGGAGCTAGTACCTCCCAATATATATGTATGGAGTGGAGTTTGCAACTGAAAAGAAACTTTGTGTTCCCAACAAGCTAGGTGAAGGACGGCTTTCACACACACTTATCTCTCAGAACTGAGCATGTGGAGAGACGTTCGATCATCTAGCACAAAGGGAACGGGTTGCAGGAGAAACTTTTACTCTGGTTTCTCAGTCTGTTTCCTAGTGCCGGTTTGAGTTCCTGCAGTTTTCATTGTAAAACAGAGTTGGAGCTAGTACCTCCGCATATATATGTATGGATTGGAGTTTGCAACTGAAAAGGAACTTTGTGTTCCCAACAAGCTAGGTGAAGGACGGCTTTCACACACACACATCTTTCAGAACTAAGCATGTGGAGAGGCGTTCGTTCATCTAGCACAAAGGGAACGGGTTGCAGGAGAAAATTTTACTCTGGTTTCTCAGTCTGTTTCCTAGTGCCGGCTTGAAGTTGCTGCAGTTATCACTGTAAATCCTTGTTGGAGCTAGTACCTCCCCATAAATATGTATGGAGTGGAGTTTGCAACTGAAAATAAACTTTGTGTTCCCAACAAGGTAGGTGAAGGACGGCTTTCACACACACTTATCTCTCAGAACTGAGCATGTGGAGAGACGTTCGTTCATCTAGCAGAAAGGGAACGGGTTGCAGGAGAAACTTTTACTCTGATTTCTCAGTCTGTTTCCTAGTGCCGGTTTGAAGTTCCTGCAGTTTTCACTGTAAAATCGAGTTGCAGCTAGTACCTCCCCATATATGTGTATGGAGTGGAGTTTGCAACTGAAAAGAAACTTTGTGTTCCGAACAAGTAGGTGAAGGACGGCTTTCACACACACTTATCTCTCAGAACTGAGCATGTGGAGAGACGTTCGTTCATCTAGCAGAAAGTGAACGGGTTTCAGGAGAAACTTTTACTCTGGTTTCTCAGTCTGTTTCCTAGTGCCGGTTTGAAGTTCCTGCAGTTTTCACTGTAAAACCGAGTTGGAGCTAGTACCTCCCCATATATATGTATGGAGTGGAGTTTACAAAGGAAAAGAAACTTTATGTTCCCAAAAAGCTAGGTGAAGGACGGCTTTCACACACACACATCTCTCAGAACTGAGCATGTGGAGAGACGTTCGTTCATCTAGCACAAAGGGAACAGGTTGCAGGAGAAACATTTACTCTTGTTTCTCAGTCTGTTTCCTAGTGCCGGTTTGAAGTTCCTGAAGTTTTCTCTGTAAAACCTGGTTGGAGCTTGTACCTCCCCATATATATGTATGGAGTGGAGTTTGCAACTGAAAAGAAACTTTGTGTTCCCAACAAGCTAGGTGAAAGACGGCTTTCACACACACTGATCTCTCAGAACTGAGCATGTGGAGAGACGTTCGTTCATCTAGCAGAAAGGCAACGGGTTGCAGGAGAAACTCTCACTCTGGTTTCTCAGTCTGTTTCCTAGTGCCGGTTTGAAGTTCCTGCAGTTTTCACTGTAAAACCGAGTTGCAGCTAGTACCTCCCCATATATATGTATGGAGTGGAGTTTGCAACTGAAAAGAAACTTTGTGTTCCAAACAAGATGGTGAAGGACGGCTTTCACACACACACATCTTTCAGAACTGAGCATGTGTAGAGGCGTTCGTTCATCTAGCACAAAGGGAACGGGTTGCAGGGGAAAATTTTACTCCGGTTTCTCAGTCTGTTTCCTAGTGCCGGTTTGAAGTTCCTGCAGTTTTCACTGTAAAAACGAGTTGGAGCTAGTACCTCCCCATATATATGTATGGAGTGGAGTTTGCAACTGAAAAGAAACTTTGTGTTCCGAACAAGCTAGGTGAAGTACGGCTTTCACACACACTTATCTCTCAGAAATGAGCATGTGGAGAGAAGTTCGTTCATCTAGCACAAAGGGAACGTGTTTCAGGAGAAACTTTTACTCTGGTTTCTCAGACTGTTTCCTAGTGCCGGTTTGAAGTTCCTGCAGTTTTCACTGTAAAACCGATTTGGAGCTAGTACCTCCCCATATATATGTATGGATTGGAGTTTACAAAAGAAAAGAAACTTTATGTTCCCAAAAAGCTAGGTGAAGGACGGCTTTCACACACACACATCTCTCAGAACTGAGCATGTGGAGAGACGTTCGTTCATCTAGCACAAATGGAACGGGTTGCAGGAGAAACTTTAACTCTGGTTTCTCAGTCTGTTTCCTAGTGCTGGTTTGAAGTTCCTGCAGTTTTCAGTGTAAAACCTGGTTGGAGCTAGTACCTCCCAATAAATATGTATGGAGTGGAGTTTGCAACTGAAAAGAAACTTTGTGTTCCCAACAAGCTAGCTGAAGGACGGCTTTCACACACACACATCTCTCAGAACTGAGCATGTGGAGAGACGTTCGTTCATCTAGCACAAAGGGAACGGGTTGCAAGAGAAACTTTTACTCTGGTTTCTCAGTCTGTTTCCTAGTGCCGGTTTGAAGTTCCTGCAGTTTTCACTGTAAAACCGAGTTGCAGCTAGTACCTCCCGATATATATGTATGGAGTGGAGTTTGCAACTGAAAAGAAACTTTGTGTTCCCAACAAGCTAGGTGAAGGACGGCTTTCACACACACTTATCTCTCAGAACTGAGCATGTGGAGAGACGTTCGTTCATGTAGCACAAAGGGAACTGTTTGCAGGAGAAACTTTTACTGTGGTTTCTCAGTCTGTTTCCTAGTGCCGGTTTGAAGTTCCTCAGTTTTCACTGTAAAACCGAGTTGGAGCTAGTACCTCCCCATATATATCTATGGAGTGGAGTTTGCAACTGAAAAGAAACTTTGTGTTCCCAACAAGCTAGGTGAAGGACGGCTTTCACACACACTTATCTCTCAGAACTTATCATGTGGAGAGACGTTCGTTCATCTAGCACAAAGGGAACGGGTTGCAGGAGAAACTTTTACTGTGGTTTCTCAGTCTGTTTCCTAGTGCCGGTTTGAAGTTCCTGCAGTTTTCACTGTAAAACCGAGTTGGAGCTAGTACCTCCCCATATATATGTATGGAGTGGAGTTTGCAACTGAAAAGAAACTTTGTGTTCCCAACAAGCTAGGTGAAGGACGGCTTTCACACACACTTATCTCTCAGAACTGAGCATGTGTAGAGACGTTCGATCATCTAGCACAAAGGGAACGGGTTGCAGGAGAAACTTTTACTCTGGTTTCTCAGTCTGTTTCCTAGTGCCGGTTTGAAGTTCCTGCAGTTTTCACTTTAAAACAGAGTTGGAGCTAGTACCTCCGCATATATATGTATGGAGTGGAGTTTGCAACTGAAAAGAAACTTTCTGTTCCCAACAAGCTATGTGAAGGACGGCTTTCACACACACTTATCTCTCAGAACTGAGCATGTGGAGAGACATTCGTTCATCTAGCACAAAGGGAACGGGTTGCAGGAGAAACTTTTACTCTTGTTTCTCAGTCTGTTTCCTAGTGCCGGTTTGAAGTTCCTGCAGTTTTCACTGTAAAACAGAGTTGGAGCTAGTACCTCCCCATATATATGTATGGATTGGAGTTTGCAACTGAAAAGGAACTTTGTGTTCCCAACAAGCTAGGTGAAGGACGGCTTTCACACACACACATCTTTCAGAACTAAGCATGTGGAGAGGCGTTCGTTCATCTAGCACAAAGGTAACGGGTTGCAGGAGAAAATTTTACTCTGGTTTCTCAGTCTGTTTCCTAGTGCCGGCTTGATGTTGCTGCAGTTATCACTGTAAAAACGAGTTGGAGCTAGTACCTCCCCATATATATGTATGGAGTGGAGTTTGCAACTGAAAAGAAACTTTGTGTTCCGAACAAGCTAGGTTAAGGACGGCTTTCACACACATTTATCTCTCAGAACTGAGCATGTGGAGAGACGTTCGTTCATCTAGCACAAAGGGAACGGGTTTCAGGAGAAACTTTTACTCTGGTTTCTCAGTCTGTTTCCTAGTGCCGGTATGAAGTTCCTGCAGTTTTCACTGTAAAACCGAGTTGGAGCTGGTAACTCCCCATGTATATGTATGGAGTGGAGTTTACAAATGAAAAGAAACTTTATGTTCCCAAAAAGCTAGGTGAAGGACGGCTTTCACACACACACATCTCTCAGAACTGAGCATGTGGAGAGACGTTCGTTCATCTAACACAAAGGGAACAGGTGGCAGGAGAAAATTTAACTCTGGTTTCTCAGTCTGTTTCCTAGTGCTGGTTTGAATTTCCTGCAGTTTTCACTGTAAAACCTTGTTGGAGCTAGTACCTCCCCATAAATATGTATGGAGAGGAGTTTGCAACTGAAAAGAAACTTTGTGTTCCCAACAAGGTACGTGAAGGACGGCTTTCACAGACACTTATCTCTCAGAACTGAGCATGTGGAGAGACGTTCGTTCATCTAGCACAAAGGGAACAGGTTGCAGGAGAAACTTTTACTCTGGTTTCTCAGTCTGTTTCCTAGTGCCGGTTTGAAGTTCCTGCAGTTTTCACTGTAAAACCGATTTGGAGCTAGTACCTCCCCATATATATGTATGGAGTGGAGTTTGCAACTGAAAAGAAACTTTGTGTTCCCAACAAGCTAGTTGAAGGACGGCTTTCACACACACATCTTTCAGAACTGAGCATTTGGAGAGACGTTCGTTCATCTAGCACAAAGGGAACGGGTTGCAGGAGAAAATTTTACTCTGGTTTCTCAGTCTGTTTCCTAGTGCCGGTTTGAAGTTCCTGCAGTTTTCACTGTAAAACCTGTTTGGAGCTAGTACCTCCCCATATATATGTAAGGAGTGGAGTTTACAAATGAATAGATACTTTATGTTAGCCAAAAGCTAGGTGAAGGACGGCTTTCACACACACTTATCTCTCAGAACTGAGCATGTGGAGAGACGTTCGTTCATCTAGCACAAAGGGAACAGGTTGCAGGAGAAACTTTTACTCTGGTTTCTCAAACTGTTTCCTAGTGCCGGTTTGAAGTTCCTGCATTTTTCACTGTAAAACCTGTTTGGAGCTAGTACCTCCCCATATATATGTATGGAGTGGAGTTTGCAACTGAAAAGAAACTTTGTGTTCCCAACAAGCTAGGTGAAGGACGGCTTTCACACACACACATCTTTCAGAACTAAGCATGTGGAGAGGCGTTCGTTCATCTAGCAAAAAGGGAACGGGTTGCAGGAGAAAATTTTACTCTGGTTTCTCAGTCTGTTTCCTAGTGCCGGCTTGAAGTTGCTGCAGTTATCACTGTAAAAACGAGTTGGAGCTAGTACCTCCCCATATATATGTATGGAGTGGAGTTTGCAACTGAAAAGAAACTTTGTGTTCCGAACAAGCTAGGTTAAGGACGGCTTTCACACACACTTATCTCTCAGAACTGAGCATGTGGAGAGACGTTCGTTCATCTAGCACAAAGGGAACGGGTTTCAGGAGAAACTTTTACTCTGGTTTCTCAGTCTGTTTCCTAGTGCCGGTTTGAAGTTCCTGCTGTTTTCACTGTAAAACCGAGTTGGAGCTAGTACTTCCCCATATATATGTATGGAGTGGAGTTTACAAATGAAAAGAAACTTTATGTTCCCAAAAAGCTAGGTGAAGGACGGCTTTCACACACACACATCTCTCAGAACTGAGCATGTGGAGAGACGTTCGTTCATCTAGCACAAATGGAACAGGTGGCAGGAGAAACTTTAACTCTGGTTTCTCAGTCTGTTTCCTAGTGCTGGTTTGAATTTCCTGCAGTTTTCACTGTAAATCCTTGTTGGAGCTAGTACCTCCCCATAAATATGTATGGAGTGGAGTTTGCAACTGAAAATAAACTTTGTGTTCCCAACAAGGTAGGTGAAGGACGGCTTTCACACACACTTATCTCTCAGAACTGAGCATGTGGAGAGACGTTCGTTCATCTAGCAGAAAGGGGACGGGTTGCAGGAGAAACTTTTACTCTGATTTCTCAGTCTTTTTCCTAGTGCCGGTTTGAAGTTCCTGCAGTTTTCACTGTAAAATCGAGTTGCAGCTTGTACCTCCCCATATATGTGTATGGAGTGGAGTTTGCAACTGAAAAGAAACTTTGTGTTCCGAACAAGTAGGTGAAGGACGGCTTTCACACACACTTATCTCTCAGAACTGAGCATGTGGAGAGACGTTCGTTCATCTAGCAGAAAGGGAACGGGTTTCAGGAGAAACTTTTACTCTGGTTTCTCAGTCTGTTTCCTAGTGCCGGTTTGAAGTTCCTGCAGTTTTCACTGTAAAACCGAGTTGGAGCTAGTACCTCCCCATATATATGTATGGAGTGGAGTTTACAAAGGAAAAGAAACTTTATGTTCCCAAAAAGCTAGGTGAAGGACGGCTTTCACACACACACATCTCTCAGAACTGAGCATGTGGAGAGACGTTCGTTCATCTAGCACAAAGGGAACAGGTTGCAGGAGAAACATTTACTCTTGTTTCTCAGTCTGTTTCCTAGTGCCGGTTTGAAGTTCCTGAAGTTTTCTCTGTAAAACCTGGTTGGAGCTTGTACCTCCCCATATATATGTATGGAGTGGAGTTTGCAACTGAAAAGAAACTTTGTGTTCCCAACAAGCTAGGTGAAAGACGGCTTTCACACACACTGATCTCTCAGAACTGAGCATGTGGAGAGACGTTCGTTCATCTAGCAGAAAGGCAACGGGTTGCAGGAGAAACTCTCACTCTGGTTTCTCAGTCTGTTTCCTAGTGCCGGTTTGAAGTTCCTGCAGTTTTCACTGTAAAACCGAGTTGCAGCTAGTACCTCCCCATATATATGTATGGAGTGGAGTTTGCAACTGAAAAGAAACTTTGTGTTCCAAACAAGATGGTGAAGGACGGCTTTCACACACACACATCTTTCAGAACTGAGCATGTGTAGAGGCGTTCGTTCATCTAGCACAAAGGGAACGGGTTGCAGGGGAAAATTTTACTCCGGTTTCTCAGTCTGTTTCCTAGTGCCGGTTTGAAGTTCCTGCAGTTTTCACTGTAAAAACGAGTTGGAGCTAGTACCTCCCCATATATATGTATGGAGTGGAGTTTGCAACTGAAAAGAAACTTTGTGTTCCGAACAAGCTAGGTGAAGTACGGCTTTCACACACACTTATCTCTCAGAAATGAGCATGTGGAGAGAAGTTCGTTCATCTAGCACAAAGGGAACGTGTTTCAGGAGAAACTTTTACTCTGGTTTCTCAGACTGTTTCCTAGTGCCGGTTTGAAGTTCCTGCAGTTTCCACTGTAAAACCGATTTGGAGCTAGTACCTCCCCATATATATGTATGGATTGGAGTTTACAAAAGAAAAGAAACTTTATGTTCCCAAAAAGCTAGGTGAAGGACGGCTTTCACACACACACATCTCTCAGAACTGAGCATGTGGAGAGACGTTCGTTCATCTAGCAGAAAGGGAACGGGTTGCACGAGAAACTTTTACTCTGGTTTCTAAGTCTGTTTCCTAGTGCCGGTTTCAAGTTCCTGCAGTTTTCACTGTAAAACCTGGTTGGAGCTAGTACCTCCCCATATATATGTATGGAGTGGTGTTTGCAACTTAAAAGAAACTTTGTGTTCCCAACAAGCTAGCTGAAGGACGGCTTTCACACACACACACCTCTCAGAACTGAGCATGTGGAGAGACGTTCGTTCATCTAGCACAAAGGGAACGGGTTGCAAGAGAAACTTTTACTCTGGTTTCTCAGTCTGTTTCCTAGTGCCGGTTTGAAGTTCCTGCAGTTTTCACTGTAAAACCGAGTTGCAGCTAGTACCTCCCGATATATATGTATGGAGTGGAGTTTGCAACTGAAAAGAAACTTTGTGTTCCCAACAAGCTAGGTGAAGGACGGCTTTCACACACACTTATCTCTCAGAACTGAGCATGTGGAGAGACGTTCGTTCATGTAGCACAAAGGGAACTGTTTGCAGGAGAAACTTTTACTGTGGTTTCTCAGTCTGTTTCCTAGTGCCGGTTTGAAGTTCCTCAGTTTTCAGTGTAAAACCGAGTTGGAGCTAGTACCTCCCCATATATATCTATGGAGTGGAGTTTGCAACTGAAAAGAAACTTTGTGTTCCCAACAAGCTAGGTGAAGGACGGCTTTCACACACACTTATCCCTCAGAACTTATCATGTGGAGAGACGTTCGTTCATCTAGCACAAAGGGAACGGGTTGCAGGAGAAACTTTTACTGTGGTTTCTCAGTCTGTTTCCTAGTGCCGGTTTGAAGTTCCTGCAGTTTTCACTGTAAAACCGAGTTGGAGCTAGTACCTCCCCATATATATGTATGGAGTGGAGTTTGCAACTGAAAAGAAACTTTGTGTTCCCAACAAGCTAGGTGAAGGACGGCTTTCACACACACTTATCTCTCAGAACTGAGCATGTGTAGAGACGTTCGATCATCTAGCACAAAGGGAACGGGTTGCAGGAGAAACTTTTACTCTGGTTTCTCAGTCTGTTTCCTAGTGCCGGTTTGAAGTTCCTGCAGTTTTCACTGTAAAACAGAGTTGGAGCTAGTACCTCCGCATATATATGTATGGAGTGGAGTTTGCAACTGAAAAGAAACTTTCTGTTCCCAACAAGCTATGTGAAGGACGGCTTTCACACACACTTATCTCTCAGAACTGAGCATGTGGAGAGACATTCGTTCATCTAGCACAAAGGGAACGGGTTGCAGGAGAAACTTTTACTCTTGTTTCTCAGTCTGTTTCCTAGTGCCGGTTTGAAGTTCCTGCAGTTTTCACTGTAAAACAGAGTTGGAGCTAGTACCTCCCCATATATATGTATGGATTGGAGTTTGCAACTGAAAAGGAACTTTGTGTTCCCAACAAGCTAGGTGAAGGACGGCTTTCACACACACACATCTTTCAGAACTAAGCATGTGGAGAGGCGTTCGTTCATCTAGCACAAAGGTAACGGGATGCAGGAGAAAATTTTACTCTGGTTTCTCAGTCTGTTTCCTAGTGCCGGCTTGAAGTTGCTGCAGTTATCACTGTAAAAACGAGTTGGAGCTAGTACCTCCCCATATATATGTATGGAGTGGAGTTTGCAACTGAAAAGAAACTTTGTGTTCCGAACAAGCTAGGTTAAGGACGGCTTTCACACACACTTATCTCTCAGAACTGAGCATGTGGAGAGACGTTCGTTCATCTAGCACAAAGGGAACGGGTTTCAGGAGAAACTTTTACTCTGGTTTCTCAGTCTGTTTCCTAGTGCCGGTATGAAGTTCCTGCAGTTTTCACTGTAAAAACGAGTTGGAGCTGGTAACTCCCCATGTATATGTATGGAGTGGAGTTTACAAATGAAAAGAAACTTTATGTTCCCAAAAAGCTAGGTGAAGGACGGCTTTCACACGCACACATCTCTCAGAACTGAGCATGTGGAGAGACGTTCGTTCATCTAACACAAAGGGAACAGGTGGCAGGAGAAAATTTAACTCTGGTTTCTCAGTCTGTTTCCTAGTGCTGGTTTGAATTTCCTGCAGTTTTCACTGTAAAACCTTGTTGGAGCTAGTACCTCCCCATAAATATGTATGGAGTGGAGTTTGCAACTGAAAAGAAACTTTGTGTTCCCAACAAGGTACGTGAAGGACGGCTTTCACAGACACTTATCTCTCAGAACTGAGCATGTGGAGAGACGTTCGTTCATCTAGCACAAAGGGAACAGGTTGCAGGAGAAACTTTTACTCTGGTTTCTCAGTATGTTTCCTAGTGCCGGTTTGAAGTTCCTGCAGTTTTCACTGTAAAACCGATTTGGAGCTAGTACCTCCCCATATATATGTATGGAGTGGAGTTTGCAACTGAAAAGAAACTTTGTGTTCCCAACAAGCTAGGTGAAGGACGGCTTTCACACACACATCTTTCAGAACTGAGCATTTGGAGAGACGTTCGTTCATCTAGCACAAAGGGAACGGGTTGCAGGAGAAAATTTTACTCTGGTTTCTCAGTCTGTTTCCTAGTGCCGGTTTGAAGTTCCTGCAGTTTTCACTGTAAAACCGAGTTGGAGCTAGTACCTCCCCATATATATGTATGGAGTGGAGTTTGCAACTGAAAAGAAACTTTGTGTTCCGAACAAGCTAGGTTAAGAACGGCTTTCACACACACTTATCTCTCAGAACTGAGCATGTGGAGAGACGTTCGTTCATCTAGCACAAAGGGAACGGGTTTCAGGAGAAATTTTTACTCTGGTTTCTCAGACTGTTTCCTAGTGCCGGTTTGAAGTTCCTGCAGTTTTCACTGTAAAACCGAGTTGGAGCTAGTACTTCCCCATATATATGTATGGAGTGGAGTTTACAAATGAAAAGAAACTTTATGTTCCCAAAAAGCTAGGTGAAGGACGGCTTTCACACACACACATCTCTCAGAACTGAGCATGTGGAGAGACGTTCGTTCATCTAGCACAAAGGGAACAGGTGGCAGGAGAAACTTTAACTCTGGTTTCTCAGTCTGTTTCCTAGTGCTGGTTTGAATTTCCTGCAGTTTTCACTGTAAATCCTTGTTGGAGCTAGTACCTCCCCATAAATATGTATGGAGTGGAGTTTGCAACTGAAAAGAAACTTTGTGTTCCCAACAAGGTAGGTGAAGGACGGCTTTCACACACACTTATCTCTCAGAACTGAGCATGTGGAGAGACGTTCGTTCATCTAGCAGAAAGGGAACGGGTTGCAGGAGAAACTTTTACTCTGGTTTCTCAGTCTGTTTCCTAGTGCCGGCTTGAAGTTGCTGCAGTTATCACTGTAAAAACGAGTTGGAGCTAGTACCTCCCCATATATATGTATGGAGTGGAGTTTGCAACTGAAAAGAAACTTTGTGTTCCGAACAAGCTAGGTTAAGGACGGCTTTCACTCACACTTATCTCTCAGAACTGAGCATGTGGAGAGACGTTCGTTCATCTAGCACAAAGGGAACGGGTTTCAGGAGAAACTTTTACTCTGGTTTCTCAGTCTGTTTCCTAGTGCCGGTTTGAAGTTCCTGCAGTTTTCACTGTAAAACCGAGTTGGAGCTGGTAACTCCCCATGTATATGTATGGAGTGGAGTTTACAAATGAAAAGAAACTTTATGTTCCCAAAAAGCTAGGTGAAGGACGGCTTTCACACACACACATCTCTCAGAACTGAGCATGTGGAGAGATGTTCGTTCATCTAGCACAAAGGGAACAGGTGGCAGGAGAAAATTTAACTCTGGTTTCTCAGTCTGTTTCCTAGTGCTGGTTTGAATTTCCTGCAGTTTTCACTGTAAAACCTTGTTGGAGCTAGTACCTCCCCATAAATCTGTATGGAGTGGAGTTTGCAACTGAAAAGAAACTTTGTGTTCCCAACAAGGTACGTGAAGGACGGCTTTCACAGACACTTATCTCTCAGAACTGAGCATGTGGAGAGACGTTCGTTCATCTAGCACAAAGGGAACAGGTTGCAGGAGAAACTTTTACTCTGGTTTCTCAGTATGTTTCCTAGTGCCGGTTTGAAGTTCCTGCAGTTTTCACTGTAAAACCGATTTGGAGCTAGTACCTCCCCATATATATGTATGGAGTGGAGTTTGCAACTGAAAAGAAACTTTGTGTTCCCAACAAGCTAGGTGAAGGACGGCTTTCACACACACTTATCTCTCAGAACTGAGCATGTGGAGAGACGTTCGATCATCTAGCACAAAGGGAACGGGTTGCAGGGAAACTTTTACTCTTTTTTCTCAGTCTGTTTCCTAGTGCCGGTTTGAGTTCCTGCAGGTTTCATTGTAAAACCGAGTTGGAGCTAGTACCTCCCCATATATATGTATGGATTGGAGTTTACAAATGAAAAGAAACTTTATGTTCCCAAAAAGCTAGGTGAAAGACGGCTTTCACACACACACATCTCTCAGAACTGAGCATGTGGAGAGACGTTCGTTCATCTAGCACAAAGGGAACAGGTTGCAGGAGAAACTTTAACTCTGGTTTCTCAGTCTGTTTCCTAGTGCTGGTTTGAAGTTCCTGCAGTTTTCAGTGTAAAACCTGGTTGGAGCTAGTACCTCCCAATAAATATGTATGGATTGGAGTTTGCAACTGAAAAGAAACTTTGTGTTCCCAACAAGCTAGGTGAAGGACGGCTTTCACACACACTTATCTCTCAGAACTGAGCATGTGGAGATACGTTCGTTCATCTAGCAGAAAGGGAACGGGTTGCTCGAGAATCTTTTACTCTGGTTTCTAAGTCTGTTTCCTAGTGCCGGTTTGAAGTTCCTGCAGTTTTCACTGTAAAACCTGGTTGGAGCTAGTACCTCCCCATATATATGTATGGAGTGGTGTTTGCAACTGAAAAGAAACTTTGTGTTCCCAACAAGCTAGGTGAAGGACGGCATTCACACACACTTATCTCTCAGAACTGAGCATGTGGAGAGACGTTCGTTCATCTAGCACAAAGGGAACGGGTTGCAGGAGAAACTTTTACTCTGGTTTCTCAGTCTGTTTCCTAGTGCCGGTTTGAAGTTCCTGCAGTTTTCACTGTAAAATCGAGTTGCAGCTAGTACATCCCCATATATATGTATGGAGTGGAGTTTGCAACTGAAAAGAAACTTTGTGTTCCCAACAAGCTATGTGAAGGACGGCTTTCACACACACTTATCTCTCAGAACTGAGCATGTGGAGAGACGTTCGTTCATGTAGCACAAAGGGAACTGTTTGCAGGAGAAACTTTTACTGTGGTTTCTCAGTCTGTTTCCTAGTGCCGGTTTGAAGTTCCTCAGTTTTCACTGTAAAACCGAGTTGGAGCTAGTACCTCCCCATATATATCTATGGAGTGGAGTTTGCAACTGAAAAGAAACTTTGTGTTCCCAACAAGCTAGGTGAAGGACGGCTTTCACACACACTTATCTCTCAGAACTTATCATGTGGAGAGACGTTCGTTCATCTAGCACAAAGGGAACGGGTTGCAGGAGAAACTTTTACTGTGGTTTCTCAGTCTGTTTCCTAGTGCCGGTTTGAAGTTCCTGCAGTTTTCACTGTAAAACCGAGTTGGAGCTAGTATCTCCCCATATATATGTATGGAGTGGAGTTTGCAACTGAAAAGAAACTTTGTGTTCCCAACAAGCTAGGTGAAGGACGGCTTTCACACACACTTATCTCTCAGAACTGAGCATGTGGAGAGACGTTCGATCATCTAGCACAAAGGGAACGGGTTGCAGGAGAAACTTTTACTCTGGTTTCTCAGTCTGTTTCCTAGTGCCGGTTTGAAGTTCCTGCAGTTTTCACTGTAAAACAGAGTTGGAGCTAGTACCTCCGCATATATATGTATGGAGTGGAGTTTGCAACTGAAAAGAAACTTTCTGTTCCCAACAAGCTATTTGAAGGACGGCTTTCACACACACTTATCTCTCAGAACTGAGCATGTGGAGAGACGTTCGTTCATCTAGAACAAAGGGAACGGGTTGCAGGAGAAACTTTTACTCTTGTTTCTCAGTCTGTTTCCTAGTGCCGGTTTGAAGTTCCTGCAGTTTTCACTGTAAAACCGAGTTGGAGCTAGTATCTCCCCATATATATGTATGGAGTGGAGTTTGCAACTGAAAAGAAACTTTGTGTTCCCAACAAGCTAGGTGAAGGACGGCTTTCACACACACTTATCTCTCAGAACTGAGCATGTGGAGAGTCGTTCGATCATCTAGCACAAAGGGAACGGGTTGCAGGAGAAACTTTTACTCTGGTTTCTCAGTCTGTTTCCTAGTGCCGGTTTGAAGTTCCTGCAGTTTTCACTGTAAAACAGAGTTGGAGCTAGTACCTCCGCATATATATGTATGGAGTGGAGTTTGCAACTGAAAAGAAACTTTCTGTTCCCAACAAGCTATTTGAAGGACGGCTTTCACACACACTTATCTCTCAGAACTGAGCATGTGGAGAGACGTTCGTTCATCTAGAACAAAGGGAACGGGTTGCAGGAGAAACTTTTACTCTTGTTTCTCAGTCTGTTTCCTAGTGCCGGTTTGAAGTTCCTGCAGTTTTCACTGTAAAACAGAGTTGGAGCTAGTACCTCCCCATATATATGTATGGAGTGGAGTTTGCAACTGAAAAGGAACTTTGTGTTCCCAACAAGCTAGGTGAAGGACGGCTTTCACACACACACATCTTTCAGAACTAAGCATGTGGAGAGGCGTTCGTTCATCTAGCACAAAGGGAACGGGTTGCAGGAGAAAATTTTACTCTGGTTTCTCAGTCTGTTTCCTAGTGCCGGCTTGAATTTGCTGCAGTTATCACTGTAAAAACGAGTTGGAGCTAGTACCTCCCCATATATATGTATGGAGTGGAGTTTGCAACTGAAAAGAAACTTTGTGTTCCGAACAAGCTAGGTTAAATACGGCTTTCACACACACTTATCTCTCATAACTGAGCATGTGGAGAGACATTCGTTCATCTAGCACAAAGGGAACGGGTTTCAGGAGAAACTTTTTCTCTGGTTTCTCAGTCTGTTTCCTAGTGCCGGTTTGAAGTTCCTGCAGTTTTCACTGTAAAACCGAGTTGGAGCTAGTACCTCCCCATATATATGTATGGAGTGGAGTTTGCAACTGAAAAGAAACTTTGTGTTCCGAACAAGCTAGGTGAAGGACGGCTTTCACACACACACATCTCTCAGAACTGAGCATGTGGAGAGACGTTCGTTCATCTAGCACAAATGGAACAGGTTGCAGGAGAAACTTTTACTCTTGTTTCTCAATCTGTTTCCTAGTGCCGGTTTGAAGTTCCTGAAGTTTTCTCTGTAAAACCTGGTTGGAGCTTGTACCTCCCCATATATATGTATGGAGTGGAGTTTGCAACTGAAAAGAAACTTTGTGTTCCCAACAAGCTAGGTGAAATACGGCTTTCACACACACTTATCTCTCAGAACTGAGCATGTGGAGAGACGTTCGTTCATCTAGCACAAAGGGAACGGGTTTCAGGAGAAACTTTTACTCTGGTTTCTCAGTCTGTTTCTTAGTGCCGGTTTGAAGTTCCTGCAGTTTTCACTGTAAAACCGAGTTGGAGCTAGTACCTCCCCATATATATGTATGGATTGGAGTTTACAAATGAAAAGAAACTTTATGTTCCCAAAAAGCTAGGTGAAGGACGGCTTTCACACACACACATCTCTCAGAACTTAGCATGTGGAGAGACGTTCGTTCATCTAGCACAAAGGGAACAGGTTGCAGGAGAAACTTTAACTCTGGTTTCTCAGTCTGTTTCCTAGTGCTGGTTTGAAGTTCCTGCATTTTTCAGTGTAAAACCTGGTTGGAGCTAGTACCTCCCCATAAATATGTATGGAGTGGATTTTGCAACTGAAAAGAAACTTTGTGTTCCCAACAAGCTAGGTGAAGGACGGCTTTCACACACACTTATCTCTCAGAACTGAGCATGTGGAGAGACGTTCGTTCATCTAGCAGAAAGGGAACGGGTTGCACGAGAAAGTTTTACTCTGGTTTCTAAGTCTGTTTCCTAGTGCCGGTTTGAAGTTCCTGCAGTTTTCACTGTAAAACCTGGTTGGAGCTAGTACCTCCCCATATATATGTATGGAGTGGTGTTTGCAACTGAAAAGAAACTTTGTGTTCCCAACAAGCTAGGTGAAGGACGGCTTTCACACACACTTATCTCTCAGAACTGAGCATGTGGAGAGACGTTCGTTCATCTAGCACAAAGGGAACGGGTTGCAGGTGAAACTTTTACTCTGGTTTCTCAGTCTGTTTCCTAGTGCCGGTTTGAATTTCCTGCAGTTTTCACTGTAAAACCGAGTTGCAGCTAGTACCTCCCGATATATATGTATGGAGTGGAGTTTGCAACTGAAAAGAAACTTTGTGTTCCCAACAAGCTAGGTGAAGGACGGCTTTCACACACACTTATCTCTCAGAACTGAGCATGTGGAGAGACGTTCGTTCATGTAGCACAAAGGGAACTGTTTGCAGGAGAAACTTTTTCTGTGGTTTCTCAGTCTGTTTCCTAGTGCCGGTTTGAAGTTCCTCAGTTTTCACTGTAAAACCGAGTTGGAGCTAGTACCTCCCCATATATATCTATGGAGTGGAGTTTGCAACTGATAAGAAACTTTGTGTTCCCAACAAGCTAGGTGAAGGACGGCTTTCACACACACTTATATCTCAGAACTTAGCATGTGGAGAGACGTTCGTTCATCTAGCACAAAGGGAACGGGTTGCAGGAGAAACTTTTACTCTTGTTTCTCAGTCTGTTTCCTAGTGCCGGTTTGAAGTTCCTGCAGTTTTCACTGTGAAACCGTGTTGGAGCTAGTACCTCCCCATATATATGTATGGAGTGGAGTTTGCAACTGAAAAGAAACTTTGTGTTCCCAACAACTAGGTGAAGGACGGCTTTCACACACAATTATCTCTGAGAACTGAGCATGTGGAGAGACGTTCGTTCATCTAGCACAAAGGGAACGGGTTGCAGGAGAAAATTTTACTCTGGTTTCTCAGTCTGTTTCCTAGTGCCGGTTTGAAGTTCCTGCAGTTTTCACTGTAAAACCTGGTTGGAGCTAGTACCTCCCCATATATATGTATGGAGTGGAGTTTGCAACTGAAAAGAAACTTTGTGTTCCCAACAAGCTAGGTGAAGGACGGCTTTCACACACACTTATCTCTCAGAACTGAGCATGTGGAGAGACGTTCGTTCATCTAGCAGAAAGTGAACGGGTTGCAGGAGAAACTTTTACTCTGGTTTCTCAGTCTGTTTCCTAGTGCCGGTTTGAAGTTCCTGCAGTTTTCACTGTAAAACCGAGTTGCAGCTAGTACCTCCCCATATATATGTATGGATTGGAGTTTGCATCTGAAAAGAAACTTTGTGTTCCAAACAAGCTAGGTGAATGAAGGCTTTCACACACACTTATCTCTCAGAACTGAGCATGTGGAGAGACGTTCGTTCATCTAGCACAAAGGGAACGGATTGCAGGAGAAACTTTTACTGTGGTTTCTCAGTCTGTTTCCTAGTGCCGGTTTGAAGTTCCTGCAGTTTTCACTGTAAAACCGAGTTGGAGCTAGTACCTCCCCATATATATGTATGGAGTGGTGTTTGCAACTGAAAAGAAACTTTGTGTTCCCAACAAGCTAGTTGAAGTACGGCTTTCACACACACACATCTTTCAGAACTGAGCATGTGGAGAGACGTTCGTTCATCTAGCAGAAAGGGAACGGGTTGCAGGAGAAACTTTTACTCTGATTTCTCAGTCTGTTTCCTAGTGCCGGTTTGAAGTTCCTGCAGTTTTCACTGTAAAACCGAGTTGCAGCTAGTACCTCCCCATATATATGTATGGAGTGGAGTTTGCAACTGAAAAGAAACTTTGTGTTCCGAACAAGTAGATGAAGGACGGCTTTCAAACACACATATCTCTCAGAACTGAGCATGTGGAGAGACGTTCGTTCATCTAGCAAAAAGGGAACGGGTTTCAGGAGAAACTTTTACTCTGGTTTCTCAGTCTGTTTCCTAGTGCCGGTTGGAAGTTCCTGCAGTTTTCACTGTAAAACCGAGTTGGAGCTAGTACCTCCCCATATATATGTATGGAGTGGAGTTTACAAATGAAAAGAAACTTTATGTTTCCAAAAAGCTAGGTGAAGGAAGGCTTTCACACACACACATCTCTCAGAACTGAGCATGTGGAGAGACGTTCGTTCATCTAGCACAAATGGAACAGGTTGCAGGAGAAACATTTACTCTTGTTTCTCAGTCTGTTTCCTAGTGCCGGTATGAAGTTCCTGAAGTTTTCTCTGTAAAACCTGGTTGGAGCTTGTACCTCCCCATATATATGTATGGAGTGGAGTTTGCAACTGAAAAGAAACTTTGTGTTCCCAACAAGCAAGGTGAATGACGGCTTTCACACACACTTATCTCTCAGAACTGAGCATGTGGAGAGACGTTCGTTCATCTAGCAGAACGGCAACGGGTTGCAGGAGAAACTCTCACTCTGGTTTCTCAGTCTGTTTCCTAGTGCCGGTTTGAAGTTCCTGCAGTTTTCACTGTAAAACCGAGTTGCAGCTAGTACCTCCCCATATATATGTATGGAGTGGAGTTTGCAACTGAAAAGAAACTTTGTGTTCCAAACAAGCTAGGTGAAGGACGGCTTTCACACACACACACCTTTCAGAACTGAGCATGCGTAGAGGCGTTCGTTCATCTAGCACAAAGGGAACGGGTTGCAAGGGAAAATTTTACTCTGGTTTCTCAGTCTGTTTCCTAGTGCCGGTTTGAAGTTCCTGCAGTTTTCACTGTAAAAACGAGTTGGAGCTAGTACCTCCCAATATATATGTATGGAGTGGAGTTTGCAACTGAAAAGAAACTTTGTGTTCCGAACAAGATAGGTGAAGGGCGGCTTTCACACACACTTATCTCTCGGAAATGAGCATGTGGAGAGACGTTCGTTCATCTAGCACAAAGGGAACGGGTTTCAGGAGAAACTTTTCTCTGGTTTCTCAGTCTGTTTCCTAGTACCGGTTTGAAGTACCTGCAGTTTTCACTGTAAAACCGAGTTGGAGCTAGTACCCCCCATATATATGTATGGATTGGAATTTACAAATGAAAAGAAACTTTATGTTCCCAAAAACCTAGGTGAAGGACGGCTTTCACACACACACATCTCTCAGAACTTAGCATGTGGAGAGACGTTCGTTCATCTAGCACAAAGGGAACAGGTTGCAGGAGAAACTTTTACTCTGGTTTCTCAGTCTGTTTCCTAGTGCTGGTTTGAAGTTCCTGCAGTTTTCAGTGTAAAACCTGGTTGGAGCTAGTACCTCCCCATATATATGTATGGAGTGGATTTTGCAACTGAAAAGAAACTTTGTGTTCCCAACAAGCTAGGTGAAGGACGGCTTTCACACACACACATCTTTCAGAACTGAGCATGTGGAGAGACGTTCGTTCATCTAGCAGAAAGGGAACGGGTTGCAGGAGAAACTTTTACTCTGGTATCTAAGACTGTTTCCTAGTGCCGGTTTGAAGTTCCTGCAGTTTTCACTGTAAAACCTGGTTGGAGCTAGTACCTCCCCATATATATGTATGGAGTGGTGTTTGCAACTGAAAAGAAACTTTGTGTTCCCAACAAGCTAGGTGAAGGACGGCTTTCACACACACTTATCTCTCAGAACTGAGCATGTGGAGAGACGTTCGTTCATCTAGCACAAAGGGAACGGGTTGCAGGGGAAACTTTTACTCTGGTTTCTCAGTCTGTTTCCTAGTGCCGGTTTGAAGTTCCTGCAGTTTTCACTGTAAAACCGATTTGCAGCTAGTACCTCCCCATATATATGTATGGAGTGGAGTTTGCAACTGAAAAGAAACTTTGTGTTCCCAACAAGCTAGCTGAAGGACGGCTTTCACACACACTTATCTCTCAGAACTGAGCATGTGGAGAGACGTTCGTTCATGTAGCACAAAGGGAACTGTTTGCAGGAGAAACTTTTACTGTGGTTTCTCAGTCTGTTTCCTAGTGCCGGTTTGAAGTTCCTCAGTTTTCACTGTAAAACCGAGTTGGAGCTAGTACCTCCCCATATATATCTATGGATTGGAGTTTGCAACTGAAAAGAAACTTTGTGTTCCCAACAAGCTAGGTGAATGACGGCTTTCACACACACTTATCTCTCAGAACTGAGCATGTGGAGAGACATTCGTTCATCTAGCAGAAAGTGAACGGGTTGCAGGAGAAACTTTTACTCTGGTTTCTCAGTCTGTTTCCTAGTGCCGGTTTGAAGTTCCTGCAGTTTTCACTGTAAAACCGTGTTGCAGCTAGTAACTCCCCATATATATGTATGGAGTGGAGTTTGCAACTGAAAAGAAACTTTGTGTTCCCAACAAGCTAGGTGAAGGACGGCTTTCACACACACTTATCTCTCAGAACTGAGCATGTGTAGAGACGTTCGTTCATCTAGCACAAAGGGAACGGTTTGCAGGAGAAAATTTTACTCTGGTTTCTCAGTCTGTTTACTAGTGCCGGTTTGAAGTTCCTGCAGTTTTCCCTGTAAAACCTGGTTGGAGCTAGTACCTCCCCATATATAAGTATGGAGTGGAGTTTGCAACTGAAAAAAAAATTTGTGTTCCCAACAAGCTAGGTGAAGGACGGCTTTCACACACACACATCTTTCAGAACTGAGCATGTGGAGAGACGTTCGTTCATCTAGCAGAAAGGGAACGGGTTGCAGGAAAAATTTTACTCTTGTTTCTCAGTCTGTTTCCTAGTGCCGGTTTGAAGTTCCTGCAGTTTTCACTGTAAAACCGAGTTGCAGCTAGTACCTCCCCATATATATGTATGGAGTGGAGTTTGCAACTGAAAAGAAACATTGTGTTCCCAACAAGCTAGGTGAAGAACGGCTTTCACACACACTTATCTCTCAGAACTGAGCATGTGGAGAGACGTTCGTTCATCTAGCACAAAGGGAACGGGTTGCAGGAGAAACTTTTACTGTGGTTTCTCAGTCTGTTTCCTAGTGCCGGTTTGAAGTTCCTGCAGTTTTCACTGTAAAACCGAGTTGGAGCTAGTACCTCCCCATATATATGTATGGAGTGGAGTTTGCAAGTGAAAAGAAACTTTGTGTTCCCAACAAGCTAGGTGAAGGACGGCTTTCACACACACTTATCTCTCAGAACTTAGCATGTGGAGAGACTTTCGTTCATCTAGCACAAAGGGAACGGTTTGCAGGAGAAACTTTTACTCTTGTTTCTCAGTCTGTTTCCTAGTGCCGGTTTGAAGTTCCTGCAGTTTTCACTGTAAAACCGATTTGGTGCTAGTACCACCCCATATATATGTATGGAGTGGAGTTTGCAACTGAAAAGAAACTTTGTGTTCCCAACAAGCTAGGTGAAGGACGGCTTTCACACACACTTATCTCTCAGAACTGAGCATGTGGAGAGACGTTCGTTCATCAAGCAGAAAGGGAACGGGTTGCAGGAGAAACTTTTACACTGGTTTCTCAGTCTGTTTCCTTGTGCCGGTTTGAAGTTCCTGCAATTTTCACTGTAAAACAGAGTTGCAGCTAGTACCTCCCCATATATATATATGGAGTGGAGTTTGCAACTGAAAAGAAACTTTGTGTTCCCAACAAGCTAGGTGAAGTACGGCTTTCACACACACTTATCTCTCAGAACTGAGCATGTGGAGAGACGTTCGTACATCTAGCACAAAGGGAACGGGTTGCAGGAGAAACTTTTACTCTGGTTTCTCAGTCTGTTTCCTAGTGCCGGTTTGAAGTTCCTGCAGTTTTCACTGTAAAACCGAGTTGGAGCTAGTACCTCCCAATATATATGTATGGAGTGGAGTTTGCAACTGAAAAGAAACTTTGTGTTCCCAACAAGCTAGTTGAAGGACGGCTTTCACACACACTTATCTCTCAGAACTGAGCATTTGGAGAGACGTTCGTTCATCTAGCAGAAAGGGAACGCGTTGCTGGAGAAAATTTTACTCTTGTTTCTCAGTCTGTTTCCTAGTGCCGGTTTGAAATTCCTGCAGTTTTCACTGTAAAACCGATTTGGAGCTAGTACCTCCCCATATATATGTATGGAGTGGAGTTTGCAACTGAAAAGAAACTTTGTGTTCCCAACAAGCTAGGTGAAGGACGGCTTTCACACACACACATCTTTCAGAACTGAGCATGTGGAGAGACGTTCGTTCATTTAGCACAAAGGGAACGGGTTGCAGGAGAAAATATTACTCTGGTTTCTCAGTCTGTTTCCTAGTGCCGGTTTGAAGTTCCTGCAGTTTTCACTGTAAAACCGAGTTGCAGCTAGTACCTCCCCAAATATATGTATGGAGTGGAGTTTGCAACTGAAAAGAAACTTTGTGTTCCCAACAAGCTAGGTGAAGGACGGCTTTCACACACACTTATGTCTCAGAACTGAGCATGTGGAGAGACGTTCGTTCATCTAGCACAAAGGGAACGGATTGCAGGAGAAAATTTTACTCTGGTTTCTCAGTCTGTTTCCTAGTGCCGGTTTGAAGTTCCTGCAGTTTTCACTGTAAAACCGAGTTGGAGCTAGTACCTCCCAATATATATGTATGGAGTGGAGTTTGCAACTGAAAAGAAACTTTGTGTTCCCAACAAGCTAGTTGAAGGACGGCTTTCACACACACTTATCTCTCAGAACTGAGCATTTGGAGAGACGTTCGTTCATCTAGCAGAAAGGGAACGCGTTGCTGGAGAAAATTTTACTCTTGTTTCTCAGTCTGTTTCCTAGTGCCGGTTTGAAATTCCTGCAGTTTTCACTGTAAAACCGATTTGGAGCTAGTACCTCCCCATATATATGTATGGAGTGGAGTTTGCAACTGAAAAGAAACTTTGTGTTCCCAACAAGCTAGGTGAAGGACGGCTTTCACACACACACATCTTTCAGAACTGAGCATGTGGAGAGACGTTCGTTCATTTAGCACAAAGGGAACGGGTTGCAGGAGAAAATATTACTCTGGTTTCTCAGTCTGTTTCCTAGTGCCGGTTTGAAGTTCCTGCAGTTTTCACTGTAAAACCGAGTTGCAGCTAGTACCTCCCCAAATATATGTATGGAGTGGAGTTTGCAACTGAAAAGAAACTTTGTGTTCCCAACAAGCTAGGTGAAGGACGGCTTTCACACACACTTATGTCTCAGAACTGAGCATGTGGAGAGACGTTCGTTCATCTAGCACAAAGGGAACGGATTGCAGGAGAAAATTTTACTCTGGTTTCTCAGTCTGTTTCCTAGTGCCGGTTTGAAGTTCCTGCAGTTTTCACTGTAAAACCTGGTTGGAGCTTGTACCTCCCCATATATATGTATGGAGTGGAGTTTGCAACTGAAAAGAAAATTTGTGTTCCCAACAAGCTAGGTGAAGGACGGCTTTCACACACACACATCTTTCAGAACTGAGCATGTGGAGAGTCGTTCGTTCATCTAGCAGAAAGGGAACGGGTTGCAGGAGAAAATTTTACTCTTGTTTCTCAGTCTGTTTCCTAGTGCCGGTTTGAAGTTCCTGCAGTTTTCACTGTAAAACCGAGTTGCAGCTAGTACCTCCCCATATATATGTATGGAGTGGAGTTTGCAACTGAAAAGAAACTTTGTGTTCCCAACAAGCTAGGTGAAGGACGGCTTTCACACACACTTATCTCTCAGAACTGAGCATTTGGAGAGACGTTCGTTCATCTAGCAGAAAGGGAACGGGTTGCTGGAGAAAATTTTACTCTTGTTTCTCAGTCTGTTTCCTAGTGCCGGTTTGAAGTTCCTGCAGTTTTCACTGTAAAACCTGGTTGGAGCAAGTACCTCCCCATATATATGTATGGAGTGGAGTTTGCAACTGAAAAGAAAATTTGTGTTCCCAACAAGCTAGGTGAAGGACGGCTTTCACACACACACATCTTTCAGAACTGAGCATGTGGAGAGACGTTCGTTCATCTAGCAGAAAGGGAACGGGTTGCAGGAAAAATTTTACTCTTGTTTCTCAGTCTGTTTCCTAGTGCCGGTTTGAAGTTCCTGCAGTTTTCACTGTAAAACCGAGTTGCAGCTAGTACCTCCCCATATATATGTATGGAGTGGAGTTTGCAACTGAAAAGAAACTTTGTGTTCCCAACAAGCTAGGTGAAGAACGGCTTTCACACACACTTCTCTCTCAGAACTGAGCATGTGGAGAGACGTTCGTTCATCTAGCACAAAGGGAACGGGTTGCAGGAGAAACTTTTACTGTGGTTTCTCAGTCTGTTTCCTAGTGCCGGTTTGAAGTTCCTGCATTTTTCACTGTAAAACCGAGTTGGAGCTAGTACCTCCCCATATATATGTATGGAGTGGAGTTTGCAAGTGAAAAGAAACTTTGTGTTCCCAACAAGCTAGGTGAAGGACGGCTTTCACACACACTTATCTCTCAGAACTTAGCATGTGGAGAGACTTTCGTTCATCTAGCACAAAGGGAACGGTTTGCAGGAGAAACTTTTAGTCTTGTTTCTCAGTCTGTTTCCTAGTGCCGGTTTGAAGTTCCTGCAGTTTTCACTGTAAAACCGATTTGGAGCTAGTACCACCTCATATATATGTATGGAGTGGGGTTTGCAACTGAAAAGAAACTTTGTGTTCCCAACAAGCTAGGTGAAGGGCGGCTTTCACACACACACATCTTTCAGAACTGAGCACGTGGAGAGGCGTTCGTTCATCTAGCACAAAAGGAACGGGTTGCAGGAGAAACTTTTACTCTGGTTTCTCAGTCTGTTTCCTAGTGCCGGTTTGAAGTTCCAGCAATTTTCACTGTAAAACCGAGTTGCAGCTAGTACCTCCCCATATATATGTATGGAGTGGAGTTTTCAACTGAAAAGAAACTTTGTGTTCCCAACAAGCTAGGTGAAGTACGGCTTTCACACACACATCTCTCAGAACTGAGCATGTGGAGAGACGTTCGTTCATCTATCACAAAGGGAACAGGTTGCAGGAGAAACTTTTACTCTGGTTTCTCAGTCTGTTTCCTAGTGCCGGTTTGAAGTTCCTGCAGTTTTCACTGTAAATCCTTTTTGGAGCTTGTACCTCCCCATATATATGTATGGAGTGGAGTTTGCAACTGAAAAGAAACTTTGTGTTCCCAACAAGCTAGGTGAAGGACGGCTTTCACACACACTTATCTCTCAGAACTGAGCATGTGGAGAGACGTTCGTTCATCAAGCAGAAAGGGAACGGGTTGCAGGAGAAACTTTTACTCTGGTTTCTCAGTCTGTTTCCTTGTGCCGGTTTGAAGTTCCTGCAATTTTCACTGTAAAACAGAGTTGCAGCTAGTACCTACCTATATATATATATGGAGTGGAGTTTGCAACTGAAAAGAAACTTTGTGTTCCCAACAAGCTAGGTGAAGTACGGCTTTCACACACACTTATCTATCAGAACTGAGCATGTGGAGAGACGTTCGTACATCTAGCACAAAGGGAAAGGGTTGCAGGAGAAAATTTTACTCTGGTTTCTCAGTCTGTTTCCTAGTGCCGGTTTGAAGTTCCTGCAGTTTTCACTGTAAAACCGAGTTGGAGCTTGTACCTCCCCATATATATGTATGGAGTGGAGTTTGCAACTGAAAAGAAACTTTGTGTTCCCAACAAGCTAGTTGAAGGACGGCTTTCACACACACTTATCTCTCAGAACTGAGCATTTGGAGAGACGTTCGTTCATCTAGCAGAAAGGGAACGCGTTGCTGGAGAAAATTTTACTCTTGTTTCTCAGTCTGTTTCCTAGTGCCGGTTTGAAATTCCTGCAGTTTTCACTGTAAAACCGATTTGGAGCTAGTACCTCCCCATATATATGTATGGAGTGGAGTTTGCAACTGAAAAGAAACTTTGTGTTCCCAACAAGCTAGGTGAAGGACGGCTTTCACACACACTTATCTCTCAGAACTGAGCATGTGGAGAGACGTTCGTTCATCAAGCAGAAAGGGAACGGGTTGCAGGAGAAACTTTTACTCTGGTTTCTCAGTCTGTTTCCTAGTGCCGGTTTGAAGTTCCTGCAGTTTTCACTGTAAAACCTGGTTGGAACTAGTACCTCCCCATATATATGTATGGATTGGAGTTTGCAACTGAAAAGAAACTTTGTGTTCCCAACAAGCTAGGTGAATGACGGCTTTCACACACACTTATCTCTCAGAACTGAGCATGTGGAGAGACGTTCGTTCATCTAGCAGAAAGTGAACGGGTTGCAGGAGAAACTTTTACTCGGGTTTCTCAGTCTGTTTCCTAGTGCCGGTTTGAAGTTCCTGCAGTTTTCACTGTAAAACCGTGTTGCAGCTAGTAACTCCCCATATATATGTATGGAGTGGAGTTTGCAACTGAAAAGAAACTTTGTGTTCCCAACAAGCTAGGTGAACGACGGCTTTCACACACACTTATCTCTCAGAACTGAGCATGTGGAGAGACGTTCGTTCATCTAGCACAAAGGGAACGGTTTGCAGGAGAAAATTTTACTCTGGTTTCTCAGTCTGTTTACTAGTGCCGGTTTGAAGTTCCTGCAGTTTTCACTGTAAAACCGTGTTGCAGCTAGTAACTCCCCATATATAAGTATGGAGTGGAGTTTGCAACTGAAAAAAAAATTTGTGTTCCCAACAAGCTAGGTGAAGGACGGCTTTCACACACACACATCTTTCAGAACTGAGCATGTGGAGAGACGTTCGTTCATCTAGCAGAAAGGGAACGGGTTGCAGGAAAAATTTTACTCTTGTTTCTCAGTCTGTTTCCTAGTGCCGGTTTGAAGTTCCTGCAGTTTTCACTGTAAAACCGAGTTGCAGCTAGTACCTCCCCATATATATGTATGGAGTGGAGTTTGCAACTGAAAAGAAACATTGTGTTCCCAACAAGCTAGGTGAAGAACGGCTTTCACACACACTTATCTCTCAGAACTGAGCATGTGGAGAGACGTTCGTTCATCTAGCACAAAGGGAACGGGTTGCAGGAGAAACTTTTACTGTGGTTTCTCAGTCTGTTTCCTAGTGCCGGTTTGAAGTTCCTGCAGTTTTCACTGTAAAACCGAGTTGGAGCTAGTACCTCCCCATATATATGTATGGAGTGGAGTTTGCAAGTGAAAAGAAACTTTGTGTTCCCAACAAGCTAGGTGAAGTACGGCTTTCACACACACATCTCTCAGAACTGAGCATGTGGAGAGACGTTCGTTCATCTAGCACAAAGGGAACAGGTTGCAGGAGAAACTTTTACTCTGGTTTCTCAGTCTGTTTCCTAGTGCCGCTTTGAAGTTCCTGCAGTTTTCAATGTAAATCCTTTTTGGAGCTAGTACCTCCCCATATATATGTATGGAGTGGAGTTTGCAACTGAAAAGAAACTTTGTGTTCCCAACAAGCTAGGTGAAGGACGGCTTTCACACACACTTATCTCTCAGAACTGAGCATGTGGAGAGACGTTCGTTCATCAAGCAGAAAGGGAACGGGTTGCAGGAGAAACTTTTACTCTGGTTTCTCAGTCTGTTTCCTTGTGCCGGTTTGAAGTTCCTGCAATTTTCACTGTAAAACAGAGTTGCAGCTAGTACCTCCCCATATATATATATGGAGTGGAGTTTGCAACTGAAAAGAAACATTGTGTTCCCAACAAGCTAGGTGAAGAACGGCTTTCACACACACTTATCTCTCAGAACTGAGCATGTGGAGAGACGTTCGTTCATCTAGCACAAAGGGAACGGGTTGCAGGAGAAACTTTTACTGTGGTTTCTCAGTCTGTTTCCTAGTGCCGGTTTGAAGTTCCTGCAGTTTTCACTGTAAAACCGAGTTGGAGCTAGTACCTCCCCATATATATGTATGGAGTGGAGTTTGCAAGTGAAAAGAAACTTTGTGTTCCCAACAAGCTAGGTGAAGTACGGCTTTCACACACACATCTCTCAGAACTGAGCATGTGGAGAGACGTTCGTTCATCTAGCACAAAGGGAACAGGTTGCAGGAGAAACTTTTACTCTGGTTTCTCAGTCTGTTTCCTAGTGCCGCTTTGAAGTTCCTGCAGTTTTCAATGTAAATCTTTTTTGGAGCTAGTACCTCCCCATATATATGTATGGAGTGGAGTTTGCAACTGAAAAGAAACTTTGTGTTCCCAACAAGCTAGGTGAAGGACGGCTTTCACACACACTTATCTCTCAGAACTGAGCATGTGGAGAGACGTTCGTTCATCAAGCAGAAAGGGAACGGGTTGCAGGAGAAACTTTTACTCTGGTTTCTCAGTCTGTTTCCTTGTGCCGGTTTGAAGTTCCTGCAATTTTCACTGTAAAACAGAGTTGCAGCTAGTACCTCCCCATATATATATATGGAGTGGAGTTTGCAACTGAAAAGAAACTTTGTGTTCCCAACAAGCTAGGTGAAGTACGGCTTTCACACACACTTATCTCTCAGAACTGAGCATGTGGAGAGACGTTCGTACATCTACCACAAAGGGAACGGTTTGCAGGAGAAACTTTTACTCTGGTTTCTCAGTCTGTTTCCTAGTGCCGGTTTGAAGTTCCTGCAGTTTTCACTGTAAAACCGAGTTGGAGCTAGTACCTCCCCATATATATGTATGGAGTGGAGTTTGCAACTGAAAAGAAACTTTGTGTTCCCAACAAGCTAGTTGAAGGACGGCTTTCACACACAATTATCTCTCAGAACTGAGCATTTGGAGAGACGTTCGTTCATCTAGCAGAAAGGGAACGCGTTGCTGGAGAAAATTTTACTCTTGTTTCTCAGTCTGTTTTCTAGTGCCGGTTTGAAATTCCTGCAGTTTTCACTGTAAAACCGATTTGGAGCTAGTACCTCCCCATATATATGTATGGAATGGAGTTTGCAACTGAAAAGAAACTTTGTGTTCCCAACAAGCTAGGTGAAGGACGGCTTTCACACACACACATCTTTCAAAACTGAGCATGTGGAGAGACGTTCGTTCATTTAGCACAAAGGGAACGGGTTGCAGGAGAAAATATTACTCTGGTTTCTCAGTCTGTTTCCTAGTGCCGGTTTGAAGTTCCTGCAGTTTTCACTGTAAAACCGAGTTGCAGCTAGTATCTCCCCAAATATATGTATGGAGTGGAGTTTGCAACTGAAAAGAAACTTTGTGTTCCCAACAAGCTAGTTGAAGGACGGCTTTCACACACACATATGTCTCAGAACTGAGCATGTGGAGAGACGTTCGTTCATCTAGCACAAAGGGAACGGATTGCAGGAGAAAATTTTACTCTGGTTTCTCAGTCTGTTTCCTAGTGCCGGTTTGAAGTTCCTGCAGTTTTCACTGTAAAACCTGGTTGGAGCTTGTACCTCCCCATATATATGTATGGAGTGGAGTTTGCAACTGAAAATAAAATTTGTGTTCCCAACAAGCTAGGTGAAGGACGGCTTTCACACATACACATCTTTCAGAACTGAGCATGTGGAGAGTCGTTCGTTCATCTAGCAGAAAGGGAACGGGTTGCAGGAGAAAATTTTACTCTTGTTTCTCAGTCTGTTTCCTAGTGCCGGTTTGAAGTTCCTGCAGTTTTCACTGTAAAACCGAGTTGCAGCTAGTACCTCCCCATATATATGTATGGAGTGGAGTTTGCAACTGAAAAGAAACTTTGTGTTCCCAACAAGCTAGGTGAAGGACGGCTTTCACACACACTTATCTCTCAGAACTGAGCATTTGGAGAGACGTTCGTTCATCTAGCAGAAAGGGAACGGGTTGCTGGAGAAAATTTTACTCTTGTTTCTCAGTCTGTTTCCTAGTGCCGGTTTGAAGTTCCTGCAGTTTTCACTGTAAAACCTGGTTGGAGCAAGTACCTCCCCATATATATGTATGGAGTGGAGTTTGCAACTGAAAAGAAAATTTGTGTTCCCAACAAGCTAGGTGAAGGACGGCTTTCACACACACACATCTTTCAGAACTGAGCATGTGGAGAGACGTTTGTTCATCTAGCAGAAAGGGAACGGGTTGCAGGAAAAATTTTACTCTTGTTTCTCAGTCTGTTTCCTAGTGCCGGTTTGAAGTTCCTGCAGTTTTCACTGTAAAACCGAGTTGCAGCTAGTACCTCCCCATATATATGTATGGAGTGGAGTTTGCAACTGAAAAGAAACTTTGTGTTCCCAACAAGCTAGGTGAAGAACGGCTTTCACACACACTTATCTCTCAGAACTGAGCATGTGGAGAGACGTTCGTTCATCTAGCACAAAGGGAACGGGTTGCAGGAGAAACTTTTACTGTGGTTTCTCAGTCTGTTTCCTAGTGCCGGTTTGAAGTTCCTGCAGTTTTCACTGTAAAACCGAGTTGGAGCTAGTACCTCCCCTTATATATGTATGGAGTGGAGTTTGCAAGTGAAAAGAAACTTTGTGTTCCCAACAAGCTAGGTGAAGGACGGCTTTCACACACACTTATCTCTCAGAACTTAGCATGTGGAGAGACTTTCGTTCATCTAGCACAAAGGGAACGGTTTGCAGGAGAAACTTTTAGTCTTGTTTCTCAGTCTGTTTCCTAGTGCCGGTTTGAAGTTCCTGCAGTTTTCACTGTAAAACCGATTTGGAGCGAGTACCACCTCATATATATGTATGGAGTGGAGTTTGCAACTGAAAAGAAACTTTGTGTTCCCAACAAGCTAGGTGAAGGGCGGCTTTCACACACACACATCTTTCAGAACTGAGCACGTGGAGAGGCGTTCGTTCATCTAGCACAAAAGGAACGGGTTGCAGGAGAAACTTTTACTCTGGTTTCTCAGTCTGTTTCCTAGTGCCGGTTTGAAGTTCCAGCAATTTTCACTGTAAAACCGAGTTGCAGCTAGTACCTCCCCATATATATTTATGGAGTGGAGTTTTCAACTGAAAAGAAACTTTGTGTTCCCAACAAGCTAGGTGAAGTACGGCTTTCACACACACATCTCTCAGAACTGAGCATGTGGAGAGACGTTCGTTCATCTATCACAAAGGGAACAGGTTGCAGGAGAAACTTTTACTCTGGTTTCTCAGTCTGTTTCCTAGTGCCGGTTTGAAGTTCCTGCAGTTTTCACTGTAAATCCTTTTTGGAGCTAGTACCTCCCCATATATATGTATGGAGTGGAGTTTGCAACTGAAAAGAAACTTTGTGTTCCCAACAAGCTAGGTGAAGGACGGCTTTCACACACACTTATCTCTCAGAACTGAGCATGTGGAGAGACGTTCGTTCATCAAGCAGAAAGGGAACGGGTTGCAGGAGAAACTTTTACTCTGGTTTCTCAGTCTGTTTCCTTGTGCCGGTTTGAAGTTCCTGCAATTTTCACTGTAAAACAGAGTTGCAGCTAGTACCTCCCTATATATATATATGGAGTGGAGTTTGCAACTGAAAAGAAACTTTGTGTTCCCAACAAGCTAGGTGAAGTACGGCTTTCACACACACTTATCTCTCAGAACTGAGCATGTGGAGAGACGTTCGTACATCTAGCACAAAGGGAACGGGTTGCAGGAGAAACTTTTTCTCTGGTTTCTCAGTCTGTTTCCTAGTGCCGGTTTGAAGTTCCTGCAGTTTTCACTGTAAAACCGAGTTGGAGCTAGTACCTACCCATATATATGTATGGAGTGGAGTTTGCAACTGAAAAGAAACTTTGTGTTCCCAACAAGCTAGTTGAAGGACGGCTTTCACACACACTTATCTCTCAGAACTGAGCATTTGGAGAGACGTTCGTTCATCTAGCACAAAGGGAACGCGTTGCTGGAGAAAATTTTACTCTTGTTTCTCAGTCTGTTTCCTAGTGCCGGTTTGAAATTCCTGCAGTTTTCACTGTAAAACCGATTTGGAGCTAGTACCTCCCCATATATATGTATGGAGTGGAGTTTGCAACTGAAAAGAAACTTTGTGTTCCCAACAAGCTAGGTGAAGGACGGCTTTCACACACACACTTCTTTCAGAACTGAGCATGTGGAGAGACGTTCGTTCATCTAGCACAAAGGGAACGGGTTGCAGGAGAAAATATTACTCTGGTTTCTCAGTCTGTTTCCTAGTGCCGGTTTGAAGTTCCTGCAGTTTTCACTGTAAAACCGAGTTGCAGCTAGTACCTCCCCAAATATATGTATGGAGTGGAGTTTGCAACTGAAAAGAAACTTTGTGTTCCCAACAAGCTAGTTGAAGAACGGCTTTCACACACACTTATGTCTCAGAATTGAGCATGTGGAGAGACGTTCGTTCATCTAGCACAAAGGGAACGGATTGTAGGAGAAAATTTTACTCTGGTTTCTCAGTCTGTTTCCTAGTGCCGGTTTGAAGTTCCTGCAGTTTTCACTGTAAAACCTGGTTGAAGCTTGTACCTCCCCATATATATGTATGGAGTGGAGTTTGCAACTGAAAAGAAAATTTGTGTTCCCAACAAGCTAGGTGAAGGACGGCTTTCACACACACACATCTTTCAGAACTGAGCATGTGGAGAGTCGTTCGTTCATCTAGCAGAAATGGAACGGGTTGCAGGAGAAAATTTTACTCTTGTTTCTCAGTCTGTTTCCTAGTGCCGGTTTGAAATTCCTGCAGTTTTCACTGTAAAACCGAGTTGCAGCTAGTACCTCCCCATATATATGTATGGAGTGGAGTTTGCAACTGAAAAGAAACTTTGTGTTCCCAACAAGCTAGGTGAAGGACGGCTTTCACACACACTTATCTCTCAGAACTGAGCATTTGGAGAGACGTTCGTTCATCTAGCAGAAAGGGAACGGGTTGCTGGAGAAAATTTTACTCTTGTTTCTCAGTCTGTTTCCTAGTGCCGGTTTGAAGTTCCTGCAGTTTTCACTGTAAAACCTGGTTGGAGCTAGTACCTCCCCATATATATGTATGGAGTGGAGTTTGCAACTGAAAAGAAAATTTGTGTTCCCAACAAGCTAGGTGAAGGACGGCTTTCACACACACACATCTTTCAGAACTGAGCATGTGGAGAGACGTTCGTTCATCTAGCAGAAAGGGAACGGGTTGCAGGAAAAATTTTACTCTTGTTTCTCAGTCTGTTTCCTAGTGCCGGTTTGAAGTTCCTGCAGTTTTCACTGTAAAACCGAGTTGCAGCTAGTACCTCCCCATATATATGTATGGAGTGGAGTTTGCAACTGAAAAGAAACTTTGTGTTCCCAACAAGCTAGGTGAAGAACGGCTTTCACACACACTTATCTCTCAGAACTGAGCATGTGGAGAGACGTTCGTTCATCTAGCACAAAGGGAACGGGTTGCAGGAGAAACTTTTACTGTGGTTTCTCAGTCTGTTTCCTAGTGCCGGTTTGAAGTTCCTGCAGTTTTCACTGTAAAACCGAGTTGGAGCTAGTACCTCCCCATATATATGTATGGAGTGGAGTTTGCAAGTGAAAAGAAACTTTGTGTTCCCAACAAGCTAGGTGAAGGACGGCTTTCACACACACTTGTCTCTCAGAACTTAGCATGTGGAGAGACTTTCGTTCATCTAGCACAAAGGGAACGGTTTGCAGGAGAAACTTTTAGTCTTGTTTCTCAGTCTGTTTCTTAGTGCCGGTTTGAAGTTCCTGCAGTTTTCACTGTAAAACCGAGTTGGAGCTAGTACCAACTCATATATATGTATGGAGTGGAGTTTGCAACTGAAAAGAAACTTTGTGTTCCCAACAAGCTAGGTGAAGGGCGGCTTTCACACACACAAATCTTTCAGAACTGAGCACGTGGAGAGGCGTTCGTTCATCTAGCACAAAAGGAACGGGTTGCAGGAGAAACTTTTACTCTGGTTTCTCAGTCTGTTTCCTAGTGCCGGTTTGAAGTTCCAGCAATTTTCACTGTAAAACCGAGTTGCAGCTAGTACCTCCCCATATATATGTATGGAGTGGAGTTTTCAACTGAAAAGAAACTTTGTGTTCCCAACAAGCTAGGTGAAGTACGGCTTTCACACACACATCTCTCAGAACTGAGCATGTGGAGAGACGTTCGTTCATCTAGCACAAAGGGAACAGGTTGCAGGAGAAACTTTTACTCTGGTTTCTCAGTCTGTTTCCTAGTGCCGGTTTGAAGTTCCTGCAGTTTTCACTGTAAATCCTTTTTGGAGCTAGTACCTCCCCATATATATGTATGGAGTGGAGTTTGCAACTGAAAAGAAACTTTGTGTTCCCAACAAGCTAGGTGAAGGACGGCTTTCACACACACTTATCTCTCAGAACTGAGCATGTGGAGAGACGTTCGTTCATCAAGCATAAAGGGAACGGGTTGCAGGAGAAACATTTACTCTGGTTTCTCAGTCTGTTTCCTTGTGCCGGTTTGAAGTTCCTGCAATTTTCACTGTAAAACAGAGTTGCAGCTAGTACCTCCCTATATATATATATGGAGTGGAGTTTGCAACTGAAAAGAAACTTTGTGTTCCCAACAAGCTAGGTGAAGTACGGCTTTCACACACACTTATCTCTCAGAACTGAGCATGTGGAGAGACGTTCGTACATCTAGCACAAAGGGAACGGGTTGCAGTAGAAACTTTTACTCTGGTTTCTCAGTCTGTTTCCTAGTGCCGGTTTGAAGTTCCTGCAGTTTTCACTGTAAAACCGAGTTGGAGCTAGTACCTCCCCATATATATGTATGGAGTGGAGTTTGCAACTGAAAAGAAACTTTGTGTTCCCAACAAGCTAGGTGAAGGACGGCTTTCACACACACTTATCTCTCAGAACTGAGCATGTGGAGAGACGTTCGTTCATGTAGCACAATGGGAACTGTTTGCAGGAGAAAATTTACTGTGGTTTCTCAGTCTGTTTCCTAGTGCCGGTTTGAAGTTCTTCAGTTTGCACTGTAAAACCGTGTTGGAGCTAGTACCTCCCCATATATATGTATGGAGTGGAGTTTGCAACTGAAAAGAAACTTTGTGTTCCCAACAACTAGGTGAAGGACGGCTTTCACACACAATTATCTCTGAGAACTGAGCATGTGGAGAGACGTTCGTTCATCTAGCACAAGGGGAACGGGTTGCAGGAGAAAATTTTACTCTGGTTTCTCAGTCTGTTTCCTAGTGCCGGTTTGAAGTTCCTGCAGTTTTCACTGTAAAACCTGGTTGGAGCTAGTACCTCCCCATATATATGTATGGAGTGGAGTTTGCAACTGTAAAGAAACTTTGTGTTCCCAACAAGCTAGGTGAAGGACGGCTTTCACACACACACATCTTTCAGAACTGAGCATGTGGAGAGTCGTTCGTTCATCTAGCAGAAAGGGAACTGGTTGCAGGAGAAAATTTTACTCTTGTTTCTCAGTCTGTTTCCTAGTGCCGGTTTGAAGTTCCTGCAGTTTTCACTGTAAAACCGAGTTGCAGCTAGTACCTCCCCATATATATGTATGGAGTGGAGTTTGCAACTGAAAAGAAACTTTGTGTTCCCAACAAGCTAGGTGAAGGACGGCTTTCACACACACTTATCTCTCAGAACTGAGCATTTGGAGAGACGTTCGTTCATCTAGCAGAAAGGGAACGGGTTGCTGGAGAAAATTTTAATCTTGTTTCTCAGTCTGTTTCCTAGTGCCGGTTTGAAGTTCCTGCAGTTTTCACTGTAAAACCTGGTTGGCGCAAGTACCTCCCCATATATATGTATGGAGTGGAGTTTGCAACTGAAAAGAAAATTTGTGTTCCCAACAAGCTAGTTGAAGGACGGCTTTCACACACACACATCTTTCAGAACTGAGCATGTGGAGAGACGTTCGTTCATCTAGCAGAAAGGGAACGGGTTGCAGGAAAAATTTTACTCTTGTTTCTCAGTCTGTTTCCTAGTGCCGGTTTGAAGTTCCTGCAGTTTTCACTGTAAAACCGAGTTGCAGCTAGTACCTCCCCATATATATGTATGGAGTGGAGTTTGCAACTGAAAAGAAACTTTGTGTTCCCAACAAGCTAGGTGAAGAACGGCTTTCACACACACTTATCTCTCAGAACTGAGCATGTGGAGAGACGTTCGTTCATCTAGCACAAAGGGAACGGGTTGCAGGAGAAACTTTTACTGTGGTTTCTCAGTCTGTTTCCTAGTGCCGGTTTGAAGTTCCTGCAGTTTTCACTGTAAAACCGAGTTGGAGCTAGTACCTCCCCATATATATGTATGGAGTGGAGTTTGCAAGTGAAAAGAAACTTTGTGTTCCCAACAAGCTAGGTGAAGGACGGCTTTCACACACACTTATCTCTCAGAACTTAGCATGTGGAGAGACTTTCGTTCATCTAGCACAAAGGGAACGGTTTGCAGGAGAAACTTTTAGTCTTGTTTCTCAGTCTGTTTCCTAGTGCCGGTTTGAAGTTCCTGCAGTTTTCACTGTAAAACCGATTTGGAGCTAGTACCACCTCATATATATGTATGGAGTGGAGTTTGCAACTGAAAAGAAACTTTGTGTTCCCAACAAGCTAGGTGAAGGGCGGCTTTCACACACACACATCTTTCAGAACTGAGCACGTGGAGAGGCGTTCGTTCATCTAGCACAAAAGGAACGGGTTGCAGGAGAAACTTTTACTCTGGTTTCTCAGTCTGTTTCCTAGTGCCGGTTTGAAGTTCCAGCAATTTTCACTGTAAAACCGAGTTGCAGCTAGTACCTCCCCATATATATGTATGGAGTGGAGTTTTCAACTGAAAAGAAACTTTGTGTTCCCAACAAGCTAGGTGAAGTACGGCTTTCACACACACATTTCTCAGAACTGAGCATGTGGAGAGACGTTCGTTCATCTATCACAAAGGGAACAGGTTGCAGGAGAAACTTTTACTCTGGTTTCTCAGTCTGTTTCCTAGTGCCGGTTTGAAGTTCCTGCAGTTTTCACTGTAAATCCTTTTTGGAGCTAGTACCTCCCCATATATATGTATGGAGTGGAGTTTGCAACTGAAAAGAAACTTTGTGTTCCCAACAAGTTAGGTGAAGGACGGCTTTCACACACACTTATCTCTCAGAACTGAGCATGTGGAGAGACGTTCGTTCATCAAGCAGAAAGGGAACGGGTTGCAGGAGAAACTTTTACTCTGGTTTCTCAGTCTGTTTCCTTGTGCCGGTTTGAAGTTCCTGCAATTTTCACTGTAAAACAGAGTTGCAGCTAGTACCTCCCTATATATATATATGGAGTGGAGTTTGCAACTGAAAAGAAACTTTGTGTTCCCAACAAGCTAGGTGAAGTACGGCTTTCACACACACTTATCTCTCAGAACTGAGCATGTGGAGAGACGTTCGTACATCTAGCACAAAGGGAACGGGTTGCAGGAGAAACTTTTACTCTGGTTTCTCAGTCTGTTTCCTAGTGCCGGTTTGAAGTTCCTGCAGTTTTCACTGTAAAACCGAGTTGGAGCTAGTACCTCCCCATATATATGTATGGAGTGGAGTTTGCAACTGAAAAGAAACTTTGTGTTCCCAACAAGCTAGTTGAAGGACGGCTTTCACACACACTTATCTCTCAGAACTGAGCATTTGGAGAGACGTTCGTTCATCTAGCAGAAAGGGAACGCGTTGCTGGAGAAAATTTTACTCTTGTTTCTCAGTCTGTTTCCTAGTGCCGGTTTGAAATTCCTGCAGTTTTCACTGTAAAACCGATTTGGAGCTAGTACCTCCCCATATATATGTATGGAGTGGAGTTTGCAACTGAAAAGAAACTTTGTGTTCCCAACAAGCTAGGTGAAGGACGGCTTTCACACACACACATCTTTCAGAACTGAGCATGTGGAGAGACGTTCGTTCATCTAGCACAAAGGGAACGGGTTGCAGGAGAAAATATTACTCTGGTTTCTCAGTCTGTTTCCTAATGCCGGTTTGAAGTTCCTGCAGTTTTCACTGTAAAACCGAGTTGCAGCTAGTACCTCCCCAAATATATGTATGGAGTGGAGTTTGCAACTGAAAAGAAACTTTGTGTTCCCAACAAGCTAGTTGAAGGACGGCTTTCACACACACTTATGTCTCAGAACTGAGCATGTGGAGAGACGTTCGTTCATCTAGCACAAAGGGAACGGATTGTAGGAGAAAATTTTACTCTTGTTTCTCAGTCTGTTTCCTAGTGCCGGTTTGAAGTTCCTGCAGTTTTCACTGTAAAACCGAGTTGCAGCTAGTACCTCCCCATATATATGTATGGAGTGGAGTTTGCAACTGAAAAGAAACTTTGTGTTCCCAACAAGCTAGGTGAAGGACGGCTTTCACACACACTTATCTCTCAGAACTGAGCATTTGGAGAGACGTTCGTTCATCTAGCAGAAAGGGAACGGGTTGCTGGAGAAAATTTTACTCTTGTTTCTCAGTCTGTTTCCTAGTGCCGGTTTGAAGTTCCTGCAGTTTTCACTGTAAAACCTGGTTGGAGCTAGTACCTCCCCATATATATGTATGGAGTGGAGTTTGCAACTGAAAAGAAAATTTGTGTTCCCAACAAGCTAGGTGAAGGACGGCTTTCACACACACACATCTTTCAGAACTGAGCATGTGGAGAGACGTTCGTTCATCTAGCAGAAAGGGAACGGGTTGCAGGAAAAATTTTACTCTTGTTTCTCAGTCTGTTTCCTAGTGCCGGTTTGAAGTTCCTGCAGTTTTCACTGTAAAACCGAGTTGCAGCTAGTTCCTCCCCATATATATGTATGGAGTGGAGTTTGCAACTGAAAAGAAACATTGTGTTCCCAACAAGCTAGGTGAAGAACGGCTTTCACACACACTAATCTCTCAGAACTGAGCATGTGGAGAGACGTTCGTTCATCTAGCACAAAGGGAACGGGTTGCAGGAGAAACTTTTACTGTGGTTTCTCAGTCTGTTTCCTAGTGCCGGTTTGAAGTTCCTGCAGTTTTCACTGTAAAACCGAGTTGGAGCTAGTACCTCCCCATATATATGTATGGAGTGGAGTTTGCAAGTGAAAAGAAACTTTGTGTTCCCAACAAGCTAGGTGAAGTACGGCTTTCACACCCACTTATCTCTCAGAACTTAGCATGTGGAGAGACTTTCGTTCATCTAACACAAAGGGAACGGTTTGCAGGAGAAACTTTTAGTCTTGTTTCTCAGTCTGTTTCCTAGTGCCGGTTTGAAGTTCCTGCAGTTTTCACTGTAAAACCGATTTGGAGCTAGTACCACCTCATATATATGTATGGAGTGGAGTTTGCAACTGAAAAGAAACTTTGTGTTCCCAACAAGCTAGGTGAAGGGCGGCTTTCACACACACACATCTTTCAGAACTGAGCACGTGGAGAGGCGTTCGTTCATCTAGCACAAAAGGAACGGGTTGCAGGAGAAACTTTTACTCTGGTTTCTCAGTCTGTTTCCTAGTGCCGGTTTGAAGTTCCAGCAATTTTCACTGTAAAACCGAGTTGCAGCTAGTACCTCCCCATATATATGTATGGAGTGGAGTTTTCAACTGAAAAGAAACTTTGTGTTCCCAACAAGCTAGGTGAAGTACGGCTTTCACACACACATCTCTCAGAACTGAGCATGTGGAGAGACGTTCGTTCATCTAGCACAAAGGGAACAGGTTGCAGGAGAAACTTTTACTCTGGTTTCTCAGTCTGTTTCCTAGTGCCGGTTTGAAGTTCCTGCAGTTTTCACTGTAAATCCTTTTTGGAGCTAGTACCTCCCCATATATATGTATGGAGAGGAGTTTGCAACTGAAAAGAAACTTTGTGTTCCCAACAAGCTAGGTGAAGGACGGCTTTCACACACACTTATCTCTCAGAACTGAGCATGTGGAGAGACGTTCGTTCATCAAGCAGAAAGGGAACGGGTTGCAGGAGAAACTTTTACTCTGGTTTCTCAGTCTGTTTCCTTGTGCCGGTTTGAAGTTCCTGCAATTTTCACTGTAAAACAGAGTTGCAGCTAGTACCTCCCTATATATATATATGGAGTGGAGTTTGCAACTGAAAAGAAACTTTGTGTTCCCAACAAGCTAGGTGAAGTACGGCTTTCACACACACTTATCTCTCAGAACTGAGCATGTGGAGAGATGTTCGTACATCTAGCACAAAGGGAACGGGTTGCAGTAGAAACTTTTACTCTGGTTTCTCAGTCTGTTTCCTAGTGCCGGTTTGAAGTTCCTGCAGTTTTCACTGTAAAACCGAGTTGGAGCTAGTACCTCCCCATATATATGTATGGAGTGGAGTTTGCAACTGAAAAGAAACTTTGTGTTCCCAACAAGCTAGGTGAAGGACGGCTTTCACACACACTTATCTCTCAGAACTGAGCATTTGGAGAGACGTTCGTTCATCTAGCAGAAAGGGAACGGGTTGCTGGAGAAAATTTTACTCTTGTTTCTCAGTCTGTTTCCTAGTGCCGGTTTGAAATTCCTGCAATTTTCACTGTAAAACCGATTTGGAGCTAGTACCTCCCCATATATATGTATGGAGTGGAGTTTGCAACTGAAAAGAAACTTTGTGTTCCCAACAAGCTAGGTGAAGGACGGCTTTCACACACACACATCTTTCAGAACTGAGCTTGTGGAGAGACGTTCGTTCATCTAGCACAAAGGGAACGGGTTGCAGGAGAAAATATTACTCTGGTTTCTCAGTCTGTTTCCTAGTGCCGGTTTGAAGTTCCTGCAGTTTTCACTGTAAAACCGAGTTGCAGCTAGTACCTCCCCATATATATGTATGGAGTGGAGTTTGCAACTGAAAAGAAACTTTGTGTTCCCAACAAGCTAGTTGAAGTACGGCTTTCACACACACTTATCTCTCAGAACTGAACATGTGGAGAGACGTTCGTTCATCTAGCACAAAGGGAACGGATTGCAGGAGAAAATTTTACTCTGGTTTCTCAGTCTGTTTCCTAGTGCCGGTTTGAAGTTCCTGCAGTTTTCACTGTAAAACCTGGTTGGAGCTTGTACCTCCCCATATATATGTATGGAGTGGAGTTTGCAACTGAAAAGAAAATTTGTGTTCCCAAAAAGCTAGGTGAAGTACGGCTTTCACACACACACAACTTTCAGAACTGAGCATGTGGAGAGACGTTCGTTCATCTAGCAGAAATGGAACGGGTTGCAGGAGAAAATTTTACTCTTGTTTCTCAGTCTGTTTCCTAGTGCCGTTTTGAAGTTCCAGCAGTTTTCACTGTAAAACCGAGTTGCAGCTAGTACCTCCCCATATATATGTATGGAGTGGAGTTTGCAACTGAAAAGAAACTTTGTGTTCCCAACAAGCTAGGTGAAGAACGGCTTTCACACACACTTATCTCTCAGAACTGAGCATGTGGAGAGACGTTCGTTCATCTAGCACAAAGGGAACGGCTTGCAGGAGAAACTTTTACTGTGGTTTCTCAGTCTGTTTCCTAGTGCCGGTTTGAAGTTCCTCAGTTTTCACTGTAAAACAGAGTTGGATCTAGTACCTCCCCATATATATGTATGGAGTGGAGTTTGCAAGTGAAAAGAAACTTTTTGTTCCCAACAAGCTAGGTGAAGGACGGCTTTCACACACACTTATCTCTCAGAACTTAGCATGTGGAGAGACTTTCGTTCATCTAGCACAAAGGGAACGGTTTGCAGGAGAAACTTTTACTCTGGTTTCTCAGTCTGTTTCCTAGTGCCGGTTTGAAGTTCCTGCAGTTTTCAGTGTAAAACCGATTTGGAGCTAGTACCACCCCATATATATGTATGGAGTGGAGTTTGCAACTGAAAAGAAACTTTGTGTTCCCAACAAGCTAGGTGAAGGACGGCTTTCACACACACATCTCTCAGAACTGAGCATGTGGAGAGACGTTCGTTCATCTAGCACAAAGGGAACAGGTTGCAGGAGAAACTTTTACTCTGGTTTCTCAGTCTGTTTCCTAGTGCCGGTTTGAAGTTCCTGCAGTTTTCACTGTAAATCCTGTTTGGAGCTTGTACCTCCCCATATATATGTATGGAGTGGAATTTGCAACTGAAAAGAAACTTTGTGTTCCCAACAAGCTAGGTGAAGGACGGCTTTCACAGACACTTATCTCTCAGAACTGAGCATGTGGAGAGACGTTCGTTCATCAAGCAGAAAGGGAACGGGTTGCAGGAGAAACTTTTACTCTGGTTTCTCAGTCTGTTTCCTAGTGCCGGTTTGAAGTTCCTGCAGTTTTCACTGTAAAACCGAGTTGCAGCTAGTACCTCCCCATATATATGTATGGAGTGGAGTTTGCAACTGAAAAGAAACTTTGTGTTCCCTACAAGCTAGGTGAAGGACGGCTTTCACACACACTTATCTCTCAGAACTGAGCATGTGGAGAGACGTTCGTTCATGTAGCACAAAGGGAACTGTTTGCAGGAGAAAATTTACTGTGGTTTCTCAGTCTGTTTCCTAGTGCCGGTTTGAAGTTCCTCAGTTTTCACTGTAAAACCGAGTTTGAGCTAGTACCACCCCATATATATGTATGGAGTGGAGTTTGCAACTGAAAAGAAACTTTGTGTTCCCAACAAGCTAGGTGAAGGACGGCTTTCACACACACGTATCTCTCAGAACTTAGCATGTGGAGAGACGTTCGTTCATCTAGCACAAAGGGAACGGGTTGCCGGAGAAACTTTTACTCTTGTTTCTCAGTCTGTTTCCTAGTGCCGGTTTGAAGTTCCTGCAGTTTTCACTGTGAAACCGTGTTGGAGCTAGTACCTCCCCATATATATGTATGGAGTGGAGTTTGCAACTGAAAAGAAACTTTGTGTTCCCAACAACTAGGTGAAGGACGGCTTTCACAGACAATTATCTCTGAGAACTGAGCATGTGGAGAGACGTTCGTTCATCTAGCACAAGGGGAACGGGTTGCAGGAGAAAATTTTACTCTGGTTTCTCAGTCTGTTTCCTAGTGCCGGTTTGAAGTTCCTGCAGTTTTCACTGTAAAAACTGGTTGGAGCTAGTACCTCCCCATATATATGTATGGAGTGGAGTTTGCAACTGTAAAGAAACTTTGTGTTCCCAACAAGCTAGGTGAAGGACGGCTTTCACACACACTTATCTCTCAGAACTGAGCATGTGGAGAGACGTTCGTTCATCTAGCACAAAGTGAACGGGTTGCAGGAGAAACTTTTACTCTGGTTTCTCAGTCTGTTTCCTAGTGCCGGTTTGAAGTTCCTGCAATTTTCACTGTAAATCCTGTTTGGAGCTAGTACCACCCCATATATATGTATGGAGTGGAGTTTGCAACTGAAAAGAAACTTTGTGTTCCCAACAAGCTAGGTGAAGGACGGCTTTCACACACACTTATCTCTCAGAACTTAGCATGTGGAGAGACGTTCGTTCATCTAGCACAAAGGGAACGGGTTGCAGGAGAAAATTTTACTCTGGTTTCTCAGTCTGTTTCCTAGTGCCGGTTTGAAGTTCCTGCAGTTTTCACTGTAAAACCTGGTTGGAGCTAGTACCTCCCCATATATATGTATGGAGTGGAGTTTGCAACTGAAAAGAAAATTTGTGTTCCCAACAAGCTAGGTGAAGGACTTCTTTCACACACACACATCTTTCAGAACTGAGCATGTGGAGAGACGTTCGTTCATCTAGCAGAAAGGGAACGGGTTGCAGGAGAAAATTTTACTCTTGTTTCTCAGTCTGTTTCCTAGTGCCGGTTTGAAGTTCTTGCAGTTTTCACTGTAAAACCGAGTTGCAGCTAGTACCTCCCCATATATATGTATGGAGTGGAGTTTGCAACTGAAAAGAAACTTTGTGTTCCCAACAAGCTAGTTGAAGTACGGCTTTCACACACACTTATCTCTCAGAACTGAACATGTGGAGAGACGTTCGTTCATCTAGCACAAAGGGAACGGATTGCAGGAGAAAATTTTACTCTGGTTTCTCAGACTGTTTCCTAGTGCCGGTTTGAAGTTCCTGCAGTTTTCACTGTAAAACCTGGTTGGAGCTTGTACCTCCCCATATATATGTATGGAGTGGAGTTTGCAACTGAAAAGAAAATTTGTGTTCCCAAAAAGCTAGGTGAAGGACGGCTTTCACACACACACAACTTTCAGAACTGAGCATGTGGAGAGACGTTCGTTCATCTAGCAGAAATGGAACGGGTTGCAGGAGAAAATTTTACTCTTGTTTCTCAGTCTGTTTCCTAGTGCCGGTTTGAAGTTCCTGCAGTTTTCACTGTAAAACCGAGTTGCAGCTAGTACCTCCCCATATATATGTATGGAGTGGAGTTTGCAACTGAAAAGAAACTTTGTGTTCCCAACAAGCTAGGTGAAGAACGGCTTTCACACACACTTATCTCTCAGAACTGAGCATGTGGAGAGACGTTCGTTCATCTAGCACAAAGGGAACGGCTTGCAGGAGAAACTTTTACTGTGGTTTCTCAGTCTGTTTCCTAGTGCCGGTTTGAAGTTCCTCAGTTTTCACTGTAAAACAGAGTTGGATCTAGTACCTCCCCATATATATGTATGGAGTGGAGTTTGCAAGTGAAAAGAAACTTTTTGTTCCCAACAAGCTAGGTGAAGGACGGCTTTCACACACACTTATCTCTCAGAACTTAGCATGTGGAGAGACTTTCGTTCATCTAGCACAAAGGGAACGGTTTGCAGGAGAAACTTTTACTCTGGTTTCTCAGTCTGTTTCCTAGTGCCGGTTTGAAGTTCCTGCAGTTTTCAGTGTAAAACCGATTTGGAGCTAGTACCACCCCATATATATGTATGGAGTGGAGTTTGCAACTGAAAAGAAACTTTGTGTTCCCAACAAGCTAGGTGAAGGACGGCTTTCACACACACATCTCTCAGAACTGAGCATGTGGAGAGACGTTCGTTCATCTAGCACAAAGGCAACAGGTTGCAGGAGAAACTTTTACTCTGGTTTCTCAGTCTGTTTCCTAGTGCCGGTTTGAAGTTCCTGCAGTTTTCACTGTAAATCCTGTTTGGAGCTTGTACCTCCCCATATATATGTATGGAGTGGAATTTGCAACTGAAAAGAAACTTTGTGTTCCCAACAAGCTAGGTGAAGGACGGCTTTCACAGACACTTATCTCTCAGAACTGAGCATGTGGAGAGACGTTCGTTCATCAAGCAGAAAGGGAATGGGTTGCAGGAGAAACTTTTACTCTGGTTTCTCAGTCTGTTTCCTAGTGCCGGTTTGAAGTTCCTGCAGTTTTCACTGTAAAACCGAGTTGCAGCTAGTACCTCCCCATATATATGTATGGAGTGGAGTTTGCAACTGAAAAGAAACTTTGTGTTCCCTACAAGCTAGGTGAAGGACGGCTTTCACACACACTTATCTCTCAGAACTGAGCATGTGGAGAGACGTTCGTTCATGTAGCACAAAGGGAACTGTTTGCAGGAGAAAATTTACTGTGGTTTCTCAGTCTGTTTCCTAGTGCCGGTTTGAAGTTCCTCAGTTTTCACTGTAAAACCGAGTTTGAGCTAGTACCACCCCATATATATGTATGGAGTGGAGTTTGCAACTGAAAAGAAACTTTGTGTTCCCAACAAGCTAGGTGAAGGACGGCTTTCACACACACGTATCTCTCAGAACTTAGCATGTGGAGAGACGTTCGTTCATCTAGCACAAAGGGAACGGGTTGCCGGAGAAACTTTTACTCTTGTTTCTCAGTCTGTTTCCTAGTGCCGGTTTGAAGTTCCTGCAGTTTTCACTGTGAAACCGTGTTGGAGCTAGTACCTCCCCATATATATGTATGGAGTGGAGTTTGCAACTGAAAAGAAACTTTGTGTTCCCAACAACTAGGTGAAGGACGGCTTTCACACACAATTATCTCTGAGAACTGAGCATGTGGAGAGACGTTCGTTCATCTAGCACAAGGGGAACGGGTTGCAGGAGAAAATTTTACTCTGGTTTCTCAGTCTGTTTCCTAGTGCCGGTTTGAAGTTCCTGCAGTTTTCACTGTAAAAACTGGTTGGAGCTAGTACCTCCCCATATATATGTATGGAGTGGAGTTTGCAACTGTAAAGAAACTTTGTGTTCCCAACAAGCTAGGTGAAGGACGGCTTTCACACACACTTATCTCTCAGAACTGAGCATGTGGAGAGACGTTCGTTCATCTAGCAGAAAGTGAACGGGTTGCAGGAGAAACTTTTACTCTGGTTTCTCAGTCTGTTTCCTAGTGCCGGTTTGAAGTTCCTGCAATTTTCACTGTAAATCCTGTTTGGAGCTAGTACCACCCCATATATATGTATGGAGTGGAGTTTGCAACTGAAAAGAAACTTTGTGTTCCCAACAAGCTAGGTGAAGGACGGCTTTCACACACACTTATCTCTCAGAACTGAGCATGTGGAGAGACGTTCGTTCATCTAGCACAAAGGGAACGGGTTGCAGGAGAAAATTTTACTCTGGTTTCTCAGTCTGTTTCCTAGTGCCGGTTTGAAGTTCCTGCAGTTTTCACTGTAAAACCTGGTTGGAGCTAGTACCTCCCCATATATATGTATGGAGTGGAGTTTGCAACTGAAAAGAAAATTTGTGTTCCCAACAAGCTAGGTGAAGGACTTCTTTCACACACACACATCTTTCAGAACTGAGCATGTGGAGAGACGTTCGTTCATCTAGCAGAAAGGGAACGGGTTGCAGGAGAAAATTTTACTCTTGTTTCTCAGTCTGTTTCCTAGTGCCGGTTTGAAGTTCCTGCAGTTTTCACTGTAAAACCGAGTTGCAGCTAGTACCTCCCCATATATATGTATGGAGTGGAGTTTGCAACTGAAAAGAAACTTTGTGTTCCCAAAAAGCTAGGTGAAGAACGGCTTTCACACACACTTATCTCTCAGAACTGAGCATGTGGAGAGACGTTCGTTCATCTAGCACAAAGGGAACGGGTTGCAGGAGAAACTTTTACTGTGGTTTCTCAGTCTGTTTCCTAGTGCCGGTTTGAAGTTCCTGCAGTTTTCACTGTAAAACAGAGTTGGAGCTAGTACCTCCCCATATATATGTATGGAGTGGAGTTTGCAAGTGAAAAGAAACTTTTTGTTCCCAACAAGCTAGGTGAAGGACGGCTTTCACACACATTTATCTCTCAGAACTTAGCATATGGAGAGACTTTCGTTCATCAAGCAGAAAGGGAACGGGTTGCAGGAGAAACTTTTACTCTGGTTTCTCAGTCTGTTTCCTAGTGCCGGTTTGAAGTTCCTGCAGTTTTCACTGTAAAACCGAGTTGCAGCTAGTACCTCCCCATATATATGTATGGAGTGGAGTTTGCAACTGAAAAGAAACTTTGTGTTCCCAACAAGCTAGGTGAAGGACGGCTTTCACACACACTTATCTCTCAGAACTGAGCATGTGGAGAGACGTTCGTTCATCTAGCACAAAGGGAACTGTTTGCAGGAGAAAATTTACTGTGGTTTCTCAGTCTGTTTCCTAGTGCCGGTTTGAAGTTCCTCAGTTTTCACTGTAAAACCGATTTGGAGCTAGTACCTCCCCATATATATGTATGGAGTGGAGTTTGCAACTGAAAAGAAACTTTGTGTTCCCAACAAGCTAGGTGAAGAACGGCTTTCACACACACTTATCTCTCAGAACTTAGCATGTGGAGAGACGTTCGTTCATCTAGCACAAAGGGAACGGGTTGCAGGAGAAACTATTACTCTTGTTTCTCAGTCTGTTTCCTAGTGCCGGTTTGAAGTTCCTGCAGTTTTCACTGTAAAACCTGGTTGGAGCTAGTACCTCCCCATATATATGTATGGAGTGGAGTTTGCAACTGTAAAGAAACTTTGTGTTCCCAACAAGCTAGGTGAAGGACGGCTTTCACACACACTTATCTCTCAGAACTGAGCATGTGGAGAGACGTTCGTTCATCTAGCAGAAAGTGAACGGGTTGCAGGAGAAACTTTTACTCTGGTTTCTCAGTCTGTTTCCTAGTGCCGGTTTGAAGTTCCTGCAGTTTTCACTGTAAAACCGAGTTGCAGCTAGTACCTCCCCATATATATGTATGGATTGGAGTTTGCAACTGAAAAGAAACTTTGTGTTCCAAACAAGCTAGGTGAATGACGGCTTTCACACACACTTATCTCTCAGAACTGAGCATGTGGAGAGACGTTCGTTCATCTAGCACAAAGGGAACGGTTTGCAGGAGAAACTTTTACTGTGGTTTCACAGTCTGTTTCCTAGTGCCGGTTTGGAAGTTCCTGCAGTTTTCACTGTAAAACCGAGTTGGAGCTAGTACCTCCCCATATATTTGTATGGAGTGGAGTTTGCAACTGAAAAGAAACTTTGTGTTCCCAACAAGCTAGTTGAAGGACGGCTTTAACACACACACATCTTTCAGAACTGAGCATGTGGAGAGACGTTCGTTCATGTAGCACAAAGGGAACGGGTTGCAGGAGAAACTTTTACTGTGGTTTCTCAGTCTGTTTCCTAGTGCCGGTTTGAAGTTCCTCAGTTTTCACTGTAAAACCGAGTTGGAGCTAGTACCACCCCATATATATGTATGGAGTGGAGTTTGCAACTGAAAAGAAACTTTGTCTTCCCAACAAGCTAGGTGAAGGACGGCTTTCACACACACATATCTCTCAGAACTCAGCATGTGGAGAGACGTTCGTTCATCTATCACAAAGGGAACGGGTTGCAGGAGAAAATTTTACTCTGGTTTCTCAGTCTGTTTCCTAGTGCCGGTTTGAAGTTCCTGCAGTTTTCACTGTAAAACCTGGTAGGAGCTAGTACCTCCCCATATATATGTATGGAGTGGAGTTTGCAACTGTAAAGAAACTTTGTGTTCCCAACAAGCTAGGTGAAGGACGGCTTTCACACACACTTATCTCTCAGAACTTAGCATGTGGAGAGACGTTCGTTCATCTAGCACAAAGGGAACGGGTTGCAGGAGAAACTTTTACTCTTGTTTCTCAGTCTGTTTCCTAGTGCCGGTTTGAAGTTCCTGCAGTTTTCACTGTGAAACCGTGTTGGAGCTAGTACCTCCCCATATATATGTATGGAGTGGAGTTTGCAACTGAAAAGAAACTTTGTGTTCCCAACAACTAGGTGAAGGACGGCTTTCACACACAATTATCTCTGAGAACTGAGCATGTGGAGAGACGTTCGTTCATCTAGCAGAAAGGGAACGGGTTGCAGGAGAAAATTTTACTCTGGTTTCTCAGTCTGTTTCCTAGTGCCGGTTTGAAGTTCCTGCAGTTTTCACTGGAAAACCTGGTTGGAGCTAGTACCTCCCCATATATATGTATGGAGTGGAGTTTGCAACTGTAAAGAAACTTTGTGTTCCCAACAAGCTAGGTGAAGGATGGCTTTCACACACACTTATCTCTCAGAACTGAGCATGTGCAGAGACGTTCGTTTATCTAGCAGAAAGTGAACGGGTTGCAGGAGAAACTTTTACTCTGGTTTCTCAGTCTGTTTCCTAGTGCCGGTTTGAAGTTCCTGCAGTTTTCACTGTATAACCGAGTTGCAGCTAGTACCTCCCCATATATATGTATGGATTGGAGTTTGCAACTGAAAAGAAACTTTGTGTTCCAAACAAGCTAGGTGAATGACGGCTTTCACACACACTTATCTCTCAGAACTGAACATGTGGAGAGACGTTCGTTCATCTAGCACAAAGGGAACGGTTTGCAGGAGAAACTTTTACTGTGGTTTCTCAGTCTGTTTCCTAGTGCCGGTTTGAAGTTCCTGCAGTTTTCACTGTAAAACCGAGTTGGAGCTAGTACCTCCCCATATATTTGTATGGAGTGGAGTTTGCAACTGAAAAGAAACTTTGTGTTCCCAACAAGCTAGTTGAAGGACGGCTTTCACACACACACATCTTTCAGAACTGAGCATGTGGAGAGACGTTCGTTCATGTAGCACAAAGGGAACGGGTTGCAGGAGAAACTTTTACTGTGGTTTCTCAGTCTGTTTCCTAGTGCCGGTTTGAAGTTCCTCAGTTTTCACTGTAAAACCGAGTTGGAGCTAGTACCTCCCCATATATATGTATGGAGTGGAGTTTGCAACTGAAAAGAAACTTTGTGTTCCCAACAAGCTAGGTGAAGGTCGGCTTTCACACACACATATCTCTCAGAACTTAGCATGTGGAGAGACGTTCGTTCATCTATCACAAAGGGAACGGGTTGCAGGAGAAACTTTTACTCTTGTTTCTCAGTCTGTTTCCGAGTGCCGGTTTGAAGTTCCTGCAGTTTTCACTGTGAAACCGTGTTGGAGCCAGTACCTCCCCATATATATGTATGGAGTGGAGTTTGCAACTGAAAAGAAACTTTGTGTTCCCAACAACTAGGTGAAGGACGGCTTTCACACACAATTATCTCTGAGAACTGAGCATGTGGAGAGACGTTCGTTCATCTAGCACAAAGGGAACGGGTTGCAGGAGAAAATTTTACTCTGGTTTCTCAGTCTGTTTCCTAGTGCCGGTTTGAAGTTCCTGCAGTTTTCACTGTAAATCCTGTTTGGAGCTAGTACCTCCCCATATATATTTATGGAGTGGAGTTTGCAACTGAAAAGAATCTTTGTGTTCCCAACAAGCTAGGTGAAGGACGGCTTTCACACACACTTATCTCTCAGAAATGAGCATGTGGAGAGACGTTCGTTCATCTAGCACAAAGGGAACGGATTGCAGGAGAAAATTTTACTCTGGTTTCTCAGTCTGTTTCCTAGTGCCGGTTTGAAGTTCCTGCAGTTTTCACTGTAAAACCTGGTTGGAGCTAGTACCTCCCCATATATATGTATGGAGTGGAGTTTGCAACTGAAAAGAAAATTTGTGTTCCCAACAAGCTAGGTGAAGGACTTCTTTCACACACACACATCTTTCAGAACTGAGCATGTGGAGAGACGTTCGTTCATCTAGCAGAAAGGGAACGGGTTGCAGGAGAAAATTTTACTCTTGTTTCTCAGTCTGTTTCCTAGTGCCGGTTTGAAGTTCCTGCAGTTTTCACTGTAAAACCGAGTTGCAGCTAGTACCTCCCCATATATATGTATGGAGTGGAGTTTGCAACTGAAAAGAAAATTTGTGTTCCCAACAAGCTAGGTGAAGAACGGCTTTCACACACACTTATCTCTCAGAACTGAGCATGTGGAGAGACGTTCGTTCATCTAGCACAAAGGGAACGGGTTGCAGGAGAAACTTTTACTGTGGTTTCTCAGTCTGTTTCCTAGTGCCGGTTTGAAGTTCCTGCAGTTTTCACTGTAAAACAGAGTTGGAGCTAGTACCTCCCCATATATATGTATGGAGTGGAGTTTGCAAGTGAAAAGAAACTTTTTGTTCCCAACAAGATAGGTGAAGGACGGCTTTCACACACACTTATCTCTCAGAACTTAGCATGTGGAGAGACTTTCGTTCATCAAGCAGAAAGGGAACGGGTTGCAGGAGAAACTTTTACTCTGGTTTCTCAGTCTGTTTCCTAGTGCCGGTTTGAAGTTCCTGCAGTTTTCACTGTAAAACCGAGTTGCAGCTAGTACCTCCCCATATATATGTATGGAGTGGAGTTTGCAACTGAAAAGAAACTTTGTGTTCCCAACAAGCTAGGTGAAGGACGGCTTTCACACACACTTATCTCTCAGAACTGAGCATGTGGAGAGACGTTCGTTCATCTAGCACAAAGGGAACTGTTTGCAGGAGAAAATTTACTGTGGTTTCTCAGTCTGTTTCCTAGTGCCGGTTTGAAGTTCCTCAGTTTTCACTGTAAAACCGATTTGGAGCTAGTACCTCCCCATATATATGTATGGAGTGGAGTTTGCAACTGAAAAGAAACTTTGTGTTCCCAACAAGCTAGGTGAAGAACGGCTTTCACACACACTTATCTCTCAGAACTGAGCATGTGGAGAGACGTTCGTTCATCTAGCACAAAGGGAACGGGTTGCAGGAGAAACTTTTACTCTTGTTTCTCAGTCTGTTTCCTAGTGCCGGTTTGAAGTTCCTGCAGTTTTCACTGTGAAACCGTGTTGGAGCTAGTACCTCCCCATATATATGTATGGAGTGGAGTTTGCAACTGAAAAGAAACTTTGTGTTCCCAACAACTAGGTGAAGGACGGCTTTCACACACAATTATCTCTGAGAACTGAGCATGTGGAGAGACGTTCGTTCATCTAGCACAAAGGGAACGGGTTGCAGGAGAAAATTTTACTCTGGTTTCTCAGTCTGTTTCCTAGTGCCGGTTTGAAGTTCCTGCAGTTTTCACTGGAAAACCTGGATGGAGCTAGTACCTCCCCATATATATGTATGGAGTGGAGTTTGCAACTGTAAAGAAACTTTGTGTTCCCAACAAGCTAGGTGAAGGACGGCTTTCACACACACTTATCTCTCAGAACTGAGCATGTGGAGAGACTTTCGTTTATCTAGCAGAAAGTGAACGGGTTGCAGGAGAAACTTTTACTCTGGTTTCTCAGTCTGTTTCCTAGTGCCGGTTTGAAGTTCCTGCAGTTTTCACTGTAAAACCGAGTTGCAGCTAGTACCTCCCCATATATATGTATGGATTGGAGTTTGCAACTGAAAAGAGACTTTGTGTTCCAAACAAGCTAGGTGAATGACGGCTTTCACACACACTTATCTCTCAGAACTGAGCATGTGGAGAGACGTTCGTTCATCTAGCACAAAGGGAACGGTTTGCAGGAGAAACTTTTACTGTGGTTTCTCAGTCTGTTTCCTAGTGCCGGTTTGAAGTTCCTGCAGTTTTCACTGTAAAACCGAGTTGGAGCTAGTACCTCCCCATATATTTGTATGGAGTGGAGTTTGCAACTGAAAAGAAACTTTGTGTTCCCAACAAGCTAGTTGAAGGACGGCTTTCACACACACACATCTTTCAGAACTGAGCATGTGGAGAGACGTTCGTTCATGTAGCACAAAGGGAACGGGTTGCAGGAGAAACTTTTACTGTGGTTTCTCAGTCTGTTTCCTAGTGCCGGTTTGAAGTTCCTCAGTTTTCACTGTAAAACCGAGTTGGAGCTAGTACCTCCCCATATATATGTATGGAGTGGAGTTTGCAACTGAAAAGAAACTTTGTGTTCCCAACAACTAGGTGAAGGACGGCTTTCACACACAATTATCTCTGAGAACTGAGCATGTGGAGAGACGTTCGTTCATCTAGCACAAAGGGAACGGGTTGCAGGAGAAAATTTTACTCTGGTTTCTCAGTCTGTTTCCTAGTGCCGGTTTGAAGTTCCTGCAGTTTTCACTGTAAAACCTGGTTGGAGCTAGTACCTCCCAAATATATATGTATGGAGTGGAGTTTGCAACTGTAAAGAAACTTTGTGTTCCCAACAAGCTAGGTGAAGGACGGCTTTCACACACACTTATCTCTCAGAACTGAGCATGTGGAGAGACGTTCGTTCATCTAGCAGAAAGTGAACGGTTTGCAGGAGAAACTTTTACTCTGGTTTCTCAGTCTGTTTCCTAGTGCCGGTTTGAAGTTCCTGCAGTTTTCACTGTAAAACCGGGTTGCAGCTAGTACCTCCCCATATATATGTATGGATTGGAGTTTGCAACTGAAAAGAAACTTTGTGTTCCTAACAAGCTAGGTGAATGACGGCTTTCACACACACTTATAACTCAGAACTGAGCATGTGGAGAGACGTTCGTTCATCTAGCACAAAGGGAACGGTTTGAAGGAGAAAGTTTTACTGTGGTTTCTCAGTCTGTTTCCTAGTGCCGGTTTGAAGTTCCTGCAGTTTTCACTGTAAAACCGAGTTGGAGCTAGTACCTCCCCATATATTTGTATGGAGTGGAATTTGCAACTGAAAAGAAACTTTGTGTTCCCAACAAGCTAGTTGAAGGACGGCTTTCACACACACACATCTTTCAGAACTGAGCATGTGGAGAGACGTTCGTTCATCTAGCACAAATGGAACGGGTTGCAGGAGAAAATTTTACTCTGGTTTCTAATTCTGTTTCCTAGTGCCGGTTTGAAGTTCCAGCAGTTTTCACTGTAAATCCGAGTTGGAGCTAGAACCTCCCCATATATATGTATGGAGTGGAGTTTGCAAATGAAAAGAAACTTTGTGTTACCAACAATCTAGGTGAAGGACGGCTTTCACACACACTTATATCTCAGAACTGAGCATGTGGAGAGACGTTCGTTCATGTAGCACTAAGGGAACGGGTTGCAGGAGAAACTTTTACTCTGGTTTCTTAGTCTGTTTCCTAGTGCCGGTTTGAAGTTCCTGCAGTTTTCACTGTAAAACCGATTTGGAGCTAGTACCTCCCCATATATATGTATGGAGTGGAGTTTGCAACTGAAAAGAAACTTTGTGTTCCCAACAAGCTAGGTGAAGGACTGCTTTCACACACACTTATCTCTCAGAACTGAGCATGTGGAGAGACGTTCGTTCATCTAGCATAAAGGGAACGGGTTGCAGGAGAAACTTTTACTCTGGTTTCTCAGTCTGTTTCCTAGTGCCGGTTTGAAGTTCCTGCAGTTTTCACTGTAAAACCGATTTGGAGCTAGTACCTCCGCATATATATGTATGGAGTGGAGTTTGGAACTGAAAAGAAACTTTGTGTTCCCAACAAGCTAGGTGAAGGACTTCTTTCACACACACTTATCTCTCAGAACTGAGCATGTGGAGAGACGTTCGTTCATCTAGCACAAAGGGAACGGATTGCAGGAGAAACTTTTACTCTGGTTTCTCAGTCTGTTTCCTAGTGCCGGTTTGAAGTTCCTGCAGTTTTCACTGTAAAACCTGGTTGGAGCTAGTACCTCCCCATATATATGTATGGAGTGGAGTTTGCAACTGAAAAGAAAATTTGTGTTCCCAACAAGCTAGGTGAAGGACTTCTTTCACACACACACATCTTTCAGAACTGAGCATGTGGAAAGACGTTCGTTCATCTAGCAGAAATGGAACGGGTTGCAGGAGAAAATTTTACTCTTGTTTCTCAGTCAGTTTCCTAGTGCCGGTTTGAAGTTCCTGCAGTTTTCACTGTAAAACCGAGTTGCAGCTAGTACCTCCCCATATATATGTATGGAGTGGAGTTTGCAACTGAAAAGAAACTTTGTATTCCCAACAAGCTAGGTGAAGGACGGCTTTCACACACACATCCCTCAGAACTGAGCATGTGGAGAGACGTTCGTTCATCTAGCACAAAGGGAACAGGTTGCAGGAGAAACTTTTACTCTGGTTTCTCAGTCTGTTTCCTAGTGCCGGTTTGAAGTTCCTGCAGTTTTCACTGTAAATCCTGTTTGGAGCTAGTACCTCCCCATATATATGTATGGAGTGGAGTTTGCAACTGAAAAGAAACTTTGTGTTCCCAACAAGCTATGTGAAGGACGGCTTTCACACACACTTATCTCTCAGAACTGAGCATGTGGAGAGACGTTCGTTCATCAAGCAGAAAGGGAACGGGTTGCAGGAGAATCTTTTACTCTGGTTTCTCAGTCTGTTTCCTTGTGCCGGTTTGAAGTTCCTGCAATTTTCACTGTAAAACAGAGTTGCAGCTAGTACCTCCCCATATATATTTATGGAGTGGAGTTTGCAACTGAAAAGAAACTTTGTGTTCCCAACAAGCTAGGTGAAGTACGGCTTTCACACACACTTATCTCTCAGAACTGAGCATGTGGAGATACGTTCGTACATCTAGCACAAAGGGAACGGGTTGCAGGAGAAACTTTTACTCTGGTTTCTCAGTCTGTTTCCTAGTGCCGGTTTGAAGTTCCTGCAGTTTTCACTGTAAAGCCGAGTTGGAGCTAGTACCTCCCCATATATATGTATGGAGTGGAGTTTGCAACTGAAAAGAAACTTTGTGTTCCCAACAAGTTAGGTGAAGGACGGCTTTCACACACACTTATCCCTCAGAACTTAGCATGTGGAGAGTCGTTCGTTCATCTAGCACAAAGGGAACGGGTTGCAGGAGAAACTTTTACTCTTGTTTCTCAGTCTGTTTCCTAGTGCCGGTTTGAAGTTCCTGCAGTTTTCACTGTGAAACCGTGTTGGAGCTAGTAACTCCCCATATATATGTATAGATTGGAGTTTGCAACTGAAAAGAAACTTTGTGTTCCAAACAAGCTAGGTGAATGACGGCTTTCACACACACTTATAACTCAGAACTGAGCATGTGGAGAGACGTTCGTTCATCTAGCACAAAGGGAACGGTTTGAAGGAGAAAGTTTTACTGTGGTTTCTCAGTCTGTTTCCTAGTGCCGGTTTGAAGTTCCTGCAGTTTTCACTGTAAAACCGAGTTGGAGCTAGTACCTCCCCATATATTTGTATGGAGTGGAATTTGCAACTGAAAAGAAACTTTGTGTTCCCAACAAGCTAGTTGAAGGACGGCTTTCACACACACACATCTTTCAGAACTGAGCATGTGGAGAGACGTTCGTTCATCTAGCACAAATGGAACGGGTTGCAGGAGAAAATTTTACTCTGGTTTCTAATTCTGTTTCCTAGTGCCGGTTTGAAGTTCCAGCAGTTTTCACTGTAAATCCGAGTTGGAGCTAGAACCTCCCCATATATATGTATGGAGTGGAGTTTGCAAATGAAAAGAAACTTTGTGTTACCAACAATCTAGGTGAAGGACGGCTTTCACACACACTTATATCTCAGAACTGAGCATGTGGAGAGACGTTCGTTCATGTAGCACTAAGGGAACGGGTTGCAGGAGAAACTTTTACTCTGGTTTCTTAGTCTGTTTCCTAGTGCCGGTTTGAAGTTCCTGCAGTTTTCACTGTAAAACCGATTTGGAGCTAGTACCTCCCCATATATATGTATGGAGTGGAGTTTGCAACTGAAAAGAAACTTTGTGTTCCCAACAAGCTAGGTGAAGGACTGCTTTCACACACACTTATCTCTCAGAACTGAGCATGTGGAGAGACGTTCGTTCATCTAGCATAAAGGGAACGGGTTGCAGGAGAAACTTTTACTCTGGTTTCTCAGTCTGTTTCCTAGTGCCGGTTTGAAGTTCCTGCAGTTTTCACTGTAAAACCGATTTGGAGCTAGTACCTCCCCATATATATGTATGGAGTGGAGTTTGGAACTGAAAAGAAACTTTGTGTTCCCAACAAGCTAGGTGAAGGACGTCTTTCACACACACTTATCTCTCAGAACTGAGCATGTGGAGAGACGTTCGTTCATCTAGCACAAAGGGAACGGATTGCAGGAGAAACTTTTACTCTGGTTTCTCAGTCTGTTTCCTAGTGCCGGTTTGAAGTTCCTGCAGTTTTCACTGTAAAACCTGGTTGGAGCTAGTACCTCCCCATATATATGTATGGAGTGGAGTTTGCAACTGAAAAGAAAATTTGTGTTCCCAACAAGCTAGGTGAAGGACGGCATTCACACACACACATCTTTCAGAACTGAGCATGTGGAAAGACGTTCGTTCATCTAGCAGAAATGGAACGGGTTGCAGGAGAAAATTTTACTCTTGTTTCTCAGTCTGTTTCCTAGTGCCGGTTTGAAGTTCCTGCAGTTTTCACTGTAAAACCGAGTTGCAGCTAGTACCTCCCCATATATATGTATGGAGTGGAGTTTGCAACTGAAAAGAAACTTTGTATTCCCAACAAGCTAGGTGAAGGACGGCTTTCACACACACATCCCTCAGAACTGAGCATGTGGAGAGACGTTCGTTCATCTAGCACAAAAGGAACAGTTTGCAGGAGAAACTATTACTCTGGTTTCTCAGTCTGTTTCCTAGTGCCGGTTTGAAGTTCCTGCAGTTTTCACTGTAAATCCTGTTTGGAGCTAGTACCTCCCCATATATATGTATGGAGTGGAGTTTGCAACTGAAAAGAAACTTTGTGTTCCCAACAAGCTATGTGAAGGACGGCTTTCACACACACTTATCTCTCAGAACTGAGCATGTGGAGAGACGTTCGTTCATCAAGCAGAAAGGGAACGGGTTGCAGGAGAAACTTTTACTCTGGTTTCTCAGTCTGTTTCCTTGTGCCGGTTTGAAGTTCCTGCAATTTTCACTGTAAAACATAGTTGCAGCTAGTACCTCCCCATATATATTTATGGAGTGGAGTTTGCAACTGAAAAGAAACTTTGTGTTCCCAACAAGCTAGGTGAAGTACGGCTTTCACACACACTTATCTCTCAGAACTGAGCATGTGGAGATACGTTCGTACATCTAGCACAAAGGGAACGGGTTGCAGGAGAAACTTTTACTCTGGTTTCTCAGTCTGTTTCCTAGTGCCGGTTTGAAGTTCCTGCAGTTTTCACTGTAAAGCCGAGTTGGAGCTAGTACCTCCCCATATATATGTATGGAGTGGAGTTTGCAACTGAAAAGAAACTTTGTGTTCCCAACAAGTTAGGTGAAGGACGGCTTTCACACACACTTATCCCTCAGAACTTAGCATGTGGAGAGTCGTTCGTTCATCTAGCACAAAGGGAACGGGTTGCAGGAGAAACTTTTACTCTTGTTTCTCAGTCTGTTTCCTAGTGCCGGTTTGAAGTTCCTGCAGTTTTCACTGTGAAACCGTGTTGGAGCTAGTAACTCCCCATATATATGTATGGAGTGGAGTTTGCAACTGAAAAGAAACTTTGTGTTCCCAACAACTAGGTGAAGGACGGCATTCACACACAATTATCTCTGAGAACTGAGAATGTGGAGAGACGTTCGTTCATCTAGCACAAAGGGAACGGGTTGCAGGAGAAAATTTTACTCTGGTTTCTCAGTCTGTTTCCTAGTGCCGGTTTGAAGTTCCTGCAGTTTTCACTGTAAAACCTGGTAGGAGCTAGTACCTAACCATATATATGTATGGAGTGGAGTTTGCAACTGTAAAGAAACTTTGTGTTCCCAACAAGCTAGGTGAAGGACGGCTTTCACACACACATATCTCTCAGAACTGAGCATGTGGAGAGACGTTCGTTCATCTAGCACAAAGGGAACGGGTGGCAGGAGAAACTTTTACTCTGGTTTTATAGTCTGTTTCCTAGTGCCGGTTTGAAGTTCCTGCAGTTTTCACTGTAAAACCGAGTTGGAGCTAGTACCTCCCCATATATATGTATGGATTGGAGTTTGCAACTGAAAAGAAACTTTGTGTTCCAAACAAGCTAGGTGAATGACGGCTTTCACACACACTTATCTCTCAGAACTGAGCATGTGGAGAGACGTTCGTTCATCTAGCACAAAGGGAACGGTTTGCAAGAGAAACTTTTACTGTGGTTTCTCAGTCTGTTTCCTAGTGCCGGTTTGAAGTTCCTGCAGTTTTCACTGTAAAACCGAGTTGGAGCTAGTACCTCCCCATATATTTGTATGGAGTGGAGTTTGCAACTGAAAAGAAACTTTGTGTTCCCAACAAGCTAGTTGAAGGACGGCTTTCACACACACACATCTTTCAGAACTGAGCATGTGGAGAGACGTTCGTTCATCTAGAACAAAGGGAACGGGTTGCAGGAGAAAATTTTACTCTGGTTTCTAATTCTGTTTCCTAGTGCCGGTTTGAAGTTCCAGCAGTTTTCACTGTAAAACCGAGTTGGAGCTAGTACCTCCCCATATATATGTATGGAGTGGAGTTTGCATTGAAAAGAAACTTTGTGTTACCAACAATCTAGGTGAAGGACGACTTTCACACACACTTATCTCTCAGAACTGAGCATGTGGAGAGACGTTCGTTCATCAAGCAGAAAGGGAACGGGTTGCAGGAGAAACTTTTACTCTGGTTTCTCAGTCTGTTTCCTAGTGCCGGTTTGAAGTTCCTGCAGTTTTAACTGTAAAACCGATTTGGAGCTAGTACCTCCCCATATATATGTATGGAGTGGAGTTTGCAACTGAAAAGAAACTTTGTGTTCCCAACAAGCTAGGTGAAGGACGGCTTTCACACACACTTATCTCTCAGAACTGAGCATGTGGAGAGACGTTCGTTCATCTAGCACAAAGGGAACGGATTGCAGGAGAAACTTTTACTCTGGTTTCTCAGTCTGTTTCCTAGTGCCGGTTTGAAGTTCCTGCAGTTTTCACTGTAAAACCTGGTTGGAGCTAGTACCTCCCCATATATATGTATGGAGTGGAGTTTGCAACTGAAAAGAAAATTTGTGTTCCCAACAAGCTAGGTGAAGGACGGCATTCACACACACACATCTTTCAGAACTGAGCATGTGGAGAGACGTTCGTTCATCTAGCAGAAAGGGAACGGGTTGCAGGAGAAAATTTTACTCTTGTTTTTCAGTCTGTTTCCTAGTGCCGGTTTGAAATTCCTGCAGTTTTCACTGTAAAAAACAGAGTTGCAGCTAGTACCTCCCCATATATATGTATGGAGTGGAGTTTGCAACTGAAAAGTAACTTTGTGTTCCCAACAAGTTAGGTGAAGAACGGCTTTCACACACACTTATCTCTCAGAACTGAGCATGTGGAGAGACGTTCGTTCATCTAGCACAAAGGGAACGGGTTGCAGGAGAAACTTTTACTGTGGTTTCTCAGTCTGTTTCCTAGTGCCGGTTTGAAGTTCCTGCAGTTTTCACTGTAAAACAGAGTTGGAGCTAGTACCTCCCCATATATATGTATGGAGTGGAGTTTGCAAGTGAAAAGAAACTTTGTGATCCCAACAAGCCAGGTGAAGGACGGCTTTCACACACAGTTATCTCTCAGAACTTAGCATGTGGAGAGACTTTCGTTCATCTAGCAAAAAGGGAACGGGTTGCAGGAGGAACTTTTACTCTTGTTTCTCAGTCTGTTTCCTAGTGCCGGTTTGAAGTTCCTCAGTTTTCACTGTAAAACCGATTTTGTAGCTAGTACCACCCCATATATATGTATGGAGTGGAGTTTGCAACTGAAAAGAAACTTTGTGTTCCCAACAAGCTAGGTGAGGGACGGCTTTCACACACACACATCTTTCAGAACTGAGCACGTGGAGAGGCGTTCGTTCATCTAGCACAAAGGGAACGGGTTGCAGGAGAAACTTTTACTCTGGTTTCTCAGTCTGTTTCCTAGTGCCGGTTTGAATTTCCAGCAATTTTCACTGTAAAACCGAGTTGCATCTAGTACCTCCCCATATATATGTATGGAGTGGAGTTTGCAACTGAAAAGAAACTTTGTGTTCCCAACAAGCTAGGTGAAGGACGGCTTTCACACACACATCTCTCAGAACTGAGCATGTGGAGAGACGTTCGTTCATCTAGCACAAATGGAACGGGTTGCAGGAGAAACTTTTACTCTTTTTTCTCAGTCTGTTTCCTAGTGCCGGTTTGAAGTTCCTGCAGTTTTCACTGTAAATCCTGTTTGGAGCTAGTACCTCCCCATATATATGTATGGAGTGGAGTTTGCAACTGAAAAGAAACTTTGTGTTCCCAACAAGCTAGGTGAAGGACGGCTTTCAAACACACTTATCTCTCAGAACTGAGCATGTGGAGAGACGTTCGTTCATCAAGCAGAAAGGGAACGGGTTGCAGGAGAAACTTTTACTCTGGTTTCTCAGTTTGTTTCCTTGTGCCGGTTTGAAGTTCCTGCAATTTTCACTGTAAAACAGTGTTGCAGCTAGTACCTCCCCATAAATATATATGGAGTGGAGTTTGCAACTGAAAAGAAACTTTGTGTTCCCAACAAGCTAGGTGAAGTACGGCTTTCACACACACTTATCTCTCAGAACTGAGCATGTGGAGAGACGTTCGTACATCTAGCACAAAGGGAACGGGTTGCAGGAGAAACTTTTACTCTGGATTCTCAGTCTGTTTCCTAGTGCCGGTTTGAAGTTCCTGCAGTTTTGACTGTAAAACCGAGTTGGAGCTAGTACCTCCCCATATATATGTATGGAGTGGAGTTTGAAACTGAAAAGAAACTTTGTGTTCCCAACAAGCTAGGTGAAGGACGGCTTTCACACACACTTATCTCTCAGAACTGAGCATTTGGAGAGACGTTCGTTCATCTAGCAGAAAGGGAACGGGTTGCTGGAGAAAATTTTACTCTTGTTTCTCAGTCTGTTTCCTAGTGCCTGTTTGAAATTCCTGCAGTTTTCACTGTAAAACCGATTTGGAGCTAGTACCTCCCCATATATATGTATGGAGTGGAGTTTGCAACTGAAAAGAAACTTTGTGTTCCCAACAAGCTAGGTGAAGGACGGCTTTCACACACACACATCTTTCAGAACTGAGCATGTGGAGAGACGTTCGTTCATCTAGCACAAATGGAACGGGTTGCAGGTGAAAATTTTACTCTGGTTTCTCAGTCTGTTTCCTAGTGCCGGTTTGAAGTTCCTGCAGTTTTCACTGTAAAACCGAGTTGGAGCTAGTACCTACCCATATATTTGTATGGAGTGGAGTGTGCAACTGAAAAAAACTTTGTGTTCCCAACAAGCTAGGTGAAGGACGGCTTTCAAAAACACTTATCTCTCAGAACTGAGCATGTGGAAAGACTGTCGTTCATCTAGCACTAAGGGAACGGGTTGCAGGAGAAACATTTACTCTGGTTTCTCAGTCTGTTTCCTAGTGCCGGTTTGAAGTTCCTGCAGTTTTCACTGTAAAACCGAGTTGGAGCTAGTACCTCCCCATATATATGTATGGAGTTGTGTTTGCAACTGAAAAGAAACTTTGTGTTCCCAACAAGCTAGGTGAAGGATGGCTTTCACACACACTTATCTCTCAGAACTGATCATGTGGAGAGACGTTCGTTCATCTAGCACAAAGGGAACGGATTGCAGGAGAAAATTTTACTATGGTTTCTCAGTCTGTTTCCTAGTGCCGGTTTGAAGTTCCTGCAGTTTTCACTGTAAAACCTGGTTGGAGCTAGTACCTCCCCATATATATGTATGGAGTGGAGTTTGCAACTGAAAGGAAAATGTGTGTTCCCAACAAGCTAGGTGAAGGACGGCTTTCACACACACACATCTTTCAGAACTGAGCATGTGGAGAGACGTTCGTTCATCTAGCAGAAAGAGAACGGGTTGCAGGAGAAAATTTTACTCTTGTTTCTCAGTCTGTTTCCTAGTGCCGGTTTGAAGTTCCTGCAGTTTTCACTGTAAAACCGAGTTGCAGCTAGTACCTACCCATATATATGTATGGAGTGGAGTTTGCAACTGAAAAGAAACTTTGTGTTCCCAACAAGCTAGGTGAAGAACGGCTTTCACACACACTTATCTCTCAGAACTGAGCATGTGGAGAGACGTTCGTTCATCTAGCACAAATGGAACGGGTTGCAGGAGAAACTTTTACTGTGGTTTCTCAGTCTGTTTCCTAGTGCCGGTTTGAAGTTCCTGCAGTTTTCACTGTAAAACCGAGTTGGAGCTAGTACCTCCCCATATATATGTATGGAGTGGAGTTTGCAACTGAAAAGAAACTTTGTGTTCCCAACAAGCTAGGTGAAGTACGGCTTTCACACACACACATCTTTCAGAACTAAGCACGTGGAGAGGCGTTCGTTCATCTAGCACAAAGGGAACGGGTTGCAGGAGAAAATATTACTCTGGTTTCTCAGTCTGTTTCCTAGTGCCGGTTTGAAGTTCCTGCAGTTTTCACTGTAAAACCTGGTTGGAGCTAGTACCTCCCAAATATATATGTATGGAGTGGAGTTTGCAACTGTAAAGAAACTTTGTGTTCCCAACAAGCTAGGTGAAGGACGGCTTTCACACACACTTATCTCTCAGAACTGAGCATGTGGAGAGACGTTCGTTCATCTAGCAGAAAGTGAACGGTTTGCAGGAGAAACTTTTACTCTGGTTTCTCAGTCTGTTTCCTAGTGCCGGTTTGAAGTTCCTGCAGTTTTCACTGTAAAACCGGGTTGCAGCTAGTACCTCCCCATATATATGTATGGATTGGAGTTTGCAACTGAAAACAAACTTTGTGTTCCAAACAAGCTAGGTGAATGACGGCTTTCACACACACTTATAACTCAGAACTGAGCATGTGGAGAGACGTTCGTTCATCTAGCACAAAGGGAACGGTTTGCAGGAGAAAGTTTTACTGTGGTTTCTCAGTCTGTTTCCTAGTGCCGGTTTGAAGTTCCTGCAGTTTTCACTGTAAAACCGAGTTGGAGCTAGTACCTCCCCATATATTTGTATGGAGTGGAATTTGCAACTGAAAAGAAACTTTGTGTTCCCAACAAGCTAGTTGAAGGACGGCTTTCACACACACACATCTTTCAGAACTGAGCATGTGGAGAGACGTTCGTTCATCTAGCACAAAGGGAACGGGTTGCAGGAGAAAATTTTACTCTGGTTTCTAATTCTGTTTCCTAGTGCCGGTTTGAAGTTCCAGCAGTTTTCACTGTAAATCCGAGTTGGAGCTAGAACCTCCCCATATATATGTAAGGAGTGGAGTTTGCAAATGAAAAGAAACTTTGTGTTACCAACAATCTAGGTGAAGGACGGCTTTCACACACACTTATATCTCAGAACTGAGCATGTGGAGAGACGTTCGTTCATGTAGCACTAAGGGATCGGGTTGCAGGAGAAACTTTTACTCTGGTTTCTTAGTCTGTTTCCTAGTGCCGGTTTGAAGTTCCTGCAGTTTTCACTGTAAAACCGATTTGGAGCTAGTACCTCCCCATATATATGTATGGAGTGGAGTTTGCAACTGAAAAGAAACTTTGTGTTCCCAACAAGCTAGGTGAAGGACTGCTTTCACACACACTTATCTCTCAGAACTGAGCATGTGGAGAGACGTTCGTTCATCTAGCAGAAAGGGAACGGGTTGCAGGAGAAACTTTTACTCTGGTTTCTCAGTCTGTTTCCTAGTGCCGGTTTGAAGTTCCTGCAGTTTTCACTGTAAAACCGATTTGGAGCTAGTACCTCCCCATATATATGTATGGAGTGGAGTTTGGAACTGAAAAGAAACTTTGTGTTCCCAACAAGCTAGGTGAAGGACGTCTTTCACACACACTTATCTCTCAGAACTGAGCATGTGGAGAGACGTTCGTTCATCTAGCACAAAGGGAACGAATTGCAGGAGAAACTTTTACTCTGGTTTCTCAGTCTGTTTCCTAGTGCCGGTTTGAAGTTCCTGCAGTTTTCACTGTAAAACCTGGTTGGAGCTAGTACCTCCCCATATATATGTATGGAGTGGAGTTTGCAACTGAAAAGAAAATTTGTGTTCCCAACAAGCTAGGTGAAGGACGGCATTCACACACACACATCTTTCAGAACTGAGCATGTGGAAAGACGTTCGTTCATCTAGCAGAAATGGAACGGTTTGCAGGAGAAAATTTTACTCTTGTTTCTCAGTCTGTTTCCTAGTGCCGGTTTGAAGTTCCTGCAGTTTTCACTTTAAAACCGAGTTGCAGCTAGTACCTCCCCATATATATGTATGGAGTGGAGTTTGCAACTGAAAAGAAACTTTGTATTCCCAACAAGCTAGGTGAAGGACGGCTTTCACACACACATCCCTCAGAACTGAGCATGTGGAGAGACGTTCGTTCATCTAGCACAAAGGGAACAGGTTGCAGGAGAAACTTTTACTCTGGTTTCTCAGTCTGTTTCCTAGTGCCGGTTTGAAGTTCCTGCAGTTTTCACTGTAAATCCTGTTTGGAGCTAGTACCTCCCCATATATATGTATGGAGTGGAGTTTGCAACTGAAAAGAAACTTTGTGTTCCCAACAAGCTAGGTGAAGGACGGCTTTCACACACACTTATCTCTCAGAACTGAGCATGTGGAGAGACGTTCGTTCATCAAGCAGAAAGGGAACGGGTTGCAGGAGAAACTTTTACTCTGGTTTCTCAGTCTGTTTCCTTGTGCCGGTTTGAAGTTCCTGCAATTTTCACTGTAAAACAGAGTTGCAGCTAGTACCTCCCCATATATATATATGGAGTGGAGTTTGCAACTGAAAAGAAACTTTGTGTTCCCAACAAGCTAGGTGAAGTACGGCTTTCACACACACTTATCTCTCAGAACTGAGCATGTGGAGATACGTTCGTACATCTAGCACAAAGGGAACGGGTTGCAGGAGAAACTTTTACTCTGGTTTCTCAGTCTGTTTCCTAGTGCCGGTTTGAAGTTCCTGCAGTTTTCACTGTAAAGCCGAGTTGGAGCTAGTACCTCCCCATATATATGTATGGAGTGGAGTTTGCAACTGAAAAGAAACTTTGTGTTCCCAACAAGTTAGGTGAAGGACGGCTTTCACACACACTTATCCCTCAGAACTTAGCATGTGGAGAGTCGTTCGTTCATCTAGCACAAATGGAACGGGTTGCAGGAGAAACTTTTACTCTTGTTTCTCAGTCTGTTTCCTAGTGCCGGTTTGAAGTTCCTGCAGTTTTCACTGTGAAACCGTGTTGGAGATAGTACCTCCCCATATATATGTATGGAGTGGAGTTTGCAACTGAAAAGAAACTTTGTGTTCCCAACAACTAGGTGAAGGACGGCTTTCACACACAATTATCTCTGAGAACTGAGAATGTGGAGAGACGTTCGTTCATTTAGCACAAAGGGAACGGGTTGCAGGAGAAAATTTTACTCTGGTTTCTCAGTCTGTTTCCTAGTGCCGGTTTGAAGTTCCTGCAGTTTTCACTGTAAAACCTGGTAGGAGCTAGTACCTAACCATATATATGTATGCAGTGGAGTTTGCAACTGTAAAGAAACTTTGTGTTCCCAACAAGCTAGGTGAAGGACGGCTTTCACACACACTTATCTCTCAGAACTGAGCATGTGGAGAGACGTTCGTTCATCTAGCACAAAGGGAACGGGTGGCAGGAGAAACTTTTACTCTGGTTTTATAGTCTGTTTCCTAGTGCCGGTTTGAAGTTCCTGCAGTTTTCACTGTAAAACCGAGTTGGAGCTAGTACCTCCCCATATATATGTATGGATTGGAGTTTGCAACTGAAAAGAAACTTTGTGTTCCAAACAAGCTAGGTGAATGACGGCTTTCACACACACTTATCTCTCAGAACTGAGCATGTGGAGAGACGTTCGTTCATCTAGCACAAAGGGAACGGGTTGCAGGAGAAAATTTTACTGTGGTTTCTCAGTCTGTTTCCTAGTGCCGGTTTGAAGTTCCTGCAGTTTTCACTGTAAAACCGAGTTGGAGCTAGTACCTCCCCATATATTTGTATGGAGTGGAGTTTGCAACTGAAAAGAAACTTTGTGTTCCCAACAAGCTAGTTGAAGGACGGCTTTCACACACACACATATTTCAGAACTGAGCATGTGGAGAGACGTTCGTTCATCTAGAACAAAGGGAACGGGTTGCAGGAGAAAATTTTACTCTGGTTTCTAATTCTGTTTCCTAGTGCCGGTTTGAAGTTCCAGCAGTTTTCACTGTAAAACCGAGTTGGAGCTAGTACCTCCCCATATATATGTATGGAGCGGAGTTTGCAAATGAAAAGAAACTTTGTGTTACCAACAATCTAGGTGAAGGACGACTTTCACACACACTTATCTCTCAGAACTGAGCATGTGGAGAGACGTTCGTTCATCAAGCAGAAAGGGAACGGGTTGCAGGAGAAACTTTTACTCTGGTTTCTCAGTCTGTTTCCTAGTGCCGGTTTGAAGTTCCTGCAGTTTTAACTGTAAAACCGATTTGGAGCTAGTACCTCCCCATATATATGTATGGAGTGGAGTTTGCAACTGAAAAGAAACTTTGTGTTCCCAACAAGCTAGGTGAAGGACGGCTTTCACACACACTTATCTCTCAGAACTGAGCATGTGGAGAGACGTTCGTTCATCTAGCACAAAGGGAACGGATTGCAGGAGAAACTTTTACTCTGGTTTCTCAGTCTGTTTCCTAGTGCCGGTTTGAAGTTCCTGCAGTTTTCACTGTAAAACCTGGTTGGAGCTAGTACCTCCCCATATATATGTATGGAGTGGAGTTTGCAACTGAAAAGAAAATTTGTGTTCCCAACAAGCTAGGTGAAGGGCGGCATTCACACACACACATCTTTCAGAACTGAGCATGTGGAGAGACGTTCGTTCATCTAGCAGAATGGGAACGGGTTGCAGGAGAAAATTTTACTCTTGTTTCTCAGTCTGTTTCCTAGTGCCGGTTTGAAATTCCTGCAGTTTTCACTGTAAAACAGAGTTGCAGCTAGTACCTCCCCATATATATGTATGGAGTGGAGTTTGCAACTGAAAAGGAACTTTGTGTTCCCAACAAGCTAGGTGAAGAACGGCTTTCACACACACTTATCTCTCAGAACTGAGCATGTGGAGAGACGTTCGTTCATCTAGCACAAAGGGAACGGGTTGCAAGAGAAACTTTTACTGTGGTTTCTCAGTCTGTTTCCTAGTGCCGGTTTGAAGTTCCTGCAGTTTTCACTGTAAAACCGAGTTGGAGCTAGTACCTCCCCATATATATGTATGGAGTGGAGTTTGCAAGTGAAAAGAAACTTTGTGATCCCAACAAGCTAGGTGAAGGACGGCTTTCACACACAGTTATCTCTCAGAACTTAGCATGTGGAGAGACTTTCGTTCATCTAGCACAAAGGGAACGGGTTGCAGGAGGAACTTTTACTCTTGATTCTCAGTCTGTTTCCTAGTGCCGGTTTGAAGTTCCTGCAGTTTTCACTGTAAAACCGATTTTGTAGCTAGTACCACCCCATATATATGTATGGAGTGGAGTTTGCAACTGAAAAGAAACTTTGTGTTCCCAACAAGCTAGGTGAGGGACGGCTTTCACACACACACATCTTTCAGAACTGAGCACGTGGAGAGGCGTTCGTTCATCTAGCACAAAGGGAACGGGTTGCAGGAGAAACTTTTACTCTGGTTTCTCAGTCTGTTTCCTAGTGCCGGTTTGAATTTCCAGCAATTTTCACTGTAAAACCGAGTTGCATCTAGTACCTCCCCATATATATGTATGGAGTGGAGTTTGCAACTCAAAAGAAACTTTGTGTTCCCAACAAGCTAGGTGAAGGACGGCTTTCACACACACATCTCTCAGAACTGAGCATGTGGAGAGACGTTCGTTCATCTAGCACAAAGGGAAAAGGTTGCAGGAGAAACTTTTACTCTGGTTTCTCAGTCTGTTTCCTAGTGCCGGTTTGAAGTTCCTGCAGTTTTCACTGTAAATCCTGTTTGGAGCTAGTACCTCCCCATATATATGTATGGAGTGGAGTTTGCAACTGAAAAGAAACTTTGTGTTCCCAACAAGCTAGGTGAAGGACGGCTTTCAAACACACTTATCTCTCAGAACTGAGCATGTGGAGAGACGTTCGTTCATCAAGCAGAAAGGGAACGGGTTGCAGGAGAAACTTTTACTCTGGTTTCTCAGTCTGTTTCCTTGTGCCGGTTTGAAGTTCCTGCAATTTTCACTGTAAAACAGTGTTGCAGCTAGTACCTCCCCATAAATATATATGGAGTGGAGTTTGCAACTGAAAAGAAACTTTGTGTTCCCAACAAGCTAGGTGAAGTACGGCTTTCACACACACTTATCTCTCAGAACTGAGCATGTGGAGAGACGTTCGTACATCTAGCACAAAGGGAACGGGTTGCAGGGAAACTTTTACTCTGGTTTCTCAGTCTGTTTCCTAGTGCCGGTTTGAAGTTCCTGCAGTTTTGACTGTAAAACCGATTTGGAGCTAGTACCTCCCCATATATATGTATGGAGTGGAGTTTGCAACTGAAAAGAAACTTTGTGTTCCCAACAAGCTAGGTGAAGGACGGCTTTCACACACACTTATCTCTCAGAACTGAGCATTTGGAGAGACGTTCGTTCATCTAGCAGAAAGGGAACGGGTTGCTGGAGAAAATTTTACTCTTGTTTCTCAGTCTGTTTCCTAGTGCCTGTTTGAAATTCCTGCAGTTTTCACTGTAAAACCGATTTGGAGCTAGTACCTCCCCATATATATGTATGGAGTGGAGTTTGCAACTGAAAAGAAACTTTGTGTTCCCAACAAGCTAGGTGAAGGACGGCTTTCACACACACACATCTTTCAGAACTGAGCATGTGGAGAGACGTTCGTTCATCTAGCACAAAGGGAACGGGTTGCAGGAGAAAATTTTACTCTGGTTTCTCAGTCTGTTTCCTAGTGCCGGTTTGAAGTTCCTGCAGTTTTCACTGTAAAACCGAGTTGGAGCTAGTACCTACCCATATATTTGTATGGAGTGGAGTTTGCAACTGAAAAAAACTTTGTGTTCCCAACAAGCTAGGTGAAGGACGGCTTTCAAAAACACTTATCTCTCAGAACTGAGCATGTGGAAAGACTGTCGTTCATCTAGCACTAAGGGAACGGGTTGCAGGAGAAACATTTACTCTGGTTTCTCAGTCTGTTTCCTAGTGCCGGTTTGAAGTTCCTGCAGTTTTCACTGTAAAACCGAGTTGGAGCTAGTACCTCCCCATATATATGTATGGAGTTGTGTTTGCAACTGAAAAGAAACTTTGTGTTCCCAACAAGCTAGGTGAAGGACGGCTTTCACACACACTTATCTCTCAGAACTGATCATGTGGAGAGACGTTCGTTCATCTAGCACAAAGGGAACGGATTGCAGGAGAAAATTTTACTATGGTTTCTCAGTCTGTTTCCTAGTGCCGGTTTGAAGTTCCTGCAGTTTTCACTGTAAAACCTGGTTGGAGCTAGTACCTCCCCATATATATGTATGGAGTGGTGTTTGCAACTGAAAGGAAAATGTGTGTTCCCAACAAGCTAGGTGAAGGACGGCTTTCACACACACACATCTTTCAGAACTGAGCATGTGGAGAGACGTTCGTTCATCTAGCAGAAATAGAACGGGTTGCAGGAGAAAATTTTACTCTTGTTTCTCAGTCTGTTTCCTAGTGCCGGTTTGAAGTTCCTGCAGTTTTCACTGTAAAACCGAGTTGCAGTTAGTACCTCCCCATATATATGTATGGAGTGGAGTTTGCAACTGAAAAGAAACTTTGTGTTCCCAACAAGCTAGGTGAAGAACGGCTTTCACACACACTTATCTCTCAGAACTGAGCATGTGGAGAGACGTTCGTTCATCTAGCACAAATGGAACGGGTTGCAGGAGAAACTTTTACTGTGGTTTCTCAGTCTGTTTCCTAGTGCCGGTTTGAAGTTCCTGCAGTTTTCACTGTAAAACCGAGTTGGAGCTAGTACCTCCCCATATATATGTATGGAGTGGAGTTTGCAACTGAAAAGAAACTTTGTGTTCCCAACAAGCTAGGTGAAGTACGGCTTTCACACACACACATCTTTCAGAACTAAGCACGTGGAGAGGCGTTCGTTCATCTAGCACAAAGGGAACGGGTTTCAGGAGAAAATTTTACTCTGGTTTCTCAGTCTGTTTCCTAGTGCCGGTTTGATGTTCCAGCAATTTTCACTGTAAAACCGAGTTGCAGCTAGTACCTCCCCATATATATGTATGGAGTGGAGTTTGCAACTGAAAATAAACTTTGTGTTCCCAACAAGCAAGATGAAGGACGGCTTTCACACACACATCTCTCAGAACTGAGCATGTGGAGAGACGTTCGTTCATCTAGCAGAAAGGGAACGGGTTGCAGGAGAAACTTTTACTCTGGTTTCTCAGTCTGTTTCCTAGTGCCGGTTTGAAGTTCCTGCAGTTTTCACTGTAAAACCTGTTTGGAGCTAGTACCTCCCCATATATATGTATGGAGTGGAGTTTGCAACTGAAAAGAAACTTTGTGTTCCCAACAAGCTAGGTGAAGGACGGCTTTCACACACACTTATCTCTCAGAACTGAGCATGTGGGAGACGTTCGTTCATCAAGCAGAAAGGGAACGGGTTGCAGGAGAAACTTTTACTCTGGTTTCTCAGTCTGTTTCCTTGTGCCGGTTTGAAGTTCCTGCAATTTTCACTGTAAAACAGAGTTGCAGCTAGTACCTCCCCATATATATATATGGAGTGGAGTTTGCAACTGAAAAGAAACTTTGTGTTCCCAACAAGCTAGGTGAAGGACGGCTTTCACACACACTTATCTCTCAGAACTGAGCATTTGGAGAGACGTTCGTTCATCTAGCAGAAAGGGAACGGGTTGCTGGAGAAAACTTTACTCTTGTTTCTCAGTCTGTTTCCTAGTGCCGGTTTGAAATTCCAGCAGTTTTCACTGTAAAACCGATTTGGAGCTAGTACTTCCCCATATATATGTATGGAGTGGAGTTTGCAAGTGAAAAGAAACTTTGTGTTCCCAACAAGCTAGGTGAAGGACGGCTTTCACACACACACATCTTTCAGAACTGAGCACGTGGAGAGGCGTTCGTTCATCTAGCACAAAGGAACGGGTTGCAAGAGAAACTTTTACTCTGGTTTCTCAGTCTGTTTCCTAGTGCCGGTTTGAAGTTCCAGCAATTTTCACTGTAAAACCGAGTTGCAGCTAGTACCTCCCCATATATATGTATGGAGTGGAGTTTGCAACTGAAAAGAAACTTTGTGTTCCCAACAAGCTAGGTGAAGGGCGGCTTTCACACACACACATCTTTCAGAACTGAGCACGTGGAGAGGCGTTCGTTCATCTAGCACAAATTGAACGGGTTGCAGGGAAAATTTTACTCTGGTTTCTCAGTCTGTTTCCTAGTGCCGGTTTGAAGTTCCAGCAATTTTCACTGTAAAACCGAGTTGCAGCTAGTACCTCCCCATATATATGTATGGAGTGGAGTTTGCAACTGAAAAGAAACTTTGTGTTCCCAACAAGCAAGGTGAAGTACGGCTTTCACACACACATCTCTCAGAACTGAGCATGTGGAGAGACGTTCGTTCATCTAGCACAAAGGGAACAGGTTGCAGGAGAAACTTTTACTCTGGTTTCTCAGTCTGTTTCCTAGTGCCGGTTTGAAGTTCCTGCAGTTTTCACTGTAAAACCTGTTTGGAGCTAGTACCTCCCCATACATATGTATGGAGTGGAGTTTGCAACTGAAAAGAAACTTTGTGTTCCCAACAAGCTAGGTGAAGGACGGCTTTCACACACACTTATCTCTCAGAACTGAGCATGTGGAGAGACGTTCGTTCATCAAGCAGAAAGGGAACGGGTTGCAGGAGAAACTTTTACTCTGGTTTCTCAGTCTGTTTCCTTGTGCCGGTTTGAAGTTCCTGCAATTTTCACTGTAAAACAGAGTTGCAGCTTGTACCTCCCCATATATATATATGGAGTGGAGTTTGCAACTGAAAAGAAACTTTGTGTTCCCAACAAGCTAGGTGAAGGACGGCTTTCACACACACTTATCTCTCAGAACTGAGCATTTGGAGAGACGTTCGTTCATCTAGCAGAAAGGGAACGGGTTGCTGGAGAAAATTTTACTCTTGTTTCTCAGTCTGTTTCCTAGTGCCGGTTTGAAATTCCTGCAGTTTTCACTGTAAAACAGATTTGGAGCTAGTACCTCCCCATATATATGTATGGAGTGGAGTTTGCAAGTGAAAAGAAACTTTGTGTTCCCAACAAGATAGGTGAAGGACGGCTTTCACACACACACATCTTTCAGAACTGAGCACGTGGAGAGGCGTTCGTTCATCTAGCACAAAGGAACGGGTTGCAGGAGAAAATTTTACTCTGGTTTCTCAGTCTGTTTCCTAGTGCCGGTTTGAAGTTCCTGCAGTTTTCACTGTAAAACCGAGTTGCAGCTAGTACCTCCCCATATATATGTATGGAGTGGAGTTTGCAACTGAAAAGAAACTTTGTGTTCCCAACAAGCTAGGTGAAGGACGGCTTTCACACACACTTATCTCTCAGAACTGAGCATGTGGAGAGACGTTCGTACATCTAGCACAAAGGGAACGGGTTGCAGGAGAAACTTTTACTCTGGTTTCTCAGTCTGTTTCCTAGTGCCGGTTTGAAGTTCCTGCACTTTTCACTGTAAAACCGAGTTGGAGCTAGTACCTACCCATATATATGTATGGAGTGGAGTTTGCAACTGAAAAGAATCTTTGTGTTACCAACAAGCTAGGTGAAGGACGGCTTTCACACACACTTATCTCTCAGAACTGAGCATTTGGAGAGACGTTCGTTCATCTAGCAGAAAGGGAACGGGTTGCTGGAGAAAATTTTACTCTTGTTTCTCAGTCTGTTTCCTAGTGCCGGTTTGAAATTCCAGCAGTTTTCACTGTAAAATCGATTTGGAGCTAGTACCTCCCCATATATATGTATGGAGTGGAGTTTGCAAGTGAAAAGAAACTTTGTGTTCCCAACAAGCTAGGTGAAGGACGGCTTTCACACACACACATCTTTCAGAACTGAGCACGTGGAGAGGCATTCGTTCATCTAGCACAAAGGAACGGGTTGCAGGAGAAAATTTTACTCTGGTTTCTCAGTCTGTTTCCTAGTGCCGGTTTGAATTTCCAGCAATTTTCACTGTAAAACCGAGTTGCAGCTAGTACCTCCCCATATATATGTATGGATTGGAGTTTGCAACTGAAAAGAAACTTTGTGTTCCCAACAAGCTAGGTGAAGGACGGCTTTCACACACACACATCTTTCAGAACTGAGCACGTGGAGAGGCGTTCGTTCATCTAGCACAAATGGAACGGGTTGCAGGATAAACTTTTACTCTGGTTTCTCAGTCTGTTTCCTAGTGCCGGTTTGAAGTTCCAGCAATTTTCACTGTAAAACCGAGTTGCAGCTAGTACCTCCCCATTTATATGTATGGAGTGGAGTTTGCAACTGAAAAGAAACTTTGTGTTCCCAACAAGCAAGGTGAAGGACGGCTTTCACACACACATCTCTCAGAACTGAGCATGTGGAGAGACGTTCGTTCATCTAGCACAAAGGGAACAGGTTGCAGTAGAAACGTTTACTCTGGTTTCTCAGTCTGTTTCCTAGTGCCGGTTTGAAGTTCCTGCAGTTTTCACTGTAAAACCGAGTTGGAGCTAGTACCTCCCCATATATATGTATGGAGTGGAGTTTGCAACTGAAAAGAAACTTTGTGTTCCCAACAAGCTAGGTGAAGGACGGCTTTCACACACAATTATCTCTCAGAACTGAGCATGTGGAGAGACGTTCGTTCATCAAGCAGAAAGGGAACGGGTTGCAGGAGAAACTTTTACTCTGGTTTCTCAGTCTGTTTCCTTGTGCCGGTTTGAAGTTCCTGCAATTTTCACTGTAAAACAGAGTTGCAGCTAATACCTCCCCATATATATATATGGAGTGGAGTTTGCAACTGAAAAGAAACTTTGTGTTCCCAACAAGCTAGGTGAAGAACGGCTTTCACACACACTTATCTCTCAGAACTGAGCATTTGGAGAGACGTTCGTTCATCTAGCAGAAAGGGAACGGTTTGCTGGAGAAAATTTTACTCTTGTTTCTCAGTCTGTTTCCTAGTGCCGGTTTGATATTCCTGCAGTTTTCACTGTAAAACAGATTTGGAGCTAGTACCTCCCCATATATATGTATGGAGTGGAGTTTGCAACTGAAAAGAAACTTTGTGTTCCCAACAAGCTAGGTGAAGGACGGCTTACACACACACACATCTTTCAGAACTGAGCACGTTGAGAGGCGTTCGTTCATCTAGCACAAAGGGAACGGGTTGCAGGAGAAAATTTTACTCTGGTTTCTCAGTCTGTTTCCTAGTGCCGGTTTGAAGTTCCAGCAATTTTCACTGTAAAACCGAGTTGCAGCTAGTACCTCCCCATATATATGTATGGAGTGGAGTTTGCAACTGAAAAGAAAATTTGTGTTCCCAACAAGCAAGGTGAAGGACGGCTTTCACACACACATCTCTCAGAACTGAGCATGTGGAGAGACGTTCGTTCATCTAGCACAAAGGGAACAGGTTGCAGGAGAAAATTTTACTCTTGTTTCTCAGTCTGTTTCCTAGTGCCGGTTTGAAATTCCTGCAGTTTTCACTGTAAAACCGATTTGGAGCTAGTACCTCCCCATATATATGTATGCAGTGGAGTTTGCAAGTGAAAAGAAACTTTGTGTTCCCAACAAGCTAGGTGAAGACGGCTTTCACACACACTTATCTCTCAGAACTTAGCATGTGGAGAGACGTTCGTTCATCTAGCACAAAGGGAACGGGTTGCAGGAGAAACTTTTACTCTTGTTTCTCAGTCTGTTTCCTAGTGCCGGTTTGAAGTTCCTGCAGTTTTCACTGTAAAACCGATTTGGAGCTAGTACCTCCCCATATGTATGTATGGAGTGGAGTTTGCAACTGAAAAGAAACTTTGTGTTCCCAACAAGCTAGGTGAAGGACGCCTTTCACACACACACACATCTTTCAGAACTGAGCACGTGGAGAGGCGTTCGTTCATCTAGCACAAAGGGAACGGGTTGCAGGAGAAAATTTTACTCTGGTTTCTCAGTCTGTTTCCTAGTGCCGGTTTGAAGTTCCAGCAATTTTCACTGTAAAACCGAGTTGCAGCTAGTACCTCCCCATATATATGTATGGAGTGGAGTTTGCAACTGAAAAGAAACTTTGTGTTCCCAACAAGCTATGTGAAGGACGGCTTTCACACACACATCTCTCAGAACTGAGCATGTGGAGAGACGTTCGTTCATCTAGCACAAAGGGAAGAGATTGTAGGAGAAACTTTTACTCTGATTTCTCAGTCTGTTTCCTAGTGCCGGTTTGAAGTTCCTGCAGTTTTCACTGTAAAACCTGTTTGGAGCTAGTACCTCCCCATATATATGTATGGAGTGGAGTTTGCAACTGAAAAGAAACTTTGTGTTCCCAACAAGCTAGGTGAAGGACGGCTTTCACACACAATTATCTCTCAGAACTGAGCATGTGGAGAGACGTTCGTTCATCAAGCAGAAAGGGAACGGGTTGCAGGAGAACTTTTACTCTGGTTTCTCAGTCTGTTTCCTTGTGCCGGTTTGAAGTTCCTGCAATTTTCACTGTAAAACAGAGTTGCAGCTAGTACCTCCCCATATATATATATGGAGTGGAATTTGCAACTGAAAAGAAACTTTGTGTTCCCAACAAGCTAGGTGAAGGACGGCTTTCACACACACTTATCTCTCAGAACTGAGCATGTGGAGAGACGTTCGTACATCTAGCACAAAGGGAACGGGTTGCAGGAGAAACTTTTACTCTGGTTTCTCAGTCTGTTTCCTAGTGCCGGTTTGAAGTTCCTGCAGTTTTCACTGTAAAACCGAGTTGGAGCTAGTACCTCCCCATATATATGTATGGAGTGGAGTTTGCAACTGAAAAGAAACTTTGTGTTCCCAACAAGCTAGGTGAAGGACGGCTTTCACACACACTTATCTCTCAGAACTGAGCATTTGGAGAGACGTTCGTTCATCTAGCAGAAAAGGAACGGGTTGCTGGAGAAAATTTTACTCTTGTTTCTCAGTCTGTTTCTTAGTGCCGGTTTGAAGTTCCTGCAGTTTTCACTGTAAAACAGAGTTGCAGCTAGTACCTCCCCATATATATGTATGGAGTGGAGTTTGCAACTGAAAAGAAACTTTGTGTTCCCAACAAGCTAGGTGAAGGACGGCTTTCACACACACTTATCTCTCAGAACTGAGCATGTGGAGAGACGTTCGTTCATCGAGCACAAAGGGAACGGGTTGCAGGAGAAACTTTTACTCTGGTTTCTCAGTCTGTTTCCTAGTGCCGGTTTGAAGTTCCTGCAGTTTTCACTGTAAAACCGCGTTGGAGCTAGTACCTCCCCATATATTTGTATGGAGTGGAGTTTGCAACTGAAAAAAACTTTGTGTTCCCAACTAGCTAGGTGAAGGACGGCTTTCAAAAACACTTATCTCTCAGAACTGAGCATGTGGAGAGACGTTCGTTCATCTAGCACTAAGGGAACGGGTTGCAGGAGAAACATTTACTCTGGTTTCTCAGTCTGTTTCCTAGTGCCGGTTTGAAGTTCCTGCAGTTTTCACTGTAAAACCGAGTTGGAGCTAGTACCTCCTCATATATATGTATGGAGTGGAGTTTGCAAATGAAAAGAAAATTTGTGTTCCCAACAATCTAGGTGAAGGACGGCGTTCACACACACTTATCTCTCAGAACTGAGCATGTGGAGAGACTTTCGGTCATATAGCACTAAGGGAACGGGTTGCAGGAGAAAGTTTTACTATGGTTTCTCAGTCTGTTTCCTAGTGCCGTTTTGAAGTTCCTGCAGTTTTCACTGTAAAACCAAGTTGCAGCTTGTACCTCCCCATATATATGTATGGAGTGGAGTTTGCAACTGAAAAGAAACTTTCTGTTCCAACAAGCTAGGTGAAGGACGGCTTTCACACACACTTATCTCTCAGAACTGAGCATGTGGAGAGACGTTCGTTCATCTAGCACAAAGGGAACGGTTTGCAGGAGAAACTTTTACTCTGGTTTCTCAGTCTGTTTCCTAGTGCCGGTTTGAAGTTCCAGCAGTTTTCACTGTAAAACCGAGTTGCAGCTAGTACCTCCCCATATATATGTATGGAGAGGAGTTTGCAACTGAAAAGAAACTTTGTGTTCCCAACAAGCTAGGTGAAGGACGGCTTTCACACACACTTATCTCTCAGAACTGAGCATGTGGAGAGACGTTCGTTCATCTAGCACAATGGGAACGGTTTGCAGGAGAAACATTTACTCTGGTTTCTCAGTCTGTTTCCTAGTGCCGGTTTGAAGTTCCTGCAGTTTTCACTGTAAAACCGAGTTGGAGCTTGTACTTCCCCATATATATGTATGGAGTGGAGTTTGCAAGTGAAAAGAAACTTTGTGTTCCCAACAAGCTAGGTGAAGGACGGCTTTCACACACACTTATCTCTCAGAACTGAGCATGTGGAGAGACGTTCGTTCATCTAGCAGAAAAGGAACGGGTAGCTGGAGAAAATTTTACTCTTGTTTCTCAGTCTGTTTCCTGGTGCCGGTTTGAAGTTCCTGCAGTTTTCACTGTAAAACCGATTTGGAGGTAGTACCTCCCCATATATATGTATGGAGTGGAGTTTGCAACTGAAAAGAAACTTTGTGTTCCCAACAAGCTAGGTGAAGGACTGCTTTCACACACACACATCTCTCAGAAATGAGCATGTGGATAGACGTTCGTTCATCTAGCACAAAGGGAACAGGATGCAGGAGAAACTTTTACTCTGGTTTCTCAGTCTGTTTCCTAGTGCAGGTTTGAAGTTCCTGCTGTTTTCACTGTAAAACCTGTTTGGAGCTAGTACCACCCCATATATATGTATGGAGTGTAGTTTGCAACTGAAAAGAAACTTTGTGTTCCCAACAAGCTAGGTGAAGGACGGCTTTCACACACACTTATCTCTCAGAACTGAGCATGTGGAGAGACGTTCGTTCATCTAGCACAAAGGGAACGGTTTGCAGGAGAAAATTTTACTCTGGTTTCTCAGTCTGTTTCCTAGTGCCGGTTTGAATTTCCTGCAGTTTTCACTGTAAAACCGAGTTGGAGCTAGTACCTCCCCATATATATGTATGGAGTGGAGTTTGCACCTGAAAAGAAACTTTGTGTTCCCAACAAGCTAGGTGAAGGACGGCTTTCACACACACTTATCTCTCAGAACTGAGCATGTGGAGAGACGTTCGTTCATCTAGCAGAAAGGGAACGGGTTGCTGGAGAAAATTTTACTCTTGTTTCTCAGTCTGTTTCCTAGTGCCGGTTTGAAGTTCCTGCAGTTTTCACTGTAAAACCGATTTGGAGCTAGTACCTCCCCATATATATGTATGGAGTGGAGTTTGCAACTGAAAAGAAACTTTGTGTTCCTAACAAGCTAGGTGAAGGACGGCTTTCACACACACTTATCTCTCAGAACTGAGCATGTGGAGAGACGTTCGTTCATCTAGCAGAAAGGGAACGGGTTGCAGGAGAAAATTTTTCTCTTGTTTCTCAGTCTGTTTCCTAGTGCCGGATTGAAGTTCCTGAAGTTTTCACTGTAAAACCGATTTGGAGCTAGTACCTCCACATATATATGTATGGAGTGGAGTTTGCAACTGAAAAGAAACTTTTTGTTCCCAACAAGCTAGGTGAAGGACGGCTTTCACACACACTTATCTCTCAGAACTGAGCATGTGGAGAGACGTTCGTTCATCTAGCAGAAAAGGAACGGGTAGCTGGAGAAAATTTTACTCTTGTTTCTCAGTCTGTTTCCTGGTGCCGGTTTGAAGTTCCTGCAGTTTTCACTGTAAAACCGATTTGGAGGTAGTACCTCCCCATATATATGTATGGAGTGGAGTTTGCAACTGAAAAGAAACTTTGTGTTCCCAACCAGCTAGGTGAAGGACTGCTTTCACACACACACATCTCTCAGAAATGAGCATGTGGATAGACGTTCGTTCATCTAGCACAAAGGGAACAGGATGCAGGAGAAACTTTTACTCTGGTTTCTCAGTCTGTTTCCTAGTGCAGGTTTGAAGTTCCTGCTGTTTTCACTGTAAAACCTGTTTGGAGCTAGTACCACCCCATATATATGTATGGAGTGTAGTTTGCAACTGAAAAGAAACTTTGTGTTCCCAACAAGCTAGGTGAAGGACGGCTTTCACACACACTTATCTCTCAGAACTGAGCATGTGGAGAGACGTTCGTTCATCTAGCACAAAGGGAACGGTTTGCAGGAGAAAATTTTACTCTGGTTTCTCAGTCTGTTTCCTAGTGCCGGTTTGAATTTCCTGCAGTTTTCACTGTAAAACCGAGTTGGAGCTAGTACCTCCCCATATATATGTATGGAGTGGAGTTTGCACCTGAAAAGAAACTTTGTGTTCCCAACAAGCTAGGTGAAGGACGGCTTTCACACACACTTATCTCTCAGAACTGAGCATGTGGAGAGACGTTCGTTCATCTAGCAGAAAGGGAACGGGTTGCTGGAGAAAATTTTACTCTTGTTTCTCAGTCTGTTTCCTAGTGCCGGTTTGAAGTTCCTGCAGTTTTCACTGTAAAACCGATTTGGAGCTAGTACCTCCCCATATATATGTATGGAGTGGAGTTTGCAACTGAAAAGAAACTTTGTGTTCCTAACAAGCTAGGTGAAGGACGGCTTTCACACACACTTATCTCTCAGAACTGAGCATGTGGAGAGACGTTCGTTCATCTAGCAGAAAGGGAACGGGTTGCAGGAGAAAATTTTTCTCTTGTTTCTCAGTCTGTTTCCTAGTGCCGGATTGAAGTTCCTGAAGTTTTCACTGTAAAACCGATTTGGAGCTAGTACCTCCACATATATATGTATGGAGTGGAGTTTGCAACTGAAAAGAAACTTTTTGTTCCCAACAAGCTAGGTGAAGGACGGCTTTCACACACACTTATCTCTCAGAACTGAGCATGTGGAGAGACGTTCGTTCATCTAGCACAAAGGGAACGGGTTGCAGGAGAAACTTTTACTCTGGTTTCTCAGTCTGTTTCCTAGTGCCGGTTTGAAGTTCCTGCAGTTTTCACAGTAAAACCGAGTTGGAGCTAGTACCTCCCCATATATATGTATGGAGTGGAGTTTGCAACTGAAAAGAAACTTTGTGTTCCCAACAAGCTAGGTGATGGACGGCTTTCACACACACTTATCTCTCAGAACTGAGCAGGTGGAGAGACGTTCGTTCATCTAGCAGAAAGGGAACGGGTTGCTGGAGAAAATTTTACTCTTGTTTCTCATTCTGTTTCCTAGTGCCGGTTGGAAGTTCCAGCAGTTTTCACTGTAAAACCTATTTGAAGCTAGTACCTCCCCATATATATGTATGGAGTGGAGTTTGCAAATGAAAATAAACTTTGTGTTCCCAACAATCTAGGTGAAGGACGGCTTTCACACACACTTATCTCTCAGAACTGAGCATGTGGAGAGACTTTCGGTCATATAGCAATAAGGGAACGGGTTGCAGGAGAAACTTTTACTCTGGTTTCTCAGTCTGTTTCCTAGTGCCGGTTTGAAGTTCCTGCAGTTTTCAGTGTAAAACCGAGTTGGAGCTAGTACCTCCCCATATATATGTATGGAGTGGAGTTTGCAACTGAAAAGAAACTTTGTGTTCCCAACAATCTAGGTGAAGGACGGCTTTCACACACACTTATCTCTCAGAACTGAGCATGTGGAGAGACGTTCGTTCATCTAGCACAAAGGGAACGGGTTGCAGGAGAAAATTTTACTCTGGTTTCTCAGTCTGTTTCCTAGTGCCGGTTTGAAGTTCCTGCAGTTTTCACTGTAAAACCGGGTTGGAGCTAGTACCTCCCAATATATATGTATGGAGTGGAGTTTGCAACTGAAAAGATACTTTGTGTTCCCAACAAGCTAGGTGAAGTACGGCTTTCACACACACACATCTTTCAGAACTGAGCATGTGGAGAGACGTTCGTTCATCTAGCACAAAGGGAACGGGTTGCAGGAGAAACATTTACTCTGGTTTCTCAGTCTGTTTCCTAGTGCCGGTTTGAAGTTCCTGCAGTTTTCACTGTAAAACCGAGTTGGAGCTAGTACCTCCCCATATATATGTATGGAGTTGAGTTTGCAAATGAAAAGAAACTTTGTGTTCCCAACAATCTAGGTGAAGGACGGCTTTCACACACACTTACCTCTCAGAACTGAGCATGTGGAGAGACTTTCGGTCATATAGCACTAAGGGAACGGGTTGCAGGAGAAACTTTTACTCTGGTTTTTCAGTCTGTTTCCTTGTGCCGGTGTGAAGTTCCTGCAGTTTTCACTGTAAAACCGAGTTGGAGCTAGTACGTCCCCATATATATGTATGGAGTGGAGTTTGCACCTGAAAAGAAACTTTGTGTTCCCAACAAGCTAGGTGAAGGACGGCTTTCACACACACACATCTTTCAGAACTGAGCATGTGGAGAGACGTTCGTTCATCTAGCACAAAGGGAACGGGTTGCAGGAGAAACATTTACTCTGGTTTCTCAGTCTGTTTCCTAGTGCCGGTTTGAAGTTCCTGCAGTTTTCACTGTAAAACCGAGTTGGAGCTAGTACCTCCCCATATATATGTATGGAGTTGAGTTTGCAAATGAAAAGAAACTTTGTGTTCCCAACAATCTAGGTGAAGGACGGCTTTCACACACACTTACCTCTCAGAACTGAGCATGTGGAGAGACTTTCGGTCATATAGCACTAAGGGAACGGGTTGCAGGAGAAACTTTTACTCTGGTTTTTCAGTCTGTTTCCTTGTGCCGGTGTGAAGTTCCTGCAGTTTTCACTGTAAAACCGAGTTGGAGCTAGTACGTCCCCATATATATGTATGGAGTGGAGTTTGCACCTGAAAAGAAACTTTGTGTTCCCAACAAGCTAGGTGAAGGACGGCTTTCACACACACTTATCTCTCAGAACTGAGCATGTGGAGAGACGTTCGTTCATCTAGCAGGAAGGGAACGGGTTGCTGGAGAATATTTTACTCTTGTTTCTCATTCTGTTTCCTAGTGCCGGTTGGAAGTTCCTGCAGTTTTCACTGTAAAACCGAGTTGGAGCTAGTACCTCCCCATATATATGTATGGAGTGGAGTTTGCAAATGAAAAGAAACTTTGTGTTCCCAAAAATCTAGGTGAAGGACGGCTTTCACACACACTTATCTCTCAGAACTGAGCATGTGGAGAGACGTTCGTTCATCTAGCACAAAGGGAACGGGTTGCAGGAGAAAATTTTTCTCTGGTTTCTCAGTCTGTTTCCTAGTGCCGGTTTGAAGTTCCTGCAGTTTTCACTGTAAAACCGAGTTGGAGCTATTACCTCCCCATATATTTGTATGGAGTGGAGTTTGCAACTGAAAAATACTTTGTGTTCCCAACAAGGTAGGTGAAGGACGGCTTTCAAAAACACTTATCTCTCAGAACCGAGCATGTGGAGAGACGTTCGTTCATCTAGCACAAAGGGAACGGGTTGCAGGAGAAAGTTTTACTCTGGATTCTCAGTCTGTTTCCTAGTGCCGGTTTGAAGTTCCTGCAGTTTTCACTGTAAAACCGAGTTGGAGCTAGTACCTCCCCATATATATGTATGGAGTGGAGTTTGCAACTGAAAAGATACTTTGTGTTCCCAACAAGCTAGGTGAAGTACGGCTTTCACACACACACATCTTTCAGAACTGAGCATGTGGAGAGACGTTCGTTCATCTAGCACAAAGGGAACGGGTTGCAGGAGAAACAATTACTCTGGTTTCTCAGTCTGTTTCCTAGTGCCGGTTTGAAGTTCCTGCAGTTTTCACTGTAAAACCGAGTTGGAGCTAGTACCTCCCCATATATATGTATGGAGTTGAGTTTGCAAATGAAAAGAAACTTTGTGTTCCCAACAATCTAGGTGAAGGACGGCTTTCACACACACTTACCTCTCAGAACTGAGCATGTGGAGAGACTTTCGGTCATATAGCACTAAGGGAACGGGTTGCAGGAGAAACTTTTACTCTGGTTTTTCAGTCTGTTTCCTAGTGCCGGTGTGAAGTTCCTGCAGTTTTCACTGTAAAACCGAGTTGGAGCTAGTACCTCCCCATATATATGTATGGAGTGGAGTTTGCAACTGAAAAGAAACTTTGTGTTCCCAACAAGCTAGGTGAAGTACGGCTTTCACACACACACATCTTTCAGAAATGAGCATGTGGAGAGACGTTCGTTCATCTAGCACAAAGGGAACGGGTTGCAGGAAAAACTTTTACTGTGGTTTCTCAGTCTGTTTCCTAGTGCCGGTTTGAAGTTCCTGCAGTTTTCACTGTAAAACCGAGTTGGAGCTAGTACGTCCCCATATATATATATGGAGTGGAGTTTGCACCTGAAAAGAAACTTTGTGTTCCCAACAAGCTAGGTGAAGGACGGCTTTCACACACACTTATCTCTCAGAACTGAGCATGTGGAGAGACGTTCGTTCATCTAGCAGAAAGGGAACGGGTTGCTGGAGAATATTTTACTCTTGTTTCTCATTCTGTTTCCTAGTGCCGGTTGGAAGTTCCTGCAGTTTTCACTGTAAAACCGAGTTGGAGCTAGTACCTCCCCATATATATGTATGGAGTGGAGTTTGCAAATGAAAAGAAACTTTGTGTTCCCAACAATCTAGGTGAAGGACGGCTTTCACACACACTTATCTCTCAGAACTGAGCATGTGGAAAGACGTTCGTTCATCTAGCACAAAGGGAACGGCTTGCAGGAGAAAATTTTTCTCTGGTTTCTCAGTCTGTTTCCTAGTGCCGGTTTGAAGTTCCTGCAGTTTTCACTGTAAAACAGAGTTGGAGCTAGTACCTCCCCATATATATGTATGGAGTGGAGTTTGCAACTGAAAAGAAACTTTGTGTTCCCAACAAAGTGAAGGACGGCATTCACACACACTTATCTCTCAGAACTGAGCATGTGGAGAGACGTTCGTTCATCTAGCAGAAAGGGAACGGGTTGAAGGAGAAAATTTTACTCTTGTTTCTCAGTCTGTTTCCTAGTGCCGGTTTGTAGTTCCTCCAGTTTTCACTGTAAAAGCGATTTGGAGCTAGTACCTCCCCATATATATGTATGGATTGGAGTTTGCAACTGAAAAGAAACTTTGTGTTCCCAACAATCTAGGTGAAGGACGGCTTTCACACACACTTATCTCTCAGAACTGAGCATGTGGAGAGACGTTCGTTCATCTAGCACAAAGGGAACGGGTTGCAGGAGAAAATTTTACTCTGGTTTCTCAGTCTGTTTCCTAGTGCCGGTTTGAAGTTCCTGCAGTTTTCACTGTAAAACCGGGTTGGAGCTAGTACCTCCCAATATATATGTATGGAGTGGAGTTTGCAACTGAAAAGATACTTTGTGTTCCCAACAAGCTAGGTGAAGTACGGCTTTCACACACACACATCTTTCAGAACTGAGCATGTGGAGAGACGTTCGTTCATCTAGCACAAAGGGAACGGGTTGCAGGAGAAACATTTACTCTGGTTTCTCAGTCTGTTTCCTAGTGCCGGTTTGAAGTTCCTGCAGTTTTCACTGTAAAACCGAGTTGGAGCTAGTACCTCCCCATATATATGTATGGAGTTGAGTTTGCAAATGAAAAGAAACTTTGTGTTCCCAACAATCTAGGTGAAGGACGGCTTTCACACACACTTACCTCTCAGAACTGAGCATGTGGAGAGACTTTCGGTCATATAGCACTAAGGGAACGGGTTGCAGGAGAAACTTTTACTCTGGTTTTTCAGTCTGTTTCCTTGTGCCTTTGTGAAGTTCCTGCAGTTTTCACTGTAAAACCGAGTTGGAGCTAGTACGTCCCCATATATATGTATGGAGTGGAGTTTGCACCTGAAAAGAAACTTTGTGTTCCCAACAAGCTAGGTGAAGGACGGCTTTCACACACACACATCTTTCAGAACTGAGCATGTGGAGAGACGTTCGTTCATCTAGCACAAAGGGAACGGGTTGCAGGAGAAACATTTACTCTGGTTTCTCAGTCTGTTTCCTAGTGCCGGTTTGAAGTTCCTGCAGTTTTCACTGTAAAACCGAGTTGGAGCTAGTACCTCCCCATATATATGTATGGAGTTGAGTTTGCAAATGAAAAGAAACTTTGTGTTCCCAACAATCTAGGTGAAGGACGGCTTTCACACACACTTACCTCTCAGAACTGAGCATGTGGAGAGACTTTCGGTCATATAGCACTAAGGGAACGGGTTGCAGGAGAAACTTTTACTCTGGTTTTTCAGTCTGTTTCCTTGTGCCGGTGTGAAGTTCCTGCAGTTTTCACTGTAAAACCGAGTTGGAGCTAGTACGTCCCCATATATATGTATGGAGTGGAGTTTGCACCTGAAAAGAAACTTTGTGTTCCCAACAAGCTAGGTGAAGGACGGCTTTCACACACACTTATCTCTCAGAACTGAGCATGTGGAGAGACGTTCGTTCATCTAGCAGGAAGGGAACGGGTTGCTGGAGAATATTTTACTCTTGTTTCTCATTCTGTTTCCTAGTGCCGGTTGGAAGTTCCTGCAGTTTTCACTGTAAAACCGAGTTGGAGCTAGTACCTCCCCATATATATGTATGGAGTGGAGTTTGCAAATGAAAAGAAACTTTGTGTTCCCAAAAATCTAGGTGAAGGACGGCTTTCACACACACTTATCTCTCAGAACTGAGCATGTGGAGAGACGTTCGTTCATCTAGCACAAAGGGAACGGGTTGCAGGAGAAAATTTTTCTCTGGTTTCTCAGTCTGTTTCCTAGTGCCGGTTTGAAGTTCCTGCAGTTTTCACTGTAAAACCGAGTTGGAGCTATTACCTCCCCATATATTTGTATGGAGTGGAGTTTGCAACTGAAAAATACTTTGTGTTCCCAACAAGGTAGGTGAAGGACGGCTTTCAAAAACACTTATCTCTCAGAACCGAGCATGTGGAGAGACGTTCGTTCATCTAGCACAAAGGGAACGGGTTGCAGGAGAAAGTTTTACTCTGGATTCTCAGTCTGTTTCCTAGTGCCGGTTTGAAGTTCCTGCAGTTTTCACTGTAAAACCGAGTTGCAGCTAGTACCTCCCCATATATATGTATGGAGTGGAGTTTGCAACTGAAAAGATACTTTGTGTTCCCAACAAGCTAGGTGAAGTACGGCTTTCACACACACACATCTTTCAGAACTGAGCATGTGGAGAGACGTTCGTTCATCTAGCACAAAGGGAACGGGTTGCAGGAGAAACAATTACTCTGGTTTCTCAGTCTGTTTCCTAGTGCCGGTTTGAAGTTCCTGCAGTTTTCACTGTAAAACCGAGTTGGAGCTAGTACCTCCCCATATATATGTATGGAGTTGAGTTTGCAAATGAAAAGAAACTTTGTGTTCCCAACAATCTAGGTGAAGGACGGCTTTCACACACACTTACCTCTCAGAACTGAGCATGTGGAGAGACTTTCGGTCATATAGCACTAAGGGAACGGGTTGCAGGAGAAACTTTTACTCTGGTTTTTCAGTCTGTTTCCTAGTGCCGGTGTGAAGTTCCTGCAGTTTTCACTGTAAAACCGAGTTGGAGCTAGTACCTCCCCATATATATGTATGGAGTGGAGTTTGCAACTGAAAAGAAACTTTGTGTTCCCAACAAGCTAGGTGAAGTACGGCTTTCACACACACACATCTTTCAGAAATGAGCATGTGGAGAGACGTTCGTTCATCTAGCACAAAGGGAACGGGTTGCAGGAAAAACTTTTACTGTGGTTTCTCAGTCTGTTTCCTAGTGCCGGTTTGAAGTTCCTGCAGTTTTCACTGTAAAACCGAGTTGGAGCTAGTACGTCCCCATATATATATATGGAGTGGAGTTTGCACCTGAAAAGAAACTTTGTGTTCCCAACAAGCTAGGTGAAGGACGGCTTTCACACACACTTATCTCTCAGAACTGAGCATGTGGAGAGACGTTCGTTCATCTAGCAGAAAGGGAACGGGTTGCTGGAGAATATTTTACTCTTGTTTCTCATTCTGTTTCCTAGTGCCGGTTGGAAGTTCCTGCAGTTTTCACTGTAAAACCGAGTTGGAGCTAGTACCTCCCCATATATATGTATGGAGTGGAGTTTGCAAATGAAAAGAAACTTTGTGTTCCCAACAATCTAGGTGAAGGACGGCTTTCACACACACTTATCTCTCAGAACTGAGCATGTGGAAAGACGTTCGTTCATCTAGCACAAAGGGAACGGCTTGCAGGAGAAAATTTTTCTCTGGTTTCTCAGTCTGTTTCCTAGTGCCGGTTTGAAGTTCCTGCAGTTTTCACTGTAAAACAGAGTTGGAGCTAGTACCTCCCCATATATATGTATGGAGTGGAGTTTGCAACTGAAAAGAAACTTTGTGTTCCCAACAAAGTGAAGGACGGCATTCACACACACTTATCTCTCAGAACTGAGCATGTGGAGAGACGTTCGTTCATCTAGCAGAAAGGGAACGGGTTGAAGGAGAAAATTTTACTCTTGTTTCTCAGTCTGTTTCCTAGTGCCGGTTTGTAGTTCCTCCAGTTTTCACTGTAAAAGCGATTTGGAGCTAGTACCTCCCCATATATATGTATGGATTGGAGTTTGCAACTGAAAAGAAACTTTGTGTTCCCAACAAGCTAGGTGAAGGACGGCTTTCACACACACACATCTTTCAGAACTGAGCATGTGGAGAGACGTTCGTTCATCTAGCACAAAGGGAACGGGTTGCAGGAGAAAATTTTACTCTGGTTTCTCAGTCTGTTTCCTAGTGCCGGTTTGAAGTTCCTGCAGTTTTCACTGTAAAACCGATTTTGAGCTACTACCTCCCCATATATATGTATGGAGTGGAGTTTGCAACTGAAAAGAAACTTTGTGTTCCCAACATGCTAGGTGAAGGACGGCTTTCACACTCACTTATCTCTCAGAACTGAGCATGTGGAGAGACGTTCGTTCATCTAGCACAAAGGGAACGGGTTGCAGGAGAAGCTTTTACTCTGTTTTCTCAGTCTGTTTCCTAGTGCCGGTTTGAAGTTCCATCAGTTTTCATTGTAAAACCGATTTGGAGCTAGTACCTCCCCATATATATGTATGGAGTGGAGTTTGCAACTGAAAAGAAACTTTGTGTTCCCAACAAGCTAGGTGAAGGACGACTTTAACACACACACATCTTTTAGAACTTAGCATGTGGAGAGACGTTCGTTCATCTAGCACAAATGGAACGGGTTGCAGGAGAAAATTTTACTCTGGTTTCTCAGTCTGTTTCCTAGTGCCGATTTGAACTTCCTGCAGTTTTCACTGTAAAACCGAGTTGGAGCTAGTACCTCCCCATATATTTGTATGGAGTGGAGTTTGCAACTGAAAAATACTTTGTGTTCCCAACAAGCTAGTTGAAGGACGGCTTTCAAAAACACTTATCTCTCAGAACTGAGCATGTGGAGAGACATTCGTTCATCTAGCACTAAGGGAACGGGTTGCAGGAGAAAATTTACTCTGGTTTCTCAGTCTGTTTCCTAGTGCCGGTTTGAAGTTCCTGCAGTTTTCACTGTAAAACCTGTTTGGAGCTAGTACCTCCCCATATATATGTATGGAGTGGAGTTTGCAACTGAAAAGAAACTTTGTGTTCCCAACAAGCTAGGTGAAGGACGGCTTTCACACACACTTATCTCTCAGAACTGAGCATGTGGAGAGACGTTCGTTCATCTAGCACAAAGGGAACGGGTTGCAGGAGAAACTTTTACTCTGGTTTCTCCGTGTGTTTCCTAGTGCCGGTTTGAAGTTCGTGCAGATTTTCTTGTAAAACCGAGTTGGAGCTAGTACCTCCCCATATATTTGTATGGAGTGGAGTTTGCAACTGAAAAAAACTTTGTGTTCCCAACAAGCTAGTTGAAGGACGGCTTTCACACACACTTATCTCTCAGAACTGAGCATGTGGAGAGACGTTCGTTGATCTTGCAGAAAGGGAACGGGTTGCAGGAGAAACTTTTACTCTGGTTTCTCAGTCTGTTTCCTAGTGCCGGTTTGAAGTTCCTGCAGTTTTCACTGTAAAACCGAGTTGCAGCTAGTACCTACCCATATATATGTATGGAGTGGAGTTTGCAACTGAAAAGAAACTTTGTGTTCCCAACAAGCTAGGTGAAGGACGGCTTCAACACACACTTATCTCTCAGAACCGAGCATGTGGAGAGACGTTCGTTCATCTAGCACAAAGGGAACGGGTTGCAGGAGAAAGTTTTACTCTGGATTCTCAGTCTGTTTCCTAGTGCCGGTTTGAAGTTCCTGCAGTTTTCACTGTAAAACCGTGTTGGAGCTAGTACCTCCCCATATATATGTATGGAGTGGAGTTTGCAACTGAAAAGATACTTTGTGTTCCCAACAAGCTAGGTGAAGTACGGCTTTCACACACACACATCTTTCAGAACTGAGCATGTGGAGAGACGTTCGTTCATCTAGCACAAAGGGAACGGGTTGCAGGAGAAACATTTACTCTGGTTTCTCAGTCTGTTTCCTAGTGCCGGTTTGAAGTTCCTGCAGTTTTCACTGTAAAACCGAGTTGGAGCTAGTACCTCCCCATATATATGTATGGAGTTGAGTTTGCAAATGAAAAGAAACTTTGTGTTACCAACAATCCAGGTGAAGGACGGCTTTCACACACACTTATCTCTCAGAACTGAGCATGTGGAGAGACTTTCGGTCATATAGCACTAAGGGAACGGGTTGCAGGAGAAACTTTTAATCTGGTTTCTCAGTCTGTTTCCTAGTGCCGGTTTGAAGTTCCTGCAGTTTTCACTGTAAAACCGAGTTGGAGCTAGTACCTCCCCATATATTTGTATGGAGTGGAGTTTGCAACTGAAAAAAACTTTGTGTTCCCAACAAGCTAGTTGAAGGACGGCTTTCACACACACTTATCTCTCAGAACTGAGCATGTGGAGAGACGTTCGTTCATCTAGCAGAAAGGGAACGGGTTGCAGGAGAAACTTTTACTCTGGTTTCTCAGTCTGTTTCCTAGTGCCGGTTTGAAGTTCCTGCAGTTTTCACTGTAAAACCGAGTTGGAGCTAGTACCTCCCCATATACATGTATGGAGTGGAGTTTGCAACTGAAAAGAAACTTTGTGTTCCCAACAAGCTAGGTGAAGGACGGCTTTCACACACACTTATCTCTCAGAACTGAGCATGTGGAGAGACGTTCGTTCATCTAGCACAAAGGGAACGGGTTGCAGGAGAAACTTTTACTCTGGTTTCTCAGTCTGTGTCCTAGTGCAGGTTTGAAGTTCCTGCAGTTTTCACTGTAAAACCTGTTTGGAGCTAGTACCTCCCCATATATATGTATGGAGTGGAGTTTGCAACTGAAAAGAAACTTTGTGTAAAAACAAGATAGTTGAAGGACGGCTTTCACACACACTTATCTCTCAGAACTGAGCATGTGGAGAGACGTTCGTTCATCAAGCAGGAAGGGAACGGGTTGCAGGATAAACTTTTACTCTTGTTTCTCAGTCTGTTTCCTAGTGCCGGTTTGAAGTTCCTGCAGTTTTCACTGTAAAACCGAGTTGCAGCTAGTACCTCCCCATATATATGTATGGAGTGGAGTTTGCAACTGAAAAGAATCTTTGTGTTCCAACAAGCTAGGTGAAGAACGGCTTTCACACACACTTATCTCTCAGAACTGAGCATGTGGAGAGACGTTCGTTTATCTAGCACAAAGGGAACGGTTTGCAGGAGAAACTTTTACTCTGGTTTCTCAGTCTGTTTCCTAGTGCCGGTTTGAAGTTCCAGCAGTTTTCACTGTAAAACCGAGTTGGAGCTAGTACCTCCCCATATACATGTATGGAGTGGAGTTTACAAATGAAAAGAAACTTTATGTTCCCAAAAAGCTAGGTGAAGGACGGCTTTCACACACACACATCTCTCAGAACAGAGCATGTGGAGAGACGTTCGTTCATCTAGCACAAAGGGAACATGTTGCAGGAGAAACTTTTAGTCTGGTTTCTCAGTCTGTTTCCTAGTGCAGGTTTGAAGTTCCTGCAGTTTTCACTGTAAAACTTGTTTCGAGCTAGTACCTCCCCATATATATGTATGGAGTGGAGTTTGCAACTGAAAAGAAACTTTGTGTAAAAACAAGATAGGTGAAGGACGGCTTTCACACACACTTATCTCTCAGAACTGAGCATGTGGAGAGACGTTCGTTCATCAAGCAGAAAGGGAACGGGCTGCAGGATAAACTTTTACTCTGGTTTCTCAGTCTGTTTCCTAGTGCCGGTTTGAAGTTCCTGCAATTTTCACTGTAAAACCGTGTCCCAGCTAGTAACTCCCCATATATATGTGTGGAGTGGAGTTTGCAACTGAAAAGAAACTTTGTGTTCCCAACAAGCTAGGTGAAGGACGGCTTTCACACACACTTATCTCTCAGAACTGAGCATGAGGAGAGACGTTCGTTCATCTAGCACAAAGGGAACGGGTTGCAGGAGAAAATTTTACTCTGGTTTCTCAGTCTGTTTCCTAGTGCCGGTTTGAAGTTCCTGCAGTTTTCACTGTAAAACCGAGTTGGAGGTAGTACTTCCCCATATATATGTATGGAGTGGAGTTTGCAACTGGAAAGAAACTTTGTGTTCCCAACAACCTAGGTGAAGGACGGCATTCACACACACATATCTCTCAGAACTGAGCATGTGGAGAGACGTTCGTTCATCTAGCAGAAAGGGAACGGGTTGCAGGAGAAAATTTTACTCTTGTTTCTCAGTCTGTTTCCTAGTGCCGGTTTGAAGTTCCTGCAGTTTTCACTGTAAAACCGATTTGGAGCTAGTACCTCCTCATATATATGTATGGAGTGGAGTTTGCAACTGAAAAGAAACTTTGTGTTCCCAACAAGCTAAGTGAAGGAGGCTTTCACACACACATATCTCTCAGAACCGAGCATGTGGAGAGACGTTCGTTCATCTAGCACAAAGGGAACGGGTTGCAGGAGAAACTTTTACTCTGGTTTCTCAGTCTGTTTCCTAGTGCCGGTTTGAAGTTCCTGCAGTTTTCACTGTAAAACCGAGTTGCAGCTAGTACCTCCCCATATATATGTATGGAGTGGAGTTTGCAACTGAAAAGAAACTTTGTGTTACCAACAAGCTATTTGAAGGACGGCTTTCACACACACTTATCTCTCAGAACTGAGCATGTGGAGAGACGTTCGTTCATCTAGCACAAAGGGAACGGGTTGCAGGAGAAACTTTTACTCTGGTTTCTCAGTCTGTTTCCTAGTGCCGGTTTGAAGTTCCTGCAGTTTTCACTGTAAATCCGAGTTGGAGCTAGTACCTCCCCATATATATGTATGGAGTGGAGTTTGCAACTGAAAAGAAACTTTGTGTTCCCAACAAGCTAGGTGAAGTACGGCTTTCACACACACACATCTTTCAGAACTGAGCATGTGGAGAGACGTTCGTTCATCTAGCACAAAGGGAACGGGTTGCAGGAGAAACTTTTACTCTGGTTTCTCAGTCTGTTTCCTAGTGCCGGTTTGAAGTTCCTGCAGTTTTCACTGTAAAACCGAGTTGGAGCTAGTACCTCCCCATATATATGTATGGAGTGGAGTTTGCAACTGAAAAGAAACTTTGTGTTCCCAACAAGCTAGGTGAAGGACGGCTTTCACACACACTTATCTCTCAGAACTGAGCATGTGGAGAGACGTTCGTTCATCTAGCACAAATGGAATGGGTTGCAGGAGAAAATTTTACTCTGGTTTCTCAGTCTGTTTCCTAGTGCCGGTTTGAAGTTCCTGCAGTTTTCACTGTAAAACCGAGTTGGAGCTAGTACCTCCCCATATATATGTATGGAGTGGAGTTTGCAACTGAAAAGAAACTTTGTGTTCCCAACAACCTAGGTGAAGGACGGCATTCACACACACTTATCTCTCAGAACTGAGCATGTGGAGAGACGTTCGTTCATCTAGCACAAAGGGAACGGGTTGCAGGAGAAACTTTTACTCTGGTTTCTCAGTCTGTTTCCTAGTGCCGGTTTGAAGTTCCTGCAGTTTTCACTGTAAAACCGAGTTGGAGCTAGTACCTCCCCATATATATGTATGGAGTGGAGTTTGCAACTGAAAACAAACTTTGTGTTCCCAACAAGCTAGGTGAAGGACGGCTTTCACACACACTTATCTCTCAGAACTGAGCATGTGGAGAGACGTTCGTTCATCTAGCACAAAGGGAACGGGTTGCAGGAGAAAATTTTACTCTGGTTTCTAAGTCTGTTTCCTAGTGCCGGTTTGAAGTTCCTGCAGTTTTCACTGTAAAACCGATTTGGAGCTAGTACCTCCCCATATATATGTATGGAGTGGAGTTTGCAACTGAAAAGAAACTTTGTGTTCCCAACAAGCTAGGTGAAGGACGGCTTTCACACACACTTATCTCTCAGAACTGAGCATGTGGAGAGACGTTCGTTCATCTAGCACAAAGGGAACGAGTTGCAGGAGAAACTTTTACTCTGGTTTCTCAGTCTGTTTCCTAGTGCCGGTTTGAAGTTCCTGCAGTTTTCACTGTAAAACCGAGTTGCAGCTAGTACCTCCCCATATATATGTATGGAGTGGAGTTTGCAACTGAAAAGAAACTTTGTGTTCCCAACAAGTTAGGTGAAGGACGGCTTTCACACACACTTATCTCTCAGAACTGAGCATGTGGAGAGACGTTCGTTCATCTAGCACAAAGGGAACGGGTTGCAGGAGAAACTTTTACTCTGGTTTCTCAGTCTGTTTCCTAGTGCCGGTTTGAAGTTCCTGCAGTTTTCACTGTAAAACCGAGTTGGAGCTAGTACCTCCCCATATATATGTATGGAGTGGAGTCTGCAACTGAAAAGAAACTTTGTGTTCCCAACAAGCTAGGTGAAGGACGGCTTTCAGACACACACATCTTTCAGAACTGAGCATGTGGAGAGACGTTCGTTCATCTAGCACAAAGGGAACGGGTTGCAGGAGAAAGTTATACTCTGGTTTCTCAGTCTGTTTCCTAGTGCCGGTTTGAAGTTCCTGCAGTTTTCACTGTAAAACCGAGTTGGAGCTAGTACCTCCCCATATATATGTATGGAGTGGAGTTTGCAACTGAAAAGAAACTTTGTGTTCCCAACAAGCTAGGTGAAGGACGGCTTTCACACACACTTATCTCTCAGAACTGAGCATGTGGAGAGACGTTCGTTCATCTAGCACAAAGGGAACGGGTTGCAGGAGAAAATTTTACTCTGGTTTCTCAGTATGTTTCCTAGTGCCGGTTTGAAGTTCCTGCAGTTTTCACTGTAAAACCGAGTTGGAGCTAGTACCTCCCCATATATATGTATGGAGTGGAGTTTGCAACTGAAAAGAAACTTTGTGTTCCCAACAACCTAGGTGAAGGACGGCTTTCACACACACTTATCTCTCAGAACTGAGCATGTGGAGAGACGTTCGTTCATCTAGCACAAAGGGAACGTGTTGCAGGAGAAACTTTTACTCTGGTTTCTCAGTCTGTTTCCTAGTGCCGGTTTGAAGTTCCTGCAGTTTTCACTGTAAAACCGAGTTGGAGCTAGTACCTCCCCATATATATGTATGGAGTGGAGTTTGCAACTGAAAAGAAACTTTGTGTTCCCAACAAGCTAGGTGAAGGACGGCTTTCACACACACTTATCTCTCAGAACTGAGCATGTGGAGAGACGTTCGTTCATCTAGCACAAAGGGAACGGGTTGCAGGAGAAAATTTTACTCTGGTTTCTCAGTCTGTTTCCTAGTGCCGGTTTGAAGTTCCTGCAGTTTTCACTGTAAAACCGATTTGGAGCTAGTACCTCCCCATATATATGTATGGAGTGGAGTTTGCAACTGAAAAGAAACTTTGTGTTCCCAACAAGCTAGGTGAAGGACGGCTTTCACACACACTTATCTCTCAGAACTGAGCATGTGGAGAGATGTTCGTTCATCTAGCACAAAGGGAACGGGTTGCAGGAGAAACTTTTACTCTGGTTTCTCAGTCTGTTTCCTAGTGCCGGTTTGAAGTTCCTGCAGTTTTCACTGTAAAACCGAGTTGCAGCTAGTACCTCCCCATATATATGTATGGAGTGGAGTTTGCAACTGAAAAGAAACTTTGTGTTCCCAACAAGTTAGGTGAAGGACGGCTTTCACACACACTTATCTCTCAGAACTGAGCATGTGGAGAGACGTTCGTTCATCTAGCACAAAGGGAACGGGTTGCAGGAGAAACATTTACTCTGGTTTCTCAGTCTGTTTCCTAGTGCCGGTTTGAAGTTCCTGCAGTTTTCACTGTAAAACCGAGTTGGAGCTAGTACCTCCCCATATATATGTATGGAGTGGAGTCTGCAACTGAAAAGAAACTTTGTGTTCCCAACAAGCTAGGTGAAGGACGGCTTTCACACACACACATCTTTCAGAACTGAGCATGTGGAGAGACGTTCGTTCATCTAGCACAAAGGGAACGGGTTGCAGGAGAAACTTTTACTCTGGTTTCTCAGTCTGTTTCCTAGTGCCGGTTTGAAGTTCCTGCAGTTTTCACTGTAAAACCGAGTTGGAGCTAGTACCTCCCCATATATATGTATGGAGTGGAGTCTGCAACTGAAAAGAAACTTTGTGTTCCCAACAAGTTAGGTGAAGGACGGCTTTCACACACACTTATCTCTCAGAACTGAGCATGTGGAGAGACGTTCGTTCATCTAGCACAAAGGGAACGGGTTGCAGGAGAAAATTTTACTCTGGTTTCTCAGTCTGTTTCCTAGTGCCGGTTTGAAGTTCCTGCAGTTTTCACTGTAAAACCGAGTTGGAGCTAGTACCTCCCCATATACATGTATGGAGTGGAGTTTGCAACTGAAAAGAAACTTTGTGTTCCCAACAAGCTAGGTGAAGGACGGCTTTCACACACACTTATCTCTCAGAACTGAGCATGTGGAGAGACGTTCGTTCATCTAGCACAAAGGGAACGGGTTGCAGGAGAAACTTTTACTCTGGTTTCTCAGTCTGTTTCCTAGTGCAGGTTTGAAGTTCCTGCAGTTTTCACTGTAAAACCTGTTTGGAGCTAGTACCTCCCCATATATATGTATGGAGTGGAGTTTGCAACTGAAAAGAAACTTTGTGTAAAAACAAGATAGTTGAAGGACGGCTTTCACACACACTTATCTCTCAGAACTGAGCATGTGGAGAGACGTTCGTTCATCAAGCAGGAAGGGAACGGGTTGCAGGATAAACTTTTACTCTTGTTTCTCAGTCTGTTTCCTAGTGCCGGTTTGAAGTTCCTGCAGTTTTCACTGTAAAACCGAGTTGCAGCTAGTACCTCCCCATATATATGTATGGAGTGGAGTTTGCAACTGAAAAGAATCTTTGTGTTCCAACAAGCTAGGTGAAGAACGGCTTTCACACACACTTATCTCTCAGAACTGAGCATGTGGAGAGACGTTCGTTTATCTAGCACAAAGGGAACGGTTTGCAGGAGAAACTTTTACTCTGGTTTCTCAGTCTGTTTCCTAGTGCCGGTTTGAAGTTCCAGCAGTTTTCACTGTAAAACCGAGTTGGAGCTAGTACCTCCCCATATACATGTATGGATTGGAGTTTACAAATGAAAAGAAACTTTATGTTCCCAAAAAGCTAGGTGAAGGACGGCTTTCACACACACACATCTCTCAGAACTGAGCATGTGGAGAGACGTTCGTTCATCTAGCACAAAGGGAACATGTTGCAGGAGAAACTTTTAGTCTGGTTTCTCAGTCTGTTTCCTAGTGCAGGTTTGAAGTTCCTGCAGTTTTCACTGTAAAACCTGTTTCGAGCTAGTACCTCCCCATATATATGTATGGAGTGGAGTTTGCAACTGAAAAGAATCTTTGTGTAAAAACAAGATAGGTGAAGGACGGCTTTCACACACACTTATCTCTCAGAACTGAGCATGTGGAGAGACGTTCGTTCATCAAGCAGAAAGGGAACGGGCTGCAGGATAAACTTTTACTCTGGTTTCTCAGTCTGTTTCCTAGTGCCGGTTTGAAGTTCCTGCAATTTTCACTGTAAAACCGTGTCCCAGCTAGTAACTCCCCATATATATGTGTGGAGTGGAGTTTGCAACTGAAAAGAAACTTTGTGTTCCCAACAAGCTAGGTGAAGGACGGCTTTCACACACACTTATCTCTCAGAACTGAGCATGTGGAGAGACGTTCGTTCATCTAGCACAAAGGGAACGGGTTGCAGGAGAAAATTTTACTCTGGTTTCTCAGTCTGTTTCCTAGTGCCGGTTTGAAGTTCCTGCAGTTTTCACTGTAAAACCGAGTTGGAGGTAGTACTTCCCCATATATATGTATGGAGTGGAGTTTGCAACTGGAAAGAAACTTTGTGTTCCCAACAACCTAGGTGAAGGACGGCATTCACACACACATATCTCTCAGAACTGAGCATGTGGAGAGACGTTCGTTCATCTAGCAGAAAGGGAACGGGTTGCAGGAGAAAATTTTACTCTTGTTTCTCAGCCTGTTTCCTAGTGCCGGTTTGAAGATCCTGCAGTTTTCACTGTAAAACCGATTTGGAGCTAGTACCTACTCATATATATGTATGGAGTGGAGTTTGCAACTGAAAAGAAACTTTGTGTTCCCAACAAGCTAAGTGAAGGACGGCTTTCACACACACATATCTCTCAGAACCGAGCATGTGGAGAGACGTTCGTTCATCTAGCACAAAGGGAACGGGTTGCAGGAGAAACTTTTACTCTGGTTTCTCAGTCTGTTTCCTAGTGCCGGTTTGAAGTTCCTGCAGTTTTCACTGTAAAACCGAGTTGCAGCTAGTACCTCCCCATATATATGTATGGATTGGAGTTTGCAACTGAAAAGAAACTTTGTGTTACCAACAAGCTACGTGAAGGACGGCTTTCACACACACTTATCTCTCAGAACTGAGCATGTGGAGAGACGTTCGTTCATCTAGCACAAAGGGAACGGGTTGCAGGAGAAACTTTTACTCTGGTTTCTCAGTCTGTTTCCTAGTGCCGGTTTGAAGTTCCTGCAGTTTTCACTGTAAATCCGAGTTGGAGCTAGTACCTCCCCATATATATGTATGGAGTGGAGTTTGCAACTGAAAAGAAACTTTGTGTTCCCAACAAGCTAGGTGAAGTACGGCTTTCACACACACACATCTTTCAGAACTGAGCATGTGGAGAGACGTTCGTTCATCTAGCACAAAGGGAACGGGTTGCAGGAGAAACTTTTACTCTGGTTTCTCAGTCTGTTTCCTAGTGCCGGTTTGAAGTTCCTGCAGTTTTCACTGTAAAACCGAGTTGGAGCTAGTACCTCCCCATATATATGTATGGAGTGGAGTTTGCAACTGAAAAGAAACTTTGTGTTCCCAACAAGCTAGGTGAAGGACGGCTTTCACACACACTTATCTCTCAGAACTGAGCATGTGGAGAGACGTTCGTTCATCTAGCACAAAGGGAACGGGTTGCAGGAGAAAATTTTACTCTGGTTTCTCAGTCTGTTTCCTAGTGCCGGTTTGAAGTTCCTGCAGTTTTCACTGTAAAACCGAGTTGGAGCTAGTACCTCCCCATATATATGTATGGAGTGGAGTTTGCAACTGAAAAGAAACTTTGTGTTCCCAACAACCTAGGTGAAGGACGGCATTCACACACACTTATCTCTCAGAACTGAGCATGTGGAGAGACGTTCGTTCATCTAGCACAAAGGGAACGGGTTGAAGGAGAAACTTTTACTCTGGTTTCTCAGTCTGTTTCCTAGTGCCGGTTTGAAGTTCCTGCAGTTTTCACTGTAAAACCGCGTTGGAGCTAGTACCACCCCATATATATGTATGGAGTGGAGTTTGCAACTGAAAAGAAACTTTGTGTTCCCAACAAGCTAGGTGAAGGACGGCTTTCACACACACTTATCTCTCAGAACTGAGCATGTGGAGAGACGTTCGTTCATCTAGCAGAAAGGGAACGGTTTGCAGGAGAAAATTTTACTCTTGTTTCTCAGTCTATTTCCTAGTGCCGGTTTGAAGTTCCTGCAGTTTTCACTGTAAAACCGAGTTGGAGCTAGTACCTCCCCATATATATGTATGGAGTGGAGTTTGCAACTGAAAAGAAACTTTGTGTTCCCAACAAGCTAGGTGAAGGACGGCTTTCACACACACTTATCTCTCAGAACTGAGCATGTGGAGAGATGTTCGTTCATCTAGCACAAAGGGAACGGGTTGCAGGAGAAACTTTTACTCTGGTTTCTCAGTCTGTTTCCTAGTGCCGGTTTGAAGTTCCTGCAGTTTTCACTGTAAAACCGAGTTGCAGCTAGTACCTCCCCATATATATGTATGGAGTGGAGTTTGCAACTGAAAAGAAACTTTGTGTTCCCAACAAGTTAGGTGAAGAACGGCTTTCACACACACTTATCTCTCAGAACTGAGCATGTGGAGAGACGTTCGTTCATCTAGCACAAAGAGAACGGGTTGCAGGAGAAACTTTTACTCTGGTTTCTCAGTCTGTTTCCTAGTGCCGGTTTGAAGTTCCTGCAGTTTTCACTGTAAAACCGAGTTGGAGTTAGTACCTCCCCATATATATGTATGGAGTGGAGTCTGCAAATGAAAAGAAACTTTGTGTTCCCAACAAGCTAGGTGAAGGACGGCTTTCACACACACACATCTTTCAGAACTGAGCATGTGGAGAGACGTTCGTTCATCTAGCACAAAGGGAACGGGTTGCAGGAGAAAGTTTTACTCTGGTTTCTCAGTCTGTTTCCTAGTGCCGGTTTGAAGTTCCTGCAGTTTTCACTGTAAAACCGAGTTGGAGCTAGTACCTCCCCATATATATGTATGGAGTGGAGTTTGCAACTGAAAAGAAACTTTGTGTTCCCAACAAGCTAGTTGAAGGACGGCTTTCACACACACTTATCTCTCAGAACTGAGCATGTGGAGAGACGTTCGTTCATCTAGCAGAAAGGGAACGGGTTGCAGGAGAAAATTTTACTCTGGTTTCTCAGTATGTTTCCTAGTGCCGGTTTGAAGTTCCTGCAGTTTTCACTGTAAAACCGAGTTGGAGCTAGTACCTCCCCATATATATGTATGGAGTGGAGTTTGCAACTGAAAAGAAACTTTGTGTTCCCAACAACCTAGGTGAAGGACGGCATTCACACACACTTATCTCTCAGAACTGAGCATGTGGAGAGACGTTCGTTCATCTAGCACAAAGGGAACGTGTTGCAGGAGAAACTTTTACTCTGGTTTCTCAGTCTGTTTCCTAGTGCCGGTTTGAAGTTCCTGCAGTTTTCACTGTAAAACCGAGTTGGAGCTAGTACCTCCCCATATATATGTATGGAGTGGAGTTTGCAACTGAAAAGAAACTTTGTGTTCCCAACAAGCTAGGTGAAGGACGGCTTTCACACACACTTATCTCTCAGAACTGAGCATGTGGAGAGACGTTCGTTCATCTAGCACAAAGGGAACGGGTTGCAGGAGAAAATTTTACTCTGGTTTCTCAGTCTGTTTCCTAGTGCCGGTTTGAAGTTCCTGCAGTTTTCACTGTAAAACCGATTTGGAGCTAGTACCTCCCCATATATATGTATGGAGTGGAGTTTGCAACTGAAAAGAAACTTTGTGTTCCCAACAAGCTAGGTGAAGGACGGTTTTCACACACACTTATCTCTCAGAACTGAGCATGTGGAGAGATGTTCGTTCATCTAGCACAAAGGGAACGGGTTGCAGGAGAAACTTTTACTCTGGTTTCTCAGTCTGTTTCCTAGTGCCGGTTTGAAGTTCCTGCAGTTTTCACTGTAAAACCGAGTTGCAGCTAGTACCTCCCCATATATATGTATGGAGTGGAGTTTGCAACTGAAAAGAAACTTTGTGTTCCCAACAAGTTAGGTGAAGGACGGCTTTCACACACACTTATCTCTCAGAACTGAGCATGTGGAGAGACGTTCGTTCATCTAGCACAAAGGGAACGGGTTGCAGGAGAAACTTTTACTCTGGTTTCTCAGTCTGTTTCCTAGTGCCGGTTTGAAGTTCCTGCAGTTTTCACTGTAAAACCGAGTTGGAGCTAGTACCTCCCCATATATATGTATGGAGTGGAGTTTGCAACTGAAAAGAATCTTTGTGTTCCAACAAGCTAGGTGAAGAACGGCTTTCACACACACTTATCTCTCAGAACTGAGCATGTGGAGAGACGTTCGTTTATCTAGCACAAAGGGAACGGTTTGCAGGAGAAACTTTTACTCTGGTTTCTCAGTCTGTTTCCTAGTGCCGGTTTGAAGTTCCAGCAGTTTTCACTGTAAAACCGAGTTGGAGCTAGTACCTCCCCATATACATGTATGGAGTGGAGTTTACAAATGAAAAGAAACTTTATGTTCCCAAAAAGCTAGGTGAAGGACGGCTTTCACACACACACATCTCTCAGAACAGAGCATGTGGAGAGACGTTCGTTCATCTAGCACAAAGGGAACATGTTGCAGGAGAAACTTTTAGTCTGGTTTCTCAGTCTGTTTCCTAGTGCAGGTTTGAAGTTCCTGCAGTTTTCACTGTAAAACCTGTTTCGAGCTAGTACCTCCCCATATATATGTATGGAGTGGAGTTTGCAACTGAAAAGAAACTTTGTGTAAAAACAAGATAGGTGAAGGACGGCTTTCACACACACTTATCTCTCAGAACTGAGCATGTGGAGAGACGTTCGTTCATCAAGCAGAAAGGGAACGGGCTGCAGGATAAACTTTTACTCTGGTTTCTCAGTCTGTTTCCTAGTGCCGGTTTGAAGTTCCTGCAATTTTCACTGTAAAACCGTGTCCCAGCTAGTAACTCCCCATATATATGTGTGGAGTGGAGTTTGCAACTGAAAAGAAACTTTGTGTTCCCAACAAGCTAGGTGAAGGACGGCTTTCACACACACTTATCTCTCAGAACTGAGCATGAGGAGAGACGTTCGTTCATCTAGCACAAAGGGAACGGGTTGCAGGAGAAAATTTTACTCTGGTTTCTCAGTCTGTTTCCTAGTGCCGGTTTGAAGTTCCTGCAGTTTTCACTGTAAAACCGAGTTGGAGGTAGTACTTCCCCATATATATGTATGGAGTGGAGTTTGCAACTGGAAAGAAACTTTGTGTTCCCAACAACCTAGGTGAAGGACGGCATTCACACACACATATCTCTCAGAACTGAGCATGTGGAGAGACGTTCGTTCATCTAGCAGAAAGGGAACGGGTTGCAGGAGAAAATTTTACTCTTGTTTCTCAGTCTGTTTCCTAGTGCCGGTTTGAAGTTCCTGCAATTTTCACTGTAAAACCGTGTCCCAGCTAGTAACTCCCCATATATATGTGTGGAGTGGAGTTTGCAACTGAAAAGAAACTTTGTGTTCCCAACAAGCTAAGTGAAGGAGGCTTTCACACACACATATCTCTCAGAACCGAGCATGTGGAGAGACGTTCGTTCATCTAGCACAAAGGGAACGGGTTGCAGGAGAAACTTTTACTCTGGTTTCTCAGTCTGTTTCCTAGTGCCGGTTTGAAGTTCCTGCAGTTTTCACTGTAAAACCGAGTTGCAGCTAGTACCTCCCCATATATATGTATGGAGTGGAGTTTGCAACTGAAAAGAAACTTTGTGTTACCAACAAGCTATTTGAAGGACGGCTTTCACACACACTTATCTCTCAGAACTGAGCATGTGGAGAGACGTTCGTTCATCTAGCACAAAGGGAACGGGTTGCAGGAGAAACTTTTACTCTGGTTTCTCAGTCTGTTTCCTAGTGCCGGTTTGAAGTTCCTGCAGTTTTCACTGTAAATCCGAGTTGGAGCTAGTACCTCCCCATATATATGTATGGAGTGGAGTTTGCAACTGAAAAGAAACTTTGTGTTCCCAACAAGCTAGGTGAAGTACGGCTTTCACACACACACATCTTTCAGAACTGAGCATGTGGAGAGACGTTCGTTCATCTAGCACAAAGGGAACGGGTTGCAGGAGAAACTTTTACTCTGGTTTCTCAGTCTGTTTCCTAGTGCCGGTTTGAAGTTCCTGCAGTTTTCACTGTAAAACCGAGTTGGAGCTAGTACCTCCCCATATATATGTATGGAGTGGAGTTTGCAACTGAAAAGAAACTTTGTGTTCCCAACAAGCTAGGTGAAGGACGGCTTTCACACACACTTATCTCTCAGAACTGAGCATGTGGAGAGACGTTCGTTCATCTAGCACAAATGGAATGGGTTGCAGGAGAAAATTTTACTCTGGTTTCTCAGTCTGTTTCCTAGTGCCGGTTTGAAGTTCCTGCAGTTTTCACTGTAAAACCGAGTTGGAGCTAGTACCTCCCCATATATATGTATGGAGTGGAGTTTGCAACTGAAAAGAAACTTTGTGTTCCCAACAACCTAGGTGAAGGACGGCATTCACACACACTTATCTCTCAGAACTGAGCATGTGGAGAGACGTTCGTTCATCTAGCACAAAGGGAACGGGTTGCAGGAGAAACTTTTACTCTGGTTTCTCAGTCTGTTTCCTAGTGCCGGTTTGAAGTTCCTGCAGTTTTCACTGTAAAACCGAGTTGGAGCTAGTACCTCCCCATATATATGTATGGAGTGGAGTTTGCAACTGAAAACAAACTTTGTGTTCCCAACAAGCTAGGTGAAGGACGGCTTTCACACACACTTATCTCTCAGAACTGAGCATGTGGAGAGACGTTCGTTCATCTAGCACAAAGGGAACGGGTTGCAGGAGAAAATTTTACTCTGGTTTCTCAGTCTGTTTCCTAGTGCCGGTTTGAAGTTCCTGCAGTTTTCACTGTAAAACCGATTTGGAGCTAGTACCTCCCCATATATATGTATGGAGTGGAGTTTGCAACTGAAAAGAAACTTTGTGTTCCCAACAAGCTAGGTGAAGGACGGCTTTCACACACACTTATCTCTCAGAACTGAGCATGTGGAGAGACGTTCGTTCATCTAGCACAAAGGGAACGGGTTGCAGGAGAAACTTTTACTCTGGTTTCTCAGTCTGTTTCCTAGTGCCGGTTTGAAGTTCCTGCAGTTTTCACTGTAAAACCGAGTTGCAGCTAGTACCTCCCCATATATATGTATGGAGTGGAGTTTGCAACTGAAAAGAAACTTTGTGTTCCCAACAAGTTAGGTGAAGGACGGCTTTCACACACACTTATCTCTCAGAACTGAGCATGTGGAGAGACGTTCGTTCATCTAGCACAAAGGGAACGGGTTGCAGGAGAAAGTTTTACTCTGGTTTCTCAGTCTGTTTCCTAGTGCCGGTTTGAAGTTCCTGCAGTTTTCACTGTAAAACCGAGTTGGAGCTAGTACCTCCCCATATATATGTATGGAGTGGAGTCTGCAACTGAAAAGAAACTTTGTGTTCCCAACAAGCTAGGTGAAGGACGGCTTTCAGACACACACATCTTTCAGAACTGAGCATGTGGAGAGACGTTCGTTCATCTAGCACAAAGGGAACGGGTTGCAGGAGAAAGTTTTACTCTGGTTTCTCAGTCTGTTTCCTAGTGCCGGTTTGAAGTTCCTGCAGTTTTCACTGTAAAACCGAGTTGGAGCTAGTACCTCCCCATATATATGTATGGAGTGGAGTTTGCAACTGAAAAGAAACTTTGTGTTCCCAACAAGCTAGGTGAAGGACGGCTTTCACACACACTTATCTCTCAGAACTGAGCATGTGGAGAGACGTTCGTTCATCTAGCACAAAGGGAACGGGTTGCAGGAGAAAATTTTACTCTGGTTTCTCAGTATGTTTCCTAGTGCCGGTTTGAAGTTCCTGCAGTTTTCACTGTAAAACCGAGTTGGAGCTAGTACCTCCCCATATATATGTATGGAGTGGAGTTTGCAACTGAAAAGAAACTTTGTGTTCCCAACAACCTAGGTGAAGGACGGCTTTCACACACACTTATCTCTCAGAACTGAGCATGTGGAGAGACGTTCGTTCATCTAGCACAAAGGGAACGTGTTGCAGGAGAAACTTTTACTCTGGTTTCTCAGTCTGTTTCCTAGTGCCGGTTTGAAGTTCCTGCAGTTTTCACTGTAAAACCGAGTTGGAGCTAGTACCTCCCCATATATATGTATGGAGTGGAGTTTGCAACTGAAAAGAAACTTTGTGTTCCCAACAAGCTAGGTGAAGGACGGCTTTCACACACACTTATCTCTCAGAACTGAGCATGTGGAGAGACGTTCGTTCATCTAGCACAAAGGGAACGGGTTGCAGGAGAAAATTTTACTCTGGTTTCTCAGTCTGTTTCCTAGTGCCGGTTTGAAGTTCCTGCAGTTTTCACTGTAAAACCGATTTGGAGCTAGTACCTCCCCATATATATGTATGGAGTGGAGTTTGCAACTGAAAAGAAACTTTGTGTTCCCAACAAGCTAGGTGAAGGACGGCTTTCACACACACTTATCTCTCAGAACTGAGCATGTGGAGAGATGTTCGTTCATCTAGCACAAAGGGAACGGGTTGCAGGAGAAACTTTTACTCTGGTTTCTCAGTCTGTTTCCTAGTGCCGGTTTGAAGTTCCTGCAGTTTTCACTGTAAAACCGAGTTGCAGCTAGTACCTCCCCATATATATGTATGGAGTGGAGTTTGCAACTGAAAAGAAACTTTGTGTTCCCAACAAGTTAGGTGAAGGACGGCTTTCACACACACTTATCTCTCAGAACTGAGCATGTGGAGAGACGTTCGTTCATCTAGCACAAAGGGAACGGGTTGCAGGAGAAACTTTTACTCTGGTTTCTCAGTCTGTTTCCTAGTGCCGGTTTGAAGTTCCTGCAGTTTTCACTGTAAAACCGAGTTGGAGCTAGTACCTCCCCATATATATGTATGGAGTGGAGTCTGCAACTGAAAAGAAACTTTGTGTTCCCAACAAGCTAGGTGAAGGACGGCTTTCACACACACACATCTTTCAGAACTGAGCATGTGGAGAGACGTTCGTTCATCTAGCACAAAGGGAACGGGTTGCAGGAGAAACTTTTACTCTGGTTTCTCAGTCTGTTTCCTAGTGCCGGTTTGAAGTTCCTGCAGTTTTCACTGTAAAACCGAGTTGGAGCTAGTACCTCCCCATATATATGTATGGAGTGGAGTCTGCAACTGAAAAGAAACTTTGTGTTCCCAACAAGTTAGGTGAAGGACGGCTTTCACACACACTTATCTCTCAGAACTGAGCATGTGGAGAGACGTTCGTTCATCTAGCACAAAGGGAACGGGTTGCAGGAGAAAATTTTACTCTGGTTTCTCAGTCTGTTTCCTAGTGCCGGTTTGAAGTTCCTGCAGTTTTCACTGTAAAACCGAGTTGGAGCTAGTACCTCCCCATATACATGTATGGAGTGGAGTTTGCAACTGAAAAGAAACTTTGTGTTCCCAACAAGCTAGGTGAAGGACGGCTTTCACACACACTTATCTCTCAGAACTGAGCATGTGGAGAGACGTTCGTTCATCTAGCACAAAGGGAACGGGTTGCAGGAGAAACTTTTACTCTGGTTTCTCAGTCTGTTTCCTAGTGCAGGTTTGAAGTTCCTGCAGTTTTCACTGTAAAACCTGTTTGGAGCTAGTACCTCCCCATATATATGTATGGAGTGGAGTTTGCAACTGAAAAGAAACTTTGTGTAAAAACAAGATAGTTGAAGGACGGCTTTCACACACACTTATCTCTCAGAACTGAGCATGTGGAGAGACGTTCGTTCATCAAGCAGGAAGGGAACGGGTTGCAGGATAAACTTTTACTCTTGTTTCTCAGTCTGTTTCCTAGTGCCGGTTTGAAGTTCCTGCAGTTTTCACTGTAAAACCGAGTTGCAGCTAGTACCTCCCCATATATATGTATGGAGTGGAGTTTGCAACTGAAAAGAATCTTTGTGTTCCAACAAGCTAGGTGAAGAACGGCTTTCACACACACTTATCTCTCAGAACTGAGCATGTGGAGAGACGTTCGTTTATCTAGCACAAAGGGAACGGTTTGCAGGAGAAACTTTTACTCTGGTTTCTCAGTCTGTTTCCTAGTGCCGGTTTGAAGTTCCAGCAGTTTTCACTGTAAAACCGAGTTGGAGCTAGTACCTCCCCATATACATGTATGGATTGGAGTTTACAAATGAAAAGAAACTTTATGTTCCCAAAAAGCTAGGTGAAGGACGGCTTTCACACACACACATCTCTCAGAACTGAGCATGTGGAGAGACGTTCGTTCATCTAGCACAAAGGGAACATGTTGCAGGAGAAACTTTTAGTCTGGTTTCTCAGTCTGTTTCCTAGTGCAGGTTTGAAGTTCCTGCAGTTTTCACTGTAAAACCTGTTTCGAGCTAGTACCTCCCCATATATATGTATGGAGTGGAGTTTGCAACTGAAAAGAATCTTTGTGTAAAAACAAGATAGGTGAAGGACGGCTTTCACACACACTTATCTCTCAGAACTGAGCATGTGGAGAGACGTTCGTTCATCAAGCAGAAAGGGAACGGGCTGCAGGATAAACTTTTACTCTGGTTTCTCAGTCTGTTTCCTAGTGCCGGTTTGAAGTTCCTGCAATTTTCACTGTAAAACCGTGTCCCAGCTAGTAACTCCCCATATATATGTGTGGAGTGGAGTTTGCAACTGAAAAGAAACTTTGTGTTCCCAACAAGCTAGGTGAAGGACGGCTTTCACACACACTTATCTCTCAGAACTGAGCATGTGGAGAGACGTTCGTTCATCTAGCACAAAGGGAACGGGTTGCAGGAGAAAATTTTACTCTGGTTTCTCAGTCTGTTTCCTAGTGCCGGTTTGAAGTTCCTGCAGTTTTCACTGTAAAACCGAGTTGGAGGTAGTACTTCCCCATATATATGTATGGAGTGGAGTTTGCAACTGGAAAGAAACTTTGTGTTCCCAACAACCTAGGTGAAGGACGGCATTCACACACACATATCTCTCAGAACTGAGCATGTGGAGAGACGTTCGTTCATCTAGCAGAAAGGGAACGGGTTGCAGGAGAAAATTTTACTCTTGTTTCTCAGCCTGTTTCCTAGTGCCGGTTTGAAGATCCTGCAGTTTTCACTGTAAAACCGATTTGGAGCTAGTACCTACTCATATATATGTATGGAGTGGAGTTTGCAACTGAAAAGAAACTTTGTGTTCCCAACAAGCTAAGTGAAGGACGGCTTTCACACACACATATCTCTCAGAACCGAGCATGTGGAGAGACGTTCGTTCATCTAGCACAAAGGGAACGGGTTGCAGGAGAAACTTTTACTCTGGTTTCTCAGTCTGTTTCCTAGTGCCGGTTTGAAGTTCCTGCAGTTTTCACTGTAAAACCGAGTTGCAGCTAGTACCTCCCCATATATATGTATGGATTGGAGTTTGCAACTGAAAAGAAACTTTGTGTTACCAACAAGCTACGTGAAGGACGGCTTTCACACACACTTATCTCTCAGAACTGAGCATGTGGAGAGACGTTCGTTCATCTAGCACAAAGGGAACGGGTTGCAGGAGAAACTTTTACTCTGGTTTCTCAGTCTGTTTCCTAGTGCCGGTTTGAAGTTCCTGCAGTTTTCACTGTAAATCCGAGTTGGAGCTAGTACCTCCCCATATATATGTATGGAGTGGAGTTTGCAACTGAAAAGAAACTTTGTGTTCCCAACAAGCTAGGTGAAGTACGGCTTTCACACACACACATCTTTCAGAACTGAGCATGTGGAGAGACGTTCGTTCATCTAGCACAAAGGGAACGGGTTGCAGGAGAAACTTTTACTCTGGTTTCTCAGTCTGTTTCCTAGTGCCGGTTTGAAGTTCCTGCAGTTTTCACTGTAAAACCGAGTTGGAGCTAGTACCTCCCCATATATATGTATGGAGTGGAGTTTGCAACTGAAAAGAAACTTTGTGTTCCCAACAAGCTAGGTGAAGGACGGCTTTCACACACACTTATCTCTCAGAACTGAGCATGTGGAGAGACGTTCGTTCATCTAGCACAAAGGGAACGGGTTGCAGGAGAAAATTTTACTCTGGTTTCTCAGTCTGTTTCCTAGTGCCGGTTTGAAGTTCCTGCAGTTTTCACTGTAAAACCGAGTTGGAGCTAGTACCTCCCCATATATATGTATGGAGTGGAGTTTGCAACTGAAAAGAAACTTTGTGTTCCCAACAACCTAGGTGAAGGACGGCATTCACACACACTTATCTCTCAGAACTGAGCATGTGGAGAGACGTTCGTTCATCTAGCACAAAGGGAACGGGTTGAAGGAGAAACTTTTACTCTGGTTTCTCAGTCTGTTTCCTAGTGCCGGTTTGAAGTTCCTGCAGTTTTCACTGTAAAACCGCGTTGGAGCTAGTACCTCCCTATATATATGTATGGAGTGGAGTTTGCAACTGAAAAGAAACTTTGTGTTCCCAACAAGCTAGGTGAAGGACGGCTTTCACACACACTTATCTCTCAGAACTGAGCATGTGGAGAGACGTTCGTTCATCTAGCAGAAAGGGAACGGTTTGCAGGAGAAAATTTTACTCTTGTTTCTCAGTCTATTTCCTAGTGCCGGTTTGAAGTTCCTGCAGTTTTCACTGTAAAACCGAGTTGGAGCTAGTACCTCCCCATATATATGTATGGAGTGGAGTTTGCAACTGAAAAGAAACTTTGTGTTCCCAACAAGCTAGGTGAAGGACGGCTTTCACACACACTTATCTCTCAGAACTGAGCATGTGGAGAGATGTTCGTTCATCTAGCACAAAGGGAACGGGTTGCAGGAGAAACTTTTACTCTGGTTTCTCAGTCTGTTTCCTAGTGCCGGTTTGAAGTTCCTGCAGTTTTCACTGTAAAACCGAGTTGCAGCTAGTACCTCCCCATATATATGTATGGAGTGGAGTTTGCAACTGAAAAGAAACTTTGTGTTCCCAACAAGTTAGGTGAAGAACGGCTTTCACACACACTTATCTCTCAGAACTGAGCATGTGGAGAGACGTTCGTTCATCTAGCACAAAGGGAACGGGTTGCAGGAGAAACTTTTACTCTGGTTTCTCAGTCTGTTTCCTAGTGCCGGTTTGAAGTTCCTGCAGTTTTCACTGTAAAACCGAGTTGGAGTTAGTACCTCCCCATATATATGTATGGAGTGGAGTCTGCAACTGAAAAGAAACTTTGTGTTCCCAACAAGCTAGGTGAAGGACGGCTTTCACACACACACATCTTTCAGAACTGAGCATGTGGAGAGACGTTCGTTCATCTAGCACAAAGGGAACGGGTTGCAGGAGAAAGTTTTACTCTGGTTTCTCAGTCTGTTTCCTAGTGCCGGTTTGAAGTTCCTGCAGTTTTCACTGTAAAACCGAGTTGGAGCTAGTACCTCCCCATATATATGTATGGAGTGGAGTTTGCAACTGAAAAGAAACTTTGTGTTCCCAACAAGCTAGTTGAAGGACGGCTTTCACACACACTTATCTCTCAGAACTGAGCATGTGGAGAGACGTTCGTTCATCTAGCACAAAGGGAACGGGTTGCAGGAGAAAATTTTACTCTGGTTTCTCAGTCTGTTTCCTAGTGCCGGTTTGAAGTTCCTGCAGTTTTCACTGTAAAACCGAGTTGGAGCTAGTACCTCCCCATATATATGTATGGAGTGGAGTTTGCAACTGAAAAGAAACTTTGTGTTCCCAACAACCTAGGTGAAGGACGGCATTCACACACACTTATCTCTCAGAACTGAGCATGTGGAGAGACGTTCGTTCATCTAGCACAAAGGGAACGTGTTGCAGGAGAAACTTTTACTCTGGTTTCTCAGTCTGTTTCCTAGTGCCGGTTTGAAGTTCCTGCAGTTTTCACTGTAAAACCGAGTTGGAGCTAGTACCTCCCCATATATATGTATGGAGTGGAGTTTGCAACTGAAAAGAAACTTTGTGTTCCCAACAAGCTAGGTGAAGGACGGCTTTCACACACACTTATCTCTCAGAACTGAGCATGTGGAGAGACGTTCGTTCATCTAGCACAAAGGGAACGGGTTGCAGGAGAAAATTTTACTCTGGTTTCTCAGTCTGTTTCCTAGTGCCGGTTTGAAGTTCCTGCAGTTTTCACTGTAAAACCGATTTGGAGCTAGTACCTCCCCATATATATGTATGGAGTGGAGTTTGCAACTGAAAAGAAACTTTGTGTTCCCAACAAGCTAGGTGAAGGACGGTTTTCACACACACTTATCTCTCAGAACTGAGCATGTGGAGAGATGTTCGTTCATCTAGCACAAAGGGAACGGGTTGCAGGAGAAACTTTTACTCTGGTTTCTCAGTCTGTTTCCTAGTGCCGGTTTGAAGTTCCTGCAGTTTTCACTGTAAAACCGAGTTGCAGCTAGTACCTCCCCATATATATGTATGGAGTGGAGTTTGCAACTGAAAAGAAACTTTGTGTTCCCAACAAGTTAGGTGAAGGACGGCTTTCACACACACTTATCTCTCAGAACTGAGCATGTGGAGAGACGTTCGTTCATCTAGCACAAAGGGAACGGGTTGCAGGAGAAACTTTTACTCTGGTTTCTCAGTCTGTTTCCTAGTGCCGGTTTGAAGTTCCTGCAGTTTTCACTGTAAAACCGAGTTGGAGCTAGTACCTCCCCATATATATGTATGGAGTGGAGTCTGCAACTGAAAAGAAACTTTGTGTTCCCAACAAGCTAGGTGAAGGACGGCTTTCACACACACACATCTTTCAGAACTGAGCATGTGGAGAGACGTTCGTTCATCTAGCACAAAGGGAACGGGTTGCAGGAGAAACTTTTACTCTGGTTTCTCAGTCTGTTTCCTAGTGCCGGTTTGAAGTTCCTGCAGTTTTCACTGTAAAACCGAGTTGGAGCTAGTACCTCCCCATATATATGTATGGAGTGGAGTCTGCAACTGAAAAGAAACTTTGTGTTCCCAACAAACTAGGTGAAGGACGGCATTCACACACACTTATCTCTCAGAACTGAGCATGTGGAGAGACGTTCGTTCATCTAGCAGAAAGGGAACGGTTTGCAGGAGAAAATTTTACTCTTGTTTCTCAGTCTATTTCCTAGTGCCGGTTTGAAGTTCCTGCAGTTTTCACTGTAAAACCGAGTTGGAGCTAGTACCTCCCCGTATATATATGGAGTGGAGTTTGCAACTGAAAAGAAATTTTGTGTTCCCAAAAAGCTAGGTGAAGGACGGCTTTCACACACACTTATCTCTCAGAACTGAGCATGTGGAGAGACGTTCGTTCATCTAGCAGAAAGGGAACGGTTTGCAGGAGAAAATTTTACTCTTGTTTCTCAGTCTATTTCCTAGTGCCGGTTTGAAGTTCCTGCAGTTTTCACTGTAAAACTGATTTGGAGCTAGTACCTCCCCATATATATGTATGGAGTGGAGTTTGCAACTGAAAAGAAACTTTGTGTTCCCAACAAGCTAGGTGAAGTACGGCTTTCACACACACTTATCTCTCAGAACTGAGCATGTGGAGAGACGTTCGTTCATCTAGCACAAATGGAACGGGTTGCAGGAGAAACTTTTACTCTAGTTTCTCAGTCTGTTTCCTAGTGCCGGTTTGAAGTTCCTGCAGTTTTCACTGTAAAACCGAGTTGGAGCTAGTACCTCCCCATATATATGTATATAGTGGAGTTTGCAACTGAAAAGAAACTTTGTGTTCCCAACAAGCTAGGTGAAGGACGGCTTTCACACACACACATCTTTCAGAACTGAGCATGTGGAGAGACGTTCGTTCATCTAGCACAAAGGGAACGGGTTGCAGGAGAAACTTTTACTCTGGTTTCTCAGTCTGTTTCCTAGTGCCGGTTTGAAGTTCCTGCAGTTTTCACTGTAAAACCGAGTTGGAGCTAGTACCTCCCCATATATATGTATGGAGTGGAGTTTGCAAATGAAAAGAAACTTTGTGTTCCCAACAATCTAGGTGAAGGACGGCGTTCACACACACTTATCTCTCAGAACTGAGCATGTGGAGAGACTTTCGGTCATATAGCACTAAGGGAACGGGTTGCAGGAGAAACTTTTACTCTGGTTTCTCAGTCTGTTTCCTAGTGCCGGTTTGAAGTTCCTGCAGTTTTCACTGTAAAACCGAGTTGCAGCTAGTACCTCCCCATATATATGTATGGAGTGGAGTTTGCAACTGAAAAGAAACTTTGTGTTCCAACAAGCTAGGTGAAGAACGGCATTCACACACACTTATCTCTCAGAACTGAGCATGTGGAGAGACGTTCGTTCATCTAGCACAAATGGAACGGTTTGCAGGAGAAACTTTTACTCTGGTTTCTCAGTCTGTTTCCTAGTGCCGGTTTGAAGTTCCTGCAGTTTTCACTGTAAAACCGAGTTGGAGCTAGTACCTCCCCATATATATATATGGAGTGGAGTTTGCAACTGAAAAGAAACTTTGTGTTCCCAACAACCTAGGTGAAAGACGGCATTCACACACACTTATCTCTCGGAACTGAGCATGTGGAGAGAAGTTCGTTCATCTAGCAGAAAGGGAACGGGTTGCAGGAGAAAATTTTACTCTGGTTTCTCAGTCTGTTTCCTAGTGCCGGTTTGAAGTTCCTGCAGTTTTCACTGTAAAACCGATTTGGAGCTAGTACCTCCCCATATATATGTATGGAGTGGAGTTTGCAACTGAAAAGAAACTTTGTGTTCCCAACAAGCTAGGTGAAGGACGGCTTTCACACACACTTATCTCTCAGAACTGAGCATGTGGAGAGACGTTCGTTCATCTAGCACAAAGGGAACGGGTTGCAGGAGAAACTTTTACTCTGGTTTCTCAGTCTGTTTCCTAGTGCCGGTTTGAAGTTCCTGCAGTTTTCACTGTAAAACCGAGTTGCAGCTAGTACCTCCCCATATATATGTATGGAGTGGAGTTTGCAACTGAAAAGAAACTTTGTGTTCCCAACAAGCTAGGTAAAGGACGGCTTTCACACACACTTATCTCTCAGAACTGAGCATGTGGAGAGACGTTCGTTCATCTAGCACAAAGGGAACGGGTTGCAGGAGAAAATTTTACTCTGGTTTCTCAGTCTGTTTCCTAGTGCCGGTTTGAAGTTCCTGCAGTTTTCACTGTAAAACCGAGTTGGAGCTAGTACCTCCCCGTATATATATGGAGTGGAGTTTGCAACTGAAAAGAAACTTTGTGTTCCCAACAACCTAGGTGAAGGACGGCATTCACACACACTTATCTCTCAGAACTGAGCATGTGGAGAGACGTTCGTTCATCTAGCAGAAAGGGAACGGGTTGCAGGAGAAAATTTTACTCTTGTTTCTCAGTCTGTTTCCTAGTGCCGGTTTGAAGTTCCTGCAGTTTTCACTGTAAAACCGATTTGGAGCTAGTACCTCCCCATATATATGTATGGAGTGGAGTTTGCAACTGAAAAGAAACTTTGTGTTCCCAACAAGCTAGGTGAAGTACGGCTTTCACACACACTTATCTCTCAGAACTGAGCATGTGGAGAGACGTTCGTTCATCTAGCACAAAGGGAACGGGTTGCAGGAGAAACTTTTACTCTGGTTTCTCAGTCTGTTTCCTAGTGCCGGTTTGAAGTTCCTGCAGTTTTCACTGTAAAACTGAGTTGCAGCTAGTACCTCCCCATATATATGTATATAGTGGAGTTTGCAACTGAAAAGAAACTTTGTGTTCCCAACAAGCTAGGTGAAGGACGGCTTTCACACACACTTATCTCTCAGAACTGAGCATGTGGAGAGACGTTCGTTCATCTAGCACAAAGGGAACGGGTTGCAGGAGAAACTTTTACTCTGGTTTCTCAGTCTGTTTCCTAGTGCCGGTTTGAAGTTCCTGCAGTTTTCACTGTAAAACCGAGTTGGAGCTAGTACCTCCCCATATATATGTATGGAGTGGAGTTTGCAAATGAAAAGAAACTTTGTGTTCCCAACAATCTAGATGAAGGACGGCGTACACACACACTTATCTCTCAGAACTGAGCATGTGGAGAGACTTTCGGTCATCTAGCACAAAGGGAACGGGTTGCAGGAGAAACTTTTACTCTGGTTTCTCAGTCTGTTTCCTAGTGCCGGTTTGAAGTTCCTGCAGTTTTCACTGTAAAACCGATTTGGAGCTAGTACCTCCCCATATATATGTATGGAGTGGAGTTTGCAACTGAAAAGAAACTTTGTGTTCCCAACCATCTAGGTGAAGGACGGCTTTCACACACACTTATCACTCAGAAGTGAGCATGTGGAGAGACGTTCGTTCATCTAGCACTAAGGGAACGGGTTGCAGGAGAAACATTTACTCTGGTTTCTCAGTCTGTTTCCTAGTGCCGGTTTGAAGTTCCTGCAGTTTTCACTGTAAAACCGTGTTGGAGCTAGTACCTCCCCATATATATGTATGGAGTTGAGTTTGCAAATGAAAAGAATCTTTGTGTTCCCAACAATCTAGGTGAAGGACGGCTTTCACACACACTTATCTCTCAGAACTTAGCATGTGGAGAGACTTTCGGTCATATAGCACTAAGGGAACGGGTTGCAGGAGGAAATTTTACTCTGGTTTCTCAGTCTGTTTCCTAGTGCCGGTTTAAAGTTCCTGCAGTTTTCACTGTAAAACCGAGTTGGAGCTAGTACCTCCCCATATATATGTATGGAGTGGAGTTTGCAACTGAAAAGAAACTTTGTGTTCCCAACAAGCTAGGTGAAGGACGGCTTTCACACACACTTATCTCTCAGAACTGAGCATGTGGAGAGACCTTCGTTCATCTAGCACAAAGGGAACGGGTTGCAGGAGAAACTTTTACTCTGGTTTCTCAGTCTGTTTCCTAGTGCCGGTTTGAAGTTCCTGCAGTTTTCACTGTAAAACCGAGTTGGAGCTAGTACCTCCCCATATATATGTATGGAGTGGAGTTTGCAACTGAAAAGAAACTTTGTGTTCCCAACAAGCTAGGTGAAGTACGGCTTTCACACACATACATCTTTCAGAACTGAGCATGTGGAGAGACGTTCGTTCATCTAGCACAAAGGGAACGGGTTGCAGGAGAAACTTTTACTCTGGTTTCTCAGTCTGTTTCCTAGTGCCGGTTTGAAGTTCCTGAAGTTTTCACTGTAAAACCGAGTTGGATCTAGTACGTCCCCATATATATGTATGGAGTGGAGTTTGCAACTGAAAAGAAACTTTGTGTTCCCAACAAGCTAGGTGAAGGACGGCTTTCACACACACTTATCTCTCAGAACTGAGCATGTGGAGAGACGTTCGTTCATCTAGCACAAATGGAACGGGTTGCAGGAGAAACTTTTACTCTGGTTTCTCAGTCTGTTTCCTAGTGCCGGTTTGAAGTTCCTGCAGTTTTCACTGTAAAACCGAGTTGGAGCTAGTACCTCCCCATATATATGTATGGAGTGGATTTTGCAACTGAAAAGAAACTTTGTGTTCCCAACAACCTAGGTGAAGTACGGCTTTCACACACACACATCTTTCAGAACTGAGCATGTGGAGAGACGTTCGTTCATCTAGCACAAAGGGAACGGGTTGCAGGAGAAAATTTTACTCTGGTTTCTCAGTCTGTTTCCTAGTGCCGGTTTGAATTTCCTGCATTTTTCACTGTAAAACAGAGTTGGAGCTAGTACCTCCCATATATATGTATGGAGTGGAGTTTGCAAATGAAAAGAAACTTTGTGTTCCCAACAATCTAGATGAAGGACGGCTTTCACACACACTTATCTCTCAGAACTGAGCATGTGGAGAGACGTTCGTTCATCTAGCACAAAGGGAACGGGTTGCAGGAGAAACTTTTACTGTGGTTTCTCAGTCTGTTTCCTAGTGCCGGTTTGAAGTTCCTGCATTTTTCACTGTAAATCCGAGTTGGAGCTAGTACCTCCCCATATATATGTATATAGTGGAGTTTGCAACTGAAAAGAAACTTTGTGTTCCCAACAAGCTAGGTGAAGGACGGCTTTCACACACACTTATCTCTCAGAACTGAGCATGTGGAGAGACGTTCGTTCTTCTAGCACAAAGGGAACGGGTTGCAGGAGAAACTTTTACTCTGGTTTCTCAGTCTGTTTCCTAGTGCCGGTTTGAAGTTCCTGCAGTTTTCACTGTAAAACCGAGTTGGATCTAGTACCTCCCCATATATATGTATGGAGTGGAGTTTGCAACTGAAAAGAAACTTTGTGTTCCCAACAAGCTAGGTGAAGGACGGCTTTCACACACACTTATCTCTCAGAACTGAGCATGTGGAGAGACGTTCGTTCATCTAGCACAAAGGGAACGGGTTGCAGGAGAAACTTTTACTCTGGTTTCTCAGGCTGTTTCCTAGTGCCGGTTTGAAGTTCCTGCAGTTTTCACTGCAAAACCGAGTTGGAGCTAGTACCTCCCCATATATATGTATGGAGTGGAGTTTGAAAATGAAAAGAAACTTTGTGTTCCCAACAATCTAGATGAAGGACGGCGTACACACACACTTATCTCTCAGAACTGAGCATGTGGAGAGACTTTCGGTCATCTAGCACAAAGGGAACGGGTTGCAGGAGAAACTTTTACTCTGGTTTCTCAGTCTGTTTCCTAGTGCCGGTTTGAAGTTCCTGCAGTTTTCACTGTAAAACCGATTTGGAGCTAGTACCTCCCCATATATATGTATGGAGTGGAGTTTGCAACTGAAAAGAAACTTTGTGTTCCCAACAATCTAGGTGAAGGACGGCTTTCACACACACTTATCACTCAGAAGTGAGCATGTGGAGAGACTTTCATTCATCTAGCACTAAGGGAAAGGGTTGCAGGAGAAACATTTACTCTGGTTTCTCAGTCTGTTTCCTAGTGCCGGTTTGAAGTTCCTGCAGTTTTCACTGTAAAACCGTGTTGGAGCTAGTACCTCCCCATATATATGTATGGAGTTGAGTTTGCAAATGAAAAGAATCTTTGTGTTCCCAACAATCTAGGTGAAGGACGGCTTTCACACACACTTATCTCTCAGAACTTAGCATGTGGAGAGACTTTCGGTCATATAGCACTAAGGGAACGGGTTGCAGGAGAAAATTTTACTCTGGTTTCTCAGTCTGTTTCCTAGTGCCGGTTTAAAGTTCCTGCAGTTTTCACTGTAAAACCGAGTTGGAGCTAGTACCTCCCCACATATATGTATGGAGTGGAGTTTGCAACTGAAAAGAAACTTTGTGTTCCCAACAAGCTAGGTGAAGGACGGCTTTCACACACACTTATCTCTCAGAACTGAGCATGTGGAGAGACGTTCGTTCATCTAGCACAAAGGGAACGGGTTGCAGGAGAAACTTTTACTCTGGTTTCTCAGTCTGTTTCCTAGTGCCGGTTTGAAGTTCCTGCAGTTTTCACTGTAAAACCGAGTTGGAGCTAGTACCTCCCCATATATATGTATGGAGTGGAGTTTGCAACTGAAAAGAAACTTTGTGTTCCCAACAAGCTAGGTGAAGGACGGCTTTCACACACACACATCTTTCAGAACTGAGCATGTGGAGAGACGTTCGTTCATCTAGCACAAAGGGAACGGGTTGCAGGAGAAACTTTTACTCTGGTTTCTCAGTCTGTTTCCTAGTGCCGGTTTGATGTTCCTGCAGTTTTCACTGTAAAACCGAGTTGGATCTAGTACGTCCCCATATATATGTATGGAGTGGAGTTTGCAACTGAAAAGAAACTTTGTGTTCCCAACAAGCTAGGTGAAGGACGGCTTTCACACACACTTATCTCTCAGAACTGAGCATGTGGAGAGACGTTCGTTCATCTAGCACAAATGGAACGGGTTGCAGGAGAAACTTTTACTCTGGTTTCTCAGGCTGTTTCCTAGTGCCGGTTTGAAGTTCCTGCAGTTTTCACTGTAAAACCGAGTTGGAGCTAGTACCTCCCCATATATATGTATGGAGTGGATTTTGCAACTGAAAAGAAACTTTGTGTTCCCAACAACCTAGGTGAAGTACGGCTTTCACACACACACATCTTTCAGAACTGAGCATGTGGAGAGACGTTCGTTCATCTAGCACAAAGGGAACGGGTTGCAGGAGAAAATTTTACTCTGGTTTCTCAGTCTGTTTCCTAGTGCCGGTTTGAATTTCCTGCATTTTTCACTGTAAAACCGAGTTGGAGCTAGTACCTCCCATATATATGTATGGAGTGGAGTTTGCAAATGAAAAGAAACTTTGTGTTCCCAACAAGCTAGGTGAAGGACGGCTTTCACACACACTTATCTCTCAGAACTGAGCATGTGGAGAGACGTTCGTTCTTCTAGCACAAAGGGAACGGGTTGCAGGAGAAACTTTTACTCTGGTTTCTCAGTCTGTTTCCTAGTGCCGGTTTGAAGTTCCTGCAGTTTTCACTGTAAAACCGAGTTGGAGCTAGTACCTCCCCATATATATGTATATAGTGGAGTTTGCAACTGAAAAGAAACTTTGTGTTCCCAACAAGCTAGGTGAAGGACGGCTTTCACACACACTTATCTCTCAGAACTGAGCATGTGGAGAGACGTTCGTTCATCTAGCACAAATGGAACGGGTTGCAGGAGAAACTTTTACTCTGGTTTCTCAGTCTGTTTCCTAGTGCCGGTTTGAAGTTCATGCAGTTTTCACTGTAAAACCGAGTTGGAGCTAGTACCTCCCCATATATATGTATGGAGTGGAGTTTGCAACTGAAAAGAAACTTTGTGTTCCCAACAACCTAGGTGAAGTACGGCTTTCACACACACACATCTTTCAGAACTGAGCATGTGGAGAGACGTTCGTTCATCTAGCACAAAGGGAACGGGTTGCAGGAGAAAATTTTACTCTGGTTTCTCAGTCTGTTTCCTAGTGCCGGTTTGAAGTTCCTGCAGTTTTCACTGTAAAACCGAGTTGCAGCTAGTACCTCCCCATATATATGTATATAGTGGAGTTTGCAACTGAAAAGAAACTTTGTGTTCCCAACAAGCTAGGTGAAGGACGGCTTTCACACACACTTATCTCTCAGAACTGAGCATGTGGAGAGACGTTCGTTCATCTAGCACAAAGGGAACGGGTTGCAGGAGAAACTTTTACTCTGGTTTCTCAGTCTGTTTCCTAGTGCCGGTTTGAAGTTCCTGCAGTTTTAACTGTAAAACCGAGTTGGAGCTAGTACCTTCCCATATATATGTATGGAGTGGAGTTTGCAACTGAAAAGAAACTTTGTGTTCCCAACAACCTAGGTGAAGTACGGCTTTCACACACACACATCTTTCAGAACTGAGCATGTGGAGAGACGTTCGTTCATCTAGCACAAAGGGAACGGGTTGCAGGAGAAAATTTTACTCTGGTTTCTCAGTCTGTTTCCTAGTGCCGGTTTGAAGTTCCTGCAGTTTTCACTGTAAAACCGAGTTGGAGCTTGTACCTCCCCATATATATGTATGGAGTGGAGTTTGCAACTGAAAAGAAACTTTGTGTTCCCAACAATCTAGATGAAGGACGGCGTACACACACACTTATCTCTCAGAACTGAGCATGTGGAGAGACTATCGGTCATCTAGCACAAAGGGAACGGGTTGCAGGAGAAACTTTTACTCTGGTTTCTCAGTCTGTTTCCTAGTGCCGGTTTGAAGTTCCTGCAGTTTTCACTGTAAAACCGATTTGGAGCTAGTACCTCCCCATATATATGTATGGAGTGGAGTTTGCAACTGAAAAGAAACTTTGTGTTCCCAACAATCTAGGTAAAGGACGGCTTTCACACACACTTATCACTCAGAAGTGAGCATGTGGAGAGACGTTCGTTCATCTAGCACTAAGGGAACGGGTTGCAGGAGAAACATTTACTCTGGTTTCTCAGTCTGTTTCCTAGTGCCGGTTTGAAGTTCCTGCAGTTTTCACTGTGAAACCGTGTTGGAGCTAGTACCTCCCCATATATATGTATGGAGTGGATTTTGCAACTGAAAAGAAACTTTGTGTTCCCAACAACCTAGGTGAAGTACGGCTTTCACACACACACATCTTTCAGAACTGAGCATGTGGAGAGACGTTCGTTCATCTAGCACAAAGGGAACGGGTTGCAGGAGAAACTTTTACTGTGGTTTCTCAGTCTGTTTCCTAGTGCCGGTTTGAAGTTCCTGCAGTTTTCACTGTAAAACCGAGTTGGAGCTAGTACCTCCTCATATATATGTATGGAGTGGAGTTTGCAACTGAAAAGAAACTTTGTGTTCCCAACAAGCTAGGTGAAGGACGGCTTTCATACACACACATCTTTCAGAACTGAGCATGTGGAGAGACGTTCGTTCATCTAGCACAAAGGGAACGGGTTGCAGGAGAAACTTTTACTCTGGTTTCTCAGTCTGTTTCCTAGTGCCGGTTTGAAGTTCCTGCATTTTTCACTGTAAAACCGAGTTGGAGCTAGTACCTCCCCATATATATGTATATAGTGGAGTTTGCAACTGAAAAGAAACTTTGTGTTCCCAACAAGCTAGGTGAAGGACGGCTTTCACACACACTTATCTCTCAGAACTGAGCATGTGGAGAGACGTTCGTTCATCTAGCACAAAGGGAACGGGTTGCAGGAGAAACTTTTACTCTGGTTTCTCAGTCTGTTTCCTAGTGCCGGTTTGAAGTTCCTGCAGTTTTCACTGTAAAACCGAGTTGGATCTAGTACCTCCCCATATATATGTATATAGTGGAGTTTGCAACTGAAAAGAAACTTTGTGTTCCCAACAAGCTAGGTGAAGGACGGCTTTCACACACACTTATCTCTCAGAACTGAGCATGTGGAGAGACGTTCGTTCATCTAGCACAAATGGAACGGGTTGCAGGAGAAACTTTTACTCTGGTTTCTCAGTCTGTTTCCTAGTGCCGGTTTGAAGTTCCTGCAGTTTTCACTGTAAAACCGAGTTGGAGCTAGTACCTCCCCATATATATGTATGGAGTGGAGTTTGCAACTGAAAAGAAACTTTGTGTTCCCAACAACCTAGGTGAAGTACTGCTTTCACACACACACATCTTTCAGAACTGAGCATGTGGAGAGACGTTCGTTCATCTAGCACAAAGGGAACGGTTTGCAGGAGAAAATTTTACTCTGGTTTCTCAGTCTGTTTCCTAGTGCCGGTTTGAATTTCCTGCAGTTTTCACTGTAAAACCGAGTTGGAGCTAGTACCTCCCATATATATGTATGGAGTGGAGTTTGCAAATGAAAAGAAACTTTGTGTTCCCAACAATCTAGATGAAGGAAGGCGTTCACACACACTTATCTCTCAGTACTGAGCATGTGGAGAGACTTTCGGTCATCTAGCACAAAGGGAATGGGTTGCAGGAGAAACTTTTACTCTGGTTTCTCAGTCTGTTTCCTAGTGCCGGTTTGAAGTTCCTGCAGTTTTCACTGTAAAACCGAGTTGGAGCTAGTACCTCCCCATATATATGTATGGAGTGGAGTTTGCAACTGAAAAGAAACTTTGTGTTCCCAACAATCTAGGTGAAGGACGGCTTTCACACACACTTATCTCTCAGAAGTGAGCATGTGGAGAGACGTTCGTTCATCTAGCACTAAAGGAACGGGTTGCAGGAGAAACATTTACTCTGGTTTCTCAGTCTGTTTCCTAGTGCCGGTTTGAAGTTCCTGCAGTTTTCACTGTAAAACCGTGTTGGAGCTAGTACCTCCCCATATATATGTATGGAGTTGAGTTTGCAAATGAAAAGAATCTTTGTGTTCCCAACAATCTAGGTGAAGGACGGCTTTCACACACACTTATCTCTCAGAACTGAGCATGTGGAGAGACTTTCGGTCATATAGCACTAAGGGAACGGGTTGCAGGAGAAAATTTTACTCTGGTTTCTCAGTCTGTTTCCTAGTGCCGGTTTAAAGTTCCTGCAGTTTTCACTGTAAAACCGAGTTGGAGCTAGTACCTCCCCATATATATGTATGGAGTGGAGTTTGCAACTGAAAAGAAACTTTGTGTTCCCAACAAGCTAGGTGAAGGACGGCTTTCACACACACTTATCTCTCAGAACTGAGCATGTGGAGAGACGTTCGTTCATCTAGCACAAAGGGAACGGGTTGCAGGAGAAACTTTTACTCTGGTTTCTCAGTCTGTTTCCTAGTGCCGGTTTGAAGTTCCTGCAGTTTTCACTGTAAAATCGAGTTGGAGCTTGTACCTCCCCATATATATGTATGGAGTGGAGTTTGCAACTGAAAAGAAACTTTGTGTTCCCAACAAGCTAGGTGAAGTACGGCTTTCACACACACACATCTTTCAGAACTGAGCATGTGGAGAGACGTTCGTTCATCTAGCACAAGGGGAACGGGTTGCAGGAGAAACTTTTACTCTGGTTTCTCAGTCTGTTTCCTAGTGCCGGTTTGAAGTTCCTGCAGTTTTCACTGTAAAACCGAGTTGGATCTAGTACGTCCCCATATATATGTATGGAGTGGAGCTTGCTACTGAAAAGAAACTTTGTGTTCCCAACAAGCTAGGTGAAGGACGGCTTTCACACACACTTATCTCTCAGAACTGAGCATGTGGAGAGACGTTCGTTCATCTAGCACAAATGGAACGGGTTGCAGGAGAAACTTTTACTCTGGTTTCTCAGTCTGTTTCCTAGTGCCGGTTTGAAGTTCCTGCAGTTTTCACTGTAAAACCGAGTTGGAGCTAGTACCTCCCCATATATATGTATGGAGTGGAGTTTGCAACTGAAAAGAAACTTTGTGTTCCCAACAAGCTAGGTGAAGGACGGCTTTCACACACACTTATCTCTCAGAACTGAGCATGTGGAGAGACGTTCGTTCATCTAGCACAAATGGAACGGGTTGCAGGAGAAACTTTTACTCTGGTTTCTCAGTCTGTTTCCTAGTGCCGGTTTGAAGTTCCTGCAGTTTTCACTGTAAAACCGAGTTGGAGCTAGTACCTGCCATATATATGTATGGAGTGGAGTTTGCAAATGAAAAGAAACTTTGTGTTCCCAACAATCTAGATGAAGGAAGGCGTTCACACACACTTATCTCTCAGAACTGAGCATGTGGAGAGACTTTCGGTCATCTAGCACAAAGGGAATGGGTTGCAGGAGAAAATTTTACTCTGGTTTCTCAGTCTGTTTCCTAGTGCCGGTTTAAAGTTCCTGCAGTTTTCACTGTAAAACCGAGTTGGAGCTAGTACCTCCCCATATATATGTATGGAGTGGAGTTTGCAACTGAAAAGAAACTTTGTGTTCCCAACAAGCTAGGTGAAGTACGGCTTTCACACACACACATCTTTCAGAACTGAGCATGTGGAGAGACGTTCGTTCATCTAGCACAAGGGGAACGGGTTGCAGGAGAAACTTTTACTCTGGTTTCTCAGTCTGTTTCCTAGTGCCGGTTTGAAGTTCCTGCAGTTTTCACTGTAAAACCGAGTTGGATCTAGTACGTCCCCATATATATGTATGGAGTGGAGCTTGCTACTGAAAAGAAACTTTGTGTTCCCAACAAGCTAGGTGAAGGACGGCTTTCACACACACTTATCTCTCAGAACTGAGCATGTGGAGAGACGTTCGTTCATCTAGCACAAATGGAACGGGTTGCAGGAGAAACTTTTACTCTGGTTTCTCAGTCTGTTTCCTAGTGCCGGTTTGAAGTTCCTGCAGTTTTCACTGTAAAACCGAGTTGGAGCTAGTACCTCCCCATATATATGTATGGAGTGGAGTTTGCAACTGAAAAGAAACTTTGTGTTCCCAACAAGCTAGGTGAAGGACGGCTTTCACACACACTTATCTCTCAGAAGTGAGCATGTGGAGAGACGTTCGTTCATCTAGCACTAAGGGAACGGGTTGCAGGAGAAACATTTACTCTGGTTTCTCAGTCTGTTTCCTAGTGCCGGTTTGAAGTTCCTGCAGTTTTCACTGTAAAACCGTGTTGGAGCTAGTACCTCCCCATATATATGTATGGAGTTGAGTTTGCAAATGAAAAGAATCTTTGTGTTCCCAACAATCTAGGTGAAGGACGGCTTTCACACACACTTATCTCTCAGAACTGAGCATGTGGAGAGACTTTCGGTCATATAGCACTAAGGGAACGGGTTGCAGGAGAAAATTTTACTCTGGTTTCTCAGTCTGTTTCCTAGTGCCGGTTTAAAGTTCCTGCAGTTTTCACTGTAAAACCGAGTTGGAGCTAGTACCTCCCCATATATATGTATGGAGTGGAGTTTGCAACTGAAAAGAAACTTTGTGTTCCCAACAAGCTAGGTGAAGGACGGCTTTCACACACACTTATCTCTCAGAACTGAGCATGTGGAGAGACGTTCGTTCATCTAGCACAAAGGGAACGGGTTGCAGGAGAAACTTTTACTCTGGTTTCTCAGTCTGTTTCCTAGTGCCGGTTTGAAGTTCCTGCAGTTTTCACTGTAAAATCGAGTTGGAGCTTGTACCTCCCCATATATATGTATGGAGTGGAGTTTGCAACTGAAAAGAAACTTTGTGTTCCCAACAAGCTAGGTGAAGTACGGCTTTCACACACACACATCTTTCAGAACTGAGCATGTGGAGAGACGTTCGTTCATCTAGCACAAGGGGAACGGGTTGCAGGAGAAACTTTTACTCTGGTTTCTCAGTCTGTTTCCTAGTGCCGGTTTGAAGTTCCTGCAGTTTTCACTGTAAAACCGAGTTGGATCTAGTACGTCCCCATATATATGTATGGAGTGGAGCTTGCTACTGAAAAGAAACTTTGTGTTCCCAACAAGCTAGGTGAAGGACGGCTTTCACACACACTTATCTCTCAGAACTGAGCATGTGGAGAGACGTTCGTTCATCTAGCACAAATGGAACGGGTTGCAGGAGAAACTTTTACTCTGGTTTCTCAGTCTGTTTCCTAGTGCCGGTTTGAAGTTCCTGCAGTTTTCACTGTAAAACCGAGTTGGAGCTAGTACCTCCCCATATATATGTATGGAGTGGAGTTTGCAACTGAAAAGAAACTTTGTGTTCCCAACAAGCTAGGTGAAGGACGGCTTTCACACACACTTATCTCTCAGAACTGAGCATGTGGAGAGACGTTCGTTCATCTAGCACAAATGGAACGGGTTGCAGGAGAAACTTTTACTCTGGTTTCTCAGTCTGTTTCCTAGTGCCGGTTTGAAGTTCCTGCAGTTTTCACTGTAAAACCGAGTTGGAGCTAGTACCTGCCATATATATGTATGGAGTGGAGTTTGCAAATGAAAAGAAACTTTGTGTTCCCAACAATCTAGATGAAGGAAGGCGTTCACACACACTTATCTCTCAGAACTGAGCATGTGGAGAGACTTTCGGTCATCTAGCACAAAGGGAATGGGTTGCAGGAGAAAATTTTACTCTGGTTTCTCAGTCTGTTTCCTAGTGCCGGTTTAAAGTTCCTGCAGTTTTCACTGTAAAACCGAGTTGGAGCTAGTACCTCCCCATATATATGTATGGAGTGGAGTTTGCAACTGAAAAGAAACTTTGTGTTCCCAACAAGCTAGGTGAAGTACGGCTTTCACACACACACATCTTTCAGAACTGAGCATGTGGAGAGACGTTCGTTCATCTAGCACAAGGGGAACGGGTTGCAGGAGAAACTTTTACTCTGGTTTCTCAGTCTGTTTCCTAGTGCCGGTTTGAAGTTCCTGCAGTTTTCACTGTAAAACCGAGTTGGATCTAGTACGTCCCCATATATATGTATGGAGTGGAGCTTGCTACTGAAAAGAAACTTTGTGTTCCCAACAAGCTAGGTGAAGGACGGCTTTCACACACACTTATCTCTCAGAACTGAGCATGTGGAGAGACGTTCGTTCATCTAGCACATAGGGAACCGGTTGCAGGAGAAACTATTACTCTGGTTTCTCAGTCTGTTTCCTAGTGCCGGTTTGAAGTTCCTGCAGTTTTCACTGTAAATCCGAGTTGGATCTAGTACGTCCCCATATATATGTATGGAGTGGAGTTTGCAACTGAAAAGAAACTTTGTGTTCCCAACAAGCTAGGTGAAGGACGGCTTTCACACACACTTTTCTCTCAGAACTGAGCATGTGGAGAGACGTTCGTTCATCTAGCACAAATGGAACGGGTTGCAGGAGAAACTTTTACTCTGGTTTCTCAGTCTGTTTCCTAGTGCCGGTTTGAAGTTCCTGCAGTTTTCACTGTAAAACCGAGTTGGAGCTAGTACCTGCCATATATATGTATGGAGTGGAGTTTGCAAATGAAAAGAAACTTTGTGTTCCCAACAATCTAGATGAAGGAAGGCGTTCACACACACTTATCTCTCAGAACTGAGCATGTGGAGAGACTTTCGGTCATCTAGCACAAAGGGAATGGGTTGCAGGAGAAAATTTTACTCTGGTTTCTCAGTCTGTTTCCTAGTGCCGGTTTAAAGTTCCTGCAGTTTTCACTGTAAAACCGAGTTGGAGCTAGTACCTCCCCATATATATGTATGGAGTGGAGTTTGCAACTGAAAAGAAACTTTGTGTTCCCAACAAGCTAGGTGAAGTACGGCTTTCACACACACACATCTTTCAGAACTGAGCATGTGGAGAGACGTTCGTTCATCTAGCACAAGGGGAACGGGTTGCAGGAGAAACTTTTACTCTGGTTTCTCAGTCTGTTTCCTAGTGCCGGTTTGAAGTTCCTGCAGTTTTCACTGTAAAACCGAGTTGGATCTAGTACGTCCCCATATATATGTATGGAGTGGAGCTTGCTACTGAAAAGAAACTTTGTGTTCCCAACAAGCTAGGTGAAGGACGGCTTTCACACACACTTATCTCTCAGAACTGAGCATGTGGAGAGACGTTCGTTCATCTAGCACATAGGGAACCGGTTGCAGGAGAAACTATTACTCTGGTTTCTCAGTCTGTTTCCTAGTGCCGGTTTGAAGTTCCTGCAGTTTTCACTGTAAATCCGAGTTGGATCTAGTACGTCCCCATATATATGTATGGAGTGGAGTTTGCAACTGAAAAGAAACTTTGTGTTCCCAACAAGCTAGGTGAAGGACGGCTTTCACACACACTTTTCTCTCAGAACTGAGCATGTGGAGAGACGTTCGTTCATCTAGCACAAATGGAACGGGTTGCAGGAGAAACTTTTACTCTGGTTTCTCAGTCTGTTTCCTAGTGCCGGTTTGAAGTTCCTGCAGTTTTCACTGTAAAACCGAGTTGGAGCTAGTACCTCCCCATATATATGTATGGAGTGGATTTTGCAACTGAAAAGAAACTTTGTGTTCCCAACAACCTAGGTGAAGTATGGCTTTCACACACACTTATCTCTCAGAACTGAGCATGTGGAGAGACGTTCGTTCATCTAGCACAAAGGGAACGGGTTGCAGGAGAAACTTTTACTCTGGTTTCTCAGTCTGTTTCCTAGTGCCGGTTTGAAGTTCCTGCAGTTTTCACTGTAAAATCGAGTTGGAGCTTGTACCTCCCCATATATATGTATGGAGTGGAGTTTGCAACTGAAAGGAAACTTTGTGTTCCCAACAAGCTAGGTGAAGTACGGCTTTCACACACACACATCTTTCAGAACTGAGCATGTGGAGAGACGTTCGTTCATCTAGCACAAGGGGAACGGGTTGCAGGAGAAACTTTTACTCTGGTTTCTCAGTCTGTTTCCTAGTGCCGGTTTGAAGTTCCTGCAGTTTTCACTGTAAAACCGAGTTGGATCTAGTACGTCCCCATATATATGTATGGAGTGGAGTTTGCAACTGAAAAGAAACTTTGTGTTCCCAACAAGCTAGGTGAAGGACGGCTTTCACACACACTTATCTCTCAGAACTGAGCATGTGGAGAGACGTTCGTTCATCTAGCACAAATGGAACGGGTTGCAGGAGAAACTTTTACTCTGGTTTCTCAGTCTGTTTCCTAGTGCCGGTTTGAAGTTCCTGCAGTTTTCACTGTAAAACCGAGTTGGAGCTAGTACCTCCCCATATATATGTATGGAGTGGAGTTTGCAACTGAAAAGAAACTTAGTGTTCTCAACAAGCTAGGTGAAGGACGGCTTTCACACACACTTATCTCTCAGAACTGAGCATGTGGAGAGACGTTCGTTCATCTAGCACAAATGGAACGGGTTGCAGGAGAAACTTTTACTCTGGTTTCTCAGTCTGTTTCCTAGTGCCGGTTTGAAGTTCCTGCAGTTTTCACTGTAAAACCGAGTTGGAGCTAGTACCTGCCATATATATGTATGGAGTGGAGTTTGCAAATGAAAAGAAACTTTGTGTTCCCAACAATCTAGATGAAGGAAGGCGTTCACACACACTTATCTCTCAGAACTGAGCATGTGGAGAGACTTTCGGTCATCTAGCACAAAGGGAATGGGTTGCAGGAGAAACTTTTACTCTGGATTCTCAGTCTGTTTCCTAGTGCCGGTTTGAAGTTCCTGCAGTTTTCACTGTAAAACCGAGTTGGAGCTAGTACCTCCCCATATATATGTATGGAGTGGAGTTTGCAACTGAAAAGAAACTTTGTGTTCCCAACAATCTAGGTGAAGGACGGCTTTCACACACAATTATCTCTCAGAAGTGAGCATGTGGAGAGACGTTCGTTCATCTAGCACTAAGGGAACGGGTTGCAGGGGAAACATTTACTCTGGTTTCTCAGTCTGTTTCCTAGTGCCGGTTTGAAGTTCCTGCAGTTTTCACTGTAAAACCGTGTTGGAGCTAGTACCTTCCCATATATATGTATGGAGTTGAGTTTGCAAATGAAAAGAATCTTTGTGTTCCCAACAATCTAGGTGAAGGACGGCTTTCACACACACTTATCTCTCAGAACTGAGCATGTGGAGAGACTTTCGGTCATATAGCACTAAGGGAACGGGTTGCAGGAGAAAATTTTACTCTGGTTTCTCAGTCTGTTTCCTAGTGCCGGTTTGAAGTTCCTGCAGTTTTCACTGTAAAACCGAGTTGGAGCTAGTACCTCCCCATATATATGTATGGAGTGGAGTTTGCAACTGAAAAGAAACTTTCTGTTCCCAACAAGCTAGGTGAAGGACGGCTTTCACACACACTTATCTCTCAGAACTGAGCATGTGGAGAGACGTTCGTTCATCTAGCACAAAGGGAACGGGTTGCAGGAGAAACTTTTACTCTGGTTTCTCAGTCTGTTTCCTAGTGCCGGTTTGAAGTTCCTGCAGTTTTCACTGTAAAACCGAGTTGGAGCTAGTACCTCCCCATATATATGTATGGAGTGGAGTTTGCAACTGAAAAGAAACTTTGTGTTCCCAACAAGCTAGGTGACGTACGGCTTTCACACACACACATCTTTCAGAACTGAGCATGTGGAGAGACGTTCGTTCATCTAGCACAAAGGGAACGGGTTGCAGGAGAAACTTTTACTCTGGTTTCTCAGTCTGTTTCCTAGTGCCGGTTTGAAGTTCCTGCAGTTTTCACTGTAAATCCGAGTTGGATCTAGTACGTCCCCATATATATGTATGGAGTGGAGTTTGCAACTGAAAAGAAACTTTGTGTTCCCAACAAGCTAGGTGAAGGACGGCTTTCACACACACTTATCTCTCAGAACTGAGCATGTGGAGAGACGTTCGTTCATCTAGCACAAATGGAACGGGTTGCAGGAGAAACTTTTACTCTGGTTTCTCAGTCTGTTTCCTAGTGCCGGTTTGAAGTTCCTGCAGTTTTCACTGTAAAACCGAGTTGGAGCTAGTACCTCCCCATATATATGTATGGAGTGGATTTTGCAACTGAAAAGAAACTTTGTGTTCCCAACAACCTAGGTGAAGTACGGCTTTCACACACACACATCTTTCAGAACTGAGCATGTGGAGAGACGTTCGTTCATCTAGCACAAAGGGAACGGGTTGCAGGAGAAAATTTTACTCTGGTTTCTCAGTCTGTTTCCTAGTGCCGGTTTGAATTTCCTGCATTTTTCACTGTAAAACCGAGTTGGAGCTAGTACCTCCCATATATATGTATGGAATGGAGTTTGCAAATGAAAAGAAACTTTGTGTTCCCAACAATCTCGATGAAGGACGGCTTTCACACACACTTATCTCTCAGAACTGAGCATGTGGAGAGACGTTCGTTCATCTAGCACAAAGGGAACGGGTTGCAGGAGAAACTTTTACTGTGGTTTCTCAGTCTGTTTCCTAGTGCTGGTTTGAAGTTCCTGCAGTTTTCACTGTAAAACCGAGTTGGAGCTAGTACCTCCTCATATATATGTATGGAGTGGAGTTTGCAACTGAAAAGAAACTTTGGGTTCCCAACAAGCTAGGTGAAGGACGGCTTTCACACACACACATCTTTCAGAACTGAGCATGTGGAGAGACGTTCGTTCATCTAGCACAAAGGGAACGGGTTGCAGGAGAAACTTTTACTCTGGTTTCTCAGTCTGTTTCCTAGTGCCGGTTTGAAGTTCCTGCATTTTTCACTGTAAAACCGAGTTGGAGCTAGTACCTCCCCATATATATGTATATAGTGGAGTTTGCAACTGAAAAGTAACTTTGTGTTCCCAACAAGCTAGGTGAAGGACGGCTTTCACACACACATCTCTCAGAACTGAGCATGTGGAGAGACGTTCGTTCATCTAGCACAAAGGGAACGGGTTGCAGGAGAAACTTTTACTCTGGTTTCTCAGTCTGTTTCCTAGTGCCGGTTTGAAGTTCCTGCAGTTTTCACTGTAAAACCGAGTTGGATCTAGTACCTCCCCATATATATGTATATAGTGGAGTATGCAACTGAAAAGAAACTTTGTGTTCCCAACAAGCTAGGTGAAGGACGGCTTTCACACACACTTATCTCTCAGAACTGAGCATGTGGAGAGACGTTCGTTCATCTAGCACAAATGGAACGGGTTGCAGGAGAAACTTTTACTCTGGTTTCTCAGTCTGTTTCCTAGTGCCGGTTTGAAGTTCCTGCAGTTTTCACTGTAAAACCGAGTTGGAGCTAGTACCTCCCATATATATGTATGGAGTGGAGTTTGCAAATGAAAAGAAACTTTGTGTTCCCAACAATCTAGATGAAGGAAGGCGTTCACACACACTTATCTCTCAGAACTGAGCATGTGGAGAGACATTCGGTCATCTAGCACAAAGGGAATGGGTTGCAGGAGAAACTTTTACTCTGGTTTCTCAGTCTGTTTCCTAGTGCCGGTTTGAAGTTCCTGCAGTTTTCACTGTAAAACCGAGTTGGAGCTAGTACCTCCCCATATATATGTATGGAGTGGAGTTTGCAACTGAAAAGAAACTTTGTGTTCCCAACAAGCTAGGTGAAGGACGGCTTTCACACACACACATCTTTCAGAACTGAGCATGTGGAGAGACGTTCGTTCATCTAGCACAAAGGGAACGGGTTGCAGGAGAAACTTTTACTCTGGTTTCTCAGTCTGTTTCGTAGTGCCGGTTTGAAGTTCCTGCAGTTTTCACTGTAAAACCGAGTTGGAGCTAGAACCTCCCCATATATATATATGGAGTGGAGTTTGCAACTGAAAAGAAACTTTGTGTTCCCAACAAGCTAGGTGAAGGACGGCTTTCACACACACTTATCTCTCAGAACTGAGCATGTGGAGAGACGTTCGTTCATCTAGCACAAAGGGAACGGGTTGCAGGAGAAACTTTTACTGTGGTTTCTCAGTCTGTTTCCTAGTGCCGGTTTGAAGTTCCTGCAGTTTTCACTGTAAAACCGAGTTGGAGCTAGTACCTCCTCAGATATATGTATGGAGTGGAGTTTGCAACTGAAAAGAAACTTTGTGTTCCCAACAAGCTAGGTGAAGGACGGCTTTCACACACACACATCTTTCAGAACTGAGCATGTGGAGAGACGTTCGTTCATCTAGCACAAAGGGAACGGGTTGCAGGAGAAACTTTACTCTGGTTTCTCAGTCTGTTTCCTAGTGCCGGTTTGAGGTTCCTGCATTTTTCACTGTAAAACCGAGTTGGAGCTAGTACCTCCCCATATATATGTATATAGTGGAGTTTGCAACTGAAAAGAAACTTTGTGTTCCCAACAAGCTAGGTGAAGGACGGCTTTCACACACACTTATCTCTCAGAACTGAGCATGTGGAGAGACGTTCGTTCATCTAGCACAAAAGGAACGGGTTGCAGGAGAAACTTTTACTCTGGTTTCTCAGTCTGTTTCCTAGAGCCGGTTTGAAGTTCCTGCAGTTTTCACTGTAAAACCGAGTTGGAGCTAGTACCTCCCCATATATATGTATATAGTGGAGTTTGCAACTAAAAAGAAACTTTGTGTTCCCAACAAGCTAGGTGAAGGACGGCTTTCACACACACTTATCTCTCAGAACTGAGTATGTGGAGAGACGTTCGTTCATCTAGCACAAAGTGAACGGGTTGCAGGAGAAACTTTTACTCTGGTTTCTCAGTCTGTTTCCTAGTGCCGGTTTGAAGTTCCAGCAGTTTTCACTGTAAAACCGAGTTGGAGCTAGTACCTCCCCATATATATGTATGGAGTGGAGTTTGCAACTGAAAAGAAACTTTGTGTTCCCAACAACCTAGGTGAAGTACGGCTTTCACACACACACATCTTTCAGAACTGAGCATGTGGAGAGACGTTCGTTCATCTAGCACAAAGGGAACGGGTTGCAGGAGAAAATTTTACTCTGGTTTCTCAGTCTGTTTCCTAGTGCCGGTTTGAATTTCCTGCAGTTTTCACTGTAAAACCGAGTTGGAGCTTGTACCTCCCCATATATATGTATGGAGTGGAGTTTGCAAATGAAAAGAAACTTTGTGTTCCCAACAATCTAGATGAAGGACGGCGTTCACACACACTTATCTCTCAGAACTGAGCATGTGGAGAGACTTTCGGTCATCTAGCACAAAGGGAATGGGTTGCAGGAGAAACTTTTACTCTGGTTTCTCAGTCTGTTTCCTAGTGCCGGTTTGAAGTTCCTGCAGTTTTCACTGTAAAACCGAGTTGGAGCTTGTACCTCCCCATATATATGTATGGAGTGGAGTTTGCAACTGAAAAGAAACTTTGTGTTCCCAACAAGCTAGGTGAAGTACGGCTTTCACACACACACATCTTTCAGAACTGAGCATGTGGAGAGACGTTCGTTCATCTAGCACAAAGGGAACGGGTTGCAGGAGAAACTTTTACTCTGTTTTCTCAGTGTGTTTCCTAGTGCCGGTTTGAAGTTCCTGCAGTTTTCACTGTAAAACCGAGTTGGAGCTAGAACCTCCCCATATATATATATGGAGTGGAGTTTGCAACTGAAAAGAAACTTTGTGTTCCCAACAAGCTAGGTGAAGGACGGCTTTCACACACACTTATCTCTCAGAACTGAGCATGTGGAGAGACGTTCGTTCATCTAGCACAAAAGGAACGGGTTGCAGGAGAAACTTTTACTCTGGTTTCTCAGTCTGTTTCCTAGAGCGGGTTTGAAGTTCCTGCAGTTTTCACTGTAAAACCGAGTTGGAGCTAGTACCTCCCCATATATATGTATATAGTGGAGTTTGCAACTAAAAAGAAACTTTGTGTTCCCAACAAGCTAGGTGAAGGACGGCTTTCACACACACTTATCTCTCAGAACTGAGTATGTGGAGAGACGTTCGTTCATCTAGCACAAAGGGAACGGGTTGCAGGAGAAACTTTTACTCTGGTTTCTCAGTCTGTTTCCTAGTGCCGGTTTGAAGTTCCAGCAGTTTTCACTGTAAAACCGAGTTGGAGCTAGTACCTCCCCATATATATGTATGGAGTGGAGTTTGCAACTGAAAAGAAACTTTGTGTTCCCAACAACCTAGGTGAAGTACGGCTTTCACACACACACATCTTTCAGAACTGAGCATGTGGAGAGACGTTCGTTCATCTAGCACAAAGGGAACGGGTTGCAGGAGAAAATTTTACTCTGGTTTCTCAGTCTGTTTCCTAGTGCCGGTTTGAAGTTCCTGCAGTTTTCACTGTAAAACCGAGTTGGAGCTAGTACCTCCCCATATATATGTATGGAGTGGAGTTTGCAAATGAAAAGAAACTTTGTGTTCCCAACAAGCTAGGTGAAGGACGGGTTTCACACACACTTATCTCTCAGAAGTGAGCATGTGGAGAGACTTTCGGTCATCTAGCACAAAGGGAATGGGTTGCAGGAGAAACTTTTACTCTGGTTTCTCAGTCTGTTTCCTAGTGCCGGTTTGAAGTTCCTGCAGTTTTCACTGTAAAACCGAGTTGGAGCTAGTACCTCACCATATATATGTATGGAGTGGAGTTTGCAACTGAAAAGAAACTTTGTGTTCCCAACAAGCGAGGTGAAGGACGGCTTTCACACACACTTATCTCTCAGAACTGAGCATGTGGAGAGACGTTCGTTCATCTAGCACAAAGGGAACAGGTTGCAGGAGAAAATTTTACTCTGGTTTCTCAGTCTGTTTCCTAGTGCCGGTTTGAAGTTCCTGCAGTTTTCACTGTAAAACCGAGTTGGAGCTAGTACCTCCCCATATATATGTATGGAGTGGAGTTTGCAACTGAAAAGATACTTTGTGTTCCCAACAAGCTAGGTGAAGGACAGCTTTCACACACACTTATCTCTCAGAACTGAGCATGTGGAGAGACGTTCGTTCATCTAGCACAAAGGGAACGGTTTGCAGGAGAAACTTTTACTCTTGTTTCTCAGTCTGTTTCCTAGTGCCGGTTTGAAGTTCCTGCAGTTTTCACTGTAAAACCGAGTTGCAGCTAGTACGTACCCATATATATGTATGGAGTGGAGTTTGCAACTGAAAAGAAACTTTGTGTTCCCAACAAGCTAGGTGAAGGACGGCTTTCACACACACTTATCTCTCAGAACTGAGCATGTGGAGAGACGTTCGTTCATCTAGCACAAAGGGAACGGGTTGCAGGAGAAACTTTTACTCTGGTTTCTCAGGCTGTTTCCTAGTGCCGGTTTGAAGTTCCTGCAGTTTTCACTGTAAAACCGAGTTGTAGGTAGTACCTCCCCATATATATGTATGGAGTGGAGTTTGCAACTGAAAAGAAACTTTGTGTTCCCAACAAGCTAGTTGAAGTACGGCTTTCACACACACACATCTTTCAGAACTGAGCATGTGGAGAGACGTTCGTTCATCTAGCACAAAGGGAACGGGTTGCAGGAGAAAATTTTACTCTGGTTTCTCAGTCTGTTTCCTAGTGCCGGTTTGAAGTTCCTGCAGTTTTCACTGTAAAACCGAGTTGGAGCTAGTACCTCCCCATATATATGTATGGAGTGGAGTTTGCAAATGAAAAGAAACTTTGTGTTCCCAACAATCTAGTTGAAGGACGGCGTTCACACACACTTATCTCTCAGAACTGAGCATGTGGAGAGACTTTCGGTCATATAGCACTAAGGGAACGGGTTGCAGGAGAAAATTTTACTCTGGTTTCTCAGTCTGATTCCTAGTGCCGGTTTGAAGTTCCTGCAGTTTTCACTGTAAAACCGAGTTGCAGCTAGTACCTCCCCATATATATGTATGGAGTGGAGTTTGCAACTGAAAGAAACTTTGTGTAAAAACAAGATAGGTGAAGGACGGCTTTCACACACACTTATCTCTCAGAACTGAGAATGTGGAGAGACGTTCGTTCATCAAGCAGAAAGGGAACGGGTTGCAGGATAAACTTTTACTCTGGTTTCTCAGTCTGTTTCCTAGTGCCGGTTTGAAGTTCCTGCAATTTTCACTGTAAAACCGAGTTGCAGCTAGTACCTCCCCATATATATGTATGGAGTGGAGTTTGCAACTGAAAAGAAACTTTGTGTTCCCAACAAGCTAGGTGAAGGACGGCTTTCACACACAATTATCTCTCAGCACTGAGCATGTGGAGAGACGTTCGTTCATCTAGCAGAAATGGAACGGGTTGCTGGAGAATATTTTACTCTTGTTTCTCAGTCTGTTTCCTAGTGCCGGTTTGAAGTTCCTGCAGTTTTCACTGTAAAACCGATTTGGAGCTACTACCTCCCCATATATATGTATGGAGAGGAGTTTGCAACTGAAAAGAAACTTTGTGTTCCCAACAAGCTAGGTGAAGGACGGCTTTCACACACACACTTATCTCTCAGAAATGAGCATGTGGAGAGACGTTAGTTCATCTAGCACAAAGGGAACGGGTTGCAGGAGAAACTTTTACTCTGTTTTCTCAGTCTGTTTCCTAGTGCCGGATTGAAGTTCCAGCAGTTTCACTGTAAAACCGATTTGGAGCTAGTACCTCCCCATATATATGTATTTAGAGGAGTTTGCAACTGAAAAGAAACTTTGTGTTCCCAACAAGCTAGGTGAAGGACGACTTTCACACACACACATCTTTCAGAACTGAGCATGTGGAGAGACGTTCGTTCATCTAGCACAAAGGGAACGGGTTGCAGGAGAAAATTTTACTCTGGTTTCTCAGTCTGTTTCCTAGTGCCGGTTTGAAGTTCCTGCAGTTTTCACTGTAAAACCGAGTTGGAGCTAGTACCTCCCCATATATATGTATGGAGTGGAGTTTGCAACTGAAAAGAAACTTTGTGTTCCCAACAAGCTAGGTGAAGTACGGCTTTCACACACACACATCTTTCAGAACTGAGCATGTGGAGAGACGTTCGTTCATCTAGCACAAAGGGAACGGGTTGCAGGAGAAAATTTTACTCTGGTTTCTCAGTCTGTTTCCTAGTGCCGGTTTGAAGTTCCTGCAGTTTTCACTGTAAAACCGAGTTGGAGCTAGTACCTCCCCATATATATGTATGGAGTGGAGTTTGCAACTGAAAAGAAACTTTGTGTTCCCAACAAGCTAGGTGAAGTACGGCTTTCACACACACACATCTTTCAGAACTGAGCATGTGGAGAGACGTTCGTTCATCTAGCACAAAGGGAACGGGTTGCAGGAGAAACTTTTACTCTGGTTTCTCAGTCTGTTTCCTAGTGCCGGTTTGAAGTTCCTGCAGTTTTCACTGTAAAACCGAGTTGGAGCTAGTACATCCCCATATATATGTATGGAGTGGAGTTTGCAACTGAAAAGAAACTTTGTGTTCCCAACAAGCTAGGTGAAGGACGGCTTTCACACACAATTATCTCTCAGAAGTGAGCATGTGGAGAGACGATCGTTCATCTAGCACAAAGGGAACGGGTTGCAGGAGAAACTTTTACTCTGGTTTCTCAGTCTGTTTCCTAGTGCCGGTTTGAAGTTCCTGCAGTTTTCACTGTAAAACCGAGTTGGAGCTAGTACCTCCCCATATATATGTATGGAGTGGAGTTTGCAACTGAAAAGAAACTTTGTGTTCCCAACAAGCTAGGTGAAGGACGGCTTTCACACACACTTATCTCTCAGAACTGAGCATGTGGAGAGACGTTCGTTCATCTAGCACTAAGGGAACGGGTTGCAGGAGAAACATTTACTCTGGTTTCTCAGTCTGTTTCCTAGTGCCGGTTTGAAGTTCCAGCAGTTTTCACTGTAAAACCGAGTTGCAGCTAGTACCTCCCCATATATATGTATGGAGTGGAGTTTGCAACTGAAAAGAAACTTTGTGTAAAAACAAGATAGGTGAAGGACGGCTTTCACACACACTTTTCTCTCAGAACTGAGCATGTGGAGAGACGTTCGTTCATCAAGCAGAAAGGGAACGGGTTACAGGATAAACTTTTACTCTGGTTTCTCAGTCTGTTTCCTAGTGCCGGTTTGAAGTTCCAGCAGTTTTCACTGTAAAACCTGTTTGGAGCTAGTACCTCCCATATATATGTATGGAGTGGAGTTTGCAACTGAAAAGAAACTTTGTGTAAAAACAACATAGGTGAAGGACGGCTTTCACACACACTTATCTCTCAGAACTGAGCATGTGGATAGACGTTCGTTCATCAAGCAGAAAGGGAACGGGTTGCAGGATAAACTTTTACTCTGGTTTCTCAGTCTGTTTCCTAGTGCCGGTTTGAAGTTCCTGCAATTTTCACTGTAAAACAAAGTTGCAGGTAGTACCTCCGCATATATATGTATGGAGTGGAGTTTGCAACTGAAAAGAAACTTTGTGTTCCCAACAAGCTAGGTGAAGGACGGCTTTCACACACACTTATCTCTCAGCACTGAGCATGTGGAGAGACGTTCGTTCATCTAGCAGAAAGGGAACGGGTTGCTGGAGAAACTTTTACTCTGGTTTCTCAGTCTGTTTCCTAGTGCCGGTTTGAAGTTCCTGCAGTTTTCACTGTAAAACCGATTTGGAGCTACTACCTCCCATATATATGTATGGAGTGGAGTTTGTAACTGAAAAGAAACTTTGTGTTCCCAACAAGCTAGGTGAAGGACGGCTTTCACACTCACTTATCTCTCAGAACTGAGCATGTGGAGAGACGTTCGTTCATCTAGCACAAAGGGAACGGGTTGCAGGAGAAACTATTACTCTGTTTTCTCAGTCTGTTTCCTAGTGCCAGTTTGAAGTTCCAGCAGTTTCACTGTAAAACCGATTTGGAGCTAGTACCTCCCCATATATATGTATGGAGTGGAGTTTGCAACTGAAAAGAAACTTTGTGTTCCCAACAAGCTAGTTGAAGGAAGACTTTCACACACAGACATCTTTCAGAACTGAGCATGTGGAGAGACGTTCGTTCATCTAGCACAAAGGGAACGGGTTGGAGGAGAAACTTTTACTCTGGTTTCTCAGTCTGTTTCCTAGTGCCGGTTTGAAGTTCCTGCAGTTTTCACTGTAAAACCGAGTTGGAGCTAGTACCTACCCATATATATGTATGGAGTGGAGTTTGCAACAGAAAAGAAACTTTGTGTTCCCAACAAGCTAGGTGAAGGACGGCTTTCACACACAATTATCTCTCAGAAGTGAGCATGTGGAGAGACGTTCGTTCATCTAGCACAAAGGGAACAGGTTGCAGGACAAACTTTTACTCTGGTTTCTCAGTCTGTTTCCTAGTGCCGGTTTGAAGTTCCTGCAGTTTTCACTGTAAAACCGAGTTGGAGCTAGTACCTCCCCATATATATGTATGGAGTGGAGTTTGCAACTGAAAAGAAACTTTGTGTTCCCAACAAGCTAGGTGAAGGACGGCTTTCACACACACTTATCTCTCAGAACTGAGCATGTGGAGAGACGTTCGTTCATCTAGCACTAAGGGAACGGGTTGCAGGAGAAACATTTACTCTGGTTTCTCAGTCTGTTTCCTAGAGCCGGTTTGAAGTTCCAGCAGTTTTCACTGTAAAACCGAGTTGCAGCTAGTACCTCCCCATATATATGTATGGAGTGGAGTTTGCAACTGAAAAGAATCTTTGTGTAAAAACAAGATAGGTGAAGGACGACTTTCACACACACTTATCTCTCAGAACTGAGCATGTGGAGAGACGTTCGTTCATCAAGCAGAAAGGGAACGGGTTGCAGGATAAACTTTTACTCTGGTTTCTCAGTCTGTTTCCTAGTGCCGGTTTGAAGTTCCAGCAGTTTTCACTGTAAAACCTGTTTAGAGCTAGTACCTCCCCATATATATGTATGGAGTGGAGTTTGCAACTGAAAAGAAACTTTGTGTAAAAACAAGATAGGTGAAGGACGGCTTTCACACACACTTATCTCTCAGAACTGAACATGTGCAGAGAGGTTCTTTCATCAAGCAGAAAGGGAACGGGTTGCAGGAAAAACTTTTACTCTGGTTTCTCAGTCTGTTTCCTAATGCCGGTTTGAAGTTCCTGCAATTTTCACTGTAAAACCGAGTTGCAGCTAGTACCTCCGCATATATATGTATGGATGGAGTTTGCAACTGAAAAGAAACTTTGTGTTCCCAACAAGCTAGGTGAAGGACGGCTTTCACACTCACTTATCTCTCAGAACTGAGCATGTGGAGAGACGTTCGTTCATCTAGCACAAAGGGAACGGGTTGCAGGAGAAAATTTTACTCTGGTTTCTCAGTCTGTTTCCTAGTGCCGGTTTGAAGTTCCTGCAGTTTTCACTGTAAAACCGAGTTGGAGCTAGTACCTCCCCATATATATGTATGGAGTGGAGTTTGCAACTGAAAAGAAACTTTGTGTTCCCAACAAGCTAGGTGAAGTACGGCTTTCACACACACACATCTTTCAGAACTGAGCATGTGGAGAGACGTTCGTTCATCTAGCACAAAGGGAACGGGTTGCAGGAGAAACTTTTACTCTGGTTTCTCAGTCTGTTTCCTAGTGCCGGTTTGAAGTTCCTGCAGTTTTCACTGTAAAACCGAGTTGCAGCTAGTACCTCCCCATATATATGTATGGAGTGGAGTTTGCAACTGAAAAGAAACTTTGTGTAAAAACAAGATAGGTGAAGGACGGCTTTCACACACACTTATCTCTCAGAACTGAGCATGTGGAGACACGTTCGTTCATCAAGCAGAAAGGGAAAGGGTTGCAGGATAAACTTTTACTCCGGTTTCTCAGTCTGTTTCCTAGTGCCGGTTTGAAGTTCCTGCAATTTTCACTGTAAAACCGAGTTGCAGCTAGTACCTCCCCATATATATGTATGGAGTGGAGTTTGCAACTGAAAAGAAACTTTGTGTTCCCAACAAGCTAGGTGAAGGACGGCTTTCACACACACTTATCTCTCAGCACTGAGCATGTGGAGAGACGTTCGTTCATCTAGCACAAAGGGAACGGGTTGCAGGAGAAACTTTTACTCTGGTTTCTCAGTCTGTTTCCTAGTGCCGGTTTGAAGTTCCTGCAGTTTTCACTGTAAAACCGAGTTGGTGCTAGTACCTCCCCATATATATGTATGGAGTGGAGTTTGCAACTGAAAAGAAACTTTGTGTTCCCAACAAGCTAGGTGAAGGACGACTTTCACACACACACATCTTTCAGAACTGAGCATGTGGAGAGACGTTCGTTCATCTAGCACTAAGGGAACGTGTTGCAGGAGAAACATTTACTCTGGTTTCTCAGTCTGTTTCCTAGTGCCGGTTTGAAGTTCCTGCAGTTTTCACTGTAAAACCTGTTTGGAGCTAGTACCTCCCCATATATATGTATGGAGTGGAGTTTGCAACTGAAAAGAATCTTTGTGTTCCCAACAAGCTAGGTGAAGGACGGCTTTCACACACACTTATCTCTCAGACCTTAGCATGTGGAGAGACTTTCGTTCATCTAGCACAAAGGGAACGGGTTGCAGGAGAAACTTTTACTCTGGTTTCTCAGTCTGTTTCCTAGTGCCGGTTTGAAGTTCCTGCAGTTTTCCTTGTAAAACCGAGTTGGAGCTAGTACCTCCCCATATATATGTATGGAGTGGAGTTTGCAACTGAAAAGAAACTTTGTGTTCCCAACAAGCTGGGTGAAGTACGGCTTTCACACACACACATCTTTCAGAACTGAGCATGTGGAGAGACGTTCGTTCATCTAGCACAAAAGGAACGGGTTGCAGGAGAAACTTTTACTCTGGTTTCTCAGTCTGTTTCCTAGTGCCGGTTTGAAGTTCCTGCAGTTTTCACTGTAAAACCGAGTTGCAGCTAGTACCTCCCCATATATATGTATGGAGTGGAGTTTGCAACTGAAAAGAAACTTTGTGTAAAAACAAGATAGGTGAAGGACGGCTTTCACACACACATATCTCTCAGAACTGAGCATGTGGAGAGACGTTCGTTCATCAAGCAGAAAGGGAACGGGTTGCAGGATAAACTTTTACTCTGGTTGCTCAGTCTGTTTCCTAGTGCCGGTTTGAAGTTCCTGCAGTTTTCACTGTAAAACCGAGTTGGTGCTAGTACCTCCCCATATATATGTATGGAGTGGAGTTTGCAACTGAAAAGAAACTTTGTGTTCCCAACAAGCTAGGTGAAGGACGACTTTCACACACACACATCTTTCAGAACTGAGCATGTGGAGAGACGTTCGTTCATCTAGCACTAAGGGAACGTGTTGCAGGAGAAACATTTACTCTGGTTTCTCAGTCTGTTTCCTAGTGCCGGTTTGAAGTTCCTGCAGTTTTCACTGTAAAACCTGTTTGGAGCTAGTACCTCCCCATATATATGTATGGAGTGGAGTTTGCAACTGAAAAGAATCTTTGTGTTCCCAACAAGCTAGGTGAAGGACGGCTTTCACACACACTTATCTCTCAGACCTTAGCATGTGGAGAGACTTTCGTTCATCTAGCACAAAGGGAACGGGTTGCAGGAGAAACTTTTACTCTGGTTTCTCAGTCTGTTTCCTAGTGCCGGTTTGAAGTTCCTGCAGTTTTCCTTGTAAAACCGAGTTGGAGCTAGTACCTCCCCATATATATGTATGGAGTGGAGTTTGCAACTGAAAAGAAACTTTGTGTTCCCAACAAGCTGGGTGAAGTACGGCTTTCACACACACACATCTTTCAGAACTGAGCATGTGGAGAGACGTTCGTTCATCTAGCACAAAAGGAACGGGTTGCAGGAGAAACTTTTACTCTGGTTTCTCAGTCTGTTTCCTAGTGCCGGTTTGAAGTTCCTGCAGTTTTCACTGTAAAACCGAGTTGCAGCTAGTACCTCCCCATATATATGTATGGAGTGGAGTTTGCAACTGAAAAGAAACTTTGTGTAAAAACAAGATAGGTGAAGGACGGCTTTCACACACACATATCTCTCAGAACTGAGCATGTGGAGAGACGTTCGTTCATCAAGCAGAAAGGGAACGGGTTGCAGGATAAACTTTTACTCTGGTTGCTCAGTCTGTTTCCTAGTGCCGGTTTGAAGTTCCTGCAGTTTTCACTGTAAAACCGAGTTGCAGCTAGTACCTCCCCATATATATGTATGGAGTGGAGTTTGCAACTGAAAAGAAACTTTGTGTAAAAACAAGATAGGTGAAGGACGGCTTTCACACACACTTATCTCTCAGAACTGAGCATGTGGAGAGACGTTCGTTCATCAAGCAGAAAGGGAACGGGTTGCAGGATAAACTTTTACTCTGGTTTCTCAGTCTGTTTCCTAGTGCCGTTTTGAAGTTCCTGCAATTTTCACTGTAAAACCGAGTTGGAGCTAGTACCTCCCCATATATATGTATGGAGTGGAGTTTGCAACTGAAAAGAAACTTTGTGTTCCCAACAAGCTAGGTGAAGGACGGCTTTCACACACACTTATCTCTCAGCACTGAGCATGTGGAGAGACGTTCGTTCATCTAGCACAAAGGGAACGGGTTGCAGGAGAAACTTTTACTCTGGTTTCTCAGTCTGTTTCCTAGTGCCGGTTAGAAGTTCCTGCAGTTTTCACTGTAAAACCGAGTTGGAGCTAGTACCTCCCCATATATATGTATGGATTGGTGTTTGCAACTGAAAAGAAACTTTGTGTTCCCAACAAGCTAGGTGAAGGACGGCTTTCACACACACTTATCTCTCAGAACTGAGCATGTGGAGAGACTTTCGTTCATCTAGCACAAAGGGAACGGGTTGCAGGAGAAAATTTTACTCTGGTTTCTCAGTCTGTTTCCTAGTGTCGGTTTGAAGTTCCTGCAGTTTTCACTGTAAAACCGAGTTGGAGCTAGTACCTCCCCATATATATGTATGGAGTTGAGTTTGCAAATGAAAAGAAACTTTGTGTTCCCAACAATCTAGGTGAAGGACGGCTTTCACACACACTTATCTCTCAGAACTGAGCATGTGGAGAGACTTTTTGTCATATAGCAATAAGGGAACGGGTTGCAGGAGAAACTTTTACTCTGGTTTCTCAGTCTGTTTCCTAGTGCCGGTTTGAAGTTCCTGCAGTTTTCACTGTAAAACCGAGATGCAGCTAGTACCTCCCCATATATATGTATGGAGTGGAGTTTGCAACTGAAAAGAAACTTTGTGTTCCCAACAAGCTAGGTGAAGGACGGCTTTCACACACACTTATCTCTCAGAACTGAGCATGTGGAGAGACGTTTGTTCATCTAGCACAAAGGGAACGGGTTGCAGGATAAACATTTACTCTGGTTTCTCAGTCTGTTTCCTAGTGCCGGTTTGAAGTTCCTGCAGTTTTCACTGTAAAACCGAGTTGGAGCTAGTACCTCCCCATATATATGTATGGAGTGGAGTTTGCAACTGAAAAGAAACTTTGTGTTCCCAACAAGCTAGGTGAAGGACGGCATTCACACACACTTATCTCTCAGAACTGAGCATGTGGAGAGACGTTCGTTCATCTAGCAGAAAGGGAACGGGTTACAGGAGAAAATTTTACTCTGGTTTCTCAGTCTGTTTCCTAGTGCCGGTTTGAAGTTCCTGCAGTTTTCACTGTAAAACCGAGTTGGAGCTAGTACCTCCCCATATATATGTATGGAGTGGAGTTTGCAACTGAAAAGAAACTTTGTGTTCCCAACAACCTAGGTGAAGAACGGCATTCACACACACTTATCTCTCAGAACTGAGCATGTGGAGAGACGTTCGTTCATCTAGCAGAAAGGGAACGGTTTGCAGGAGAAACTTTTACTCTGGTTTCTCAGTCTGTATCCTAGTGCCGGTTTGAAGTTCCTGCAGTTTTCACTGTAAAATCGAGTTGCAGCTAGTACCTCCCCATATATATGTATGGAGTGGAGTTTGCAACTGAAAAGAAACTTTGTGTTCCCAACAAGCTAAGTGAAGGACGGCTTTCACACACACTTATCTCTCAGAACTGAGCATGTGGAGAGACGTTCGTTCATCTAGCAGAAAGGGAACGGTTTGCAGGAGAAACTTTTACTCTGGTTTCTCAGTCTGTTTCCTAGTGCCGGTTTGAAGTTCCTGCAGTTTTCACTGTAAAACCGAGTTGCAGCTAGTACCTCCCTTATATATGTATGGAGTGGAGTTTGCAACTGAAAAGAAACTTTGTGTAAAAACAAGATAGGTGAAGGACGGCTTTCACACACACTTATCTCTCAGAACTGAGCATGTGGAGAGACGTTCGTTCATCAAGCAGAAAGGGAACGGGTTGCAGGATAAACTTTTACTCTGGTTTCTCAGTCTGTTTCCTAGTGCCGTTTTGAAGTTCCTGCAATTTTCACTGTAAAACCGAGTTGGAGCTAGTACCTCCCCATATATATGTATGGAGTGGAGTTTGCAACTGAAAAGAAACTTTGTGTTCCCAACAAGCTAGGTGAAGGACGGCTTTCACACACACTTATCTCTCAGCACTGAGCAGGTGGAGAGACGTTCGTTCATCTAGCACAAAGGGAACGGGTTGCAGGAGAAACTTTTACTCTGGTTTCTCAGTCTGTTTCCTAGTGCCGGTTTGAAGTTCCTGCAGTTTTCACTGTAAAACCGAGTTGGAGCTAGTACCTCCCCATATATATGTATGGATTGGTGTTTGCAACTGAAAAGAAACTTTGTGTTCCCAACAAGCTAGGTGAAGGACGGCTTTCACACACACTTATCTCTCAGAACTGAGCATGTGGAGAGACTTTCGTTCATCTAGCACAAAGGGAACGGGTTGCAGGAGAAAATTTTACTCTGGTTTCTCAGTCTGTTTCCTAGTGCCCGTTTGAAGTTCCTGCAGTTTTCACTGTAAAACCGAGTTGGAGCTAGTACCTCCCCATATATATGTATGGAGTTGAGTTTGCAAATGAAAAGAAACTTTGTGTTCCCAACAATCTAGGTGAAGGACGGCTTTCACACACACTTATCTCTCAGAACTGAGCATGTGGAGAGACTTTTTGTCATATAGCAATAAGGGAACGGGTTGCAGGAGAAACTTTTACTCTGGTTTCTCAGTCTGTTTCCTAGTGCCGGTTTGAAGTTCCTGCAGTTTTCACTGTAAAACCGAGATGCAGCTAGTACCTCCCCATATATATGTATGGAGTGGAGTTTGCAACTGAAAAGAAACTTTGTGTTCCCAACAAGCTAGGTGAAGGACGGCTTTCACACACACTTATCTCTCAGAACTGAGCATGTGGAGAGACGTTTGTTCATCTAGCACAAAGGGAACGGGTTGCAGGATAAACATTTACTCTGGTTTCTCAGTCTGTTTCCTAGTGCCGGTTTGAAGTTCCTGCAGTTTTCACTGTAAAACCGAGTTGGAGCTAGTACCTCCCCATATATATGTATGGAGTGGAGTTTGCAACTGAAAAGAAACTTTGTGTTCCCAACAAGCTAGGTGAAGGACGGCATTCACACACACATATCTCTCAGAACTGAGCATGTGGAGAGACGTTCGTTCATCTAGCAGAAAGGGAACGGGTTACAGGAGAAAATTTTACTCTTGTTTCTCAGTCTGTTTCCTAGTGCCGGATTGAAGTTCCTGCAGTTTTCACTGTAAAACCGATTTGGAGCTAGTACATCCCCATATATATGTATGGAGTGGAGTTTGCAACTGAAAAGAAACTTTGTGTTCCCAACAAGCTAGTTGAAGGACGGCTTTCACACACACTTTTCTCTCAGAACTGAGCATGTGGAGAGACGTTCGTTCATCTAGCACTAAGGGAACGTGTTGCAGGAGAAACTTTTACTCTGGTTTCTCAGTCTGTTTCCTAGTGCCGGTTTGAAGTTCCTGCAGTTTTCACTGTAAAACCGAGTTGCAGCTAGTACCTCCCCATATATATGTATGGAGTGGAGTTTGCAACTGAAAAGAAACTTTGTGTTCCCAACAAGCTATGTGAAGGACGGCTTTCACACACACTTATCTCTCAGAACTGAGCATGTGGAGAGACGTTCGTTCATCTAGCACAAAGGGAACGGGTTGCAGGAGAAACTTTTACTCTGGTTTCTCAGTCTGTTTCCTAGTGCCGGTTTGAAGTTCCTGCAGTTTTCACTGTAAAACCGAGTTGGAGCTAGTACCTCCCCATATATTTGTATGGAGTGGAGTTTGCAACTGAAAAGAAACTTTGTGTTCCCAACAAGGTAGGTGAAGTACGGCTTTCACACACACACATCTTTCAGAACTGAGCATGTGGAGAGACGTTCGTTCATCTAGCACAAAGGGAACGGGTTGCAGGAGAAACTTTTACTCTGGTTTCTCAGTCTGTTTCCTAGTGCCGGTTAGAAGTTCCTGCAATTTTCACTGTAAAACCGAGTTGCAGTTTGTACCTCCCCATATATATGTATGGAGTGGAGTTTGCAACTGAAAAGAAACTTTGTGTTCCCAACAAGCTAGGTGAAGGACGGCTTTCACACACACTTATCTCTCAGAACTGAGCATGTGGAGAGACGTTCGTTCATCTAGCACAAAGGGAACGGTTTGCAGGAGAAAATTTTACTCTGGTTTCTCAGTCTGTTTCCTAGTGCCGGTTTGAAGTTCCTGCAGTTTTCACTGTAAAACCGAGTTGGAGCTAGTACCTCCCCATATATATGTATGGAGTGGAGTTTGCAACTGAAAAGAAACTTTGTGTTCCCAACAAACTAGGTGAAGGACGGCATTCACACACACTTATCTCTCAGAACTGAGCATGTGGAGAGACGTTCGTTCATCTAGCAGAAAGGGAACGGTTTGCAGGAGAAACTTTTACTCTGGTTTCTCAGTCTGTATCCTAGTGCCGGTTTGAAGTTCCTGCAGTTTTCACTGTAAAATCGAGTTGCAGCTAGTACCTCCCCATATATATGTATGGAGTGGAGTTTGCAACTGAAAAGAAACTTTGTGTTCCCAACAAGCTAAGTGAAGGACGGCTTTCACACACACTTATCTCTCAGAACTGAGCATGTGGAGAGACGTTCGTTCATCTAGCAGAAAGGGAACGGTTTGCAGGAGAAACTTTTACTCTGGTTTCTCAGTCTGTTTCCTAGTGCCGGTTTGAAGTTCCTGCAGTTTTCACTGTAAAACCGAGTTGCAGCTAGTACCTCCCTTATATATGTATGGAGTGGAGTTTGCAACTGAAAAGAAACTTTGTGTTCCCAACAATCTAGATGAAGGACGGCGTTCACACACACTTATCTCTCAGAACTGAGCATGTGGAGAGACTTTCGTTCATTTAGCACAAAGGGAACGGGTTGCAGGAGAAACTTTTACTCTGTTTTCTCAGTCTGTTTCCTAGTGCCGGTTTGAAGTTCCTGCAGTTTTCACTGTAAAACCGAGTTGCAGCTAGTACCTCCCCATATATATGTATGGAGTGGAGTTTGCAACTGAAAAGAAACTTTGTGTTCCAACAAGCTAGGTGAAGAACGGCTTTCACACACACTTATCTCTCAGAACTGAGCATGTGGAGAGACGTTCGTTCATCTGGCACAAAGGGAACGGGTTGCAGGAGAAACTTTTACTCTGGTTTCTCAGTCTGTTTCCTAGTGCCGGTTTGAAGTTCCTGCAGTTTTCACTGTAAAACCGAGTTGGAGCTAGTACCTCCCCATATATATGTATGGAGTGGAGTTTGCAACTGAAAAGAAATTTTGTGTTCCCAACAAGCTAGGTGAAGGACGGCTTTAAAACACACTTATCTCTCAGAACTGAGCATGTGGAGAGACGTTCGTTCATCTAGCAGAAAGGGAACGGGTTGCTGGAGAAAATTTTACTCTTGTTTCTCAGTCTGTTTCCTAGTGCCGGTTTGAAGTTCCTGCAGTTTTCACTGTAAAACCGATTTGGAGCTACTACCTCCCCATATATATGTATGGAGTGGAGTTTGCAACTGAAAAGAAACTTTGTGTTCCCAACAAGCTAGGTGAAGGACGGCTTTCACACACACTTATCTCTCAGAACTGAGCATGTGGAGAGACGTTCGTTCATCTAGCACAAAGGGAACGGGTTGCAGGAGAAACTTTTACTCTGTTTTGTCAGTCTGTTTCCTAGTGCCGGTTTGAAGTTCCTGCAGTTTTCACTGTAAAACCGATTTGGAGCTAGTACCTCCCCATATATATGTATGGAGTGGAGTTTGCAACTGAAAAGAAAATTTGTGTTCCCATCAAGCTAGGTGAAGGACGGCTTTCACCCACACACATCTTTCAGAACTGAGCATGTGGAGAGACGTTCGTTCATCTAGCACAAAGGGAACGGGTTGCAGGAGAAACTTTTACTCTGGATTCTCAGTCTGTTTCCTAGTGCCGGTTAGAAGTTCCTGCAATTTTCACTGTAAAACCGAGTTGCAGTTTGTACCTCCCCATATATATGTATGGAGTGGAGTTTGCAACTGAAAAGAAACTTTGTGTTCCCAACAAGCTAGGTGAAGGACGGCTTTCACACACACTTATCTCTCAGAACTGAGCATGTGGAGAGACGTTCGTTCATCTAGCACAAAGGGAACGGGTTGCAGGAGAAAATTTACTCTGGTTTCTCAGTCTGTTTCCTAGTGCCGGTTTGAAGTTCCTGCAGTTTTCACTGTAAAACCGAGTTGCAGCTAGTACCTCCCTTATATATGTATGGAGTGGAGTTTACAACTGGAAAGAAACTTTGTGTTCCCAACAAGCTAGGTGAAGGACGGCTTTCACACACACTTATCTCTCAGAACTGAGCATGTGGAGAGACGTTCGTTCAACTAGCACAAATGGAACGGGTTGCAGGAGAAACTTTTACTCTGGTTTCTCAGTCTGTTTCCTAGTGCCGGTTTGAAGTTCCTGCAGTTTTCACTGTAAAACCGATTTGGAGCTAGTACCTCCCCATGTATATGTATGGAGTGGAGTTTGCAACTGAAAAGAAACTTTGTGTTCCCAACAATCTAGATGAAGGACGGCGTTCACACACACTTATCTCTCAGAACTGAGCATGTGGAGAGACTTTCGTTCATCTAGCACAAAAGGAACGGGTTGTAGGAGAAACTTTTACTCTGGTTTCTCTGTCTGTTTCCTAGTGCCGGTTTGAAGTTCCTGCAGTTATCACTGTAAAAACGAGTTGCAGATAGTACCTCCCCATATATATGTATGGAGTGGAGTTTGCAACTGAAAAGAAACTTTGTGTTCCAACAAGCTAGGTGAAGAACGGCTTTCACACACACTTATCTCTCAGAACTGAGCATGTGGAGAGACGTTCGTTCATCTAGCACAAAGGGAACGGGTTGCAGGAGAAACTTTTACTCTGGTTTCTCAGTCTGTTTCCTAGTGCCGGTTTGAAGTTCCTGCAGTTTTCACTGTAAAACCGAGTTGGAGCTAGTACCTCCCCATATATATGTATGGAGTGGAGTTTGCAACTGAAAAGAAACTTTGTGTTCACAACAAGCTAGGTGAAGGACGGCTTTAAATCACACTTATCTCTCAGAACTGAGCATGTGGAGAGACGTTCTTTCATCTAGCACAAAGGGAACGGGTTGCAGGAGAAACTTTTACTCTTGTTTCTCAGTCTGTTTCCTAGTGCCGGTTTGAAGTTCCTGCAGTTTTCACTGTAAAACCGATTTGGAGCTAGTACCTCCCCATATATATGTATGGAGTGGAGTTTGCAACTGAAAAGAAACTTTGTGTTCCCAACAAGCTAGGTGAAGGACGGCTTTCACACACACACATCTTTCAGAACTGAGCATGTGGAGAGACGTTCGTTCATCTAGCACAAAGGGAACGGGTTGCAGGAGAAAATTTTGCTCTGGTTTCTCAGTCTGTTTCCTAGTGCCGGTTTGAAGTTCCTGCAATTTTCACTGTAAAACCGAGTTTGAGCTAGTACCTCCCCATATATATGTATGGAGTGGAGTTTACAAATGAAAAGAAACTTTATGTTCCCAAAAAGCTAGGTGAAGGACGGCTTTCACACACACACTTATCTCTCAGAACTGAGCATGTGGAGAGACGTTCGTTCATCTAGCACAAAGGGAACAGGTTGCAGGAGAAACTTTTACTCTGGTTTCTCAGTCTGTTTCCTAGTGCCGGTTTGAAGTTCCTGCAGTTTTCACTGTAAAACCTGTTTGGGGCTAGTACCTCCCCATATATATGTATGGAGTGGAGTTTACAAATGAAAAGAAACTTTATGTTCCCAAAAAGCTAGGTGAAGGACGGCTTTCACACACACACTTATCTCTCAGAACTGAGCATGTGGAGAGACGTTCGTTCATCTAGCACAAAGGGAACAGGTTGCAGGAGAAACTTTTACACTGGTTTCTCAGTCTGTTTCCTAGTGCCGGTTTGAAGTTCCTGCAGTTTTCACTGTAAAACCTTTTTGGGGCTAGTACCTCCCAATATAAATGCATGGAATGAAGTTTGCAACTGAAAAGAAACTTTGTGTTCCCAACAACCTAGGTGAAGGACGGCTTTAACACACACTTATCTCTCAGAACTGAGCATGTGGAGAGACGTTCGTTCATCTAGCACAATGGGAACGGGTTGCAGGAGAAACTTTTACTCTTGTTTCTCAGTCTGTTTCCTAGTGCCGGTTTGAAGTTCCTGCCGTTTTCACTGTAAAACCGAGTTGGAGCTAGTACCTCCCCATATATAAGTATGGAGTGGAGTTTACAAATGAAAATAAACTTAATGTTCCCAAAAAGCTAGGTGAAGGACGGCTTTCACACACACTTATCTCTCAGAACTGAGCATGTGGAGAGACGTTCGTTCATCTAGCACAAAGGGAACAGGTTGCAGGAGAAACTTTTACTCTGGTTTCTCAGTCTGTTTCCTAGTGCCGGTTTGAAGTTCCTGCAGTTTTCACTGTAAAACCTGTTTGGGGCTAGTACCTCCCCATATAAATGTATGGAGTGGAGTTTGCAACTGAAAAGAAACTTTGTGTTCCCAACAAGCTAGGTGAAGGACGGCTTTCACACACACTTATCTCTCAGAACTGAGCATGTGGAGAGACGTTCGTTCATCAAGCAGAAAGGGAACGGGTTGCAGGAGAATCTTTTACTCTGGTTTCTCAGTCTGTTTCCTTGTGCCGGTTTGAAGTTCCTGCAGTTTTCACTGTAAAATTCGAGTTGGAGCTAGTACCTCCCCATATATATGTATGGAGTGGAGTTTGCAACTGAAAAGAAACTTTGTGTTCCCAACAAGCTAGGTGAAGGACGGCTTTCACACACACTTATCTCTCAGAACTGAGCATGTGGAGAGACGTTCGTTCATCTAGCAGAAAGGGAACGGGTTGCTGGAGAAAATTTTACTCTTGTTTCTCAGTCTGTTTCCTAGTGCCGGTTTGAAGTTCCTGCAGTTTTCACTGTAAAACCGATTTGGAGCTAGTACCTCTCCATATATATGTATGGAGTGGAGTTTGCAACTGAAAAGAAAGTTTGTGTTCCCAACAAGCTAGGTGAAGGACGGCTTTCACACACATTTATCTCTCAGAATTGAGCATGTGGAGAGACGTTCGTTCATATAGCACAAAGGGAACGGGTTGCAGGAGAAACTTTTACTCTGGTTTCTCAGTCTGTTTCCTAGTGCCGGTTTGAAGCTCCAGCAGTTTTCACTGTAAAACCGAGTTGCAGCTAGTACCTCCCCATATATATGTATGGAGAGGAGTTTGCAAATGAAAAGAAACTTTGTGTTCCCAACAAGCTAGGTGAAGGACGGCTTTCACACACACTTATCTCTGAGAACTGAGCATGTGGAGAGACGTTCGTTCATCTAGCACAAAGGGAACGGGTTGCAGGAGAAAATTTTACTCTGGTTTCTCAGTCTGTTTCCTAGTGCCGGTTTGAAGTTCCTGCAGTTTTCACTGTAAAACCTGGTTGGAGCTAGTACCTCCCCATATATATGTATGGAGTGAAGTTTGCAACTGAAAAGGAACTTTGTGTTCCCAACAAGCTAGGTGAAGGGCGGCTTTCACAGACACACATCTTTCAGAACTGAGCATGTGGAGAGACGTTCGTTCATCTAGCAGAAATTGAACGGGTTGCAGGAGAAATTTTTACTCTTGTTTCTCAGTCTGTTTCCTAGTGCCGGTTTGAAGTTCCTGCAGTTTTCACTGTAAAACCGAGTTGGAGCTAGTACCTCCCCATATATATGTATGGAGAGGAGTTTGCAACTGAAAAGAAACTTTGTGTTCCCAACAAGCTAGGTGAAGGACGGCTTTCACACACACACATCTTTCAGAACTGAGCATGTGGAGAGACGTTCGTTCATCTAGCACAAAGGGAACGGGTTGCAGGAGAAACTTTTACTCTGGTTTCTCAGTCTGTTTCCTAGTGCCGGTTTGAAGTTCCTGCATTTTTCACTGTAAAACCGGGTTGGAGCTAGTATCTCCCCATATATATGTATGGAGTGGAGTTTGCAACTGAAAAGAAACTTTGTGTTCCCAACAAGCTAGGTGAAGGACGGCTTTCACACACACACATCTTTCAGAACTGAGCATGTGGAGAGGCGTTCGTTCATCTAGCACAAAGGGAACGGGTTGCAGGAGAAAATTTTACTCTGGTTTCTCAGTCTGTTTCCTAGTGCCGGTTTGAAGTTCCAGCAGTTTTCACTGTAAAACCGAGTTGCAGATAGTACCTCCCCATATATATGTATGGAGTGGAGTTTGCAACTGAAAAGAAACTTTGTGTTCCCAACAAGCTAGGTGAAGGACGGCTTTCACACACACTTATCTCTCAGAACTGAGCATGTGGAGAGACGTTCGTTCATCTAGCACAAAGGGAACGGGTTGCAGGAGAAACTTTTACTCTTGTTTCTCAGTCTGTTTCCTAGTGCCGGTTTGAAGTTCCTGCAGTTTTCACTGTAAAACCTGTTTGGGGCTAGTACCTCCCCACATATATGTATGGAGTGGAGTTTGCAACTGAAAAGAAACTTTGTGTTCCCAAAAAGCTAGGTGAAGGACGGCTTTCACACACACTTATCTCTCAGAACTGAGCATGTTGAGAGACGTTCGTTCATCAAGCAGAAAGGGAACGGGTTGCAGGAGAAACTTTTACTCTGGTTTCTCAGTCTGTTTCCTAGTGCCGGTTTGAAGTTCCTGCAATTGTCACTGTAAAACCGAGTTGCAGCTAGTACCTCCCCATATATATGTATGGAGTGGAGTTTGCAACTGAAAAGAAACTTTGTGTTCCCAACAAGCTAGGTGAAGGACGGCTTTCACACACACTTATCTCTCAGAACTGAGCATGTGGAGAGACGTTCGTTCATCAAGCAGAAAGGGAACGGGTTGCAGGAGAATCTTTTACTCTGGTTTCTCAGTCTGTTTCCTTGTGCCGGTTTGAAGTTCCTGCAGTTTTCACTGTAAAATTCGAGTTGGAGCTAGTACCTCCCCATATATATGTATGGAGTGGAGTTTGCAACTGAAAAGGAACTTTGTGTTCCCAACAAGCTAGGTGAAGGGCGGCTTTCACAGACACACATCTTTCAGAACTGAGCATGTGGAGAGACGTTCGTTCATCTAGCAGAAATTGAACGGGTTGCAGGAGAAATTTTTACTCTGGTTTCTCAGTCTGTTTCCTAGTGCCGGTTTGAAGTTCCTGCAGTTTTCACTGTAAAACCGAGTTGGAGCTAGTACCTCCCCATATATATGTATGGAGAGGAGTTTGCAACTGAAAAGAAACTTTGTGTTCCCAACAAGCTAGGTGAAGGACGGCTTTCACACACACACATCTTTCAGAACTGAGCATGTGGAGAGACGTTCGTTCATCTAGCACAAAGGGAACGGGTTGCAGGAGAAACTTTTACTCTGGTTTCTCAGTCTGTTTCCTAGTGCCGGTTTGAAGTTCCTGCATTTTTCACTGTAAAACCGGGTTGGAGCTAGTATCTCCCCATATATATGTATGGAGTGGAGTTTGCAACTGAAAAGAAACTTTGTGTTCCCAACAAGCTAGGTGAAGGACGGCTTTCACACACACACATCTTTCAGAACTGAGCATGTGGAGAGGCGTTCGTTCATCTAGCACAAAGGGAACGGGTTGCAGGAGAAAATTTTACTCTGGTTTCTCAGTCTGTTTCCTAGTGCCGGTTTGAAGTTCCAGCAGTTTTCACTGTAAAACCGAGTTGCAGATAGTACCTCCCCATATATATGTATGGAGTGGAGTTTGCAACTGAAAAGAAACTTTGTGTTCCCAACAAGCTAGGTGAAGGACGGCTTTCACACACACTTATCTCTCAGAACTGAGCATGTGGAGAGACGTTCGTTCATCTAGCACAAAGGGAACGGGTTGCAGGAGAAACTTTTACTCTTGTTTCTCAGTCTGTTTCCTAGTGCCGGTTTGAAGTTCCTGCAGTTTTCACTGTAAAACCTGTTTGGGGCTAGTACCTCCCCACATATATGTATGGAGTGGAGTTTGCAACTGAAAAGAAACTTTGTGTTCCCAAAAAGCTAGGTGAAGGACGGCTTTCACACACACTTATCTCTCAGAACTGAGCATGTTGAGAGACGTTCGTTCATCAAGCAGAAAGGGAACGGGTTGCAGGAGAAACTTTTACTCTGGTTTCTCAGTCTGTTTCCTAGTGCCGGTTTGAAGTTCCTGCAATTGTCACTGTAAAACCGAGTTGCAGCTAGTACCTCCCCATATATATGTATGGAGTGGAGTTTGCAACTGAAAAGAAACTTTGTGTTCCCAACAAGCTAGGTGAAGGACGGCTTTCACACACACTTATCTCTCAGAACTGAGCATGTGGAGAGACGTTCGTTCATCAAGCAGAAAGGGAACGGGTTGCAGGAGAATCTTTTACTCTGGTTTCTCAGTCTGTTTCCTTGTGCCGGTTTGAAGTTCCTGCAGTTTTCACTGTAAAATTCGAGTTGGAGCTAGTACCTCCCCATATATATGTATGGAGTGGAGTTTGCAACTGAAAAGAAACTTTGTGTTCCCAACAAGCTAGGTGAAGGACGGCTTTCACACACACTTATCTCTCAGAACTGAGCATGTGGAGAGACGTTCGTTCATCTAGCAGAAAGGGAACGGGTTGCTGGAGAAAATTTTACTCTTGTTTCTCAGTCTGTTTCCTAGTGCCGGTTTGAAGTTCCTGCAGTTTTCACTGTAAAACCGATTTGGAGCTAGTACCTCTCCATATATATGTATGGAGTGGAGTTTGCAACTGAAAAGAAAGTTTGTGTTCCCAACAAGCTAGGTGAAGGACGGCTTTCACACACATTTATCTCTCAGAATTGAGCATGTGGAGAGACGTTCGTTCATATAGCACAAAGGGAACGGGTTGCAGGAGAAACTTTTACTCTGGTTTCTCAGTCTGTTTCCTAGTGCCGGTTTGAAGCTCCAGCAGTTTTCACTGTAAAACCGAGTTGCAGCTAGTACCTCCCCATATATATGTATGGAGAGGAGTTTGCAAATGAAAAGAAACTTTGTGTTCCCAACAAGCTAGGTGAAGGACGGCTTTCACACACACTTATCTCTGAGAACTGAGCATGTGGAGAGACGTTCGTTCATCTAGCACAAAGGGAACGGGTTGCAGGAGAAAATTTTACTCTGGTTTCTCAGTCTGTTTCCTAGTGCCGGTTTGAAGTTCCTGCAGTTTTCACTGTAAAACCTGGTTGGAGCTAGTACCTCCCCATATATATGTATGGAGTGAAGTTTGCAACTGAAAAGGAACTTTGTGTTCCCAACAAGCTAGGTGAAGGGCGGCTTTCACAGACACACATCTTTCAGAACTGAGCATGTGGAGAGACGTTCGTTCATCTAGCAGAAATTGAACGGGTTGCAGGAGAAATTTTTACTCTTGTTTCTCAGTCTGTTTCCTAGTGCCGGTTTGAAGTTCCTGCAGTTTTCACTGTAAAACCGAGTTGGAGCTAGTACCTCCCCATATATATGTATGGAGAGGAGTTTGCAACTGAAAAGAAACTTTGTGTTCCCAACAAGCTAGGTGAAGGACGGCTTTCACACACACACATCTTTCAGAACTGAGCATGTGGAGAGACGTTCGTTCATCTAGCACAAAGGGAACGGGTTGCAGGAGAAACTTTTACTCTGGTTTCTCAGTCTGTTTCCTAGTGCCGGTTTGAAGTTCCTGCATTTTTCACTGTAAAACCGGGTTGGAGCTAGTATCTCCCCATATATATGTATGGAGTGGAGTTTGCAACTGAAAAGAAACTTTGTGTTCCCAACAAGCTAGGTGAAGGACGGCTTTCACACACACACATCTTTCAGAACTGAGCATGTGGAGAGGCGTTCGTTCATCTAGCACAAAGGGAACGGGTTGCAGGAGAAAATTTTACTCTGGTTTCTCAGTCTGTTTCCTAGTGCCGGTTTGAAGTTCCAGCAGTTTTCACTGTAAAACCGAGTTGCAGATAGTACCTCCCCATATATATGTATGGAGTGGAGTTTGCAACTGAAAAGAAACTTTGTGTTCCCAACAAGCTAGGTGAAGGACGGCTTTCACACACACTTATCTCTCAGAACTGAGCATGTGGAGAGACGTTCGTTCATCTAGCACAAAGGGAACGGGTTGCAGGAGAAACTTTTACTCTTGTTTCTCAGTCTGTTTCCTAGTGCCGGTTTGAAGTTCCTGCAGTTTTCACTGTAAAACCTGTTTGGGGCTAGTACCTCCCCACATATATGTATGGAGTGGAGTTTGCAACTGAAAAGAAACTTTGTGTTCCCAAAAAGCTAGGTGAAGGACGGCTTTCACACACACTTATCTCTCAGAACTGAGCATGTTGAGAGACGTTCGTTCATCAAGCAGAAAGGGAACGGGTTGCAGGAGAAACTTTTACTCTGGTTTCTCAGTCTGTTTCCTAGTGCCGGTTTGAAGTTCCTGCAATTGTCACTGTAAAACCGAGTTGCAGCTAGTACCTCCCCATATATATGTATGGAGTGGAGTTTGCAACTGAAAAGAAACTTTGTGTTTCCAACAAGCTAGGTGAAGGACGGCTTTCACACACACTTATCTCTCAGAACTGAGCATGTGGAGAGACGTTCGTTCATCTAGCACAAAGGGAACGGGTTGCAGGAGAAAATTTTACTCTGGTTTCTCAGTCTGTTTCCTAGTGCCGGTTTGAAGTTCCTGCAGTTTTCACTGTAAAACCGAGTTGCAGCTAGTACCTCCCCGTATATATGTATGGAGTGGTGTTTGCAACTGAAAAGAAACTTTGTGTTCCCAACAAGCTAGGTGAAGGACGGCTTTCACACACACTTATCTCTCAGAACTGAGCATGTGGAGAGACGTTCGTTCATCAAGCAGAAAGGGAACGGGTTGCAGGAGAAACTTTTACTCTGGTTTCTCAGTCTGTTTCCTAGTGCCGGTTTGAAGTTCCTGCAGTTTTCACTGTAAAACCGAGTTGGAGCTAGTACCTACCCATATATATGTATGGAGTGGAGTTTGCAACTGAAAAGAAACTTTGTGTTCCCAACAAGCTAGGTGAAGGACGGCTTTCACACACACACATCTTTCAGAACTGAGCATGTGGAGAGACGTTCGTTCATCTAGCACAAAGGGAACGGGTTGCAGGGGAAAATTTTACTCTGGTTTCTCAGTCTGTTTACTAGTGCCGGTTTGAAGTTCCAGCAGTTTTCACTGTAAAACCGATTTGCAGCTAGTACCTCCCCATATATATTTATGGAGTGGAGTTTGCAACTGAAAAGAAACTTTGTGTTCCCAACAAGCTAGGTGAAGGACGGCTTTCACACACACTTATCTCTCAGAACTGAGCATGTGGAGAGACGTTCGTTCATCTAGCACAAAGGGAACGGGTTGCAGGAGAAACTTTTACTCTTGTTTCTCAGTCTGTTTCCTAGTGCCGGTTTGAAGTTCCTGCAATTTTCACTGTAAAACCGAGTTGGAGCTAGTACCTCCCCATATATATGTATGGAGTGGAGTTTACAAATGAAAAGAAATTTTATGTTACCAAAAAGCTAGGTGAAGGACGGCTTTCACACACACACTTATCTCTCAGAACTGAGTATGTGGAGAGACGTTCGTTCATATAGCACAAATGGAACGGTTTGCAGGAGAATCTTTTACTCTGGTTTCTCAGTCTATTTCCTAGTGCCGGTTTGAAGTTCCTGCAGTTTTCACTGTAAAATTCGAGTTGGAGCTAGTACCTCCCCATATATATGTATGGAGTGGAGTTTGCAACTGAAAAGAAACTTTGTGTTCCCAACAAGCTAGGTGAAGGACGGCTTTCACACACACTTAACTCTCAGAACTGAGCATGTGGAGAGATGTTCGTTCATCTAGCAGAAAGGGAACGGGTTGCTGGAGAAAATTTTACTCTTGTTTCTCAGTCTGTTTCCTAGTGCCGGTTTGAAGTTCCTGCAGTTTTCACTGTAAAACCGATTTGGAGCTAGTACCTCCCCATATATATGTATGGAGTGGAGTTTGCAACTGAAAAGAAACTTTGTGTTCCCAACAAGCTATGTGAAGGACGGCTTTCACACACTTATCTCTCAGAACTGAGCATGTGGAGAGACGTTCGTTCATCTAGCACAAAGGGAACGGGTTGCAGGAGAAACTTTTACTCTGGTTTCTCAGTCTGTTTCCTAGTGCCGGTTTGAAGTTCCAGCAGTTTTCACAGTAAAACCGATTTGGAGCTAGTACCTCCCCATATATATGTATGGAGTGGAGTTTGCAACTGAAAAGAAACTTTGTGTTCCCAACAAGCTAGGTGAAGGACGGCTTTCACACACACACATCTTTCAGAAATGAGCATGTGGAGAGACGTTCGTTCATCTAGCACAAAGGGAACGGGTTGCAGGAGAAACTTTTACTCTGGTTTCTCAGTCTGTTTCCTAGTGTCGGTTTGAAGTTCCTGCAGTTTTCACTGTAAAACCGAGTTGGAGCTAGTACCTCCCCATATATATGTATGGAGTGGAGTTTGCAACTGAAAAGAAACTTTGTGTTCCCAACAAGCTAGGTGAAGGATGGCTTTCACACACACACATCTTTCAGAACTGAGCATGTGGAGAGACGTTCGTTCATCTGGCACAAAGGGAACGGGTTGCAGGAGAAAATTTTACTCTGGTTTCTCAGTCTGTTTCCTAGTGCCGGTTTGAAGTTCCAGCAGTTTTCACTGTAAAACCGAGTTGCAGCTAGTACCTCCCCATATATATGTATGGAGTGGAGTTTGCAACTGAAAAGAAACTTTGTGTTCCCAACAAGATAGGTGAAGGACGGCTTTCACACACACTTATCTCTCAGAACTGAGCATGTGTAGAGACGTTCGTTCATCTAGCACAAAGGGAACGGGTTGCAGGAGAAACTTTTACTCTTGTTTCTCAGTCTGTTTCCTAGTGCCGGTTTGAAGTTCCTGCAGTTTTCACTGTAAAACCTGTTTGGGGCTAGTACCTCCCCATATATATGTATGGAGTGGAATTTGCAACTGAAAAGAAACTTTGTGTTCCCAACAAGCTAGTTGAAGGACGGCTTTCACACACACTTATCTCTCAGAACTGAGCATGTGGAGAGACGTTCGTTCATCAAGCAGAAAGGGAACGGGTTGCAGGAGAAACTTTTACTCTGGTTTCTCAGTCTGTTTCCTAGTGCCGGTTTGAAGTTCCTGCAATTGTCACTGTACAACCGAGTTGCAGCTAGTACCTCCCCATATATATGTATGGAGTGGAGTTTGCAACTGAAAAGAAACTTTGTGTTCCCAACAAGCTAGATGAAGTACGGCTTTCACACACACTTATCTCTCAGAACTGAGCATGTGGAGAGACGTTCGTTCATCTAGCACAAAGGGAACGGGTTGCAGGAGAAACTTTCACTCTGGTTTCTCATTCTGTTTCCTAGTGCCGGTTTGAAGTTCCTGCAGTTTTCACTGTAAAACCGAGTTGCAACTAGTACCTCCCCATATAAATGTATGGAGTGGTGTTTGCAACTGAAAAGAAACTTTGTGTTCCCAACAAGCTAGGTGAAGGACGGCTTTCACACACACTTATCTCTCAGAACTGAGCATGTGGAGAGACGTTCGTTCATCTAGCACAAAGGGAACGGGTTGCAGGAGAAACTTTTACTCTGGTTTCTCAGTCTGTTTCCTAGTGCCGGTTTGAAGTTCCTGCAGTTTTCACTGTAAAACCGAGTTGGAGCTAGTACCTACCCATATATATGTATGGAGTGGAGTTTGCAACTGAAAAGAAACTTTGTGTTCCCAACAAGCTAGGTGAAGGACGGCTTTCACACACACACATCTTTCAGAACTGAGCATGTGGAGAGACGTTCGTTCATCTAGCACAAAGGGAACGGGTTGCAGGAGAAAATTTTACTCTGGTTTCTCAGTCTGTTTCCTAGTGCCGGTTTGAAGTTCCAGCAGTTTTCACTGTAAAACCGTGTTGCAGCTAGTACCTCCCCATATATATGTATGGAGTGGAGTTTGCAACTGAAAAGAAACTTTGTTTTCCCAACAAGCTAGGTGAAGGACGGCTTTCACACACACTTACCTCTCAGAACTGAGCATGTGGAGAGACGTTCGTTCATCTAGCACAAAGGGAACGGGTTGCAGGAGAAACTTTTACTCTTGTTACTCAGTCTGTTTCCTAGTGCCGGTTTGAAGTTCCTGCAGTTTTCACTGTAAACCCGAGTTGGAGCTAGTAACTCCCCATATATATGTATGGAGTGGAGTTTACAAATGAAAAGAAACTTTATGTTCACAAAAAGCCAGGTGAAAGACGGCTTTCACACACACACTTATCTCTCAGAACTGAGCATGTGGAGAGTCGTTCGTTCATCTAGCACAAAGGGAAAAGGTTGCAGGAGAAACTTTAATCTGGTTTCTCAGTCTGTTTCCTAGTGCCGGTTTGAAGTTCCTGCAGTTTTCACTGTAAAACCTGTTTGGGGCTAGTACCTCCCCATATATATGTATGGAGTGGAGTTTGCAACTGAAAAGAAACTTTGTGTTCCCAACAAGCTAGGTGAAGGACGGCTTTCACACACACTTATCTCTCAGAACTGAGCATGTGGAGAGACGTTCGTTCATATAGCACAAAGGGAACGGGTAGCAGGAGAAACTTTTACTCTGGTTTCTCAGTCTGTTTCCTAGTGCCGGTTTGAAGTTCCTGCAGTTTTCACTGTAAAATTCGAGTTGGAGCTAGTACCTCCCCATATATATGTATGGAGTGGAGTTTGCAACTGAAAAGAAACTTTGTGTTCCCAACAAGCTAGGTGAAGGACGGCTTTCACACACACTTATCTCTCAGAACTGAGCATGTGGAGAGATGTTCGTTCATCTAGCAGAAAGGGAACGGGTTGCTGGAGAAAATATTACTCTTGTTTCTCAGTCTGTTTCCTAGTGCCGGTTTGAAGTTCCTGCAGTTTTCACTGTAAAACCGGGTTGGAGCTAGTATCTCCCCATATATATGTATGGAGTGGAGTTTGCAACTGAAAAGAAACTTTGTGTTCCCAACAAGATATGTGAAGGACGGCTTTCACACACACTTATCTCTCAGAACTGAGCATGTGGAGAGACGTTCGTTCATCTAGCACAAAGGAACGGGTTGCAGGAGAAACTTTCACTCTGGTTTCTCATTCTGTTTCCTAGTGCCGGTTTGAAGTTCCTGCAGTTTTCACTGTAAAACCGAGTTGCAACTAGTACCTCCCCATATAAATGTATGGAGTGGTGTTTGCAACTGAAAAGAAACTTTGTGTTCCCAACAAGCTAGGTGAAGGACGGCTTTCACACACACTTATCTCTCAGAACTGAGCATGTGGAGACACGTTCGTTCATCTAGCACAAAGGGAACGGGTTGCAGGAGAAACTTTTACTCTGGTTTCTCAGTCTGTTTCCTAGTGCCGGTTTGAAGTTCCTGCAGTTTTCACTGTAAAACCGAGTTGGAGCTAGTACCTCCCCATATATATGTATGGAGTGGAGTTTGCAACTGAAAAGAAACTTTGTGTTCCCAACAAGCTAGGTGAAGGACGGCTTTCACACACACACATCTTTCAGAACTGAGCATGTGGAGAGACGTTCGTTCATCTAGCACAAAGGGAACGGGTTGCAGGAGAAAATTTTACTCTGGTTTCTCGGTCTGTTTCCTAGTGCCGGTTTGAAGTTCCAGCAGTTTTCTCTGTAAAACCATGTTGCAGCTAGTACCTCCCCATATATATGTATGGAGTGGAGTTTGCAACTGAAAAGAAACTTTGTTTTCCCAACAAGCTAGGTGAAGGACGGCTTTCACACACACTTATCTCTCAGAACTGAGCATGTGGAGAGACGTTCGTTCATCTAGCACAAAGGGAACGGGTTGCAGGAGAAACTTTTACTCTTGTTACTCAGTCTGTTTCCTAGTGCCGGTTTGAAGTTCCTGCAGTTTTCACTGTAAAACCGAGTTGGATCTAGTAACTCCCCATATATATGTATGGAGTGGAGTTTACAAATGAAAAGAAACTTTATGTTCACAAAAAGCCAGGTGAAGGACGGCTTTCACACACACACTTATCTCTCAGAACTGAGCATGTGGAGAGTCGTTCGTTCATCTAGCACAAAGGGAAAAGGTTGCAGGAGAAACTTTAATCTGGTTTCTCAGTCTGTTTCCTAGTGCCGGTTTGAAGTTCCTGCAGTTTTCACTGTAAAACCTGTTTAGGGCTAGTACCTCCCCATATATATGTATGGAGTGGAGTTTGCAACTGAAAAGAAACTTTGTGTTCCCAACAAGCTAGGTGAAGGACGGCTTTCACACACACTTATCTCTCAGAACTGAGCATGTGGAGAGACGTTCGTTCATATAGCACAAAGGGAACGGGTAGCAGGAGAAACTTTTACTCTGGTTTCTCAGTCTGTTTCCTAGTGCCGGTTTGAAGTTCCTGCAGTTTTCACTGTAAAATTCGAGTTGGAGCTAGTACCTCCCCATATATATGTATGGAGTGGAGTTTGCAACTGAAAAGAAACTTTGTGTTCCCAACAAGCTAGGTGAAGGACGGCTTCACACACACTTATCTCTCAGAACTGAGCATGTGGAGAGATGTTCGTTCATCTAGCAGAAAGGGAACGGGTTGCTGGAGAAAATTTTACTCTTGTTTCTCAGTCTGTTTCCTAGTGCCGGTTTGAAGTTCCTGCAGTTTTCACTGTAAAACCGAGTTGGAGCTAGTACCTCCCCATATATATGTATGGAGTGGAGTTTGCAACTGAAAAGAAACTTTGTGTTCCCAACAAGATAGGTGAAGGACGGCTTTCACACACACTTATCTCTCAGAACTGAGCATGTGGAGAGACGTACGTTCATCTAGCACAAAGGGAACGGGTTGCAAGAGAAACTTTTACTCTGGTTTCTCAGTCTGTTTCCTAGTGCCGGTTTGAAGTTCCAGCAGTTTTCACTGTAAAACCGATTTGGAGCTAGTACCTCCCCATATATATGTATGGAGTGGAGTTTGCAACTGAAAAGAAACTTTGTGTTCCCAACAAGCTAGGTGAAGGACGGCTTTCACACACACATATCTTTCAGAACTGAGCATGTGGAGAGACGTTCGTTCATCTTTCACAAAGGGAACGGGTTGCAGGAGAAAATATTACTCTGGTTTCTCAGTTTCTTTCCTAGTGCCGGTTTGAAGTTCCTGCAGTTTTCACTGTAAAACCGAGTTGGAGCTTGTACCTCCCCATATATTTGTATGGAGTGGAGTATGCAACAGAAAAAAACTTTGTGTTCCCAACAAGCTAGGTGAAGGACGGCTTTCAAAAACACTTATCTCTCAAAACTAAGCATGTGGAGAGACGTTCGTTCATCTAGCACTAAGGGAACGGGTTGCAGGAGAAACTTTTACTCTGGTTTCTCAGTCTGTTTCCTAGTGCCGGTTTGAAGTTCCTGCAGTTTTCACTGTAAAACCGATTTGGAGCTAGTACCTCCCCATATATATGTATGGAGTGGAGTTTGCAACTGAAAAGAAACTTTGTGTTCCCAACAAGCTACGTGAAGAACAGCTTTCACACACACACATCTTTCAGAACTGAGCATGTGGAGAGACGTTCGTTCATCTAGCACAAAAGGAACGGGTTGCAGGAGAAAATTTTACTCTGGTTTCTCAGTCTGTTTCCTAGTGCCGGTTTGAAGTTCCAGCAGTTTTCACTGTAAAACCGAGTTGCAGCTAGTACCTCCCCATATATATGTATGGAGTGGAGTTAGCAACTGAAAAGAAACTTTGTGTTCCCAACAAGCTAGGTGAAGGACGGCATTCACACACACTTATCTCTCAGAACTGAGCATGTGGAGAGACGTTCGTTCATATAGCACAAAGGGAACGGGTAGCAGGAGAAACATTTACTCTGGTTTCTCAGTCTGTTTCCTAGTGCCGGTTTGAAGTTCCTGCAGTTTTCACTGTAAAATTCGAGTTGGAACTAGTACCTCCCCATATATATGTATGGAGTGGAGTTTGCAACTGAAAAGAAACTTTGTGTTCCCAACAAGCTAGGTGAAGGACGGCTTTCACACACACTTATCTCTCAGAACTGAGCATGTGGAGAGATGTTCGTTCATCTAGCAGAAAGGGAACAGGTTGCTGGAGAAAATTTTACTCTTGTTTCTCAGTCTGTTTCCTAGTGCCGGTTTGAAGTTCCTGCAGTTTTCACTGTAAAAACGAGTTGGAGCTAGTACCTCCCCATATATATGTATGGAGTGGAGTTTGCCACTGAAAAGAAACTTTGTGTTCCCAACAAGCTAGGTGAAGGACGGCTTTCACACACACTTATCTCTCAGAACTGAGCATGTGGAGAGACGTTCGTTCATCTAGCACAAATGGAACGGGTTGCAGGAGAAACTTTTACTCTGGTTTCTCAGTCTGTTTCCTAGTGCCGGTTTGAAGTTCCAGCAGTTTTCACTGTAAAACCGATTTGGAGCTAGTACCTCCCCATATATATGTATGGAGTGGAGTTTGCAACTGAAAAGAAACTTTGTGTTCCCAACAAGCTAGGTGAAGGACGGCTTTCACACACACATATCTTTCAGAACTGAGCATGTGGAGAGACGTTCGTTCATCTTTCACAAAGGGAACGGGTTGCAGGAGAAAATTTTACTCTGGTTTCTCAGTTTGTTTCCTAGTGCCGGTTTGAAGTTCCTGCAGTTTTCACTGTAAAACCGAGTTGGAGCTAGTACCTCCCCATATATTTGTATGGAGTGGAGTATGCAACTGAAAAAAACTTTGTGTTCCCAACAAGCTAGGTGAAGGACGGCTTTCAAAAACACTTATCTCTCAGAACTGAGCATGTGGAGAGACGTTCGTTCATCTAGCACTAAGGGAACGGGTTGCAGGAGAAACATTTACTCTGGTTTCTCAGTCTGTTTCCTAGTGCCGGTTTGAAGTTCCTGCAGTTTTCACTGTAAAACCGAGTTGGAGCTAGTACCTACCCATATATATGTATGGAGTGGAGTTTGCAACTGAAAAGAAACTTTGTGTTCCCAACAAGATAGGTGAAGGACGGCTTTCACACACACTTATCTCTCAGAACTGAGCATGTGGATAGACTTTCGTTCATCTAGCACAAAGGGAACGGGTTGCAGGAGAAACTTTTACTCTGGTTTCTCAGTCTGTTTCCTAGTGCCGGTTTGAAGTTCCAGCAGTTTTCACTGTAAAACAGATTTGGAGCTAGTACCTCCCCATATATATGTATGGAGTGGAGTTTGCAACTGAAAAGAAACTTTGTGTTCCCAACAAGCTAGGTGAAGGACGGCTTTCACACACACATATCTTTCAGAACTGAGCATGTGGAGAGACGTTCGTTCATCTTTCACAAAGGGAACGGGTTGCAGGAGAAAATTTTACTCTGGTTTCTCAGTTTGTTTCCTAGTGCCGGTTTGAAGTTCCTGCAGTTTTCACTGTAAAACCGAGTTGGAGCTAGTACCTCCCCATATATTTGTATGGAGTGGAGTATGCAACTGAAAAAAACTTTGTGTTCCCAACAAGCTAGGTGAAGGACGGCTTTCAAAAACACTTATCTCTCAAAACTGAGCATGTGGAGAGACGTTCGTTCATCTAGCACTAAGGGAACGGGTTGCAGGAGAAACATTTACTCTGGTTTCTCAGTCTGTTTCCTAGTGCCGGTTTGAAGTTCCTGCAGTTTTCACTGTAAAACCGATTTGGAGCTAGTACCTCCCCATATATATGTATGGAGTGGAGTTTGCAACTGAAAAGAAACTTTGTGTTCCCAACAAGCTATGTGAAGAACGGCTTTCACACACACACATCTTTCAGAACTGAGCATGTGGAGAGACGTTCGTTCATCTAGCACAAAAGGAGCGGGTTGCAGGAGAAAATTTTACTCTGGTTTTTCAGTCTGTTTCCTAGTGCCGGTTTGAAGTTCCAGCAGTTTTCACTGTAAAACCGAGTTGCAGCTAGTACCTCCCCATATATATGTATGGAGTGGAGTTAGCAACTGAAAAGAAACTTTGTGTTCCCAACAAGCTAGGTGAAGGACGGCATTCACACACACTTATCTCTCAGAACTGAGCATGTGGAGAGACGTTCGTTCATCTAGCAGAAAGGGAACGGGTTGCAGGAGAAAATTTTACTCTTGTTTCTCAGTCTGTTTCCTAGTGCCGGTTTGAAGTTCCTGCAGTTTTCACTGTAAAACCGATTTGGAGCTAGTACCTCCCCATATATATATATGGAGTGGAGTTTGCAACTGAAAAGAAACTTTGTGTTCCCAACAAGCTAGGTGAAGGACGGCTTTCACACACACATATCTTTCAGAACTGAGCATGTGGAGAGACGTTCGTTCATCTTTCACAAAGGGAACGGGTTGCAGGAGAAAATTTTACTCTGGTTTCTCAGTTTGTTTCCTAGTGCCGGTTTGAAGTTCCTGCAGTTTTCACTGTAAAACCGAGTTGGAGCTAGTACCTCCCCATATATTTGTATGGAGTGGAGTATGCAACTGAAAAAAACTTTGTGTTCCCAACAAGCTAGGTGAAGGACGGCTTTCAAAAACACTTATCTCTCAGAACTGAGCATGTGCAGAGACGTTCGTTCATCTAGCACTAAGGGAACGGGTTGCAGGAGAAACATTTACTCTGGTTTCTCAGTCTGTTTCCTAGTGCCGGTTTGAAGTTCCTGCAGTTTTCACTGTAAAACCGATTTGGAGCTAGTACCTCCCCATATATATGTATGGAGTGGAGTTTGCAACTGAAAAGAAACTTTGTGTTCCCAACAAGCTATGTGAAGAACGGCTTTCACACACACACATCTTTCAGAACTGAGCATGTGGAGAGACGTTCGTTCATCTAGCACAAAAGGAACGGGTTGCAGGAGAAAATTTTACTCTGGTTTCTCAGTCTGTTTCCTAGTGCCGGTTTGAAGTTCCAGCAGTTTTCACTGTAAAACCGAGTTGCAGCTAGTACCTCCCCATATATATGTATGGAGTGGAGTTTGCAACTGAAAAGAAACTTTGTGTTCCCAACAAGCTAGTTGAAGGACGGCATTCACACACACACATCTCTCAGAACTGAGCATGTGGAGAGACGTTCGTTCATCTAGCAGAAAGGGAACGGGTTGCAGGAGAAAATTTTACTCTTGTTTCTCAGTCTGTTTCCTAGTGCCGGTTTGAAGTTCCTGCAGTTTTCACTGTAAAACAGATTTGGAGCTAGTACCTCCCCATATATATGTATGGAGTGGAGTTTGCAACTGAAAAGAAACTTTGTGTTCCCAACAAGCTAGGTGAAGTACGGCTTTCACACACACTTATCTCTCAGAACTGAGCATGTGGAGAGACGTTCGTTCATCTAGCACAAAGGGAACGGGTTGCAGGAGAAACATTTACTCTGGTTTCTCAGTCTGTTTCCTAGTGCCGGTTTGAAGTTCTTGCAGTTTTCCTTGTAAAACCGAGTTGGAGCTAGTACCTCCCCATATATTTGTATGGAGTGGAGTTTGCAACTGAAAAAAACTTTGTGTTCCCAACAAGCTAGTTGAAGGACGGCTTTCAAAGAAACTTATCTCTCAGAACTGAGCATGTGGAGAGACGTTCGTTCATCTAGCACTAAGGAAACGGGTTGCAGGAGAAACATTTACTCTGGTTTCTCAGTCTGTTTCCTAGTGCCGGTTTGAAGTTCCTGCAGTTTTCACTGTAAAACCGAGTTGGAGCTAGTACCTCCCCATATATATGTATGGAGTTGAGTTTGCAAATTAAAAGAAACTTTGTATTCCCAACAATCTAGGTGAAGGACGGCTTTCACACACACTTATCTCTCAGAACTGAGCATGTGGAGAGACGTTCGTTCATCTTTCACAAAGGGAACGGGTTGCAGGAGAAAATTTTACTCTGGTTTCTCAGTTTGTTTCCTAGTGCCGGTTTGAAGTTCCTGCAGTTTTCACTGTAAAACCGAGTTGGAGCTAGTACCTCCCCATATATTTGTATGGAGTGGAGTATGCAACTGAAAAAAACTTTGTGTTCCCAACAAGCTAGGTGAAGGGCGGCTTTCAAAAACACTTATCTCTCAGAACTGAGCATGTGCAGAGACGTTCGTTCATCTAGCACTAAGGGAACGGGTTGCAGGAGAAACATTTACTCTGGTTTCTCAGTCTGTTTCCTAGTGCCGGTTTGAAGTTCCTGCAGTTTTCACTGTAAAACCGATTTGGAGCTAGTACCTCCCCATATATATGTATGGAGTGGAGTTTGCAACTGAAAAGAAACTTTGTGTTCCCAACAAGCTATGTGAAGAACGGCTTTCACACACACACATCTTTCAGAACTGAGCATGTGGAGAGACGTTCGTTCATCTAGCACAAAAGGAACGGGTTGCAGGAGAAAATTTTACTCTGGTTTCTCAGTCTGTTTCCTAGTGCCGGTTTGAAGTTCCAGCAGTTTTCACTGTAAAACCGAGTTGCAGCTAGTACCTCCCCATATATATGTATGGAGTGGAGTTTGCAACTGAAAAGAAACTTTGTGTTCCCAACAAGCTAGGTGAAGGGCGGCATTCACACACACTTATCTCTCAGAACTGAGCATGTGGAGAGACGTTCGTTCATCTAGCAGAAAGGGAATGGGTTGCAGGAGAAAATTTTACTCTTGTTTCTCAGTCTGTTTCCTAGTGCCGGTTTGAAGTTCCTGCAGTTTTCACTGTAAAACAGATTTGGAGCTAGTACCTCCCCATATATATGTATGGAGTGGAGTTTGCAACTGAAAAGAAACTTTGTGTTCCCAACAAGCTAGGTGAAGTACGGCTTTCACACACACTTATCTCTCAGAATTGAGCATGTGGAGAGACGTTCGTTCATCTAGCACAAAGGGAACGGGTTGCAGGAGAAACATTTACTCTGGTTTCTCAGTCTGTTTCCTAGTGCCGGTTTGAAGTTCCTGCAGTTTTCCTTGTAAAACCGAGTTGGAGCTAGTACCTCCCCATATATTTGTATGGAGTGGAGTTTGCAACTGAAAAAAACTTTGTGTTCCCAACAAGCTAGTTGAAGGACGGCTTTCAAAGAAACTTATCTCTCAGAACTGAGCATGTGGAGAGACTTTCGGTCATGTAGCACTTAGGGAACGGGTTGCAGGGGAAACGTTTACTCTGGTTCTCAGTCTGTTTCCTAGTGCCGGTTTGCAGTTCCTGCAGTTTTCACTGTAAAACCGAGTTGGAGCTAGTACCTCCCCATATATATGTATGGAGTGATGATTTCAACTGGAAAGAATCTTTGTGTTCCCAACAAGCTAGGTGAAGGACGGCTTTCACACACACTTATCTCTCAGAACTGAGCATGTGGAGAGACGTTCGTTCATCTAGCAGAAAGGGAACGGGTTTCAGGAGAAAGTTTTACTCTGGTTTCTCAGTCTGTTTCCTAGTGCCGGTTTGAAGTTCCTGCAGTTTTCACTGTAAAACCTGTTTGGGGCTAATACCTCCCCATATATATGTATGGAGTGGAGTTTGCAACTGAATAGAAACTTTGTGTTCCCAACAAGCTAGGTGAAGGACGGCTTTCACACACACTTATCTCTCAGAACTGAGCATGTGGAGAGACGTTCGTTCATAAAGCAGAAAGGGAACGGGTTGCAGGAGAAACTTTTACTCTGGTTTCTCAGTCTGTTTCCTAGTGCCGGTTTGAAGTTCCTGCAATTTTCACTGTAAAACCGAGTTGCAGCTAGTACCTCCCCATATATATGTATGGAGTGGAGTTTGCAACTGAAAAGAAACTTTGTGTTCCGAACAAGCTAGCTGAAGGACGGCTTTCACACACACTTATCTCTCAGAACTGAGCATGTGGAGAGATGTTCGTTCATCTAGCAGAAAGGGAACGGGTTGCTGGAGAAAATTTTACTCTTGTTTCTCAGTCTGTTTCCTAGTGCCGGTTTGAAGTTCCTGCAGTTTTCACTGTAAAAACGAGTTGGAGCTAGTACCTCCCCATATATATGTATGGAGTGGAGTTTGCCACTGAAAAGAAACTTTGTGTTCCCAACAAGCTAGTTGAAGGACGGCTTTCACACACACTTATCTCTCAGAACTGAGCATGTGGAGAGACGTTCGTTCATCTAGCACAAAGGGAACGGGTTGCAGGAGAAACTTTTACTCTGGTTTCTCAGTCTGTTTCCTAGTGCCGGTTTGAAGTTCCAGCAGTTTTCACTGTAAAACCGATTTGGAGCTAGTACCTCCCCATATATATGTATGGAGTGGAGTTTGCAACTGAAAAGAAACTTTGTGTTCCCAACAAGCTAGGTGAAGGACGGCTTTCACACACACATATCTTTCAGAACTGAGCATGTGGAGAGACGTTCGTTCATCTTTCACAAAGGGAACCGGTTGCAGGAGAAAATATTACTCTGGTTTCTCAGTTTGTTTCCTAGTGCCGGTTTGAAGTTCCTGCAGTTTTCACTGTAAAACCGAGTTGGAGCTAGTACCTCCCCATATATTTGTATGGAGTGGAGTATGCAACTGAAAAAAACTTTGTGTTCCCAACAAGCTAGGTGAAGGACGGCTTTCAAAAACACTTATCTCTCAGAACTGAGCATGTGTAGAGACGTTCGTTCATCTAGCACTAAGGGAACGGGTTGCAGGAGAAACATTTACTCTGGTTTCTCAGTCTGTTTCCTAGTGCCGGTTTGAAGTTCCTGCAGTTTTCACTGTAAAACCGATTTGGAGCTAGTACCTCCCCATATATATGTATGGAGTGGAGTTTGCAACTGAAAAGAAACTTTGTGTTCCCAACAAGCTATGTGAAGAACGGCTTTCACACACACACATCTTTCAGAACTGAGCATGTGGAGAGACGTTCGTTCATCTAGCACAAAAGGAACGGGTTGCAGGAGAAAATTTTACTCTGGTTTCTCAGTCTGTTTCCTAGTGCCGGTTTGAAGTTCCAGCAGTTTTCACTGTAAAACCGAGTTGCAGCTAGTACCTCCCCATATATATGTATGGAGTGGAGTTTGCAACTGAAAAGAAACTTTGTGTTCCCAACAAGCTAGGTGAAGGACGGCATTCACATACACTTATCTGTCAGAACTGAGCATGTGGAGAGACGTTCGTTCATCTAGCAGAAAGGGAACGGGTTGCAGGAGAAAATTTTACTCTTGTTTCTCAGTCTGTTTCCTAGTGCCGGTTTGAAGTTCCTGCAGTTTTCACTGTAAAACAGATTTGGAGCTAGTACCTCCCCATATATATGTATGGAGTGGAGTTTGCAACTGAAAAGAAACTTTGTGTTCCCAACAAGCTAGGTGAAGTACGGCTTTCACACACACTTATCTCTCAGAACTGAGCATGTGGAGAGACGTTCGTTCATCTAGCACAAAGGGAACGGGTTGCAGGAGAAACATTTACTCTGGTTTCTCAGTCTGTTTCCTAGTGCCGGTTTGAAGTTCCTGCAGTTTTCCTTGCAAAACCGAGTTGGAGCTAGTACCTCCCCATATATTTGTATGGAGTGGAGTTTGCAACTGAAAAAAACTTTGTGTTCCCAACAAGCTAGTTGAAGGACGGCTTTCAAAGAAACTTATCTCTCAGAACTGAGCATGTGGAGAGACGTTCGTTCATCTAGCACTAAGGAAACGGGTTGCAGGAGAAACATTTACTCTGGTTTCTCAGTCTGTTTCCTAGTGCCGGTTTGAAGTTCCTGCAGTTTTCACTGTAAAACCGAGTTGGAGCTAGTACCTCCCCATATATATGTATGGAGTTGAGTTTGCAAATGAAAAGAAACTTTGTATTCCCAACAATCTAGGTGAAGGACGGCTTTCACACACACTTATCTCTCAGAACTGAGCATGTGGAGAGACTTTCGGTCATGTAGCACTTAGGGAACGGGTTGCAGGAGAAACGTTTACTCTGGTTCTCAGTCTGTTTCCTAGTGCCGGTTTGCAGTTCCTGCAGTTTTCACTGTAAAACCGAGGTGGAGCTAGTACCTCCCCATATATATGTATGGAGTGATGATTTCAACTGGAAAGAATCTTTGTGTTCCCAACAAGCTAGGTGAAGGACGGCTTTCACACACACTTATCTCTCAGAACTGAGCATGTGGAGAGACGTTCGTTCATCTAGCACAAAGGGAACGGGTTGCAGGAGAAACTTTTACTCTGGTTTCTCAGTCTGTTTCCTAGTGCCGGTTTGAAGTTCCTGCAGTTTTCACTGTAAAACCTGTTTGGGGCTAGTACCTCCCCATATATATGTATGGAGTGGAGTTTGCAACTGAATAGAAACTTTGTGTTCCCAACAAGCTAGGTGAAGGACGGCTTTCACACACACTTATCTCTCAGAACTGAGCATGTGGAGAGACGTTCGTTCATAAAGCAGAAAGGGAACGGGTTGCAGGAGAAACTTTTACTCTGGTTTCTCAGTCTGTTTCCTAGTGCCGGTTTGAAGTTCCTGCAATTTTCACTGTAAAACCGAGTTGCAGCTAGTACCTCCCCATATATATGTATGGAGTGGAGTTTGCAACTGAAAAGAAACTTTGTGTTCCCAACAAGCTAGGTGAAGGACGGCTTTCACACACACTTATCTCTCAGAACTGAGCATGTGGAGAGACGTTCGTTCATCTAGCACAAAGGGAACGGGTTGCAGGAGAAACATTTACTCTCGTTTCTCAGTCTGTTTCCTAGTGCCGGTTTGAAGTTCCTGCAGTTTTCACTGTAAAACCGATTTGGAGCTAGTACCTCCCCATATATATGTATGGAGTGGAGTTTGCAACTGAAAAGAAACTTTGTGTTCCCAACAAGCTATGTGAAGAACGGCTTTCACACACACACATCTTTCAGAACTGAGCATGTGGAGAGACTTTCGTTCATCTAGCACAAAAGGAACGGGTTGCAGGAGAAAATTTTACTCTGGTTTCTCAGTCTGTTTCCTAGTGCAGGTTTGAAGTTCCAGCAGTTTTCACTGTAAAACCGAGTTGCAGCTAGTACCTACCCATATATATGTATGGAGTGGAGTTTGCAACTGAAAAGAAACTTTGTGTTCCCAACAAGCTAGGTGAAGGACGGCATTCACACACACTTATCTCTCAGAACTGAGCATGTGGAGAGACGTTCGTTCATCTAGCAGAAAGGGAACGGGTTGCAGGAGAAAATTTTACTCTTGTTTCTCAGTCTGTTTCCTAGTGCCGGTTTGAAGTTCCTGCAGTTTTCACTGTAAAACAGATTTGGAGCTAGTACCTCCCCATATATATGTATGGATTGGAGTTTGCAACTGAAAAGAAACTTTGTGTTCCCAACAAGCTAGCTGAAGGACGGCTTTCACACACACTTATCTCTCAGAACTGAGCATGTGGAGAGACGTTCGTTCATCTAGCACAAAGTGAACGGGTTGCAGGAGAAACTTTTACTCTGGTTTCTCAGTCTGTTTCCTAGTGCCGGTTTGAAGTTCCTGCAGTTTTCACTGTAAAACCGAGTTGGAGCTAGTACCTCACCATATATATGTATGGAGTGGAGATTTCAACTGGAAAGAAACTTTGTGTTCCCAACAAGCTAGGTGAAGGACGTATTTCACACACACTTATCTCAGAACTGAGCATGTGGAGAGACGTTCGTTCATCTAGCAGAAAGGGAACGGGTTTCAGGAGAAACTTTTACTCTGGTTTCTCATTCTGTTTCCTAGTGCCGGTTTGAAGTTCCTGCAGTTTTCACTGTAAAACCTGTTTGGGGCTAGTACCTCCCCATATATATGTATGGAGTGGAGTTTGCAACTGAAAAGAAACTTTGTGTTCCCAACAAGCTAGGTGAAGTACGGCTTTCACACACACTTATCTCTCAGAACTGAGCATGTGGAGAGACGTTCGTTCATATAGCACAAAAGGAACGGGTTGCAGGAGAAACTTTTACTCTGGTTTCTCAGTCTGTTTCCTAGTGCCGGTTTGAAGTTCCTGCAATTTTCACTGTAAAACCGGGTTGCAGCTAGTACCTCCCCATATGTATGTATGGAGTGGAGTTTGCAACTGAAAAGAAACTTTGTGTTCCCAACAAGCTAGGTGAAGGACGGCTTTCACACACACTTATCTCTCAGAACAGAGCATGTGGAGAGACGTTCGTTCATATAGCACAAAGGGAACGGGTTGCAGGAGAAATTTTTACTCTGGTTTCTCATTCTGTTTCCTAGTGCCGGTTTGAAGTTCCTGCAGTTTTCACTGTAAAATTCGAGTTGGAGCTAGTACCTCCCCATATATATGTATGGAGTGGAGTTTGCAACTGAAAAGAAACTTTGTGTTCCCAACAAGCTAGGTGAAGGACGGCTTTCACACACACTTATCTCTCAGAACTGAGCATGTGGAGAGATGTTCGTTCATCTAGCAGAAAGGAACGGGTTGTTGGAGAAAATTTTACTCTTGTTTCTCAGTCTGTTTCCTAGTGCCGGTTTGAAGTTCCTGCAGTTTTCACTGTAAAACCGAGTTGGAGCTAGTATCTCCCCATATATATGTATGGAGTGGAGTTTGAAACTGAAAAGAAACTTTGTATTCCCAACAAGCTAGGTGAAGGACGGCTTTCACACACACTTATCTCTCAGAACTGAGCATGTGGAGAGACGTTCGTTCATCTAGCACAAAGGGAACGGGTTGCAGGAGAAACTTTTACTCTGGTTTCTCAGTTTGTTTCCTAGTGCCGGTTTGAAGTTCCTGCAGTTTTCACTGTAAAACCGTGTTGGAGCTAGTACCTCCCCATATATTTTTATGGAGTGGAGTTTGCAACTGAAAAGAAACTTTGTGTTCCCAACAAGCTAGGTGAAGGACGGCTTTCACACTCACTTATCTCTCAGAACTGAGCATGTGGAGAGACGTTCGTTCATCTAGCACAAATAGAACGGGTTGCAGGAGAAACTTTTACTCTGGTTTCTCAGTCTTTTTCCTAGTGCCGGTTTGAAGTTCCTGCATTTTTCACTGTAAAACCGATTTGGAGCTAGTACCTCCCAATATATATGTATGGAGTGGAGTTTGCAACTGAAAAGAAACTTTGTGTTCCCAACAAGCTAGGTGAAGGACGGCTTTCACACACACTTATCTCTCAGAACTGAGCATGTGGAGGGACGTTCGTTCATCTAGCAGAAAGGGAACGGGTTGCAGGAGAAACTTTTACTCTGGTTTCTCAGTCTGTTTCCTAGTGCCGGTTTGAAGTTCCTGCAGTTTTCACTGTAAAACCGAGTTGCAGCTAGTACCTCCCCATATATATGTATGGAGTGGAGTTTGCAACTGAAAAGAAACTTTGTGTTCCCAACAAGCTAGGTGAAGGACGGCTTTCACGCACACTTAAATCTCAGAACTGAGAATGTGGAGAGACGTTCGTTCATCTAGCACAAAGGGAACGGGTTGCAGGAGAAACTTTAATCTGGTTTCTCAGTCTGTTTCCTAGTGCCGGTTTGAAGTTCCTGCAGTTTTCACTGTAAAACCTGTTTAGGGCTAGTACCTCCCCATATATATGTATGGAGTGGAGTTTGCAACTGAAAAGAAACTTTGTGTTCCCAACAAGCTAGGTGAAGGACGGCTTTCACACACACTTATCTCTCAGAACTGAGCATGAGGAGAGACGTTCGTTCATATAGCACAAAGGGAACGGGTAGCAGGAGAAACTTTTACTCTGGTTTCTCAGTCTGTTTCCTAGTGCCGGTTTGAAGTTCCTGCAGTTTTCACTGTAAAATTCGAGTTGGAGCTAGTACCTCCCCATATATATGTATGGAGTGGAGTTTGCAACTGAAAAGAAACTTTGTGTTCCCAACAAGCTAGGTGAAGGACGGCTTCACACACACTTATCTCTCAGAACTGAGCATGTGGAGAGATGTTCGTTCATCTAGCAGAAAGGGAACGGGTTGCTGGAGAAAATTTTACTCTTGTTTCTCAGTCTGTTTCCTAGTGCCGGTTTGAAGTTCCTGCAGTTTTCACTGTAAAACCGAGTTGGAGCTAGTACCTCCCCATATATATGTATGGAGTGGAGTTTGCAACTGAAAAGAAACTTTGTGTTCCCAACAAGATAGGTGAAGGACGGCTTTCACACACACTTATCTCTCAGAACTGAGCATGTGGAGAGACGTTCGTTCATCTAGCACAAAGGGAACGGGTTGCAGGAGAAACTTTTACTCTGGTTTCTCAGTCTGTTTCCTAGTGCCGGTTTGAAGTTCCAGCAGTTTTCACTGTAAAACCGATTTAGAGCTAGTACCTCCCCATATATATGTATGGAGTGGAGTTTGCAACTGAAAAGAAACTTTGTGTTCCCAACAAGCTAGGTGAAGGACGGCTTTCACACACACATATCTTTCAGAACTGAGCATGTGGAGAGACGTTCGTTCATCTTTCACAAAGGGAACGGGTTGCAGGAGAAAATTTTACTCTGGTTTCTCAGTTTCTTTCCTAGTGCCGGTTTGAAGTTCCTGCAGTTTTCACTGTAAAACCGAGTTGGAGCTAGTACCTCCCCATATATTTGTATGGAGTGGAGTATGCAACTGAAAAAAACTTTGTGTTCCCAACAAGCTAGGTGAAGGACGGCTTTCAAAAACACTTATCTCTCAGAACTGAGCATGTGGAGAGACGTTCGTTCATCTAGCACTAAGGGAACGGGTTGCAGGAGAAACATTTACTCTTGTTTCTCAGTCTGTTTCCTAGTGCCGGTTTGAAGTTCCTGCAGTTTTCACTGTAAAACCGAGTTGGAGCTAGTACCTCCCCATATATATGTATGGAGTGGAGTTTGCAACTGAAAAGAAACTTTGTGTTCCCAACAAGATAGGTGAAGGACGGCTTTCACACACACTTATCTCTCAGAACTGAGCATGTGGATAGACGTTCGTTCATCTAGCACAAAGGGAACGGGTTGCAGGAGAAACTTTTACTCTGGTTTCTCAGTCTGTTTCCTAGTGCCGGTTTGAAGTTCCAGCAGTTTTCACTGTAAAACCGATTTGGAGCTAGTACCTCCCCATATATATGTATGGAGTGGAGTTTGCAACTGAAAAGAAACTTTGTGTTCCCAACAAGCTAGGTGAAGAACGGCTTTCACACACACATATCTTTCAGAACTGAGCATGTGGAGAGACATTCGTTCATCTTTCACAAAGGGAACGGGTTGCAGGAGAAAATTTTACTCTGGTTTCTCAGTTTGTTTCCTAGTGCCGGTTTGAAGTTCCTGCAGTTTTCACTGTAAAACCGAGTTGGAGCTAGTACCTCCCCATATATTTGTATGGAGTGGAGTATGCAACTGAAAAAAACTTTGTGTTCCCAACAAGCTAGGTGAAGGACGGCTTTCAAAAACACTTATCTCTCAAAACTGAGCATGTGGAGAGACGTTCGTTCATCTAGCACTAAGGGAACGGGTTGCAGGAGAAACATTTACTCTGGTTTCTCAGTCTGTTTCCTAGTGCCGGTTTGAAGTTCCTGCAGTTTTCACTGTAAAACCGATTTGGAGCTAGTACCTCCCCATATATATGTATGGAGTGGAGTTTGCAACTGAAAAGAAACTTTGTGTTCCCAACAAGCTATATGAAGTACGGCTTTCACACACACACATCTTTCAGAACTGAGCATGTGGAGAGACGTTCGTTCATCTAGCACAAAAGGAGCGGGTTGCAGGAGAAAATTTTACTCTGGTTTTTCAGTCTGTTTCCTAGTGCCGGTTTGAAGTTCCAGCAGTTTTCACTGTAAAACCGAGTTGCAGCTAGTACCTCCCCATATATATGTATGGAGTGGAGTTAGCAACTGAAAAGAAACTTTGTGTTCCCAACAAGCTAGGTGAAGGACGGCATTCACACACACTTATCTTTCAGAACTGAGCATGTGGAGAGACGTTCGTTCATCTAGCAGAAAGGGAACGGGTTGCAGGAGAAAATTTTACTCTTGTTTCTCAGTCTATTTCCTAGTGCCGGTTTGAAGTTCCTGCAGTTTTCACTGTAAAACCGATTTGGAGCTAGTACCTCCCCATATATATGTATGGAGTGGAGTTTGCAACTGAAAAGAAACTTTGTGTTCCCAACAAGCTAGGTGAAGGACGGCTTTCACACACACATATCTTTCAGAACTGAGCATGTGGAGAGACGTTCGTTCATCTTTCACAAAGGGAACGGGTTGCAGGAGAAAATTTTACTCTGGTTTCTCAGTTTGTTTCCTAGTGCCGGTTTGAAGTTCCTGCAGTTTTCACTGTAAAACCGAGTTGGAGCTAGTACCTCCCCATATATTTGTATGGAGTGGAGTATGCAACTGAAAAAACTTTGTGTTCCCAACAAGCTAGGTGAAGGACGGCTTTCAAAAACACTTATCTCTCAGAACTGAGCATGTGCAGAGACGTTCGTTCATCTAGCACTAAGGGAACGGGTTGCAGGAGAAACATTTACTCTGGTTTCTCAGTCTGTTTCCTAGTGCCGGTTTGAAGTTCCTGCAGTTTTCACTGTAAAACCGATTTGGAGCTAGTACCTCCCCATATATATGTATGGAGTGGAGTTTGCAACTGAAAAGAAACTTTGTGTTCCCAACAAGCTATGTGAAGAACGGCTTTCACACACACACATCTTTCAGAACTGAGCATGTGGAGAGACGTTCGTTCATCTAGCACAAAAGGAACGGGTTGCAGGAGAAAATTTTACTCTGGTTTCTCAGTCTGTTTCCTAGTGCCGGTTTGAAGTTCCAGCAGTTTTCACTGTAAAACCGAGTTGCAGCTAGTACCTCCCCATATATATGTATGGAGTGGAGTTTGCAACTGAAAAGAAACTTTGTGTTCCCAACAAGCTAGTTGAAGGACGGCATTCACACACACTTATCTCTCAGAACTGAGCATGTGGAGAGACGTTCGTTCATCTAGCAGAAAGGGAACGGGTTGCAGGAGAAAATTTTACTCTTGTTTCTCAGTCTGTTTCCTAGTGCCGGTTTGAATTTCCTGCAGTTTTCACTGTAAAACAGATTTGGAGCTAGTACCTCCCCATATATATGTATGGAGTGGAGTTTGCAACTGAAAAGAAACTTTGTGTTCCCAACAAGCTAGGTGAAGTACGGCTTTCACACACACTTATCTCTCAGAACTGAGCATGTGGAGAGACGTTCGTTCATCTAGCACAAAGGGAACGGGTTGCAGGAGAAACATTTACTCTGGTTTCTCAGTCTGTTTCCTAGTGCCGGTTTGAAGTTCTTGCAGGTTCCCTTGTAAAACCGAGTTGGAGCTAGTACCTCCCCATATATTTGTATGGAGTGGAGTTTGCAACTGAAAAAAACTTTGTGTTCCCAACAAGCTAGTTGAAGGACGGCTTTCAAAGAAACTAATCTCTCAGAACTGAGCATGTGGAGAGACGTTCGTTCATCTAGCACTAAGGAAACGGGTTGCAGGAGAAACATTTACTCTGGTTTCTCAGTCTGTTTCCTAGTGCCGGTTTGAAGTTCCTGCAGTTTTCACTGTAAAACCGAGTTGGAGCTAGTACCTCCCCATATATATGTATGGAGTTGAGTTTGCAAATTAAAAGAAACTTTGTATTCCCAACAATCTAGGTGAAGGACGGCTTTCACACACACTTATCTCTCAGAACTGAGCATGTGGAGAGACGTTCGTTCATCTTTCACAAAGGGAACGGGTTGCAGGAGAAAATTTTACTCTGGTTTCTCAGTTTGTTTCCTAGTGCCGGTTTGAAGTTCCTGCAGTTTTCACTGTAAAACCGAGTTGGAGCTAGTACCTCCCCATATATTTGTATGGAGTGGAGTATGCAACTGAAAAAAACTTTGTGTTCCCAACAAGCTAGGTGAAGGACGGCTTTCAAAAACACTTATCTCTCAGAACTGAGCATGTGCAGAGACGTTCGTTCATCTAGCACTAAGGGAACGGGTTGCAGGAGAAACATTTACTCTGGTTTCTCAGTCTGTTTCCTAGTGCCGGTTTGAAGTTCCTGCAGTTTTCACTGTAAAACCGATTTGGAGCTAGTACCTCCCCATATATATGTATGGAGTGGAGTTTGCAACTGAAAAGAAACTTTGTGTTCCCAACAAGCTATGTGAAGAACGGCTTTCACACACACACATCTTTCAGAACTGAGCATGTGGAGAGACGTTCGTTCATCTAGCACAAAAGGAACGGGTTGCAGGAGAAAATTTTACTCTGGTTTCTCAGTCTGTTTCCTAGTGCCGGTTTGAAGTTCCAGCAGTTTTCACTGTAAAACCGAGTTGCAGCTAGTACCTCCCCATATATATGTATGGAGTGGAGTTTGCAACTGAAAAGAAACTTTGTGTTCCCAACAAGCTAGGTGAAGGACGGCATTCACACACACTTATCTCTCAGAACTGAGCATGTGGAGAGACGTTCGTTCATCTAGCAGAAAGGGAACGGGTTGCAGGAGAAAATTTTACTCTTGTTTCTCAGTCTGTTTCCTAGTGCCGGTTTGAAGTTCCTGCAGTTTTCACTGTAAAACAGATTTGGAGCTAGTACCTCCCCATATATATGTATGGAGTGGAGTTTGCAACTGAAAAGAAACTTTGTGTTCCCAACAAGCTAGGTGAAGTACGGCTTTCACACACACTTATCTCTCAGAATTGAGCATGTGGAGAGACGTTCGTTCATCTAGCACAAAGGGAACGGGTTGCAGGAGAAACATTTACTCTGGTTTCTCAGTCTGTTTCCTAGTGCCGGTTTGAAGTTCCTGCAGTTTTCCTTGTAAAACCGAGTTGGAGCTAGTACCTCCCCATATATTTGTATGGAGTGGAGTTTGCAACTGAAAAAAACTTTGTGTTCCCTACAAGCTAGTTGAAGGACGGCTTTCAAAGAAACTTATCTCTCAGAACTGAGCATGTGGAGAGACGTTCGTTCATCTAGCACTAAGGAAACGGGTTGCAGGAGAAACATTTACTCTGGTTTCTCAGTCTGTTTCCTAGTGCCGGTTTGAAGTTCCTGCAGTTTTCACTGTAAAACCGAGTTGGAGCTAGTACCTCCCCATATATATGTATGGAGTTGAGTTTGCAAATGAAAAGAAACTTTGTATTCCCAACAATCTAGGTGAAGGACGGCTTTCACACACACTTATCTCTCAGAACTGAGCATGTGGAGAGACTTTCGGTCATGTAGCACTTAGGGAACGGGTTGCAGGAGAAACGTTTACTCTGGTTCTCAGTCTGTTTCCTAGTGCCGGTTTGCAGTTCCTGCAGTTTTCACTGTAAAACCGAGTTGGAGCTAGTACCTCCCCATATATATGTATGGAGTGATGATTTCAACTGGAAAGAATCTTTGTGTTCCCAACAAGCTAGGTGAAGGACGGCTTTCACACACACTTATCTCTCAGAACTGAGCATGTGGAGAGACGTTCGTTCATCTAGCAGAAAGGGAACGGGTTTCAGGAGAAAGTTTTACTCTGGTTTCTCAGTCTGTTTCCTAGTGCCGGTTTGAAGTTCCTGCAGTTTTCACTGTAAAACCTGTTTGGGGCTAATACCTCCCCATATATATGTATGGAGTGGAGTTTGCAACTGAATAGAAACTTTGTGTTCCCAACAAGCTAGGTGAAGGACGGCTTTCACACACACTTATCTCTCAGAACTGAGCATGTGGAGAGACGTTCGTTCATAAAGCAGAAAGGGAACGGGTTGCAGGAGAAACTTTTACTCTGGTTTCTCAGTCTGTTTCCTAGTGCCGGTTTGAAGTTCCTGCAGTTTTCACTGTAAAACCGAGTTGCAGCTAGTACCTCCCCATATATATGTATGGAGTGGAGTTTGCAACTGAAAAGAAACTTTGTGTTCCGAACAAGCTAGGTGAAGGACGGCTTTCACACACACTTATCTCTCAGAACTGAGCATGTGGAGAGATGTTCGTTCATCTAGCAGAAAGGGAACGGGTTGCTGGAGAAAATTTTACTCTTGTTTCTCAGTCTGTTTCCTAGTGCCGGTTTGAAGTTCCTGCAGTTTTCACTGTAAAAACGAGTTGGAGCTAGTACCTCCCCATATATATGTATGGAGTGGAGTTTGCCACTGAAAAGAAACTTTGTGTTCCCAACAAGCTAGTTGAAGGACGGCTTTCACACACACTTATCTCTCAGAACTGAGCATGTGGAGAGACGTTCGTTCATCTAGCACAAAGGGAACGGGTTGCAGGAGAAACTTTTACTCTGGTTTCTCAGTCTGTTTCCTAGTGCCGGTTTGAAGTTCCAGCAGTTTTCACTGTAAAACCGATTTGGAGCTAGTACCTCCCCATATATATGTATGGAGTGGAGTTTGCAACTGAAAAGAAACTTTGTGTTCCCAACAAGCTAGGTGAAGGACGGCTTTCACACACACATATCTTTCAGAACTGAGCATGTGGAGAGACGTTCGTTCATCTTTCACAAAGGGAACCGGTTGCAGGAGAAAATATTACTCTGGTTTCTCAGTTTGTTTCCTAGTGCCGGTTTGAAGTTCCTGCAGTTTTCACTGTAAAACCGAGTTGGAGCTAGTACCTCCCCATATATTTGTATGGAGTGGAGTATGCAACTGAAAAAAACTTTGTGTTCCCAACAAGCTAGGTGAAGGACGGCTTTCAAAAACACTTATCTCTCAGAACTGAGCATGTGGAGAGACGTTCGTTCATCTAGCACTAAGGGAACGGGTTGCAGGAGAAACATTTACTCTGGTTTCTCAGTCTGTTTCCTAGTGCCGGTTTGAATTTCCTGCAGTTTTCACTGTAAAACCGATTTGGAGCTAGTACCTCCCCATATATATGTATGGAGTGGAGTTTGCAACTGAAAAGAAACTTTGTGTTCCCAACAAGCTATGTGAAGAACGGCTTTCACACACACACATCTTTCAGAACTGAGCATGTGGAGAGACGTTCGTTCATCTAGCACAAAAGGAACGGGTTGCAGGAGAAAATTTTACTCTGGTTTCTCAGTCTGTTTCCTAGTGCCGGTTTGAAGTTCCAGCAGTTTTCACTGTAAAACCGAGTTGCAGCTAGTACCTCCCCATATATATGTATGGAGTGGAGTTTGCAACTGAAAAGAAACTTTGTGTTCCCAACAAGCTATGTGAAGGACGGCATTCACATACACTTATCTCTCAGAACTGAGCATGTGGAGAGACGTTCGTTCATCTAGCACAAAGGGAACGGGTTGCAGGAGAAACATTTACTCTGGTTTCTCAGTCTGTTTCCTAGTGCCGGTTTGAAGTTCCTGCAGTTTTCCTTGCAAAACCGAGTTGGAGCTAGTACCTCCCCATATATTTGTATGGAGTGGAGTTTGCAACTGAAAAAAACTTTGTGTTCCCAACAAGCTAGTTGAAGGACGGCTTTCAAAGAAATTTATCTCTCAGAACTGAGCATGTGGAGAGACGTTCGTTCATCTAGCACTAAGGAAACGGGTTGCAGGAGAAACATTTACTCTGGTTTCTCAGTCTGTTTCCTAGTGCCGGTTTGAAGTTCCTGCAGTTTTCACTGTAAAACCGAGTTGGAGCTAGTACCTCCCCATATATATGTATGGAGTTGAGTTTGCAAATGAAAAGAAACTTTGTATTCCCAACAATCTAGGTGAAGGACGGCTTTCACACACACTTATCTCTCAGAACTGAGCATGTGGAGAGACTTTCGGTCATGTAGCACTTAGGGAACGGGTTGCAGGAGAAACGTTTACTCTGGTTCTCAGTCTGTTTCCTAGTGCCGGTTTGCAGTTCCTGCAGTTTTCACTGTAAAACCGAGGTGGAGCTAGTACCTCCCCATATATATGTATGGAGTGATGATTTCAACTGGAAAGAATCTTTGTGTTCCCAACAAGCTAGGTGAAGGACGGCTTTCACACACACTTATCTCTCAGAACTGAGCATGTGGAGAGACGTTCGTTCATCTAGCACAAAGGGAACGGGTTGCAGTAGAAACTTTTACTCTGGTTTCTCAGTCTGTTTCCTAGTGCCGGTTTGAAGTTCCTGCAGTTTTCACTGTAAAACCTGTTTGGGGCTAGTACCTCCCCATATATATGTATGGAGTGGAGTTTGCAACTGAATAGAAACTTTGTGTTCCCAACAAGCTAGGTGAAGGACGGCTTTCACACACACTTATCTCTCAGAACTGAGCATGTGGAGAGACGTTCGTTCATAAAGCAGAAAGGGAACGGGTTGCAGGAGAAACTTTTACTCTGGTTTCTCAGTCTGTTTCCTAGTGCCGGTTTGAAGTTCCTGCAATTTTCACTGTAAAACCGAGTTGCAGCTAGTACCTCCCCATATATATGTATGGAGTGGAGTTTGCAACTGAAAAGAAACTTTGTGTTCCCAACAAGCTAGGTGAAGGACGGCTTTCACACACACTTATCTCTCAGAACTGAGCATTTGGAGAGACGTTCGTTCATCTAGCACAAAGGGAACGGGTTGCAGGAGAAACTTTTACTCTGGTTTCTCAGTCTGTTTCCTAGTGCCGGTTTGAAGTTCCTGCAGTTTTCACTGGAAAATTCGAGTTGGAGCTAGTACCTCCCCATATATATGTATGGAGTGGAGTTTGCAACAGAAAAGAAACTTTGTGTTCCCAACAAGCTTGGTGAAGTACGGCTTTCACACACACTTTTCTCTCAGAACTGAGCATGTGGAGAGATGTTCGCTCATCTAGCAGAAAGGGAACGGGTTGCTAGAGAAAATTATACTCTGGTTTCTCAGTCTGTTTCCTAGTGCCGGTTTGAAGTTCCTGCAGTTTTCACTGTAAAACCGAGTTGGAGCTAGTACCTCCCCATATATATGTATGGAGTGGAGTTTGCAACTGAAAAGAAACTTTGTGTTCCCAACAAGCTAGTTGAAGAACGGCTTTCACACACACTTATCTCTCAGAACTGAGCATGTGGAGAGACGTTCGTTCATCTAGCACAAAAGGAACGGGTTGCAGGAGAAACTTTTACTCTGGTTTCTCAGTCTGTTTCCTAGTGCCGGTTTGAAGTTCCAGCAGTTTTCACTGTAAAACCGATTTGGAGCTAGTACCTCCCCATATATATGTATAGAGTGGAGTTTGCAACTGAAAAGAAACTTTGTGTTCCCAACAAGCTAGGTGAAGGACGGCTTTCACACACACATATCTTTCAGAACTGAGCATGTGGAGAGACGTTCGTTGATCTTTCACAAAGGGAACGGGTTGCAGGAGAAAATTTTACTCTGGTTTCTCAGTTTGTTTCCTAGTGCCGGTTTGAAGTTCCTGCAGTTTTCACTGTAAAACCGAGTTGGAGCTTGTACCTCCCCATATATTTGTATGGAGTGGAGTATGCAACTGAAAAAAATTTTGTGTTCCCAACAAGCTAGGTGAAGGACGGCTTTCAAAAACACTTATCTCTCAGAACTGAGCATGTGGAGAGACGTTCGTTCATCTAGCACTAAGGGAACGGGTTGCAGGAGAAACATTTACTCTCGTTTCTCAGTCTGTTTCCTAGTGCCGGTTTGAAGTTCCTGCAGTTTTCACTGTAAAACCGATTTGGAGCTAGTACCTCCCCATATATATGTATGGAGTGGAGTTTGCAACTGAAAAGAAACTTTGTGTTCCCAACAAGCTATGTGAAGAACGGCTTTCACACACACACATCTTTCAGAACTGAGCATGTGGAGAGACTTTCGTTCATCTAGCACAAAAGGAACGGGTTGCAGGAGAAAATTTTACTCTGGTTTCTCAGTCTGTTTCCTAGTGCAGGTTTGAAGTTCCAGCAGTTTTCACTGTAAAACCGAGTTGCAGCTAGTACCTACCCATATATATGTATGGAGTGGAGTTTGCAACTGAAAAGAAACTTTGTGTTCCCAACAAGCTAGGTGAAGGACGGCATTCACACACACTTATCTCTCAGAACTGAGCATGTGGAGAGACGTTCGTTCATCTAGCAGAAAGGGAACGGGTTGCAGGAGAAAATTTTACTCTTGTTTCTCAGTCTGTTTCCTAGTGCCGGTTTGAAGTTCCTGCAGTTTTCACTGTAAAACAGATTTGGAGCTAGTACCTCCCCATATATATGTATGGAGTGGAGTTTGCAACTGAAAAGAAACTTTGTGTTCCCAACAAGCTAGGTGAAGGACGGCTTTCACACACACTTATCTCTCAGAACTGAGCATGTGGAGAGACGTTCGTTCATCTAGCACAAAGGGAACGGGTTGCAGGAGAAACTTTTACTCTGGTTTCTCAGTCTGTTTCCTAGTGCCGGTTTGAAGTTCCTGCAGTTTTCACTGTAAAACCGAGTTGGAGCTAGTACCTCACCATATATATGTATGGAGTGGAGATTTCAACTGGAAAGAAACTTTGTGTTCCCAACAAGCTAGGTGAAGGACGTATTTCACACACACTTATCTCAGAACTGAGCATGTGGAGAGACGTTCGTTCATCTAGCAGAAAGGGAACGGGTTTCAGGAGAAACTTTTACTCTGGTTTCTCATTCTGTTTCCTAGTGCCGGTTTGAAGTTCCTGCAGTTTTCACTGTAAAACCTGTTTGGGGCTAGTACCTCCCCATATATATGTATGGAGTGGAGTTTGCAACTGAAAAGAAACTTTGTGTTCCCAACAAGCTAGGTGAAGTACGGCTTTCACACACACTTATCTCTCAGAACTGAGCATGTGGAGAGACGTTCGTTCATATAGCACAAAGGGAACGGGTTGCAGGAGAAACTTTTACTCTGGTTTCTCAGTCTGTTTCCTAGTGCCGGTTTGAAGTTCCTGCAATTTTCACTGTAAAACCGGGTTGCAGCTAGTACCTCCCCATATGTATGTATGGAGTGGAGTTTGCAACTGAAAAGAAACTTTGTGTTCCCAACAAGCTAGGTGAAGGACGGCTTTCACACACACTTATCTCTCAGAACTGAGCATGTGGAGAGACGTTCGTTCATATAGCACAAAGGGAACGGGTTGCAGGAGAAATTTTTACTCTGGTTTCTCATTCTGTTTCCTAGTGCCGGTTTGAAGTTCCTGCAGTTTTCACTGTAAAATTCGAGTTGGAGCTAGTACCTCCCCATATATATGTATGGAGTGGAGTTTGCAACTGAAAAGAAACTTTGTGTTCCCAACAAGCTAGGTGAAGGACGGCTTTCACACACACTTATCTCTCAGAACTGAGCATGTGGAGAGATGTTCGTTCATCTAGCAGAAAGGGAACGGGTTGTTGGAGAAAATTTTACTCTTGTTTCTCAGTCTGTTTCCTAGTGCCGGTTTGAAGTTCCTGCAGTTTTCACTGTAAAACCGAGTTGGAGCTAGTATCTCCCCATATATATGTATGGAGTGGAGTTTGCAACTGAAAAGAAACTTTGTGTTCCCAACAAGCTAGGTGAAGGACGGCTTTCACACACACTTATCTCTCAGAACTGAGCATGTGGAGAGACGTTCGTTCATCTAGCACAAAGGGAATGGGTTGCAGGAGAAACTTTTACTCTGGTTTCTCAGTTTGTTTCCTAGTGCCGGTTTGAAGTTCCTGCAGTTTTCACTGTAAAACCGAGTTGGAGCTAGTACCTCCCCATATATTTTTATGGAGTGGAGTTTGCAACTGAAAAGAAACTTTGTGTTCCCAACAAGCTAGGTGAAGGACGGCTTTCACACTCACTTATCTCTCAGAACTGAGCATGTGGAGAGACGTTCGTTCATCTAGCACAAATAGAACGGGTTGCAGGGAAACTTTTACTCTGGTTTCTCAGTCTTTTTCCTAGTGCCGGTTTGAAGTTCCTGCATTTTTCACTGTAAAACCGATTTGGAGCTAGTACCTCCCAATATATATGTATGGAGTGGAGTTTGCAACTGAAAAGAAACTTTGTGTTCCCAACAAGCTAGGTGAAGGACGGCTTTCACACACACTTATCTCTCAGAACTGAGCATGTGGAGGGACGTTCGTTCATCTAGCAGAAAGGGAACGGGTTGCAGGAGAAACTTTTACTCTGGTTTCTCAGTCTGTTTCCTAGTGCCGGTTTGAAGTTCCTGCAGTTTTCACTGTAAAACCGAGTTGCAGCTAGTACGTCCCCATATATATGTATGGAGTGGAGTTTGCAACTGAAAAGAAACTTTGTGTTCCCAACAAGCTAGGTGAAGGACGGCTTTCACGCACACTTATCTCTCAGAACTGAGAATGTGGAGAGACGTTCGTTCATCTAGCACAAAGGGAACGGGTTGCAGGAGAAACTTTTACTCTGGTTTCTCAGTCTGTTTCCTAGTGCCGGTTGGAAGTTCCTGCAGTTTTCACTGTAAAACCGAGTTGGAGCTAGTACCTCCCCATATATATGTATGGAGTGGACTTTGCAACTGAAAAGAAACTTTGTGTTCCCAACAAGCTAGGTGAAGGACGGCTTTCAAACACACACATCTTTCAGAACTAAGCATGTGGAGAGACGTTCGTTCATCTAGCACAAAGGGAACGGGTTGCAGGAGAAAATTTTACTCTGGTTTCTCAGTTTGTTTCCTAGTGCCGGTTTGAAGTTCCTGCAGTTTTCACTGTAAAACCGAGTTGGAGCTAGTACCTCCCCATATATTTGTATGGAGTGGAGTATGCAGCTGAAAAAAACTTTGTGTTCCCAACAAGCTAGGTGAAGGACGGCTTTAAAAAACACTTATCTCTCAGAACTGAGCATGTGGAGAGACGTTCGTTCATCTAGCACTAAGGGAACGGTTTGCAGGAGAAACATTTACTCTGGTTTCTCAGTCTGTTTCCTAGTGCCGGTTTGAAGTTCCTGCAGTTTTCACTGTAAAACCGAGTTGCAGCTAGTACCTCCCCATATATATGTATGGAGTGGAGTTTGCAACTGAAAAGAAACTTTGTGTTCCCAACAAGCTAGGTGAAGAACGGCTTTAACACACACACATCTTTCAGAACTGAGCATGTGGAGAGACGTTCGTTCATCTAGCACAAAGGGAACGGGTTGCAGGAGAAAATTTTACTCTGGTTTCTCAGTCTGTTTCCTAGTGCCGGTTTGAAGTTCCTGCAGTTTTCACTGTAAAACCGAGTTGTAGCTAGTACCTCCCCATATATTTGTAAGGAGTGGAGTTTGCAACTGAAAAAAACTTTGTGTTCCCAACAAGCTAGGTGAAGGACGGTTTTCAAAAACACTTATCTCTCAGAACTGAGCATGTGGAGAGACGTTCGTTCATCTAGCACAAAGGGAACGGGTTGCAGGAGAAACTTTTACTGTGGTTTCTCAGTCTGTTTCCTAGTGCCGGTTTGAAGTTCCTGCAGTTTTCACTGTAAAACCGAGTTGGAGCTAGTACCTCCCCATATATATGTATGGAGTGGAGTTTGCAACTGAAAAGAAACTTTGTGTTCCCAACAAGCTAGGTGAAGGACGGCTTTCAAACACACACTTCTTTCAGAACTGAGCATGTGGAGAGACGTTCGTTCATCTAGCACAAACGGAACGGGTTGCAGGAGAAACTTTTACTCTTGTTTCTCAGTCTGTTTCCTAGTGCCGGTTTGAAGTTCCTGCAGTTTTCACTGTAAAACCGATTTGGAGCTAGTACCTCCCCATATATATTTATGGAGTGGAGTTTGCAACTGAAAAGAAACTTTGTGTTCCCAACAAGCTAGGTGAAGGACGGCTTTCACACACAATTATCTCTCAGAACTGAGCATGTGGAGAGACGTTCGTTCATCTAGCACAAAGGGAACGGTTGCAGGAGAAACTTTTACTCTGGTTTCTCAGCCTGTTTCCTAGTGCCGGTTTGAAGTTCCTGCAGTTTTCCTTGTAAAACCGAGTTGGAGCTAGTACCTCCCCATATATTTGTATGGAGTGGAGTTTGCAACTGAAAAAAACTTTGTGTTCCCAACAAGCTAGTTGAAGGACGGCTTTCAAAAGAACTTATCTCTCAGAACTGAGCATGTGGAGAGACGTTCGTTCATCTAGCACTAAGGGAACGGGTTGCAGGAGAAACATTTACTCTGGTTTCTCAGTCTGTTTCCTAGTGCCGGTTTCAAGTTCCTGCAGTTTTCACTGTAAAACCGAGTTGGAGCTAGTACCTCCCCATATATATGTATGGAGTTGAGTTTGCAAATGAAAAGAAACTTTGTGTTCCCAACAAGCTAGGTGAAGGACGGCTTTCACACACATTATCTCTCAGAACTGAGCATGTGGAGAGACGTTCGTTCATCTAGCAGAAAGGGAACGGGTTGCAGGAGAAACTTTTACTCTGGTTTCTCATTCTGTTTCCTAGTGCCGGTTTGAAATTCCTGCAGTTTTCACTGTAAAACCGAGTTGCATCTAGTACCTCCCCATATATATGTATGGAGTGGAGTTTGCAAATGAAAAGAAACTTTGTGTTCCCAACAAGCTAGGTGAAGGACGGCTTTCACACACACTTATCTCTCAGAACTGAGCATGTGGAGAGACGTTCGTTCATCTATCATAAAGAAAACGGGTTGCAAGAGAATATTTTACTCTGGTTTCTCAGTCTGTTTCCTAGTGCCGGTTTGAAGTTCTTGCAGTTTTCACTGTAAAACCGAGTTGGAGCTAGTACCTCCCCATATATATGTATGGAGTGGAGTTTTCAACTGAAAAGAAACTTTGTGTTCCCAACAAGCTAGGTGAAGGACGGCTTTCACACTCACTTATCTCTCAGAACTGAGCATGTGGAGAGACGTTCGTTCATCTAGCACAAAGGGAACGGGTTGCAGGAGAAACTTTTACTCTGGTTTCTCAGTCTGTTTCCTAGTGCCGGTTTGAAGTTCCTGCAGTTTTCACTGTAAAACCGAGTTGCATCTAGTACCTCCCCATATATATGTATGGATTGGAGTTTGCAACTGAAAAGAAACTTTGTGTTCCCAACAAGCTAGGTGAAGGACGGCTTTCACACACACTTATCTCTCATAATTGAGCATGTGGAGAGACGTTCGTTCATCTAGCACAAAGGGAACGAGTTGCAGGATAAACTTTTACTCTGGTTTCTCAGTCTGTTTCCTAGTGCCGGTTTGAAGTTCCTGCAGTTTTCCTTGTAAAACCGAGTTGGAGCTAGTACCTCCCCATATATTTGTATGGAGTGGAGTTTGCAACTGAAAAAAACTTTGTGTTCCCAACAAGCTAGTTGAAGGACGGCTTTCAAAAGAACTTATCTCTCAGAACTGAGCATGTGGAGAGACGTTCGTTCATCTAGCACTAAGGGAACGGTTTGCAGGAGAAACATTTACTCTGGTTTCTCAGTCTGTTTCCTAGTGCCGGTTTGAAGTTCCTGCAGTTTTCACTGTAAAACCGAGTTGGAGCTAGTACCTCCCCATATATATGTATGGAGTTGAGGTTGCAAATGAAAAGAAACTTTGTGTTCCCAACAATCTAGGTGAAGGACGGCTTTCACACACAATTATCTCTCAGAACTGAGCATGTGGAGAGACTTTCGGTCATATAGCACTTAGGGAACGGGTTGCAGGAGAAACTTTTACTCTGGATTCTCAGTCTGTTTCCTAGTGCCGGTTTGAAGTTCCTGCAGTTTTCACTGTAAAACCGAGTTGGAGCTAGTACCTCCCCATATATATGTATGGAGTGGTGTTTGCAACTGGAAAGAAACTTTGTGTTCCCAACAAGCTAGGTGAAGGACGGCTTTCACACACACTTATCTCTCAGAACTGAGCATTTGGAGAGACTTTCGTTCATCTAGCAGAAAGGGAACGGGTTGCAGGAGAAACTTTTACTCTGGTTTCCCATTCTGTTTCCTAGTGCCGGTTTGAAATTCCTGCAGTTTTCACTGTAAAACCGAGTTGCATCTAGTACCTCCCCATATATATGTATGGAGTGGAGTTTGCAAATGAAAAGTAACTTTGTGTTCCCAACAAGCTAGGTGAAGGACGGCTTTCACACACACTTATCTCTCAGAACTGAGCATGTGGAGAGACGTTCGTTCATCTAGCACAAAGGGAACTGGTTGCAGGATAAACATTTACTCTGGTTTCTCAGTCTGTTTCCTAGTGCCGGTTTGAAGTTCCTGCAGTTTTCCTTGTAAAACCGAGTTGGAGCTAGTACCTCCCCATATATTTGTATGGAGTGGAGTTTGCAACTGAAAAAAACTTTGTGTTCCCAACAAGCTAGTTGAAGGACGGCTTTCAAAAGAACTTATCTCTCAGAACTGAGCATGTGGAGAGACGTTCGTTCATCTAGCACTAAGGGAACGGTTTGCAGGAGAAACATTTACTCTGGTTTCTCAGTCTGTTTCCTAGTGCCGGTTTGAAGTTCCTGCAGTTTTCACTGTAAAACCGAGTTGGAGCTAGTACCTCCCCATATATATGTATGGAGTTGAGGTTGCAAATGAAAAGAAACTTTGTGTTCCCAACAAGCTAGGTGAAGGACGGCTTTCACACAGACTTATCTCTCAGAACTGAGCATGTGGAGAGACGTTCGTTCATCTAGCAGAAAGGGAACGGGTTGCAGGAGAAACTTTTACTCTGGTTTCCCATTCTGTTTCCTAGTGCCGGTTTGAAATTCCTGCAGTTTTCACTGTAAAACCGAGTTGCATCTAGTACCTCCCCATATATATGTATGGAGTGGAGTTTGCAAATGAAAAGTAACTTTGTGTTCCCAACAAGATAGGCGAAGGACGGCTTTCACACACACTTATCTCTCAGAACTGAGCATGTGGAGAGACGTTCGTTCATCTATCATAAAGGAAACGGGTTGCAGGAGAAAATTTTACTCTGGTTTCTCAGTCTGTTTCCTAGTGCCGGTTTGAAGTTCCTGCAGTTTTCACTGTAAAACCTAGTTGGAGCTAGTACCTCCCCATATATATGTATGGAGTGGTGTTTGCAACTGTAAAGAAACTTTGTGTTCCCAACAAGCTAGGTGAAGGACGGCTTTCACACACACTTATCTCTCAGAACTCAGCATGTGGAGAGACGTTCGTTCATCTAGCAGAAAGGGAACGGGTTGCAGGAAAAACTTTTACTCTGGTTTCTCAGTCTTTTTCCTAGTGCCGGTTTGAAGTTCCTGCAGTTTTCACTGTAAAACCGAGTTGCAGCTAGTACCTCCCCATATATATGTATGGAGTGGAGTTTGCAACTGAAAAGAAACTTTGTGTTCCCAACAAGCTAGGTGAAGGACGGCTTTCACACACACTTATCTCTCAGAACTGAGCATTGGAGAGACGTTCGTTCATCTAGCACAAAGGGAACGGGTTGCAGGTGAAAGTTTTACTCTTGTTTCTCAGTCTGTTTCCTAGTGCCGGTTTGAAGTTCCTGCAGTTTTCACTGTAAAACCGAGTTGGAGCTAGTACATCCCCATATATATGTATGGAGTGGAGTTTGCAACTGAAAAGAAACTTTGTGTTCCCAACAAGCTAGGTGAAGGACGGCTTTCAAACACACACATCTTTCAGAACTGAGCATGTGGAGAGACGTTCGTTCATCTAGCACAAAGGGAACGGGTGGCAGGAGAAAATTTTACTCTGGTTTCTCAGTCTGTTTCCTAGTGCCGGTTTGAAGTTCCTGCAGTTTTCACTGTAAAACCGAGTTGGAGCTAGTACCTCCCCATATATTTGTAGGGAGTGGAGTTTGCAACTGAAAAAAACTTTGTGTTCCCAACAAGCTAGGTGAAGGACGACTTTCAAAAACACTTATCTCTCAGAACTGAGCATGTGGAGAGACGTACGTTCATCTAGCACTAAGGGAACGGGTTGCAGGAGAAACTTTCCCTCTGGTTTCTCAGTCTGTTTCCTAGTGCCGGTTTGAAGTTCCTGCAGTTTTCACTGTAAAACCGAGTTGCAGCTAGTACCTCCCCATATATATGTATGGAAAGGAGTTTGCAACTGAAGATAAACTTTGTGCTCCCTACAAGCTAGGTGAAGGACGGCTTTCAAACACACATATCTCTCAGAACTGAGCAAGTGGAGAGACGTTCGTTCATCTAGCACCAAGGGAATGTGTTGCTGGAGACACTTTTTCTCTGCTTTCTCAGTCTGTTTCCTAGTGCCGGTTTGAAGTTCCTGCAGTTTTCACTGTAAAACCGAGTTGGAGCTTGTACCTCCCCATATATATGTATGGAATGGGGTTTGAAACTGAAAAGAAACTTTGTGTTCCCAACAAGCTAGGTTAAGGACGGCTTTCACACACAATTATCTCTCAGAACTGATCAAGTTGGTGAGACGTTCATTCATCTAGCACCAAGGGAACGGTTTGCAGGAGACACTTTTTCTCTGCTTTCTCATTGTGTTTCCTAGTGCCGGTTTGAAGTTCCTGCAGTTTTCACTGTAAAACTGGGTTGGAGCTAGTACCTCCCCATATATATGTATGGAATGGAGTTTGCAAGTGAAAAGAAAATTTGTGTTCCCAACAAGATAGGTGAAGGACGGCTTTCACACACACTTATCTCTCAGAACTGAGCAATTGGAGAGACGTTCGTTCATCTAGCACCAAGGGAACGGGTTGCAGGAGACACTTTTTCTGTGCTTTCTGAGTCTGTTTCCTAGTGCCGGTTTGAAGTTCCTGCAGTTTTCACTGTAAAACCGAGTTGGAGCTTGTACCTCCCCATATATATGTATGGAATCGAGTTTGCAACTGAAAAGAAACTTTGTGTTCCCAACAAGCTAGGTGAAGGCAGCTTTCACACACACTTATCTCTCAGAACTAAGCAAGTGGAGAGAGTTTCATTCATCTAGCACCAAGGGAACGGTTTGCAGGAGACACTTTTTCTCTGCTTTCTCAGCCTGTTTCCTAGTGCCGGTTTGGAGTTCCTGCAGTTTTCACTGTAAAACCGAGTTGGAGCTTGTACCTCCCCATATATATGTATGGAATGGAGTTTGCAACTGAAAAGAATCTTTGTGTTCCCAACAAGCTAGGTGAAGGACGGCTTTCACACACACTTATCTCTCATAACTGAGCAAGTGGAGGGACGTTCGTTCATCTAGCACCAAGGGAACGGTTTGCAGGAGACACTTTTTCTCTGATTTCTCAGCCTGTTTCCTAGTGCCGGTTTGAAGTTCCTGCAGTTTTCACTGTAAAACCGAGTTGGAGCTTGTACCTCCCCATATATATGTATGGAATGTAGTTTGCAACTGAAAAGAATCTTTGTGTTCCCAACAAGCTAGGTGAAGGACGGCTTTCACACACACTTATCTCTCAGATCTGAGCAAGTGGAGAGACTTTCGTTCATCTAGCACCAAGGGAACGGTTTGCAGGAGACACTTTTTCTCTGCTTTCTCAGTCTGTTTCCTAGTGCCGTTTTGAAGTTCCTGCAGTTTTCACTGTAAAACCGAGTTGGAGCTTGTACCTCCCCATATATATGTATGGAATGGAATTTGAAACTGAAAAGAAAATTGTGTTCCCAACAAGCTAGTTGAAGGACGGCTTTCACACCCACTTATCTCTGAGAACTGAGCAAGTGGAGAGACGTTCGTTCATCTAGCACCAAGGGAACGGGTTGCAGGAGACACTTTTTCTCTGTTTTCTCAGTCTGTTTCCTAGTGCCGTTTTGATGTTCCTGCAGTTCTCACTGTATAATCGAGTTGGAGCTAGTACCTCCCCATATATATGTATGGAATGGGGTTTGCAACTGAAAAGAAACTTTGTGTTCCCAACAAGCTTGGTGAAGGACGGCTTTCACACACAATTATCTCTCAGAACTGATCAAGTTGGTGAGACGTTCATTCATCTAGCACCAAGGGAACGGTTTGCAGGAGACACTTTTTCTCTGCTTTCTCATTGTGTTTCCTAGTGCCGGTTTGAAGTTCCTGCAGTTTTCACTGTAAAACCGAGTTGGAGCTAGTACCTCCCCATATATATGTATGGAATGGAGTTTGCAAGTGAAAAGAAAATTTGTGTTCCCAACAAGATAGGTGAAGGACGGCTTTAACACACACTTATCTCTCAGAACTGAGCAATTGGAGAGACGTTCGTTCATCTAGCACCAAGGGAACGGGTTGCAGGAGACACTTTTTCTGTGCTTTCTGAGTCTGTTTCCTAGTGCCGGTTTGAAGTTCCTGCAGTTTTCACTGTAAAACCGAGTTGGAGCTTGTACCTCCCCATATATATGTATGGAATCGAGTTTGCAACTGAAAAGAAACTTTGTGTTCCCAACAAGCTAGGTGAAGGCAGCTTTCACACACACTTATCTCTCAGAACTGAGCAAGTGGAGAGAGTTTCATTCATCTAGCACCAAGGGAACGGTTTGCAGGAGACACTTTTTCTCTGCTTTCTCAGCCTGTTTCCTAGTGCCGGTTTGGAGTTCCTGCAGTTTTCACTGTAAAACCGAGTTGGAGCTTGTACCTCCCCATATATATGTATGGAATGGAGTTTGCAACTGAAAAGAATCTTTGTGTTCCCAACAAGCTATGTGAAGGACGGCTTTCACACACACTTATCTCTCAGAACTGAGCATGTGGAGACACTTTCGGTCATATAGCACTTAGGGAATGGGTTGCAGGGGAAACTTTTACTCTGGTTTCTCAGTCTGTTTCCTAGTGCCGGTTTGAACTTCCTGCCGTTTTCACTGTAAAACCGAGTTGGAGCTAGTACCTCCCCATATATATGTATGGAGTGGTGTTTGCAACTGGAAAGAAACTTTGTGTTCCCAACAAGGTAGGTGAAGTACGGCTTTCACACACACTTATCTCTCAGAACTGAGCAAGTGGAGAGACTTTCATTCATCTAGCACCAAGGGAACGGTTTGCATGAGACACTTTTTCTCTGCTTTCTCAGTCTGTTTCCTAGTGCCGGTTTGAATTTCCAGCAGTTTTCACTGTAAAACCGAGTTTGAGCTTGTACCTCCCCATATATATGTATGGAATGGAGTTTGAAACTGAAAAGAAACTTTGTGTTCCCAACAAGCTAGGTGAAGGACAACTTTCACACACACTTATCTCTCCGAACTGAGCAAGTGGAGAGACGTTCATTCATCTATCACCAAGGGAACGGTTTGCAGGAGACAGTATTTCTCTGCTTTCTCAGTCTGTTTCCTAGTGCTGGTTTGAAGTTCCTGCAGTTTTCACTGTAAAACCGAGTTGGAGCTTGTACCTCCCCTTATATATGTATGGAATGGAGTTTGCAACTGAAAAGAAACTTTGTGTTCCCAACAAGCTAGGTGAAGGACGGCTTTCACACACACTTATCTCTCAGAACTGAGCAAGTGGAGAGACGTTCATTCATCTAGCACCAAGGGAACGGTTTGCAGGAGACACTTTTTCTCTGCATTCTCAGTCTGTTTCCTAGTGCCGGTTTGAAGTTCCTGCAGTTTTCACTGTAAAATCGAGTTGGAGCTTGTCCCTCCCCATATATATTTATGGAAAGGAGTTTGCAACTGAAGAGGAACTTTGTGCTCCCTACAAGCTAGGTGAAGGACGGCTTTCAAACACACTTATCTCTCAGAACTGAGCAAGTGGAGAGACGTTCGTTCATCTAGCACCAAGGGAATGTGTTGCTTGAGACACTTTTTCTCTGCTTTCTCAGTCTTTTTCCTAGTGCCGGTTTGAAGTTCCTGCAGTTTTCACTGTAAAACCGAGTTGGAGCTTATACATCCCCATATATATGTATGGAATGGGGTTTGAAACTGAAAAGAAACTTTGTGTTCCCAACAAGCTAGGTGAAGGACGGCTTTCACACACACACATCTTTCAGAACTGAGCATGTGGAGAGACGTTCGTTCATCTAGCACAAAAGGAACGGGTTGCAGGAGAAAATTTTACTCTGGTTTCTCAGTCTGTTTCCTAGTGCCGGTTTGAAGTTCCAGCAGTTTTCACTGTAAAACCGAGTTGCAGCTAGTACCTCCCCATATATATGTATGGAGTGGAGTTTGCAACTGAAAAGAAACTTTGTGTTCCCAACAAGCTAGTTGAAGGACGGCATTCACACACACTTATCTCTCAGAACTGAGCATGTGGAGAGACGTTCGTTCATCTAGCACAAAGGGAACGGGATGCAGGAGAAATTTTTACTCTGGTTTCTCAGTCTGTTTCCTAGTGCCGGTTTGAAGTTCCTGCAGTTTTCCTTGTAAAACCGAGTTGGAGCTAGTACCTCCCCATATATTTGTATGGAGTGGAGTTTGCAACTGAAAAAAACTTTGTGTTCCCAACAAGCTAGTGGAAGGACGGCTTTCAAAAGAACTTATCTCTCAGAACTGAGCATGTGGAGAGACGTTCGTTCATCTAGCACTAAGGGAACGGGTTGCAGGAGAAACATTTACTCTGGTTTCTCAGTCTGTTTCCTAGTGCCGGTTTGAAGTTCCTGCAGTTTTCACTGTAAAACCGATTTGGAGCTAGTACCTCCCCATATATATGTATGGAGTTGAGTTTGCAAATGAAAAGAAACTTTGTGTTCCCAACAATCTAGGTGAAGGACGGCTTTCACACACACTTATCTCTCAGAACTGAGCATGTGGATAGACGTTCGTTCATCTAGCAGAAACTGAACGGGTTGCAGGAGAAACTTTTACTCTGGTTTCTCATTCTGTTCCCTAGTGCCGGTTTGATGTTCCTGCAGTTTTCACTGTAAAACCGAGTTGCATCTAGTACCTCCCCATATATATGTATGAAGTGGAGTTTGCAAATGAAAAGATACTTTGTGTTCCCAACAAGCTAGGTGAAGGACGGCTTTCACACACACTTATCTCTCAGAACTGAGCATGTGGAGAGACGTTCGTTCATCTATCATAAAGGAAACGGGTTGCAGGAGAAACTTTTACTCTGGTTTCTCAGTCTGTTTCCTAGTGCCGGTTTGAAGTTCCTGCAGTTTTCACTGTAAAACCGAGTTGGAGCTAGTACCTCCCCATATATATGTATGGAGTGGAGTTATCAACTTAAAAGAAACTTTGTGTTCCCAACAAGCTAGGTGAAGGACGGCTTTCACACTCACTTATCTCTCAGAACTGAGCATGTGGAGAGACGTTCGTTCATCTAGCACAAAGGGAACGGGTTGCAGGGGAAACTTTTACTCTGGTTTCTCAGTCTGTTTCCTAGTGTCGGTTTGAAGTTCCTGCAGTTTTCACTGTAAAACCGATTTGGAGCTAGTACCTCCCCATATATATGTATGGAGTGGAGTTTGCAACTGAAAAGAAACTTTGTGTTCCCAAAAAGCTAGTTGAAGGACGGCTTTCACACACACTTATCTCTCAGAACTGAGCATGTGGAGAGACGTTCGTTCATCTAGCACCAAGGGAACGGGTTGCAGGAGACACTTTTTCTCTGCTTTCTCAGTCTGTTTCCTAGTGCCGGTTTGAAGTTCCTGCAGTTTTCACTGTCAAACCGAGTTGGAGCTAGTACCTCCCCATATATATGTATGGAATGGAGTTTGCAACTGAAAAGAAACTTTGTGTTCCCAACAAGCTAGGTGAAGGCAGCTTTCACACACACTTATCTCTCAGAAGTGAGCAAGTGAAGAGACTTTCATTCATCTAGCACCAAGGGAACGGTTTGCAGGAGACACTTTTTCTCTGCTTTCTCAGACTGTTTCCTAGTGCCGGTTTGAAGTTCCTGCAGTTTTCACTGTAAAACCGAGTTGGAACTAGTACTTCCCCATATATATGTAAGGAGAGGTGATTGCAACTAAAGAAACTTTGTGTTCCCAACAAGCTAGGTTAAGGACGGCTTTCACACACACTTATCACTCAGAACTGAGCAAGTGGAGAGACGTTCGTTCATCTAGCACCAAGGGAACGGATTGCAGGAGACACTATTTCTCTGCTTTCTCAGTCTGTTTCCTAGGGCCGGTTTGAAGTTCCTGCAGTTTTCACTGTAAAACCGAGTTGGAGCTAGTACCTCCCCATATATATGTATGGAATGGGGTTTGCAACTGAAAAGAAACTTTGTGTTCCCAACAAGCTAGTGAAGGACGGCTTTCACACACACTAATATCTCAGAACTGAGCAAGTTGAGAGACTTTCATTCATCTAGCACCAAGGGAACGGTTTGCATGAGACACTTTTTCTCTGCTTTCTCAGTCTGTTTCCTAGTGCCGGTTTGAATTTCCAGCAGTTTTCACTGTAAAACCGAGTTGGAGCTTGAACCTCCTCATATATATGTATGGAATGGAGTTTGAAACTGAAAAGAAACTTTGTGTTCCCAACAAGCTAGGTGAAGGACAACTTTCACACACACTTATCTCTCCGAACTGAGCAAGTGGAGAGACGTTCATTCATCTAGCACCAAGGGAACGGTTTGCATGAGACACTTTTTCTCTGCTTTCTAAGTCTTTTTCCTAGTGCCGGTTTGAAGTTCCTGCAGTTTTCACTGTAAAACCGAGTTGGAACTAGTACCTCCCCATATATATGTATGGAATGGGGTTTGCAACTGAAAAGAAACTTTGTGTTCCCAACAAGCTAGTGAAGGACGGCTTTCACACACACTAATATCTCAGAACTGAGCAAGTTGAGAGACGTTCGTTCATCTAGCACCAAGGGAACGGGTTGCAGGAGACACTTTTTCTCTGGTTTCTCAGTCTGTTTCCTAGTGCCGGTTTGAAGTTCCTACCGTTTTCACTGTAAAACCGAGTTGGAGCTATTACCTCCCCATATATATGTATGGAATGGAGTTTGAAACTGAAAAGAAACTTTGTGTTCCCAACAAGCTAGGTGAAGGACAACTTTCACACACACTTATCTCTCCGAACTGAGCAAGTGGAGAGACGTTCATTCATCTAGCACCAAGGGAACGGTTTGCAGGAGACAGTATTTCTCTGCTTTCTCAGTCTGTTTCCTAGTGCTGGTTTGAAGTTCCTGCACTTTTCACTGTAAAACCGAGTTGGAGCTTGTTCCTCCCGTAATATATGTATGGAATGGAGTTTGCAACTGAAAAGAAACTTTGTGTTCCCAACAAGCTAGGTGAAGATCGGCTTTCACACACACTTATCTCTCAGAACTGAGCAAGTGGAGAGACGTTCATTCATCTAGCACCAAGGGAACGGTTTGCAGGAGACACGTTTTCTCTGCATTCTCAGTCTGTTTCCTAGTGCCGGTTTGAAGTTCCTGCAGTTTTCACTGTAAAACCGAGTTGGAGCTTGTACCTCCCCATATATATGTATGGAATGGGGTTTGAAACTGAAAAGAAACTTTGTGTTCCCAACAAGCTAGGTGAAGGGCAGCTTTCACACACACTAATCTCTCAGAACTGAGCAAGTTGAGAGACGTTCGTTCATCTAGCACCAAGGGAACAGGTTGCAGGAGACACATTTTCTCTGCTTCCTCAGTCTGTTTCCTAGTGCCGGTTTGAAGTTCCTGCAGTTTTCACTGTAAAACCGAGTTGGAGCTAGTACGTCCCCATATATATGTATGGATTGGAGTTTGCAACTGAAAAGAAACTTTGTGTTCCCAACAAGCTAGGTGAAGGACGGCTTTCACACACTCTTATCTCTCAGAACTGAGTAAGTGGAGAGACGTTCGTTCATCTAGCACCAAAGGAACGGGTTGCAGGAGACACTATTTCTCTGCTATCTCAGTCTGTTTCCTAGGGCCGGTTTGAATTTCCTGCAGTTTTCACTGTAAAACCGAGTTGGAGCTAGTACCTCCCCATATATATGTATGGAATGGAGTTTGCAACATTAAAGAAACTTTGTGTTCCCAACAAGATATGTGAATGACGGCTTTCACACACACTTATCTCTCAGAACTGAGCAAGTGGAGAGACGTTCGTTCATCTAGCACCAAGGGAACGGGTTGCAGGAGACACTTTTTCTCTGCTTTCTCAGTCTGTTTCCTAGTGCCTGTTTGAAGTTCCTGCAGTTTTCACTGTAAAATCGAGTTGGAGCTTGTACCTCCCCATATATATGTATGGAATGGAGTTTGCAACTGAAAAGAAACTTTGTGTTCCCAACAAGCTAGGTGAAGAATGGCTTTCACACACACTTATATCTCAGAACTGAGCAAGTGGAGAGACGTTCATTCATCTAGCACCAAGGGAACGGGTTGCAGGAGACACTTTTTCTCTGTTTTCTCAGTCTGTTTCCAAGTGCCGGTTTGATGTTCCTGCAGTTCTCACTGTATAACCGAGTTGGAGCTAGTACCTCCCCATATATATGTATGGAATGGAGTTTGCAACTGAAAAGAAACTTTGTGTTCCCAACAAGGAAGTTGAAGGATGGCTTTCACACACACATATCTCTCAGAACTGAGCAAGTGGAGAGACGTTCGTTCATCTAGCTCCAAGTGTACGGGTTGCAGGAGACACTTTTTCTCTGCTTTCTCAGTCTGTTTCGTAGTGCCGGTTTGAAGTTCCTGCAGTTTTCACTGTAAAACCTAGTTGGAGCTTGTACCTCCCCATATATATGTATGGAATGGAGTTTGCTACTGAAAAGAAACTTTGTGTTCCCAACAAGCTAGGTGAAGGACGGCTTTCACACACACTAATCTCTCAAAACTGAGCAAGTTAAGAGACGTTCGTTCATCTAGCACCATGTGAACAGGTTGCAGGAGACACTTTTTCTCTGCTTCCTCAGTCTGTTTCCTAGTGCCGGTTTGAAGTTTTGCAGTTTTAACTGTAAAACAGAGTTGGAGCTATTACGTCCCCATATATGTGTATGGATTGGAGTTTGCAACTGAAAAGAAACTTTGTGTTCACAACAAGCTAGGTGAAGGACAGCTTTCACACACACTTATCTCTCAGAAGTGATCAAGTTGGTGAGACGTTCATTCATCTAGCAGAAATGGAACGGGTTGCAGGAGACACTTTTTCTCTGCTTTCTCAGTGTGTTTCCTAGTGCCGGTTTGAAGTTCCTGCACTTTTCACTGTAAAACCGAGTTGGAGCTTGTACCTCCCCATATATATGTATGAAATGGAGTTTGCAACTGAAAAGAAACTTTGTGTTCCCAACAAGCTAGGTGAAGGACGGCTTTCACACACTCTTATCTCTCAGAACTGAGCAATTGGAGAGACGTTCGTTCATCTAGCACCAAGGGAACGGGTTGCTGGAGACACTATTTCTCTGCTATCTCAGTCTGTTTCCTAGGGCAGGTTTGAAGTTCCTGCAGTTTTCACTGTAAAACCGAGTTGGAGCTAGTACCTCCCCATATATATATATTGAATGGAGTTTGCAACATTAAAGAAACTTTGTGTTCCCAACAAGATATTTGAATGACGGCTTTCACACACACTTATCTCTCAGAACTGAGCAAGTGGAGAGACGTTCGTTCATCTAGCACCAAGGGAACGGGTTGCAGGAGACACTTTTTCTCTGCTTTCTCAGTCTGTTTCCTAGTGCCTGTTTGAAGTTCCTGCAGTTTTCACTGTAAAATCGAGTTGGAGCCTGTACCTCCCCATATATATGTATGGAATGGAGTTTGCAACTGAAAAGAAACTTTGTGTTCCCAACAAGCTAGGTGAAGGATGGCTTTCACACACACTTATCTCTCAGAACTGAGCAAGTGGAGAGACGTTCATTCATCTAGCACCAAGGGAACGGTTTGCAGGAGACACTTTTTCTCTGGTTTCTCAGTCTGTTTCCTAGTGCCGGTTTGAAGTTCCTGCAGTTTTCACTGTAAAACCGAGTTGGAGCTTGTACCTACCCATATATATGTATGGAATGGTGTTTGCAACTTAAAAGAAACTTACTGTTCCCAACAAGTTAGGTGAAGGACGGCTTTCACACACACTTATCTCTCAGAACTGAGCAAGTGGAGAGACGTTCATTCATCTAGCACCAAGGGAACGGATTGCAGGAGACACTTTTTCTCTGCTTTCTCACTCTGTTTCGTAGTGCCGGTTTGATGTTCCTGCAGTTCTCAATGTATAACCGAGTTGGAGGTAGTACCTCCCCATATATATGTATGGAATGGAGTTTGCAACAGAACAGAAACTTTGTGTTCCCAACAAGGTAGTTGAAGGATGGCTTTCACACACACATATCTCTCAGAACTGAGCAAGTGGAGAGACGTTCGTTCATCTAGCACCAAGGGTACGGGTTGCAGGAGACACTTTTTCTCTGCTTTCTCAGTCTGTTTCCTAGTGCCGGTTTGAAGTTCCTGCAGTTTTCACTTTAAAACCGAGTTGGAGCTTGTACCACCCCATATATATGTATGGAATGGAGTTTGCAACTGAAAAGAAACTTTGTGTTCCCAACAAGCTAGGTGGAGGACGGCATTCACACACACTAATCTCTCAGAACTGAGCAAGTTGAGAGACGTTCGTTCATCTAGCACCAAGGGAACAAGTTGCAGGAGACACTTTTTCTCTGCTTCCTCAGTCTGTTTCCTAGTGCCAGTTTGAAGTTCCTGCAGTTTTCACTGTAAAACCGAGTTGGAGCTAGTACGTCCCCATATATATGTATGGATTAGAGTTTGCAACTGAAAAGAAACTTTGTGTTCCCAACAAGCTAGGTGAAGGATGGCTTTCACACACTCTTATCTCTCAGAACTGAGCAAGTGGAGAGACGTTCGTTCATCTAGCACCAAGGGAACGGGTTGCAGGAGACACTATTTCTCTGCTATCTCAGTCTGTTTCCTAGGGCCTGTTTGAATTTCCTGCAGTTTTCACTGTAAAACCGAGTTGGAGCTAGTACCTCCCCATATATATGTATGGAATGCAGTTTGCAACATTAAAGAAACTTTGTGTTCCCAACAAGATATGTGAATGACGGCTTTCACACACACTTATCTCTCAGAACTGAGCAAGTGGAGAGACGTTCGTTCATCTAGCACCAAGGGAACGGGTTGCAGGAGACACTTTTTCTCTGCTTTCTCAGTCTGTTTCCTAGTGCCTGTTTGAAGTTCCTGCAGTTTTCACTGTAAAATCGAGTTGGAGCTTGTACCTCCCCATATATATGTATGGAATGGAGTTTGCAACTGAAAAGAAACTTTGTGTTCCCAACAAGCTAGGTGAAGGATGGCTTTCTCACACACTTATCTCTCAGAACTGAGCAAGTGGAGAGACGTTCATTCATCTAGCACCAAGGGAACGGGTTGCAGGAGACACTTTTTCTCTGTTTTCTCAGTCTGTTTCCTAGTGCCGGTTTGATGTTCCTGCATTTCTCACTGTATAACCGAGTTGGAGCTAGTACCTCCCCATATATATGTATGGAATGGAGTTTGCAACTGAAAAGAAACTTTGTGTTCCCAACAAGGTAGTTGAAGGATGGCTTTCACACACACATATCTCTCAGAACTGAGCAAGTGGAAAGACGTACGTTCATCTAGCACCAAGGGTACGGGTTGCAGGAGACACTTTTTCTCTGCTTTCTCAGTCTGTTTCGTAGTGCCGGTTTGAAGTTCCTGCAGTTTTCACTGTAAAACCTAGTTGGAACTTGTACCTCCCCATATATATGTATGGAATGGGGTTTGCAACTGAAAAGAAACTTTGTGTTCCCAACAAGCTAGGTGAAGGACGGCTTTCACACACACTAATCTCTCAAAACTGAGCAAGTTAAGAGACGTTCGTTCATCTAGCACCAATTGAACAGGTTGCAGGAGACACTTTTTCTCTGCTTCTTCAGTCTGTTTCCTAGTGCCAGTTTGAAGTTTTGCAGTTTTCACTGTAAAATCGAGTTGGAGCTTGTACATCCCCATATATATGTATGGAATGGAGTTTGCAACTGAAAAGAAACTTTGTGTTCACAACAAGCTAGGCGAAGGATGGCTTTCACACACACTTATCTCTCAGAACTGTGCAAGTGGAGAGACGTTCATTCATCTAGCACCAAGGGAATGGGTTGCAGGAGACACTTTTTCTCTGTTTTCTCAGTCTGTTTCCTAGTGCCGGGTTGATGTTCCTGCAGTTCTCACTGTATAACCGATTTGGAGCTAGTACCTCCCCATATATATGTATGGAATGGAGTTTGCAACTGAAAAGAACTTTGTGTTCCCAACAAGGTAGTTGAAGGATGGCTTTCACACACACATATCTCTCAGAACTGAGCAAGTGGAGAGACGTTCGTTCATCTAGCACCAAGGGTACGGGTTGCAGGAGACACTTTTTCTCTGCTTTCTCAGTCTGTTTCGTAGTGCCGGTTTGAAGTTCCTGCAGTTTTCACTGTAAAACCTAGTTGGAGCTTGTACCTCCCCATATATATGTATGGAATGGAGTTTGCAACTGAAAAGAAACTTTGTGTTCCCAACAAGCTAGGTGAAGGACGGCTTTCACACACACTAATCTCTCAAAACTGAGCAAGTTAAGAGACGTTCGTTCATCTAGCACCAAGTGAACAGGTTGCAGGAGACACTTTTTCTCTGCTTCCTCAGTCTGTTTCCTAGTGCCGGTTTGAAGTTTTGCAGTTTTCACTGTAAAACCGAGTTGGAGCTAGTACGTACCCATATATATGTATGGATTGGAGTTTGCAACTGAAAAGAAACTTTGTGTTCACAACAAGCTAGGTGAAGGACAGCTTTCACACACACTTATCTCTCAGAACTGATCAAGTTGGTGAGACGTTCATTCATCTAGCACCAAGGGAACGGTTTGCAGGAGACACTTTTTCTCTGCTTTCTCAGTCTGTTTCCTTGTGGCGGTTTGAAGTTCCTACCGTTTTCACTGTAAAACCGAGTTGGAGCTATTACCTCCCCATATATATGTATGGAATGGATTTTGCAACTGAAAAGAAACTTTGTGTTCCCCACAAGTTAGGTGAAGGACGGCTTTCACACACACTTATCTCTCAGAACAGAGCAAATGGAGAGACGTTCATTCATCTAGCACCAAGGGAACGGGTTGCCGGAGACACTTTTTCTCTGTTTTCTCAGTCTGTTTCCTAGTGCCGGTTTGATATTCCTGCAGTTCTCACTGTATAACCGATTTGGAGCTAGTACCTCCCCATATATATGTATGGAATGGAGTTTGCAACTGAAAAGAAACTTTGTGTTCCCAACAAGGTATTTGAAGGATGGATTTCACACACACATATCTCTCAGAACTGAGCAAGTGGAGAGACGTTCGTTCATCTAGCACCAAGGGTACGGGTTGCAGGAGACAATTTTTCTCTGCTTCCTCAGTCTGTTTCCTAGTGCCGGTTTGAAGTTCCTGCAGTTTTCACTGTAAAACCGAGTTGGAGCTAGTACGTCCCCATATATATGTATGGAATGGAGTTTGCAACTGAAAAGAAACTTTGTGTTCCCAACAAGCTAGGTGAAGGACGGCTTTCACACACACTTATCTCTCAGAACTGAGCAAGTTGGTGAGACGTTCATTCATCTAGCACCAAGGGAACGGTTTGCAGGAGACACTTTTTCTCTGCTTTCTCAGTCTGTTTCCTAGTGCCGGTTTGAAGTTCCGGCAGTTTTCACTGTAAAACCGAGTTGGAGCTTGTACCTCGCCATATATATGTATGGAATGGGGTTTGCAACTGAAAAGAAACTTTGTGTTCCCAACAAGCTAGGTGAAGAACGGCTTTCACACACACATATCTCTCAGAACTGAGCAAGTGGAGAGACATTCGTTAATCTAGCACCAAGGGAACGGGTTGCAGGAGACACTATTTCTCTGCTATCTCAGTCTGTTTCTTAGGGCCGGTTTGAAGTTCCTGCAGTTTTCACTGTGAAACCGAGTTGGAGCTAGTACCTCCCCATATATATGTATGGAATGGAGTTTGCAACATTAAAGAAACTTTGTGTTCCCAACAAGATATGTGAATGACGGCTTTCACACACACTTATCTCTCAGAACTGAGCAAGTGGAGAGACGTTCGTTCATCTAGCACCAAGGGAACTGGTTGCAGGACACACTTTTTCTCTGCTTTCTCAGTCTGTTTCCTAGTGCCTGTTTGAAGTTCCTGCAGTTTTCACTGTAAAATCGAGTTGGAGCTTGTACCTCCCCATATATATGTATGGAATGGAGTTTGCAACTGAAAAGAAACTTTGTGTTCCCAACAAGCTAGGTGAATAATGGCTTTCACACACACTTATCTCTCAGAACTGAGCAAGTGGAGAGACTTTCATTCATCTAGCACCAAGGGAACGGTTTGCAGGAGACACTTTTTCTCTGGTTTCTCAGTCTGTTTCCTAGTGCCGCTTTGAAGTTCCTGCCGTTTTCACTGTAAAACCGAGTTGGAGGTAGTACCGCCCCATATATATGTATGGAATGGAGTTTGCAACTGAAAAGAAACTTTGTGTTCCCAACAAGATAGTTGAAGGACGGCTTTCACACACACTTATCTCTCAGAACTGAGCAAGTGGAGAGAGGTTCGTTCATCTAGCACCAAGGGTACGGGTTGCAGGAGACACTTTTTCTCTGCTTTCTCAGTCTGTTTCCTAGTGCCGGTTTGAATTTCCTGCAGTTTACACTGTAAAACCGAGTTGGATCTAGTACCTCCCCATATATATCTATGGAATGGAGTTTGCAACTGAAAAGAAACTTTGTGTTCCCAACAAGCTAGTTGAAGGACGGCTTTCACACACACTTATCTCTCAGAACTGAGCAATTGGAGAGACGTTCGTTCATCTAGCACCAAGAGAACGGGTTGCAGGAGACACTTTTTCTCTGCTTTCTCAGTCTGTTTCCTAGTGCCCGTTTGAAGCTCCTGCAGTTTTTACTGTAAAACCGAGTTGGAGCTTGTACATCCAAATATATATGTATGGAATGGAGTTTGCAACTGAAAACAAACTTTGTGTTCCCAACAAGCTAGGTGAAGGACGGCTTTCACACACACTTATCTCTCAGAACTGAGCAAGTGGAGAGACGTTCGTTCATCTAGCACCAAGGGAACGGGTTGCAGGGGACACTTTTTCTCTGAATTCTCAGTCTGTTTCCTAGTGCCGGTTTGAAGTTCCTGCAGTTTTCACTGTAAAACCGAGTTTTAGCTTGTACCTCCCCAAATATATGTAAGGAATGGAGTTTGCAACTGAAAAGAAACTTTGTGTTCCCAACAAGATAGATGAAGGACGGCTTTCACACACACTTATCTCTCAGAACTGAGCAAGTGGAGAGACGTTCATTCATCTAGCACCAAGGGAACGGTTTGCAGGAGACAGTTTTTCTCTGCTTTGTCAGTCTGTTTCCTAGTGCCGGTTTGAAGTTCCTGCAGTTTTCACTGTAAAACCGAGTTGGAGCTTGTAACTCCCCATATATATGTATGGAATGGAGTTTGCAACTGAAAAGAGACTTTGTGTTCCCAACAATCTAGGTGAAGTACGGCTTTCACACACACTTATCTCTCAGAACTGAGCAAGTTGAGAGACGTTCGTTCATCTAGCACCAAGGGTACGGGTTGCAGGAGACACTTATTCTCTGCTTTCTCAGTCTGTTTCCTAGTGCCGGTTTGAAGTTCCTGCAGTTTTCACTGTAAAACCGAGTTGGAGCTAGTACGTCCCCATATATATGTATGGAATGGTGTTTGCAACTGAAAAGAAACTTTGTGTTCCCAACAAGCTAGGTGAAGGACAGCTTTCACACACACTTATCTCTCAGAACTGAGCAAGTTGAGAGACGTTCATTCATCTAGCACCAAGTGAACGGTATGCAGGAGACACTTTTTCTCTGCTTTCTCAGTCTGTTTCCTAGTGCCGGTTTGAAGTTCCTGCAGTTTTCACTGTAAAACCGAGTTGGAGCTTGTACCTCCCCATATATATGTATGGAATGGAGTTTGAAACTGAAAAGAATCTTTGTGTTCCCAACAAGCTAGGTGAAGGGCGGCTTTCACACACACTTATCTCTCAGAACTGAGCAAGTGGAGAGACATTCATTCATCTAGCACCAAGGGAACAGTATGCAGGAGACACTTTTTCTCTGCCTTCTCAGTCTGTTTCCTAGTGCCGGTTTGAAGTTCCTGCAGTTTTCACTGTAAAACCGATTTGGAGCTTGTACCTCCCCATATATATGTATGGAATGGAGTTTGCAACTGAAAAGAAACTTTGTGTTCCCAACAAGCTAGGTGAAGGACAACTTTCACACACACTTAACTCTCAGAACTGAGCAAGTGGAGAGACTTTCGTTCATCTAGCACCAAGGGAACGGTTTGCAGGAGACACTTTTTCTCTGCTTTCTCAGTCTGTTTCCTAGTGCCGGTTTGAAGTTCCTGCAGTTTTCACTGTAAAACAGAGGTGGAGCTTGTACCTCCCCATATATATGTATGGAATGGAGTTTGAAACTGAAAAGAAACTTTGTGTTCCCAACAAGCTAGGTGAAGGACAACTTTCACACACACTTATCTCTCAAAACTGAGCAAGTGGAGAGACGTTCATTCATCTAGCACCAAGGGAACGGTTTGCAGGAGACACTTTTTCTCTGCTTTCTCAGTCTGTTTCCTAGTGCCGGTTTGAAGTTCCTGCAGTTTTCACTGTAAAACAGAGGTGGAGCTTGTACCTCCCCATATATATGTATGGAATGGAGTTTGCAACTGAAAAGAAACTTTGTGTTCCCAACAAGCTAGGTGAATGACAACTTACACAGACACTTATCTCTCAGAACTGAGCAAGTGGAGAGACGTTCATTCATCTAGCACCAAGGGAACGGTTTGCAGGAGACACTTTTTCTCTGCTTTCTCAGTCTGTTTCCTAGTGCCGGTTTGAATTTCCTGCAGTTTTCACTGTAAAACCGAGTTGGAGCTTGTACCTCCCCATATATATGTATGGAATGGAGTTTGCAACTGAAAAGAAACTTTGTGTTCCCAACAAGCTAGGCGAAGGATGGCTTTCACACACACTTATCTCTCAGAACTGAGCAAGTGGAGAGACGTTCGTTCATCTAGCACCAAGGGAACGGGTTGCAGGAGACACTTTTTCTCTGTTTTCTCAGACTCTTTCCTAGTGCCGGTTTGATGTTCCTGCAGTTCTCACTGTATAACCGAGTTGGATCTAGTACCTCCCCATATATATCTATGGAATGGAGTTTGCAACTGAAAAGAAACTTTGTGTTCCCAACAAGGTAGTTGAAGGATGGCTTTCACACACACATATCTCTCAGAACTGAGCAAGTGGAGAGACGTTCGTTCATCTAGCACCAATGGTACGGGTTGCAGGAGACACTTTTTCTCTGATTTCTCAGTCTGTTTCCTAGTGCCGGTTTGAAGTTCCTGCAGTTTTCACTGTAAAACCGATTTGGTGGTAGTACCTTCCCATATATATGTATGGAGTGGAGTTGGAAACTTAAAAGTAAATTTGTGTTCCCAACAAGCTAGTTGAAGGACGGCTTTCAAACACACTTATCTCTCAGAACTGAGCAAGTGGATAGACGTTCGTTCATCTAGCACCAAGGGAACGGTTTGCAGGAAACACTTATTCTCTGCTTTCTCAGTCTGTTTCCTAGTGCCGGTTTGAAGTTCCTGCAGTTTTCACTGTAAAACCGAGTTGGAGATTGTACCTCCCCATATATATGTATGGAATGGAGTTTGAAACAGAAAAGAAACTTTGTGTTCCCAACAAGCTAGGTGAAGGACGGCTTTCACACACACTTATCTCTCAGAACTGAGCAAGTGGAGAGACGTTCGTTCATCTAGCACCAAGTGAACGGGTTGCAGGCGACACTTTTTCTCTGTTTTCTCAGTCGGTTTCCTAGTGCCGGGTTGATGTTCCTGCTGTTCTCACTGTATAACCGAGTTGGAGCTAGTACCTCCCCATATATATGTATGGAATGGAGTTTGCAACTGAAAAGAAACTTTGTGTTCCCAACAAGATAGATGAAGGACGGCTTTCACACACACTTATCTCTTAGAACTGAGCAAGTGGAGAGACGTTCGTTCATCTAGCACCAATGGAACGGGTTGCAGGAGACACTTTTTCTCTGCTTTCTCAGTCTGTGTCCTAGTGCCGGTTTGAAGTTCCTGCAGTTTTCACTGTAAAACCGAGTTGGAGCTAGTACGTCCCAATATATATGTATGGAATGGTGTTTGCAACTGAAAAGAAACTTTGTGTTCCCAACAAGCTAGGTGAAGGACAGCTTTCACACACACTTATCTCTCAGAACTGAGCAAGTGGAGAGACGTTCGTTCATCTAGCACCAAGGGAACGGGTTGCAGGAGACAGTTTTTCTCTGCTTTGTCAGTCTGTTTCCTAGTGCCGGTTTGAAGTTCCTGCAGTTTTCACTGTAAAACCGAGTTGGAGCTTGTACCTCCCCATATATATGTATGGAATGGAGTTTGCAACTGAAAAGAAACTTTGTGTTCCCAACAATCTAGGTGAAGTACGGCTTTCACACACACATATCTCTCAGAACTGAGCAAGTTGAGAGACGTTCGTTCATCTAGCACCAAGGGTACGGGTTGCAGGAGACACTTATTCTCTGCTTTCTCAGTCTGTTTCCTAGTGCCGGTTTGAAGTTCCTGCAGTTTTCACTGTAAAACCGAGTTGGAGCTAGTACGTCCCCATATATATGTATGGAATGGTGTTTGCAACTGAAAAGAAACTTTGTGTTCCCAACAAGCTAGGTGAAGGACAGCTTTCACACACACTTATCTCTCAGAACTGAGCAAGTTGAGAGACATTCATTTATCTAGCACCAAGTGAACGGTATGCAGGAGACACTTTTTCTCTGCTTTCTCAGTCTGTTTCCTAGTGCCGGTTTGAAGTTCCTGCAGTTTTCACTGTAAAACCGAGTTGGAGCTTGTACCTCCCCATATATATGTATGGAATGGAGTTTGAAACTGAAAAGAAACTTTGTGTTCCCAACAAGCTAGGTGAAGGACGGCTTTCACACACACTTATCTCTCAGAACTGAGCAAGTGAAGAGACATTCATTCATCTAGAACCAAGGCAACAGTTTGCAGGAGACACTTTTTCTCTGCCTTCTCAGTCTGTTTCCTAGTGCCGGTTTGAAGTTCCTGCACTTTTCACTGTAAAACCGATTTGGAGCTTGTACCTCCCCATATATATGTATGGAATGGAGTTTGCAACTGAAAAGAAACTTTGTGTTCCCAACAAGCTATGTGAAGGACAACTTTCACACACACTTAACTCTCAGAACTGAGCAAGTGGAGAGACGTTCGTTCATCTAGCACCAAGGGAACGGTTTGCAGGAGACACTTTTTCTCTGCTTTCTCTGTCTGTTTCCTAGTGCCGGTTTGAAGTTCCTGCAGTTTTCACTGTAAAACAGAGGTGGAGCTTGTACCTCCCCATATATATGTATGGAATGGAGTTTGCAACTGAAAAGAAACTTTGTGTTCCCAACAAGCTAGGTGAAGGACAACTTTCACACACACTTATCTCTCAGAACTGAGCAAGTGGAGAGACGTTCATTCATCTAGCACCAATGGAACGGGTTGCAGGAGACACTTTTTCTCTGCTTTCTCAGTTTGTTTCCTAGTGCCGGTTTGAAGTTCCTGCAGTTTTCACTGTAAAACCGAGTTGGAGCTTGTACCTCCCCATATATATGTATGGAATGGAGTTTGCAACTGAAAAGAAACTTTGTGATCCCAACAATCTAGGTGAAGTACGGCTTTCACACACACATATCTCTCAGAACTGAGCAAGTTGAGAGACGTTCGTTCATCTAGCACCAAGGGAACGGTTTGCAGGAGACACTTATTCTCTGCTTTCTCAGTCTGTTTCCTAGTGCCGGTTTGAAGTTCCTGCAGTTTTCACTGTAAAACCGAGTTGGAGCTAGTACGTCCCCATATATATGTATGGAATGGTGTTTGCAACTGAAAAGAAACTTTGTGTTCCCAACAAGCTAGGTGAAGGACAGCTTTCACACACACTTATCTCTCAGAACTGAGCAAGTTGAGAGACGTTCATTCATCTAGCACCAAGTGAACGGTTTGCAGGAGACACTTTTTCTCTGCTTTCTCAGTCTGTTTCCTAGTGCCGGTTTGAAGTTCCTGCAGTTTTCACTGTAAAACCGAGTTGGAGCTTGTACCTCCCCATATATATGTATGGAATGGAGTTTGCAACTGAAAAGAATCTTTGCTTTCCCAACAAGCTAGGTGAAGGACGGCTTTCACACACACTTATCTCTCAGAACTGAGCAAGTGGAGAGACATTCATTCATCTAGCACCAAGGGAACGGTTTGCAGGAGACACTTTTTCTCTGCCTTCTCAGTCTGTTTCCTAGTGCCGGTTTGAAGTTCCTGCAGTTTTCACTGTAAAACCGATTTGGAGCTTGTACCTCCCCATATATATGTATGGAATGGGGTTTGCAACTGAAAAGAAACTTTGTGTTCCCAACAAGCTAGGTGAAGGACAACTTTCACACACACTTATCTCTCAGAACTGAGCAAGTGGAGAGACGTTCATTCATCTAGCACCAAGGGAACGGTTTGCAGGAGACACTTGTTCTCTGCTTTCTCAGTCTGTTTCCTAGTGCCGGTTTGAAGTTCCTGCAGTTTTCACTGTAAAATCGAGTTGGAGCTTGTACCTCCCCATATATATGTATGGAATGGTGTTTGCAACTGAAAAGAAACTTTGTGTTCCCAACAAGCTAGGTGAAGGACAGCTTTCACACACACTTGTCTCTCAGAACTGAGCAAGTGGAGAGACGTTCGTTCATCTAGCACCAAGGGAAAGGGTTGCAGGAGACACTTTTTCTCTGCTTTCTCAGTCTGTTTCCTAGTGCCGGTTTGAAGTTCCTGCAGTTTTAACTGTAAAACCGAGTTGGAGCTTTTACCTCCCCATATATATGTATGGAATGGGGTTTGCAACTGAAAAGAAACTTTGTGTTCCCAACAAGCTAGTTGAAGGTCGGATTTCACACACACTTGTCTCTCAGAACTGAGCAAGTGGAGAGACGTTCGTTCATCTAGCACCAAGGGAAAGGGTTGCAGGAGACACTTTTTCTCTGATTTCTCAGTCTGTTTCCTAGTGCCGGTTTGAAGTTCCTGCAGTTTTCACTGTAAAAACGAGTTGGAGCTTGTACCTCCCCATATATATGTATGGAATGGAGTTTGCAACTGAAAAGAAACTTTGTGTTCCCAACAAGCTAGGTGAAGGACGGCTTTCACACACACTAATCTCTTAGAACTGAGCAAGTTGAGAGACGTTCGTTCATCTAGCACCAAGGGAACGGGTTGCAGGAGACACTTTTTCTCTGCTTTCTCAGTCTGTTTCCTAGTGCCGGTTTGAAGTTCCTGCAGTTTTCACTGTAAAACCGATTTTGAGGTAGTACCTTCCCATATATATGTATGGAGTGGAGTTGGAAACTGAAAAGTAAATTTGTGTTCCCAACAAGCTAGTTGAAGGACGGCTTTCAAACACATTTATCTCTCAGAACTGAGCAAGTGGAGAGACGTTCGTTCATCTAGCACCAAGGGAACGGTTTGCAGGAAACACTTTTTCTCTGCTTTCTCAGTCTGTTTCCTAGTGCCGGTTTGAAGTTCCTGCAGTTTTCACTGTAAAACCGAGTTGGAGCTTGTACCTCCCCATATGTATGTATGGAATGGAGTTTGAAACAGAAAAGAAACTATGTGTTCCCAACAAGCTAGGTGAAGGACGGCTTTCACACACACTTATCTCTCAGAACTGAGCAAGTGGAGAGACGTTCCTTCATCTAGCACCAAGGGAACGGGTTGCAGGCGACACTTTTTCCCTGTTTTCTCAGTCTGTTTCCTAGTGCCGGTTTGATGTTCCTGCTGTTCTCACTGTATAACCGATTTGGAGCTAGTACCTCCCCATATATATGTATGGAATGGAGTTTGCAACTGAAAAGAAACTTTGTGTTCCCAACAATGTAGTTGAAGGATGGCTTTCACACACACATATCTCTCAGAACTGAGCAAGTTTAGAGACGTTCGTTCATCTAGCACCAAGTGTACGGGTTGCAGGAGACACTTTTTCTCTGCTTTCTCAGTCTGTTTCCTAGTGCCGGTTTGAAGTTCCTGCAGTTTTCACTGTAAAACCGAGTTGGAGCTTGTACCTCCCCATATATATGTATGGAATGGAGTTTGCAACTGAAAAGAAACTTTGTGTTCCCAACAAGCTAGTTGAAGGACGGCATTCACACACACTTATCTCTCAGAACTGAGCAAGTTGAGAGACGTTCGTTCATCTAGCACCAAGGGAAAGGGTTGCAGGAGACACTTTTTCTCTGATTTCTCAGTCTGTTTCCTAGTGCCGGTTTGAAGTTCCTGCAGTTTTCACTGTAAAATCGAGTTGGAGCTTGTACCTCCCCATATATATGTATGGAATGGAGTTTGCAACTGAAAAGAATCTTTGTGTTCCCAACAAGCTAGGTGAAGGACGGCTTTCACACACACTTATCTCTCAGAACTGAGCAAGTGGAGAGACGTTCGTTCATCTAGAACCAAGGGAAAGGGTTGCAGGAGACACTTTTTCTCTGCTTTCTCAGTCTGTTTCCTAGTGCCGGTTTGAAGTTCCTGCAGTTTTAACTGTAAAACCGAGTTGGAGCTTTTACCTCCCCATATATATGTATGGAATGGAGTTTGCAACTGAAAAGAAACTTTGTGTTCCCAACAAGCTAGTTGAAGGGCGGAGTTCACACACACTTGTCTCTCAGAACTGAGCAAGTGGAGAGACGTTCGTTCATCTAGCACCAAGGGAAAGGGTTGCAGGAGACACTTTTTCTCTGATTTCTCAGTCTGTTTCCTAGTGCCGGTTTGAAGTTCCTGCAGTTTTCACTGTAAAACCGAGTTGGAGCTTGTACCTCCCCATATATATGTATGGAATGGAGTTTGCAACTGAAAAGAAACTTTGTGTTCCCAACAAGCTAGGTGAAGGACGGCTTTCACACACACTAATCTCTTAGAACTGAGCAAGTTCAGAGACGTTCGTTCATCTAGCACCAAGGGAACAGGTTGCAGGAGACACTTTTTCTCTGCTTTCTCAGTCTGTTTCCTAGTGCCGGTTTGAATTTCCTTCAGTTTTCCCTGTAAAACCGAGTTGCAGCTAGTACCTCCCCATATATATTTATGGAATGGATTTGCAACTGAAAAGAAATTTTGTGTTCCCAACAAGCTAGGTGAAGGACAGCTTTCACACACACTTATCTCTCAGAACTGAGCAAGTTGGTGAGACGTTCATTCATCTAGCACCAAGGGAACGGTTTGCAGGAGACACTTTTTCTCTGCATCCTCAGTCTGTTTCCTAGTGCCGGTTTGAAGTTCCTGCAGTTTTCACTGTAAAACCGAGTTGGAGCTTGTACCTCCCCATATATATGTATGGAATGGAGTTTGCAACTGAAAAGAAACTTTGTGTTCCCAACAAGCTAGGTGAAGGACGGATTTCACACACACTTATATCTCAGAACTGAGCATGTGGAGAGACTTTCGGTCATATAGCACTAAGGGAACGGGTTGCAGGAGACACTTTTTCTCTGCTTTCTCTGTCTGTTTCCTAGTGCCGGTTTGAAGTTCCTGCAGTTTTCACTGTAAAACAGAGGTGGAGCTTGTACCTCCCCATATATATGTATGGAATGGAGTTTGCAACTGAAAAGAAACTTTGTGTTCCCAACAAGCTAGGTGAAGGACAACTTTCACACACACTTATCTCTCAGAACTGAGCAAGTGGAGAGACGTTCATTCATCTAGCACCAATGGAACGGGTTGCAGGAGACACTTTTTCTCTGCTTTCTCAGTCTGTTTCCTAGTGCCGGTTTGAAGTTCCTGCAGTTTTCACTGTAAAACCGAGTTGGAGCTTGTACCTCCCCATATATATGTATGGAATGGAGTTTGCAACTGAAAAGAAACTTTGTGATCCCAACAATCTAGGTGAAGTACGGCTTTCACACACACATATCTCTCAGAACTGAGCAAGTTGAGAGACGTTCGTTCATCTAGCACCAAGGGAACGGTTTGCAGGAGACACTTATTCTCTGCTTTCTCAGTCTGTTTCCTAGTGCCGGTTTGAAGTTCCTGCAGTTTTCACTGTAAAACCGAGTTGGAGCTAGTACGTCCCCATATATATGTATGGAATGGTGTTTGCAACTGAAAAGAAACTTTGTGTTCCCAACAAGCTAGGTGAAGGACAGCTTTCACACACACTTATCTCTCAGAACTGAGCAAGTTGAGAGACGTTCATTCATCTAGCACCAAGTGAACGGTTTGCAGGAGACACTTTTTCTCTGCTTTCTCAGTCTGTTTCCTAGTGCCGGTTTGAAGTTCCTGCAGTTTTCACTGTAAAACCGAGTTGGAGCTTGTACCTCCCCATATATATGTATGGAATGGAGTTTGCAACTGAAAAGAATCTTTGCTTTCCCAACAAGCTAGGTGAAGGACGGCTTTCACACACACTTATCTCTCAGAACTGAGCAAGTGGAGAGACATTCATTCATCTAGCACCAAGGGAACGGTTTGCAGGAGACACTTTTTCTCTGCCTTCTCAGTCTGTTTCCTAGTGCCGGTTTGAAGTTCCTGCAGTTTTCACTGTAAAACCGATTTGGAGCTTGTACCTCCCCATATATATGTATGGAATGGGGTTTGCAACTGAAAAGAAACTTTGTGTTCCCAACAAGCTAGGTGAAGGACAACTTTCACACACACTTATCTCTCAGAACTGAGCAAGTGGAGAGACGTTCATTCATCTAGCACCAAGGGAACGGTTTGCAGGAGACACTTGTTCTCTGCTTTCTCAGTCTGTTTCCTAGTGCCGGTTTGAAGTTCCTGCAGTTTTCACTGTAAAATCGAGTTGGAGCTTGTACCTCCCCATATATATGTATGGAATGGTGTTTGCAACTGAAAAGAAACTTTGTGTTCCCAACAAGCTAGGTGAAGGACAGCTTTCACACACACTTGTCTCTCAGAACTGAGCAAGTGGAGAGACGTTCGTTCATCTAGCACCAAGGGAAAGGGTTGCAGGAGACACTTTTTCTCTGCTTTCTCAGTCTGTTTCCTAGTGCCGGTTTGAAGTTCCTGCAGTTTTAACTGTAAAACCGAGTTGGAGCTTTTACCTCCCCATATATATGTATGGAATGGGGTTTGCAACTGAAAAGAAACTTTGTGTTCCCAACAAGCTAGTTGAAGGTCGGATTTCACACACACTTGTCTCTCAGAACTGAGCAAGTGGAGAGACGTTCGTTCATCTAGCACCAAGGGAAAGGGTTGCAGGAGACACTTTTTCTCTGATTTCTCAGTCTGTTTCCTAGTGCCGGTTTGAAGTTCCTGCAGTTTTCACTGTAAAAACGAGTTGGAGCTTGTACCTCCCCATATATATGTATGGAATGGAGTTTGCAACTGAAAAGAAACTTTGTGTTCCCAACAAGCTAGGTGAAGGACGGCTTTCACACACACTAATCTCTTAGAACTGAGCAAGTTGAGAGACGTTCGTTCATCTAGCACCAAGGGAACGGGTTGCAGGAGACACTTTTTCTCTGCTTTCTCAGTCTGTTTCCTAGTGCCGGTTTGAAGTTCCTGCAGTTTTCACTGTAAAACCGATTTTGAGGTAGTACCTTCCCATATATATGTATGGAGTGGAGTTGGAAACTGAAAAGTAAATTTGTGTTCCCAACAAGCTAGTTGAAGGACGGCTTTCAAACACATTTATCTCTCAGAACTGAGCAAGTGGAGAGACGTTCGTTCATCTAGCACCAAGGGAACGGTTTGCAGGAAACACTTTTTCTCTGCTTTCTCAGTCTGTTTCCTAGTGCCGGTTTGAAGTTCCTGCAGTTTTCACTGTAAAACCGAGTTGGAGCTTGTACCTCCCCATATGTATGTATGGAATGGAGTTTGAAACAGAAAAGAAACTATGTGTTCCCAACAAGCTAGGTGAAGGACGGCTTTCACACACACTTATCTCTCAGAACTGAGCAAGTGGAGAGACGTTCCTTCATCTAGCACCAAGGGAACGGGTTGCAGGCGACACTTTTTCCCTGTTTTCTCAGTCTGTTTCCTAGTGCCGGTTTGATGTTCCTGCTGTTCTCACTGTATAACCGATTTGGAGCTAGTACCTCCCCATATATATGTATGGAATGGAGTTTGCAACTGAAAAGAAACTTTGTGTTCCCAACAATGTAGTTGAAGGATGGCTTTCACACACACATATCTCTCAGAACTGAGCAAGTTTAGAGACGTTCGTTCATCTAGCACCAAGTGTACGGGTTGCAGGAGACACTTTTTCTCTGCTTTCTCAGTCTGTTTCCTAGTGCCGGTTTGAAGTTCCTGCAGTTTTCACTGTAAAACCGAGTTGGAGCTTGTACCTCCCCATATATATGTATGGAATGGAGTTTGCAACTGAAAAGAAACTTTGTGTTCCCAACAAGCTAGTTGAAGGACGGCATTCACACACACTTATCTCTCAGAACTGAGCAAGTTGAGAGACGTTCGTTCATCTAGCACCAAGGGAAAGGGTTGCAGGAGACACTTTTTCTCTGATTTCTCAGTCTGTTTCCTAGTGCCGGTTTGAAGTTCCTGCAGTTTTCACTGTAAAATCGAGTTGGAGCTTGTACCTCCCCATATATATGTATGGAATGGAGTTTGCAACTGAAAAGAATCTTTGTGTTCCCAACAAGCTAGGTGAAGGACGGCTTTCACACACACTTATCTCTCAGAACTGAGCAAGTGGAGAGACGTTCGTTCATCTAGAACCAAGGGAAAGGGTTGCAGGAGACACTTTTTCTCTGCTTTCTCAGTCTGTTTCCTAGTGCCGGTTTGAAGTTCCTGCAGTTTTAACTGTAAAACCGAGTTGGAGCTTTTACCTCCCCATATATATGTATGGAATGGAGTTTGCAACTGAAAAGAAACTTTGTGTTCCCAACAAGCTAGTTGAAGGGCGGAGTTCACACACACTTGTCTCTCAGAACTGAGCAAGTGGAGAGACGTTCGTTCATCTAGCACCAAGGGAAAGGGTTGCAGGAGACACTTTTTCTCTGATTTCTCAGTCTGTTTCCTAGTGCCGGTTTGAAGTTCCTGCAGTTTTCACTGTAAAACCGAGTTGGAGCTTGTACCTCCCCATATATATGTATGGAATGGAGTTTGCAACTGAAAAGAAACTTTGTGTTCCCAACAAGCTAGGTGAAGGACGGCTTTCACACACACTAATCTCTTAGAACTGAGCAAGTTCAGAGACGTTCGTTCATCTAGCACCAAGGGAACAGGTTGCAGGAGACACTTTTTCTCTGCTTTCTCAGTCTGTTTCCTAGTGCCGGTTTGAATTTCCTTCAGTTTTCCCTGTAAAACCGAGTTGCAGCTAGTACCTCCCCATATATATTTATGGAATGGATTTGCAACTGAAAAGAAATTTTGTGTTCCCAACAAGCTAGGTGAAGGACAGCTTTCACACACACTTATCTCTCAGAACTGAGCAAGTTGGTGAGACGTTCATTCATCTAGCACCAAGGGAACGGTTTGCAGGAGACACTTTTTCTCTGCATCCTCAGTCTGTTTCCTAGTGCCGGTTTGAAGTTCCTGCAGTTTTCACTGTAAAACCGAGTTGGAGCTTGTACCTCCCCATATATATGTATGGAATGGAGTTTGCAACTGAAAAGAAACTTTGTGTTCCCAACAAGCTAGGTGAAGGACGGATTTCACACACACTTATATCTCAGAACTGAGCATGTGGAGAGACTTTCGGTCATATAGCACTAAGGGAACGGGTTGCAGGAGAAACTTTTACTCTGGTTTCTCAGTCTGTTTCCTAGTGCCGGTTTGAAGTTCCTGCAGTTTTCACTGTAAAACCGAGTTGCAGCTAGTACATCCCCATATATATGTATGGAGTGGAGTTTGCAACTGAAAAGAAACTTTGTATTCCAACAAGCTAGGTGAAGAACGGCTTTCACACACACTTATCTCTCAGAACTGAGCATGTGGAGAGACGTTCGTTCATCTAGCACAAAGGGAACGGGTTGCAGGAGAAACTTTTACTCTGGTTTCTCAGTCTGTTTCCTAGTGCCGGTTTCAAGTTCCTGCAGTTTTCACTGTAAAACCGAGTTGGAGCTAGTACCTCCCCTTATATATGTATGGTGTAGATTTTACAAATGAAAAGAAACTTTATGTTCCCAAAATGCTAGTTGAAGGACGGCTTTCACACACACACATCTCTCAGAATTGAGCATGTGGAGAGACGTTCGTTCATCTAGCACAAATGGAACAGGATGCAGGAGAAACTTTTACTCTGGTTTCTCAGTCTGTTTCCTAGTGCAGGTTGGAAGTTCCTGCAGTTTTCACTGTAAAACCTGTTTGGGGCTAGTACCTCCCCATATATATGTATGGAGTGGAGTTTGCAACTGAAAAGAAACTTTGTGTTCCCAACAAGCTAGGTGAAGGACGGCTTTCACACACACACATCTTTCAGAACTGAGCATGTGGAGAGACGTTCGTTCATCTAGCACAAAGGGAACGGGTTGCAGGAGAAAATTTTACTCTGGTTTCTCAGTCTGTTTCCTAGTGCCGGTTTGAATTTCCTGCAGTTTTCACTGTAAAACCTGTTTGGGGCTAGTACCACCCCTTATATATGTATGGAGTGAGTTTGCAACTGAAAAGAAACTTTGTGTTCCCAACAAGCTAGGTGAAGGACGGCTTTCAAAAACACTTATCTCTCAGAACTGAGCATGTGGAGAGACGTTCGTTCATCTAGCACAAAGGGAACGGGTTGCAGGAGAAACTTTTACTCTGGTTTCTCAGTCTGTTTCCTAGTGCCGGTTTGAAGTTCCTGCAGTTTTCATTGTAAAACCGAGTTGCAGCTAGTACCTCCCCATATATATGTATGGAGTTGTGTTTGCAAGTGAAAAGAAACTTTGTGTTCCCAACAAGCTAGGTGAAGGACGGCTTTCACACACACTTATCTCTCAGAACTGAGCATGTGGAGAGACGTTCGTTCATCTAGCACAAAGGGAACGGGTTGCACGAGAAACTTTTACTGTGGTTTCTCAGTTTGTTTCCTAGTGCCGGTTTGAAGTTCCTGCAGTTTTCACTGTAAAACCGAGTTGGAGCTAGTACCTCCCCATATATATGTATGGAGTGGAGTTTGCAACTGAAAAGAAACTTTGTGTTCCCAACAAGCTAGGTGAAGGACGGCTTTCACACACACACATCTTTCAGAACTGAGCATGTGGAGAGACGTTCGTTCATCTAGCACAAAGGGAACGGGTTGCAGGAGAAACTTTTACTCTGGTTTCTCAGTGTGTTTCCTAGTGCCGGTTTGAAGTTAAAGCAGTTTTCACTGTGAAACCGATTTGGAGCTAGTACCTCCCCATATATATGTATGGAGTGGAGTTTGCAACTGAAAAGAAACTTTGTGTTACCAACAATCTAGGTGAAGGACGGCTTTCACACACACACATCTTTCAGAACTGAGCATGTGGAGAGACGTTCGTTCATCTAGCACAAAGGGAACGGGTTGCAGGAGAAAATTTTACTCTGGTTTCTCAGTCTGTTTCCTAGTGCCGGTTTGAAGTTCCTGCAGTTTTCACTGTAAAACCGAGTTGGAGCTAGTACCTCCCCATATATATGTATGGAATGGAGTTTGCAACTGAAAAAAACTTTGTGTTCCCAACAAGCTAGGTGAAGGACGGCTTTCACACACACTTATCTCTCAGAACTGAGCATGTGGAGAGACGTTCGTTCATCTAGCAGAAAGGGAACGGGTTGCAGGAGAAACTTTTACTCTGGTTTCTCAGTCTGTTTCCTAGTGCCAGTTTGAAGTTCCAGCAGTTTTCACTGTAAACCCGATTTGGAGCTTGTACCTCCCCATATATATGTATGTAATGGAGTTTGCAACTGAAAAGAAACTTTGTGTTCCCAACAAGCTATGTGAAGGACGGCTTTCACACACACTTATCTCTCAGAACTGAGCAAGTGGAGAGACGTTCATTCATCTAGCACCAAGGGAACGGTTTGCAGGAGACACTTTTTCTCTGCATTCTCAGTCTGTTTCCTAGTGCCGGTTTGAAGTTCCTGCAGTTTTCACTGTAAAACCGAGTTGGAGCTAGTACCTCCCCATATATATGTATGGAGTGGAGTTTGCAACTGAAAAAAACTTTGTGTTCCCAACAAGCTAGGTGAAGGACGGCTTTCACACACACTTATCTCTCAGAACTGAGCATGTGGAGAGACGTTCGTTCATCTAGCAGAAAGGGAACGGGTTGCAGGAGAAACTTTTACTCTGGTTTCTCAGTCTGTTTCCTAGTGCCAGTTTGAAGTTCCAGCAGTTTTCACTGTAAACCCGGTTTGGAGCTTGTACCTCCCCATATATATGTATGTAATGGAGTTTGCAACTGAAAAGAAACTTTGTGTTCCCAACAAGCTATGTGAAGGACGGCTTTCACACACACTTATCTCTCAGAACTGAGCAAGTGGAGAGACGTTCATTCATCTAGCACCAAGGGAACGGTTTGCAGGAGACACTTTTTCTCTGCATTCTCAGTCTGTTTCCTAGTGCCGGTATGAAGTTCCTGCAGTTTTCACTGTAAAACCGAGTTGGAGCTTGTACCTCCCCATATATATGTATGGAATGGTGTTTGAAACTGAAAAGAAACTTTGTGTTCCCAACAAGCTAGGTGAAGGACGGCTTTCACACACAATTAACTCTCAGAACTGAGCAATTGGAGAGACGTTCGTTCATCTAGCACCAAGGGAACGGGTTGCAGGAGACACTTTTTCTCTGCTTTCTCAGTCTGTTTCCTAGTGCCGGTTTGAAGTTCCTGCAGTTTTCACTGTAAAACCGAGTTGGAGCTTGTACCTCCCCATATATATGTATGGAATTGAGTTTGCAACTGAAAAGAAACTTTGTGTTCCCAACAAGCTAGGTGAAGGCAGCTTTCACACACACTTATCTCTCAGAACTGAGCAAGTGGAGAGACTTTCATTCATCTAGCACCAAGGGAACGGTATGCAGGAGACACTTTTTCTCTGCTTTCTCAGCCTGTTTCCTAGTGCCGGTTTGAAGTTCCTGCAGTTTTCACTGTAAAACCGAGTTGGAGCTTGTACCTCCCCATATATATGTATGGAATGGAGTTTGCAACTGAAAAGAATCTTTGTGTTCCCAACAAGCTAGGTGAAGGACGGCTTTCACACACACTTATCTCTCATAACTGAGCAAGTGGAGAGACGTTCATTCATCTAGCACCAAGGAAACGGTTTGCAGGAGACACTTTTTCTCTGCTTTCTCAGTCTGTTTCCTAGTGCCGGTTTGAAGTTCCTGCAGTTTTCACTGTAAAACCGAGTTGGAGCTTGTACCTCCCCATATATATGTATGGAATGGATTTTGAAACTGAAAAGAAACTTTGTGTTCCCAACAAGCTAGGTGAAGTACAACTTTCACACACACTTATCTCTCAGAACTGAGCAAGTGGAGAGACGTTCATTCATCTAGCACCAAGGGAACGGTTTGCAGGAGACACTATTTCAATGCTTTCTCAGTCTGTTTCCTAATGCTGGTTTGAAGTTCCTGCAGTTTTCACTGTAAAACCGAGTTGGAGCTTGTACCTCCCCATATATATGTATGGAATGGATTTTGCAACTGAAAAGAAACTTTGTGTTCCCAACAATCTAGGTGAAGGACGGCTTTCACACACACTTATCTCTCAGAACTGAGCATGTGGAGAGACGTTCGTTCATCTAGCAGAAAGGGAACGGGTTGCAGGAGAAACTTTTACTCTGGTTTCTCAGTCTGTTTCCTAGTGCCAGTTTGAAGTTCCAGCAGTTTTCACTATAAACCCGATTTGGAGCTTGTACCTCCCCATATATATGTATGTAATGGAGTTTGCAACTGAAAAGAAACTTTGTGTTCCCAACAAGCTATGTGAAGGACGGCTTTCACACACACTTATCTCTCAGAACTGAGCAAGTGGAGAGACGTTCATTCATCTAGCACCAAGGGAACGGTTTGCAGGAGACACTTTTTCTCTGCATTCTCAGTCTGTTTCCTAGTGCCGGTATGAAGTTCCTGCAGTTTTCACTGTAAAACCGAGTTGGAGCTTGTACCTCCCCATATATATGTATGGAATGGTGTTTGAAACTGAAAAGAAACTTTGTGTTCCCAACAAGCTAGGTGAAGGACGGCTTTCACACACACTTAACTCTCAGAACTGAGCAATTGGAGAGACGTTCGTTCATCTAGCACCAAGGGAACGGGTTGCAGGAGACACTTTTTCTCTGCTTTCTCAGTCTGTTTCCTAGTGCCGGTTTGAAGTTCCTGCAGTTTTCACTGTAAAACCGAGTTGGAGCTTGTACCTCCCCATATATATGTATGGAATTGAGTTTGCAACTGAAAAGAAACTTTGTGTTCCCAACAAGCTAGGTGAAGGCAGCTTTCACACACACTTATCTCTCAGAACTGAGCAAGTGGAGAGACTTTCATTCATCTAGCACCAAGGGAACGGTTTGCAGGAGACACTTTTTCTCTGCTTTCTCAGCCTGTTTCCTAGTGCCGGTTTGAAGTTCCTGCAGTTATCACTGTAAAACCGAGTTGGAGCTTGTACCTCCCCATATATATGTATGGAATGGAGTTTGCAACTGAAAAGAATCTTTGTGTTCCCAACAAGCTAGGTGAAGGACGGCTTTCACACACACTTATCTCTCAGAACTGAGCAAGTGGAGAGACGTTCATTCATCTAGCACCAAGGGAACGGTTTGCAGGAGACACTTTTTCTCTGCTTTCTCAGTCTGTTTCCTAGTGCCGGTTTGAAGTTCCTGCAGTTTTCACTGTAAAACCGAGTTGGAGCTTGTACCTCCCCATATATATGTATGGAATGGATTTTGAAACTGAAAAGAAACTTTGTGTTCCCAACAAGCTAGGTGAAGTACAACTTTCACACACACTTATCTCTCAGAACTGAGCAAGTGGAGAGACGTTCATTCATCTAGCACCAAGGGAACGGTTTGCAGGAGACACTATTTCAATGATTTCTCAGTCTGTTTCCTAATGCTGGTTTGAAGTTCCTGCAGTTTTCACTGTAAAACCGAGTTGGAGCTTGTACCTCCCCATATATATGTATGGAATGGATTTTGCAACTGAAAAGAAACTTTGTGTTCCCAACAATCTAGGTGAAGGACGGCTTTCACACACACTTATCTCTCAGAACTGAGCAAGTGGAGAGACTTTCGTTCATCTAGCACCAAGGGAACGGGTTGCAGGCGACACTTTTTCTCTGTTTTCTCAGTCGGTTTCCTAGTGCCGGTTTGATGTTCCTGCTGTTCTCACTGTATAACCGAGTTGGAGCTAGTACCTCCCCATATATACCTATGGAATGGAGTTTGCAACTGAAAAGAAACTTTGTGTTCCCAACAAGATAGATGAAGGACGGCTTTCACACACACTTATCTCTCAGAACTGAGCAAGTGGAGAGACGTTCGTTCATCTAGCACCAAGGGAACGGGTTGCAGGAGACACTTTTTCTCTGCTTTCTCAGTCTGTTTCCTAGTGCCGGTTTGAAGTTCCTGCAGTTTTCACTGTAAAACCGAGTTGGAGCTTGTACCTCCCCATATATATGTATGGAATGGAGTTTGCAACTGAAAAGAAACTTTGTGTTCCCAACAATCTAGGTGAAGTACGGCTTTCACACACACTTATCTCTCAGAACTGAGCAAGTTGAGAGACGTTCGTTCATCTAGCAGCAAGGGTACGGGTTGCAGGAGACACTTATTCTCTGCTTTCTCAGTCTGTTTCCTAGTGCCGGTTTGAAGTTCCTGCAGTTTTCACTGTAAAACCGAGTTGGAGCCTGTACGTCCCCATATATATGTATGGAATGGTGTTTGCAACTGAAAAGAAACTTTGTGTTCCCAACAAGCTAGGTGAAGGACAGCTTTCACACACACAAACCTCTCAGAACTGAGCAAGATGAGAGACGTTCATTCATCTAGCACCAAGGAAACGGTTTGCAAGAGACACTTTTTCTCTGCTTTCTCAGTCTGTTTCCTAGTGCCGGTTTGAAGTTCCTGCAGTTTTCACTGTAAAACCGAGTTGGAGCTTGTACCTCCCCATATATATGTATGGAAAGGAGTTTGCAACTGAAAAGAATCTTTGTGTTCCCAACAAGCTAGGTGAAGGACGGCTTTCACACACACTTATCTCTCAGAACTGAGCAAGTGGAGAGACATTCATTCATCTAGCACCAAGGGAACGGGTTGCAGGAGACACTTTTTCTCTGCCTTCTCAGTCTGTTTCCTAGTGCCGGTTTGAAGTTCCTTCAGTTTTCACTGTAAAACCGATTTGGAGCTTGTACCTCCCCATATATATGTATGGAATGGAGTTTGCAACTGAAAAGAAACTTTGTGTTCCCAACAAGCTAGGTGAAGGACAGCTTTCACACACACTTATCTCTCAGAACTGAGCAAGATGAGAGACGTTCGTTCATCTAGCACCAAGGGAACGGGTTGCAGGAGACACTTTTTCTCTGCTTTCTCAGTCTGTTTCCTAGTGCCGGTTTGAAGTTCCTGCAGTTTTCACTGTAAAACCGAGTTGGAGCTTGTACCTCCCCATATATATGTATGGAATCGAGTTTGCAACTGAAAAGAAACTTTGTGTTCCCAACAAGCTAGGTGAAGGCAGCTTTCACACACACTTACCTCTCAGAACTGAGCAAGTGGAGAGACTTTCATTCATCTAGCACCAAGGGAACCGTTTGCAGGAGACACTTTTTCTCTGCTTTCTCAGCCTGTTTCCTAGTGCCGGTTTGAAGTTCCTGCAGTTTTCACTGTAAAACCGAGTTGGAGCTTGTACCTCCCCATATATATGTATGGAATGGAGTTTGCAACTGAAAAGAATCTTTGTGTTCCCAACAAGCTAGGTGAAGGACGGCTTTCACACACACTTATCTCTCATAACTGAGCAAGTGGAGAGACGTTCATTCATCTAGCACCAAGGGAACGGTTTGCAGGAGACACTTTTTCTCTGCTTTCTCAGTCTGTTTCCTAGTGCCGGTTTGAAGTTCCTGCAGTTTTCACTGTAAAACCGAGTTGGAGCTTGTACCTCCCCATATATATGTATGGAATGGAGTTTGAAACTGAAAAGAAACTTTGTGTTCCCAACAAGCTAGGTGAAGGACAACTTTCACACACACTTATCTCTCAGAACTGAGCAAGTGGAGAGACGTTCATTCATCTAGCACCAAGGGAACGGGTTGCAGGAGACACTATTTAAATGCATTCTCAGTCTGTTTCCTAATGCTGGTTTGAAGTTCCTGCAGTTTTCACTGTAAAACCGAGTTGGAGCTTGTACCTCCCCATATATATGTATGGAATGGATTTTGCAACTGAAAAGAAACTTTGTGTTCCCAACAAGCTAGGTGAAGGACGGCTTTCACACACACTTATCTCTCAGAACTGAGCAAGTGGAGAGACGTTCGTTCATCTAGCACCAAGGGAACGGGTTGCAGGCGACACTTTTTCTCTGTTTTCTCAGTCGGTTTCCTAGTGCCGGTTTGATGTTCCTGCTGTTCTCACTGTATAACCGAGTTGGAGCTAGTACCTCCCCATATATATGTATGGAATGGAGTTTGCTACTGAAAAGAAACTTTGTGTTCCCAACAAGATAGATGAAGGACGGCTTTCACACACACTTATCTCTCAGAACTGAGCAAGTGGAGAGACGTTCGTTCATCTAGCACCAATGGAACGGGTTGCAGGAGACACTTTTTATCTGCTTTCTCAGTCTGTTTCCTAGTGCCGGTTTGAAGTTCCTGCAGTTTTCACTGTAAAACCGAGTTGGAGCTTGTACCTCCCCATATATATGTATGGAATGGAGTTTGCAACTGAAAAGAAACTTTGTGTTCCCAACAATCTAGGTGAAGTACGGCTTTCACACACACTTATCTCTCAGAACTGAGCAAGTTGAGAGACGTTCGTTCATCTAGCACCAAGGGTACGGGTTGCAGGAGACACTTATTCTCTGCCTTCTCAGTCTGTTTCCTAGTGCCGGTTTGAAGTTCCTGCAGTTTTCACTGTAAAACCGAGTTGGAGCTAGTACGTCCCCATATATATGTATGGAATGGTGTTTGCAACTGAAAAGAAACTTTGTGTTCCCAACAAGCTAGGTGAAGGACAGCTTTCACACACACTTTTCTCTCAGAACTGAGCAAGATGAGAGACGTTCATTCATCTAGCACCAAGTGAACGGTTTGCAGGAGACACTTTTTCTCTGCTTTCTCAGTCTGTTTCCTAGTGCCGGTTTGAAGTTCCTGCAGTTTTCACTGTAAAACCGAGTTGGAGCTTGTACCTCCCCATATATATGTATGGAAAGGGGTTTGCAACTGAAAAGAATCTTTGTGTTCCCAACAAGCTAGGTGAAGGACGGCTTTCACACACACTTATCTCTCAGAACTTAGCAAGTGGAGAGACATTCATTCATCTAGCACCAAGGGAACGTGTTGCAGGAGACACTTTTTCTCTGCATTCTCAGTCTGTTTCCTAGTGCCGGTTTGAAGTTCCTTCAGTTTTCACTGTAAAACCGATTTGGAGCTTGTACCTCCCCATATATATGTATGGAATGGAGTTTGCAACTGAAAAGAAACTTTGTGTTCCCAACAAGCTAGGTGAAGAACAACTTTCACACACACTTATCTCTCAGAACTGAGCAAGTGGAGAGACGTTCATTCATCTAGCACCAATGGAACGGTTTGCAGGAGACACTTTTTCTCTGCTTTCTCAGTCTGTTTCCTAGTGCCGGTTTGAAGTTCCTGCAGTTTTCACTGTAAAACCGATGTGGAGCTTGTACCACCCCATATATATATATGGAATGGAGTTTGCAACTGAAAAGAAACTTTGTGTTCCCAACAAGCTAGGTGAAGGACAACTTTCCCACACACTTATCTCTCAGAACTGAGCAAGTTGAGAGACGATCATTCATCTAGCACCAAGGGAACGGGTTGCAGGAGACACTTTTTCTCTGTTTTCTCAGTCTGTTTCCTAGTGCCGATTTGATGTTCCTGCAGTTATCACTGTATAACCGAGTTGGAGCTAGTACCTCCCCATATATATGTATGGAATGGAGTTTGCAACTGAAAAGAATCTTTGTGTTCCCAACAAGGTAGTTGAAGGATGGCTTTCACACACACATATCTCTCAGAAGTGAGCAAGTGGAGAGACGTTCGTTCATCTAGCACCAATGGTACGGGTTGCAGGAGACACTTTCTCTCTGCTTTCTCAGTCTGTTTCCTAGTGCCGGTTTGAAGTTCCTGCAGTTTTCACTGTAAAACCGAGTTGGAGCTTGTACCTCCCCATATATATGTATGGAATGGAGTTTGAAACTTAAAAGAAACTTTGTGTTCCCAACAAGCTAGTTGAAGGACGGCATTGACACACACTTATCTCTCAGAACTGAGCAAGTGGAGAGACGTTCGTTCATCTAGCATCAAGGGAAAGGGTTGCAGGAGACACTTTTTCTCTGATTTCTCAGTCTGTTTCCTAGTGCCGTTTTGAAGTTCCTGCAGTTTTCACTGTAAAACCAATTTGGAGGTAGTACCTTCCCATATATATATATGGAGTGGAGTTGGAAACTGAAAAGTAAATTTGTGTTCCCAACAAGCTAGTTGAAGGACGGCTTTAAAACACACTTATCTCTCAGAACTGAGCAAGTGGAGAGACGTTCGTTCATCTAGCACCAAGGGAACGGTTTGCAGGAAACACTTTTTCTCTTCTTTCTCAGTCTGTTTCCTAGTGCCGGTTTGAAGTTCCTGCAGTTTTCACTGTAAAACCGAGTTGGAGCTTGTACCTCCCCATATATATGTATGGAATGGAGTTTGAAACAGAAAAGAAACTTTGTGTTCCCAACAAGCTAGGTGAAGGACGGCTTTCACACACACCTATCTCTCAGAACTGAGCATGTGGACAGACTTTCAGTCATATAGCACTAATGGAACGGGTTGCAGGTGAAACTTTTACTCTGGTTTCTCAGTCTGTTTCCTAGTGCCGGTTTGAAGTTCCTGCAGTTTTCACTGTAAAACCGCGTTGCAGCTAGTACCTCCCCATATATATGTATGGAGTGGAGTTTGCAACTGAAAAGAAACTTTGTGTTCCAACAAGCTAGGTGAAGAACGGCTTTCACACACACTTATCTCTCAGAACTGAGCATGTGGAGAGACGTTCGTTCATCTAGCACAAAGGGAACGGGTTGCAGGAGAAACTTTTACTCTGGTTTCTCAGTCTGTTTCCTAGTGCCGGTTTGAAGTTCCAGCAGTTTTCACTGTAAAACCGAGTTGGAGCTAGTACCAACCCATATATACGTATGGTGTGGATTTTACAAATGAAAAGAAACTTTATGTTCCCAAAATGCTAGGTGAAGGACGGCTTTCACACACACACATCTCTCAGAACTGAGCATGTGGAGAGACGTTCGTTAATCTAGCACAAATGGAACAGGATGCAGGAGAAACTTTTACTCTGGTTTCTCAGTCTGTTTCCTAGTGCAGGTTTGAAGTTCCTGCAGTTTTCACTGTAAAACCTGTTTGGAGCTAGTACATCCCCATATATATGTATGGAGTGGAGTTTGCAACTGAAAAGAAACTTTGTGTTCCCAACAAGCTAGGTGAAGGACGGCTTTCACACACACACATCTTTCAGAACTGAGCATGTGGAGAGACGTTCGTTCATCTAGCACAAAGGGAACGGGTTGCAGGAGAAATTTTACTCTGGTTTCTCAGTCTGTTTCCTAGTTCCGGTTTGAAGTTCCTGCAGTTTTCACTGTAAAACCGAGTTGGAGCTAGTACCTCCCCATATATATGTATGGAGTGGAGTTTGCAACTGAAAAGAAACTTTGTGTTCCCAACAAGCTAGGTGAAGGACGGCTTTCACACACACACATCTTTCAGAACTGAGCATGTGGAGAGACGTTCGTTTATCTAGCACAAAGGGAACGGGTTGCAGGAGAAACTTTTACTCTGGTTTCTCAGTGTGTTTCCTAGTGCCGGTTTGAAGTTAAAGCAGTTTTCACTGTAAAACCGATTTGTAGCTAGTTCCTCCCCATATATATGTATGGAGTGGAGTTTGCAACTGAAAAGAAACTTTGTGTTACCAACAATCTAGGTGAAGGACGGCTTTAACACACACACACATCTTTCAGAACTGAGCATGTGGAGAGACGTTCGTTCATCTAGCACAAAGGGAACGGGTTGCAGGAGAAAATTTTACTCTGGTTTCTCAGTCTGTTTCCTAGTGCCGGTTGGAAGTTCCTGCAGTTTTCACTGTAAAACCGAGTTGGAGCTAGTACCTCCCCATATATATGTATGGAGTGGAGTTTGCAACTGAAAAAAACTTTGTGTTACCAACAAGCTAGGTGAAGGACGGCTTTCACACACACTTATCTCTCAGAACTGAGCATGTGGAGAGACGTTCGTTCATCTAGCAGAAAGGGAACGGGTTGCAGGAGAAACTTTTACTCTGGTTTCTCAGTCTGTTTCCTAGTGCCGGTTTGAAGTTCCAGCAGTTTTCACTGTAAACCCGAGTTGGAGCATGTACCTCCCCATATATATGTATGGAATGGAGTTTGCAACTGAAAAGAAACTTTGTGTTCCCAACAAGCTAGGTGAAGGACGGCTTTCACACACACTTATCTCTCAGAACTGAGCAATTGGAGAGACGTTCGTTCATCTAGCACCAAGGGAACGGGTTGCAGGAGACACTATTTCTCTGCTTTCTCAGTCTGTTTCCTAGTGCCGGTTTGAAGTTCCTGCAGTTTTTACTGTAAAACCGAGTTGGAGCTTGTACCTCCCCATATATTTGTATGGAATCGAGTTTGCAACTGAAAAGAAACTTTGTGTTCCCAACAAGCTAGGTGAAGGCAGCTTTCACACACACTTATCTCTCAGAACTGAGCAAGTGGAGAGACTTTCATTCATCTAGCACCAAGGGAACGGTTTGCAGGAGACACTTTTTCTCTGCTTTCTCAGCCTGTTTCCTAGTGCCGGTTTGAAGTTCCTCCAGTTTTCACTGTAAAATCGATTTGGAGCTTGTACCTCCCCATATATATGTATGGAATGGAGTTTGCAACTGAAAAGAATCTTTGTGTTCCCAACAAGCTAGGTGAAGGACGGCTTTCACACACACTTATCTCTCATAACTGAGCAAGTGGAGAGACGTTCATTCATCTAGCACCAAGGGAACGGTTTGCAGGAGACACTTTTTCTCTGCCTTCTCAGTCTGTTTCCTAGTGCCGGTTTGAAGTTCCTGCAGTTTTCACTGTAAAACCGAGTTGGAGCTTGTACCTCCCCATATATATGTATGGAATGGAGTTTGAAACTGAAAAGAAACTTTGTGTTCCCAACAAGCTAGGTGAAGGATAACTTTCACACACACTTATCTCTCAGAACTGAGCAAGTGGAGAGACGTTCATTCATCTAGCACCAAGGGAACGGTTTGCAGGAGACCCTATTTCACTGCTTTCTCAGTCTGTTTCCTAATGCTGGTTTGAAGTTCCTGCAGTTTTCACTGTAAAACCGCGTTGGAGCTTGTTCCTCCCCATATATATGTATGGAATGGAGTTTGCAACTGAAAAGAAACTTTGTGTTCCCAACAAGCTAGGTGAAGGACGGCTTTCACACACACTTATCTCTCAGAACTGAGCAAGTTGAGAGACGTTCGTTCATCTAGCACCAAGGGTACGGGTTGCAGGAGACCCTTATTCTCTGCTTTCTCAGTCTGTTTCCTAGTGGCGGTTTGATGTTCCTGCAGTTTTCACTGTAAAACCGAGTTGGAGCTAGTACGTCCCCATATATATGTATGGAATGGTGTTTGCAACTGAAAAGAAACTTTGTGTTCCCAACAAGCTAGGTGAAGGACAGCTTTCACACACACTTATCTCTCAGAACTGAGCAAGTTGAGAGACGTTCATTCATCTAGCACCAAGTGAACGGTTTGCAGGAGACACTTTTTCTCTGCTTTCTCAGTCTGTTTCCTAGTGCCGGTTTGAAGTTCCTGCAGTTTTCACTGTAAAACCGAGGTGGAGCTTGTACCTCCCCATAAATATGTATGGAATGGAGTTTGCAACTGAAAAGAATCTTTGTGTTCCCAACAAGCTAGGTGAAGGACGGCTTTCACACACACTTATCTCACAGAACTGAGCAAGTGGAGAGACGTTCATTCATCTAGCACCAAGGGAACGGTTTGCAGGAGACAATTTTTCTCTGCTTTCTCAGTCTGTTTCCTAGTGCCGGTTTGAAGTTCCTGCAGTTTTCACTGTAAAATCGAGTTGGAGCTTGTTCCTCCCCATATATATGTATGGAATGGAGTTTGCAACTGAAAAGAAACTTTGTGTTCCCAACAAGCTAGGTGAAGGACAGCTTTCACACACACTTATCTCTCAGAACTGAGCAAGTGGAGAGACGTTCGTTCATCTAGCACCAAGGGAACGGTTTGCAGGAAACACTTTTTCTCTGCTTTCTCAGTCTGTTTCCTAGTGCCGGTTTGAAGTTCCTGCAGTTTTCACTGTAAAACCGAGTTGGAGCTTGTACCTCCCCATATATATGTATGGAATGGAGTTTGAAACAGAAAAGAAACTTTGTGTTCCCAACAAGCTAGGTGAAGGACGGCTTTCACACACACTTATCTCTCAGAACTGAGCAAGTGGAGAGACGTTCGTTCATCTAGCACCAAGGGAACGGGTTGCAGGCGACACTTTTTCTCTGTTTTCTCAGTCTGTTTCCTAGTGCCGGTTTGATGTTCCTGCTGTTCTCACTGTATAACCGAGTTGGAGCTAGTACCTCCCCATATATATGTATGGAATGGAGTTTGCAACTGAAAAGAAACTTTGTGTTCCCAAGAAGGTAGTTGAAGGATGGCTTTCACACACACATATCTCTCAGAACTGAGCAAGTTTAGAGACGTTCGTTCATCTAGCACCAAGTGTACGGGTTGCAGGAGACACTTTTTCTCTGCTTTCTCAGTCTGTTTCCTAGTGCCGGTTTGAAGTTCCTGCAGTTTTCACTGTAAAACCGAGTTGGAGCTTGTACCTCCCCATATATATGTATAAAATGGAGTTTGCAACTGAAAAGAAACTTTGTGTTCCCAACAAGTTAGTTGAAGGACGGCTTTCACACACACTTATCTCTCAGAACTGAGCAAGTTGAGAGACGTTCGTTCATCTAGCACCAAGGGAAAGGGTTGCAGGAGACACTTTTTCTCTGATTTCTCAGTCTGTTTCCTAGTGCCGGTTTGAAGTTCCTGCAGTTTTCACTGTAAAACCGAGTTGGAGCTTGTACCTCCCCATATATATGTATGGAATGGAGTTTGCAACTGAAAAGAAACTTTGTGTTCCCAACAAGCTAGTTGAAGGGCGGATTTCACACACACTTATCTCTCAGAACTGAGCAAGTGGAGAGACGTTCGTTCATCTAGCACCAAGGGAAAGGGTTGCAGGAGACACTTTTTCTCTGCTTTCTCAGTCTGTTTCCTAGTGCCGGTTTGAAGTTCCTGCATTTTTCACTGTAAAACCGAGTTGGAGCTTGTACCTCCCCATATATATGTATGGAATGGAGTTTGCAACTGAAAAGAAACTTTGTGTTCCCAACAAGCTAGGCGAAGTACGGCTTTCACACACACTAATCTCTCAGAACTGAGCAAGTTGAGAGACGTTCGTTCATCTAGCACCAAGGGAACGGGTTGCAGGAGACACTATTCCTCTGCTTTCTCAATCTGTTTCCTAGTGCCGGTTTGAATTTCCTGCAGTTTTCCCTGTAAAACCGAGTTGGAGCTAGTACCTCCCCATATATATTTATGGAATGGATTTGCAACTGAAAAGAAACTTTGTGTTCCCAACAAGCTAGGTGAAGGACAGCTTTCACACACACTTATCTCTCAGAACTGAGCAAGTGGAGAGACGTTCGTTCATCTAGCATCAAGGGAAAGGGTTGCAGGAGACACTTTTTCTCTGATTTCTCAGTCTGTTTCCTAGTGCCGTTTTGAAGTTCCTGCAGTTTTCACTGTAAAACCAATTTGGAGGTAGTACCTTCCCATATATATATATGGAGTGGAGTTGGAAACTGAAAAGTAAATTTGTGTTCCCAACAAGCTAGTTGAAGGACGGCTTTAAAACACACTTATCTCTCAGAACTGAGCAAGTGGAGAGACGTTCGTTCATCTAGCACCAAGGGAACGGTTTGCAGGAAACACTTTTTCTCTTCTTTCTCAGTCTGTTTCCTAGTGCCGGTTTGAAGTTCCTGCAGTTTTCACTGTAAAACCGAGTTGGAGCTTGTACCTCCCCATATATATGTATGGAATGGAGTTTGAAACAGAAAAGAAACTTTGTGTTCCCAACAAGCTAGGTGAAGAACGGCTTTCACACACACCTATCTCTCAGAACTGAGCATGTGGACAGACTTTCGGTCATATAGCACTAATGGAACGGGTTGCAGGTGAAACTTTTACTCTGGTTTCTCAGTCTGTTTCCTAGTGCCGGTTTGAAGTTCCTGCAGTTTTCACTGTAAAACCGCGTTGCAGCTAGTACCTCCCCATATATATGTATGGAGTGGAGTTTGCAACTGAAAAGAAACTTTGTGTTCCAACAAGCTAGGTGAAGAACGGCTTTCACACACACTTATCTCTCAGAACTGAGCATGTGGAGAGACGTTCGTTCATCTAGCACAAAGGGAACGGGTTGCAGGAGAAACTTTTACTCTGGTTTCTCAGTCTGTTTCCTAGTGCCGGTTTGAAGTTCCAGCAGTTTTCACTGTAAAACCGAGTTGGAGCTAGTACCACCCCATATATACGTATGGTGTGGATTTTACAAATGAAAAGAAACTTTATGTTCCCAAAATGCTAGGTGAAGGACGGCTTTCACACACACACATCTCTCAGAACTGAGCATGTGGAGAGACGTTCGTTAATCTAGCACAAATGGAACAGGATGCAGGAGAAACTTTTACTCTGGTTTCTCAGTCTGTTTCCTAGTGCAGGTTTGAAGTTCCTGCAGTTTTCACTGTAAAACCTGTTTGGAGCTAGTACATCCCCATATATATGTATGGAGTGGAGTTTGCAACTGAAAAGAAACTTTGTGTTCCCAACAAGCTAGGTGAAGGACGGCTTTCACACACACACATCTTTCAGAACTGAGCATGTGGAGAGACGTTCGTTCATCTAGCACAAAGGGAACGGGTTGCAGGAGAAACTTTTACTCTGGTTTCTCAGTCTGTTTCCTAGTTCCGGTTTGAAGTTCCTGCAGTTTTCACTGTAAAACCGAGTTGGAGCTAGTACCTCCCCATATATATGTATGGAGTGGAGTTTGCAACTGAAAAGAAACTTTGTGTTCCCAACAAGCTAGGTGAAGGACGGCTTTCACACACACACATCTTTCAGAACTGAGCATGTGGAGAGACGTTCGTTCATCTAGCACAAAGGGAACGGGTTGCAGGAGAAACTTTTACTCTGGTTTCTCAGTGTGTTTCCTAGTGCCGGTTTGAAGTTAAAGCAGTTTTCACTGTAAAACCGATTTGTAGCTAGTTCCTCCCCATATATATGTATGGAGTGGAGTTTGCAACTGAAAAGAAACTTTGTGTTACCAACAATCTAGGTGAAGGACGGCTTTAACACACACACACTTATCTCAGAACTGAGCATGTGGAGAGACGTTCGTTCATCTAGCACAAAGGGAACGGGTTGCAGGAGAAAATTTTACTCTGGTTTTTCAGTCTGTTTCCTAGTGCTGGTTTGAAGTTCCTGCAGTTTTCACTGTAAAACCGAGTTGGAGCTAGTACCTCCCCATATATATGTATGGAGTGGAGTCTGCAACTGAAAAAAACTTTGTGTTCCCAACAAGCTAGGTGAAGAACGGCTTTCACACACACTTATCTCTCAGAACTGAGCATGTGGAGAGACGTTCGTTCATCTAGCAGAAAGGGAACGGGTTGCAGGAGAAACTTTTACTCTGGTTTCTCAGTCTGTTTCCTAGTGCCGGTTTGAAGTTCCAGCAGTTTTCACTGTAAACCCGAGTTGGAGCATGTACCTCCCCATATATATGTATGGAATGGAGTTTGCAACTGAAAAGAAACTTTGTGTTCCCAACAAGCTAGGTGAAGGACGGCTTTCACACACACTTATCTCTCAGAACTGAGCAATTGGAGAGACGTTCGTTCATCTAGCACCAAGGGAACGGGTTGCAGGAGACACTATTACTCTGCTTTCTCAGTCTGTTTCCTAGTGCCGGTTTGAAGTTCCTGCAGTTTTTACTGTAAAACCGAGTTGGAGCTTGTACCTCCCCATATATTTGTATGGAATCGAGTTTGCAACTGAAAAGAAACTTTGTGTTCCCAACAAGCTAGGTGAAGGCAGCTTTCACACACACTTATCTCTCAGAACTGAGCAAGTGGAGAGACTTTCATTCATCTAGCACCAAGGGAACGGTTTGCAGGAGACACTTTTTCTCTGCTTTCTCAGCCTGTTTCCTAGTGCCGGTTTGAAGTTCCTGCAGTTTTCACTGTAAAATCGATTTGGAGCTTGTACCTCCCCATATATATGTATGGAATGGAGTTTGCAACTGAAAAGAATCTTTGTGTTCCCAACAAGCTAGGTGAAGGACGGCTTTCACACACACTTATCTCTCATAACTGAGCAAGTGGAGAGACGTTCATTCATCTAGCACCAAGGGAACGGTTTGCAGGAGACACTTTTTCTCTGCCTTCTCAGTCTGTTTCCTAGTGCCGGTTTGAAGTTCCTGCAGTTTTCACTGTAAAACCGAGTTTGAGCTTGTACCTCCCCATATATATGTATGGAATGGAGTTTGAAACTGAAAAGAAACTTTGTGTTCCCAACAAGCTAGGTGAAGGATAACTTTCACACACACTTATCTCTCAGAACTGAGCAAGTGGAGAGACGTTCATTCATCTAGCACCAAGGGAACGGTTTGCAGGAGACACTATTTCACTGCTTTCTCAGTCTGTTTCCTAATGCTGGTTTGAAGTTCCTGCAGTTTTCACTGTAAAACCGCGTTGGAGCTTGTTCCTCCCCATATATATGTATGGAATGGAGTTTGCAACTGAAAAGAAACTTTGTGTTCCCAACAAGCTAGGTGAAGGACGGCTTTCACACACACTTATCTCTCAGAACTGAGCAAGTTGAGAGACGTTCGTTCATCTAGCACCAAGGGTACGGGTTGCAGGAGACTCTTATTCTCTGCTTTCTCAGTCTGTTTCCTAGTGGCGGTTTGATGTTCCTGCAGTTTTCACTGTAAAACCGAGTTGGAGCTAGTACGTCCCCATATATATGTATGGAATGGTGTTTGCAACTGAAAAGAAACTTTGTGTTCCCAACAAGCTAGGTGAAGGACGGCTTTCACACACACTTATCTCTCAGAACTGAGCAAGTGGAGAGACGTTCATTCATCTAGCACCAAGGGAACGGTTTGCAGGAGACACTTTTTCTCTGCTTTCTCAGTCTGTTTCCTAGTGCCGGTTTGAAGTTCCTGCAGTTTTCACTGTAAAATCGAGTTGGAGCTTGTTCCTCCCCATATATATGTATGGAATGGAGTTTGCAACTGAAAAGAAACTTTGTGTTCCCAAAAAGCTAGGTGAAGGACAGCTTTCACACACACTTATCTCTCAGAACTGAGCAAGTGGAGAGACGTTCGTTCATCTAGCACCAAGTGAACGGTTTGCAGGAGACACTTTTTCTCTGCTTTCTCAGTCTGTTTCCTAGTGCCGGTTTGAAGTTCCTGCAGTTTTCACTGTAAAACCGAGGTGGAGCTTGTACCTCCCCATAAATATGTATGGAATGGAGTTTGCAACTGAAAAGAATCTTTGTGTTCCCAACAAGCTAGGTGAAGGACGGCTTTCACACACACTTATCTCTCAGAACTGAGCAAGTGGAGAGACGTTCATTCATCTAGCACCAAGGGAACGGTTTGCAGGAGACACTTTTTCTCTGCCTTCTCAGTCTGTTTCCTAGTGCCGGTTTGAAGTTCCTGCAGTTTTCACTGTAAAACCGAGTTTGAGCTTGTACCTCCCCATATATATGTATGGAATGGAGTTTGAAACTGAAAAGAAACTTTGTGTTCCCAACAAGCTAGGTGAAGGATAACTTTCACACACACTTATCTCTCAGAACTGAGCAAGTGGAGAGACGTTCATTCATCTAGCACCAAGGGAACGGTTTGCAGGAGACACTATTTCACTGCTTTCTCAGTCTGTTTCCTAATGCTGGTTTGAAGTTCCTGCAGTTTTCACTGTAAAACCGCGTTGGAGCTTGTTCCTCCCCATATATATGTATGGAATGGAGTTTGCAACTGAAAAGAAACTTTGTGTTCCCAACAAGCTAGGTGAAGGACGGCTTTCACACACACTTATCTCTCAGAACTGAGCAAGTTGAGAGACGTTCGTTCATCTAGCACCAAGGGTACGGGTTGCAGGAGACTCTTATTCTCTGCTTTCTCAGTCTGTTTCCTAGTGGCGGTTTGATGTTCCTGCAGTTTTCACTGTAAAACCGAGTTGGAGCTAGTACGTCCCCATATATATGTATGGAATGGTGTTTGCAACTGAAAAGAAACTTTGTGTTCCCAACAAGCTAGGTGAAGGACGGCTTTCACACACACTTATCTCTCAGAACTGAGCAAGTGGAGAGACGTTCATTCATCTAGCACCAAGGGAACGGTTTGCAGGAGACACTTTTTCTCTGCTTTCTCAGTCTGTTTCCTAGTGCCGGTTTGAAGTTCCTGCAGTTTTCACTGTAAAATCGAGTTGGAGCTTGTTCCTCCCCATATATATGTATGGAATGGAGTTTGCAACTGAAAAGAAACTTTGTGTTCCCAAAAAGCTAGGTGAAGGACAGCTTTCACACACACTTATCTCTCAGAACTGAGCAAGTGGAGAGACGTTCGTTCATCTAGCACCAAGTGAACGGTTTGCAGGAGACACTTTTTCTCTGCTTTCTCAGTCTGTTTCCTAGTGCCGGTTTGAAGTTCCTGCAGTTTTCACTGTAAAACCGAGGTGGAGCTTGTACCTCCCCATAAATATGTATGGAATGGAGTTTGCAACTGAAAAGAATCTTTGTGTTCCCAACAAGCTAGGTGAAGGACGGCTTTCACACACACTTATCTCTCAGAACTGAGCAAGTGGAGAGACGTTCATTCATCTAGCACCAAGGGAACGGTTTGCAGGAGACACTTTTTCTCTGCTTTCTCAGTCTGTTTCCTAGTGCCGGTTTGAAGTTCCTGCAGTTTTCACTGTAAAATCGAGTTGGAGCTTGTTCCTCCCCATATATATGTATGGAATGGAGTTTGCAACTGAAAAGAAACTTTGTGTTCCCAGAAAGCTAGGTGAAGGACAGCTTTCACACACACTTATCTCTCAGAACTGAGCAAGTGGAGAGACGTTCGTTCATCTAGCACCAAGGGAACGGTTTGCAGGAAACACTTTTTCTCTGCTTTCTCAGTCTGTTTCCTAGTGCCGGTTTGAAGTTCCTGCAGTTTTCACTGTAAAACCGAGTTGGAGCTTGTACCTCCCCATATATATGTATGGAATGGAGTTTGAAACAGAAAAGAAACTTTGTGTTCCCAACAAGCTAGGTGAAGGACGGCTTTCACACACACTTATCTCTCAGAACTGAGCAAGTGGAGAGACGTTCGTTCATCTAGCACCAAGGGAACGGGTTGCAGGCGACACTTTTTCTCTGTTTTCTCAGTCTGTTTCCTAGTGCCGGTTTGATGTTCCTGCTGTTCTCACTGTATAACCGAGTTGGAGCTAGTACCTCCCCATATATATGTATGGAATGGAGTTTGCAACTGAAAAGAAACTTTGTGTTCCCAAGAAGGTAGTTGAAGGATGGCTTTCACACACACATATCTCTCAGAACTGAGCAAGTTTAGAGACGTTCGTTCATCTAGCACCAAGTGTACGGGTTGCAGGAGACACTTTTTCTCTGCTTTCTCAGTCTGTTTCCTAGTGCCGGTTTGAAGTTCCTGCAGTTTTCACTGTAAAACCGAGTTGGAGCTTGTACCTCCCCATATATATGTATAAAATGGAGTTTGCAACTGAAAAGAAACTTTGTGTTCCCAACAAGTTAGTTGAAGGACGGCTTTCACACACACTTATCTCTCAGAACTGAGCAAGTTGAGAGACGTTCGTTCATCTAGCACCAAGGGAAAGGGTTGCAGGAGACACTTTTTCTCTGATTTCTCAGTCTGTTTCCTAGTGCCGGTTTGAAGTTCCTGCAGTTTTCACTGTAAAACCGAGTTGGAGCTTGTACCTCCCCATATATATGTATGGAATGGAGTTTGCAACTGAAAAGAAACTTTGTGTTCCCAACAAGCTAGTTGAAGGGCGGATTTCACACACACTTGTCTCTCAGAACTGAGCAAGTGGAGAGACGTTCGTTCATCCAGCACAAAGGGAAAGGGTTGCAGGAGACACTTTTTCTCTGCTTTCTCAGTCTGTTTCCTAGTGCCGGTTTGAAGTTCCTGCATTTTTCACTGTAAAACCGAGTTGGAGCTTGTACCTCCCCATATATATGTATGGAATGGAGTTTGCAACTGAAAAGAAACTTTGTGTTCCCAACAAGCTAGGCGAAGGACGGCTTTCACACACACTAATCTCTCAGAACTGAGCAAGTTGAGAGACGTTCGTTCATCTAGCACCAAGGGAACGGGTTGCAGCAGACACTATTCCTCTGCTTTCTCAATCTGTTTCCTAGTGCCGGTTTGAATTTCCTGCAGTTTTCCCTGTAAAACCGAGTTGGAGCTAGTACCTCCCCATATATATTTATGGAATGGATTTGCAACTGAAAAGAAACTTTGTGTTCCCAACAAGCTAGGTGAAGGACAGCTTTCACACACACTTATCTCTCAGAACTGAGCAAGTTGGTGAGACGTTCATTCATCTAGCACCAAGGGAACGGGTTGCAGGAGACACTATTCCTCTGCTTCCTCAGTCTGTTTCCTAGTGCCGGTTTGAAGTTCCTGCAGTTTTCACTGTAAAACCGAGTTGGAGCTTGTACCTCCCCATATATATGTATGGAATCGAGTTTGCAACTGAAAAGAAACTTTGTGTTCCCAACAAGCTAGGTGAAGGGCGGCTTTCACACACACTTATCTCTCAGAACTGAGCATGTGGAGAGACTTTCGGTCATATAGCACTAATGGAACGGGTTGCAGGAGAAACTTTTACTCTGGTTTCTCAGTCTGTTTCCTAGTGCCGGTTTGAAGTTCCTGCAGTTTTCACTGTAAAACCGAGTTGCAGCTAGTACCTGCCCATATATATGTATGGAGTGGAGTTTGCAACTGAAAAGAAACTTTGTGTTCCAACAAGCTAGGTGAAGAACGGCTTTCACACACACTTATCTCTCAGAACTGAGCATGTGGAGAGACGTTCGTTCATCTAGCACAAAGGGAACGGGTTGCAGGAGAAACTTTTACTCTGGTTTCTCAGTCTGTTTCCTAGTGCCGGTTTGAAGTTCTAGCAGTTTTCACTGTAAAACCGAGTTGGAGCTAGTACCTCCCCATATATATGTATGGTGTGGATTTTACAAATGAAAAGAAACTTTATGTTCCCAAAATGCTAGGTGAAGGACGGCTTTCACACACACACATCTCTCAGAACTGAGCATGTGGAGAGACTTTCGTTCATCTAGCACAAATGGAACAGGATGCAGGAGAAACTTTTACTCTGGTTTCTCAGTCTGTTTCCTAGTGCAGGTTTGAAGTTCCTGCAGTTTTCACTGTAAAACCTGTTTGGAGCTAGTACCTCCCCATATATATGTATGGAGTGGAGTTTGCAACTGAAAAGAAACTTTGTGTTCCAACAAGCTAGGTGAAGAACGGCTTTCACACACACTTATCTCTCAGAAGTGAGCATGTGGAGAGACGTTCGTTCATCTAGCACAAAGGGAACGGGTTGCAGGAGAAACTTTTACTCTGGTTTCTCAGTCTGTTTCCTAGTGCCGGTTTGAAGTTCCAGCAGTTTTCACTGTAAAACCGAGTTGGAGCTAGTACCTCCCCATATATATGTATGGTGTGGATTTTACAAATGAAAAGAAACTTTATGTTCCCAAAATGCTAGGTGAAGGACGGCTTTCACACACACACATCTCTCAGAACTGAGCATGTTGAGAGACGTTCGTTCATCTAGCACAAATGGAACAGGATGCAGGAGAAACTTTTACTCTGGTTTCTCAGTCTGTTTCCTAGTGCAGGTTTGAAGTTCCTGCAGTTTTCACTGTAAAACCTGTTTGGAGCTAGTACCTCCCCATATATATGTATGGAGTGGAGTTTGCAACTGAAAAGAAACTTTGTGTTCCCAACAAGCTAGGTGAAGGACGGCTTTCACACACACACATCTTTCAGAACTGAGCATGTGGAGAGACGTTCGTTCATCTAGCACAAAGGGAACGGGTTGCAGGAGAAAATTTTACTCTGGTTTCTCAGTCTGTTTCCTAGTGTCGGGTTGAAGTTCCTGCAGTTTTCACTGTAAAACCTGTTTGGGGCTAGTACCTCCCCATATATATGTATGGAGTGGAGTTTGCAACTGAAAAGAAACTTTGTGTTCCCAACAAGCTAGGTGAAGGACGGCTTTCAAAAACACTTATCTCTCAGAACTGAGCATGTGGAGAGACGTTCGTTCATCTAGCACAAAGGGAACGGGTTGCAGGAGAAACTTTACTGTGGTTTCTCAGTCTGTTTCCTAGTGCCGGTTTGAAGTTCCTGCAGTTTTCACTGTAAAATCGAGTTGCAGCTAGTACCTCCCCATATATATGTATGGAGTTGTGTTTGCAACTGAAAAGAAACTTTGTGTTCCCAACAAGCTAGGTGAAGGACGGCTTTCACACACACTTATCTCTCAGAACTGAGCATGTGGAGAGACGTTTGTTCATCTAGCACAAAGGGAACGGGTTGCAGGAGAAACTTTTACTGTGGTTTCTCAGTCTGTTTCCTAGTGCCGGTTTGAAGTTCCTGCAGTTTTCACTGTAAAACCGAGTTGGAGCTAGTACCTCCCCATATATATGTATGGAGTGGAGTTTGCAACTGAAAAGAAACTTTGTGTTCCCAACAAGCTATGTGAAGGACGGCTTTCACACACACACATCGTTCAGAACTGAGCATGTGGAGAGACGTTCGTTCATCTAGCACAAAGGGAACGGGTTGCAGGAGAAACTTTTACTCTGGTTTCTCATTGTGTTTCCTAGTGCCGGTTTGAAGTTAAAGCAGTTTTCACTGTAAAACCGATTTGGAGCTAGTACCTCCCCTTATATATGTATGGAGTGGAGTTTGCAACTGAAAAGAAACTTTGTGTTCCCAACAAGATAGGTGAAGGACGGCTTTCACACACACTTATCTCTCAGAACTGAGCAATTGGAGAGACGTTCGTTCATCTAGCACCAAGGGAACGGGTTGCAGGAGACACTTTTTCTCTGCTTACTCAGTCTGTTTCCTAGTGCCGGTTTGAAGTTCCTGCAGTTTTCACTGTAAAACCGAGTTGGAGCTTGTACCTCCCCATATATATGGATGGAATCGAGTTTGCAACTGAAAAGAAACTTTGTGTTCCCAACAAGCTAGGTGAAGGCAGCTTTCACACACACTTATCTCTCAGAACTGAGCAAGTGGAGAGACTTTCATTCATCTAGCACCAAGGGAACGGTTTGCAGGAGACACTTTTTCTCTGCTTTCTCAGCCTGTTTCCTAGTGCCGGTTTGAAGTTCCTGCAGTTTTCACTGTAAAACCGATTTGGAGCTTGTACCTCCCCATATATATGTATGGAATGGAGTTTGCAACTGAAAAGAATCTTTGTGTTCCCAACAAGCTAGGTGAAGGACGGCTTTCACACACACTTATCTCTCATAACTGAGCAAGTGGAGAGACGTTCATTCATCTAGCACCAAGGGAACGGTTTGCAGGAGACACTTTTTCTCTGCCTTCTCAGTCTGTTTCCTAGTGCCGGTTTGAATTTCCTGCAGTTTTCACTGTAAAACCGAGTTGGAGCTTGTACCTCCCCATATATATGTATGGAATGGAGTTTGAAACTGAAAAGAAACTTTGTGTTCCCAACAAGCTAGGTGAAGGACGGCTTTCACACACACTTATCTCTCAGAACTGAGCAAGTGGAGAGACGTTCGTTCATCTAGCACCAAGGGAACGGGTTGCAGGCGACACTTTTTCTCTGTTTTCTAAGTCTGTTTCCTAGTGCCGGTTTGATGTTCCTGCTGTTCTCACTGTATAACCGAGTTGGAGCTAGTACCTCCCCATATATATGTATGGAACGGAGTTTGCAACTGAAAAGAAACTTTGTGTTCCCAACAAGCTAGGTGAAGGACAACTTTCACACACACCTATCTCTCAGAACTGAGCAAGTTTAGAGACGTTCGTTCATCTGCACCAAGTGTACGGGTTGCAGGAGACACTTATTCTCTGCTTTCTCAGTCTGTTTCCTAGTGCCGGTTTGAAGTTCCTGCACTTTTCACTGTAAAACCGAGTTGGAGCTTCTACCTCCCCATATATATGTATGGAATGGAGTTTGCAACTGAAAAGAAACTTTGTGTTCCCAACAAGCTAGTTGAAGGACGGCTTTCACACACACTTATCTCTCAGAACTGAGCAAGTTGAGAGACTTTCGTTCATCTAGCTCCAAGGGAAAGGGTTGCAGGAGACACTTTTTCTCTGCTTTCTCAGTCTGTTTCCTAGTGCCGGTTTGAAGTTCCTGCAGTTTTCACTGTAAAACCGATTTGGAGCTTGTACCTCACCATATATATGTATGGAATGGAGTTTGCAACTGAAAAGAAACTTTGTGTTCCCAACAAGCTAGGTGAAGAACAACTTTCAAACACACTTATCTCTCAGAACTGAGCAAGTGGAGAGACGTTCATTCATCTAGCACCAAGGGAACGGTTTGCAGGAGACACTTTTTCTCTGCATTCTCAGTCTGTTTCCTAGTGCCGGTTTGAAGTTCCTGCAGTTTTCACTGTAAAAACGAGGTGGAGCTTGTACCTCCCCATATATATGTATGGAATGGAGTTTGCAACTGAAAAGAAACTTTGTGTTCCCAACAAGCTAGGTGAAGGACAACTTTCACACACACTTATCTCTCAGAACTGAGCAAGTGGAGAGACTTTCATTCATCTAGCACCAAGGGAACGGTTTGCAGGAGACACTTTTTCTCTGCTTTCTCAGTCTGTTTCCTAGTGCCGGTTGGAAGTTCCTGCAGTTTTCACTGTAAAATCGAGTTGCAGCTTGTACCTCCCCATATATATGTATGGAATGGAGTTTGCAACTGAAAAGAAACTTTGTGTTCCCAACAAGCTAGGTGAAGGACAGCTTTCACACACACTTATCTTTCAGAACTGAGCAAGTGGAGAGACGTTCATTCATCTAGCACCAAGCGAACGGTTTGCAGGAAACACTTTTTCTCTGCTTTCTCAGTTTGTTTCCTAGTGCCGGTTTGATGTTCCTGCTGTTCTCACTGTATAACCGAGTTGGAGCTTGTACCTCCCCATATATATGTATGGAATGGAGTTTGCAACTGAAAAGAATCTTTGTGTTCCCAACAAGGTAGTTGAAGGATGGCTTTCACACACACATATCTCTCAGAACTGAGCAAGTGGAGAGACGTTCGTTCATCTAGCACCAAGTGTACGGGTTGCAGGAGACACTTTTTCTCTGCTTTCTCAGTCTGTTTCCTAGTGCCGGTTTGAAGTTCCTGCAGTTTTCACTGTAAAACCGAGTTGGAGCTTGTACCTCCCCATATATATGTATGGAATGGAGTTTGCAACTGAAAAGAAACTTTGTGTTCCCAACAAGCAAGTTGAAGGACGGCTTTCACACACACTTATCTCTCAGAACTGAGCAAGTGGAGAGACGTTCATTCATCTAGCACCAAGGGAACGGTTTGCAGGAAACACTTTTTCTCTGCTTTCTCAGTCTGTTTCCTAGTGCCGGTTTGATGTTCCTGCTGTTCTCACTGTATAACCGAGTTGGAGCTTGTACCTCCCCATATATATGTATGGAATGGAGTTTGCAACTGAAAAGAATCTTTGTGTTCCCAACAAGGTAGTTGAAGGATGGCTTTCACACACACATATCTCTCAGAACTGAGCAAGTTTAGAGACGTTCGTTCATCTAGCACCAAGTGTACGGGTTGCAGGAGACACTTTTTCTCTGCTTTCTCAGTCTGTTTCCTAGTGCCGGTTTGAAGTTCCTGCAGTTTTCACTGTAAAACCGAGTTGGAGCTTGTACCTCCCCATATATATGTATGGAATGGAGTTTGCAACTGAAAAGAAACTTTGTGTTCCCAACAAGCAAGTTGAAGGACGGCTTTCACACACACTTATCTCTCAGAACTGAGCAAGTTGAGAGACGTTCGTTCATCTAGCTCCAAGGGAAAGGGTTGCAGGAGACACTTTTTCTCTGATTTCTCAGTCTGTTTCCTAGTGCCGGTTTGAAGTTCCTGCAGTTTTCACTGTAAAACCGAGTTGGAGCTTGTACCTCCCCATATATATGTATGGAATGGAGTTTGCAACTGAAAAGAATCTTTGTGTTCCCAACAAGCTAGGTGAAGGACGGCTTTCACACACACTTATCTCTCATAACTGAGCAAGTGGAGAGACGTTCATTCATCTAGCACCAAGGGAACGGTTTGCAGGAGACACTTTTTCTCTGCCTTCTCAGTCTGTTTCCTAGTGCCGGTTTGAAGTTCCTGCAGTTTTCACTGTAAAACCGAGTTGGAGCTTGTACCTCCCCATATATATGTATGGAATGGAGTTTGAAACTGAAAAGAAACTTTGTGTTCCCAACAAGCTAGGTGAAGGACAACTTTCACACACACTTATCTCTCAGAACTGAGCAAGTGGAGAGACGTTCATTCATCTAGCACCAAGGGAACGGTTTGCAGGAGACACTATTTCACTGCTTTCTCAGTCTGTTTCCTAATGCTGGTTTGAAGTTCCTGCAGTTTTCACTGTAAAACCGAGTTGGAGCTTGTACCTCCCCATATATATGTATGGAATGGAGTTTGCAACTGAAAAGAAACTTTGTGTTCCCAACAAGGTAGTTTAAGGATGGCTTTCACACACACATATCTCTCAGAACTGAGCAAGTGGAGAGACGTTCGTTCATCTAGCACCAAGGGAACGGGTTGCAGGCGACACTTTTTCTCTGTTTTCTCAGTCGGTTTCCTAGTGCCGGTTTGATGTTCCTGCTGTTCTCACTGTATAACCGAGTTGGAGCTAGTACCTCCCCATATATATGTATGGAATGGAGTTTGCAACTGAAAAGAAACTTTGTGTTCCCAACAAGATAGATGAAGGACGGCTTTCACACACACTTATCTCTCAGAACTGAGCAAGAGGAAAGACGTTCGTTCATCTAGCACCAAGGGAACGGTTTGCATGAAACACTTTTTCTCTGCTTTCTCAGTCTGTTTCCTAGTGCCGGTTTGAAGTTCCTGCAGTTTTCACTGTTAAACCGAGTTGGAGCTTGTACCTCCCCATATATATGTATGGAATGGAGTTTGAAACAGAAAAGAAACTTTGTGTTCCCAACAAGCTAGGTGAAGGACGGCTTTCACACACACTTATCTCTCAGAACTGAGCAAGTGGAGAGACGTTCGTTCATCTAGCACCAAGGGAACGGGTTGCAGGCGACACTTTTTCTCTGTTTTCTAAGTCTGTTTCCTAGTGCCGGTTTGATGTTCCTGCTGTTCTCACTGTATAACCGAGTTGGAGCTAGTACCTCCCCATATATATGTATGGAACGGAGTTTGCAACTGAAAAGAAACTTTGTGTTCCCAACAAGCTAGGTGAAGGACAACTTTCACACACACCTATCTCTCAGAACTGAGCAAGTGGAGAGACGTTCATTCATCTAGCACCAAGGAAACGGTTTGCAGGAGACACTGTTTCTCTGCTTTCTCAGTCTGTTTCCTAGTGCCGGTTTGAAGTTCCTGCAGTTTTCACTGTAAAACCGAGTTGGAGCTTGTACCTCCCCATATATATGTATGGAATGGAGTTTGCAACTGAAAAGAAACTTTGTGTTCCCAACAAGCTAGGCGAAGTACGGCTTTCACACACACTTATCTCTCAGAACTGAGCAAGTGGAGAGACGTTCGTTCATCTAGCACCAAGGGAACGGGTTGCAGGAGACACTTTTTCTCTGTTTTCTCAGTCTGTTTCCTAGTGCCGGTTTGATGTTCCTGGAGTTCTCACTGTATAACCGATTTGGAGCTAGTACTTCCCCATATATATGTATGGAATGGAGTTTGCAACTGAAAAGAAACTTTGTGTTCCCAACAAGGTAGTTGAAGGATGGCTTTCACACACACATATCTCTCAGAAGTGAGCAAGTGGAGAGACGTTCGTTCATCTAGCACCAATGGTACGGGTTGCAGGAGACACTTTCTCTCTGCTTTCTCAGTCTGTTTCCTAGTGCCGGTTTGAAGTTCCTGCAGTTTTCACTGTAAAACCGAGTTGGAGCTTGTAACTCCCCATATATATGTATGGAATGGAGTTTGCAACTTAAAAGAAACTTTGTGTTCCCAACAAGCTAGTTGAAGGACGGCATTCACACACACTTATCTCTCAGAACTGAGCAAGTGGAGAGACGTTCGTTCATCTAGCATCAAGGGAAAGGGTTGCAGGAGACACTTTTTCTCTTATTTCTCAGTCTGTTTCCTAGTGCCTGTTTGAAGTTCCTGCAGTTTTCACTGTAAAACCGATTTGGAGGTAGTACCTTCCCATATATATGTATGGAGTGGAGTTGGAAACTGAAAAGTAAATTTGTGTTCCCAACAAGCTAGTTGAAGGACGGCTTTCAAACACACTTATCCCTCAGAACTGAGCAAGTGGAGAGACGTTCGTTCATCTAGCACCAAGGGAACGGTTTGCATGAAACACTTTTTCTCTGCTTTCTCAGTCTGTTTCCTAGTGCCGGTTTGAAGTTCCTGCAGTTTTCACTGTAAAACCGAGTTGGAGCTTGTACCTCCCCATATATATGTATGGAATGGAGTTTGAAACAGAAAAGAAACTGTGTGTTCCCAACAAGCTAGGTGAAGGACGGCTTTCAAACACACTTATCTCTCAGAACTGAGCAAGTGGAGAGACGTTCGTTCATCTAGCACCAAGGGAACGGGTTGCAGGCGACACTTTTTCTCTGTTTTCTCAGTCTGTTTCCTAGTGCCGGTTTGATGTTCCTGCTGTTCTCACTGTATAACCGAGTTGGAGCTAGTACCTCCCCATATATATGTATGGAATGGAGTTTGCAACTGAAAAGAAACTTTGTGTTCCCAACAAGGTAGTTGAAGGATGGCTTTCACACACACATATCTCTCAGAACTGAGCAAGTTTAGAGACGTTCGTTCATCTGCACCAAGTGTACGGGTTGCAGGAGACACTTATTCTCTGCTTTCTCAGTCTGTTTCCTAGTGCCGGTTTGAAGTTCCTGCAGTTTTCACTGTAAAACCGAGTTGGAGCTTGTACCTCCCCATATATATGTATGGAATGGAGTTTGCAACTGATAAGAAACTTTGTGTTCCCAACAAGCTAGTTGAAGGACGGCTTTCACACACACTTATCTCTCAGAACTGAGCAAGTTGAGAGACGTTCGTTCATCTAGCTCCAAGGGAAAGGGTTGCAGGAGACACTTTTTCTCTGCTTTCTCAGTCTGTTTCCTAGTGCCGGTTTGAAGTTCCTGCAGTTTTCACTGTAAAACCGATTTGGAGCTTGTACCTCACCATATATATGTATGGAATGGAGTTTGCAACTGAAAAGAAACTTTGTGTTCCCAACAAGCTAGGTGAAGAACAACTTTCAAACACACTTATCTCTCAGAACTGAGCAAGTGGAGAGACGTTCATTCATCTAGCACCAAGGGAACGGTTTGCAGGAGACACTTTTTCTCTGCTTTCTCAGTCTGTTTCCTAGTGCCGGTTTGAAGTTCCTGCAGTTTTCACTGTAAAAACGAGGTGGAGCTTGTACCTCCCCATATATATGTATGGAATGGAGTTTGCAACTGAAAAGAAACTTTGTGTTCCCAACAAGCTAGGTGAAGGACAACTTTCACACACACTTATCTCTCAGAACTGAGCAAGTGGAGAGACGTTCATTCATCTAGCACCAAGGGAACGGTTTGCAGGAGACACTTTTTCTCTGCTTTCTCAGTCTGTTTCCTAGTGCCGGTTGGAAGTTCCTGCAGTTTTCACTGTAAAATCGAGTTGCAGCTTGTACCTCCCCATATATATGTATGGAATGGAGTTTGCAACTGAAAAGAAACTTTGTGTTCCCAACAAGCTAGGTGAAGGACAGCTTTCACACACACTTATCTCTCAGAACTGAGCAAGTGGAGAGACGTTCATTCATCTAGCACCAAGGGAACGGTTTGCAGGAAACACTTTTTCTCTGCTTTCTCAGTCTGTTTCCTAGTGCCGGTTTGATGTTCCTGCTGTTCTCACTGTATAACCGAGTTGGAGCTTGTACCTCCCCATATATATGTATGGAATGGAGTTTGCAACTGAAAAGAATCTTTGTGTTCCCAACAAGGTAGTTGAAGGATGGCTTTCACACACACATATCTCTCAGAACTGAGCAAGTTTAGAGACGTTCGTTCATCTAGCACCAAGTGTACGGGTTGCAGGAGACACTTTTTCTCTGCTTTCTCAGTCTGTTTCCTAGTGCCGGTTTGAAGTTCCTGCAGTTTTCACTGTAAAACCGAGTTGGAGCTTGTACCTCCCCATATATATGTATGGAATGGAGTTTGCAACTGAAAAGAAACTTTGTGTTCCCAACAAGCAAGTTGAAGGACGGCTTTCACACACACTTATCTCTCAGAACTGAGCAAGTTGAGAGACGTTCGTTCATCTAGCTCCAAGGGAAAGGGTTGCAGGAGACACTTTTTCTCTGATTTCTCAGTCTGTTTCCTAGTGCCGGTTTGAAGTTCCTGCAGTTTTCACTGTAAAACCGAGTTGGAGCTTGTACCTCCCCATATATATGTATGGAATGGAGTTTGCAACTGAAAAGAAACTTTGTGTTCCCAACAAGCTAGGTGAAGGACGGCTTTCACACACACTTATCTCTCAGAACTGAGCAAGTGGAGAGACGTTCGTTCATCTAGGACCAAGGGAAAGGGTTGCAGGAGACACATTTTCTCTGCTTTCTCAGTCTGTTTCCTAGTGCCGGTTTGAAGTTCCTGCAGTTTTCACTGTAAAACCGATTTGGAGCTTGTACCTCCCCATATATATGTATGGAATGGAGTTTGCAACTGAAAAGAAACTTTGTGTTCCCAACAAGCTAGGTGAAGAACAACTTTCACACACACTTATCTCTCAGAACTGAGCAAGTGGAGAGACGTTCATTCATCTAGCACCAAGGGAACGGTTTGCAGGAGACACTTTTTCTCTGCTTTCTCAGTCTGTTTCCTAGTGCCGGTTTGAAGTTCCTGCAGTTTTCACTGTAAAACCGAGGTGGAGCTTGTACCTCCCCATATATATGTATGGAATGGAGTTTGCAACTGAAAAGAAACTTTGTGTTCCCAACAAGCTAGGTGAAGGACAACTTTCACACACACTTATCTCTCAGAACTGAGCAAGTGGAGAGACGTTCATTCATCTAGCACCAAGGGAACGGTTTGCAGGAGACACTTTTTCTCTGCTTTCTCAGTCTGTTTCCTAGTGCCGGTTGGAAGTTCCTGCAGTTTTCACTGTAAAATCGAGTTGGAGCTTGTACCTCCCCATATATATGTATGGAATGGAGTTTGCAACTGAAAAGAAACTTTGTGTTCCCAACAAGCTAGGTGAAGGACAGCTTTCACACACACTTATCTCTCAGAACTGAGCAAGTGGAGAGACGTTCATTCATCTAGCACCAAGGGAACGGTTTGCAGGAAACACTTTTTCTCTGCTTTCTCAGTCTGTTTCCTAGTGCCGGTTTGATGTTCCTGCTGTTCTCACTGTATAACCGAGTTGGAGCTAGTACCTCCCCATATATATGTATGGAATGGAGTTTGCAACTGAAAAGAAACTTTGTGTTCCCAACAAGGTAGTTGAAAGATGGCTTTCACACACACATATCTCTCAGAACTGAGCAAGTTTAGAGACGTTCGTTCATCTAGCACCAAGTGTACGGGTTGCAGGAGACACTTTTTCTCTGCTTTCTCAGTCTGTTTCCTAGTGCCGGTTTGAAGTTCCTGCAGTTTTCACTGTAAAACCGAGTTGGAGCTTGTACCTCCCCATATATATGTATGGAATGGAGTTTGCAACTGAAAAGAAACTTTGTGTTCCCAACAAGCTAGTTGAAGGACGGCTTTCACACACACTTATCTCTCAGAACTGAGCAAGTTGAGAGACGTTCGTTCATCTAGCTCCAAGGGAAAGGGTTGCAGGGACACTTTTTCTCTGATTTCTCAGTCTGTTTCCTAGTGCCGGTTTGAAGTTCCTACAGTTTTCACTGTAAAACCGAGTTGGAGCTTGTACCTCCCCATATATATGTATGGAATGGAGTTTGCAACTGAAAAGAAACTTTGTGTTCCCAACAAGCTAGGTGAAGGACGGCTTTCACACACACTTATCTCTCAGAACTGAGCAAGTGGAGAGACGTTCGTTCATCTAGCACCAAGGGAAAGGGTTGCAGGAGACACTTTTTCTCTGCTTTCTCAGTCTTTTTCCTAGTGCCGGTTTGAAGTTCCTGCAGTTTTCACTGTAAAACAGATTTGGAGCTTGTACCTCCCCATATAAATGTATGGAATGGAGTTTGCAACTGAAAAGAAACTTTGTGTTCCCAACAAGCTAGGTGAAGAACAACTTTCACACACACTTATCTCTAAGAACTGAGCAAGTGGAGAGACGTTCATTCATCTAGCACCTAGGGAACGGTTTGCAGGAGACACTTTTTCTCTGCTTTCTCAGTCTGTTTCCAAGTGCCGGTTTGAAGTTCCTGCAGTTTTCACTGTAAAACCGAGGTGGAGCTTGTACCTCCCCATATATATGTATGGAATGCAGTTTGCAACTGAAAAGAAACTTTGTGTTCCCAACAAGCTAGGTGAAGGACAACTTTCACACACACTTATCTCTCAGAACTGAGCAAGTGGAGAGACGTTCATTCATCTAGCACCAAGGGAACGGTTTGCAGGAGACACTTTTTCTCTGCTTTCTCAGTCTGTTTCCTAGTGCCGGTTTGAAGTTCCTGCAGTTTTCACTGTAAAATCGAGTTGGAGCTTGTACCTCCCCATATATATGTATGGAATGGAGTTTGCAACTGAAAAGAAACTTTGTGTTCCCAACAAGCTAGGTGAAGGACAGCTTTCACACACACTTATCTCTCAAAACTGAGCAAGTGGAGAGACGTTCGTTCATCTAGCACCAAGGGAACGGTTTGCAGGAAACACTTTTTCTCTGCTTTCTCAGTCTGTTTCCTAGTGCCGGTTTGAAGTTCCTGCAGTTTTCACTGTAAAACCGAGTTGGAGCTTGTACCTCCCCATATATATGTATGGAATGGAGTTTGAAACAGAAAAGAAACTTTGTGTTCCCAACAAGCTAGGTGAAGGACGGCTTTCACACACACTTATCTCTCAGAACTGAGCAAGTGGAGAGACGTTCGTTCATCTAGCACCAAGGGAACGGGTTGCATGTGACACTTTTTCTCTGTTTTCTCAGTCTGTTTCCTAGTGCCGGTTTGATGTTCCTGCTGTTCTCACTGTATAACCGAGTTGGAGCTAGTACCTCCCCATATATATGTATGGAATGGAGTTTGCAACTGAAAAGAAACTTTGTGTTCCCAACAAGGTAGTTGAAGGATGGCTTTCACACACACTTATCTCTCAGAACTGAGCAAGTTTAGAGACGTTCGTTCATCTAGCACCAAGTGTACGGGTTGCAGGAGACACTTTTTCTCTGCTTTCTCAGTCTTTTTCCTAGTGCCGGTTTGAAGTTCCTGCAGTTTTCACTGTAAAACCGAGTTGGAGCTTGTACCTCCCCATATATATGTATAAAATGGAGTTTGCAACTGAAAAGAAACTTTGTGTTCCCAACAAGTTAGTTGAAGGACGGCTTTCACACACACTTATCTCTCAGAACTGAGCAAGTTGAGAGACGTTCGTTCATCTAGCACCAAGGGAAAGGGTTGCAGGAGACACTTTTTCTCTGATTTCTCAGTCTGTTTCCTAGTGCCGGTTTGAAGTTCCTGCAGTTTTCACTGTAAAACCGAGTTGGAGCTTGTACCTCCCCATATATATGTATGGAATGGAGTTTGCAACTGAAAAGAAACTTTGTGTTCCCAACAAGCTAGTTGAAGGGCGGATTTCACACACACTTGTCTCTCAGAACTGAGCAAGTGGAGAGACGTTCGTTCATCTAGCACCAAGGGAAAGGGTTGCAGGAGACACTTTTTCTCTGATTTCTCAGTCTGTTTCCTAGTGCCGGTTTGAACTTCCTGCAGTTTTCACTGTAAAACCGAGTTGGAGCTTGTACCTCCCCATATATATGTATGGAATGGAGTTTGCAACTGAAAAGAAACTTTGTGTTCCCAACAATCTAGGCGAAGGACGGCTTTCACACACACTAATCTCTCAGAACTGAGCAAGTTGAGAGACGTTCGTTCATCTAGCACCAAGGGAACGGGTTGCAGGAGACACTATTTCTCTGCTTTCTCAGTCTGTTTCCTAGAGCCGGTTTGAATTTCCTGCAGTTTTCCCTGTAAAACCGAGTTGGAGCTAGTACCTCCCCATATATTTTTATGGAATGGATTTGCAACTGAAAAGAAACTTTGTGTTCCCAACAAGCTAGGTGAAGGACAGCTTTCACTCACACTTATCTCTCAGAACTGAGCAAGTTGGTGAGACGTTCATTCATCTAGCACCAAGGGAACGGTTTGCAGGAGACACTTTTTCTCTGCTTCCTCAGTCTGTTTCCTAGTGCCGGTTTGAAGTTCCTGCAGTTTTCACTGTAAAACCGAGTTGGAGCTTGTACCTCCCCATATATATGTATGGAATGGAGTTTGCAACTGAAAAGAAACTTTGTGTTCCCAACAAGCTAGGTGAAGGGCGGCTTTCACGCACACTTATCTCTCAGAACTGAGCATGTGGAGAGACTTTCGGTCATATAGCACTAAGGGAAAGGGTTGCAGGAGAAACTTTTACTCTGGTTTCTCAGTCTGTTTCCTAGTGCCGGTTTGATGTTCCTGCAGTTTTCACTGTAAAACCGAGTTGCAGCTAGTACCTCCCCATATATATGTATGGAGTGGAGTTTGCAACTGAAAAGAAACTTTGTGTTCCAACAAGCTTGGTGAAGAACGGCTTTCACACACACTTATCTCTCAGAACTGAGCATGTGGAGAGACGTTCGTTCATCTAGAACAAAGGGAACGGGTTGAAGGAGAAACTTTTACTCTGGTTTCTCAGTCTGTTTCCTAGTGCCGGTTTGAAGTTCCAGCAGTTTTCACTGTAAAACCGAGTTGGAGCTAGTACCTCCCCATATATATGTATGGTGTGGATTTTACAAATGAAAAGAAACTTTATGTTCCCAAAATGCTAGGTGAAGGACGGCTTTCACACACACACATCTCTCAGAACTGAGCATGTGGAGAGACGTTCGTTCATCTAGCACAAATGGAACAGGATGCAGGAGAAACTTTTACTCTGGTTTCTCAGTCTGTTTCCTTGTGCAGGTTTGAAGTTCCTGCAGTTTTCACTGTAAAACCTGTTTGGAGCTAGTACCTCCCCATATATATGTATGGAGTGGAGTTTGCAACTGAAAAGAAACTTTGTGTTCCCAACAAGCTAGGTGAAGGACGGCTTTCACACACACACATCTTTCAGAACTGAGCATGTGGAGAGACGTTCGTTCATCTAGCACAAAGGGAACGGGTTGCAGGAGAAAATTTTACTCTGGTTTCTCAGTCTGTTTCCTAGTGCCGGTTTGATGTTCCTGCAGTTTTCACTGTAAAACCTGTTTGGGGCTAGTACCTCCCCATATATATGTATGGAGTGGAGTTTGTAACTGAAAAGAAACTTTGTGTTCCCAACAAGCTAGGTGAAGGACGGCTTTCAAAAACACTTATCTCTCAGAACTGAGCATGTGGAGAGACGTTCGTTCATCTAGCACCAAGTGTACGGGTTGCAGGAGACACTTTTTCTCTGCTTTCTCAGTCTGTTTCCTAGTGCCGGTTTGAAGTTCCTGCAGTTTTCACTGTAAAACCGAGTTGGAGCTTGTACCTCCCCATATATATGTATGGAATGGAGTTTGCAACTGAAAAGAAACTTTGTGTTCCCAACAAGCTAGTTGAAGGACGGCTTTCACACACACTTATCTCTCAGAACTGAGCAAGTTGAGAGACTTTCGTTCATCTAGCTCCAAGGGAAAGGGGTGCAGGAGACACTTTTTCTCTGATTTCTCAGTCTGTTTCCTAGTGCCGGTTTCAAGTTCCTGCAGTTTTCACTGTAAAACCGAGTTTGAGCTTGTACCTCCCCATATATATGTATGGAATGGAGTTTGCAACTGAAAAGAAACTTTGTGTTCCCAACAAGCTAGGTGAAGGACGGCTTTCACACACACTTATCTCTCAGAACTGAGCAAGTGGAGAGACGTTCGTTCATCTAGCACCAATTGAAAGGGTTGCAGGAGACACTTTTTCTCTGCTTTCTCAGTCTGTTTCCTAGTGCCGGTTTGAAGTTCCTGCAGTTTTCACTGTAAAACCGATTTGGAGCTTGTACCTCCCCATATATATGTATGGAATGGAGTTTGCAACTGAAAAGAAACTTTGTGTTCCCAACAAGCTAGTTGAAGAACAACTTTCACACACACTTATCTCTCAGAACTGAGCAAGTGGAGAGACGTTCATTCATCTAGAACCAAGGGAACGGTTTGCAGGAGACACTTTTTCTCTGCTTTCTCAGTCTGTTTCCTAGTGCCGGTTTGAAGTTCCTGCAGTTTTCACTGTAAAACCGAGGTGGAGCTTGTACCTCCCCATATATATGTATGGAATGGAGTTTGCAACTGAAAAGAAACTTTGTGTTCCCAACAAGCTAGGTGAAGGACAACTTTCACACACACTTATCTCTCAGAACTGAGCAAGTGGAGAGACGTTCATTCATCTAGCACCAAGGGAACGGTTTGCAGGAGACACTTTTTCTCTGCTTTCTCAGTCTGTTTCCTAGTGCCGGTTTGAAGTTCCTGCAGTTTTCACTGTAAAATCGAGTTGGAGCTTGTACCTCCCCATATATATGTATGGAATGGAGTTTGCAACTGAAAAGAAACTTTGTGTTCCCAACAAGCTAGGTGAAGGACAGCTTTCACACACACTTATCTCTCAGAACTGAGCAAGTGGAGAGACGTTCATTCATCTAGCACCAAGGGAACGGTTTGCAGGAAACACTTTTTCTCTGCTTTCTCAGTCTGTTTCCTAGTGCCGGTTTGATGTTCCTGCTGTTCTCACTGTATAACCGAGTTGGAGCTAGTACCTCCCCATATATATGTATGGAATGGAGTTTGCAACTGAAAAGAAACTTTGTGTTCCCAACAAGGTAGTTGAAGGATGGCTTTCACACACACATATCTCTCAGAACTGAGCAAGTTTAGAGACGTTCGTTCATCTAGCACCAAGTGTACGGGTTGCAGGAGACACTTTTTCTCTGCTTTCTCAGTCTGTTTCCTAGTGCCGGTTTGAAGTTCCTGCAGTTTTCACTGTAAAACCGAGTTGGAGCTTGTACCTCCCCATATATATGTATGGAATGGAGTTTGCAACTGAAAAGAATCTTTGTGTTCCCAACAAGCTAGTTGAAGGACGGCTTTCACACACACTTATCTCTCAGAACTGAGCAAGTTGAGAGACGTTCGTTCATCTAGCTCCAAGGGAAAGGGTTGCAGGGACACTTTTTCTCTGATTTCTCAGTCTGTTTCCTAGTGCCGGTTTGAAGTTCCTGCAGTTTTCACTGTAAAACCGAGTTGGAGCTTGTACCTCCCCATATATATGTATGGAATGGAGTTTGCAACTGAAAAGAAACTTTGTGTTCCCAACAAGCTAGGTGAAGGACGGCTTTCACACACACTTAACTCTCAGAACTTAGCAAGTTGAGAGACGTTCGTTCATCTAGCACCAAGGGAACGGGTTCCAGGAGACACTTTTTCTCTGCTTTCTCAGTCTGTTTCTTAGTGCCGGTTTGAAGTTCCTGCAGTTTTCACTGTAAAACCGATTTGGAGCTTGTACCTCCCCATATATATGTATGGAATGGAGTTTGCAACTGAAAAGAAACTTTGTGTTCCCAACAAGCTAGGTGAAGAACAACTTTCACACACACTTATCTCTAAGAACTGAGCAAGTGGAGAGACGTTCATTCATCTAGCAACAAGGGAACGGTTTGCAGGAGACACTTTTTCTCTGCTTTCTCAGTCTTTTTCCAAGTGCCGGTTTGAAGTTCCTGCAGTTTTCACTGTAAAACCGAGGTGGAGCTTGTACCTCCCCATATATATGTATGGAATGGAGTTTGCAACTGAAAAGAAACTTTGTGTTCCCAACAATCTAGGTGAAGGACAACTTTCACACACACTTATCTCTCAGAACTGAGCAAGTGGAAAGACGTTCATTCATCTAGCACCAAGGGAACGGTTTGCCGGAGACACTTTTTCTCTGCTTTCTCAGTCTGTTTCCTAGTGCCGGTTTGAAGTTCCTGCAGTTTTCACTGTAAAACCGAGTTGGAGCTTGTACCTCCCCATATATATGTATGGAATGGAGTTTGCAACTGAAAAGAAACTTTGTGTTCCCAACAAGCTAGGTGAAGGACAGCTTTCACACACACTTATCTCTCAGAACTGAGCAAGTGGAGAGACGTTCGTTCATCTAGCACCAAGGGAACGGTTTGCAGGAAACACTTTTTCTCTGCTTTCTCAGTCTGTTTCCTAGTGCCGGTTTGAAGTTCCTGCAGTTTTCACTGTAAAACCGAGTTGGAGCTTGTACCTCCCCATATATATGTATGGAATGGAGTTTGAAACAGAAAAGAATCTTTGTGTTCCCAACAAGCTAGGTGAAGGACGGCTTTCACACACAATTATCTCTCAGAACTGAGCAAGTGGAGAGACGTTCGTTCATCTAGCACCAAGGGAACGGGTTGCAGGCGACACTTTTTCTCTGTTTTCTCAGTCTGTTTCCTAGTGCCGGTTTGATGTTCCTGCTGTTCTCACTGTATAACCGAGTTGGAGCTAGTACCTACCCATATATATGTATGGAATGGAGTTTGCAACTGAAAAGAAACTTTGTGTTCCCAACAAGGTAGTTGAAGGATGGCTTTCACACACACTTATCTCTCAGAACTGAGCAAGTTTAGAGACGTTCGTTCATCTAGCACCAAGTGTACGGGTTGCAGGAGACACTTTTTCTCTGCTTTCTCAGTCTGTTTCCTAGTGCCGGTTAGAAGTTCCTGCAGTTTTCACTGTAAAACCGAGTTGGAGCTTGTACCTCCCCATATATATGTATAAAATGGAGTTTGCAACTGAAAAGAAACTTTGTGTTCCCAACAAGTTAGTTGAAGGACGGCTTTCACACACACTTATCTCTCAGAACTGAGCAAGTTGAGAGACGTTCGTTCATCTAGCACCAAGGGAAAGGGTTGCAGGAGACACTTTTTCTCTGATTTCTCAGTCTGTTTCCTAGTGCCGGTTTGAAGTTCCTGCAGTTTTCACTGTAAAACCGAGTTGGAGCTTGTACCTCCCCATATATATGTATGGAATGGAGTTTGCAACTGAAAAGAAACTTTGTGTTCCCAACAAGCTAGTTGAAGGGCGGATTTCACACACACTTGTCTCTCAGAACTGAGCAAGTGGAGAGACGTTCGTTCATCTAGCACCAAGGGAAAGGGTTGCAGGAGACACTTTTTCTCTGATTTCTCAGTCTGTTTCCTAGTGCCGGTTTGAAGTTCCTGCAGTTTTCCCTGTAAAACCGAGTTGGAGCTAGTACCTCCCCATATATATTTATGGAATGGATTTGCAACTGAAAAGAAACTTTGTGTTCCCAACAAGCTAGGTGAAGGACAGCTTTCACACACACTTATCTCTCAGAACTGAGCAAGTTGGTGAGACGTTCATTCATCTAGCACCAAGGGAACGGTTTGCAGGAGACACTTTTTCTCTGCTTCCTCAGTCTGTTTCCTAGTGCCGGTTTGAAGTTCCTGCAGTTTTCACTGTAAAACCGATTTGGAGCTTGTACCTCCCCATATAAATGTATGGAATGGAGTTTGCAACTGAAAAGAATCTTTGTGTTCCCAACAAGCTAGGTGAAGGACAACTTTCACACACACTTATCTCTCAGAACTGAGCAAGTGGAGAGACGTTCATTCATCTAGCACCAAGGGAACGGTTTGCAGGAGACACTTTTTCTCTGCTTTCTCAGTCTGTTTCCTAGTGCCGGTTTGAAGTTCCTGCAGTTTTCACTGTAAAATCGATTTGGAGCTTGTACCTCCCCATATATATGTATGGAATGGAGTTTGCAACTGAAAATAAACTTTGTGTTCCCAACAAGCTAGGTGAAGGACAGCTTTCACACACACTTATCTCTCAAAACTGAGCAAGTGGAGAGACGTTCGTTCATCTAGCACCAAGGGAACGGTTTGCAGGAAACACTTTTTCTCTGCTTTCTCAGTCTGTTTCCTAGTGCCGGTTTGAAGTTCCTGCAGTTTTCACTGTAAAACCGAGTTGGAGCTTGTACCTCCCCATATATATGTATGGAATGGAGTTTGAAACAGAAAAGAAACTTTGTGTTCCCAACAAGCTAGGTGAAGGACGGCTTTCACACACACTTATCTCTCAAAACTGAGCAAGTGGAGAGACGTTCGTTCATCTAGCACCAAGGGAACGGGTTGCATGCGACACATTTTCTCTGTTTTCTCAGTCTGTTTCCTAGTGCCGGTTTGATGTTCCTGCTGTTCTCACTGTATAACCGAGTTGGAGCTAGTACCTCCCCATATATATGTATGGAATGGAGTTTGCAACTGAAAAGAAACTTTGTGTTCCCAACAAGGTAGTTGAAGGATGGCTTTCACACACACTTATCTCTCAGAACTGAGCAAGTTTAGAGACGTTCGTTCATCTAGCACCAAGTGTACGGGTTGCAGGAGATACTTTTTCTCTGCTTTCTCAGTCTGTTTCCTAGTGCCGGTTTGAAGTTCCTGCAGTTTTCACTGTAAAACCGAGTTGGAGCTTGTACCTCCCCATATATATGTATAAAATGGAGTTTGCAACTGAAAAGAAACTTTGTGTTCCCAACAAGTTAGTTGAAGGACGGCTTTCACACACACTTATCTCTCAGAACTGAGCAAGTTGAGAGACGTTCGTTCATCTAGCACCAAGGGAAAGGGTTGCAGGAGACACTTTTTCTCTGATTTCTCAGTCTGTTTCCTAGTGCCGGTTTGAAGTTCCTGCAGTTTTCACTGTAAAACCGAGTTGGAGCTTGTACCTCCCCATATATATGTATGGAATGGAGTTTGCAACTGAAAAGAAACTTTGTGTTCCCAACAAGCTAGTTGAAGGGCGGATTTCACACACACTTGTCTCTCAGAACTGAGCAAGTGGAGAGACGTTCGTTCATCTAGCACCAAGGGAAAGGGTTGCAGGAGACACTTTTTCTCTGATTTCTCAGTCTGTTTCCTAGTACCGGTTTGAAGTTCCTGCAGTTTTCACTGTAAAACCGAGTTGGAGCTTGTACATCCCCATATATATGTATGGAATGGAGTTTGCAACTGAAAAGAAACTTTGTGTTCCCAACAATCTAGGCGAAGGACGGCTTTCACACACACTAATCTCTCAGAACTTAGCAAGTTGAGAGACGTTCGTTCATCTAGCACCAAGGGAACGGGTTGCAGGAGACACTATTTCTCTGCTTTCTCAGTCTGTTTCCTAGAGCCGGTTTGAATTTCCTGCAGTTTTCCCTGTAAAACCGAGTTGGAGCTAGTACCACCCCATATATTTTTATGGAATGGATTTGCAACTGAAAAGAAACTTTGTGTTCCCAACAAGCTAGGTGAAGGACAGCTTTCACTCACACTTATCTCTCAGAACTGAGCAAGTTGGTGAGAAGTTCATTCATCTAGCACCAAGGGAACGGTTTGCAGGAGACACTTTTTCTCTGCTTCCTCAGTCTGTTTCCTAGTGCCGGTTTGAAGTTCCTGCAGTTTTCACTGTAAAACCGAGTTGGAGCTTGTACCTCCCCATATATATGTATGGAATGGAGTTTGCAACTGAAAAGAAACTTTGTGTTCCCAACAAGCTAGGTGAAGGGCGGCTTTCACACACACTTATCTCTCAGAACTGAGCATGTGGGGAGACTTTCGGTCATATAGCACTAAGGGAACGGGTTGCAGGAAAAACTTTTACTCTGGTTTCTCAGTCTGTTTCCTAGTGCCGGTTTGAACTTCCTGCAGTTTTCACTGTAAAACCGAGTTGCAGCTAGTACCACCCCATATATATGTATGGAGTGGAGTTTGCAACTGAAAAGAAACTTTGTGTTCCAACAAGCTAGGTGAAGAACGGCTTTCACACACAGTTATCTCTCAGAACTGAGCATGTGGAGAGACGTTCGTTCATCTAGCACAAAGGGAACGGGTTGAAGGAGAAACTTTTACTCTGGTTTCTCAGTCTGTTTCCTAGTGCCGGTTTGAAGTTCCAGCAGTTTTCACTGTAAAACCGAGTTGGAGCTAGTACCTCCCCATATATATGTATGGTGTGGATTTTACAAATGAAAAGAAACTTTATGTTCCCAAAATGCTAGGTGAAGGACGGCTTTCACACACACACATCTCTCAGAACTGAGCATGTGGAGAGACGTTCGTTCATCTAGCACAAATGGAACAGGATGCAGGAGAAACTTTTACTCTGGTTTCTCAGTCTGTTTCCTAGTGCAGGTTTGAAGTTCCTGCAGTTTTCACTGTAAAACCTGTTTGGAGCTAGTACCTCCCCATATATATGTATGGAGTGGAGTTTGCAACTGAAAAGAAACTTTGTGTTCCCAACAAGCTAGGTGAAGGACGGCTTTCACACACACACATCTTTCAGAACTGAGCATGTGGAGAGACGTTCGTTCATCTAGCACAAAGGGAACGGGTTGCAGGAGAAAATTTTACTCTGGTTTCTCAGTCTGTTTCCTAGTGCCGGTTTGATGTTCCTGCAGTTTTCACTGTAAAACCTGTTTGGGGCTAGTACCACCCCATATATATGTATGGAGTGGAGTTTGCAACTGAAAAGAAACTTTGTGTTCCCAACAAGCTAGGTGAAGGACGGCTTTCAAAAACACTTATCTCTCAGAACTGAGCATGTGGAGAGACGTTCGTTCATCTAGCACCAAGTGTACGGGTTGCAGGAGACACTTTTTCTCTGCTTTCTCAGTCTGTTTCCTAGTGCCGGTTTGAAGTTCCTGCAGTTTTCACTGTAAAACCGAGTTGGAGCTTGTACCTCCCCATATATATGTATGGAATGGAGTTTGCAACTGAAAAGAAACTTTGTGTTCCCAACAAGCTAGTTGAAGGACGGCTTTCACACACACTTATCTCTCAGAACTGAGCAAGTTGAGAGACGTTCGTTCATCTAGCTCCAAGGGAAAGGGTTGCAGGAGACACTTTTTCTCTGATTTCTCAGTCTGTTTCCTAGTGCCGGTTTGAAGTTCCTGCAGTTTTCACTGTAAAACCGAGTTGGAGCTTGTACCTCCCCATATATATGTATGGAATGGAGTTTGCAACTGAAAAGAAACTTTGTGTTCCCAACAAGCTAGGTGAAGAACAACTTTCACACACACTTATCTCTCAGAACTGAGCAAGTGGAGAGACGTTCATTCATCTAGAACCAAGGGAACGGTTTGCAGGAGACACTTTTTCTCTGCTTTCTCAGTCTGTTTCCTAGTGCCGGTTTGAAGTTCCTGCAGTTTTCACTGTAAAACCGAGGTGGAGCTTGTACCTCCCCATATATATGTATGGAATGGAGTTTGCAACTGAAAAGAAACTTTGTGTTCCCAACAAGCTAGGTGAAGGACAACTTTCACACACACTTATCTCTCAGAACTGAGCAAGTGGAGAGACGTTCATTCATCTAGCACCAAGGGAACGGTTTGCATTAGACACTTTTTCTCTGCTTTCTCAGTCTGTTTCCTAGTGCCGGTTTGAAGTTCCTGCAGTTTTCCCTGTAAAATCGAGTTGGAGCTTGTACCTCCCCATATATATGTATGGAATGGAGTTTGCAACTGAAAAGAAACTTTGTGTTTCCAACAAGCTAGGTGAAGGACAGCTTTCACACACACTTATCTCTCAGAACTGAGCACGTGGAGAGACGTTCATTCATCTAGCACCAAGGGAACGGTTTGCAGGAAACACTTTTTCTCTGCTTTCTCAGTCTGTTTCCTAGTGCCGGTTTGATGTTCCTGCTGTTCTCACTGTATAACCGAGTTGGAGCTAGTACCTCCCCATATATATGTATGGAATGGAGTTTGCAACTGAAAAGAAACTTTGTGTTCCCAACAAGTTAGTTGAAGAATGGCTTTCACACACACATATCTCTCAGAACTGAGCAAGTTTAGAGACGTTCGTTCATCTAGCACCAAGTGTACGGGTTGCAGGAGACACTTTTTCTCTGCTTTCTCAGTCTGTTTCCTAGTGCCGGTTTGAAGTTCCTGCAGTTTTCACTGTAAAACCGAGTTGGAGCTTGTACCTCCCCATATATATGTATGGAATGGAGTTTGCAACTGAAAAGAAACTTTGTGTTCCCAACAAGCTAGTTGAAGGACGGCTTTCACACACACTTATCTCTCAGAACTGAGCAAGTTGAGAGACGTTCGTTCATCTAGCTCCAAGGGAAAGGGTTGCAGGGACACTTTTTCTCTGATTTCTCAGTCTGTTTCCTAGTGCCGGTTTGAAGTTCCTGCAGTTTTCACTGTAAAACCGAGTTGGAGCTTGTACCTCCCCATATATATGTATGGAATGGAGTTTGCAACTGAAAAGAAACTTTGTGTTCCCAACAAGCTAGGTGAAGGACGGCTTTCACACACACTTATCTCTCAGAACTGAGCAAGTGGAGAGACGTTCGTTCATCTAGCACCAAGGGAAAGGGTTGCAGGAGACACTTTTTCTCTGCTTTCTCAGTCTGTTTCCTAGTGCCGGTTTGAAGTTCCTGCAGTTTTCACTGTAAAACCGATTTGGAGCTTGTACCTCCCCATATATATGTATGGAATGGAGTTTGCAACTGAAAAGAAACTTTGTGTTCCCAACAAGCTAGGTGAAGAACAACTTTCACACACACTTATCTCTAAGAACTGAGCAAGTGGAGAGACGTTCATTCATCTAGCAACAAGGGAACGGTTTGCAGGAGCCACTTTTTCTCTGCTTTCTCAGTCTGTATCCAAGTGCCGGTTTGAAGTTCCTGCAGTTTTCACTGTAAAACCGAGGTGGAGATTGTACCTCCCCATATATATGTATGGAATGGAGTTTGCAATTGAAAAGAAACTTTGTGTTCCCAACAAGCTAGGTGAAGGACAACTTTCACACACACTTATCTCTCAGAACTGAGCAAGTGGAGAGACGTTCATTCATCTAGCACCAAGGGAACGGTTTGCAGGAGACACTTTTTCTCTGCTTTCTCAGTCTGTTTCCTAGTGCCGGTTTGAAGTTCCTGCAGTTTTCACTGTAAAACCGAGTTGGAGCTTGTACCTCCCCATATATATGTATGGAATGGAGTTTGCAACTGAAAAGAAACTTTGTGTTCCCAACAAGCTAGGTGAAGGACAGCTTTCACACACACTTATCTCTCAAAACTGAGCAAGTGGAGAGACGTTCGTTCATCTAGCACCAAGGGAACGTTTTGCAGGAAACACTTTTTCTCTGCTTTCTCAGTCTGTTTCCTAGTGCCGGTTTGAAGTTCCTGCAGTTTTCACTGTAAAACCGAGTTGGAGCTTGTACCTCCCCATATATATGTATGGAATGGAGTTTGAAACAGAAAAGAAACTTTGTGTTCCCAACAAGCTAGGTGAAGGACGGCTTTCACACACACTTATCTCTCAGAACTGAGCAAGTGGAGAGACGTTCGTTCATCTAGCACCAAGGGAACGGGTTGCAGGCGACACTTTTTCTCTGTTTTCTCAGTCTGTTTCCTAGTGCCGGTTTGATGTTCCTGCTGTTCTCACTGTATAACCGAGTTGGAGCTAGTACCTCCCCATATATATGTATGGAATGGAGTTTGAAACTGAAAAGAAACTTTGTGTTCCCAACAAGGTAGTTGAAGGATGGCTTTCACACACACATATCTCTCAGAACTGAGCAAGTTTAGAGACGTTCGTTCATCTAGCACCAAGTGTACGGGTTGCAGGAGACACTTTTTCTCTGCTTTCTCAGTCTGTTTCCTAGTGCCGGTTTGAAGTTCCTGCAGTTTTCACTGTAAAACCGAGTTGGAGCTTGTACCTCCCCATATATATGTATAAAATGGAGTTTGCAACTGAAAAGAAACTTTGTGTTCCCAACAAGTTAGTTGAAGGACGGCTTTCACACACACTTATTTCTCAGAACTGAGCAAGTTGAGAGACGTTCGTTCATCTAGCACCAAGGGAAAGGGTTGCAGGAGACACTTTTTCTCTGATTTCTCAGTCTGTTTCCTAGTGCCGGTTTGAAGTTCCTGCAGTTTTCACTGTAAAACCGAGTTGGAGCTTGTACCTCCCCATATATATGTATGGAATGGAGTTTGCAACTGAAAAGAAACTTTGTGTTCCCAACAAGCTAGTTGAAGGGCGGATTTCACACACACTTGTCTCTCAGAACTGAGCAAGTGGAGAGACGTTCGTTCATCTAGCACCAAGGGAAAGGGTTGCAGGAGACACTTTTTCTCTGATTTCTCAGTCTGTTTCCTAGTGCCGGTTTGAAGTTCCTGCAGTTTTCACTGTAAAACCGAGTTGGAGCTAGTACCTCCCCATATATATTTATGGAATGGATTTGCAACTGAAAAGAAACTTTGTGTTCCCAACAAGCTAGGTGAAGGACAGCTTTCACACACACTTATCTCTCAGAACTGAGCAAGTTGGTGAGACGTTCATTCATCTAGCACCAAGGGAACGGTTTGCAGGAGACACTTTTTCTCTGCTTCCTCAGTCTGTTTCCTAGTGCCGGTTTGAAGTTCCTGCAGTTTTCACTGTAAAACCGAGTTGGAGCTTGTACCTCCCCATATATATGTATGGAATGGTGTTTGCAACTGAAAAGAAACTTTGTGTTCCCAACAAGCTAGGTGAAGGGCGGCTTTCACACACACTTATCTCTCAGAACTGAGCATGTGGAGAGACTTTCGGTCATATAGCACTAAGGGAACGGGTTGCAGGAGAAACTTTTACTCTGGTTTCTCAGTCTGTTTCCTAGTGCCGGTTTGAAGTTCCTGCAGTTTTCACTGTAAAACCGAGTTGCAGCTAGTACCTCCCCATATATATGTATGGAGTGGAGTTTGCAACTGAAAAGAAACTTTGTGTTCCAACAAACTAGGTGAAGAACGGCTTTCACACACACTTATCTCTCAGAACTGAGCATGTGGAGAGACGTTCGTTCATCTAGCACAAATGGAACGGGTTGAAGGAGAAATTTTTACTCTGGTTTCTCAGTCTGTTTCCTAGTGCCGGTTTGAAGTTCCAGCAGTTTTCACTGTAAAATCGAGTTGGAGTTAGTACCTCCCCATATATATGTATGGTGTGGATTTTACAAATGAAAAGAAACTTTATGTTCCCAAAATGCTAGGTGAAGGACGGCTTTCACACACACACATCTCTCAGAACTGAGCATGTGGAGAGACGTTCGTTCATCTAGCACAAATGGAACAGGATGCAGGAGAAACTTTTACTCTGGTTTCTCAGTCTGTTTCCTAGTGCAGGTTTGAAGTTCCTGCAGTTTTCACTGTAAAACCTGTTTGGAGCTAGTACCTCCCCATATATATGTATGGAGTGGAGTTTGCAACTGAAAAGAAACTTTGTGTTCCCAACAAGCTAGGTGAAGGACGGCTTTCACACACACACATCTTTCAGAACTGAGCATGTGGAGAGACGTTCGTTCATCTAGCACAAAGGGAACGGGTTGCAGGAGAAAATTTTACTCTGGTTTCTCAGTCTGTTTCCTAGTGCCGGTTTGAAGTTCCTGCAGTTTTCACTGTAAAACCTGTTTGGGGCTAGTACCTCCCCATATATATGTATGGAGTGGAGTTTGCAACTGAAAAGAAACTTTGTGTTCCCAACAAGCTAGGTGAAGGACGGCTTTCAAAAACACTTATCTCTCAGAACTGAGCATGTGGAGAGACGTTCGTTCATCTAGCACAAAGGGAACGGGTTGCAGGAGAAACTTTTACTGTGGTTTCTCAGTCTGTTTCCTAGTGCCGGTTTGAAGTTCCTGCAGTTTTCACTGTAAAACAGAGTTGCAGCTAGTACCTCCCCATATATATGTATGGAGTTGTGTTAGCAACTGAAAAGAAACTTTGTGTTCCCAACAAGCTAGGTGAAGGACGGCTTTCACACACACTTATCTCTCAGAACTGAGCATGTGGAGAGACGTTTGTTCATCTAGCACAAAGGGAACGGGTTGCAGGAGAAACTTTTACTGTGGTTTCTCAGTCTGTTTCCTAGTGCCGGTTTGAAGTTCCTGCAGTTTTCACTGTAAAACCGAGTTGGAGCTAGTAACTCCCCATATATATGTATGGAATGGTGTTTGCAACTGAAAAGATACTTTGTGTTCCCAACAAGCTAGGTGAAGGACGGCTTTCACACACACTTATCTCTCAGAACTGAGCAAGTGGAGAGACTTTCATTCATCTAGCACCAAGGGAACGGTTTGCAGGGACACTTTTTCTCAGCATTTTCAGTCTGTTTCCTAGTGCCGGTTTGAAGTTCCTGCAGTTTTCACTGTAAAACCGAGTTGGAGCTTGTACCTCCCCATATATATGTATGGAAAGGAGTTTGCAACTGAAGAGAAACTTTGTGCTCCCTACAAGCTAGGTGAAGGACGGCTTTCACACACACACATCTTTCAGAACTGAGCATGTGGAGAGACGTTCGTTCATCTAGCACAAAGGGAACGGGTTGCAGGAGAAACTTTTTCTCTGGTTTCTCAGTCTGTTTCCTAGTGCCGGTTTGAAGTTCCAGCAGTTTTCACTGTAAACCCGAGTTGGAGCTTGTACCTTCCCATATATATGTATGGAATGGTGTTTGCAACTGAAAAGATACTTTGTGTTCCCAACAAGCTAGGTGAAGGACGGCTTTCACACACACTTATCTCTCAGAACTGAGCAAGTGGAGAGACTTTCATTCATCTAGCACCAAGGGAACGGTTTGCAGGGACACTTTTTCTCAGCATTTTCAGTCTGTTTCCTAGTGCCGGTTTGAAGTTCCTGCAGTTTTCACTGTAAAACCGAGTTGGAGCTTGTACCTCCCCATATATATGTATGGAATGGGGTTTGAAACTGAAAAGAAACTTTGTGTTCCCAACAAGCTATGTGAAGGACGGCTTTCACACACACTTATCTCTCAGAACTGATCAAGTTGGTGAGACGTTCATTCATCTAGCACCAAGGGAACGGCTTGCAGGAGACACTTTTTCTCTACTTTCTCATTGTGTTTCCTAGTGCCGGTTTTAAGTTCCTGCAGTTTTCACTGTAAAACCGAGTTGGAGCTTGTACCTCCCCATATATATGTATGGAATGGAGTTTGCAAGTGAAAAGAAACTTTGTGTTCCCAACAAGATAGGTGAAAGACGGCTTTCACACACACTTATCTCTCAGAACTGAGCAATTGGCGAGACGTTCGTTCATCTACCACCAAGGGAACGGGTTGCAGGAGACACTTTTTCTCTGCTTTCTCAGTCTGTTTCCTAGTGCCGGTTTGAAGTTCCTGCAGTTTTCACTGTAAAACCGAGTTGGAGCTTGTACCTCCCCATATATATGTATGGAATCGAGTTTGCAACTGAAAAGAAACTTTGTGTTCCCAACAAGCTAGGTGAAGGCAGCTTTCACACACACTTATCTCTCAGAACTGAGCAAGTGGAGAGACTTTCATTCATCTAGCACCAAGGGAACGGTTTGCAGGAGACACTTTTTCTCTGCTTTCTCAGCCTGTTTCCTAGTGCCGGTTTGAAGTTCCTGCAGATTTCACTGTAAAACCGAGTTGGAGCTTGTACCTACCCATATATATGTATGGAATGGAGTTTGCAACTGAAAAGAATCTTTGTGTTCCCAACAAGCTAGGTGAAGGACGGCTTTCACACACACTTATCTCTCAGAACTGAGCAAGTGGAGAGACGTTCATTCATCTAGCACCAAGGGAACGGGTTGCAGGAGACACTTTTTCTCTGCTTTCTCAGTATGTTTCCTAGTGCCGGTTTGAAGTTCCTGCAGTTTTCACTGTCAAACCGAGTTGGAGCTAGTACCTCCCCATATATATGTATGGAATGGAGTTTGCAACTGAAAAGAAACTTTGTGTTCCCAACAAGCTATGTGAAGGCAGCTTTCACACACACTTATCTCTCAGAACTGAGCAAGTGGAGAGACTTTCATTCATCTAGCACCAAGGGAACGGTTTGCAGGAGACACTTTTTCTCTGCTTTTTCAGTCTGTTTCCTAGTGCCGGTTTGAAGTTCCTGCAGTTTTCACTGTAAAACCGAGTTGGAGCTTGTACCTGCCCATATATATGTATGGAATGGAGTTTGAAACTGAAAAGAAACTTTGTGTTCCCAAAAAGCTAGGTGAAGGACAACTTTCACACACACTTATCTCTCCGAACTGAGCAAGTGGAGAGACGTTCATTCATCTAGCACCAAGGGAACGGTTTGCAGGAGACAGTATTTCTCTGCTTTCTCAGTCTGTTTCCTAGTGCTGATTTGAAGTTCCTGCAGTTTTCACTGTAAAACCGAGTTGGAGCTTGTACCTCCCCTTATATATGTATGGAATGGAGTTTGCAACTGAAAAGAAACTTTGTGTTCCCAACAAGCTAGGTGAAGGACGGCTTTCACACACACTTATCTCTCAGAACTGAGCAAGTGGAGAGACGTTCATTCATCTAGCACCAAGGGAACGGTTTGCAGGAGACACTTTTTCTCTGCATTCACAGTCTTTTTCCTAGTGCCGGTTTGAAGTTCCTGCAGTTTTCACTGTAAAACCGAGTTGGAGCTTGTACCTCCCCATATATATATATGGAAAGGAGTTTGCAACTGAAGAGAAACTTTGTGCTCCCTACAAGCTAGGTGAAGGAAGGCTTTCAAACACACTTATCTCTCAGAACTGAGCATGTGGAGAGACGTTCGTTCAACTAGCACCAAGGGAATGTGTTGCTGGAGACACTTTTTCTCTGCTTTCTCAGTCTGTTTCCTAGTGCCGGTTTGAAGTTCCTGCAGTTTTCACTGTAAAACCGAGTTGGAGCTTGTACCTCCCCATATATATGTATGGAATGGTGTTTGAAACTGAAAAGAAACTTTGTGTTACCAACAAGCTAGGTGAAGGACAGCTTTCACACACACTTTTCACTCAGAACTGAGCAAGTTGGTGAGACTTTCATTCATCTAGCACCAAGGGAACGGTTTGCAGGAGACACTTTTTCTCTGCTTTCTAAGTCTTTTTCCTAGTGCCTGTTTCAAGTTCCTGCAGTTTTCACTTTACAACCGAGTTGGAACTAGTACTTCCCCATATATATGTAAGGAGAGGGGTTTGCAACTAAAGAAACTTTGTGTTCCCAACAAGCTAGGTGAAGGACGGCTTTCACACACACTTATCTCTCAGATCTGAGCAAGTGGAGAGACGATCGTTCATCTAGCACCAAGGGAACGGATTGCAGGAGACACTATTTCTCTGATTTCTCAGTCTGTTTCCTAGGACAGGTTTGAAGTTCCTGCAGTTTTCACTGTAAAACCGAGTTGGAGCTAGTACCTCCCCATATATATGTATGGAATGGGGTTTGCAACTGAAAAGAAACTTTGTGTTCCCAACAAGCTAGTGAAGTACGGCTTTCACACACACTTATATCTCAGAACTGAGCAAGTTGAGAGACGTTCGTTCATCTAGCACCAAGGGAACGGGTTGCAGGACACAATTTTTCTCTGCTTTCTCAGTCTGTTTCCTAGTGCCTGTTTGAAGTTCCTGCAGTTTTCACTGTAAAACCGAGTTGGAGCTTGTACCTCCCCATATATATGTATGGAATGGAGTTTGAAACTGAAATGAAACTTTGTGTTCCCAACAAGCTAGGTGAAGGACGGCTTTCACACACACTTATCTCTCAGAACTGAGCAAGTGGAGAGACGTTCGTTCACGTAGCACCAAGGGAACGGTTTGCAGGAGACACTTTTTCTCAGATTTCTCAGTCTGTTTCCTAGTGCCGGTTTGAAGTTCCTGCAGTTTTCACTGTAAAACCGAGTTGGAGCTTGTACCTACCCATATATATGTATGGAATGGAGTTTGCAACTTAAAAGAAACTTAGTGTTCCCAACAAGTTAGGTGAAGACGGCTTTCACACACACTTATCTCTCAGAACTGACCAAGTGGAGAGACGTTCATTCATCTAGCACCAAGGGAACGGGTTGCAGGAGACACTTTTTCTCTGCTTTCTCAGTCTGTTTCCTAGTGCCGGTTTGATGTTCCTGCAGTTCTCAATGTATAACCGATTTGGAGCTTGTACCTCCCCATATATATGTATGGAATGGAGTTAGCAACTGAACAGAAACTTTGTGTTCCCAACAAGGTAGTTGAAGGATGGCTTTCACACACACATATCTCTCAGAACTGAGCAAGTGGAGAGACGTTCGTTCATCTAGCACCAAGGGTACGGGTTGCAGGAGACACTTTTTCTCTGCTTTCTCAGTCTGTTTCCTAGTGCCGGTTTGAACTTCCTGCAGTTTTCACTGTAAAACCGAGTTGGAGCTTGTACCTCCCCATATATATGTATGGAATGGAGTTTGCAACTGAAAAGAAACTTTGTGTTCCCAACAAGCTAGGTGAAGGATGGCTTTCACACACACTTATCTCTCAGAACTGAGCAAGTGGAGAGACGTTCATTCATCTAGCACAAAGGGAACGGGTTGCAGGAGACACTTTTTCTCTGTTTTCTCAGTCTGTTTCCTAGTGCCGGTTTGATGTTCCTGCAGTTCTCACTGTATAACCGAGTTGGAGCTAGTACCTCCCCATATATATGTATGGAATGGAGTTTGCAACTGAAAAGAAACTTTGTGTTCCCAACAAGGTAGTTGAAGGATGGCTTTCACACACACATATCTCTCAGAACTGAGCAAGTGGAGAGACGTTCGTTCATCTAGCACCAAGGGTACGGGTTGCAGGAGACACTTTTTCTCTGCTTTCTCAGTCTGTTTCGTAGTGCCGGTATGATGTTCCTGCAGTTTTCACTGTAAAACCTAGTTGGAGCTTGTACCTCCCCATATATATGTATGGAATGGAGTTTGCAACTGAAAAGAAACTTTGTGTTCCCAACAAGCTAGGTGAAGGACGGCTTTCACACACACTAATCTCTCAAAACTGAGCAAGTTAAGAGACGTTCGTTCATCTAGAACCAAGTGAACAAGTTGCAGGAGACACTTTTTCTCTGCTTCCTCAGTCTGTTTCCTAGTGCCGGTTTGAAGTTTTGCAGTTTTCACTGTAAAACCGAGTTCGAGCTAGTACGTCCCCATATATATGTATGGATTGGAGTTTGCAACTGAAAAGAAACTTTGTGTTCACAACAAGCTAGGTGAAGGACAGCTTTCACACACACTTATCTCTCAGAACTGATTAAGTTGGTGAGACGTTCATTCATCTAGCACCAAGGGAACGGTTTGCAGGAGACACTTTTTCTCTGCTTTCTCAGTGTGTTTCGTAGTGCCGGTTTGAAGTTCCTGCAGTTTTCACTGTAAAACCTAGTTGGAGCTTGTACCTCCCCATATATATGTATGGAATGGAGTTTGCAACTGAAAAGAAACTTTGTGTTCCCAACAAGCTAGGTGAAGGACGCCTTTCACACACTCTTATCTCTCAGAACTGAGCAAGTGGAGAGACGTTCGTTCATCTAGCACCAAGGGAACGGGTTGCAGGATACACTATTTCTCTGCTATCTCAGTCTGTTTCCTAGCGCCGATTTGAAGTTCCTGCAGTTTTCACTGTAAAACCGAGTTGGAGCTAGTACCTCCCCATATATATATATGGAATTGAGTTTGCAACATTAAAGAATCTTTGTGTTCCCAACAAGATATGTGAATGACGGCTTTCACACACACATATCTGTCAGAACTCAGCAAGTGGAGAGACGTTCGTTCATCTAGCACCAAGGGAACGGGTGGCAGGAGACACTTTTTCTCTGCTTTCTCAGTCTGTTTCCTAGTGCCTGTTTGAAGTTCCTGCAGTTTTCACTGTAAAATCTAGTTGGAGCTTGTACCTCCCCATATATATGTATGGAATGGAGTTTGAAACTGAAAAGAAACTTTGTGTTCCCAACAAGCTAGGTGAAGGACGGCTTTCACACACACTTATCTCTCAGAACTGAGCAAGTGGAGAGACGTTCGTTCACCTAGCACCAAGGGAACGGTTTGCAGGAAACACTTTTTCTCTGCTTTCTCAGTCTGTTTCCTAGTGCCGGTTTGAAGTTCCTGCAGTTTTCACTGTAAAACCGAGTTGGAGCTTGTACCTACCCATATATATGTATGGAATGGAGTTTGCAACTTAAAAGAAACTTTGTGTTCCCAACAAGTTAGGTGAAGGACGGCTTTCACACACACTTATCTCTCAGAACTGAGCAAGTGGAGAGACGTTCATTCATCTAGCACCAAGGGAACGGGTTGCAGGGGACACTTTTTCTCTGATTTCTCAGTCTGTTTCCTAGTGCCGGTTTGATGTTCCTGCAGTTCTCAATGTATAACCGAGTTGGAGCTAGTACCTCCCCATATATATGTATGGAATGGAGTTTGCAACTGAACAGAAACTTTGTGTTCCCAACAAGGTAGTTGAAGGATGGCTTTCACACACACATATCTCTCAGAACTGAGCAAGTGGAGAGACGTTCGTTCATCTAGCACCAAGGGTACGGGTTGCAGGAGACACTTTTTCTCTGCTTTCTCAGTCTGTTTCCTAGGGCCGGTTTGAAGTTCCTGCAGTTTTCACTGTAAAACCTAGTTGGAGCTTGTACCTCCCCATATATATGTATGGAATGGAGTTTGCAACTGAAAAGAAACTTTGTGTTCCCAACAAGCTAGGTGAAGGATGGCTTTCACACACACTAATCTCTCAGAACTGAGCAAGTTGAGAGACGTTCGTTCATCTAGCACCAAGGGAACAGGTTGCAGGAGACACTTTTTCTCTGCTTCCTCAGTCTGTTTCCTAGTGCCGGTTTGAAGTTCCTGCAGTTTTCACTGTAAAACCGAGTTGGAGCTAGTACGTCCCCATATATATGTATGGAATGGAGTTTGCAACTGAAAAGAAACTTTGTGTTCCCAACAAGCTAGGTGAAGGACGGCTTTCACACACACACATCTTTCAGAACTGAGCATGTGGAGAGACGTTCGTTCATCTAGCACAAAGGGAACGGGTTGCAGGAGAAACTTTTACTCTGGTTTCTCAGTGTGTTTCCTAGTGCCGGTTTGAAGTTAAAGCAGTTTTCACTGTAAAACCGATTTGGAGCTAGTACCTCCCCATATATATGTATGGAGTGGAGTTTGCAACTGAAAAGAAACTTTGTGTTACCAACAATCTAGGTGAAGGACGGCTTTCACACACACACATCTTTCAGAACTGAGCATGTGGAGAGACGTTCGTTCATCTAGCACAAAGGGAACGGGTTGCAGGAGAAACTTTTACTCTGGTTTCTCAGTCTGTTTCCTAGTGCCGGTTTGAAGTTCCAGCAGTTTTCACTGTAAACCCGAGTTGGAGCTTGTACCTTCCCATATATATGTCTGGAATGGTGTTTGCAACTGAAAAGATACTTTGTGTTCCCAACAAGCTAGGTGAAGGACGGCTTTCACACACACATATCTCTCAGAACTGAGCAAGTGGAGAGACGTTCATTCATCTAGCACCAAGGGAACGGGTTGCAGGAGACACTTTTTCTCTGATTTCTCAGTCTGTTTCCTAGTGCCGGTTTGATGTTCCTGCAGTTCTCAATGTATAACCGAGTTGGAGCTAGTACCTCCCCATATATATGTATGGAATGGAGTTTGCAACTGAACAGAAACTTTGTGTTCCCAACAAGGTAGTTGAAGGATGGCTTTCACACACACATATCTCTCAGAACTGAGCAAGTGGAGAGACGTTCGTTCATCTAGCACCAAGAGTACGGGTTGCAGGAGACACTTTTTCTCTGCTTTCTCAGTCTGTTTCCTAGTGCCGGTTTGAAGTTCCTGCAGTTTTCACTGTAAAACCGAGTTGGAGCTTGTACCTCCCCATATATATGTATGGAATGGAGTTTGCAACTGAAAAGAAACTTTGTGTTCCCAACAAGCTAGGTGAAGGATGGCTTTCACACACACTAATCTCTCAGAACTGAGCAAGTTGAGAGACGTTCGTTCATCTAGCACCAAGGGAACAGGTTGCAGGAGACACTTTTTCTCTGCTTCCTCAGTCTGTTTCCTAGTGCCGGTTTGAAGTTCCTGCAGTTTTCACTGTAAAACCGAGTTGGAGCTAGTACGTCCCCATATATATGTATGGAATGGAGTTTGCAACTGAAAAGAAACTTTGTGTTCCCAACAAGCTAGGTGAAGGACGGCTTTCACACACACACATCTTTCAGAACTGAGCATGTGGAGAGACGTTCGTTCATCTAGCACAAAGGGAACGGGTTGCAGGAGAAACTTTTACTCTGGTTTCTCAGTGTGTTTCCTAGTGCCGGTTTGAAGTTAAAGCAGTTTTCACTGTAAAACCGATTTGTAGCTAGTACCTCCCCATATATATGTATGGAGTGAAGTTTGCAACTGAAAAGAAACTTTGTGTTACCAACAATCTAGGTGAAGGGCGGCTTTCACACACGCACATCTTTCAGAACTGAGCATGTGGAGAGACGTTCGTTCAACTAGCACCAAGGGAATGTGTTGCTGGAGACACTTTTTCTCTGCTTTCTCAGTCTGTTTCCTAGTGCCGGTTTGAAGTTCCTGCAGTTTTCACTGTAAAACCGAGTTGGAGCTTGTACCTCCCCATATATATGTATGGAATGGTGTTTGAAATTGAAAAGAAACTTTGTGTTACCAACAAGCTAGGTGAATGACAGCTTTCACACACACTTTTCACTCAGAACTGAGCAAGTTGGTGAGACTTTCATTCATCTAGCACCAAGGGAACGGTTTGCAGGAGACACTTTTTCTCTGCTTTCTAAGTCTTTTTCCTAGTGCCGGTTTCAAGTTCCTGCAGTTTTCACTTTACAACCGAGTTGGAACTAGTACTTCCCCATATATATGTAAGGAGAGGTGTTTGCAACTAAAGAAACTTTGTGTTACCAACAAGCTAGGTGAAGGACGGCTTTCACACACACTTATCTCTCAGAACTGAGCAAGTGGAGAGACGATCGTTCATCTAGCACCAAGGGAACGGATTGCAGGAGACACTATTTCTCTGATTTCTCAGTCTGTTTCCTAGGACCGGTTTGAAGTTCCTGCAGTTTTCACTGTAAAACCGAGTTGGAGCTAGTACCTCCCCATATATATGTAAGGAATGGAGTTTGAAACTGAAATGAAACTTTGTGTTCCCAACAAGCTAGGTGAAGGACGGCTTTCACACACACTTATCTCTCAGAACTGAGCAAGTGGAGAGACGTTCGTTCACGTAGCACCAAGGGAACGGTTTGCAGGAGACACTTTTTCTCAGCTTTCTCAGTCTGTTTCCTAGTGCCGGTTTGAAGTTCCTGCAGTTTTCACTGTAAAACCGAGTTGGAGCTTGTACCTACCCATATATATGTATGGAATGGAGTTTGCAACTTAAAAGAAACTTTGTGTTCCCAACAAGTTAGGTGAAGGACGGCTTTCACACACACTTATCTCTCAGAACTGAGCAAGTGGAGAGACGTTCATTCATCTAGCACCAAGGGAACGGGTTGCAGGAGACACTTTTTCTCTGCTTTCTCAGTCTGTTTCCTAGTGCCGGTTTGATGTTCCTGCAGTTCTCAATGAATAACCGAGTTGGAGCTTGTACCTCCCCATATATATGTATGGAATGGAGTTTGCAACTGAACAGAAACTTTGTGTTCCCAACAAGGTAGTTGAAGGATGGCTTTCACACACACATATCTCTCAGAACTGAGCAAGTGGAGAGACGTTCGTTCATCTAGCACCAAGAGTACGGGTTGCAGGAGACACTTTTTCTCTGCTTTCTCAGTCTGTTTCCTAGTGCCGGTTTGAAGTTCCTGCAGTTTTCACTGTAAAACCGAGTTGGAGCTTGTACCTCCCCATATATATGTATGGAATGGAGTTTGCAACTGAAAAGAAACTTTGTGTTCCCAACAAGCTAGGTGAAGGATGGCTTTCACACACACTAATCTCTCAGAACTGAGCAAGTTGAGAGACGTTCGTTCATCTAGCACCAAGGGAACAGGTTGCAGGAGACACTTTTTCTCTGCTTCCTCAGTCTGTTTCCTAGTGCCGGTTTGAAGTTCCTGCAGTTTTCACTGTAAAACCGAGTTGGAGCTAGTACGTCCCCATATATATGTATGGAATGGAGTTTGCAACTGAAAAGAAACTTTGTGTTCCCAACAAGCTAGGTGAAGGACGGCTTTCACACACACACATCTTTCAGAACTGAGCATGTGGAGAGACGTTCGTTCATCTAGCACAAAGGGAACGGGTTGCAGGAGAAACTTTTACTCTGGTTTCTCAGTGTGTTTCCTAGTGCCGGTTTGAAGTTAAAGCAGTTTTCACTGTAAAACCGATTTGTAGCTAGTACCTCCCCATATATATGTATGGAGTGGAGTTTGCAACTGAAAAGAAACTTTGTGTTACCAACAATCTAGGTGAAGGACGGCTTTCACACACGCACATCTTTCAGAACTGAGCATGTGGAGAGACGTTCGTTCAACTAGCACCAAGGGAATGTGTTGCTGGAGACACTTTTTCTCTGCTTTCTCAGTCTGTTTCCTAGTGCCGGTTTGAAGTTCCTGCAGTTTTCACTGTAAAACCGAGTTGGAGCTTGTACCTCCCCATATATATGTATGGAATGGTGTTTGAAACTGAAAAGAAACTTTGTGTTACCAACAAGCTAGGTGAAGGACAGCTTTCACACACACTTTTCACTCAGAACTGAGCAAGTTGGTGAGACTTTCATTCATCTAGCACCAAGGGAACGGTTTGCAGGAGACACTTTTTCTCTGCTTTCTAAGTCTTTTTCCTAGTGCCGGTTTCAAGTTCCTGCAGTTTTCACTTTACAACCGTGTTGGAACTAGTACTTCCCCATATATATGTAAGGAGAGGTGTTTGCAACTAAAGAAACTTTGTGTTACCAACAAGCTAGGTGAAGGACGGCTTTCACACACACTTATCTCTCAGAACTGAGCAAGTGGAGAGACGATCGTTCATCTAGCACCAAGGGAACGGATTGCAGGAGACACTATTTCTCTGATTTCTCAGTCTGTTTCCTAGGACCGGTTTGAAGTTCCTGCAGTTTTCACTGTAAAACCGAGTTGGAGCTAGTACCTCCCCATATATATGTAAGGAATGGAGTTTGAAACTGAAATGAAACTTTGTGTTCCCAACAAGCTAGGTGAAGGACGGCTTTCACACACACTTATCTCTCAGAACTGAGCAAGTGGAGAGACGTTCGTTCACGTAGCACCAAGGGAACGGTTTGCAGGAGACACTTTTTCTCAGCTTTCTCAGTCTGTTTCCTAGTGCCGGTTTGAAGTTCCTGCAGTTTTCACTGTAAAACCGAGTTGGAGCTTGTACCTACCCATATATATGTATGGAATGGAGTTTGCAACTTAAAAGAAACTTTGTGTTCCCAACAAGTTAGGTGAAGGACGGCTTTCACACACACTTATCTCTCAGAACTGAGCAAGTGGAGAGACGTTCATTCATCTAGCACCAAGGGAACGGGTTGCAGGAGACACTTTTTCTCTGCTTTCTCAGTCTGTTTCCTAGTGCCGGTTTGATTTTCCTGCAGTTCTCAATGAATAACCGAGTTGGAGCTTGTACCTCCCCATATATATGTATGGAATGGAGTTAGCAACTGAACAGAAACTTTGTGTTCCCAACAAGGTAGTTGAAGGATGGCTTTCACACACACATATCTCTCAGAACTGAGCAAGTGGAGAGACGTTCGTTCATCTAGCACCAAGGGTACGGGTTGCAGGAGACACTTTTTCTCTGCTTTCTCAGTCTGTTTCCTAGTGCCGGTTTGAAGTTCCTGCAGTTTTCACTGTAAAACCTAGTTGGAGCTTGTACCTCCCCATATATATGTATGGAATGGAGTTTGCAACTGAAAAGAAACTTTGTGTTCCCAACAAGCTAGGTGAAGGACGGCTTTCACACACACTTATCTCTCAGAAATGAGCAAGTGGAGAGACGTTCGTTCATCTAGCACCAAGGGAACAGGTTGCAGGAGACACTTTTTCTCTGCTTTCTCAGTCTGTTTCCTAGTGCCTGTTTGAAGTTCCTGCAGTTTTCACTGTAAAATCGAGTTGGAGCTTGTACCTCCCCATATATATGTATGGAATGGAGTTTGCAACTGAAAAGAAACTTTGTGTTCCCAACAAGCTAGGTGAAGGATGGCTTTCACACACACTTATCTCTCAGAACTGAGCAAGTGGAGAGACGTTCATTCATCTAGCACAAAGGGAACGGGTTGCAGGAGACACTTTTTCTCTGTTTTCTCAGTCTGTTTCCTAGTGCCGGTTTGATGTTCCTGCAGTTCTCACTGTATAACCGAGTTGGAGCTAGTACCTCCCCATATATATGTATGGAATGGAGTTTGCAACTGAAAAGAAACTTTGTGTTCCCAACAAGGTAGTTGAAGGATGGCTTTCACACACACATATCTCTCAGAACTGAGCAAGTGGAGAGACGTTCGTTCATCTAGCACCAAGGGTACGTGTTGCAGGAGACACTTTTTCTCTGCTTTCTCAGTATGTTTCGTAGTGCCGGTATGAAGTTCCTGCAGTTTTCACTGTAAAACCTAGTTGGAGCTTGTACCTCCCCATATATATGTATGGAATGGAGTTTGCAACTGAAAAGAAACTTTGTGTTCCCAACAAGCTAGTTGAAGGACGGCTTTCACACACACTAATCTCTCAAAACTGAGCAAGTTAAGAGACGTTCGTTCATCTAGAACCAAGTGAACAAGTTGCAGGAGACACTTTTTCTCTGCTTCCTCAGTCTGTTTCCTAGTGCCTGTTTGAAGTTCCTGCAGTTTTCACTGTAAAATCTAGTTGGAGCTTGTACCTCCCCATATATATGTATGGAATGGAGTTTGAAACTGAAAAGAAACTTTGTGTTCCCAACAAGCTAGGTGAAGGACGGCTTTCACACACACTTATCTCTCAGAACTGAGCAAGTGGAGAGACGTTCGTTCACCTAGCACCAAGGGAACGGTTTGCAGGAAACACTTTTTCTCTGCTTTCTCAGTCTGTTTCCTAGTGCCGGTTTGAAGTTCCTGCAGTTTTCACTGTAAAACCGAGTTGGAGCTTGTACCTACCCATATATATGTATGGAATGGAGTTTGCAACTTAAAAGAAACTTTGTGTTCCCAACAAGTTAGGTGAAGGACGGCTTTCACACACACTTATCTCTCAGAACTGAGCAAGTGGAGAGACGTTCATTCATCTAGCACCAAGGGAAAGGGTTGCAGGGGACACTTTTTCTCTGATTTCTCAGTCTGTTTCCTAGTGCCGGTTTGATGTTCCTGCAGTTCTCAATGTATAACTGAGTTGGAGCTAGTACCTCCCCATATATAAGTATGGAATGGAGTTTGCAACTGAACAGAAACTTTGTGTTCCCAACAAGGTAGTTGAAGGATGGCTTTCACACACACATATCTCTCAGAACTGAGCAAGTGGAGAGACGTTCGTTCATCTAGCACCAAGGGTACGGGTTGCAGGAGACACTTTTTCTCTGCTTTCTCAGTCTGTTTCCTAGGGCCGGTTTGAAGTTCCTGCAGTTTTCACTGTAAAATCTAGTTGGAGCTTGTACCTCCCCATATATATGTATGGAATGGAGTTTGCAACTGAAAAGAAACTTTGTGTTCCCAACAAGCTAGGTGAAGGATGGCTTTCACACACACTAATCTCTCAGAACTGAGCAAGTTGAGAGACGTTCGTTCATCTAGCACCAAGGGAACAGGTTGCAGGAGACACTTTTTCTCTGCTTCCTCAGTCTGTTTCCTAGTGCCGGTTTGAAGATCCTGCAGTTTTCACTGTAAAACCGAGTTGGAGCTAGTACGTCCCCATATATATGTATGGAATGGAGTTTGCAACTGAAAAGAAACTTTGTGTTCCCAACAAGCTAGGTGAAGGACGGCTTTCACACACACATATCTCTCAGAACTGAGCAAGTGGAGAGACGTTCATTCATCTAGCACCAAGGGAACGGGTTGCAGGAGACACTTTTTCTCTGATTTCTCAGTCTGTTTCCTAGTGCCGGTTTGATGTTCCTGCAGTTCTCAATGTATAACCGAGTTGGAGCTAGTACCTCCCCATATATATGTATGGAATGGAGTTTGCAACTGAACAGAAACTTTGTGTTCCCAACAAGGTAGTTGAAGGATGGCTTTCACACACACATATCTCTCAGAACTGAGCAAGTGGAGAGACGTTAGTTCATCTAGCACCAAGGGTACGGGTTGCAGGAGACACTTTTTCTCTGCTTTCTCAGTCTGTTTCCTAGTGCCGGTTTGAAGTTCCTGCAGTTTTCACTGTAAAACCGAGTTGGAGCTTGTACCTCCCCATATATATGTATGGAATGGAGTTTGCAACTGAAAAGAAACTTTGTGTTCCCAACAAGCTAGGTGAAGGATGGCTTTCACACACACTAATCTCTCAGAACTGAGCAAGTTGAGAGACGTTCGTTCATCTAGCACCAAGGGAACAGGTTGCAGGAGACACTTTTTCTCTGCTTCCTCAGTCTGTTTCCTAGTGCCGGTTTGAAGTTCCTGCAGTTTTCACTGTAAAACCGAGTTGGAGCTAGTACGTCCCCATATATATGTATGGAATGGAGTTTGCAACTGAAAAGAAACTTTGTGTTCCCAACAAGCTAGGTGAAGGACGGCTTTCACACACACACATCTTTCAGAACTGAGCATGTGGAGAGACGTTCGTTCATCTAGCACAAAGGGAACGGGTTGCAGGAGAAACTTTTACTCTGGTTTCTCAGTGTGTTTCCTAGTGCCGGTTTGAAGTTAAAGCAGTTTTCACTGTAAAACCGATTTGTAGCTAGTACCTCCCCATATATATGTATGGAGTGGAGTTTGCAACTGAAAAGAAACTTTGTGTTACCAACAATCTAGGTGAAGGACGGCTTTCACACACGCACATCTTTCAGAACTGAGCATGTGGAGAGACGTTCGTTCAACTAGCACCAAGGGAATGTGTTGCTGGAGACACTTTTTCTCTGCTTTCTCAGTCTGTTTCCTAGTGCCGGTTTGAAGTTCCTGCAGTTTTCACTGTAAAACCGAGTTGGAGCTTGTACCTCCCCATATATATGTATGGAATGGTGTTTGAAACTGAAAAGAAACTTTGTGTTACCAACAAGCTAGGTGAAGGACAGCTTTCACACACAATTTTCACTCAGAACTGAGCAAGTTGGTGAGACTTTCATTCATCTAGCACCAAGGGAACGGTTTGCAGGAGACACTTTTTCTCTGCTTTCTAAGTCTTTTTCCTAGTGCCGGTTTCAAGTTCCTGCAGTTTTCACTTTACAACCGAGTTGGAACTAGTACTTCCCCATATATATGTAAGGAGAGGTGTTTGCAACTAAAGAAACTTTGTGTTACCAACAAGCTAGGTGAAGGACGGCTTTCACACACACTTATCTCTCAGAACTGAGCAAGTGGAGAGACGATCGTTCATCTAGCACCAAGGGAACGGATTGCAGGAGACACTATTTCTCTGATTTCTCAGTCTGTTTCCTAGGACCGGTTTGAAGTTCCTGCAGTTTTCACTGTAAAACCGAGTTGGAGCTAGTACCTCCCCATATATATGTAAGGAATGGAGTTTGAAACTGAAATGAAACTTTGTGTTCCCAACAAGCTAGGTGAAGGACGGCTTTCACACACACTTATCTCTCAGAACTGAGCAAGTGGAGAGACGTTCGTTCACGTAGCACCAAGGGAACTGTTTGCAGGAGACACTTTTTCTCAGCTTTCTCAGTCTGTTTCCTAGTGCCGGTTTGAAGTTCCTGCAGTTTTCACTGTAAAACCGAGTTGGAGCTTGTACCTACCCATATATATGTATGGAATGGAGTTTGCAACTTAAAAGAAACTTTGTGTTCCCAACAAGTTAGGTGAAGGACGGCTTTCACACACACTTATCTCTCAGAACTGAGCAAGTGGAGAGACGTTCATTCATCTAGCACCAAGGGAACGGGTTGCAGGAGACACTTTTTCTCTGCTTTCTCAGTCTGTTTCCTAGTGCCGGTTTGATGTTCCTGCAGTTCTCAATGAATAACCGAGTTGGAGCTTGTACCTCCCCATATATATGTATGGAATGGAGTTAGCAACTGAACAGAAACTTTGTGTTCCCAACAAGGTAGTTGAAGGATGGCTTTCACACACACATATCTCTCAGAACTGAGCAAGTGGAGAGACGTTCGTTCATCTAGCACCAAGGGTACGGGTTGCAGGAGACACTTTTTCTCTGCTTTCTCAGTCTGTTTCCTAGTGCCGGTTTGAAGTTCCTGCAGTTTTCACTGTAAAACCTAGTTGGAGCTTGTACCTCCCCATATATATGTATGGAATGGAGTTTGCAACTGAAAAGAAACTTTGTGTTCCCAACAAGCTAGGTGAAGGACGGCTTTCACACACACTTATCTCTCAGAAATGAGCAAGTGGAGAGACGTTCGTTCATCTAGCACCAAGGGAACAGGTTGCAGGAGACACTTTTTCTCTGCTTTCTCAGTCTGTTTCCTAGTGCCTGTTTGAAGTTCCTGCAGTTTTCACTGTAAAATCGAGTTGGAGCTTGTACATCCCCATATATATGTATGGAATGGAGTTTGCAACTGAAAAGAAACTTTGTGTTCCCAACAAGCTAGGTGAAGGATGGCTTTCACACACACTTATCTCTCAGAACTGAGCAAGTGGAGAGACGTTCATTCATCTAGCACAAAGGGAACGGGTTGCAGGAGACACTTTTTCTCTGTTTTCTCAGTCTGTTTCCTAGTGCCGATTTGATGTTCCTGCAGTTCTCACTGTATAACCGAGTTGGAGCTAGTACCTCCCCATATATATGTATGGAATGGAGTTTGCAACTGAAAAGAAACTTTGTGTTCCCAACAAGGTAGTTGAAGGATGGCTTTCACACACACATATCTCTCAGAACTGAGCAAGTGGAGAGACGTTCGTTCATCTAGCACCAAGGGTACGTGTTGCAGGAGACACTTTTTCTCTGCTTTCTCAGTCTGTTTCCTAGTGCCGGTTTGATGTTCCTGCAGTTCTCAATGTATAACCGAGTTGGAGCTAGTACCTCCCCATATATATGTATGGAATGGAGTTTGCAACTGAACAGAAACTTTGTGTTCCCAACAAGGTAGTTGAAGGATGGCTTTCACACACACATATCTCTCAGAACTGAGCAAGTGGAGAGACGTTCGTTCATCTAGCACCAAGGGTACGGGTTGCAGGGACACTTTTTCTCTGCTTTCTCAGTCTGTTTCCTAGGGCCGGTTTGAAGTTCCTGCAGTTTTCACTGTAAAATCGAGTTGGAGCTTGTACCTCCCCATATATATGTATGGAATGGAGTTTGCAACTGAAAAGAAACTTTGTGTTCCCAACAAGCTAGGTGAAGGATGGCTTTCACACACACTAATCTCTCAGAACTGAGCAAGTTGAGAGACGTTCGTTCATCTAGCACCAAGGGAACAGGTTGCAGGAGACACTTTTTCTCTGCTTCCTCAGTCTGTTTCCTAGTGCCGGTTTGAAGTTCCTGCAGTTTTCACTGTAAAACCGAGTTGGAGCTAGTACGTCCCCATATATATGTATGGAATGGAGTTTGCAACTGAAAAGAAACTTTGTGTTCCCAACAAGCTAGGTGAAGGACGGCTTTCACACACACACATCTTTCAGAACTGAGCATGTGGAGAGACGTTCGTTCATCTAGCACAAAGGGAACGGGTTGCAGGAGAAACTTTTACTCTGGTTTCTCAGTGTGTTTCCTAGTGCCGGTTTGAAGTTAAAGCAGTTTTCACTGTAAAACCGATTTGGAGCTAGTACCTCCCCATATATATGTATGGAGTGGAGTTTGCAACTGAAAAGAAACTTTGTGTTACCAACAATCTAGGTGAAGGACGGCTTTCACACACACACATCTTTCAGAACTGAGCATGTGGAGAGACGTTCGTTTATCTAGCACAAAGGGAACGGGTTGCAGGAGAAACTTTTACTCTGGTTTCTCAGTCTGTTTCCTAGTGCCGGTTTGAAGTTCCAGCAGTTTTCACTGTAAACCCGAGTTGGAGCTTGTACCTTCCCATATATATGTATGGAATGGTGTTTGCAACTGAAAAGATACTTTGTGTTCCCAACAAGCTAGGTGAAGGACGGCTTTCACACACACATATCTCTCAGAACTGAGCAAGTGGAGAGACGTTCATTCATCTAGCACCAAGGGAACGGGTTGCAGGAGACACTTTTTCTCTGATTTCTCAGTCTGTTTCCTAGTGCCGGTTTGATGTTCCTGCAGTTCTCAATGTATAACCGAGTTGGAGCTAGTACCTCCCCATATATATGTATGGAATGGAGTTTGCAACTGAACAGAAACTTTGTGTTCCCAACAAGGTAGTTGAAGGATGGCTTTCACACACACATATCTCTCAGAACTGAGCAAGTGGAGAGACGTTCGTTCATCTAGCACCAAGTGTACGGGTTGCAGGAGACACTTTTTCTCTGCTTTCTCAGTCTGTTTCCTAGTGCCGGTTTGAAGTTCCTGCAGTTTTCACTGTAAAACCGAGTTGGAGCTTGTACCTACCCATATATATGTATGGAATGGAGTTTGCAACTGAAAAGAAACTTTGTGTTCCCAACAAGCTAGGTGAAGGATGGCTTTCACACACACTAATCTCTCAGAACTGAGCAAGTTGAGAGACGTTCGTTCATCTAGCACCAAGGGAACAGGTTGCAGGAGACACTTTTTCTCTGCTTCCTCAGTCTGTTTCCTAGTGCCGGTTTGAAGTTCCTGCAGTTTTCACTGTAAAACCGAGTTGGAGCTAGTACGTCCCCATATATATGTATGGAATGGAGTTTGCAACTGAAAAGAAACTTTGTGTTCCCAACAAGCTAGGTGAAGGACGGCTTTCACACACACACATCTTTCAGAACTGAGCATGTGGAGAGACGTTCGTTCATCTAGCACAAAGGGAACGGGTTGCAGGAGAAACTTTTACTCTGGTTTCTCAGTGTGTTTCCTAGTGCCGGTTTGAAGTTAAAGCAGTTTTCACTGTAAAACCGATTTGGAGCTAGTACCTCCCCATATATATGTATGGAGTGGAGTTTGCAACTGAAAAGAAACTTTGTGTTACCAACAATCTAGGTGAAGGACGGCTTTCACACACACACATCTTTCAGAACTGAGCATGTGTAGAGACGTTCGTTCAACTAGCACCAAGGGAATGTGTTGCTGGAGACACTTTTTCTCTGCTTTCTCAGTCTGTTTCCTAGTGCCGTTTTGAAGTTCCTGCAGTTTTCACTGTAAAACCGAGTTGGAGCTTGTACCTCCCCATATATATGTATGGAATGGTGTTTGAAACTGAAAAGAAACTTTGTGTTACCAACAAGCTAGGTGAAGGACAGCTTTCACACACACTTTTCACTCAGAACTGAGCAAGTTGGTGAGACTTTCATTCATCTAGCACCAAGGGAACGGTTTGCAGGAGACACTTTTTCTCTGCTTTCTAAGTCTTTTTCCTAGTGCCGGTTTCAAGTTCCTGCAGTTTTCACTTTACAACCGAGTTGGAACTAGTACTTCCCCATATATATGTAAGGAGAGGTGTTTGCAACTAAAGAAACTTTGTGTTCCCAACAAGCTAGGTGAAGGACGGCTTTCACACACACTTATCTCTCAGAACTGAGCAAGTGGAGAGACGATCGTTCATCTAGCACCAAGGGAACGGATAGCAGGAGACACTATTTCTCTGATTTCTCAGTCTGTTTCCTAGGACCGGTTTGAAGTTCCTGCAGTTTTCACTGTAAAACCGAGTTGGAGCTAGTACCTCCCCATATATATGTAAGGAATGGAGTTTGAAACTGAAATGAAACTTTGTGTTCCCAACAAGCTAGGTGAAGGACGGCTTTCACACACACTTATCTCTCAGAACTGAGCAAGTGGAGAGACGTTCGTTCACGTAGCACCAAGGGAACGGTTTGCAGGAGACACTTTTTCTCAGCTTTCTCAGTCTGTTTCCTAGTGCCGGTTTGAAGTTCCTGCAGTTTTCACTGTAAAACCGAGTTGGAGCTTGTACCTACCCATATATATGTATGGAATGGAGTTTGCAACTTAAAAGAAACTTTGTGTTCCCAACAAGTTAGGTGAAGGACGGCTTTCACACACACTTATCTCTCAGAACTGAGCAAGTGGAGAGACGTTCATTCATCTAGCACCAAGGGAACGGGTTGCAGGAGACACTTTTTCTCTGCTTTCTCAGTCTGTTTCCTAGTGCCGGTTTGATGTTCCTGCAGTTCTCAATGAATAACCGAGTTGGAGCTTGTACCTCCCCATATATATGTATGGAATGGAGTTAGCAACTGAACAGAAACTTTGTGTTCCCAACAAGGTAGTTGAAGGATGGCTTTCACACACACATATCTCTCAGAACTGAGCAAGTGGAGAGACGTTCGTTCATCTAGCACCAAGTGTACGGGTTGCAGGAGACACTTTTTCTCTGCTTTCTCAGTCTGTTTCCTAGTGCCGGTTTGAAGTTCCTGCAGTTTTCACTGTAAAACCTAGTTGGAGCTTGTACCTCCCCATATATATGTATGGAATGGAGTTTGCAACTGAAAAGAAACTTTGTGTTCCCAACAAGCTAGGTGAAGGACGGCTTTCACACACACTTATCTCTCAAAAATGAGCAAGTGGAGAGACGTTCGTTCATCTAGCACCAAGGGAACAGGTTGCAGGAGACACTTTTTCTCTGCTTTCTCAGTCTGTTTCCTAGTGCCTGTTTGAAGTTCCTGCAGTTTTCACTGTAAAATCGAGTTGGAGCTTGTACCTCCCCATATATATGTATGGAATGGAGTTTGCAACTGAAAAGAAACTTTGTGTTCCCAACAAGCTAGGTGAAGGATGGCTTTCACACACACTTATCTCTCAGAACTGAGCAAGTGGAGAGACGTTCATTCATCTAGCACAAAGGGAACGGGTTGCAGGAGACACTTTTTCTCTGTTTTCTCAGTCTGTTTCCTAGTGCCGGTTTGATGTTCCTGCAGTTCTCACTGTATAACCGAGTTGGAGCTAGTACCTCCCCATATATATGTATGGAATGGAGTTTGCAACTGAAAAGAAACTTTGTGTTCCCAACAAGGTAGTTGAAGGATGGCTTTCACACACACATATCTCTCAGAACTGAGCAAGTGGAGAGACGTTCGTTCATCTAGCACCAAGGGTACGTGTTGCAGGAGACACTTTTTCTCTGCTTTCTCAGTCTGTTTCGTAGTGCCGGTATGAAGTTCCTGCAGTTTTCACTGTAAAACCTAGTTGGAGCTTGTACCTCCCCATATATATGTATGGAATGGAGTTTGCAACTGAAAAGAAACTTTGTGTTCCCAACAAGCTAGGTGAAGGACGGCTTTCACACACACTAATCTCTCAAAACTGAGCAAGTTAAGAGACGTTCGTTCATCTAGAACCAAGTGAACAACTTGCAGGAGACACTTTTTCTCTGCTTCCTCAGTCTGTTTCCTAGTGCCGGTTTGAAGTTTTGCAGTTTTCACTGTAAAACCGAGTTCGAGCTAGTACGTCCCCATATATATGTATGGATTGGAGTTTGCAACTGAAAAGAAACTTTGTGTTCACAACAAGCTAGGTGAAGGACAGCTTTCACACACACTTATCTCTCAGAACTGATTAAGTTGGTGAGACGTTCATTCATCTAGCACCAAGGGAACGGTTTGCAGGAGACACTTTTTCTCTCCGTTCTCAGTGTGTTTCGTAGTGCCGGTTTGAAGTTCCTGCAGTTTTCACTGTAAAACCTAGTTGGAGCTTGTACCTCCCCATATATATGTATGGAATGGAGTTAGCAACTGAAAAGAAACTTTGTGTTCCCAACAAGCTAGGTGAAGGACGGCTTTCACACACACACATATTTCAGAACTGAGCATGTGGAGAGACGTTCGTTCATCTAGCACAAAGGGAACGGGTTGCAGGAGAAACTTTTACTCTGGTTTCTCAGTGTGTTTCCTAGTGCCGGTATGAAGTTAAAGCAGTTTTCACTGTAAAACCGATTTGGAGCTAGTACCTCCCCATATATATGTATGGAGTGGAGTTTGCAACTGAAAAGAAACTTTGTGTTACCAACAATCTAGGTGAAGGACGGCTTTCACACACACACATCTTTCAGAACTGAGCATGTGGAGAGACGTTCGTTCATCTAGCACAAAGGGAACGGGTTGCAGGAGAAACTTTTACTCTGGTTTCTCAGTCTGTTTCCTAGTGCCGGTTTGAAGTTCCAGCAGTTTTCACTGTAAACCCGAGTTGGAGCTTGTACCTTCCCATATATATGTATGGAATGGTGTTTGCAACTGAAAAGATACTTTGTGTTCCCAACAAGCTAGGTGAAGGACGGCTTTCACAAACACTTATCTCTCAGAACTGAGCAAGTGGAGAGACGTTCATTCATCCAGCACCAAGGGAACGGGTTGCAGGAGACACTTTTTCTCTGATTTCTCAGTCTGTTTCCTAGTGCCGGTTTGATGTTCCTGCAGTTCTCAATGTATAACCGAGTTGGAGCTAGTACCTCCCCATATATATGTATGGAATGGAGTTTGCAACTGAACAGAAACTTTGTGTTCCCAACAAGGTAGTTGAAGGATGGCTTTCACACACACATATCTCTCAGAACTGAGCAAGTGGAGAGACGTTCGTTCATCTAGCACCAAGGGTACGGGTTGCAGGAGACACTTTTTCTCTGCTTTCTCAGTCTGTTTCCTAGTGCCGGTTTGAAGTTCCTGCAGTTTTCACTGTAAAACCGAGTTGGAGCTTGTACCTCCCCATATATATGTATGGAATGGAGTTTGCAACTGAAAAGAAACTTTGTGTTCCCAACAAGCTAGGTGAAGGATGGCTTTCACACACACTAATCTCTCAGAACTGAGCAAGTTGAGAGACGTTCGTTCATCTAGCACCAAGGGAACAGGTTGCAGGAGACACTTTTTCTCTGCTTCCTCAGTCTGTTTCTTAGTGCCGGTTTGAAGTTCCTGCAGTTTTCACTGTAAAACCGAGTTGGAGCTAGTACGTCCCCATATATATGTATGGAATGGAGTTTGCAACTGAAAAGAAACTTTGTGTTCCCAACAAGCTAGGTGAAGGACGGCTTTCACACACACACATCTTTCAGAACTGAGCATGTGGAGAGACGTTCGTTCATCTAGCACAAAGGGAACGGGTTGCAGGAGAAACTTTTACTCTGGTTTCTCAGTGTGTTTCCTAGTGCCGGTATGAAGTTAAAGCAGTTTTCACTGTAAAACCGATTTGGAGCTAGTACCTCCCCATATATATGTATGGAGTGGAGTTTGCAACTGAAAAGAAACTTTGTGTTACCAACAATCTAGGTGAAGGACGGCTTTCACACACACACATCTTTCAGAACTGAGCATGTGGAGAGACGTTCGTTCATCTAGCACAAAGGGAACGGGTTGCAGGAGAAACTTTTACTCTGGTTTCTCAGTCTGTTTCCTAGTGCCGGTTTGAAGTTCCAGCAGTTTTCACTGTAAACCCGAGTTGGAGCTTGTACCTTCCCATATATATGTATGGAATGGTGTTTGCAACTGAAAAGATACTTTGTGTTCCCAACAAGCTAGGTGAAGGACGGCTTTCACACACACTTATCTCTCAGAACTGAGCAAGTGGAGAGACTTTCATTCATCTAGCACCAAGGGAACGGTTTGCAGGGACACTTTTTCTCAGCATTTTCAGTCTGTTTCCTAGTGCCGGTTTGAAGTTCCTGCAGTTTTCACTGTAAAACCGAGTTGGAGCTTGTACCTCCCCATATATATGTATGGAAAGGAGTTTGCAACTGAAGAGAAACTTTGTGCTCCCTACAAGCTAGGTCAAGGACGGCTTTCAAACACACTTATCTCTTAGAACTGAGCAAGTGGATAGACGTTCGTTCATCTAGCACCAAGGGAATGTGTTGCTGGAGACAGTTTTTCTCTGCTTTCTCAGTCTGTTTCCTAGTGCCGGTTTGAAGTTCCTGCAGTTTTCACTGTAAAACCGAGTTGGAGCTTGTACCTCCCCATATATATGTATGGAATGGGGTTTGAAACTGAAAAGAAACTTTGTGTTCCCAACAAGCTAGATGAAGGACGGCTTTCACACACACTTATCTCTCAGAACTGATCAAGTTGGTGAGACGTTCATTCATCTAGCACCAAGGGAACGGTTTGCAGGAGACACTTTTTCTCTGCTTTCTCATTGTGTTTCCTAGTGCCGGTTTTAAGTTCCTGCAGTTTTCACTGTAAAACCGAGTTGGAGCTTGTACCTCCCCATATATATGTATGGAATGGAGTTTGCAAGTGAAAAGAAACTTTGTGTTCCCAACAAGATAGGTGAAAGACGGCTTTCACACACACTTATCTCTCAGAACTGAGCAATTGGAGAGACGTTCGTTCATCTAGCACCAAGGGAACGGGTTGCAGGAGACACTTTTTGTCTGCTTTCTCAGTCTGTTTCCTAGTGCCGGTTTGAAGTTCCTGCAGTTTTCACTGTAAAACCGAGTTGGAGCTTGTACCACCCCATATATATGTATGGAATCGAGTTTGCAACTGAAAAGATACTTTGTGTTCCCAACAAGCTAGGTGAAGGCAGCTTTCACACACACTTATCTCTCAGAACTGAGCAAGTGGAGAGACTTTCATTCATCTAGCACCAAGGGAACGGTTTGCAGGAGACACTTTTTCTCTGCTTTCTCAGCCTGTTTCCTAGTGCCGGTTTGAAGTTCCTGCAGTTTTCACTGTAAATCCGAGTTGGAGCTTGTACCTACCCATATATATGTATGGAATGGAGTTTGCAACTGAAAAGAATCTTTGTGTTCCCAACAAGCTAGGTGAAGGACGGCTTTCACACACACTTATCTCTCAGAACTGAGCAAGTGGAGAGACGTTCATTCATCTAGCACCAAGGGAACGGTTTGCAGGAGACAATTTTTCTCTGCTTTCTCAGTCTGTTTCCTAGTGCTGGTTTGAAGTTCCTGCAGTTTTCACTGTAAAACCGAGTTGGAGCTTGTACCTCCCCATATATATGTATGGAATGGAGTTTGCAACTGAAAAGAATCTTTGTGTTCCCAACAAGCTAGGTGAAGGACGGCTTTCAAACACACTTATCTCTCAGAACTGAGCAAGTGGAGAGACGTTCATTCATCTAGCACCAAGGGAAAGGTTTGCAGGAGACACTTTTTCTCTGCTTTCTCAGCCTGTTTCCTAGTGCCGGTTTGAAGTTCCTGCAGTTTTCACTGTAAAACCGAGTTGGAGCTTGTACCTCCCCATATATATGTATGGAATGGACTTTGCAACTGAAAAGAATCATTGTGTTCCCAACAAGCTAGGTGAAGGACGGCTTTCACACACATTTATCTCTCAGAACTGAGCAAGAGGAGAGACGTTCATTCATCTAGCACCAAGGGAACGGTTTGCAGGAGACACTTTTTCTCTGCTTTCTCAGTCTGTTTCCTAGTGCCGGTTTGAAGTTCCTGCAGTTTTCACTGTAAAACCGAGTTGGAGCTTGTACCTCACCATATATATGTATGGAATGGAATTTGAAACTGAAAAGAAACTTTGTGTTCCCAACAAGCTAGTTGAAGGACGGCTTTCACACACACTTATCTCTCAGAACTGAGCAAGTGGAGAGACGTTCGTTCATCTAGCACCAAGGGAACGGGTTGCAGGAGACACTTTTTCTCTGTATTCTCAGTCTGTTTCCTAGTGCCGTTTTGATGTTCCTGCAGTTCTCACTGTATAATCGAGTTGGAGCTAGTACCTCCCCATATATATGTATGGAATGGAGTTTGCAACTGAAAAGAAACTTTGTGTTCCCAACAAGGTAGTTGAAGGATGGCTTTCACACACACATATCTCTCAGAACTGAGCAAGTGGAGAGACGTTCGTTCATCTAGCACCAAGGGTACGGTTTGCAGGAGACACTTTTTCTCTGCTTTCTCAGTCTGTTTCCTAGTGCCGGTTTGAAGTTCCTGCAGTTTTCGCTGTAAACCCGAGTTGGATCTAGTACCTCCCCTTATATATGTATGGAATGGAGTTTGCAACTGAAAAGAAACTTTGTGTTCCCAACAAGCTATTGAAGGACGGCTTTCACACACACTAATCTCTCAGAACTGAGCAAGTGGAGAGACGTTCGTTCATCTAGCACCAATGGAACGGGTTGCAGTAGACACTTTTTCTCTGCTTTCTCAGTCTGTTTCCTAGTACCGCTTTGAATTCCCTGCAGTTTTCACTGTAAAACCGAGTTGGAGCTTGTACCTCCCCATATATATGTATGGAATGGAGTTTGCAACTGAAAAGAAACTTTGTGTTCCCAACAAGCTAGGTGAAGGACGGCTTTCACACACACTTATCTCTCAGAACTGAGCAAGTTGAGAGACGTTCGTTCATCTAGCACCAAGGGAACGGGTTGCAGGAGACACTTTTTCTCTGCTTTCTCAGTCTGTTTCCTAGTGCCGGTTTGAAGTTCCTGCAGTTTTCACTGTCAAACCGAGTTGGAGCTAGTACCTCCCCATATATATGTATGGAATGGAGTTTGCAACTGAATAGAAACTTTGTGTTCCCAACAAGCTAGGTGAAGGCAGCTTTCACACACACTTATCTCTCAGAACTGAGCAAGTGGAGAGACTTTCATTCATCTAGCACCAAGGGAACGGTTTGTAGGAGACACTTTTTCTCTGCTTTGTCAGTCTGTTTCCTAGTGCCGGTTTGAAGTTCCTGCAGTTTTCACTGTAAAACCGAGTTGGAGCTTGTACCTCCCCATATATATGTATGGAATGGAGTTTGAAACTGAAAAGAAACTTTGTGTTCCCAACAAGCTAGGTGAAGGACAACTTTCACACACACTTATCTGTCAGAACTGAGCAAGTGGAGAGACGTTCATTCATCTAGCACCAAGGGAACGGTTTGCAGGAGACAGTATTTCTCTGCTTTCTCAGTCTGTTTCCTAGTGTTGGTTTGAAGTTCCTGCAGTTTTCACTGTAAAACCGAGTTGGAGCTTGTACCTCCCCTTATATATTTATGGAATGGAGTTTGCAACTGAAAAGAAACTTTGTGTTCCCAACAAGCTAGGTGAAGGACGGCTTTCACACACACTTATCTCTCAGAACTGAGCAAGTGGAGAGACGTTCATTCATCTAGCACCAAGATAACGGTTTGCAGGAGACACTTTTTCTCTGCATTCACAGTCTGTTTCCTAGTGCCGGTTTGAAGTTCCTGCAGTTTTCACTGTAAAACCGAGTTGGAGCTTGTACCTCCCCATATATATATATGGAAAGGAGTTTGCAACTGAAGAGAAACTTTGTGCTCCCTACAAGCCCGGTGAAGGAAGGCTTTCAAACACACTTATCTCTCAGAACTGAGCATGTGGAGAGACGTTCGTTCAACTAGCACCAAGGGAATGTGTTGCTGGAGACACTTTTTCTCTGCTTTCTCAGTGTGTTTCTTAGTGCCGGTTTGAAGTTCCTGCAGTTTTCACTGTAAAACCGAGTTGGAGCTTGTACCTCCCCATATATATGTATGGAATGGTGTTTGAAACTGAAAAGAAACTTTGTGTTACCAACAAGCTAGGTGAAGGACAGCTTTCACACACACTTTTCACTCAGAACTGAGCAAGTTGGTGAGACTTTCATTCATCTAGCACCAAGGGAACGGTTTGCAGGAGACACTTTTTCTCTGCTTTCTAAGTCTTTTTCCTAGTGCCGGTTTGATGTTCCTGCAGTTCTCACTGTATAACCGAGTTGGAGCTAGTACCTCCCCATATATATGTATGGAATGGTGTTTGCAACTGAAAAGAAACTTTGTGTTCCCAACAAGGTAGTTGAAGGATGGCTTTCACACACACATATCTCTCAGAACTGAGCAAGTGGAGAAACGTTCTTTCATCTAGCACCAATGGTACGGGTTGCAGGAGACACTTTTTCTCTGCTTTCTCAGTCTGTTTCGTAGTGCCGGTATGAAGTTCCTGCAGTTTTCACTGTAAAACCTAGTTGGAGCTTGTACCTCCCCATATATATGTATGGAATGGAGTTTGCAACTGAAAAGAAACTTTGTGTTCCCAACAAGCTAGGTGAAGGACGGCTTTCACACACACTAATCTCTCAAAACTGAGCAAGTTAAGAGACGTTCGTTCATCTAGAACCAAGTGAACAAGTTGCAGGGGACACTTTTTCTCTGCTTCCTCAGTCTGTTTCCTAGTGCCGGTTTGAAGTTTTGCAGTTTTCACTGTAAAACCGAGTTGGAGCTTGTACCTCCCCATATATATGTATGGAATGGAGTTTGCAACTGAAAAGAAACTTTGTGTTCACAACAAGCTAGGTGAAGGACAGCTTTCACACACACTTATCTCTCAGAACTGATCAAGTTGGTGAGACGTTCATTCATCTAGCACCAAGGGAACGGTTTGCAGGAGACACTTTTTCTCTGCTTTCTCAGTGTGTTTCCTAGTGCCGGTTTGAAGTTCCTGCAGTTTTCACTGTAAAACCTAGTTGGAGCTTGTACCTCCCCATATATATGTATGGAATGGAGTTTGCAACTGAAAAGAAACTTTGTGTTCCCAACAAGCTAGGTGAAGGACGGCTTTCACACACTCTTATCTCTCAGAACTGAGCAAGTGGAGAGACGTTCGTTCATCTAGCACCAAGGGAACGGGTTGCAGGATACACTATTTCTCTGCAATCTCAGTCTGTTTCCTAGCGCCGGTTTGAAGTTCCTGCAGTTTTCACTGTAAAACCGAGTTGGAGCTAGTACCTCCCCATATATATATATGGAATTGAGTTTGCAACATTAAAGAATCTTTGTGTTCCCAACAAGATATGTGAATGACGGCTTTCACACACACTTATCTGTCAGAACTCAGCAAGTGGAGAGACGTTCGTTCATCTAGCACCAAGGGAACGGTTTGCAGGAGACACTTTTTCTCTGCTTTCTCAGTCTGTTTCCTAGTGCCTGTTTGAAGTTCCTGCAGTTTTCACTGTAAAATCTAGTTGGAGCTTGTACCTCCCCATATATATGTATGGAATGGAGTTTGAAACTGAAAAGAAACTTTGTGTTCCCTACAAGCTAGGTGAAGGACGGCTTTCACACACACTTATCTCTCAGAACTGAGCAATTGGAGAGACGTTCGTTCACCTAGCACCAAGGGAACGGTTTGCAGGAAACACTTTTTCTCTGCTATCTCAGTCTGTTTCCTAGTGCCGGTTTGAAGTTCCTGCAGTTTTCACTGTAAAACCGAGTTGGAGCTTGTACCTACCCATATATATGTATGGAATGGAGTTTGCAACTGAAAAGAAACTTTGTGTTCCCAACAAGTTAGGTGAAGGACGGCTTTCACACACACTTATCTCTCAGAACTGAGCAAGTGGAGAGACGTTCATTCATCTAGCACCAAGGGAACGGGTTGCAGGAGACACTTTTTCTCTGATTTCTCAGTCTGTTTCCTAGTGCCGGTTTGATGTTCCTGCAGTTCTCAATGTATAACCGAGTTGGAGCTAGTACCTCCCCATATATATGTATGGAATGGAGTTTGCAACTGAACAGAAACTTTGTGTTCCCAACAAGGTAGTTGAAGGATGGCTTTCACACACACATATCTCTCAGAACTGAGCAAGTGGAGAGACGTTCGTTCATCTAGAACCAAGGGTACGGGTTGCAGAGGCACTTTTTCTCTGCTTTCTCAGTCTGTTTCCTAGTGCCGGTTTGAAGTTCCTGCAGTTTTCACTGTAAAACCGAGTTGGAGCTTGTACCTCCCCATATATATGTATGGATTGGAGTTTGCAACTGAAAAGAAACTTTGTGTTCCCAACAAGCTAGGTGAAGGACGGCTTTCACACACTCTTATCTCTCAGAACTGAGCAAGTGGAGAGACGTTCGTTCATCTAGCACCAAGGGAACGGGTTGCAGGAGACACTATTTCTCTGCTATCTCAGTCTGTTTCCTAGGGCCGGTTTGAATTTCCTGCAGTTTTCACTGTAAAACCGAGTTGGATCTAGTACCTCCCCATATATATGTATGGAATGGAGTTTGCAACATTAAAGAAACTTTGTGTTCCCAACAAGATATGTGAATGACGGCTTTCACACACACTTATCTCTCAGAACTGAGCAAGTGGAGAGACGTTCGTTCATCTAGCACCAATGGTACGGGTTGCAGGAGACACTTTTTCTCTGCTTTCTCAGTCTGTTTCGTAGTGCCGGTTTGAAGTTCCTGCAGTTTTCACTGTAAAACCTAGTTGGAGCTTGTACCTCCCCATATATATGTATGGAATGGAGTTTGCAACTGAAAAGAAACTTTGTGTTCCCAACAAGCTAGGTGAAGGACGGCTTTCACACACACTAATCTCTCAAAACTGAGCAAGTTAAGAGACGTTCGTTCATCTAGCACCAAGTGAACAGGTTGTAGGAGACACTTTTTCTCTGCTTCCTCAGTCTGTTTCCTAGTGCCGGTTTGAAGTTTTGCAGTTTTCACTGTAAAACCGAGTTGGAGCTAGTACGTCCCCATATATATGTATGGATTGGAGTTTGCAACTGAAAAGAAACTTTGTGTTCACAACAAGCTAGGTGAAGGACAGCTTTCACACACACTTATCTCTCAGAACTGATCATGTTGGTGAGACGTTCATTCATTTGGCACCAAGGGAACGGTTTGCAGGAGACACTTTTTCTCTGTTTTCTCAGTCTGTTTCCTAGTGCCTGTTTGATGTTCCTGCAGTTCTCACTGTATAACCTAGTTGGAGCTAGTACCTCCCCATATATATGTATGGAATGGAGTTTGCAACTGAAAAGAAACTTTGTGTTCCCAACAAGTTAGTTGAAGGATGGCTTTCACACACACATATCTCTCAGAACTGAGCAAGTGGAGAGACGTTCGTTCATCTAGCACCAATGGTACGGGTTGCAGGAGACACTTTTTCTCTGCTTTCTCAGTATGTTTCGTAGTGCCGGTTTGAAGTTCCTGCAGTTTTCACTGTAAAACCTAGTTGGAGCTTGTACCTCCCAATATATATGTATGGAATGGAGTTTGCAACTGAAAAGAAACTTTGTGTTCCCAACAAGCTAGGTGAAGGACGGCTTTCACACACACTAATCTCTCAAAACTGAGCAAGTTAAGAGACGTTCGTTCATCTAGAACCATGTGAACAAGTTGCAGGAGACACTTTTTCTCTGCTTCCTCAGTCTGTTTCCTAGTGCCGGTTTGAAGTTTTGCAGTTTTCACTGTAAAACCGAGTTGGAGCTTGTACCTCCCCATATATATGTATGGATTGCAGTTTGCAACTGAAAAGAAACTTTGTGTTCACAACAAGCTAGGTGAAGGACTGCTTTCACACACACTTATCTCTCAGAACTGATCAAGTTGGTGAGACGTTCATTCATCTAGCACCAAGGGAACGGTTTGCAGGAGACACTTTTTCTCTGCTTTCTCAGTGTGTTTCCTAGTGCCGGTTTGAAGTTCCTGCAGTTTTCACTGTAAAACCTAGTTGGAGCTTGTACCTCCCCATATATATGTATGGAATGGAGTTTGCAACTGAAAAGAAACTTTGTGTTCCCAACAAGCTAGGTGAAGGACGGCTTTCACACACACTTATCTCTCAGAACTGAGCAATTGGAGAGACGTTCGTTCACCTAGCACCAAGGGAACGGTTTGCAGGAACACTTTTTCTCTGCTATCTCAGTCTGTTTCCTAGTGCCGGTTTGAATTTCCTGCAGTTTTCACTGTAAAACCGATTTGGAGCTTGTACATCCAAATATATATGTATGGAATGGAGTTTGCAACTGAAAACAAACTTTGTGTTCCCAACAAGTTAGGTGAAGGACGGCTTTCACACACACTTATCTCTCAGAACTGAGCAAGTGGAGAGACGTTCATTCATCTAGCAACAAGGGAACGGGTTGCAGGAGACACTTTTTCTCTGATTTCTCAGTCTGTTTCCTAGTGCCGGTTTGATGTTCCTGCAGTTCTCAATGTATAACCGAGTTGGAGCTAGTACCTCCCCATATATATGTATGGAATGGAGTTTGCAACTGAACAGAATCTTTGTGTTCCCAACAAGGTAGTTGAAGGATGGCTTTCACACACACATATCTCTCAGAACTGAGCAAGTGGAGAGACGTTCGTTCATCTAGAACCAAGGGTACGTGTTGCAGAGGCACTTTTTCTCTGCTTTCTCAGTCTGTTTCCTAGTGCCGGTTTGAAGTTCCTGCAGTTTTCACTGTAAAACCGAGTTGGAGCTTGTACCTCCCCATATATATGTATGGATTGGAGTTTGCAACTGAAAAGAAACTTTGTGTTCCCAACAAGCTAGGTGAAGGACGGCTTTCACACACTCTTATCTCTCAGAACTGAGCAAGTGGAGAGACGTTCGTTCATCTAGCACCAAGGGAACGGGTTGCAGGAGACACTATTTCTCTGCTATCTCAGTCTGTTTCCTAGGGCCGGTTTGAAGTTCCTGCAGTTTTCACTGTAAAACCGAGTTGGATCTAGTACCTCCCCATATATATGTATGGAATGGACTTTGCAACATTAAAGAAACTTTGTGTTCCCAACAAGATATGTGAATGACGGCTTTCACACACACTTATCTCTCAGAACTGAGCAAGTGGAGAGACGTTCGTTCATCTAGCACCAATGGTACGGGTTGCAGGAGACACTTTTTCTCTGCTTTCTCAGTCTGTTTCGTAGTGCCGGTTTGAAGTTCCTGCAGTTTTCACTGTAAAACCTAGTTGGAGCTTGTACCTCCCCATATATATGTATGGAATGGAGTTTGCAACTGAAAAGAAACTTTGTGTTCCCAACAAGCTAGGTGAAGGACGGCTTTCACACACACTAATCTCTCAAAACTGAGCAAGTTAAGAGACGTTCGTTCATCTAGCACCAAGTGAACAGGTTGTAGGAGACACTTTTTCTCTGCTTCCTCAGTCTGTTTCCTAGTGCCGGTTTGAAGTTTTGCAGTTTTCACTGTAAAACCGAGTTGGAGCTAGTACGTCCCCATATATATGTATGGATTGGAGTTTGCAACTGAAAAGAAACTTTGTGTTCACAACAAGCTAGGTGAAGGACAGCTTTCACACACACTTATCTCTCAGAACTGATCATGTTGGTGAGACGTTCATTCATTTGGCACCAAGGGAACGGTTTGCAGGAGACACTTTTTCTCTGTTTTCTCAGTCTGTTTCCTAGTGCCTGTTTGATGTTCCTGCAGTTCTCACTGTATAACCGAGTTGGAGCTAGTACCTCCCCATATATATGTATGGAATGGAGTTTGCAACTGAAAAGAAACTTTGTGTTCCCAACAAGGTAGTTGAAGGATGGCTTTCACACACACATATCTCTCAGAACTGAGCAAGTGGAGAGACGTTCGTTCATCTAGCACCAATGGTACGGGTGGCAGGAGACACTTTTTCTCTGCTTTCTCAGTCTGTTTCGTAGTGCCGGTTTGAAGTTCCTGCAGTTTTCACTGTAAAACCTAGTTGGAGCTTGTACCTCCCAATATATATGTATGGAATGGAGTTTGCAACTGAAAAGAAACTTTGTGTTCCCAACAAGCTATGTGAAGTACGGCTTTCACACACACTAATCTCTCAAAACTGAGCAAGTTAAGAGACGTTCGTTCATCTAGCAACAAGTGAACAGGTTGCAGGAGACACTTTTTCTCTGCTTCCTAAGTCTGTTTCCTAGTGCCGGTTTGAAGTTCCTGCAGTTTTCACTGTAAAACCGAGTTGGAGCTTGTACCTCGCCATATATATGTATGGATTGGAGTTTGCAACTGAAAAGAAACTTTGTGTTCCCAACAAGCTATGTGAAGGACAGCTTTCACACACACTTATTTCTCAGAACTGAGCAAGTTGGTGAGACGTTCATTCATCTAACACCAAGGGAACGGTTTGCAGGAGACACTTTTTCTCTGCTTTCTCAGTCTGTTTCCTAGTGCCGGTTTGAAGTTCCTGCAGTTTTCACTGTAAAACCGAGTTGGAGCTTGTACCTCGCCATATATATGTATGGATTGCAGTTTGCAACTGAAAAGAAACTTTGTGTTCCCAACAAGCTAGGTGAAGAACGGCTTTCACACACACATATCTCTCAGAACTGAGCAAGTGGAGAGACATTCGTTAATCTAGCACCAAGGGAACGGGTTGCAGGAGACACTATTTCTCTGCTATCTCAGTCTGTTTCCTAGGGCCGGTTTGAAGTTCCTGCAGTTTTCACTGTGAAACCGAGTTGGAGCTAGTACCTCCCCATATATATGTATGGAATGGAGTTTGCAACATTAAAGAAACTTTGTGTTCCCAACAAGATATGTGAATGACGGCTTTCACACACACTTATCTCTCAGAACTGAGCAAGTGGAGAGACGTTCGTTCATCTAGCACCAAGGGAACGGTTTGCAGGAGACACTTGTTCTCTGCTTTCTCAGTCTGTTTCCTAGTGCCGGTTTGAAGTTCCTGCAGTTTACACTGTAAAACCGAGTTGGAGCTTGTACCTCCCCATATATATGTATGGAGTTGAGTTTGCAAATGAAAAGAAACTTTGTATTCCCAACAATCTAGGTGAAGGACGGCTTTCACACACACTTATCTCTCAGAACTGAGCATGTGGAGAGACTTTCGGTCATGTAGCACTTAGGGAACGGGTTGCAGGAGAAACGTTTACTCTGGTTCTCAGTCTGTTTCCTAGTGCCGGTTTGCAGTTCCTGCAGTTTTCACTGTAAAACCGAGGTGGAGCTAGTACCTCCCCATATATATGTATGGAGTGATGATTTCAACTGGAAAGAATCTTTGTGTTCCCAACAAGCTAGGTGAAGGACGGCTTTCACACACACTTATCTCTCAGAACTGAGCATGTGGAGAGACGTTCGTTCATCTAGCACAAAGGGAACGGGTTGCAGGAGAAACTTTTACTCTGGTTTCTCAGTCTGTTTCCTAGTGCCGGTTTGAAGTTCCTGCAGTTTTCACTGTAAAACCTGTTTGGGGCTAGTACCTCCCCATATATATGTATGGAGTGGAGTTTGCAACTGAATAGAAACTTTGTGTTCCCAACAAGCTAGGTGAAGGACGGCTTTCACACACACTTATCTCTCAGAACTGAGCATGTGGAGAGACGTTCGTTCATAAAGCAGAAAGGGAACGGGTTGCAGGAGAAACTTTTACTCTGGTTTCTCAGTCTGTTTCCTAGTGCCGGTTTGAAGTTCCTGCAATTTTCACTGTAAAACCGAGTTGCAGCTAGTACCTCCCCATATATATGTATGGAGTGGAGTTTGCAACTGAAAAGAAACTTTGTGTTCCCAACAAGCTAGGTGAAGGACGGCTTTCACACACACTTATCTCTCAGAACTGAGCATGTGGAGAGACGTTCGTTCATCTAGCACAAAGGGAACGGGTTGCAGGAGAAACATTTACTCTCGTTTCTCAGTCTGTTTCCTAGTGCCGGTTTGAAGTTCCTGCAGTTTTCACTGTAAAACCGATTTGGAGCTAGTACCTCCCCATATATATGTATGGAGTGGAGTTTGCAACTGAAAAGAAACTTTGTGTTCCCAACAAGCTATGTGAAGAACGGCTTTCACACACACACATCTTTCAGAACTGAGCATGTGGAGAGACTTTCGTTCATCTAGCACAAAAGGAACGGGTTGCAGGAGAAAATTTTACTCTGGTTTCTCAGTCTGTTTCCTAGTGCAGGTTTGAAGTTCCAGCAGTTTTCACTGTAAAACCGAGTTGCAGCTAGTACCTACCCATATATATGTATGGAGTGGAGTTTGCAACTGAAAAGAAACTTTGTGTTCCCAACAAGCTAGGTGAAGGACGGCATTCACACACACTTATCTCTCAGAACTGAGCATGTGGAGAGACGTTCGTTCATCTAGCAGAAAGGGAACGGGTTGCAGGAGAAAATTTTACTCTTGTTTCTCAGTCTGTTTCCTAGTGCCGGTTTGAAGTTCCTGCAGTTTTCACTGTAAAACAGATTTGGAGCTAGTACCTCCCCATATATATGTATGGATTGGAGTTTGCAACTGAAAAGAAACTTTGTGTTCCCAACAAGCTAGCTGAAGGACGGCTTTCACACACACTTATCTCTCAGAACTGAGCATGTGGAGAGACGTTCGTTCATCTAGCACAAAGTGAACGGGTTGCAGGAGAAACTTTTACTCTGGTTTCTCAGTCTGTTTCCTAGTGCCGGTTTGAAGTTCCTGCAGTTTTCACTGTAAAACCGAGTTGGAGCTAGTACCTCACCATATATATGTATGGAGTGGAGATTTCAACTGGAAAGAAACTTTGTGTTCCCAACAAGCTAGGTGAAGGACGTATTTCACACACACTTATCTCAGAACTGAGCATGTGGAGAGACGTTCGTTCATCTAGCAGAAAGGGAACGGGTTTCAGGAGAAACTTTTACTCTGGTTTCTCATTCTGTTTCCTAGTGCCGGTTTGAAGTTCCTGCAGTTTTCACTGTAAAACCTGTTTGGGGCTAGTACCTCCCCATATATATGTATGGAGTGGAGTTTGCAACTGAAAAGAAACTTTGTGTTCCCAACAAGCTAGGTGAAGTACGGCTTTCACACACACTTATCTCTCAGAACTGAGCATGTGGAGAGACGTTCGTTCATATAGCACAAAAGGAACGGGTTGCAGGAGAAACTTTTACTCTGGTTTCTCAGTCTGTTTCCTAGTGCCGGTTTGAAGTTCCTGCAATTTTCACTGTAAAACCGGGTTGCAGCTAGTACCTCCCCATATGTATGTATGGAGTGGAGTTTGCAACTGAAAAGAAACTTTGTGTTCCCAACAAGCTAGGTGAAGGACGGCTTTCACACACACTTATCTCTCAGAACAGAGCATGTGGAGAGACGTTCGTTCATATAGCACAAAGGGAACGGGTTGCAGGAGAAATTTTTACTCTGGTTTCTCATTCTGTTTCCTAGTGCCGGTTTGAAGTTCCTGCAGTTTTCACTGTAAAATTCGAGTTGGAGCTAGTACCTCCCCATATATATGTATGGAGTGGAGTTTGCAACTGAAAAGAAACTTTGTGTTCCCAACAAGCTAGGTGAAGGACGGCTTTCACACACACTTATCTCTCAGAACTGAGCATGTGGAGAGATGTTCGTTCATCTAGCAGAAAGGAACGGGTTGTTGGAGAAAATTTTACTCTTGTTTCTCAGTCTGTTTCCTAGTGCCGGTTTGAAGTTCCTGCAGTTTTCACTGTAAAACCGAGTTGGAGCTAGTATCTCCCCATATATATGTATGGAGTGGAGTTTGAAACTGAAAAGAAACTTTGTATTCCCAACAAGCTAGGTGAAGGACGGCTTTCACACACACTTATCTCTCAGAACTGAGCATGTGGAGAGACGTTCGTTCATCTAGCACAAAGGGAACGGGTTGCAGGAGAAACTTTTACTCTGGTTTCTCAGTTTGTTTCCTAGTGCCGGTTTGAAGTTCCTGCAGTTTTCACTGTAAAACCGTGTTGGAGCTAGTACCTCCCCATATATTTTTATGGAGTGGAGTTTGCAACTGAAAAGAAACTTTGTGTTCCCAACAAGCTAGGTGAAGGACGGCTTTCACACTCACTTATCTCTCAGAACTGAGCATGTGGAGAGACGTTCGTTCATCTAGCACAAATAGAACGGGTTGCAGGAGAAACTTTTACTCTGGTTTCTCAGTCTTTTTCCTAGTGCCGGTTTGAAGTTCCTGCATTTTTCACTGTAAAACCGATTTGGAGCTAGTACCTCCCAATATATATGTATGGAGTGGAGTTTGCAACTGAAAAGAAACTTTGTGTTCCCAACAAGCTAGGTGAAGGACGGCTTTCACACACACTTATCTCTCAGAACTGAGCATGTGGAGGGACGTTCGTTCATCTAGCAGAAAGGGAACGGGTTGCAGGAGAAACTTTTACTCTGGTTTCTCAGTCTGTTTCCTAGTGCCGGTTTGAAGTTCCTGCAGTTTTCACTGTAAAACCGAGTTGCAGCTAGTACCTCCCCATATATATGTATGGAGTGGAGTTTGCAACTGAAAAGAAACTTTGTGTTCCCAACAAGCTAGGTGAAGGACGGCTTTCACGCACACTTAAATCTCAGAACTGAGAATGTGGAGAGACGTTCGTTCATCTAGCACAAAGGGAACGGGTTGCAGGAGAAACTTTAATCTGGTTTCTCAGTCTGTTTCCTAGTGCCGGTTTGAAGTTCCTGCAGTTTTCACTGTAAAACCTGTTTAGGGCTAGTACCTCCCCATATATATGTATGGAGTGGAGTTTGCAACTGAAAAGAAACTTTGTGTTCCCAACAAGCTAGGTGAAGGACGGCTTTCACACACACTTATCTCTCAGAACTGAGCATGAGGAGAGACGTTCGTTCATATAGCACAAAGGGAACGGGTAGCAGGAGAAACTTTTACTCTGGTTTCTCAGTCTGTTTCCTAGTGCCGGTTTGAAGTTCCTGCAGTTTTCACTGTAAAATTCGAGTTGGAGCTAGTACCTCCCCATATATATGTATGGAGTGGAGTTTGCAACTGAAAAGAAACTTTGTGTTCCCAACAAGCTAGGTGAAGGACGGCTTCACACACACTTATCTCTCAGAACTGAGCATGTGGAGAGATGTTCGTTCATCTAGCAGAAAGGGAACGGGTTGCTGGAGAAAATTTTACTCTTGTTTCTCAGTCTGTTTCCTAGTGCCGGTTTGAAGTTCCTGCAGTTTTCACTGTAAAACCGAGTTGGAGCTAGTACCTCCCCATATATATGTATGGAGTGGAGTTTGCAACTGAAAAGAAACTTTGTGTTCCCAACAAGATAGGTGAAGGACGGCTTTCACACACACTTATCTCTCAGAACTGAGCATGTGGAGAGACGTTCGTTCATCTAGCACAAAGGGAACGGGTTGCAGGAGAAACTTTTACTCTGGTTTCTCAGTCTGTTTCCTAGTGCCGGTTTGAAGTTCCAGCAGTTTTCACTGTAAAACCGATTTAGAGCTAGTACCTCCCCATATATATGTATGGAGTGGAGTTTGCAACTGAAAAGAAACTTTGTGTTCCCAACAAGCTAGGTGAAGGACGGCTTTCACACACACATATCTTTCAGAACTGAGCATGTGGAGAGACGTTCGTTCATCTTTCACAAAGGGAACGGGTTGCAGGAGAAAATTTTACTCTGGTTTCTCAGTTTCTTTCCTAGTGCCGGTTTGAAGTTCCTGCAGTTTTCACTGTAAAACCGAGTTGGAGCTAGTACCTCCCCATATATTTGTATGGAGTGGAGTATGCAACTGAAAAAAACTTTGTGTTCCCAACAAGCTAGGTGAAGGACGGCTTTCAAAAACACTTATCTCTCAGAACTGAGCATGTGGAGAGACGTTCGTTCATCTAGCACTAAGGGAACGGGTTGCAGGAGAAACATTTACTCTTGTTTCTCAGTCTGTTTCCTAGTGCCGGTTTGAAGTTCCTGCAGTTTTCACTGTAAAACCGAGTTGGAGCTAGTACCTCCCCATATATATGTATGGAGTGGAGTTTGCAACTGAAAAGAAACTTTGTGTTCCCAACAAGATAGGTGAAGGACGGCTTTCACACACACTTATCTCTCAGAACTGAGCATGTGGATAGACGTTCGTTCATCTAGCACAAAGGGAACGGGTTGCAGGAGAAACTTTTACTCTGGTTTCTCAGTCTGTTTCCTAGTGCCGGTTTGAAGTTCCAGCAGTTTTCACTGTAAAACCGATTTGGAGCTAGTACCTCCCCATATATATGTATGGAGTGGAGTTTGCAACTGAAAAGAAACTTTGTGTTCCCAACAAGCTAGGTGAAGAACGGCTTTCACACACACATATCTTTCAGAACTGAGCATGTGGAGAGACATTCGTTCATCTTTCACAAAGGGAACGGGTTGCAGGAGAAAATTTTACTCTGGTTTCTCAGTTTGTTTCCTAGTGCCGGTTTGAAGTTCCTGCAGTTTTCACTGTAAAACCGAGTTGGAGCTAGTACCTCCCCATATATTTGTATGGAGTGGAGTATGCAACTGAAAAAAACTTTGTGTTCCCAACAAGCTAGGTGAAGGACGGCTTTCAAAAACACTTATCTCTCAAAACTGAGCATGTGGAGAGACGTTCGTTCATCTAGCACTAAGGGAACGGGTTGCAGGAGAAACATTTACTCTGGTTTCTCAGTCTGTTTCCTAGTGCCGGTTTGAAGTTCCTGCAGTTTTCACTGTAAAACCGATTTGGAGCTAGTACCTCCCCATATATATGTATGGAGTGGAGTTTGCAACTGAAAAGAAACTTTGTGTTCCCAACAAGCTATATGAAGTACGGCTTTCACACACACACATCTTTCAGAACTGAGCATGTGGAGAGACGTTCGTTCATCTAGCACAAAAGGAGCGGGTTGCAGGAGAAAATTTTACTCTGGTTTTTCAGTCTGTTTCCTAGTGCCGGTTTGAAGTTCCAGCAGTTTTCACTGTAAAACCGAGTTGCAGCTAGTACCTCCCCATATATATGTATGGAGTGGAGTTAGCAACTGAAAAGAAACTTTGTGTTCCCAACAAGCTAGGTGAAGGACGGCATTCACACACACTTATCTTTCAGAACTGAGCATGTGGAGAGACGTTCGTTCATCTAGCAGAAAGGGAACGGGTTGCAGGAGAAAATTTTACTCTTGTTTCTCAGTCTATTTCCTAGTGCCGGTTTGAAGTTCCTGCAGTTTTCACTGTAAAACCGATTTGGAGCTAGTACCTCCCCATATATATGTATGGAGTGGAGTTTGCAACTGAAAAGAAACTTTGTGTTCCCAACAAGCTAGGTGAAGGACGGCTTTCACACACACATATCTTTCAGAACTGAGCATGTGGAGAGACGTTCGTTCATCTTTCACAAAGGGAACGGGTTGCAGGAGAAAATTTTACTCTGGTTTCTCAGTTTGTTTCCTAGTGCCGGTTTGAAGTTCCTGCAGTTTTCACTGTAAAACCGAGTTGGAGCTAGTACCTCCCCATATATTTGTATGGAGTGGAGTATGCAACTGAAAAAACTTTGTGTTCCCAACAAGCTAGGTGAAGGACGGCTTTCAAAAACACTTATCTCTCAGAACTGAGCATGTGCAGAGACGTTCGTTCATCTAGCACTAAGGGAACGGGTTGCAGGAGAAACATTTACTCTGGTTTCTCAGTCTGTTTCCTAGTGCCGGTTTGAAGTTCCTGCAGTTTTCACTGTAAAACCGATTTGGAGCTAGTACCTCCCCATATATATGTATGGAGTGGAGTTTGCAACTGAAAAGAAACTTTGTGTTCCCAACAAGCTATGTGAAGAACGGCTTTCACACACACACATCTTTCAGAACTGAGCATGTGGAGAGACGTTCGTTCATCTAGCACAAAAGGAACGGGTTGCAGGAGAAAATTTTACTCTGGTTTCTCAGTCTGTTTCCTAGTGCCGGTTTGAAGTTCCAGCAGTTTTCACTGTAAAACCGAGTTGCAGCTAGTACCTCCCCATATATATGTATGGAGTGGAGTTTGCAACTGAAAAGAAACTTTGTGTTCCCAACAAGCTAGTTGAAGGACGGCATTCACACACACTTATCTCTCAGAACTGAGCATGTGGAGAGACGTTCGTTCATCTAGCAGAAAGGGAACGGGTTGCAGGAGAAAATTTTACTCTTGTTTCTCAGTCTGTTTCCTAGTGCCGGTTTGAATTTCCTGCAGTTTTCACTGTAAAACAGATTTGGAGCTAGTACCTCCCCATATATATGTATGGAGTGGAGTTTGCAACTGAAAAGAAACTTTGTGTTCCCAACAAGCTAGGTGAAGTACGGCTTTCACACACACTTATCTCTCAGAACTGAGCATGTGGAGAGACGTTCGTTCATCTAGCACAAAGGGAACGGGTTGCAGGAGAAACATTTACTCTGGTTTCTCAGTCTGTTTCCTAGTGCCGGTTTGAAGTTCTTGCAGGTTTCCTTGTAAAACCGAGTTGGAGCTAGTACCTCCCCATATATTTGTATGGAGTGGAGTTTGCAACTGAAAAAAACTTTGTGTTCCCAACAAGCTAGTTGAAGGACGGCTTTCAAAGAAACTAATCTCTCAGAACTGAGCATGTGGAGAGACGTTCGTTCATCTAGCACTAAGGAAACGGGTTGCAGGAGAAACATTTACTCTGGTTTCTCAGTCTGTTTCCTAGTGCCGGTTTGAAGTTCCTGCAGTTTTCACTGTAAAACCGAGTTGGAGCTAGTACCTCCCCATATATATGTATGGAGTTGAGTTTGCAAATTAAAAGAAACTTTGTATTCCCAACAATCTAGGTGAAGGACGGCTTTCACACACACTTATCTCTCAGAACTGAGCATGTGGAGAGACGTTCGTTCATCTTTCACAAAGGGAACGGGTTGCAGGAGAAAATTTTACTCTGGTTTCTCAGTTTGTTTCCTAGTGCCGGTTTGAAGTTCCTGCAGTTTTCACTGTAAAACCGAGTTGGAGCTAGTACCTCCCCATATATTTGTATGGAGTGGAGTATGCAACTGAAAAAAACTTTGTGTTCCCAACAAGCTAGGTGAAGGACGGCTTTCAAAAACACTTATCTCTCAGAACTGAGCATGTGCAGAGACGTTCGTTCATCTAGCACTAAGGGAACGGGTTGCAGGAGAAACATTTACTCTGGTTTCTCAGTCTGTTTCCTAGTGCCGGTTTGAAGTTCCTGCAGTTTTCACTGTAAAACCGATTTGGAGCTAGTACCTCCCCATATATATGTATGGAGTGGAGTTTGCAACTGAAAAGAAACTTTGTGTTCCCAACAAGCTATGTGAAGAACGGCTTTCACACACACACATCTTTCAGAACTGAGCATGTGGAGAGACGTTCGTTCATCTAGCACAAAAGGAACGGGTTGCAGGAGAAAATTTTACTCTGGTTTCTCAGTCTGTTTCCTAGTGCCGGTTTGAAGTTCCAGCAGTTTTCACTGTAAAACCGAGTTGCAGCTAGTACCTCCCCATATATATGTATGGAGTGGAGTTTGCAACTGAAAAGAAACTTTGTGTTCCCAACAAGCTAGGTGAAGGACGGCATTCACACACACTTATCTCTCAGAACTGAGCATGTGGAGAGACGTTCGTTCATCTAGCAGAAAGGGAACGGGTTGCAGGAGAAAATTTTACTCTTGTTTCTCAGTCTGTTTCCTAGTGCCGGTTTGAAGTTCCTGCAGTTTTCACTGTAAAACAGATTTGGAGCTAGTACCTCCCCATATATATGTATGGAGTGGAGTTTGCAACTGAAAAGAAACTTTGTGTTCCCAACAAGCTAGGTGAAGTACGGCTTTCACACACACTTATCTCTCAGAATTGAGCATGTGGAGAGACGTTCGTTCATCTAGCACAAAGGGAACGGGTTGCAGGAGAAACATTTACTCTGGTTTCTCAGTCTGTTTCCTAGTGCCGGTTTGAAGTTCCTGCAGTTTTCCTTGTAAAACCGAGTTGGAGCTAGTACCTCCCCATATATTTGTATGGAGTGGAGTTTGCAACTGAAAAAAACTTTGTGTTCCCTACAAGCTAGTTGAAGGACGGCTTTCAAAGAAACTTATCTCTCAGAACTGAGCATGTGGAGAGACGTTCGTTCATCTAGCACTAAGGAAACGGGTTGCAGGAGAAACATTTACTCTGGTTTCTCAGTCTGTTTCCTAGTGCCGGTTTGAAGTTCCTGCAGTTTTCACTGTAAAACCGAGTTGGAGCTAGTACCTCCCCATATATATGTATGGAGTTGAGTTTGCAAATGAAAAGAAACTTTGTATTCCCAACAATCTAGGTGAAGGACGGCTTTCACACACACTTATCTCTCAGAACTGAGCATGTGGAGAGACTTTCGGTCATGTAGCACTTAGGGAACGGGTTGCAGGAGAAACGTTTACTCTGGTTCTCAGTCTGTTTCCTAGTGCCGGTTTGCAGTTCCTGCAGTTTTCACTGTAAAACCGAGTTGGAGCTAGTACCTCCCCATATATATGTATGGAGTGATGATTTCAACTGGAAAGAATCTTTGTGTTCCCAACAAGCTAGGTGAAGGACGGCTTTCACACACACTTATCTCTCAGAACTGAGCATGTGGAGAGACGTTCGTTCATCTAGCAGAAAGGGAACGGGTTTCAGGAGAAAGTTTTACTCTGGTTTCTCAGTCTGTTTCCTAGTGCCGGTTTGAAGTTCCTGCAGTTTTCACTGTAAAACCTGTTTGGGGCTAATACCTCCCCATATATATGTATGGAGTGGAGTTTGCAACTGAATAGAAACTTTGTGTTCCCAACAAGCTAGGTGAAGGACGGCTTTCACACACACTTATCTCTCAGAACTGAGCATGTGGAGAGACGTTCGTTCATAAAGCAGAAAGGGAACGGGTTGCAGGAGAAACTTTTACTCTGGTTTCTCAGTCTGTTTCCTAGTGCCGGTTTGAAGTTCCTGCAGTTTTCACTGTAAAACCGAGTTGCAGCTAGTACCTCCCCATATATATGTATGGAGTGGAGTTTGCAACTGAAAAGAAACTTTGTGTTCCGAACAAGCTAGGTGAAGGACGGCTTTCACACACACTTATCTCTCAGAACTGAGCATGTGGAGAGATGTTCGTTCATCTAGCAGAAAGGGAACGGGTTGCTGGAGAAAATTTTACTCTTGTTTCTCAGTCTGTTTCCTAGTGCCGGTTTGAAGTTCCTGCAGTTTTCACTGTAAAAACGAGTTGGAGCTAGTACCTCCCCATATATATGTATGGAGTGGAGTTTGCCACTGAAAAGAAACTTTGTGTTCCCAACAAGCTAGTTGAAGGACGGCTTTCACACACACTTATCTCTCAGAACTGAGCATGTGGAGAGACGTTCGTTCATCTAGCACAAAGGGAACGGGTTGCAGGAGAAACTTTTACTCTGGTTTCTCAGTCTGTTTCCTAGTGCCGGTTTGAAGTTCCAGCAGTTTTCACTGTAAAACCGATTTGGAGCTAGTACCTCCCCATATATATGTATGGAGTGGAGTTTGCAACTGAAAAGAAACTTTGTGTTCCCAACAAGCTAGGTGAAGGACGGCTTTCACACACACATATCTTTCAGAACTGAGCATGTGGAGAGACGTTCGTTCATCTTTCACAAAGGGAACCGGTTGCAGGAGAAAATATTACTCTGGTTTCTCAGTTTGTTTCCTAGTGCCGGTTTGAAGTTCCTGCAGTTTTCACTGTAAAACCGAGTTGGAGCTAGTACCTCCCCATATATTTGTATGGAGTGGAGTATGCAACTGAAAAAAACTTTGTGTTCCCAACAAGCTAGGTGAAGGACGGCTTTCAAAAACACTTATCTCTCAGAACTGAGCATGTGGAGAGACGTTCGTTCATCTAGCACTAAGGGAACGGGTTGCAGGAGAAACATTTACTCTGGTTTCTCAGTCTGTTTCCTAGTGCCGGTTTGAATTTCCTGCAGTTTTCACTGTAAAACCGATTTGGAGCTAGTACCTCCCCATATATATGTATGGAGTGGAGTTTGCAACTGAAAAGAAACTTTGTGTTCCCAACAAGCTATGTGAAGAACGGCTTTCACACACACACATCTTTCAGAACTGAGCATGTGGAGAGACGTTCGTTCATCTAGCACAAAAGGAACGGGTTGCAGGAGAAAATTTTACTCTGGTTTCTCAGTCTGTTTCCTAGTGCCGGTTTGAAGTTCCAGCAGTTTTCACTGTAAAACCGAGTTGCAGCTAGTACCTCCCCATATATATGTATGGAGTGGAGTTTGCAACTGAAAAGAAACTTTGTGTTCCCAACAAGCTATGTGAAGGACGGCATTCACATACACTTATCTCTCAGAACTGAGCATGTGGAGAGACGTTCGTTCATCTAGCACAAAGGGAACGGGTTGCAGGAGAAACATTTACTCTGGTTTCTCAGTCTGTTTCCTAGTGCCGGTTTGAAGTTCCTGCAGTTTTCCTTGCAAAACCGAGTTGGAGCTAGTACCTCCCCATATATTTGTATGGAGTGGAGTTTGCAACTGAAAAAAACTTTGTGTTCCCAACAAGCTAGTTGAAGGACGGCTTTCAAAGAAATTTATCTCTCAGAACTGAGCATGTGGAGAGACGTTCGTTCATCTAGCACTAAGGAAACGGGTTGCAGGAGAAACATTTACTCTGGTTTCTCAGTCTGTTTCCTAGTGCCGGTTTGAAGTTCCTGCAGTTTTCACTGTAAAACCGAGTTGGAGCTAGTACCTCCCCATATATATGTATGGAGTTGAGTTTGCAAATGAAAAGAAACTTTGTATTCCCAACAATCTAGGTGAAGGACGGCTTTCACACACACTTATCTCTCAGAACTGAGCATGTGGAGAGACTTTCGGTCATGTAGCACTTAGGGAACGGGTTGCAGGAGAAACGTTTACTCTGGTTCTCAGTCTGTTTCCTAGTGCCGGTTTGCAGTTCCTGCAGTTTTCACTGTAAAACCGAGGTGGAGCTAGTACCTCCCCATATATATGTATGGAGTGATGATTTCAACTGGAAAGAATCTTTGTGTTCCCAACAAGCTAGGTGAAGGACGGCTTTCACACACACTTATCTCTCAGAACTGAGCATGTGGAGAGACGTTCGTTCATCTAGCACAAAGGGAACGGGTTGCAGTAGAAACTTTTACTCTGGTTTCTCAGTCTGTTTCCTAGTGCCGGTTTGAAGTTCCTGCAGTTTTCACTGTAAAACCTGTTTGGGGCTAGTACCTCCCCATATATATGTATGGAGTGGAGTTTGCAACTGAATAGAAACTTTGTGTTCCCAACAAGCTAGGTGAAGGACGGCTTTCACACACACTTATCTCTCAGAACTGAGCATGTGGAGAGACGTTCGTTCATAAAGCAGAAAGGGAACGGGTTGCAGGAGAAACTTTTACTCTGGTTTCTCAGTCTGTTTCCTAGTGCCGGTTTGAAGTTCCTGCAATTTTCACTGTAAAACCGAGTTGCAGCTAGTACCTCCCCATATATATGTATGGAGTGGAGTTTGCAACTGAAAAGAAACTTTGTGTTCCCAACAAGCTAGGTGAAGGACGGCTTTCACACACACTTATCTCTCAGAACTGAGCATTTGGAGAGACGTTCGTTCATCTAGCACAAAGGGAACGGGTTGCAGGAGAAACTTTTACTCTGGTTTCTCAGTCTGTTTCCTAGTGCCGGTTTGAAGTTCCTGCAGTTTTCACTGGAAAATTCGAGTTGGAGCTAGTACCTCCCCATATATATGTATGGAGTGGAGTTTGCAACAGAAAAGAAACTTTGTGTTCCCAACAAGCTTGGTGAAGTACGGCTTTCACACACACTTTTCTCTCAGAACTGAGCATGTGGAGAGATGTTCGCTCATCTAGCAGAAAGGGAACGGGTTGCTAGAGAAAATTATACTCTGGTTTCTCAGTCTGTTTCCTAGTGCCGGTTTGAAGTTCCTGCAGTTTTCACTGTAAAACCGAGTTGGAGCTAGTACCTCCCCATATATATGTATGGAGTGGAGTTTGCAACTGAAAAGAAACTTTGTGTTCCCAACAAGCTAGTTGAAGAACGGCTTTCACACACACTTATCTCTCAGAACTGAGCATGTGGAGAGACGTTCGTTCATCTAGCACAAAAGGAACGGGTTGCAGGAGAAACTTTTACTCTGGTTTCTCAGTCTGTTTCCTAGTGCCGGTTTGAAGTTCCAGCAGTTTTCACTGTAAAACCGATTTGGAGCTAGTACCTCCCCATATATATGTATAGAGTGGAGTTTGCAACTGAAAAGAAACTTTGTGTTCCCAACAAGCTAGGTGAAGGACGGCTTTCACACACACATATCTTTCAGAACTGAGCATGTGGAGAGACGTTCGTTGATCTTTCACAAAGGGAACGGGTTGCAGGAGAAAATTTTACTCTGGTTTCTCAGTTTGTTTCCTAGTGCCGGTTTGAAGTTCCTGCAGTTTTCACTGTAAAACCGAGTTGGAGCTTGTACCTCCCCATATATTTGTATGGAGTGGAGTATGCAACTGAAAAAAATTTTGTGTTCCCAACAAGCTAGGTGAAGGACGGCTTTCAAAAACACTTATCTCTCAGAACTGAGCATGTGGAGAGACGTTCGTTCATCTAGCACTAAGGGAACGGGTTGCAGGAGAAACATTTACTCTCGTTTCTCAGTCTGTTTCCTAGTGCCGGTTTGAAGTTCCTGCAGTTTTCACTGTAAAACCGATTTGGAGCTAGTACCTCCCCATATATATGTATGGAGTGGAGTTTGCAACTGAAAAGAAACTTTGTGTTCCCAACAAGCTATGTGAAGAACGGCTTTCACACACACACATCTTTCAGAACTGAGCATGTGGAGAGACTTTCGTTCATCTAGCACAAAAGGAACGGGTTGCAGGAGAAAATTTTACTCTGGTTTCTCAGTCTGTTTCCTAGTGCAGGTTTGAAGTTCCAGCAGTTTTCACTGTAAAACCGAGTTGCAGCTAGTACCTACCCATATATATGTATGGAGTGGAGTTTGCAACTGAAAAGAAACTTTGTGTTCCCAACAAGCTAGGTGAAGGACGGCATTCACACACACTTATCTCTCAGAACTGAGCATGTGGAGAGACGTTCGTTCATCTAGCAGAAAGGGAACGGGTTGCAGGAGAAAATTTTACTCTTGTTTCTCAGTCTGTTTCCTAGTGCCGGTTTGAAGTTCCTGCAGTTTTCACTGTAAAACAGATTTGGAGCTAGTACCTCCCCATATATATGTATGGAGTGGAGTTTGCAACTGAAAAGAAACTTTGTGTTCCCAACAAGCTAGGTGAAGGACGGCTTTCACACACACTTATCTCTCAGAACTGAGCATGTGGAGAGACGTTCGTTCATCTAGCACAAAGGGAACGGGTTGCAGGAGAAACTTTTACTCTGGTTTCTCAGTCTGTTTCCTAGTGCCGGTTTGAAGTTCCTGCAGTTTTCACTGTAAAACCGAGTTGGAGCTAGTACCTCACCATATATATGTATGGAGTGGAGATTTCAACTGGAAAGAAACTTTGTGTTCCCAACAAGCTAGGTGAAGGACGTATTTCACACACACTTATCTCAGAACTGAGCATGTGGAGAGACGTTCGTTCATCTAGCAGAAAGGGAACGGGTTTCAGGAGAAACTTTTACTCTGGTTTCTCATTCTGTTTCCTAGTGCCGGTTTGAAGTTCCTGCAGTTTTCACTGTAAAACCTGTTTGGGGCTAGTACCTCCCCATATATATGTATGGAGTGGAGTTTGCAACTGAAAAGAAACTTTGTGTTCCCAACAAGCTAGGTGAAGTACGGCTTTCACACACACTTATCTCTCAGAACTGAGCATGTGGAGAGACGTTCGTTCATATAGCACAAAGGGAACGGGTTGCAGGAGAAACTTTTACTCTGGTTTCTCAGTCTGTTTCCTAGTGCCGGTTTGAAGTTCCTGCAATTTTCACTGTAAAACCGGGTTGCAGCTAGTACCTCCCCATATGTATGTATGGAGTGGAGTTTGCAACTGAAAAGAAACTTTGTGTTCCCAACAAGCTAGGTGAAGGACGGCTTTCACACACACTTATCTCTCAGAACTGAGCATGTGGAGAGACGTTCGTTCATATAGCACAAAGGGAACGGGTTGCAGGAGAAATTTTTACTCTGGTTTCTCATTCTGTTTCCTAGTGCCGGTTTGAAGTTCCTGCAGTTTTCACTGTAAAATTCGAGTTGGAGCTAGTACCTCCCCATATATATGTATGGAGTGGAGTTTGCAACTGAAAAGAAACTTTGTGTTCCCAACAAGCTAGGTGAAGGACGGCTTTCACACACACTTATCTCTCAGAACTGAGCATGTGGAGAGATGTTCGTTCATCTAGCAGAAAGGGAACGGGTTGTTGGAGAAAATTTTACTCTTGTTTCTCAGTCTGTTTCCTAGTGCCGGTTTGAAGTTCCTGCAGTTTTCACTGTAAAACCGAGTTGGAGCTAGTATCTCCCCATATATATGTATGGAGTGGAGTTTGCAACTGAAAAGAAACTTTGTGTTCCCAACAAGCTAGGTGAAGGACGGCTTTCACACACACTTATCTCTCAGAACTGAGCATGTGGAGAGACGTTCGTTCATCTAGCACAAAGGGAACGGGTTGCAGGAGAAACTTTTACTCTGGTTTCTCAGTTTGTTTCCTAGTGCCGGTTTGAAGTTCCTGCAGTTTTCACTGTAAAACCGAGTTGGAGCTAGTACCTCCCCATATATTTTTATGGAGTGGAGTTTGCAACTGAAAAGAAACTTTGTGTTCCCAACAAGCTAGGTGAAGGACGGCTTTCACACTCACTTATCTCTCAGAACTGAGCATGTGGAGAGACGTTCGTTCATCTAGCACAAATAGAACGGGTTGCAGGGAAACTTTTACTCTGGTTTCTCAGTCTTTTTCCTAGTGCCGGTTTGAAGTTCCTGCATTTTTCACTGTAAAACCGATTTGGAGCTAGTACCTCCCAATATATATGTATGGAGTGGAGTTTGCAACTGAAAAGAAACTTTGTGTTCCCAACAAGCTAGGTGAAGGACGGCTTTCACACACACTTATCTCTCAGAACTGAGCATGTGGAGGGACGTTCGTTCATCTAGCAGAAAGGGAACGGGTTGCAGGAGAAACTTTTACTCTGGTTTCTCAGTCTGTTTCCTAGTGCCGGTTTGAAGTTCCTGCAGTTTTCACTGTAAAACCGAGTTGCAGCTAGTACGTCCCCATATATATGTATGGAGTGGAGTTTGCAACTGAAAAGAAACTTTGTGTTCCCAACAAGCTAGGTGAAGGACGGCTTTCACGCACACTTATCTCTCAGAACTGAGAATGTGGAGAGACGTTCGTTCATCTAGCACAAAGGGAACGGGTTGCAGGAGAAACTTTTACTCTGGTTTCTCAGTCTGTTTCCTAGTGCCGGTTGGAAGTTCCTGCAGTTTTCACTGTAAAACCGAGTTGGAGCTAGTACCTCCCCATATATATGTATGGAGTGGACTTTGCAACTGAAAAGAAACTTTGTGTTCCCAACAAGCTAGGTGAAGGACGGCTTTCAAACACACACATCTTTCAGAACTAAGCATGTGGAGAGACGTTCGTTCATCTAGCACAAAGGGAACGGGTTGCAGGAGAAAATTTTACTCTGGTTTCTCAGTTTGTTTCCTAGTGCCGGTTTGAAGTTCCTGCAGTTTTCACTGTAAAACCGAGTTGGAGCTAGTACCTCCCCATATATTTGTATGGAGTGGAGTATGCAGCTGAAAAAAACTTTGTGTTCCCAACAAGCTAGGTGAAGGACGGCTTTAAAAAACACTTATCTCTCAGAACTGAGCATGTGGAGAGACGTTCGTTCATCTAGCACTAAGGGAACGGTTTGCAGGAGAAACATTTACTCTGGTTTCTCAGTCTGTTTCCTAGTGCCGGTTTGAAGTTCCTGCAGTTTTCACTGTAAAACCGAGTTGCAGCTAGTACCTCCCCATATATATGTATGGAGTGGAGTTTGCAACTGAAAAGAAACTTTGTGTTCCCAACAAGCTAGGTGAAGAACGGCTTTAACACACACACATCTTTCAGAACTGAGCATGTGGAGAGACGTTCGTTCATCTAGCACAAAGGGAACGGGTTGCAGGAGAAAATTTTACTCTGGTTTCTCAGTCTGTTTCCTAGTGCCGGTTTGAAGTTCCTGCAGTTTTCACTGTAAAACCGAGTTGTAGCTAGTACCTCCCCATATATTTGTAAGGAGTGGAGTTTGCAACTGAAAAAAACTTTGTGTTCCCAACAAGCTAGGTGAAGGACGGTTTTCAAAAACACTTATCTCTCAGAACTGAGCATGTGGAGAGACGTTCGTTCATCTAGCACAAAGGGAACGGGTTGCAGGAGAAACTTTTACTGTGGTTTCTCAGTCTGTTTCCTAGTGCCGGTTTGAAGTTCCTGCAGTTTTCACTGTAAAACCGAGTTGGAGCTAGTACCTCCCCATATATATGTATGGAGTGGAGTTTGCAACTGAAAAGAAACTTTGTGTTCCCAACAAGCTAGGTGAAGGACGGCTTTCAAACACACACTTCTTTCAGAACTGAGCATGTGGAGAGACGTTCGTTCATCTAGCACAAACGGAACGGGTTGCAGGAGAAACTTTTACTCTTGTTTCTCAGTCTGTTTCCTAGTGCCGGTTTGAAGTTCCTGCAGTTTTCACTGTAAAACCGATTTGGAGCTAGTACCTCCCCATATATATTTATGGAGTGGAGTTTGCAACTGAAAAGAAACTTTGTGTTCCCAACAAGCTAGGTGAAGGACGGCTTTCACACACAATTATCTCTCAGAACTGAGCATGTGGAGAGACGTTCGTTCATCTAGCACAAAGGGAACGGTTGCAGGAGAAACTTTTACTCTGGTTTCTCAGCCTGTTTCCTAGTGCCGGTTTGAAGTTCCTGCAGTTTTCCTTGTAAAACCGAGTTGGAGCTAGTACCTCCCCATATATTTGTATGGAGTGGAGTTTGCAACTGAAAAAAACTTTGTGTTCCCAACAAGCTAGTTGAAGGACGGCTTTCAAAAGAACTTATCTCTCAGAACTGAGCATGTGGAGAGACGTTCGTTCATCTAGCACTAAGGGAACGGGTTGCAGGAGAAACATTTACTCTGGTTTCTCAGTCTGTTTCCTAGTGCCGGTTTCAAGTTCCTGCAGTTTTCACTGTAAAACCGAGTTGGAGCTAGTACCTCCCCATATATATGTATGGAGTTGAGTTTGCAAATGAAAAGAAACTTTGTGTTCCCAACAAGCTAGGTGAAGGACGGCTTTCACACACATTATCTCTCAGAACTGAGCATGTGGAGAGACGTTCGTTCATCTAGCAGAAAGGGAACGGGTTGCAGGAGAAACTTTTACTCTGGTTTCTCATTCTGTTTCCTAGTGCCGGTTTGAAATTCCTGCAGTTTTCACTGTAAAACCGAGTTGCATCTAGTACCTCCCCATATATATGTATGGAGTGGAGTTTGCAAATGAAAAGAAACTTTGTGTTCCCAACAAGCTAGGTGAAGGACGGCTTTCACACACACTTATCTCTCAGAACTGAGCATGTGGAGAGACGTTCGTTCATCTATCATAAAGAAAACGGGTTGCAAGAGAATATTTTACTCTGGTTTCTCAGTCTGTTTCCTAGTGCCGGTTTGAAGTTCTTGCAGTTTTCACTGTAAAACCGAGTTGGAGCTAGTACCTCCCCATATATATGTATGGAGTGGAGTTTTCAACTGAAAAGAAACTTTGTGTTCCCAACAAGCTAGGTGAAGGACGGCTTTCACACTCACTTATCTCTCAGAACTGAGCATGTGGAGAGACGTTCGTTCATCTAGCACAAAGGGAACGGGTTGCAGGAGAAACTTTTACTCTGGTTTCTCAGTCTGTTTCCTAGTGCCGGTTTGAAGTTCCTGCAGTTTTCACTGTAAAACCGAGTTGCATCTAGTACCTCCCCATATATATGTATGGATTGGAGTTTGCAACTGAAAAGAAACTTTGTGTTCCCAACAAGCTAGGTGAAGGACGGCTTTCACACACACTTATCTCTCATAATTGAGCATGTGGAGAGACGTTCGTTCATCTAGCACAAAGGGAACGAGTTGCAGGATAAACTTTTACTCTGGTTTCTCAGTCTGTTTCCTAGTGCCGGTTTGAAGTTCCTGCAGTTTTCCTTGTAAAACCGAGTTGGAGCTAGTACCTCCCCATATATTTGTATGGAGTGGAGTTTGCAACTGAAAAAAACTTTGTGTTCCCAACAAGCTAGTTGAAGGACGGCTTTCAAAAGAACTTATCTCTCAGAACTGAGCATGTGGAGAGACGTTCGTTCATCTAGCACTAAGGGAACGGTTTGCAGGAGAAACATTTACTCTGGTTTCTCAGTCTGTTTCCTAGTGCCGGTTTGAAGTTCCTGCAGTTTTCACTGTAAAACCGAGTTGGAGCTAGTACCTCCCCATATATATGTATGGAGTTGAGGTTGCAAATGAAAAGAAACTTTGTGTTCCCAACAATCTAGGTGAAGGACGGCTTTCACACACAATTATCTCTCAGAACTGAGCATGTGGAGAGACTTTCGGTCATATAGCACTTAGGGAACGGGTTGCAGGAGAAACTTTTACTCTGGATTCTCAGTCTGTTTCCTAGTGCCGGTTTGAAGTTCCTGCAGTTTTCACTGTAAAACCGAGTTGGAGCTAGTACCTCCCCATATATATGTATGGAGTGGTGTTTGCAACTGGAAAGAAACTTTGTGTTCCCAACAAGCTAGGTGAAGGACGGCTTTCACACACACTTATCTCTCAGAACTGAGCATTTGGAGAGACTTTCGTTCATCTAGCAGAAAGGGAACGGGTTGCAGGAGAAACTTTTACTCTGGTTTCCCATTCTGTTTCCTAGTGCCGGTTTGAAATTCCTGCAGTTTTCACTGTAAAACCGAGTTGCATCTAGTACCTCCCCATATATATGTATGGAGTGGAGTTTGCAAATGAAAAGTAACTTTGTGTTCCCAACAAGCTAGGTGAAGGACGGCTTTCACACACACTTATCTCTCAGAACTGAGCATGTGGAGAGACGTTCGTTCATCTAGCACAAAGGGAACTGGTTGCAGGATAAACATTTACTCTGGTTTCTCAGTCTGTTTCCTAGTGCCGGTTTGAAGTTCCTGCAGTTTTCCTTGTAAAACCGAGTTGGAGCTAGTACCTCCCCATATATTTGTATGGAGTGGAGTTTGCAACTGAAAAAAACTTTGTGTTCCCAACAAGCTAGTTGAAGGACGGCTTTCAAAAGAACTTATCTCTCAGAACTGAGCATGTGGAGAGACGTTCGTTCATCTAGCACTAAGGGAACGGTTTGCAGGAGAAACATTTACTCTGGTTTCTCAGTCTGTTTCCTAGTGCCGGTTTGAAGTTCCTGCAGTTTTCACTGTAAAACCGAGTTGGAGCTAGTACCTCCCCATATATATGTATGGAGTTGAGGTTGCAAATGAAAAGAAACTTTGTGTTCCCAACAAGCTAGGTGAAGGACGGCTTTCACACAGACTTATCTCTCAGAACTGAGCATGTGGAGAGACGTTCGTTCATCTAGCAGAAAGGGAACGGGTTGCAGGAGAAACTTTTACTCTGGTTTCCCATTCTGTTTCCTAGTGCCGGTTTGAAATTCCTGCAGTTTTCACTGTAAAACCGAGTTGCATCTAGTACCTCCCCATATATATGTATGGAGTGGAGTTTGCAAATGAAAAGTAACTTTGTGTTCCCAACAAGATAGGCGAAGGACGGCTTTCACACACACTTATCTCTCAGAACTGAGCATGTGGAGAGACGTTCGTTCATCTATCATAAAGGAAACGGGTTGCAGGAGAAAATTTTACTCTGGTTTCTCAGTCTGTTTCCTAGTGCCGGTTTGAAGTTCCTGCAGTTTTCACTGTAAAACCTAGTTGGAGCTAGTACCTCCCCATATATATGTATGGAGTGGTGTTTGCAACTGTAAAGAAACTTTGTGTTCCCAACAAGCTAGGTGAAGGACGGCTTTCACACACACTTATCTCTCAGAACTCAGCATGTGGAGAGACGTTCGTTCATCTAGCAGAAAGGGAACGGGTTGCAGGAAAAACTTTTACTCTGGTTTCTCAGTCTTTTTCCTAGTGCCGGTTTGAAGTTCCTGCAGTTTTCACTGTAAAACCGAGTTGCAGCTAGTACCTCCCCATATATATGTATGGAGTGGAGTTTGCAACTGAAAAGAAACTTTGTGTTCCCAACAAGCTAGGTGAAGGACGGCTTTCACACACACTTATCTCTCAGAACTGAGCATTGGAGAGACGTTCGTTCATCTAGCACAAAGGGAACGGGTTGCAGGTGAAAGTTTTACTCTTGTTTCTCAGTCTGTTTCCTAGTGCCGGTTTGAAGTTCCTGCAGTTTTCACTGTAAAACCGAGTTGGAGCTAGTACATCCCCATATATATGTATGGAGTGGAGTTTGCAACTGAAAAGAAACTTTGTGTTCCCAACAAGCTAGGTGAAGGACGGCTTTCAAACACACACATCTTTCAGAACTGAGCATGTGGAGAGACGTTCGTTCATCTAGCACAAAGGGAACGGGTGGCAGGAGAAAATTTTACTCTGGTTTCTCAGTCTGTTTCCTAGTGCCGGTTTGAAGTTCCTGCAGTTTTCACTGTAAAACCGAGTTGGAGCTAGTACCTCCCCATATATTTGTAGGGAGTGGAGTTTGCAACTGAAAAAAACTTTGTGTTCCCAACAAGCTAGGTGAAGGACGACTTTCAAAAACACTTATCTCTCAGAACTGAGCATGTGGAGAGACGTACGTTCATCTAGCACTAAGGGAACGGGTTGCAGGAGAAACTTTCCCTCTGGTTTCTCAGTCTGTTTCCTAGTGCCGGTTTGAAGTTCCTGCAGTTTTCACTGTAAAACCGAGTTGCAGCTAGTACCTCCCCATATATATGTATGGAAAGGAGTTTGCAACTGAAGATAAACTTTGTGCTCCCTACAAGCTAGGTGAAGGACGGCTTTCAAACACACATATCTCTCAGAACTGAGCAAGTGGAGAGACGTTCGTTCATCTAGCACCAAGGGAATGTGTTGCTGGAGACACTTTTTCTCTGCTTTCTCAGTCTGTTTCCTAGTGCCGGTTTGAAGTTCCTGCAGTTTTCACTGTAAAACCGAGTTGGAGCTTGTACCTCCCCATATATATGTATGGAATGGGGTTTGAAACTGAAAAGAAACTTTGTGTTCCCAACAAGCTAGGTTAAGGACGGCTTTCACACACAATTATCTCTCAGAACTGATCAAGTTGGTGAGACGTTCATTCATCTAGCACCAAGGGAACGGTTTGCAGGAGACACTTTTTCTCTGCTTTCTCATTGTGTTTCCTAGTGCCGGTTTGAAGTTCCTGCAGTTTTCACTGTAAAACTGGGTTGGAGCTAGTACCTCCCCATATATATGTATGGAATGGAGTTTGCAAGTGAAAAGAAAATTTGTGTTCCCAACAAGATAGGTGAAGGACGGCTTTCACACACACTTATCTCTCAGAACTGAGCAATTGGAGAGACGTTCGTTCATCTAGCACCAAGGGAACGGGTTGCAGGAGACACTTTTTCTGTGCTTTCTGAGTCTGTTTCCTAGTGCCGGTTTGAAGTTCCTGCAGTTTTCACTGTAAAACCGAGTTGGAGCTTGTACCTCCCCATATATATGTATGGAATCGAGTTTGCAACTGAAAAGAAACTTTGTGTTCCCAACAAGCTAGGTGAAGGCAGCTTTCACACACACTTATCTCTCAGAACTAAGCAAGTGGAGAGAGTTTCATTCATCTAGCACCAAGGGAACGGTTTGCAGGAGACACTTTTTCTCTGCTTTCTCAGCCTGTTTCCTAGTGCCGGTTTGGAGTTCCTGCAGTTTTCACTGTAAAACCGAGTTGGAGCTTGTACCTCCCCATATATATGTATGGAATGGAGTTTGCAACTGAAAAGAATCTTTGTGTTCCCAACAAGCTAGGTGAAGGACGGCTTTCACACACACTTATCTCTCATAACTGAGCAAGTGGAGGGACGTTCGTTCATCTAGCACCAAGGGAACGGTTTGCAGGAGACACTTTTTCTCTGATTTCTCAGCCTGTTTCCTAGTGCCGGTTTGAAGTTCCTGCAGTTTTCACTGTAAAACCGAGTTGGAGCTTGTACCTCCCCATATATATGTATGGAATGTAGTTTGCAACTGAAAAGAATCTTTGTGTTCCCAACAAGCTAGGTGAAGGACGGCTTTCACACACACTTATCTCTCAGATCTGAGCAAGTGGAGAGACTTTCGTTCATCTAGCACCAAGGGAACGGTTTGCAGGAGACACTTTTTCTCTGCTTTCTCAGTCTGTTTCCTAGTGCCGTTTTGAAGTTCCTGCAGTTTTCACTGTAAAACCGAGTTGGAGCTTGTACCTCCCCATATATATGTATGGAATGGAATTTGAAACTGAAAAGAAAATTGTGTTCCCAACAAGCTAGTTGAAGGACGGCTTTCACACCCACTTATCTCTGAGAACTGAGCAAGTGGAGAGACGTTCGTTCATCTAGCACCAAGGGAACGGGTTGCAGGAGACACTTTTTCTCTGTTTTCTCAGTCTGTTTCCTAGTGCCGTTTTGATGTTCCTGCAGTTCTCACTGTATAATCGAGTTGGAGCTAGTACCTCCCCATATATATGTATGGAATGGGGTTTGCAACTGAAAAGAAACTTTGTGTTCCCAACAAGCTTGGTGAAGGACGGCTTTCACACACAATTATCTCTCAGAACTGATCAAGTTGGTGAGACGTTCATTCATCTAGCACCAAGGGAACGGTTTGCAGGAGACACTTTTTCTCTGCTTTCTCATTGTGTTTCCTAGTGCCGGTTTGAAGTTCCTGCAGTTTTCACTGTAAAACCGAGTTGGAGCTAGTACCTCCCCATATATATGTATGGAATGGAGTTTGCAAGTGAAAAGAAAATTTGTGTTCCCAACAAGATAGGTGAAGGACGGCTTTAACACACACTTATCTCTCAGAACTGAGCAATTGGAGAGACGTTCGTTCATCTAGCACCAAGGGAACGGGTTGCAGGAGACACTTTTTCTGTGCTTTCTGAGTCTGTTTCCTAGTGCCGGTTTGAAGTTCCTGCAGTTTTCACTGTAAAACCGAGTTGGAGCTTGTACCTCCCCATATATATGTATGGAATCGAGTTTGCAACTGAAAAGAAACTTTGTGTTCCCAACAAGCTAGGTGAAGGCAGCTTTCACACACACTTATCTCTCAGAACTGAGCAAGTGGAGAGAGTTTCATTCATCTAGCACCAAGGGAACGGTTTGCAGGAGACACTTTTTCTCTGCTTTCTCAGCCTGTTTCCTAGTGCCGGTTTGGAGTTCCTGCAGTTTTCACTGTAAAACCGAGTTGGAGCTTGTACCTCCCCATATATATGTATGGAATGGAGTTTGCAACTGAAAAGAATCTTTGTGTTCCCAACAAGCTATGTGAAGGACGGCTTTCACACACACTTATCTCTCAGAACTGAGCATGTGGAGACACTTTCGGTCATATAGCACTTAGGGAATGGGTTGCAGGGGAAACTTTTACTCTGGTTTCTCAGTCTGTTTCCTAGTGCCGGTTTGAACTTCCTGCCGTTTTCACTGTAAAACCGAGTTGGAGCTAGTACCTCCCCATATATATGTATGGAGTGGTGTTTGCAACTGGAAAGAAACTTTGTGTTCCCAACAAGGTAGGTGAAGTACGGCTTTCACACACACTTATCTCTCAGAACTGAGCAAGTGGAGAGACTTTCATTCATCTAGCACCAAGGGAACGGTTTGCATGAGACACTTTTTCTCTGCTTTCTCAGTCTGTTTCCTAGTGCCGGTTTGAATTTCCAGCAGTTTTCACTGTAAAACCGAGTTTGAGCTTGTACCTCCCCATATATATGTATGGAATGGAGTTTGAAACTGAAAAGAAACTTTGTGTTCCCAACAAGCTAGGTGAAGGACAACTTTCACACACACTTATCTCTCCGAACTGAGCAAGTGGAGAGACGTTCATTCATCTATCACCAAGGGAACGGTTTGCAGGAGACAGTATTTCTCTGCTTTCTCAGTCTGTTTCCTAGTGCTGGTTTGAAGTTCCTGCAGTTTTCACTGTAAAACCGAGTTGGAGCTTGTACCTCCCCTTATATATGTATGGAATGGAGTTTGCAACTGAAAAGAAACTTTGTGTTCCCAACAAGCTAGGTGAAGGACGGCTTTCACACACACTTATCTCTCAGAACTGAGCAAGTGGAGAGACGTTCATTCATCTAGCACCAAGGGAACGGTTTGCAGGAGACACTTTTTCTCTGCATTCTCAGTCTGTTTCCTAGTGCCGGTTTGAAGTTCCTGCAGTTTTCACTGTAAAATCGAGTTGGAGCTTGTCCCTCCCCATATATATTTATGGAAAGGAGTTTGCAACTGAAGAGGAACTTTGTGCTCCCTACAAGCTAGGTGAAGGACGGCTTTCAAACACACTTATCTCTCAGAACTGAGCAAGTGGAGAGACGTTCGTTCATCTAGCACCAAGGGAATGTGTTGCTTGAGACACTTTTTCTCTGCTTTCTCAGTCTTTTTCCTAGTGCCGGTTTGAAGTTCCTGCAGTTTTCACTGTAAAACCGAGTTGGAGCTTATACATCCCCATATATATGTATGGAATGGGGTTTGAAACTGAAAAGAAACTTTGTGTTCCCAACAAGCTAGGTGAAGGACGGCTTTCACACACACACATCTTTCAGAACTGAGCATGTGGAGAGACGTTCGTTCATCTAGCACAAAAGGAACGGGTTGCAGGAGAAAATTTTACTCTGGTTTCTCAGTCTGTTTCCTAGTGCCGGTTTGAAGTTCCAGCAGTTTTCACTGTAAAACCGAGTTGCAGCTAGTACCTCCCCATATATATGTATGGAGTGGAGTTTGCAACTGAAAAGAAACTTTGTGTTCCCAACAAGCTAGTTGAAGGACGGCATTCACACACACTTATCTCTCAGAACTGAGCATGTGGAGAGACGTTCGTTCATCTAGCACAAAGGGAACGGGATGCAGGAGAAATTTTTACTCTGGTTTCTCAGTCTGTTTCCTAGTGCCGGTTTGAAGTTCCTGCAGTTTTCCTTGTAAAACCGAGTTGGAGCTAGTACCTCCCCATATATTTGTATGGAGTGGAGTTTGCAACTGAAAAAAACTTTGTGTTCCCAACAAGCTAGTGGAAGGACGGCTTTCAAAAGAACTTATCTCTCAGAACTGAGCATGTGGAGAGACGTTCGTTCATCTAGCACTAAGGGAACGGGTTGCAGGAGAAACATTTACTCTGGTTTCTCAGTCTGTTTCCTAGTGCCGGTTTGAAGTTCCTGCAGTTTTCACTGTAAAACCGATTTGGAGCTAGTACCTCCCCATATATATGTATGGAGTTGAGTTTGCAAATGAAAAGAAACTTTGTGTTCCCAACAATCTAGGTGAAGGACGGCTTTCACACACACTTATCTCTCAGAACTGAGCATGTGGATAGACGTTCGTTCATCTAGCAGAAACTGAACGGGTTGCAGGAGAAACTTTTACTCTGGTTTCTCATTCTGTTCCCTAGTGCCGGTTTGATGTTCCTGCAGTTTTCACTGTAAAACCGAGTTGCATCTAGTACCTCCCCATATATATGTATGAAGTGGAGTTTGCAAATGAAAAGATACTTTGTGTTCCCAACAAGCTAGGTGAAGGACGGCTTTCACACACACTTATCTCTCAGAACTGAGCATGTGGAGAGACGTTCGTTCATCTATCATAAAGGAAACGGGTTGCAGGAGAAACTTTTACTCTGGTTTCTCAGTCTGTTTCCTAGTGCCGGTTTGAAGTTCCTGCAGTTTTCACTGTAAAACCGAGTTGGAGCTAGTACCTCCCCATATATATGTATGGAGTGGAGTTATCAACTTAAAAGAAACTTTGTGTTCCCAACAAGCTAGGTGAAGGACGGCTTTCACACTCACTTATCTCTCAGAACTGAGCATGTGGAGAGACGTTCGTTCATCTAGCACAAAGGGAACGGGTTGCAGGGGAAACTTTTACTCTGGTTTCTCAGTCTGTTTCCTAGTGTCGGTTTGAAGTTCCTGCAGTTTTCACTGTAAAACCGATTTGGAGCTAGTACCTCCCCATATATATGTATGGAGTGGAGTTTGCAACTGAAAAGAAACTTTGTGTTCCCAAAAAGCTAGTTGAAGGACGGCTTTCACACACACTTATCTCTCAGAACTGAGCATGTGGAGAGACGTTCGTTCATCTAGCACCAAGGGAACGGGTTGCAGGAGACACTTTTTCTCTGCTTTCTCAGTCTGTTTCCTAGTGCCGGTTTGAAGTTCCTGCAGTTTTCACTGTCAAACCGAGTTGGAGCTAGTACCTCCCCATATATATGTATGGAATGGAGTTTGCAACTGAAAAGAAACTTTGTGTTCCCAACAAGCTAGGTGAAGGCAGCTTTCACACACACTTATCTCTCAGAAGTGAGCAAGTGAAGAGACTTTCATTCATCTAGCACCAAGGGAACGGTTTGCAGGAGACACTTTTTCTCTGCTTTCTCAGACTGTTTCCTAGTGCCGGTTTGAAGTTCCTGCAGTTTTCACTGTAAAACCGAGTTGGAACTAGTACTTCCCCATATATATGTAAGGAGAGGTGATTGCAACTAAAGAAACTTTGTGTTCCCAACAAGCTAGGTTAAGGACGGCTTTCACACACACTTATCACTCAGAACTGAGCAAGTGGAGAGACGTTCGTTCATCTAGCACCAAGGGAACGGATTGCAGGAGACACTATTTCTCTGCTTTCTCAGTCTGTTTCCTAGGGCCGGTTTGAAGTTCCTGCAGTTTTCACTGTAAAACCGAGTTGGAGCTAGTACCTCCCCATATATATGTATGGAATGGGGTTTGCAACTGAAAAGAAACTTTGTGTTCCCAACAAGCTAGTGAAGGACGGCTTTCACACACACTAATATCTCAGAACTGAGCAAGTTGAGAGACTTTCATTCATCTAGCACCAAGGGAACGGTTTGCATGAGACACTTTTTCTCTGCTTTCTCAGTCTGTTTCCTAGTGCCGGTTTGAATTTCCAGCAGTTTTCACTGTAAAACCGAGTTGGAGCTTGAACCTCCTCATATATATGTATGGAATGGAGTTTGAAACTGAAAAGAAACTTTGTGTTCCCAACAAGCTAGGTGAAGGACAACTTTCACACACACTTATCTCTCCGAACTGAGCAAGTGGAGAGACGTTCATTCATCTAGCACCAAGGGAACGGTTTGCATGAGACACTTTTTCTCTGCTTTCTAAGTCTTTTTCCTAGTGCCGGTTTGAAGTTCCTGCAGTTTTCACTGTAAAACCGAGTTGGAACTAGTACCTCCCCATATATATGTATGGAATGGGGTTTGCAACTGAAAAGAAACTTTGTGTTCCCAACAAGCTAGTGAAGGACGGCTTTCACACACACTAATATCTCAGAACTGAGCAAGTTGAGAGACGTTCGTTCATCTAGCACCAAGGGAACGGGTTGCAGGAGACACTTTTTCTCTGGTTTCTCAGTCTGTTTCCTAGTGCCGGTTTGAAGTTCCTACCGTTTTCACTGTAAAACCGAGTTGGAGCTATTACCTCCCCATATATATGTATGGAATGGAGTTTGAAACTGAAAAGAAACTTTGTGTTCCCAACAAGCTAGGTGAAGGACAACTTTCACACACACTTATCTCTCCGAACTGAGCAAGTGGAGAGACGTTCATTCATCTAGCACCAAGGGAACGGTTTGCAGGAGACAGTATTTCTCTGCTTTCTCAGTCTGTTTCCTAGTGCTGGTTTGAAGTTCCTGCACTTTTCACTGTAAAACCGAGTTGGAGCTTGTTCCTCCCGTAATATATGTATGGAATGGAGTTTGCAACTGAAAAGAAACTTTGTGTTCCCAACAAGCTAGGTGAAGATCGGCTTTCACACACACTTATCTCTCAGAACTGAGCAAGTGGAGAGACGTTCATTCATCTAGCACCAAGGGAACGGTTTGCAGGAGACACGTTTTCTCTGCATTCTCAGTCTGTTTCCTAGTGCCGGTTTGAAGTTCCTGCAGTTTTCACTGTAAAACCGAGTTGGAGCTTGTACCTCCCCATATATATGTATGGAATGGGGTTTGAAACTGAAAAGAAACTTTGTGTTCCCAACAAGCTAGGTGAAGGGCAGCTTTCACACACACTAATCTCTCAGAACTGAGCAAGTTGAGAGACGTTCGTTCATCTAGCACCAAGGGAACAGGTTGCAGGAGACACATTTTCTCTGCTTCCTCAGTCTGTTTCCTAGTGCCGGTTTGAAGTTCCTGCAGTTTTCACTGTAAAACCGAGTTGGAGCTAGTACGTCCCCATATATATGTATGGATTGGAGTTTGCAACTGAAAAGAAACTTTGTGTTCCCAACAAGCTAGGTGAAGGACGGCTTTCACACACTCTTATCTCTCAGAACTGAGTAAGTGGAGAGACGTTCGTTCATCTAGCACCAAAGGAACGGGTTGCAGGAGACACTATTTCTCTGCTATCTCAGTCTGTTTCCTAGGGCCGGTTTGAATTTCCTGCAGTTTTCACTGTAAAACCGAGTTGGAGCTAGTACCTCCCCATATATATGTATGGAATGGAGTTTGCAACATTAAAGAAACTTTGTGTTCCCAACAAGATATGTGAATGACGGCTTTCACACACACTTATCTCTCAGAACTGAGCAAGTGGAGAGACGTTCGTTCATCTAGCACCAAGGGAACGGGTTGCAGGAGACACTTTTTCTCTGCTTTCTCAGTCTGTTTCCTAGTGCCTGTTTGAAGTTCCTGCAGTTTTCACTGTAAAATCGAGTTGGAGCTTGTACCTCCCCATATATATGTATGGAATGGAGTTTGCAACTGAAAAGAAACTTTGTGTTCCCAACAAGCTAGGTGAAGAATGGCTTTCACACACACTTATATCTCAGAACTGAGCAAGTGGAGAGACGTTCATTCATCTAGCACCAAGGGAACGGGTTGCAGGGACACTTTTTCTCTGTTTTCTCAGTCTGTTTCCTAGTGCCGGTTTGATGTTCCTGCAGTTCTCACTGTATAACCGAGTTGGAGCTAGTACCTCCCCATATATATGTATGGAATGGAGTTTGCAACTGAAAAGAAACTTTGTGTTCCCAACAAGGAAGTTGAAGGATGGCTTTCACACACACATATCTCTCAGAACTGAGCAAGTGGAGAGACGTTCGTTCATCTAGCTCCAAGTGTACGGGTTGCAGGAGACACTTTTTCTCTGCTTTCTCAGTCTGTTTCGTAGTGCCGGTTTGAAGTTCCTGCAGTTTTCACTGTAAAACCTAGTTGGAGCTTGTACCTCCCCATATATATGTATGGAATGGAGTTTGCTACTGAAAAGAAACTTTGTGTTCCCAACAAGCTAGGTGAAGGACGGCTTTCACACACACTAATCTCTCAAAACTGAGCAAGTTAAGAGACGTTCGTTCATCTAGCACCATGTGAACAGGTTGCAGGAGACACTTTTTCTCTGCTTCCTCAGTCTGTTTCCTAGTGCCGGTTTGAAGTTTTGCAGTTTTAACTGTAAAACAGAGTTGGAGCTATTACGTCCCCATATATGTGTATGGATTGGAGTTTGCAACTGAAAAGAAACTTTGTGTTCACAACAAGCTAGGTGAAGGACAGCTTTCACACACACTTATCTCTCAGAAGTGATCAAGTTGGTGAGACGTTCATTCATCTAGCAGAAATGGAACGGGTTGCAGGAGACACTTTTTCTCTGCTTTCTCAGTGTGTTTCCTAGTGCCGGTTTGAAGTTCCTGCACTTTTCACTGTAAAACCGAGTTGGAGCTTGTACCTCCCCATATATATGTATGAAATGGAGTTTGCAACTGAAAAGAAACTTTGTGTTCCCAACAAGCTAGGTGAAGGACGGCTTTCACACACTCTTATCTCTCAGAACTGAGCAATTGGAGAGACGTTCGTTCATCTAGCACCAAGGGAACGGGTTGCTGGAGACACTATTTCTCTGCTATCTCAGTCTGTTTCCTAGGGCAGGTTTGAAGTTCCTGCAGTTTTCACTGTAAAACCGAGTTGGAGCTAGTACCTCCCCATATATATATATTGAATGGAGTTTGCAACATTAAAGAAACTTTGTGTTCCCAACAAGATATTTGAATGACGGCTTTCACACACACTTATCTCTCAGAACTGAGCAAGTGGAGAGACGTTCGTTCATCTAGCACCAAGGGAACGGGTTGCAGGAGACACTTTTTCTCTGCTTTCTCAGTCTGTTTCCTAGTGCCTGTTTGAAGTTCCTGCAGTTTTCACTGTAAAATCGAGTTGGAGCCTGTACCTCCCCATATATATGTATGGAATGGAGTTTGCAACTGAAAAGAAACTTTGTGTTCCCAACAAGCTAGGTGAAGGATGGCTTTCACACACACTTATCTCTCAGAACTGAGCAAGTGGAGAGACGTTCATTCATCTAGCACCAAGGGAACGGTTTGCAGGAGACACTTTTTCTCTGGTTTCTCAGTCTGTTTCCTAGTGCCGGTTTGAAGTTCCTGCAGTTTTCACTGTAAAACCGAGTTGGAGCTTGTACCTACCCATATATATGTATGGAATGGTGTTTGCAACTTAAAAGAAACTTACTGTTCCCAACAAGTTAGGTGAAGGACGGCTTTCACACACACTTATCTCTCAGAACTGAGCAAGTGGAGAGACGTTCATTCATCTAGCACCAAGGGAACGGATTGCAGGAGACACTTTTTCTCTGCTTTCTCACTCTGTTTCGTAGTGCCGGTTTGATGTTCCTGCAGTTCTCAATGTATAACCGAGTTGGAGGTAGTACCTCCCCATATATATGTATGGAATGGAGTTTGCAACAGAACAGAAACTTTGTGTTCCCAACAAGGTAGTTGAAGGATGGCTTTCACACACACATATCTCTCAGAACTGAGCAAGTGGAGAGACGTTCGTTCATCTAGCACCAAGGGTACGGGTTGCAGGAGACACTTTTTCTCTGCTTTCTCAGTCTGTTTCCTAGTGCCGGTTTGAAGTTCCTGCAGTTTTCACTTTAAAACCGAGTTGGAGCTTGTACCACCCCATATATATGTATGGAATGGAGTTTGCAACTGAAAAGAAACTTTGTGTTCCCAACAAGCTAGGTGGAGGACGGCATTCACACACACTAATCTCTCAGAACTGAGCAAGTTGAGAGACGTTCGTTCATCTAGCACCAAGGGAACAAGTTGCAGGAGACACTTTTTCTCTGCTTCCTCAGTCTGTTTCCTAGTGCCAGTTTGAAGTTCCTGCAGTTTTCACTGTAAAACCGAGTTGGAGCTAGTACGTCCCCATATATATGTATGGATTAGAGTTTGCAACTGAAAAGAAACTTTGTGTTCCCAACAAGCTAGGTGAAGGATGGCTTTCACACACTCTTATCTCTCAGAACTGAGCAAGTGGAGAGACGTTCGTTCATCTAGCACCAAGGGAACGGGTTGCAGGAGACACTATTTCTCTGCTATCTCAGTCTGTTTCCTAGGGCCTGTTTGAATTTCCTGCAGTTTTCACTGTAAAACCGAGTTGGAGCTAGTACCTCCCCATATATATGTATGGAATGCAGTTTGCAACATTAAAGAAACTTTGTGTTCCCAACAAGATATGTGAATGACGGCTTTCACACACACTTATCTCTCAGAACTGAGCAAGTGGAGAGACGTTCGTTCATCTAGCACCAAGGGAACGGGTTGCAGGAGACACTTTTTCTCTGCTTTCTCAGTCTGTTTCCTAGTGCCTGTTTGAAGTTCCTGCAGTTTTCACTGTAAAATCGAGTTGGAGCTTGTACCTCCCCATATATATGTATGGAATGGAGTTTGCAACTGAAAAGAAACTTTGTGTTCCCAACAAGCTAGGTGAAGGATGGCTTTCTCACACACTTATCTCTCAGAACTGAGCAAGTGGAGAGACGTTCATTCATCTAGCACCAAGGGAACGGGTTGCAGGAGACACTTTTTCTCTGTTTTCTCAGTCTGTTTCCTAGTGCCGGTTTGATGTTCCTGCATTTCTCACTGTATAACCGAGTTGGAGCTAGTACCTCCCCATATATATGTATGGAATGGAGTTTGCAACTGAAAAGAAACTTTGTGTTCCCAACAAGGTAGTTGAAGGATGGCTTTCACACACACATATCTCTCAGAACTGAGCAAGTGGAAAGACGTACGTTCATCTAGCACCAAGGGTACGGGTTGCAGGAGACACTTTTTCTCTGCTTTCTCAGTCTGTTTCGTAGTGCCGGTTTGAAGTTCCTGCAGTTTTCACTGTAAAACCTAGTTGGAACTTGTACCTCCCCATATATATGTATGGAATGGGGTTTGCAACTGAAAAGAAACTTTGTGTTCCCAACAAGCTAGGTGAAGGACGGCTTTCACACACACTAATCTCTCAAAACTGAGCAAGTTAAGAGACGTTCGTTCATCTAGCACCAATTGAACAGGTTGCAGGAGACACTTTTTCTCTGCTTCTTCAGTCTGTTTCCTAGTGCCGGTTTGAAGTTTTGCAGTTTTCACTGTAAAATCGAGTTGGAGCTTGTACATCCCCATATATATGTATGGAATGGAGTTTGCAACTGAAAAGAAACTTTGTGTTCACAACAAGCTAGGCGAAGGATGGCTTTCACACACACTTATCTCTCAGAACTGTGCAAGTGGAGAGACGTTCATTCATCTAGCACCAAGGGAATGGGTTGCAGGAGACACTTTTTCTCTGTTTTCTCAGTCTGTTTCCTAGTGCCGGGTTGATGTTCCTGCAGTTCTCACTGTATAACCGATTTGGAGCTAGTACCTCCCCATATATATGTATGGAATGGAGTTTGCAACTGAAAAGAACTTTGTGTTCCCAACAAGGTAGTTGAAGGATGGCTTTCACACACACATATCTCTCAGAACTGAGCAAGTGGAGAGACGTTCGTTCATCTAGCACCAAGGGTACGGGTTGCAGGAGACACTTTTTCTCTGCTTTCTCAGTCTGTTTCGTAGTGCCGGTTTGAAGTTCCTGCAGTTTTCACTGTAAAACCTAGTTGGAGCTTGTACCTCCCCATATATATGTATGGAATGGAGTTTGCAACTGAAAAGAAACTTTGTGTTCCCAACAAGCTAGGTGAAGGACGGCTTTCACACACACTAATCTCTCAAAACTGAGCAAGTTAAGAGACGTTCGTTCATCTAGCACCAAGTGAACAGGTTGCAGGAGACACTTTTTCTCTGCTTCCTCAGTCTGTTTCCTAGTGCCGGTTTGAAGTTTTGCAGTTTTCACTGTAAAACCGAGTTGGAGCTAGTACGTACCCATATATATGTATGGATTGGAGTTTGCAACTGAAAAGAAACTTTGTGTTCACAACAAGCTAGGTGAAGGACAGCTTTCACACACACTTATCTCTCAGAACTGATCAAGTTGGTGAGACGTTCATTCATCTAGCACCAAGGGAACGGTTTGCAGGAGACACTTTTTCTCTGCTTTCTCAGTCTGTTTCCTTGTGGCGGTTTGAAGTTCCTACCGTTTTCACTGTAAAACCGAGTTGGAGCTATTACCTCCCCATATATATGTATGGAATGGATTTTGCAACTGAAAAGAAACTTTGTGTTCCCCACAAGTTAGGTGAAGGACGGCTTTCACACACACTTATCTCTCAGAACAGAGCAAATGGAGAGACGTTCATTCATCTAGCACCAAGGGAACGGGTTGCCGGAGACACTTTTTCTCTGTTTTCTCAGTCTGTTTCCTAGTGCCGGTTTGATATTCCTGCAGTTCTCACTGTATAACCGATTTGGAGCTAGTACCTCCCCATATATATGTATGGAATGGAGTTTGCAACTGAAAAGAAACTTTGTGTTCCCAACAAGGTATTTGAAGGATGGATTTCACACACACATATCTCTCAGAACTGAGCAAGTGGAGAGACGTTCGTTCATCTAGCACCAAGGGTACGGGTTGCAGGAGACAATTTTTCTCTGCTTCCTCAGTCTGTTTCCTAGTGCCGGTTTGAAGTTCCTGCAGTTTTCACTGTAAAACCGAGTTGGAGCTAGTACGTCCCCATATATATGTATGGAATGGAGTTTGCAACTGAAAAGAAACTTTGTGTTCCCAACAAGCTAGGTGAAGGACGGCTTTCACACACACTTATCTCTCAGAACTGAGCAAGTTGGTGAGACGTTCATTCATCTAGCACCAAGGGAACGGTTTGCAGGAGACACTTTTTCTCTGCTTTCTCAGTCTGTTTCCTAGTGCCGGTTTGAAGTTCCGGCAGTTTTCACTGTAAAACCGAGTTGGAGCTTGTACCTCGCCATATATATGTATGGAATGGGGTTTGCAACTGAAAAGAAACTTTGTGTTCCCAACAAGCTAGGTGAAGAACGGCTTTCACACACACATATCTCTCAGAACTGAGCAAGTGGAGAGACATTCGTTAATCTAGCACCAAGGGAACGGGTTGCAGGAGACACTATTTCTCTGCTATCTCAGTCTGTTTCTTAGGGCCGGTTTGAAGTTCCTGCAGTTTTCACTGTGAAACCGAGTTGGAGCTAGTACCTCCCCATATATATGTATGGAATGGAGTTTGCAACATTAAAGAAACTTTGTGTTCCCAACAAGATATGTGAATGACGGCTTTCACACACACTTATCTCTCAGAACTGAGCAAGTGGAGAGACGTTCGTTCATCTAGCACCAAGGGAACTGGTTGCAGGACACACTTTTTCTCTGCTTTCTCAGTCTGTTTCCTAGTGCCTGTTTGAAGTTCCTGCAGTTTTCACTGTAAAATCGAGTTGGAGCTTGTACCTCCCCATATATATGTATGGAATGGAGTTTGCAACTGAAAAGAAACTTTGTGTTCCCAACAAGCTAGGTGAATAATGGCTTTCACACACACTTATCTCTCAGAACTGAGCAAGTGGAGAGACTTTCATTCATCTAGCACCAAGGGAACGGTTTGCAGGAGACACTTTTTCTCTGGTTTCTCAGTCTGTTTCCTAGTGCCGCTTTGAAGTTCCTGCCGTTTTCACTGTAAAACCGAGTTGGAGGTAGTACCGCCCCATATATATGTATGGAATGGAGTTTGCAACTGAAAAGAAACTTTGTGTTCCCAACAAGATAGTTGAAGGACGGCTTTCACACACACTTATCTCTCAGAACTGAGCAAGTGGAGAGAGGTTCGTTCATCTAGCACCAAGGGTACGGGTTGCAGGAGACACTTTTTCTCTGCTTTCTCAGTCTGTTTCCTAGTGCCGGTTTGAATTTCCTGCAGTTTACACTGTAAAACCGAGTTGGATCTAGTACCTCCCCATATATATCTATGGAATGGAGTTTGCAACTGAAAAGAAACTTTGTGTTCCCAACAAGCTAGTTGAAGGACGGCTTTCACACACACTTATCTCTCAGAACTGAGCAATTGGAGAGACGTTCGTTCATCTAGCACCAAGAGAACGGGTTGCAGGAGACACTTTTTCTCTGCTTTCTCAGTCTGTTTCCTAGTGCCCGTTTGAAGCTCCTGCAGTTTTTACTGTAAAACCGAGTTGGAGCTTGTACATCCAAATATATATGTATGGAATGGAGTTTGCAACTGAAAACAAACTTTGTGTTCCCAACAAGCTAGGTGAAGGACGGCTTTCACACACACTTATCTCTCAGAACTGAGCAAGTGGAGAGACGTTCGTTCATCTAGCACCAAGGGAACGGGTTGCAGGGGACACTTTTTCTCTGAATTCTCAGTCTGTTTCCTAGTGCCGGTTTGAAGTTCCTGCAGTTTTCACTGTAAAACCGAGTTTTAGCTTGTACCTCCCCAAATATATGTAAGGAATGGAGTTTGCAACTGAAAAGAAACTTTGTGTTCCCAACAAGATAGATGAAGGACGGCTTTCACACACACTTATCTCTCAGAACTGAGCAAGTGGAGAGACGTTCATTCATCTAGCACCAAGGGAACGGTTTGCAGGAGACAGTTTTTCTCTGCTTTGTCAGTCTGTTTCCTAGTGCCGGTTTGAAGTTCCTGCAGTTTTCACTGTAAAACCGAGTTGGAGCTTGTAACTCCCCATATATATGTATGGAATGGAGTTTGCAACTGAAAAGAGACTTTGTGTTCCCAACAATCTAGGTGAAGTACGGCTTTCACACACACTTATCTCTCAGAACTGAGCAAGTTGAGAGACGTTCGTTCATCTAGCACCAAGGGTACGGGTTGCAGGAGACACTTATTCTCTGCTTTCTCAGTCTGTTTCCTAGTGCCGGTTTGAAGTTCCTGCAGTTTTCACTGTAAAACCGAGTTGGAGCTAGTACGTCCCCATATATATGTATGGAATGGTGTTTGCAACTGAAAAGAAACTTTGTGTTCCCAACAAGCTAGGTGAAGGACAGCTTTCACACACACTTATCTCTCAGAACTGAGCAAGTTGAGAGACGTTCATTCATCTAGCACCAAGTGAACGGTATGCAGGAGACACTTTTTCTCTGCTTTCTCAGTCTGTTTCCTAGTGCCGGTTTGAAGTTCCTGCAGTTTTCACTGTAAAACCGAGTTGGAGCTTGTACCTCCCCATATATATGTATGGAATGGAGTTTGAAACTGAAAAGAATCTTTGTGTTCCCAACAAGCTAGGTGAAGGGCGGCTTTCACACACACTTATCTCTCAGAACTGAGCAAGTGGAGAGACATTCATTCATCTAGCACCAAGGGAACAGTATGCAGGAGACACTTTTTCTCTGCCTTCTCAGTCTGTTTCCTAGTGCCGGTTTGAAGTTCCTGCAGTTTTCACTGTAAAACCGATTTGGAGCTTGTACCTCCCCATATATATGTATGGAATGGAGTTTGCAACTGAAAAGAAACTTTGTGTTCCCAACAAGCTAGGTGAAGGACAACTTTCACACACACTTAACTCTCAGAACTGAGCAAGTGGAGAGACTTTCGTTCATCTAGCACCAAGGGAACGGTTTGCAGGAGACACTTTTTCTCTGCTTTCTCAGTCTGTTTCCTAGTGCCGGTTTGAAGTTCCTGCAGTTTTCACTGTAAAACAGAGGTGGAGCTTGTACCTCCCCATATATATGTATGGAATGGAGTTTGAAACTGAAAAGAAACTTTGTGTTCCCAACAAGCTAGGTGAAGGACAACTTTCACACACACTTATCTCTCAAAACTGAGCAAGTGGAGAGACGTTCATTCATCTAGCACCAAGGGAACGGTTTGCAGGAGACACTTTTTCTCTGCTTTCTCAGTCTGTTTCCTAGTGCCGGTTTGAAGTTCCTGCAGTTTTCACTGTAAAACAGAGGTGGAGCTTGTACCTCCCCATATATATGTATGGAATGGAGTTTGCAACTGAAAAGAAACTTTGTGTTCCCAACAAGCTAGGTGAATGACAACTTACACAGACACTTATCTCTCAGAACTGAGCAAGTGGAGAGACGTTCATTCATCTAGCACCAAGGGAACGGTTTGCAGGAGACACTTTTTCTCTGCTTTCTCAGTCTGTTTCCTAGTGCCGGTTTGAATTTCCTGCAGTTTTCACTGTAAAACCGAGTTGGAGCTTGTACCTCCCCATATATATGTATGGAATGGAGTTTGCAACTGAAAAGAAACTTTGTGTTCCCAACAAGCTAGGCGAAGGATGGCTTTCACACACACTTATCTCTCAGAACTGAGCAAGTGGAGAGACGTTCGTTCATCTAGCACCAAGGGAACGGGTTGCAGGAGACACTTTTTCTCTGTTTTCTCAGACTCTTTCCTAGTGCCGGTTTGATGTTCCTGCAGTTCTCACTGTATAACCGAGTTGGATCTAGTACCTCCCCATATATATCTATGGAATGGAGTTTGCAACTGAAAAGAAACTTTGTGTTCCCAACAAGGTAGTTGAAGGATGGCTTTCACACACACATATCTCTCAGAACTGAGCAAGTGGAGAGACGTTCGTTCATCTAGCACCAATGGTACGGGTTGCAGGAGACACTTTTTCTCTGATTTCTCAGTCTGTTTCCTAGTGCCGGTTTGAAGTTCCTGCAGTTTTCACTGTAAAACCGATTTGGTGGTAGTACCTTCCCATATATATGTATGGAGTGGAGTTGGAAACTTAAAAGTAAATTTGTGTTCCCAACAAGCTAGTTGAAGGACGGCTTTCAAACACACTTATCTCTCAGAACTGAGCAAGTGGATAGACGTTCGTTCATCTAGCACCAAGGGAACGGTTTGCAGGAAACACTTATTCTCTGCTTTCTCAGTCTGTTTCCTAGTGCCGGTTTGAAGTTCCTGCAGTTTTCACTGTAAAACCGAGTTGGAGATTGTACCTCCCCATATATATGTATGGAATGGAGTTTGAAACAGAAAAGAAACTTTGTGTTCCCAACAAGCTAGGTGAAGGACGGCTTTCACACACACTTATCTCTCAGAACTGAGCAAGTGGAGAGACGTTCGTTCATCTAGCACCAAGTGAACGGGTTGCAGGCGACACTTTTTCTCTGTTTTCTCAGTCGGTTTCCTAGTGCCGGGTTGATGTTCCTGCTGTTCTCACTGTATAACCGAGTTGGAGCTAGTACCTCCCCATATATATGTATGGAATGGAGTTTGCAACTGAAAAGAAACTTTGTGTTCCCAACAAGATAGATGAAGGACGGCTTTCACACACACTTATCTCTTAGAACTGAGCAAGTGGAGAGACGTTCGTTCATCTAGCACCAATGGAACGGGTTGCAGGAGACACTTTTTCTCTGCTTTCTCAGTCTGTGTCCTAGTGCCGGTTTGAAGTTCCTGCAGTTTTCACTGTAAAACCGAGTTGGAGCTAGTACGTCCCAATATATATGTATGGAATGGTGTTTGCAACTGAAAAGAAACTTTGTGTTCCCAACAAGCTAGGTGAAGGACAGCTTTCACACACACTTATCTCTCAGAACTGAGCAAGTGGAGAGACGTTCGTTCATCTAGCACCAAGGGAACGGGTTGCAGGAGACAGTTTTTCTCTGCTTTGTCAGTCTGTTTCCTAGTGCCGGTTTGAAGTTCCTGCAGTTTTCACTGTAAAACCGAGTTGGAGCTTGTACCTCCCCATATATATGTATGGAATGGAGTTTGCAACTGAAAAGAAACTTTGTGTTCCCAACAATCTAGGTGAAGTACGGCTTTCACACACACATATCTCTCAGAACTGAGCAAGTTGAGAGACGTTCGTTCATCTAGCACCAAGGGTACGGGTTGCAGGAGACACTTATTCTCTGCTTTCTCAGTCTGTTTCCTAGTGCCGGTTTGAAGTTCCTGCAGTTTTCACTGTAAAACCGAGTTGGAGCTAGTACGTCCCCATATATATGTATGGAATGGTGTTTGCAACTGAAAAGAAACTTTGTGTTCCCAACAAGCTAGGTGAAGGACAGCTTTCACACACACTTATCTCTCAGAACTGAGCAAGTTGAGAGACATTCATTTATCTAGCACCAAGTGAACGGTATGCAGGAGACACTTTTTCTCTGCTTTCTCAGTCTGTTTCCTAGTGCCGGTTTGAAGTTCCTGCAGTTTTCACTGTAAAACCGAGTTGGAGCTTGTACCTCCCCATATATATGTATGGAATGGAGTTTGAAACTGAAAAGAAACTTTGTGTTCCCAACAAGCTAGGTGAAGGACGGCTTTCACACACACTTATCTCTCAGAACTGAGCAAGTGAAGAGACATTCATTCATCTAGAACCAAGGCAACAGTTTGCAGGAGACACTTTTTCTCTGCCTTCTCAGTCTGTTTCCTAGTGCCGGTTTGAAGTTCCTGCACTTTTCACTGTAAAACCGATTTGGAGCTTGTACCTCCCCATATATATGTATGGAATGGAGTTTGCAACTGAAAAGAAACTTTGTGTTCCCAACAAGCTATGTGAAGGACAACTTTCACACACACTTAACTCTCAGAACTGAGCAAGTGGAGAGACGTTCGTTCATCTAGCACCAAGGGAACGGTTTGCAGGAGACACTTTTTCTCTGCTTTCTCTGTCTGTTTCCTAGTGCCGGTTTGAAGTTCCTGCAGTTTTCACTGTAAAACAGAGGTGGAGCTTGTACCTCCCCATATATATGTATGGAATGGAGTTTGCAACTGAAAAGAAACTTTGTGTTCCCAACAAGCTAGGTGAAGGACAACTTTCACACACACTTATCTCTCAGAACTGAGCAAGTGGAGAGACGTTCATTCATCTAGCACCAATGGAACGGGTTGCAGGAGACACTTTTTCTCTGCTTTCTCAGTCTGTTTCCTAGTGCCGGTTTGAAGTTCCTGCAGTTTTCACTGTAAAACCGAGTTGGAGCTTGTACCTCCCCATATATATGTATGGAATGGAGTTTGCAACTGAAAAGAAACTTTGTGATCCCAACAATCTAGGTGAAGTACGGCTTTCACACACACATATCTCTCAGAACTGAGCAAGTTGAGAGACGTTCGTTCATCTAGCACCAAGGGAACGGTTTGCAGGAGACACTTATTCTCTGCTTTCTCAGTCTGTTTCCTAGTGCCGGTTTGAAGTTCCTGCAGTTTTCACTGTAAAACCGAGTTGGAGCTAGTACGTCCCCATATATATGTATGGAATGGTGTTTGCAACTGAAAAGAAACTTTGTGTTCCCAACAAGCTAGGTGAAGGACAGCTTTCACACACACTTATCTCTCAGAACTGAGCAAGTTGAGAGACGTTCATTCATCTAGCACCAAGTGAACGGTTTGCAGGAGACACTTTTTCTCTGCTTTCTCAGTCTGTTTCCTAGTGCCGGTTTGAAGTTCCTGCAGTTTTCACTGTAAAACCGAGTTGGAGCTTGTACCTCCCCATATATATGTATGGAATGGAGTTTGCAACTGAAAAGAATCTTTGCTTTCCCAACAAGCTAGGTGAAGGACGGCTTTCACACACACTTATCTCTCAGAACTGAGCAAGTGGAGAGACATTCATTCATCTAGCACCAAGGGAACGGTTTGCAGGAGACACTTTTTCTCTGCCTTCTCAGTCTGTTTCCTAGTGCCGGTTTGAAGTTCCTGCAGTTTTCACTGTAAAACCGATTTGGAGCTTGTACCTCCCCATATATATGTATGGAATGGGGTTTGCAACTGAAAAGAAACTTTGTGTTCCCAACAAGCTAGGTGAAGGACAACTTTCACACACACTTATCTCTCAGAACTGAGCAAGTGGAGAGACGTTCATTCATCTAGCACCAAGGGAACGGTTTGCAGGAGACACTTGTTCTCTGCTTTCTCAGTCTGTTTCCTAGTGCCGGTTTGAAGTTCCTGCAGTTTTCACTGTAAAATCGAGTTGGAGCTTGTACCTCCCCATATATATGTATGGAATGGTGTTTGCAACTGAAAAGAAACTTTGTGTTCCCAACAAGCTAGGTGAAGGACAGCTTTCACACACACTTGTCTCTCAGAACTGAGCAAGTGGAGAGACGTTCGTTCATCTAGCACCAAGGGAAAGGGTTGCAGGAGACACTTTTTCTCTGCTTTCTCAGTCTGTTTCCTAGTGCCGGTTTGAAGTTCCTGCAGTTTTAACTGTAAAACCGAGTTGGAGCTTTTACCTCCCCATATATATGTATGGAATGGGGTTTGCAACTGAAAAGAAACTTTGTGTTCCCAACAAGCTAGTTGAAGGTCGGATTTCACACACACTTGTCTCTCAGAACTGAGCAAGTGGAGAGACGTTCGTTCATCTAGCACCAAGGGAAAGGGTTGCAGGAGACACTTTTTCTCTGATTTCTCAGTCTGTTTCCTAGTGCCGGTTTGAAGTTCCTGCAGTTTTCACTGTAAAAACGAGTTGGAGCTTGTACCTCCCCATATATATGTATGGAATGGAGTTTGCAACTGAAAAGAAACTTTGTGTTCCCAACAAGCTAGGTGAAGGACGGCTTTCACACACACTAATCTCTTAGAACTGAGCAAGTTGAGAGACGTTCGTTCATCTAGCACCAAGGGAACGGGTTGCAGGAGACACTTTTTCTCTGCTTTCTCAGTCTGTTTCCTAGTGCCGGTTTGAAGTTCCTGCAGTTTTCACTGTAAAACCGATTTTGAGGTAGTACCTTCCCATATATATGTATGGAGTGGAGTTGGAAACTGAAAAGTAAATTTGTGTTCCCAACAAGCTAGTTGAAGGACGGCTTTCAAACACATTTATCTCTCAGAACTGAGCAAGTGGAGAGACGTTCGTTCATCTAGCACCAAGGGAACGGTTTGCAGGAAACACTTTTTCTCTGCTTTCTCAGTCTGTTTCCTAGTGCCGGTTTGAAGTTCCTGCAGTTTTCACTGTAAAACCGAGTTGGAGCTTGTACCTCCCCATATGTATGTATGGAATGGAGTTTGAAACAGAAAAGAAACTATGTGTTCCCAACAAGCTAGGTGAAGGACGGCTTTCACACACACTTATCTCTCAGAACTGAGCAAGTGGAGAGACGTTCCTTCATCTAGCACCAAGGGAACGGGTTGCAGGCGACACTTTTTCCCTGTTTTCTCAGTCTGTTTCCTAGTGCCGGTTTGATGTTCCTGCTGTTCTCACTGTATAACCGATTTGGAGCTAGTACCTCCCCATATATATGTATGGAATGGAGTTTGCAACTGAAAAGAAACTTTGTGTTCCCAACAATGTAGTTGAAGGATGGCTTTCACACACACATATCTCTCAGAACTGAGCAAGTTTAGAGACGTTCGTTCATCTAGCACCAAGTGTACGGGTTGCAGGAGACACTTTTTCTCTGCTTTCTCAGTCTGTTTCCTAGTGCCGGTTTGAAGTTCCTGCAGTTTTCACTGTAAAACCGAGTTGGAGCTTGTACCTCCCCATATATATGTATGGAATGGAGTTTGCAACTGAAAAGAAACTTTGTGTTCCCAACAAGCTAGTTGAAGGACGGCATTCACACACACTTATCTCTCAGAACTGAGCAAGTTGAGAGACGTTCGTTCATCTAGCACCAAGGGAAAGGGTTGCAGGAGACACTTTTTCTCTGATTTCTCAGTCTGTTTCCTAGTGCCGGTTTGAAGTTCCTGCAGTTTTCACTGTAAAATCGAGTTGGAGCTTGTACCTCCCCATATATATGTATGGAATGGAGTTTGCAACTGAAAAGAATCTTTGTGTTCCCAACAAGCTAGGTGAAGGACGGCTTTCACACACACTTATCTCTCAGAACTGAGCAAGTGGAGAGACGTTCGTTCATCTAGAACCAAGGGAAAGGGTTGCAGGAGACACTTTTTCTCTGCTTTCTCAGTCTGTTTCCTAGTGCCGGTTTGAAGTTCCTGCAGTTTTAACTGTAAAACCGAGTTGGAGCTTTTACCTCCCCATATATATGTATGGAATGGAGTTTGCAACTGAAAAGAAACTTTGTGTTCCCAACAAGCTAGTTGAAGGGCGGAGTTCACACACACTTGTCTCTCAGAACTGAGCAAGTGGAGAGACGTTCGTTCATCTAGCACCAAGGGAAAGGGTTGCAGGAGACACTTTTTCTCTGATTTCTCAGTCTGTTTCCTAGTGCCGGTTTGAAGTTCCTGCAGTTTTCACTGTAAAACCGAGTTGGAGCTTGTACCTCCCCATATATATGTATGGAATGGAGTTTGCAACTGAAAAGAAACTTTGTGTTCCCAACAAGCTAGGTGAAGGACGGCTTTCACACACACTAATCTCTTAGAACTGAGCAAGTTCAGAGACGTTCGTTCATCTAGCACCAAGGGAACAGGTTGCAGGAGACACTTTTTCTCTGCTTTCTCAGTCTGTTTCCTAGTGCCGGTTTGAATTTCCTTCAGTTTTCCCTGTAAAACCGAGTTGCAGCTAGTACCTCCCCATATATATTTATGGAATGGATTTGCAACTGAAAAGAAATTTTGTGTTCCCAACAAGCTAGGTGAAGGACAGCTTTCACACACACTTATCTCTCAGAACTGAGCAAGTTGGTGAGACGTTCATTCATCTAGCACCAAGGGAACGGTTTGCAGGAGACACTTTTTCTCTGCATCCTCAGTCTGTTTCCTAGTGCCGGTTTGAAGTTCCTGCAGTTTTCACTGTAAAACCGAGTTGGAGCTTGTACCTCCCCATATATATGTATGGAATGGAGTTTGCAACTGAAAAGAAACTTTGTGTTCCCAACAAGCTAGGTGAAGGACGGATTTCACACACACTTATATCTCAGAACTGAGCATGTGGAGAGACTTTCGGTCATATAGCACTAAGGGAACGGGTTGCAGGAGAAACTTTTACTCTGGTTTCTCAGTCTGTTTCCTAGTGCCGGTTTGAAGTTCCTGCAGTTTTCACTGTAAAACCGAGTTGCAGCTAGTACATCCCCATATATATGTATGGAGTGGAGTTTGCAACTGAAAAGAAACTTTGTATTCCAACAAGCTAGGTGAAGAACGGCTTTCACACACACTTATCTCTCAGAACTGAGCATGTGGAGAGACGTTCGTTCATCTAGCACAAAGGGAACGGGTTGCAGGAGAAACTTTTACTCTGGTTTCTCAGTCTGTTTCCTAGTGCCGGTTTCAAGTTCCTGCAGTTTTCACTGTAAAACCGAGTTGGAGCTAGTACCTCCCCTTATATATGTATGGTGTAGATTTTACAAATGAAAAGAAACTTTATGTTCCCAAAATGCTAGTTGAAGGACGGCTTTCACACACACACATCTCTCAGAATTGAGCATGTGGAGAGACGTTCGTTCATCTAGCACAAATGGAACAGGATGCAGGAGAAACTTTTACTCTGGTTTCTCAGTCTGTTTCCTAGTGCAGGTTGGAAGTTCCTGCAGTTTTCACTGTAAAACCTGTTTGGGGCTAGTACCTCCCCATATATATGTATGGAGTGGAGTTTGCAACTGAAAAGAAACTTTGTGTTCCCAACAAGCTAGGTGAAGGACGGCTTTCACACACACACATCTTTCAGAACTGAGCATGTGGAGAGACGTTCGTTCATCTAGCACAAAGGGAACGGGTTGCAGGAGAAAATTTTACTCTGGTTTCTCAGTCTGTTTCCTAGTGCCGGTTTGAATTTCCTGCAGTTTTCACTGTAAAACCTGTTTGGGGCTAGTACCACCCCTTATATATGTATGGAGTGAGTTTGCAACTGAAAAGAAACTTTGTGTTCCCAACAAGCTAGGTGAAGGACGGCTTTCAAAAACACTTATCTCTCAGAACTGAGCATGTGGAGAGACGTTCGTTCATCTAGCACAAAGGGAACGGGTTGCAGGAGAAACTTTTACTCTGGTTTCTCAGTCTGTTTCCTAGTGCCGGTTTGAAGTTCCTGCAGTTTTCATTGTAAAACCGAGTTGCAGCTAGTACCTCCCCATATATATGTATGGAGTTGTGTTTGCAAGTGAAAAGAAACTTTGTGTTCCCAACAAGCTAGGTGAAGGACGGCTTTCACACACACTTATCTCTCAGAACTGAGCATGTGGAGAGACGTTCGTTCATCTAGCACAAAGGGAACGGGTTGCACGAGAAACTTTTACTGTGGTTTCTCAGTTTGTTTCCTAGTGCCGGTTTGAAGTTCCTGCAGTTTTCACTGTAAAACCGAGTTGGAGCTAGTACCTCCCCATATATATGTATGGAGTGGAGTTTGCAACTGAAAAGAAACTTTGTGTTCCCAACAAGCTAGGTGAAGGACGGCTTTCACACACACACATCTTTCAGAACTGAGCATGTGGAGAGACGTTCGTTCATCTAGCACAAAGGGAACGGGTTGCAGGAGAAACTTTTACTCTGGTTTCTCAGTGTGTTTCCTAGTGCCGGTTTGAAGTTAAAGCAGTTTTCACTGTGAAACCGATTTGGAGCTAGTACCTCCCCATATATATGTATGGAGTGGAGTTTGCAACTGAAAAGAAACTTTGTGTTACCAACAATCTAGGTGAAGGACGGCTTTCACACACACACATCTTTCAGAACTGAGCATGTGGAGAGACGTTCGTTCATCTAGCACAAAGGGAACGGGTTGCAGGAGAAAATTTTACTCTGGTTTCTCAGTCTGTTTCCTAGTGCCGGTTTGAAGTTCCTGCAGTTTTCACTGTAAAACCGAGTTGGAGCTAGTACCTCCCCATATATATGTATGGAATGGAGTTTGCAACTGAAAAAAACTTTGTGTTCCCAACAAGCTAGGTGAAGGACGGCTTTCACACACACTTATCTCTCAGAACTGAGCATGTGGAGAGACGTTCGTTCATCTAGCAGAAAGGGAACGGGTTGCAGGAGAAACTTTTACTCTGGTTTCTCAGTCTGTTTCCTAGTGCCAGTTTGAAGTTCCAGCAGTTTTCACTGTAAACCCGATTTGGAGCTTGTACCTCCCCATATATATGTATGTAATGGAGTTTGCAACTGAAAAGAAACTTTGTGTTCCCAACAAGCTATGTGAAGGACGGCTTTCACACACACTTATCTCTCAGAACTGAGCAAGTGGAGAGACGTTCATTCATCTAGCACCAAGGGAACGGTTTGCAGGAGACACTTTTTCTCTGCATTCTCAGTCTGTTTCCTAGTGCCGGTTTGAAGTTCCTGCAGTTTTCACTGTAAAACCGAGTTGGAGCTAGTACCTCCCCATATATATGTATGGAGTGGAGTTTGCAACTGAAAAAAACTTTGTGTTCCCAACAAGCTAGGTGAAGGACGGCTTTCACACACACTTATCTCTCAGAACTGAGCATGTGGAGAGACGTTCGTTCATCTAGCAGAAAGGGAACGGGTTGCAGGAGAAACTTTTACTCTGGTTTCTCAGTCTGTTTCCTAGTGCCAGTTTGAAGTTCCAGCAGTTTTCACTGTAAACCCGGTTTGGAGCTTGTACCTCCCCATATATATGTATGTAATGGAGTTTGCAACTGAAAAGAAACTTTGTGTTCCCAACAAGCTATGTGAAGGACGGCTTTCACACACACTTATCTCTCAGAACTGAGCAAGTGGAGAGACGTTCATTCATCTAGCACCAAGGGAACGGTTTGCAGGAGACACTTTTTCTCTGCATTCTCAGTCTGTTTCCTAGTGCCGGTATGAAGTTCCTGCAGTTTTCACTGTAAAACCGAGTTGGAGCTTGTACCTCCCCATATATATGTATGGAATGGTGTTTGAAACTGAAAAGAAACTTTGTGTTCCCAACAAGCTAGGTGAAGGACGGCTTTCACACACAATTAACTCTCAGAACTGAGCAATTGGAGAGACGTTCGTTCATCTAGCACCAAGGGAACGGGTTGCAGGAGACACTTTTTCTCTGCTTTCTCAGTCTGTTTCCTAGTGCCGGTTTGAAGTTCCTGCAGTTTTCACTGTAAAACCGAGTTGGAGCTTGTACCTCCCCATATATATGTATGGAATTGAGTTTGCAACTGAAAAGAAACTTTGTGTTCCCAACAAGCTAGGTGAAGGCAGCTTTCACACACACTTATCTCTCAGAACTGAGCAAGTGGAGAGACTTTCATTCATCTAGCACCAAGGGAACGGTATGCAGGAGACACTTTTTCTCTGCTTTCTCAGCCTGTTTCCTAGTGCCGGTTTGAAGTTCCTGCAGTTTTCACTGTAAAACCGAGTTGGAGCTTGTACCTCCCCATATATATGTATGGAATGGAGTTTGCAACTGAAAAGAATCTTTGTGTTCCCAACAAGCTAGGTGAAGGACGGCTTTCACACACACTTATCTCTCATAACTGAGCAAGTGGAGAGACGTTCATTCATCTAGCACCAAGGAAACGGTTTGCAGGAGACACTTTTTCTCTGCTTTCTCAGTCTGTTTCCTAGTGCCGGTTTGAAGTTCCTGCAGTTTTCACTGTAAAACCGAGTTGGAGCTTGTACCTCCCCATATATATGTATGGAATGGATTTTGAAACTGAAAAGAAACTTTGTGTTCCCAACAAGCTAGGTGAAGTACAACTTTCACACACACTTATCTCTCAGAACTGAGCAAGTGGAGAGACGTTCATTCATCTAGCACCAAGGGAACGGTTTGCAGGAGACACTATTTCAATGCTTTCTCAGTCTGTTTCCTAATGCTGGTTTGAAGTTCCTGCAGTTTTCACTGTAAAACCGAGTTGGAGCTTGTACCTCCCCATATATATGTATGGAATGGATTTTGCAACTGAAAAGAAACTTTGTGTTCCCAACAATCTAGGTGAAGGACGGCTTTCACACACACTTATCTCTCAGAACTGAGCATGTGGAGAGACGTTCGTTCATCTAGCAGAAAGGGAACGGGTTGCAGGAGAAACTTTTACTCTGGTTTCTCAGTCTGTTTCCTAGTGCCAGTTTGAAGTTCCAGCAGTTTTCACTATAAACCCGATTTGGAGCTTGTACCTCCCCATATATATGTATGTAATGGAGTTTGCAACTGAAAAGAAACTTTGTGTTCCCAACAAGCTATGTGAAGGACGGCTTTCACACACACTTATCTCTCAGAACTGAGCAAGTGGAGAGACGTTCATTCATCTAGCACCAAGGGAACGGTTTGCAGGAGACACTTTTTCTCTGCATTCTCAGTCTGTTTCCTAGTGCCGGTATGAAGTTCCTGCAGTTTTCACTGTAAAACCGAGTTGGAGCTTGTACCTCCCCATATATATGTATGGAATGGTGTTTGAAACTGAAAAGAAACTTTGTGTTCCCAACAAGCTAGGTGAAGGACGGCTTTCACACACACTTAACTCTCAGAACTGAGCAATTGGAGAGACGTTCGTTCATCTAGCACCAAGGGAACGGGTTGCAGGAGACACTTTTTCTCTGCTTTCTCAGTCTGTTTCCTAGTGCCGGTTTGAAGTTCCTGCAGTTTTCACTGTAAAACCGAGTTGGAGCTTGTACCTCCCCATATATATGTATGGAATTGAGTTTGCAACTGAAAAGAAACTTTGTGTTCCCAACAAGCTAGGTGAAGGCAGCTTTCACACACACTTATCTCTCAGAACTGAGCAAGTGGAGAGACTTTCATTCATCTAGCACCAAGGGAACGGTTTGCAGGAGACACTTTTTCTCTGCTTTCTCAGCCTGTTTCCTAGTGCCGGTTTGAAGTTCCTGCAGTTATCACTGTAAAACCGAGTTGGAGCTTGTACCTCCCCATATATATGTATGGAATGGAGTTTGCAACTGAAAAGAATCTTTGTGTTCCCAACAAGCTAGGTGAAGGACGGCTTTCACACACACTTATCTCTCAGAACTGAGCAAGTGGAGAGACGTTCATTCATCTAGCACCAAGGGAACGGTTTGCAGGAGACACTTTTTCTCTGCTTTCTCAGTCTGTTTCCTAGTGCCGGTTTGAAGTTCCTGCAGTTTTCACTGTAAAACCGAGTTGGAGCTTGTACCTCCCCATATATATGTATGGAATGGATTTTGAAACTGAAAAGAAACTTTGTGTTCCCAACAAGCTAGGTGAAGTACAACTTTCACACACACTTATCTCTCAGAACTGAGCAAGTGGAGAGACGTTCATTCATCTAGCACCAAGGGAACGGTTTGCAGGAGACACTATTTCAATGATTTCTCAGTCTGTTTCCTAATGCTGGTTTGAAGTTCCTGCAGTTTTCACTGTAAAACCGAGTTGGAGCTTGTACCTCCCCATATATATGTATGGAATGGATTTTGCAACTGAAAAGAAACTTTGTGTTCCCAACAATCTAGGTGAAGGACGGCTTTCACACACACTTATCTCTCAGAACTGAGCAAGTGGAGAGACTTTCGTTCATCTAGCACCAAGGGAACGGGTTGCAGGCGACACTTTTTCTCTGTTTTCTCAGTCGGTTTCCTAGTGCCGGTTTGATGTTCCTGCTGTTCTCACTGTATAACCGAGTTGGAGCTAGTACCTCCCCATATATACCTATGGAATGGAGTTTGCAACTGAAAAGAAACTTTGTGTTCCCAACAAGATAGATGAAGGACGGCTTTCACACACACTTATCTCTCAGAACTGAGCAAGTGGAGAGACGTTCGTTCATCTAGCACCAAGGGAACGGGTTGCAGGAGACACTTTTTCTCTGCTTTCTCAGTCTGTTTCCTAGTGCCGGTTTGAAGTTCCTGCAGTTTTCACTGTAAAACCGAGTTGGAGCTTGTACCTCCCCATATATATGTATGGAATGGAGTTTGCAACTGAAAAGAAACTTTGTGTTCCCAACAATCTAGGTGAAGTACGGCTTTCACACACACTTATCTCTCAGAACTGAGCAAGTTGAGAGACGTTCGTTCATCTAGCAGCAAGGGTACGGGTTGCAGGAGACACTTATTCTCTGCTTTCTCAGTCTGTTTCCTAGTGCCGGTTTGAAGTTCCTGCAGTTTTCACTGTAAAACCGAGTTGGAGCCTGTACGTCCCCATATATATGTATGGAATGGTGTTTGCAACTGAAAAGAAACTTTGTGTTCCCAACAAGCTAGGTGAAGGACAGCTTTCACACACACAAACCTCTCAGAACTGAGCAAGATGAGAGACGTTCATTCATCTAGCACCAAGGAAACGGTTTGCAAGAGACACTTTTTCTCTGCTTTCTCAGTCTGTTTCCTAGTGCCGGTTTGAAGTTCCTGCAGTTTTCACTGTAAAACCGAGTTGGAGCTTGTACCTCCCCATATATATGTATGGAAAGGAGTTTGCAACTGAAAAGAATCTTTGTGTTCCCAACAAGCTAGGTGAAGGACGGCTTTCACACACACTTATCTCTCAGAACTGAGCAAGTGGAGAGACATTCATTCATCTAGCACCAAGGGAACGGGTTGCAGGAGACACTTTTTCTCTGCCTTCTCAGTCTGTTTCCTAGTGCCGGTTTGAAGTTCCTTCAGTTTTCACTGTAAAACCGATTTGGAGCTTGTACCTCCCCATATATATGTATGGAATGGAGTTTGCAACTGAAAAGAAACTTTGTGTTCCCAACAAGCTAGGTGAAGGACAGCTTTCACACACACTTATCTCTCAGAACTGAGCAAGATGAGAGACGTTCGTTCATCTAGCACCAAGGGAACGGGTTGCAGGAGACACTTTTTCTCTGCTTTCTCAGTCTGTTTCCTAGTGCCGGTTTGAAGTTCCTGCAGTTTTCACTGTAAAACCGAGTTGGAGCTTGTACCTCCCCATATATATGTATGGAATCGAGTTTGCAACTGAAAAGAAACTTTGTGTTCCCAACAAGCTAGGTGAAGGCAGCTTTCACACACACTTACCTCTCAGAACTGAGCAAGTGGAGAGACTTTCATTCATCTAGCACCAAGGGAACCGTTTGCAGGAGACACTTTTTCTCTGCTTTCTCAGCCTGTTTCCTAGTGCCGGTTTGAAGTTCCTGCAGTTTTCACTGTAAAACCGAGTTGGAGCTTGTACCTCCCCATATATATGTATGGAATGGAGTTTGCAACTGAAAAGAATCTTTGTGTTCCCAACAAGCTAGGTGAAGGACGGCTTTCACACACACTTATCTCTCATAACTGAGCAAGTGGAGAGACGTTCATTCATCTAGCACCAAGGGAACGGTTTGCAGGAGACACTTTTTCTCTGCTTTCTCAGTCTGTTTCCTAGTGCCGGTTTGAAGTTCCTGCAGTTTTCACTGTAAAACCGAGTTGGAGCTTGTACCTCCCCATATATATGTATGGAATGGAGTTTGAAACTGAAAAGAAACTTTGTGTTCCCAACAAGCTAGGTGAAGGACAACTTTCACACACACTTATCTCTCAGAACTGAGCAAGTGGAGAGACGTTCATTCATCTAGCACCAAGGGAACGGGTTGCAGGAGACACTATTTAAATGCATTCTCAGTCTGTTTCCTAATGCTGGTTTGAAGTTCCTGCAGTTTTCACTGTAAAACCGAGTTGGAGCTTGTACCTCCCCATATATATGTATGGAATGGATTTTGCAACTGAAAAGAAACTTTGTGTTCCCAACAAGCTAGGTGAAGGACGGCTTTCACACACACTTATCTCTCAGAACTGAGCAAGTGGAGAGACGTTCGTTCATCTAGCACCAAGGGAACGGGTTGCAGGCGACACTTTTTCTCTGTTTTCTCAGTCGGTTTCCTAGTGCCGGTTTGATGTTCCTGCTGTTCTCACTGTATAACCGAGTTGGAGCTAGTACCTCCCCATATATATGTATGGAATGGAGTTTGCTACTGAAAAGAAACTTTGTGTTCCCAACAAGATAGATGAAGGACGGCTTTCACACACACTTATCTCTCAGAACTGAGCAAGTGGAGAGACGTTCGTTCATCTAGCACCAATGGAACGGGTTGCAGGAGACACTTTTTCTCTGCTTTCTCAGTCTGTTTCCTAGTGCCGGTTTGAAGTTCCTGCAGTTTTCACTGTAAAACCGAGTTGGAGCTTGTACCTCCCCATATATATGTATGGAATGGAGTTTGCAACTGAAAAGAAACTTTGTGTTCCCAACAATCTAGGTGAAGTACGGCTTTCACACACACTTATCTCTCAGAACTGAGCAAGTTGAGAGACGTTCGTTCATCTAGCACCAAGGGTACGGGTTGCAGGAGACACTTATTCTCTGCCTTCTCAGTCTGTTTCCTAGTGCCGGTTTGAAGTTCCTGCAGTTTTCACTGTAAAACCGAGTTGGAGCTAGTACGTCCCCATATATATGTATGGAATGGTGTTTGCAACTGAAAAGAAACTTTGTGTTCCCAACAAGCTAGGTGAAGGACAGCTTTCACACACACTTTTCTCTCAGAACTGAGCAAGATGAGAGACGTTCATTCATCTAGCACCAAGTGAACGGTTTGCAGGAGACACTTTTTCTCTGCTTTCTCAGTCTGTTTCCTAGTGCCGGTTTGAAGTTCCTGCAGTTTTCACTGTAAAACCGAGTTGGAGCTTGTACCTCCCCATATATATGTATGGAAAGGGGTTTGCAACTGAAAAGAATCTTTGTGTTCCCAACAAGCTAGGTGAAGGACGGCTTTCACACACACTTATCTCTCAGAACTTAGCAAGTGGAGAGACATTCATTCATCTAGCACCAAGGGAACGTGTTGCAGGAGACACTTTTTCTCTGCATTCTCAGTCTGTTTCCTAGTGCCGGTTTGAAGTTCCTTCAGTTTTCACTGTAAAACCGATTTGGAGCTTGTACCTCCCCATATATATGTATGGAATGGAGTTTGCAACTGAAAAGAAACTTTGTGTTCCCAACAAGCTAGGTGAAGAACAACTTTCACACACACTTATCTCTCAGAACTGAGCAAGTGGAGAGACGTTCATTCATCTAGCACCAATGGAACGGTTTGCAGGAGACACTTTTTCTCTGCTTTCTCAGTCTGTTTCCTAGTGCCGGTTTGAAGTTCCTGCAGTTTTCACTGTAAAACCGATGTGGAGCTTGTACCACCCCATATATATATATGGAATGGAGTTTGCAACTGAAAAGAAACTTTGTGTTCCCAACAAGCTAGGTGAAGGACAACTTTCACACACACTTATCTCTCAGAACTGAGCAAGTTGAGAGACGATCATTCATCTAGCACCAAGGGAACGGGTTGCAGGAGACACTTTTTCTCTGTTTTCTCAGTCTGTTTCCTAGTGCCGATTTGATGTTCCTGCAGTTATCACTGTATAACCGAGTTGGAGCTAGTACCTCCCCATATATATGTATGGAATGGAGTTTGCAACTGAAAAGAATCTTTGTGTTCCCAACAAGGTAGTTGAAGGATGGCTTTCACACACACATATCTCTCAGAAGTGAGCAAGTGGAGAGACGTTCGTTCATCTAGCACCAATGGTACGGGTTGCAGGAGACACTTTCTCTCTGCTTTCTCAGTCTGTTTCCTAGTGCCGGTTTGAAGTTCCTGCAGTTTTCACTGTAAAACCGAGTTGGAGCTTGTACCTCCCCATATATATGTATGGAATGGAGTTTGAAACTTAAAAGAAACTTTGTGTTCCCAACAAGCTAGTTGAAGGACGGCATTGACACACACTTATCTCTCAGAACTGAGCAAGTGGAGAGACGTTCGTTCATCTAGCATCAAGGGAAAGGGTTGCAGGAGACACTTTTTCTCTGATTTCTCAGTCTGTTTCCTAGTGCCGTTTTGAAGTTCCTGCAGTTTTCACTGTAAAACCAATTTGGAGGTAGTACCTTCCCATATATATATATGGAGTGGAGTTGGAAACTGAAAAGTAAATTTGTGTTCCCAACAAGCTAGTTGAAGGACGGCTTTAAAACACACTTATCTCTCAGAACTGAGCAAGTGGAGAGACGTTCGTTCATCTAGCACCAAGGGAACGGTTTGCAGGAAACACTTTTTCTCTTCTTTCTCAGTCTGTTTCCTAGTGCCGGTTTGAAGTTCCTGCAGTTTTCACTGTAAAACCGAGTTGGAGCTTGTACCTCCCCATATATATGTATGGAATGGAGTTTGAAACAGAAAAGAAACTTTGTGTTCCCAACAAGCTAGGTGAAGGACGGCTTTCACACACACCTATCTCTCAGAACTGAGCATGTGGACAGACTTTCAGTCATATAGCACTAATGGAACGGGTTGCAGGTGAAACTTTTACTCTGGTTTCTCAGTCTGTTTCCTAGTGCCGGTTTGAAGTTCCTGCAGTTTTCACTGTAAAACCGCGTTGCAGCTAGTACCTCCCCATATATATGTATGGAGTGGAGTTTGCAACTGAAAAGAAACTTTGTGTTCCAACAAGCTAGGTGAAGAACGGCTTTCACACACACTTATCTCTCAGAACTGAGCATGTGGAGAGACGTTCGTTCATCTAGCACAAAGGGAACGGGTTGCAGGAGAAACTTTTACTCTGGTTTCTCAGTCTGTTTCCTAGTGCCGGTTTGAAGTTCCAGCAGTTTTCACTGTAAAACCGAGTTGGAGCTAGTACCAACCCATATATACGTATGGTGTGGATTTTACAAATGAAAAGAAACTTTATGTTCCCAAAATGCTAGGTGAAGGACGGCTTTCACACACACACATCTCTCAGAACTGAGCATGTGGAGAGACGTTCGTTAATCTAGCACAAATGGAACAGGATGCAGGAGAAACTTTTACTCTGGTTTCTCAGTCTGTTTCCTAGTGCAGGTTTGAAGTTCCTGCAGTTTTCACTGTAAAACCTGTTTGGAGCTAGTACATCCCCATATATATGTATGGAGTGGAGTTTGCAACTGAAAAGAAACTTTGTGTTCCCAACAAGCTAGGTGAAGGACGGCTTTCACACACACACATCTTTCAGAACTGAGCATGTGGAGAGACGTTCGTTCATCTAGCACAAAGGGAACGGGTTGCAGGAGAAATTTTACTCTGGTTTCTCAGTCTGTTTCCTAGTTCCGGTTTGAAGTTCCTGCAGTTTTCACTGTAAAACCGAGTTGGAGCTAGTACCTCCCCATATATATGTATGGAGTGGAGTTTGCAACTGAAAAGAAACTTTGTGTTCCCAACAAGCTAGGTGAAGGACGGCTTTCACACACACACATCTTTCAGAACTGAGCATGTGGAGAGACGTTCGTTTATCTAGCACAAAGGGAACGGGTTGCAGGAGAAACTTTTACTCTGGTTTCTCAGTGTGTTTCCTAGTGCCGGTTTGAAGTTAAAGCAGTTTTCACTGTAAAACCGATTTGTAGCTAGTTCCTCCCCATATATATGTATGGAGTGGAGTTTGCAACTGAAAAGAAACTTTGTGTTACCAACAATCTAGGTGAAGGACGGCTTTAACACACACACACATCTTTCAGAACTGAGCATGTGGAGAGACGTTCGTTCATCTAGCACAAAGGGAACGGGTTGCAGGAGAAAATTTTACTCTGGTTTCTCAGTCTGTTTCCTAGTGCCGGTTGGAAGTTCCTGCAGTTTTCACTGTAAAACCGAGTTGGAGCTAGTACCTCCCCATATATATGTATGGAGTGGAGTTTGCAACTGAAAAAAACTTTGTGTTACCAACAAGCTAGGTGAAGGACGGCTTTCACACACACTTATCTCTCAGAACTGAGCATGTGGAGAGACGTTCGTTCATCTAGCAGAAAGGGAACGGGTTGCAGGAGAAACTTTTACTCTGGTTTCTCAGTCTGTTTCCTAGTGCCGGTTTGAAGTTCCAGCAGTTTTCACTGTAAACCCGAGTTGGAGCATGTACCTCCCCATATATATGTATGGAATGGAGTTTGCAACTGAAAAGAAACTTTGTGTTCCCAACAAGCTAGGTGAAGGACGGCTTTCACACACACTTATCTCTCAGAACTGAGCAATTGGAGAGACGTTCGTTCATCTAGCACCAAGGGAACGGGTTGCAGGAGACACTATTTCTCTGCTTTCTCAGTCTGTTTCCTAGTGCCGGTTTGAAGTTCCTGCAGTTTTTACTGTAAAACCGAGTTGGAGCTTGTACCTCCCCATATATTTGTATGGAATCGAGTTTGCAACTGAAAAGAAACTTTGTGTTCCCAACAAGCTAGGTGAAGGCAGCTTTCACACACACTTATCTCTCAGAACTGAGCAAGTGGAGAGACTTTCATTCATCTAGCACCAAGGGAACGGTTTGCAGGAGACACTTTTTCTCTGCTTTCTCAGCCTGTTTCCTAGTGCCGGTTTGAAGTTCCTCCAGTTTTCACTGTAAAATCGATTTGGAGCTTGTACCTCCCCATATATATGTATGGAATGGAGTTTGCAACTGAAAAGAATCTTTGTGTTCCCAACAAGCTAGGTGAAGGACGGCTTTCACACACACTTATCTCTCATAACTGAGCAAGTGGAGAGACGTTCATTCATCTAGCACCAAGGGAACGGTTTGCAGGAGACACTTTTTCTCTGCCTTCTCAGTCTGTTTCCTAGTGCCGGTTTGAAGTTCCTGCAGTTTTCACTGTAAAACCGAGTTGGAGCTTGTACCTCCCCATATATATGTATGGAATGGAGTTTGAAACTGAAAAGAAACTTTGTGTTCCCAACAAGCTAGGTGAAGGATAACTTTCACACACACTTATCTCTCAGAACTGAGCAAGTGGAGAGACGTTCATTCATCTAGCACCAAGGGAACGGTTTGCAGGAGACCCTATTTCACTGCTTTCTCAGTCTGTTTCCTAATGCTGGTTTGAAGTTCCTGCAGTTTTCACTGTAAAACCGCGTTGGAGCTTGTTCCTCCCCATATATATGTATGGAATGGAGTTTGCAACTGAAAAGAAACTTTGTGTTCCCAACAAGCTAGGTGAAGGACGGCTTTCACACACACTTATCTCTCAGAACTGAGCAAGTTGAGAGACGTTCGTTCATCTAGCACCAAGGGTACGGGTTGCAGGAGACCCTTATTCTCTGCTTTCTCAGTCTGTTTCCTAGTGGCGGTTTGATGTTCCTGCAGTTTTCACTGTAAAACCGAGTTGGAGCTAGTACGTCCCCATATATATGTATGGAATGGTGTTTGCAACTGAAAAGAAACTTTGTGTTCCCAACAAGCTAGGTGAAGGACAGCTTTCACACACACTTATCTCTCAGAACTGAGCAAGTTGAGAGACGTTCATTCATCTAGCACCAAGTGAACGGTTTGCAGGAGACACTTTTTCTCTGCTTTCTCAGTCTGTTTCCTAGTGCCGGTTTGAAGTTCCTGCAGTTTTCACTGTAAAACCGAGGTGGAGCTTGTACCTCCCCATAAATATGTATGGAATGGAGTTTGCAACTGAAAAGAATCTTTGTGTTCCCAACAAGCTAGGTGAAGGACGGCTTTCACACACACTTATCTCACAGAACTGAGCAAGTGGAGAGACGTTCATTCATCTAGCACCAAGGGAACGGTTTGCAGGAGACAATTTTTCTCTGCTTTCTCAGTCTGTTTCCTAGTGCCGGTTTGAAGTTCCTGCAGTTTTCACTGTAAAATCGAGTTGGAGCTTGTTCCTCCCCATATATATGTATGGAATGGAGTTTGCAACTGAAAAGAAACTTTGTGTTCCCAACAAGCTAGGTGAAGGACAGCTTTCACACACACTTATCTCTCAGAACTGAGCAAGTGGAGAGACGTTCGTTCATCTAGCACCAAGGGAACGGTTTGCAGGAAACACTTTTTCTCTGCTTTCTCAGTCTGTTTCCTAGTGCCGGTTTGAAGTTCCTGCAGTTTTCACTGTAAAACCGAGTTGGAGCTTGTACCTCCCCATATATATGTATGGAATGGAGTTTGAAACAGAAAAGAAACTTTGTGTTCCCAACAAGCTAGGTGAAGGACGGCTTTCACACACACTTATCTCTCAGAACTGAGCAAGTGGAGAGACGTTCGTTCATCTAGCACCAAGGGAACGGGTTGCAGGCGACACTTTTTCTCTGTTTTCTCAGTCTGTTTCCTAGTGCCGGTTTGATGTTCCTGCTGTTCTCACTGTATAACCGAGTTGGAGCTAGTACCTCCCCATATATATGTATGGAATGGAGTTTGCAACTGAAAAGAAACTTTGTGTTCCCAAGAAGGTAGTTGAAGGATGGCTTTCACACACACATATCTCTCAGAACTGAGCAAGTTTAGAGACGTTCGTTCATCTAGCACCAAGTGTACGGGTTGCAGGAGACACTTTTTCTCTGCTTTCTCAGTCTGTTTCCTAGTGCCGGTTTGAAGTTCCTGCAGTTTTCACTGTAAAACCGAGTTGGAGCTTGTACCTCCCCATATATATGTATAAAATGGAGTTTGCAACTGAAAAGAAACTTTGTGTTCCCAACAAGTTAGTTGAAGGACGGCTTTCACACACACTTATCTCTCAGAACTGAGCAAGTTGAGAGACGTTCGTTCATCTAGCACCAAGGGAAAGGGTTGCAGGAGACACTTTTTCTCTGATTTCTCAGTCTGTTTCCTAGTGCCGGTTTGAAGTTCCTGCAGTTTTCACTGTAAAACCGAGTTGGAGCTTGTACCTCCCCATATATATGTATGGAATGGAGTTTGCAACTGAAAAGAAACTTTGTGTTCCCAACAAGCTAGTTGAAGGGCGGATTTCACACACACTTATCTCTCAGAACTGAGCAAGTGGAGAGACGTTCGTTCATCTAGCACCAAGGGAAAGGGTTGCAGGAGACACTTTTTCTCTGCTTTCTCAGTCTGTTTCCTAGTGCCGGTTTGAAGTTCCTGCATTTTTCACTGTAAAACCGAGTTGGAGCTTGTACCTCCCCATATATATGTATGGAATGGAGTTTGCAACTGAAAAGAAACTTTGTGTTCCCAACAAGCTAGGCGAAGTACGGCTTTCACACACACTAATCTCTCAGAACTGAGCAAGTTGAGAGACGTTCGTTCATCTAGCACCAAGGGAACGGGTTGCAGGAGACACTATTCCTCTGCTTTCTCAATCTGTTTCCTAGTGCCGGTTTGAATTTCCTGCAGTTTTCCCTGTAAAACCGAGTTGGAGCTAGTACCTCCCCATATATATTTATGGAATGGATTTGCAACTGAAAAGAAACTTTGTGTTCCCAACAAGCTAGGTGAAGGACAGCTTTCACACACACTTATCTCTCAGAACTGAGCAAGTGGAGAGACGTTCGTTCATCTAGCATCAAGGGAAAGGGTTGCAGGAGACACTTTTTCTCTGATTTCTCAGTCTGTTTCCTAGTGCCGTTTTGAAGTTCCTGCAGTTTTCACTGTAAAACCAATTTGGAGGTAGTACCTTCCCATATATATATATGGAGTGGAGTTGGAAACTGAAAAGTAAATTTGTGTTCCCAACAAGCTAGTTGAAGGACGGCTTTAAAACACACTTATCTCTCAGAACTGAGCAAGTGGAGAGACGTTCGTTCATCTAGCACCAAGGGAACGGTTTGCAGGAAACACTTTTTCTCTTCTTTCTCAGTCTGTTTCCTAGTGCCGGTTTGAAGTTCCTGCAGTTTTCACTGTAAAACCGAGTTGGAGCTTGTACCTCCCCATATATATGTATGGAATGGAGTTTGAAACAGAAAAGAAACTTTGTGTTCCCAACAAGCTAGGTGAAGAACGGCTTTCACACACACCTATCTCTCAGAACTGAGCATGTGGACAGACTTTCGGTCATATAGCACTAATGGAACGGGTTGCAGGTGAAACTTTTACTCTGGTTTCTCAGTCTGTTTCCTAGTGCCGGTTTGAAGTTCCTGCAGTTTTCACTGTAAAACCGCGTTGCAGCTAGTACCTCCCCATATATATGTATGGAGTGGAGTTTGCAACTGAAAAGAAACTTTGTGTTCCAACAAGCTAGGTGAAGAACGGCTTTCACACACACTTATCTCTCAGAACTGAGCATGTGGAGAGACGTTCGTTCATCTAGCACAAAGGGAACGGGTTGCAGGAGAAACTTTTACTCTGGTTTCTCAGTCTGTTTCCTAGTGCCGGTTTGAAGTTCCAGCAGTTTTCACTGTAAAACCGAGTTGGAGCTAGTACCACCCCATATATACGTATGGTGTGGATTTTACAAATGAAAAGAAACTTTATGTTCCCAAAATGCTAGGTGAAGGACGGCTTTCACACACACACATCTCTCAGAACTGAGCATGTGGAGAGACGTTCGTTAATCTAGCACAAATGGAACAGGATGCAGGAGAAACTTTTACTCTGGTTTCTCAGTCTGTTTCCTAGTGCAGGTTTGAAGTTCCTGCAGTTTTCACTGTAAAACCTGTTTGGAGCTAGTACATCCCCATATATATGTATGGAGTGGAGTTTGCAACTGAAAAGAAACTTTGTGTTCCCAACAAGCTAGGTGAAGGACGGCTTTCACACACACACATCTTTCAGAACTGAGCATGTGGAGAGACGTTCGTTCATCTAGCACAAAGGGAACGGGTTGCAGGAGAAACTTTTACTCTGGTTTCTCAGTCTGTTTCCTAGTTCCGGTTTGAAGTTCCTGCAGTTTTCACTGTAAAACCGAGTTGGAGCTAGTACCTCCCCATATATATGTATGGAGTGGAGTTTGCAACTGAAAAGAAACTTTGTGTTCCCAACAAGCTAGGTGAAGGACGGCTTTCACACACACACATCTTTCAGAACTGAGCATGTGGAGAGACGTTCGTTCATCTAGCACAAAGGGAACGGGTTGCAGGAGAAACTTTTACTCTGGTTTCTCAGTGTGTTTCCTAGTGCCGGTTTGAAGTTAAAGCAGTTTTCACTGTAAAACCGATTTGTAGCTAGTTCCTCCCCATATATATGTATGGAGTGGAGTTTGCAACTGAAAAGAAACTTTGTGTTACCAACAATCTAGGTGAAGGACGGCTTTAACACACACACACTTATCTCAGAACTGAGCATGTGGAGAGACGTTCGTTCATCTAGCACAAAGGGAACGGGTTGCAGGAGAAAATTTTACTCTGGTTTTTCAGTCTGTTTCCTAGTGCTGGTTTGAAGTTCCTGCAGTTTTCACTGTAAAACCGAGTTGGAGCTAGTACCTCCCCATATATATGTATGGAGTGGAGTCTGCAACTGAAAAAAACTTTGTGTTCCCAACAAGCTAGGTGAAGAACGGCTTTCACACACACTTATCTCTCAGAACTGAGCATGTGGAGAGACGTTCGTTCATCTAGCAGAAAGGGAACGGGTTGCAGGAGAAACTTTTACTCTGGTTTCTCAGTCTGTTTCCTAGTGCCGGTTTGAAGTTCCAGCAGTTTTCACTGTAAACCCGAGTTGGAGCATGTACCTCCCCATATATATGTATGGAATGGAGTTTGCAACTGAAAAGAAACTTTGTGTTCCCAACAAGCTAGGTGAAGGACGGCTTTCACACACACTTATCTCTCAGAACTGAGCAATTGGAGAGACGTTCGTTCATCTAGCACCAAGGGAACGGGTTGCAGGAGACACTATTACTCTGCTTTCTCAGTCTGTTTCCTAGTGCCGGTTTGAAGTTCCTGCAGTTTTTACTGTAAAACCGAGTTGGAGCTTGTACCTCCCCATATATTTGTATGGAATCGAGTTTGCAACTGAAAAGAAACTTTGTGTTCCCAACAAGCTAGGTGAAGGCAGCTTTCACACACACTTATCTCTCAGAACTGAGCAAGTGGAGAGACTTTCATTCATCTAGCACCAAGGGAACGGTTTGCAGGAGACACTTTTTCTCTGCTTTCTCAGCCTGTTTCCTAGTGCCGGTTTGAAGTTCCTGCAGTTTTCACTGTAAAATCGATTTGGAGCTTGTACCTCCCCATATATATGTATGGAATGGAGTTTGCAACTGAAAAGAATCTTTGTGTTCCCAACAAGCTAGGTGAAGGACGGCTTTCACACACACTTATCTCTCATAACTGAGCAAGTGGAGAGACGTTCATTCATCTAGCACCAAGGGAACGGTTTGCAGGAGACACTTTTTCTCTGCCTTCTCAGTCTGTTTCCTAGTGCCGGTTTGAAGTTCCTGCAGTTTTCACTGTAAAACCGAGTTTGAGCTTGTACCTCCCCATATATATGTATGGAATGGAGTTTGAAACTGAAAAGAAACTTTGTGTTCCCAACAAGCTAGGTGAAGGATAACTTTCACACACACTTATCTCTCAGAACTGAGCAAGTGGAGAGACGTTCATTCATCTAGCACCAAGGGAACGGTTTGCAGGAGACACTATTTCACTGCTTTCTCAGTCTGTTTCCTAATGCTGGTTTGAAGTTCCTGCAGTTTTCACTGTAAAACCGCGTTGGAGCTTGTTCCTCCCCATATATATGTATGGAATGGAGTTTGCAACTGAAAAGAAACTTTGTGTTCCCAACAAGCTAGGTGAAGGACGGCTTTCACACACACTTATCTCTCAGAACTGAGCAAGTTGAGAGACGTTCGTTCATCTAGCACCAAGGGTACGGGTTGCAGGAGACTCTTATTCTCTGCTTTCTCAGTCTGTTTCCTAGTGGCGGTTTGATGTTCCTGCAGTTTTCACTGTAAAACCGAGTTGGAGCTAGTACGTCCCCATATATATGTATGGAATGGTGTTTGCAACTGAAAAGAAACTTTGTGTTCCCAACAAGCTAGGTGAAGGACGGCTTTCACACACACTTATCTCTCAGAACTGAGCAAGTGGAGAGACGTTCATTCATCTAGCACCAAGGGAACGGTTTGCAGGAGACACTTTTTCTCTGCTTTCTCAGTCTGTTTCCTAGTGCCGGTTTGAAGTTCCTGCAGTTTTCACTGTAAAATCGAGTTGGAGCTTGTTCCTCCCCATATATATGTATGGAATGGAGTTTGCAACTGAAAAGAAACTTTGTGTTCCCAAAAAGCTAGGTGAAGGACAGCTTTCACACACACTTATCTCTCAGAACTGAGCAAGTGGAGAGACGTTCGTTCATCTAGCACCAAGTGAACGGTTTGCAGGAGACACTTTTTCTCTGCTTTCTCAGTCTGTTTCCTAGTGCCGGTTTGAAGTTCCTGCAGTTTTCACTGTAAAACCGAGGTGGAGCTTGTACCTCCCCATAAATATGTATGGAATGGAGTTTGCAACTGAAAAGAATCTTTGTGTTCCCAACAAGCTAGGTGAAGGACGGCTTTCACACACACTTATCTCTCAGAACTGAGCAAGTGGAGAGACGTTCATTCATCTAGCACCAAGGGAACGGTTTGCAGGAGACACTTTTTCTCTGCTTTCTCAGTCTGTTTCCTAGTGCCGGTTTGAAGTTCCTGCAGTTTTCACTGTAAAATCGAGTTGGAGCTTGTTCCTCCCCATATATATGTATGGAATGGAGTTTGCAACTGAAAAGAAACTTTGTGTTCCCAGAAAGCTAGGTGAAGGACAGCTTTCACACACACTTATCTCTCAGAACTGAGCAAGTGGAGAGACGTTCGTTCATCTAGCACCAAGGGAACGGTTTGCAGGAAACACTTTTTCTCTGCTTTCTCAGTCTGTTTCCTAGTGCCGGTTTGAAGTTCCTGCAGTTTTCACTGTAAAACCGAGTTGGAGCTTGTACCTCCCCATATATATGTATGGAATGGAGTTTGAAACAGAAAAGAAACTTTGTGTTCCCAACAAGCTAGGTGAAGGACGGCTTTCACACACACTTATCTCTCAGAACTGAGCAAGTGGAGAGACGTTCGTTCATCTAGCACCAAGGGAACGGGTTGCAGGCGACACTTTTTCTCTGTTTTCTCAGTCTGTTTCCTAGTGCCGGTTTGATGTTCCTGCTGTTCTCACTGTATAACCGAGTTGGAGCTAGTACCTCCCCATATATATGTATGGAATGGAGTTTGCAACTGAAAAGAAACTTTGTGTTCCCAAGAAGGTAGTTGAAGGATGGCTTTCACACACACATATCTCTCAGAACTGAGCAAGTTTAGAGACGTTCGTTCATCTAGCACCAAGTGTACGGGTTGCAGGAGACACTTTTTCTCTGCTTTCTCAGTCTGTTTCCTAGTGCCGGTTTGAAGTTCCTGCAGTTTTCACTGTAAAACCGAGTTGGAGCTTGTACCTCCCCATATATATGTATAAAATGGAGTTTGCAACTGAAAAGAAACTTTGTGTTCCCAACAAGTTAGTTGAAGGACGGCTTTCACACACACTTATCTCTCAGAACTGAGCAAGTTGAGAGACGTTCGTTCATCTAGCACCAAGGGAAAGGGTTGCAGGAGACACTTTTTCTCTGATTTCTCAGTCTGTTTCCTAGTGCCGGTTTGAAGTTCCTGCAGTTTTCACTGTAAAACCGAGTTGGAGCTTGTACCTCCCCATATATATGTATGGAATGGAGTTTGCAACTGAAAAGAAACTTTGTGTTCCCAACAAGCTAGTTGAAGGGCGGATTTCACACACACTTGTCTCTCAGAACTGAGCAAGTGGAGAGACGTTCGTTCATCTAGCACAAAGGGAAAGGGTTGCAGGAGACACTTTTTCTCTGCTTTCTCAGTCTGTTTCCTAGTGCCGGTTTGAAGTTCCTGCATTTTTCACTGTAAAACCGAGTTGGAGCTTGTACCTCCCCATATATATGTATGGAATGGAGTTTGCAACTGAAAAGAAACTTTGTGTTCCCAACAAGCTAGGCGAAGGACGGCTTTCACACACACTAATCTCTCAGAACTGAGCAAGTTGAGAGACGTTCGTTCATCTAGCACCAAGGGAACGGGTTGCAGCAGACACTATTCCTCTGCTTTCTCAATCTGTTTCCTAGTGCCGGTTTGAATTTCCTGCAGTTTTCCCTGTAAAACCGAGTTGGAGCTAGTACCTCCCCATATATATTTATGGAATGGATTTGCAACTGAAAAGAAACTTTGTGTTCCCAACAAGCTAGGTGAAGGACAGCTTTCACACACACTTATCTCTCAGAACTGAGCAAGTTGGTGAGACGTTCATTCATCTAGCACCAAGGGAACGGGTTGCAGGAGACACTATTCCTCTGCTTCCTCAGTCTGTTTCCTAGTGCCGGTTTGAAGTTCCTGCAGTTTTCACTGTAAAACCGAGTTGGAGCTTGTACCTCCCCATATATATGTATGGAATCGAGTTTGCAACTGAAAAGAAACTTTGTGTTCCCAACAAGCTAGGTGAAGGGCGGCTTTCACACACACTTATCTCTCAGAACTGAGCATGTGGAGAGACTTTCGGTCATATAGCACTAATGGAACGGGTTGCAGGAGAAACTTTTACTCTGGTTTCTCAGTCTGTTTCCTAGTGCCGGTTTGAAGTTCCTGCAGTTTTCACTGTAAAACCGAGTTGCAGCTAGTACCTGCCCATATATATGTATGGAGTGGAGTTTGCAACTGAAAAGAAACTTTGTGTTCCAACAAGCTAGGTGAAGAACGGCTTTCACACACACTTATCTCTCAGAACTGAGCATGTGGAGAGACGTTCGTTCATCTAGCACAAAGGGAACGGGTTGCAGGAGAAACTTTTACTCTGGTTTCTCAGTCTGTTTCCTAGTGCCGGTTTGAAGTTCTAGCAGTTTTCACTGTAAAACCGAGTTGGAGCTAGTACCTCCCCATATATATGTATGGTGTGGATTTTACAAATGAAAAGAAACTTTATGTTCCCAAAATGCTAGGTGAAGGACGGCTTTCACACACACACATCTCTCAGAACTGAGCATGTGGAGAGACTTTCGTTCATCTAGCACAAATGGAACAGGATGCAGGAGAAACTTTTACTCTGGTTTCTCAGTCTGTTTCCTAGTGCAGGTTTGAAGTTCCTGCAGTTTTCACTGTAAAACCTGTTTGGAGCTAGTACCTCCCCATATATATGTATGGAGTGGAGTTTGCAACTGAAAAGAAACTTTGTGTTCCAACAAGCTAGGTGAAGAACGGCTTTCACACACACTTATCTCTCAGAAGTGAGCATGTGGAGAGACGTTCGTTCATCTAGCACAAAGGGAACGGGTTGCAGGAGAAACTTTTACTCTGGTTTCTCAGTCTGTTTCCTAGTGCCGGTTTGAAGTTCCAGCAGTTTTCACTGTAAAACCGAGTTGGAGCTAGTACCTCCCCATATATATGTATGGTGTGGATTTTACAAATGAAAAGAAACTTTATGTTCCCAAAATGCTAGGTGAAGGACGGCTTTCACACACACACATCTCTCAGAACTGAGCATGTTGAGAGACGTTCGTTCATCTAGCACAAATGGAACAGGATGCAGGAGAAACTTTTACTCTGGTTTCTCAGTCTGTTTCCTAGTGCAGGTTTGAAGTTCCTGCAGTTTTCACTGTAAAACCTGTTTGGAGCTAGTACCTCCCCATATATATGTATGGAGTGGAGTTTGCAACTGAAAAGAAACTTTGTGTTCCCAACAAGCTAGGTGAAGGACGGCTTTCACACACACACATCTTTCAGAACTGAGCATGTGGAGAGACGTTCGTTCATCTAGCACAAAGGGAACGGGTTGCAGGAGAAAATTTTACTCTGGTTTCTCAGTCTGTTTCCTAGTGTCGGGTTGAAGTTCCTGCAGTTTTCACTGTAAAACCTGTTTGGGGCTAGTACCTCCCCATATATATGTATGGAGTGGAGTTTGCAACTGAAAAGAAACTTTGTGTTCCCAACAAGCTAGGTGAAGGACGGCTTTCAAAAACACTTATCTCTCAGAACTGAGCATGTGGAGAGACGTTCGTTCATCTAGCACAAAGGGAACGGGTTGCAGGAGAAACTTTACTGTGGTTTCTCAGTCTGTTTCCTAGTGCCGGTTTGAAGTTCCTGCAGTTTTCACTGTAAAATCGAGTTGCAGCTAGTACCTCCCCATATATATGTATGGAGTTGTGTTTGCAACTGAAAAGAAACTTTGTGTTCCCAACAAGCTAGGTGAAGGACGGCTTTCACACACACTTATCTCTCAGAACTGAGCATGTGGAGAGACGTTTGTTCATCTAGCACAAAGGGAACGGGTTGCAGGAGAAACTTTTACTGTGGTTTCTCAGTCTGTTTCCTAGTGCCGGTTTGAAGTTCCTGCAGTTTTCACTGTAAAACCGAGTTGGAGCTAGTACCTCCCCATATATATGTATGGAGTGGAGTTTGCAACTGAAAAGAAACTTTGTGTTCCCAACAAGCTATGTGAAGGACGGCTTTCACACACACACATCGTTCAGAACTGAGCATGTGGAGAGACGTTCGTTCATCTAGCACAAAGGGAACGGGTTGCAGGAGAAACTTTTACTCTGGTTTCTCATTGTGTTTCCTAGTGCCGGTTTGAAGTTAAAGCAGTTTTCACTGTAAAACCGATTTGGAGCTAGTACCTCCCCTTATATATGTATGGAGTGGAGTTTGCAACTGAAAAGAAACTTTGTGTTCCCAACAAGATAGGTGAAGGACGGCTTTCACACACACTTATCTCTCAGAACTGAGCAATTGGAGAGACGTTCGTTCATCTAGCACCAAGGGAACGGGTTGCAGGAGACACTTTTTCTCTGCTTACTCAGTCTGTTTCCTAGTGCCGGTTTGAAGTTCCTGCAGTTTTCACTGTAAAACCGAGTTGGAGCTTGTACCTCCCCATATATATGGATGGAATCGAGTTTGCAACTGAAAAGAAACTTTGTGTTCCCAACAAGCTAGGTGAAGGCAGCTTTCACACACACTTATCTCTCAGAACTGAGCAAGTGGAGAGACTTTCATTCATCTAGCACCAAGGGAACGGTTTGCAGGAGACACTTTTTCTCTGCTTTCTCAGCCTGTTTCCTAGTGCCGGTTTGAAGTTCCTGCAGTTTTCACTGTAAAACCGATTTGGAGCTTGTACCTCCCCATATATATGTATGGAATGGAGTTTGCAACTGAAAAGAATCTTTGTGTTCCCAACAAGCTAGGTGAAGGACGGCTTTCACACACACTTATCTCTCATAACTGAGCAAGTGGAGAGACGTTCATTCATCTAGCACCAAGGGAACGGTTTGCAGGAGACACTTTTTCTCTGCCTTCTCAGTCTGTTTCCTAGTGCCGGTTTGAATTTCCTGCAGTTTTCACTGTAAAACCGAGTTGGAGCTTGTACCTCCCCATATATATGTATGGAATGGAGTTTGAAACTGAAAAGAAACTTTGTGTTCCCAACAAGCTAGGTGAAGGACGGCTTTCACACACACTTATCTCTCAGAACTGAGCAAGTGGAGAGACGTTCGTTCATCTAGCACCAAGGGAACGGGTTGCAGGCGACACTTTTTCTCTGTTTTCTAAGTCTGTTTCCTAGTGCCGGTTTGATGTTCCTGCTGTTCTCACTGTATAACCGAGTTGGAGCTAGTACCTCCCCATATATATGTATGGAACGGAGTTTGCAACTGAAAAGAAACTTTGTGTTCCCAACAAGCTAGGTGAAGGACAACTTTCACACACACCTATCTCTCAGAACTGAGCAAGTTTAGAGACGTTCGTTCATCTGCACCAAGTGTACGGGTTGCAGGAGACACTTATTCTCTGCTTTCTCAGTCTGTTTCCTAGTGCCGGTTTGAAGTTCCTGCACTTTTCACTGTAAAACCGAGTTGGAGCTTCTACCTCCCCATATATATGTATGGAATGGAGTTTGCAACTGAAAAGAAACTTTGTGTTCCCAACAAGCTAGTTGAAGGACGGCTTTCACACACACTTATCTCTCAGAACTGAGCAAGTTGAGAGACTTTCGTTCATCTAGCTCCAAGGGAAAGGGTTGCAGGAGACACTTTTTCTCTGCTTTCTCAGTCTGTTTCCTAGTGCCGGTTTGAAGTTCCTGCAGTTTTCACTGTAAAACCGATTTGGAGCTTGTACCTCACCATATATATGTATGGAATGGAGTTTGCAACTGAAAAGAAACTTTGTGTTCCCAACAAGCTAGGTGAAGAACAACTTTCAAACACACTTATCTCTCAGAACTGAGCAAGTGGAGAGACGTTCATTCATCTAGCACCAAGGGAACGGTTTGCAGGAGACACTTTTTCTCTGCATTCTCAGTCTGTTTCCTAGTGCCGGTTTGAAGTTCCTGCAGTTTTCACTGTAAAAACGAGGTGGAGCTTGTACCTCCCCATATATATGTATGGAATGGAGTTTGCAACTGAAAAGAAACTTTGTGTTCCCAACAAGCTAGGTGAAGGACAACTTTCACACACACTTATCTCTCAGAACTGAGCAAGTGGAGAGACTTTCATTCATCTAGCACCAAGGGAACGGTTTGCAGGAGACACTTTTTCTCTGCTTTCTCAGTCTGTTTCCTAGTGCCGGTTGGAAGTTCCTGCAGTTTTCACTGTAAAATCGAGTTGCAGCTTGTACCTCCCCATATATATGTATGGAATGGAGTTTGCAACTGAAAAGAAACTTTGTGTTCCCAACAAGCTAGGTGAAGGACAGCTTTCACACACACTTATCTTTCAGAACTGAGCAAGTGGAGAGACGTTCATTCATCTAGCACCAAGCGAACGGTTTGCAGGAAACACTTTTTCTCTGCTTTCTCAGTTTGTTTCCTAGTGCCGGTTTGATGTTCCTGCTGTTCTCACTGTATAACCGAGTTGGAGCTTGTACCTCCCCATATATATGTATGGAATGGAGTTTGCAACTGAAAAGAATCTTTGTGTTCCCAACAAGGTAGTTGAAGGATGGCTTTCACACACACATATCTCTCAGAACTGAGCAAGTGGAGAGACGTTCGTTCATCTAGCACCAAGTGTACGGGTTGCAGGAGACACTTTTTCTCTGCTTTCTCAGTCTGTTTCCTAGTGCCGGTTTGAAGTTCCTGCAGTTTTCACTGTAAAACCGAGTTGGAGCTTGTACCTCCCCATATATATGTATGGAATGGAGTTTGCAACTGAAAAGAAACTTTGTGTTCCCAACAAGCAAGTTGAAGGACGGCTTTCACACACACTTATCTCTCAGAACTGAGCAAGTGGAGAGACGTTCATTCATCTAGCACCAAGGGAACGGTTTGCAGGAAACACTTTTTCTCTGCTTTCTCAGTCTGTTTCCTAGTGCCGGTTTGATGTTCCTGCTGTTCTCACTGTATAACCGAGTTGGAGCTTGTACCTCCCCATATATATGTATGGAATGGAGTTTGCAACTGAAAAGAATCTTTGTGTTCCCAACAAGGTAGTTGAAGGATGGCTTTCACACACACATATCTCTCAGAACTGAGCAAGTTTAGAGACGTTCGTTCATCTAGCACCAAGTGTACGGGTTGCAGGAGACACTTTTTCTCTGCTTTCTCAGTCTGTTTCCTAGTGCCGGTTTGAAGTTCCTGCAGTTTTCACTGTAAAACCGAGTTGGAGCTTGTACCTCCCCATATATATGTATGGAATGGAGTTTGCAACTGAAAAGAAACTTTGTGTTCCCAACAAGCAAGTTGAAGGACGGCTTTCACACACACTTATCTCTCAGAACTGAGCAAGTTGAGAGACGTTCGTTCATCTAGCTCCAAGGGAAAGGGTTGCAGGAGACACTTTTTCTCTGATTTCTCAGTCTGTTTCCTAGTGCCGGTTTGAAGTTCCTGCAGTTTTCACTGTAAAACCGAGTTGGAGCTTGTACCTCCCCATATATATGTATGGAATGGAGTTTGCAACTGAAAAGAATCTTTGTGTTCCCAACAAGCTAGGTGAAGGACGGCTTTCACACACACTTATCTCTCATAACTGAGCAAGTGGAGAGACGTTCATTCATCTAGCACCAAGGGAACGGTTTGCAGGAGACACTTTTTCTCTGCCTTCTCAGTCTGTTTCCTAGTGCCGGTTTGAAGTTCCTGCAGTTTTCACTGTAAAACCGAGTTGGAGCTTGTACCTCCCCATATATATGTATGGAATGGAGTTTGAAACTGAAAAGAAACTTTGTGTTCCCAACAAGCTAGGTGAAGGACAACTTTCACACACACTTATCTCTCAGAACTGAGCAAGTGGAGAGACGTTCATTCATCTAGCACCAAGGGAACGGTTTGCAGGAGACACTATTTCACTGCTTTCTCAGTCTGTTTCCTAATGCTGGTTTGAAGTTCCTGCAGTTTTCACTGTAAAACCGAGTTGGAGCTTGTACCTCCCCATATATATGTATGGAATGGAGTTTGCAACTGAAAAGAAACTTTGTGTTCCCAACAAGGTAGTTTAAGGATGGCTTTCACACACACATATCTCTCAGAACTGAGCAAGTGGAGAGACGTTCGTTCATCTAGCACCAAGGGAACGGGTTGCAGGCGACACTTTTTCTCTGTTTTCTCAGTCGGTTTCCTAGTGCCGGTTTGATGTTCCTGCTGTTCTCACTGTATAACCGAGTTGGAGCTAGTACCTCCCCATATATATGTATGGAATGGAGTTTGCAACTGAAAAGAAACTTTGTGTTCCCAACAAGATAGATGAAGGACGGCTTTCACACACACTTATCTCTCAGAACTGAGCAAGAGGAAAGACGTTCGTTCATCTAGCACCAAGGGAACGGTTTGCATGAAACACTTTTTCTCTGCTTTCTCAGTCTGTTTCCTAGTGCCGGTTTGAAGTTCCTGCAGTTTTCACTGTTAAACCGAGTTGGAGCTTGTACCTCCCCATATATATGTATGGAATGGAGTTTGAAACAGAAAAGAAACTTTGTGTTCCCAACAAGCTAGGTGAAGGACGGCTTTCACACACACTTATCTCTCAGAACTGAGCAAGTGGAGAGACGTTCGTTCATCTAGCACCAAGGGAACGGGTTGCAGGCGACACTTTTTCTCTGTTTTCTAAGTCTGTTTCCTAGTGCCGGTTTGATGTTCCTGCTGTTCTCACTGTATAACCGAGTTGGAGCTAGTACCTCCCCATATATATGTATGGAACGGAGTTTGCAACTGAAAAGAAACTTTGTGTTCCCAACAAGCTAGGTGAAGGACAACTTTCACACACACCTATCTCTCAGAACTGAGCAAGTGGAGAGACGTTCATTCATCTAGCACCAAGGAAACGGTTTGCAGGAGACACTGTTTCTCTGCTTTCTCAGTCTGTTTCCTAGTGCCGGTTTGAAGTTCCTGCAGTTTTCACTGTAAAACCGAGTTGGAGCTTGTACCTCCCCATATATATGTATGGAATGGAGTTTGCAACTGAAAAGAAACTTTGTGTTCCCAACAAGCTAGGCGAAGTACGGCTTTCACACACACTTATCTCTCAGAACTGAGCAAGTGGAGAGACGTTCGTTCATCTAGCACCAAGGGAACGGGTTGCAGGAGACACTTTTTCTCTGTTTTCTCAGTCTGTTTCCTAGTGCCGGTTTGATGTTCCTGGAGTTCTCACTGTATAACCGATTTGGAGCTAGTACTTCCCCATATATATGTATGGAATGGAGTTTGCAACTGAAAAGAAACTTTGTGTTCCCAACAAGGTAGTTGAAGGATGGCTTTCACACACACATATCTCTCAGAAGTGAGCAAGTGGAGAGACGTTCGTTCATCTAGCACCAATGGTACGGGTTGCAGGAGACACTTTCTCTCTGCTTTCTCAGTCTGTTTCCTAGTGCCGGTTTGAAGTTCCTGCAGTTTTCACTGTAAAACCGAGTTGGAGCTTGTAACTCCCCATATATATGTATGGAATGGAGTTTGCAACTTAAAAGAAACTTTGTGTTCCCAACAAGCTAGTTGAAGGACGGCATTCACACACACTTATCTCTCAGAACTGAGCAAGTGGAGAGACGTTCGTTCATCTAGCATCAAGGGAAAGGGTTGCAGGAGACACTTTTTCTCTTATTTCTCAGTCTGTTTCCTAGTGCCTGTTTGAAGTTCCTGCAGTTTTCACTGTAAAACCGATTTGGAGGTAGTACCTTCCCATATATATGTATGGAGTGGAGTTGGAAACTGAAAAGTAAATTTGTGTTCCCAACAAGCTAGTTGAAGGACGGCTTTCAAACACACTTATCCCTCAGAACTGAGCAAGTGGAGAGACGTTCGTTCATCTAGCACCAAGGGAACGGTTTGCATGAAACACTTTTTCTCTGCTTTCTCAGTCTGTTTCCTAGTGCCGGTTTGAAGTTCCTGCAGTTTTCACTGTAAAACCGAGTTGGAGCTTGTACCTCCCCATATATATGTATGGAATGGAGTTTGAAACAGAAAAGAAACTGTGTGTTCCCAACAAGCTAGGTGAAGGACGGCTTTCAAACACACTTATCTCTCAGAACTGAGCAAGTGGAGAGACGTTCGTTCATCTAGCACCAAGGGAACGGGTTGCAGGCGACACTTTTTCTCTGTTTTCTCAGTCTGTTTCCTAGTGCCGGTTTGATGTTCCTGCTGTTCTCACTGTATAACCGAGTTGGAGCTAGTACCTCCCCATATATATGTATGGAATGGAGTTTGCAACTGAAAAGAAACTTTGTGTTCCCAACAAGGTAGTTGAAGGATGGCTTTCACACACACATATCTCTCAGAACTGAGCAAGTTTAGAGACGTTCGTTCATCTGCACCAAGTGTACGGGTTGCAGGAGACACTTATTCTCTGCTTTCTCAGTCTGTTTCCTAGTGCCGGTTTGAAGTTCCTGCAGTTTTCACTGTAAAACCGAGTTGGAGCTTGTACCTCCCCATATATATGTATGGAATGGAGTTTGCAACTGATAAGAAACTTTGTGTTCCCAACAAGCTAGTTGAAGGACGGCTTTCACACACACTTATCTCTCAGAACTGAGCAAGTTGAGAGACGTTCGTTCATCTAGCTCCAAGGGAAAGGGTTGCAGGAGACACTTTTTCTCTGCTTTCTCAGTCTGTTTCCTAGTGCCGGTTTGAAGTTCCTGCAGTTTTCACTGTAAAACCGATTTGGAGCTTGTACCTCACCATATATATGTATGGAATGGAGTTTGCAACTGAAAAGAAACTTTGTGTTCCCAACAAGCTAGGTGAAGAACAACTTTCAAACACACTTATCTCTCAGAACTGAGCAAGTGGAGAGACGTTCATTCATCTAGCACCAAGGGAACGGTTTGCAGGAGACACTTTTTCTCTGCTTTCTCAGTCTGTTTCCTAGTGCCGGTTTGAAGTTCCTGCAGTTTTCACTGTAAAAACGAGGTGGAGCTTGTACCTCCCCATATATATGTATGGAATGGAGTTTGCAACTGAAAAGAATCTTTGTGTTCCCAACAAGGTAGTTGAAGGATGGCTTTCACACACACATATCTCTCAGAACTGAGCAAGTTTAGAGACGTTCGTTCATCTAGCACCAAGTGTACGGGTTGCAGGAGACACTTTTTCTCTGCTTTCTCAGTCTGTTTCCTAGTGCCGGTTTGAAGTTCCTGCAGTTTTCACTGTAAAACCGAGTTGGAGCTTGTACCTCCCCATATATATGTATGGAATGGAGTTTGCAACTGAAAAGAAACTTTGTGTTCCCAACAAGCAAGTTGAAGGACGGCTTTCACACACACTTATCTCTCAGAACTGAGCAAGTTGAGAGACGTTCGTTCATCTAGCTCCAAGGGAAAGGGTTGCAGGAGACACTTTTTCTCTGATTTCTCAGTCTGTTTCCTAGTGCCGGTTTGAAGTTCCTGCAGTTTTCACTGTAAAACCGAGTTGGAGCTTGTACCTCCCCATATATATGTATGGAATGGAGTTTGCAACTGAAAAGAAACTTTGTGTTCCCAACAAGCTAGGTGAAGGACGGCTTTCACACACACTTATCTCTCAGAACTGAGCAAGTGGAGAGACGTTCGTTCATCTAGGACCAAGGGAAAGGGTTGCAGGAGACACATTTTCTCTGCTTTCTCAGTCTGTTTCCTAGTGCCGGTTTGAAGTTCCTGCAGTTTTCACTGTAAAACCGATTTGGAGCTTGTACCTCCCCATATATATGTATGGAATGGAGTTTGCAACTGAAAAGAAACTTTGTGTTCCCAACAAGCTAGGTGAAGAACAACTTTCACACACACTTATCTCTCAGAACTGAGCAAGTGGAGAGACGTTCATTCATCTAGCACCAAGGGAACGGTTTGCAGGAGACACTTTTTCTCTGCTTTCTCAGTCTGTTTCCTAGTGCCGGTTTGAAGTTCCTGCAGTTTTCACTGTAAAACCGAGGTGGAGCTTGTACCTCCCCATATATATGTATGGAATGGAGTTTGCAACTGAAAAGAAACTTTGTGTTCCCAACAAGCTAGGTGAAGGACAACTTTCACACACACTTATCTCTCAGAACTGAGCAAGTGGAGAGACGTTCATTCATCTAGCACCAAGGGAACGGTTTGCAGGAGACACTTTTTCTCTGCTTTCTCAGTCTGTTTCCTAGTGCCGGTTGGAAGTTCCTGCAGTTTTCACTGTAAAATCGAGTTGGAGCTTGTACCTCCCCATATATATGTATGGAATGGAGTTTGCAACTGAAAAGAAACTTTGTGTTCCCAACAAGCTAGGTGAAGGACAGCTTTCACACACACTTATCTCTCAGAACTGAGCAAGTGGAGAGACGTTCATTCATCTAGCACCAAGGGAACGGTTTGCAGGAAACACTTTTTCTCTGCTTTCTCAGTCTGTTTCCTAGTGCCGGTTTGATGTTCCTGCTGTTCTCACTGTATAACCGAGTTGGAGCTAGTACCTCCCCATATATATGTATGGAATGGAGTTTGCAACTGAAAAGAAACTTTGTGTTCCCAACAAGGTAGTTGAAAGATGGCTTTCACACACACATATCTCTCAGAACTGAGCAAGTTTAGAGACGTTCGTTCATCTAGCACCAAGTGTACGGGTTGCAGGAGACACTTTTTCTCTGCTTTCTCAGTCTGTTTCCTAGTGCCGGTTTGAAGTTCCTGCAGTTTTCACTGTAAAACCGAGTTGGAGCTTGTACCTCCCCATATATATGTATGGAATGGAGTTTGCAACTGAAAAGAAACTTTGTGTTCCCAACAAGCTAGTTGAAGGACGGCTTTCACACACACTTATCTCTCAGAACTGAGCAAGTTGAGAGACGTTCGTTCATCTAGCTCCAAGGGAAAGGGTTGCAGGGACACTTTTTCTCTGATTTCTCAGTCTGTTTCCTAGTGCCGGTTTGAAGTTCCTACAGTTTTCACTGTAAAACCGAGTTGGAGCTTGTACCTCCCCATATATATGTATGGAATGGAGTTTGCAACTGAAAAGAAACTTTGTGTTCCCAACAAGCTAGGTGAAGGACGGCTTTCACACACACTTATCTCTCAGAACTGAGCAAGTGGAGAGACGTTCGTTCATCTAGCACCAAGGGAAAGGGTTGCAGGAGACACTTTTTCTCTGCTTTCTCAGTCTTTTTCCTAGTGCCGGTTTGAAGTTCCTGCAGTTTTCACTGTAAAACAGATTTGGAGCTTGTACCTCCCCATATAAATGTATGGAATGGAGTTTGCAACTGAAAAGAAACTTTGTGTTCCCAACAAGCTAGGTGAAGAACAACTTTCACACACACTTATCTCTAAGAACTGAGCAAGTGGAGAGACGTTCATTCATCTAGCACCTAGGGAACGGTTTGCAGGAGACACTTTTTCTCTGCTTTCTCAGTCTGTTTCCAAGTGCCGGTTTGAAGTTCCTGCAGTTTTCACTGTAAAACCGAGGTGGAGCTTGTACCTCCCCATATATATGTATGGAATGCAGTTTGCAACTGAAAAGAAACTTTGTGTTCCCAACAAGCTAGGTGAAGGACAACTTTCACACACACTTATCTCTCAGAACTGAGCAAGTGGAGAGACGTTCATTCATCTAGCACCAAGGGAACGGTTTGCAGGAGACACTTTTTCTCTGCTTTCTCAGTCTGTTTCCTAGTGCCGGTTTGAAGTTCCTGCAGTTTTCACTGTAAAATCGAGTTGGAGCTTGTACCTCCCCATATATATGTATGGAATGGAGTTTGCAACTGAAAAGAAACTTTGTGTTCCCAACAAGCTAGGTGAAGGACAGCTTTCACACACACTTATCTCTCAAAACTGAGCAAGTGGAGAGACGTTCGTTCATCTAGCACCAAGGGAACGGTTTGCAGGAAACACTTTTTCTCTGCTTTCTCAGTCTGTTTCCTAGTGCCGGTTTGAAGTTCCTGCAGTTTTCACTGTAAAACCGAGTTGGAGCTTGTACCTCCCCATATATATGTATGGAATGGAGTTTGAAACAGAAAAGAAACTTTGTGTTCCCAACAAGCTAGGTGAAGGACGGCTTTCACACACACTTATCTCTCAGAACTGAGCAAGTGGAGAGACGTTCGTTCATCTAGCACCAAGGGAACGGGTTGCATGTGACACTTTTTCTCTGTTTTCTCAGTCTGTTTCCTAGTGCCGGTTTGATGTTCCTGCTGTTCTCACTGTATAACCGAGTTGGAGCTAGTACCTCCCCATATATATGTATGGAATGGAGTTTGCAACTGAAAAGAAACTTTGTGTTCCCAACAAGGTAGTTGAAGGATGGCTTTCACACACACTTATCTCTCAGAACTGAGCAAGTTTAGAGACGTTCGTTCATCTAGCACCAAGTGTACGGGTTGCAGGAGACACTTTTTCTCTGCTTTCTCAGTCTTTTTCCTAGTGCCGGTTTGAAGTTCCTGCAGTTTTCACTGTAAAACCGAGTTGGAGCTTGTACCTCCCCATATATATGTATAAAATGGAGTTTGCAACTGAAAAGAAACTTTGTGTTCCCAACAAGTTAGTTGAAGGACGGCTTTCACACACACTTATCTCTCAGAACTGAGCAAGTTGAGAGACGTTCGTTCATCTAGCACCAAGGGAAAGGGTTGCAGGAGACACTTTTTCTCTGATTTCTCAGTCTGTTTCCTAGTGCCGGTTTGAAGTTCCTGCAGTTTTCACTGTAAAACCGAGTTGGAGCTTGTACCTCCCCATATATATGTATGGAATGGAGTTTGCAACTGAAAAGAAACTTTGTGTTCCCAACAAGCTAGTTGAAGGGCGGATTTCACACACACTTGTCTCTCAGAACTGAGCAAGTGGAGAGACGTTCGTTCATCTAGCACCAAGGGAAAGGGTTGCAGGAGACACTTTTTCTCTGATTTCTCAGTCTGTTTCCTAGTGCCGGTTTGAAGTTCCTGCAGTTTTCACTGTAAAACCGAGTTGGAGCTTGTACCTCCCCATATATATGTATGGAATGGAGTTTGCAACTGAAAAGAAACTTTGTGTTCCCAACAATCTAGGCGAAGGACGGCTTTCACACACACTAATCTCTCAGAACTGAGCAAGTTGAGAGACGTTCGTTCATCTAGCACCAAGGGAACGGGTTGCAGGAGACACTATTTCTCTGCTTTCTCAGTCTGTTTCCTAGAGCCGGTTTGAATTTCCTGCAGTTTTCCCTGTAAAACCGAGTTGGAGCTAGTACCTCCCCATATATTTTTATGGAATGGATTTGCAACTGAAAAGAAACTTTGTGTTCCCAACAAGCTAGGTGAAGGACAGCTTTCACTCACACTTATCTCTCAGAACTGAGCAAGTTGGTGAGACGTTCATTCATCTAGCACCAAGGGAACGGTTTGCAGGAGACACTTTTTCTCTGCTTCCTCAGTCTGTTTCCTAGTGCCGGTTTGAAGTTCCTGCAGTTTTCACTGTAAAACCGAGTTGGAGCTTGTACCTCCCCATATATATGTATGGAATGGAGTTTGCAACTGAAAAGAAACTTTGTGTTCCCAACAAGCTAGGTGAAGGGCGGCTTTCACGCACACTTATCTCTCAGAACTGAGCATGTGGAGAGACTTTCGGTCATATAGCACTAAGGGAAAGGGTTGCAGGAGAAACTTTTACTCTGGTTTCTCAGTCTGTTTCCTAGTGCCGGTTTGATGTTCCTGCAGTTTTCACTGTAAAACCGAGTTGCAGCTAGTACCTCCCCATATATATGTATGGAGTGGAGTTTGCAACTGAAAAGAAACTTTGTGTTCCAACAAGCTTGGTGAAGAACGGCTTTCACACACACTTATCTCTCAGAACTGAGCATGTGGAGAGACGTTCGTTCATCTAGAACAAAGGGAACGGGTTGAAGGAGAAACTTTTACTCTGGTTTCTCAGTCTGTTTCCTAGTGCCGGTTTGAAGTTCCAGCAGTTTTCACTGTAAAACCGAGTTGGAGCTAGTACCTCCCCATATATATGTATGGTGTGGATTTTACAAATGAAAAGAAACTTTATGTTCCCAAAATGCTAGGTGAAGGACGGCTTTCACACACACACATCTCTCAGAACTGAGCATGTGGAGAGACGTTCGTTCATCTAGCACAAATGGAACAGGATGCAGGAGAAACTTTTACTCTGGTTTCTCAGTCTGTTTCCTTGTGCAGGTTTGAAGTTCCTGCAGTTTTCACTGTAAAACCTGTTTGGAGCTAGTACCTCCCCATATATATGTATGGAGTGGAGTTTGCAACTGAAAAGAAACTTTGTGTTCCCAACAAGCTAGGTGAAGGACGGCTTTCACACACACACATCTTTCAGAACTGAGCATGTGGAGAGACGTTCGTTCATCTAGCACAAAGGGAACGGGTTGCAGGAGAAAATTTTACTCTGGTTTCTCAGTCTGTTTCCTAGTGCCGGTTTGATGTTCCTGCAGTTTTCACTGTAAAACCTGTTTGGGGCTAGTACCTCCCCATATATATGTATGGAGTGGAGTTTGTAACTGAAAAGAAACTTTGTGTTCCCAACAAGCTAGGTGAAGGACGGCTTTCAAAAACACTTATCTCTCAGAACTGAGCATGTGGAGAGACGTTCGTTCATCTAGCACCAAGTGTACGGGTTGCAGGAGACACTTTTTCTCTGCTTTCTCAGTCTGTTTCCTAGTGCCGGTTTGAAGTTCCTGCAGTTTTCACTGTAAAACCGAGTTGGAGCTTGTACCTCCCCATATATATGTATGGAATGGAGTTTGCAACTGAAAAGAAACTTTGTGTTCCCAACAAGCTAGTTGAAGGACGGCTTTCACACACACTTATCTCTCAGAACTGAGCAAGTTGAGAGACTTTCGTTCATCTAGCTCCAAGGGAAAGGGGTGCAGGAGACACTTTTTCTCTGATTTCTCAGTCTGTTTCCTAGTGCCGGTTTCAAGTTCCTGCAGTTTTCACTGTAAAACCGAGTTTGAGCTTGTACCTCCCCATATATATGTATGGAATGGAGTTTGCAACTGAAAAGAAACTTTGTGTTCCCAACAAGCTAGGTGAAGGACGGCTTTCACACACACTTATCTCTCAGAACTGAGCAAGTGGAGAGACGTTCGTTCATCTAGCACCAATTGAAAGGGTTGCAGGAGACACTTTTTCTCTGCTTTCTCAGTCTGTTTCCTAGTGCCGGTTTGAAGTTCCTGCAGTTTTCACTGTAAAACCGATTTGGAGCTTGTACCTCCCCATATATATGTATGGAATGGAGTTTGCAACTGAAAAGAAACTTTGTGTTCCCAACAAGCTAGTTGAAGAACAACTTTCACACACACTTATCTCTCAGAACTGAGCAAGTGGAGAGACGTTCATTCATCTAGAACCAAGGGAACGGTTTGCAGGAGACACTTTTTCTCTGCTTTCTCAGTCTGTTTCCTAGTGCCGGTTTGAAGTTCCTGCAGTTTTCACTGTAAAACCGAGGTGGAGCTTGTACCTCCCCATATATATGTATGGAATGGAGTTTGCAACTGAAAAGAAACTTTGTGTTCCCAACAAGCTAGGTGAAGGACAACTTTCACACACACTTATCTCTCAGAACTGAGCAAGTGGAGAGACGTTCATTCATCTAGCACCAAGGGAACGGTTTGCAGGAGACACTTTTTCTCTGCTTTCTCAGTCTGTTTCCTAGTGCCGGTTTGAAGTTCCTGCAGTTTTCACTGTAAAATCGAGTTGGAGCTTGTACCTCCCCATATATATGTATGGAATGGAGTTTGCAACTGAAAAGAAACTTTGTGTTCCCAACAAGCTAGGTGAAGGACAGCTTTCACACACACTTATCTCTCAGAACTGAGCAAGTGGAGAGACGTTCATTCATCTAGCACCAAGGGAACGGTTTGCAGGAAACACTTTTTCTCTGCTTTCTCAGTCTGTTTCCTAGTGCCGGTTTGATGTTCCTGCTGTTCTCACTGTATAACCGAGTTGGAGCTAGTACCTCCCCATATATATGTATGGAATGGAGTTTGCAACTGAAAAGAAACTTTGTGTTCCCAACAAGGTAGTTGAAGGATGGCTTTCACACACACATATCTCTCAGAACTGAGCAAGTTTAGAGACGTTCGTTCATCTAGCACCAAGTGTACGGGTTGCAGGAGACACTTTTTCTCTGCTTTCTCAGTCTGTTTCCTAGTGCCGGTTTGAAGTTCCTGCAGTTTTCACTGTAAAACCGAGTTGGAGCTTGTACCTCCCCATATATATGTATGGAATGGAGTTTGCAACTGAAAAGAATCTTTGTGTTCCCAACAAGCTAGTTGAAGGACGGCTTTCACACACACTTATCTCTCAGAACTGAGCAAGTTGAGAGACGTTCGTTCATCTAGCTCCAAGGGAAAGGGTTGCAGGGACACTTTTTCTCTGATTTCTCAGTCTGTTTCCTAGTGCCGGTTTGAAGTTCCTGCAGTTTTCACTGTAAAACCGAGTTGGAGCTTGTACCTCCCCATATATATGTATGGAATGGAGTTTGCAACTGAAAAGAAACTTTGTGTTCCCAACAAGCTAGGTGAAGGACGGCTTTCACACACACTTAACTCTCAGAACTTAGCAAGTTGAGAGACGTTCGTTCATCTAGCACCAAGGGAACGGGTTCCAGGAGACACTTTTTCTCTGCTTTCTCAGTCTGTTTCTTAGTGCCGGTTTGAAGTTCCTGCAGTTTTCACTGTAAAACCGATTTGGAGCTTGTACCTCCCCATATATATGTATGGAATGGAGTTTGCAACTGAAAAGAAACTTTGTGTTCCCAACAAGCTAGGTGAAGAACAACTTTCACACACACTTATCTCTAAGAACTGAGCAAGTGGAGAGACGTTCATTCATCTAGCAACAAGGGAACGGTTTGCAGGAGACACTTTTTCTCTGCTTTCTCAGTCTTTTTCCAAGTGCCGGTTTGAAGTTCCTGCAGTTTTCACTGTAAAACCGAGGTGGAGCTTGTACCTCCCCATATATATGTATGGAATGGAGTTTGCAACTGAAAAGAAACTTTGTGTTCCCAACAATCTAGGTGAAGGACAACTTTCACACACACTTATCTCTCAGAACTGAGCAAGTGGAAAGACGTTCATTCATCTAGCACCAAGGGAACGGTTTGCCGGAGACACTTTTTCTCTGCTTTCTCAGTCTGTTTCCTAGTGCCGGTTTGAAGTTCCTGCAGTTTTCACTGTAAAACCGAGTTGGAGCTTGTACCTCCCCATATATATGTATGGAATGGAGTTTGCAACTGAAAAGAAACTTTGTGTTCCCAACAAGCTAGGTGAAGGACAGCTTTCACACACACTTATCTCTCAGAACTGAGCAAGTGGAGAGACGTTCGTTCATCTAGCACCAAGGGAACGGTTTGCAGGAAACACTTTTTCTCTGCTTTCTCAGTCTGTTTCCTAGTGCCGGTTTGAAGTTCCTGCAGTTTTCACTGTAAAACCGAGTTGGAGCTTGTACCTCCCCATATATATGTATGGAATGGAGTTTGAAACAGAAAAGAATCTTTGTGTTCCCAACAAGCTAGGTGAAGGACGGCTTTCACACACAATTATCTCTCAGAACTGAGCAAGTGGAGAGACGTTCGTTCATCTAGCACCAAGGGAACGGGTTGCAGGCGACACTTTTTCTCTGTTTTCTCAGTCTGTTTCCTAGTGCCGGTTTGATGTTCCTGCTGTTCTCACTGTATAACCGAGTTGGAGCTAGTACCTACCCATATATATGTATGGAATGGAGTTTGCAACTGAAAAGAAACTTTGTGTTCCCAACAAGGTAGTTGAAGGATGGCTTTCACACACACTTATCTCTCAGAACTGAGCAAGTTTAGAGACGTTCGTTCATCTAGCACCAAGTGTACGGGTTGCAGGAGACACTTTTTCTCTGCTTTCTCAGTCTGTTTCCTAGTGCCGGTTAGAAGTTCCTGCAGTTTTCACTGTAAAACCGAGTTGGAGCTTGTACCTCCCCATATATATGTATAAAATGGAGTTTGCAACTGAAAAGAAACTTTGTGTTCCCAACAAGTTAGTTGAAGGACGGCTTTCACACACACTTATCTCTCAGAACTGAGCAAGTTGAGAGACGTTCGTTCATCTAGCACCAAGGGAAAGGGTTGCAGGAGACACTTTTTCTCTGATTTCTCAGTCTGTTTCCTAGTGCCGGTTTGAAGTTCCTGCAGTTTTCACTGTAAAACCGAGTTGGAGCTTGTACCTCCCCATATATATGTATGGAATGGAGTTTGCAACTGAAAAGAAACTTTGTGTTCCCAACAAGCTAGTTGAAGGGCGGATTTCACACACACTTGTCTCTCAGAACTGAGCAAGTGGAGAGACGTTCGTTCATCTAGCACCAAGGGAAAGGGTTGCAGGAGACACTTTTTCTCTGATTTCTCAGTCTGTTTCCTAGTGCCGGTTTGAAGTTCCTGCAGTTTTCCCTGTAAAACCGAGTTGGAGCTAGTACCTCCCCATATATATTTATGGAATGGATTTGCAACTGAAAAGAAACTTTGTGTTCCCAACAAGCTAGGTGAAGGACAGCTTTCACACACACTTATCTCTCAGAACTGAGCAAGTTGGTGAGACGTTCATTCATCTAGCACCAAGGGAACGGTTTGCAGGAGACACTTTTTCTCTGCTTCCTCAGTCTGTTTCCTAGTGCCGGTTTGAAGTTCCTGCAGTTTTCACTGTAAAACCGATTTGGAGCTTGTACCTCCCCATATAAATGTATGGAATGGAGTTTGCAACTGAAAAGAATCTTTGTGTTCCCAACAAGCTAGGTGAAGGACAACTTTCACACACACTTATCTCTCAGAACTGAGCAAGTGGAGAGACGTTCATTCATCTAGCACCAAGGGAACGGTTTGCAGGAGACACTTTTTCTCTGCTTTCTCAGTCTGTTTCCTAGTGCCGGTTTGAAGTTCCTGCAGTTTTCACTGTAAAATCGATTTGGAGCTTGTACCTCCCCATATATATGTATGGAATGGAGTTTGCAACTGAAAATAAACTTTGTGTTCCCAACAAGCTAGGTGAAGGACAGCTTTCACACACACTTATCTCTCAAAACTGAGCAAGTGGAGAGACGTTCGTTCATCTAGCACCAAGGGAACGGTTTGCAGGAAACACTTTTTCTCTGCTTTCTCAGTCTGTTTCCTAGTGCCGGTTTGAAGTTCCTGCAGTTTTCACTGTAAAACCGAGTTGGAGCTTGTACCTCCCCATATATATGTATGGAATGGAGTTTGAAACAGAAAAGAAACTTTGTGTTCCCAACAAGCTAGGTGAAGGACGGCTTTCACACACACTTATCTCTCAAAACTGAGCAAGTGGAGAGACGTTCGTTCATCTAGCACCAAGGGAACGGGTTGCATGCGACACATTTTCTCTGTTTTCTCAGTCTGTTTCCTAGTGCCGGTTTGATGTTCCTGCTGTTCTCACTGTATAACCGAGTTGGAGCTAGTACCTCCCCATATATATGTATGGAATGGAGTTTGCAACTGAAAAGAAACTTTGTGTTCCCAACAAGGTAGTTGAAGGATGGCTTTCACACACACTTATCTCTCAGAACTGAGCAAGTTTAGAGACGTTCGTTCATCTAGCACCAAGTGTACGGGTTGCAGGAGATACTTTTTCTCTGCTTTCTCAGTCTGTTTCCTAGTGCCGGTTTGAAGTTCCTGCAGTTTTCACTGTAAAACCGAGTTGGAGCTTGTACCTCCCCATATATATGTATAAAATGGAGTTTGCAACTGAAAAGAAACTTTGTGTTCCCAACAAGTTAGTTGAAGGACGGCTTTCACACACACTTATCTCTCAGAACTGAGCAAGTTGAGAGACGTTCGTTCATCTAGCACCAAGGGAAAGGGTTGCAGGAGACACTTTTTCTCTGATTTCTCAGTCTGTTTCCTAGTGCCGGTTTGAAGTTCCTGCAGTTTTCACTGTAAAACCGAGTTGGAGCTTGTACCTCCCCATATATATGTATGGAATGGAGTTTGCAACTGAAAAGAAACTTTGTGTTCCCAACAAGCTAGTTGAAGGGCGGATTTCACACACACTTGTCTCTCAGAACTGAGCAAGTGGAGAGACGTTCGTTCATCTAGCACCAAGGGAAAGGGTTGCAGGAGACACTTTTTCTCTGATTTCTCAGTCTGTTTCCTAGTACCGGTTTGAAGTTCCTGCAGTTTTCACTGTAAAACCGAGTTGGAGCTTGTACATCCCCATATATATGTATGGAATGGAGTTTGCAACTGAAAAGAAACTTTGTGTTCCCAACAATCTAGGCGAAGGACGGCTTTCACACACACTAATCTCTCAGAACTTAGCAAGTTGAGAGACGTTCGTTCATCTAGCACCAAGGGAACGGGTTGCAGGAGACACTATTTCTCTGCTTTCTCAGTCTGTTTCCTAGAGCCGGTTTGAATTTCCTGCAGTTTTCCCTGTAAAACCGAGTTGGAGCTAGTACCACCCCATATATTTTTATGGAATGGATTTGCAACTGAAAAGAAACTTTGTGTTCCCAACAAGCTAGGTGAAGGACAGCTTTCACTCACACTTATCTCTCAGAACTGAGCAAGTTGGTGAGAAGTTCATTCATCTAGCACCAAGGGAACGGTTTGCAGGAGACACTTTTTCTCTGCTTCCTCAGTCTGTTTCCTAGTGCCGGTTTGAAGTTCCTGCAGTTTTCACTGTAAAACCGAGTTGGAGCTTGTACCTCCCCATATATATGTATGGAATGGAGTTTGCAACTGAAAAGAAACTTTGTGTTCCCAACAAGCTAGGTGAAGGGCGGCTTTCACACACACTTATCTCTCAGAACTGAGCATGTGGGGAGACTTTCGGTCATATAGCACTAAGGGAACGGGTTGCAGGAAAAACTTTTACTCTGGTTTCTCAGTCTGTTTCCTAGTGCCGGTTTGAACTTCCTGCAGTTTTCACTGTAAAACCGAGTTGCAGCTAGTACCACCCCATATATATGTATGGAGTGGAGTTTGCAACTGAAAAGAAACTTTGTGTTCCAACAAGCTAGGTGAAGAACGGCTTTCACACACAGTTATCTCTCAGAACTGAGCATGTGGAGAGACGTTCGTTCATCTAGCACAAAGGGAACGGGTTGAAGGAGAAACTTTTACTCTGGTTTCTCAGTCTGTTTCCTAGTGCCGGTTTGAAGTTCCAGCAGTTTTCACTGTAAAACCGAGTTGGAGCTAGTACCTCCCCATATATATGTATGGTGTGGATTTTACAAATGAAAAGAAACTTTATGTTCCCAAAATGCTAGGTGAAGGACGGCTTTCACACACACACATCTCTCAGAACTGAGCATGTGGAGAGACGTTCGTTCATCTAGCACAAATGGAACAGGATGCAGGAGAAACTTTTACTCTGGTTTCTCAGTCTGTTTCCTAGTGCAGGTTTGAAGTTCCTGCAGTTTTCACTGTAAAACCTGTTTGGAGCTAGTACCTCCCCATATATATGTATGGAGTGGAGTTTGCAACTGAAAAGAAACTTTGTGTTCCCAACAAGCTAGGTGAAGGACGGCTTTCACACACACACATCTTTCAGAACTGAGCATGTGGAGAGACGTTCGTTCATCTAGCACAAAGGGAACGGGTTGCAGGAGAAAATTTTACTCTGGTTTCTCAGTCTGTTTCCTAGTGCCGGTTTGATGTTCCTGCAGTTTTCACTGTAAAACCTGTTTGGGGCTAGTACCACCCCATATATATGTATGGAGTGGAGTTTGCAACTGAAAAGAAACTTTGTGTTCCCAACAAGCTAGGTGAAGGACGGCTTTCAAAAACACTTATCTCTCAGAACTGAGCATGTGGAGAGACGTTCGTTCATCTAGCACCAAGTGTACGGGTTGCAGGAGACACTTTTTCTCTGCTTTCTCAGTCTGTTTCCTAGTGCCGGTTTGAAGTTCCTGCAGTTTTCACTGTAAAACCGAGTTGGAGCTTGTACCTCCCCATATATATGTATGGAATGGAGTTTGCAACTGAAAAGAAACTTTGTGTTCCCAACAAGCTAGTTGAAGGACGGCTTTCACACACACTTATCTCTCAGAACTGAGCAAGTTGAGAGACGTTCGTTCATCTAGCTCCAAGGGAAAGGGTTGCAGGAGACACTTTTTCTCTGATTTCTCAGTCTGTTTCCTAGTGCCGGTTTGAAGTTCCTGCAGTTTTCACTGTAAAACCGAGTTGGAGCTTGTACCTCCCCATATATATGTATGGAATGGAGTTTGCAACTGAAAAGAAACTTTGTGTTCCCAACAAGCTAGGTGAAGAACAACTTTCACACACACTTATCTCTCAGAACTGAGCAAGTGGAGAGACGTTCATTCATCTAGAACCAAGGGAACGGTTTGCAGGAGACACTTTTTCTCTGCTTTCTCAGTCTGTTTCCTAGTGCCGGTTTGAAGTTCCTGCAGTTTTCACTGTAAAACCGAGGTGGAGCTTGTACCTCCCCATATATATGTATGGAATGGAGTTTGCAACTGAAAAGAAACTTTGTGTTCCCAACAAGCTAGGTGAAGGACAACTTTCACACACACTTATCTCTCAGAACTGAGCAAGTGGAGAGACGTTCATTCATCTAGCACCAAGGGAACGGTTTGCATTAGACACTTTTTCTCTGCTTTCTCAGTCTGTTTCCTAGTGCCGGTTTGAAGTTCCTGCAGTTTTCCCTGTAAAATCGAGTTGGAGCTTGTACCTCCCCATATATATGTATGGAATGGAGTTTGCAACTGAAAAGAAACTTTGTGTTTCCAACAAGCTAGGTGAAGGACAGCTTTCACACACACTTATCTCTCAGAACTGAGCACGTGGAGAGACGTTCATTCATCTAGCACCAAGGGAACGGGTTGCAGGAAACACTTTTTCTCTGCTTTCTCAGTCTGTTTCCTAGTGCCGGTTTGATGTTCCTGCTGTTCTCACTGTATAACCGAGTTGGAGCTAGTACCTCCCCATATATATGTATGGAATGGAGTTTGCAACTGAAAAGAAACTTTGTGTTCCCAACAAGTTAGTTGAAGAATGGCTTTCACACACACATATCTCTCAGAACTGAGCAAGTTTAGAGACGTTCGTTCATCTAGCACCAAGTGTACGGGTTGCAGGAGACACTTTTTCTCTGCTTTCTCAGTCTGTTTCCTAGTGCCGGTTTGAAGTTCCTGCAGTTTTCACTGTAAAACCGAGTTGGAGCTTGTACCTCCCCATATATATGTATGGAATGGAGTTTGCAACTGAAAAGAAACTTTGTGTTCCCAACAAGCTAGTTGAAGGACGGCTTTCACACACACTTATCTCTCAGAACTGAGCAAGTTGAGAGACGTTCGTTCATCTAGCTCCAAGGGAAAGGGTTGCAGGGACACTTTTTCTCTGATTTCTCAGTCTGTTTCCTAGTGCCGGTTTGAAGTTCCTGCAGTTTTCACTGTAAAACCGAGTTGGAGCTTGTACCTCCCCATATATATGTATGGAATGGAGTTTGCAACTGAAAAGAAACTTTGTGTTCCCAACAAGCTAGGTGAAGGACGGCTTTCACACACACTTATCTCTCAGAACTGAGCAAGTGGAGAGACGTTCGTTCATCTAGCACCAAGGGAAAGGGTTGCAGGAGACACTTTTTCTCTGCTTTCTCAGTCTGTTTCCTAGTGCCGGTTTGAAGTTCCTGCAGTTTTCACTGTAAAACCGATTTGGAGCTTGTACCTCCCCATATATATGTATGGAATGGAGTTTGCAACTGAAAAGAAACTTTGTGTTCCCAACAAGCTAGGTGAAGAACAACTTTCACACACACTTATCTCTAAGAACTGAGCAAGTGGAGAGACGTTCATTCATCTAGCAACAAGGGAACGGTTTGCAGGAGCCACTTTTTCTCTGCTTTCTCAGTCTGTATCCAAGTGCCGGTTTGAAGTTCCTGCAGTTTTCACTGTAAAACCGAGGTGGAGATTGTACCTCCCCATATATATGTATGGAATGGAGTTTGCAATTGAAAAGAAACTTTGTGTTCCCAACAAGCTAGGTGAAGGACAACTTTCACACACACTTATCTCTCAGAACTGAGCAAGTGGAGAGACGTTCATTCATCTAGCACCAAGGGAACGGTTTGCAGGAAACACTTTTTCTCTGCTTTCTCAGTCTGTTTCCTAGTGCCGGTTTGAAGTTCCTGCAGTTTTCACTGTAAAACCGAGTTGGAGCTTGTACCTCCCCATATATATGTATGGAATGGAGTTTGCAACTGAAAAGAAACTTTGTGTTCCCAACAAGCTAGGTGAAGGACAGCTTTCACACACACTTATCTCTCAAAACTGAGCAAGTGGAGAGACGTTCGTTCATCTAGCACCAAGGGAACGTTTTGCAGGAAACACTTTTTCTCTGCTTTCTCAGTCTGTTTCCTAGTGCCGGTTTGAAGTTCCTGCAGTTTTCACTGTAAAACCGAGTTGGAGCTTGTACCTCCCCATATATATGTATGGAATGGAGTTTGAAACAGAAAAGAAACTTTGTGTTCCCAACAAGCTAGGTGAAGGACGGCTTTCACACACACTTATCTCTCAGAACTGAGCAAGTGGAGAGACGTTCGTTCATCTAGCACCAAGGGAACGGGTTGCAGGCGACACTTTTTCTCTGTTTTCTCAGTCTGTTTCCTAGTGCCGGTTTGATGTTCCTGCTGTTCTCACTGTATAACCGAGTTGGAGCTAGTACCTCCCCATATATATGTATGGAATGGAGTTTGAAACTGAAAAGAAACTTTGTGTTCCCAACAAGGTAGTTGAAGGATGGCTTTCACACACACATATCTCTCAGAACTGAGCAAGTTTAGAGACGTTCGTTCATCTAGCACCAAGTGTACGGGTTGCAGGAGACACTTTTTCTCTGCTTTCTCAGTCTGTTTCCTAGTGCCGGTTTGAAGTTCCTGCAGTTTTCACTGTAAAACCGAGTTGGAGCTTGTACCTCCCCATATATATGTATAAAATGGAGTTTGCAACTGAAAAGAAACTTTGTGTTCCCAACAAGTTAGTTGAAGGACGGCTTTCACACACACTTATTTCTCAGAACTGAGCAAGTTGAGAGACGTTCGTTCATCTAGCACCAAGGGAAAGGGTTGCAGGAGACACTTTTTCTCTGATTTCTCAGTCTGTTTCCTAGTGCCGGTTTGAAGTTCCTGCAGTTTTCACTGTAAAACCGAGTTGGAGCTTGTACCTCCCCATATATATGTATGGAATGGAGTTTGCAACTGAAAAGAAACTTTGTGTTCCCAACAAGCTAGTTGAAGGGCGGATTTCACACACACTTGTCTCTCAGAACTGAGCAAGTGGAGAGACGTTCGTTCATCTAGCACCAAGGGAAAGGGTTGCAGGAGACACTTTTTCTCTGATTTCTCAGTCTGTTTCCTAGTGCCGGTTTGAAGTTCCTGCAGTTTTCACTGTAAAACCGAGTTGGAGCTAGTACCTCCCCATATATATTTATGGAATGGATTTGCAACTGAAAAGAAACTTTGTGTTCCCAACAAGCTAGGTGAAGGACAGCTTTCACACACACTTATCTCTCAGAACTGAGCAAGTTGGTGAGACGTTCATTCATCTAGCACCAAGGGAACGGTTTGCAGGAGACACTTTTTCTCTGCTTCCTCAGTCTGTTTCCTAGTGCCGGTTTGAAGTTCCTGCAGTTTTCACTGTAAAACCGAGTTGGAGCTTGTACCTCCCCATATATATGTATGGAATGGTGTTTGCAACTGAAAAGAAACTTTGTGTTCCCAACAAGCTAGGTGAAGGGCGGCTTTCACACACACTTATCTCTCAGAACTGAGCATGTGGAGAGACTTTCGGTCATATAGCACTAAGGGAACGGGTTGCAGGAGAAACTTTTACTCTGGTTTCTCAGTCTGTTTCCTAGTGCCGGTTTGAAGTTCCTGCAGTTTTCACTGTAAAACCGAGTTGCAGCTAGTACCTCCCCATATATATGTATGGAGTGGAGTTTGCAACTGAAAAGAAACTTTGTGTTCCAACAAACTAGGTGAAGAACGGCTTTCACACACACTTATCTCTCAGAACTGAGCATGTGGAGAGACGTTCGTTCATCTAGCACAAATGGAACGGGTTGAAGGAGAAATTTTTACTCTGGTTTCTCAGTCTGTTTCCTAGTGCCGGTTTGAAGTTCCAGCAGTTTTCACTGTAAAATCGAGTTGGAGTTAGTACCTCCCCATATATATGTATGGTGTGGATTTTACAAATGAAAAGAAACTTTATGTTCCCAAAATGCTAGGTGAAGGACGGCTTTCACACACACACATCTCTCAGAACTGAGCATGTGGAGAGACGTTCGTTCATCTAGCACAAATGGAACAGGATGCAGGAGAAACTTTTACTCTGGTTTCTCAGTCTGTTTCCTAGTGCAGGTTTGAAGTTCCTGCAGTTTTCACTGTAAAACCTGTTTGGAGCTAGTACCTCCCCATATATATGTATGGAGTGGAGTTTGCAACTGAAAAGAAACTTTGTGTTCCCAACAAGCTAGGTGAAGGACGGCTTTCACACACACACATCTTTCAGAACTGAGCATGTGGAGAGACGTTCGTTCATCTAGCACAAAGGGAACGGGTTGCAGGAGAAAATTTTACTCTGGTTTCTCAGTCTGTTTCCTAGTGCCGGTTTGAAGTTCCTGCAGTTTTCACTGTAAAACCTGTTTGGGGCTAGTACCTCCCCATATATATGTATGGAGTGGAGTTTGCAACTGAAAAGAAACTTTGTGTTCCCAACAAGCTAGGTGAAGGACGGCTTTCAAAAACACTTATCTCTCAGAACTGAGCATGTGGAGAGACGTTCGTTCATCTAGCACAAAGGGAACGGGTTGCAGGAGAAACTTTTACTGTGGTTTCTCAGTCTGTTTCCTAGTGCCGGTTTGAAGTTCCTGCAGTTTTCACTGTAAAACAGAGTTGCAGCTAGTACCTCCCCATATATATGTATGGAGTTGTGTTAGCAACTGAAAAGAAACTTTGTGTTCCCAACAAGCTAGGTGAAGGACGGCTTTCACACACACTTATCTCTCAGAACTGAGCATGTGGAGAGACGTTTGTTCATCTAGCACAAAGGGAACGGGTTGCAGGAGAAACTTTTACTGTGGTTTCTCAGTCTGTTTCCTAGTGCCGGTTTGAAGTTCCTGCAGTTTTCACTGTAAAACCGAGTTGGAGCTAGTAACTCCCCATATATATGTATGGAATGGTGTTTGCAACTGAAAAGATACTTTGTGTTCCCAACAAGCTAGGTGAAGGACGGCTTTCACACACACTTATCTCTCAGAACTGAGCAAGTGGAGAGACTTTCATTCATCTAGCACCAAGGGAACGGTTTGCAGGGACACTTTTTCTCAGCATTTTCAGTCTGTTTCCTAGTGCCGGTTTGAAGTTCCTGCAGTTTTCACTGTAAAACCGAGTTGGAGCTTGTACCTCCCCATATATATGTATGGAAAGGAGTTTGCAACTGAAGAGAAACTTTGTGCTCCCTACAAGCTAGGTGAAGGACGGCTTTCACACACACACATCTTTCAGAACTGAGCATGTGGAGAGACGTTCGTTCATCTAGCACAAAGGGAACGGGTTGCAGGAGAAACTTTTTCTCTGGTTTCTCAGTCTGTTTCCTAGTGCCGGTTTGAAGTTCCAGCAGTTTTCACTGTAAACCCGAGTTGGAGCTTGTACCTTCCCATATATATGTATGGAATGGTGTTTGCAACTGAAAAGATACTTTGTGTTCCCAACAAGCTAGGTGAAGGACGGCTTTCACACACACTTATCTCTCAGAACTGAGCAAGTGGAGAGACTTTCATTCATCTAGCACCAAGGGAACGGTTTGCAGGGACACTTTTTCTCAGCATTTTCAGTCTGTTTCCTAGTGCCGGTTTGAAGTTCCTGCAGTTTTCACTGTAAAACCGAGTTGGAGCTTGTACCTCCCCATATATATGTATGGAATGGGGTTTGAAACTGAAAAGAAACTTTGTGTTCCCAACAAGCTATGTGAAGGACGGCTTTCACACACACTTATCTCTCAGAACTGATCAAGTTGGTGAGACGTTCATTCATCTAGCACCAAGGGAACGGCTTGCAGGAGACACTTTTTCTCTACTTTCTCATTGTGTTTCCTAGTGCCGGTTTTAAGTTCCTGCAGTTTTCACTGTAAAACCGAGTTGGAGCTTGTACCTCCCCATATATATGTATGGAATGGAGTTTGCAAGTGAAAAGAAACTTTGTGTTCCCAACAAGATAGGTGAAAGACGGCTTTCACACACACTTATCTCTCAGAACTGAGCAATTGGCGAGACGTTCGTTCATCTACCACCAAGGGAACGGGTTGCAGGAGACACTTTTTCTCTGCTTTCTCAGTCTGTTTCCTAGTGCCGGTTTGAAGTTCCTGCAGTTTTCACTGTAAAACCGAGTTGGAGCTTGTACCTCCCCATATATATGTATGGAATCGAGTTTGCAACTGAAAAGAAACTTTGTGTTCCCAACAAGCTAGGTGAAGGCAGCTTTCACACACACTTATCTCTCAGAACTGAGCAAGTGGAGAGACTTTCATTCATCTAGCACCAAGGGAACGGTTTGCAGGAGACACTTTTTCTCTGCTTTCTCAGCCTGTTTCCTAGTGCCGGTTTGAAGTTCCTGCAGATTTCACTGTAAAACCGAGTTGGAGCTTGTACCTACCCATATATATGTATGGAATGGAGTTTGCAACTGAAAAGAATCTTTGTGTTCCCAACAAGCTAGGTGAAGGACGGCTTTCACACACACTTATCTCTCAGAACTGAGCAAGTGGAGAGACGTTCATTCATCTAGCACCAAGGGAACGGGTTGCAGGAGACACTTTTTCTCTGCTTTCTCAGTATGTTTCCTAGTGCCGGTTTGAAGTTCCTGCAGTTTTCACTGTCAAACCGAGTTGGAGCTAGTACCTCCCCATATATATGTATGGAATGGAGTTTGCAACTGAAAAGAAACTTTGTGTTCCCAACAAGCTATGTGAAGGCAGCTTTCACACACACTTATCTCTCAGAACTGAGCAAGTGGAGAGACTTTCATTCATCTAGCACCAAGGGAACGGTTTGCAGGAGACACTTTTTCTCTGCTTTTTCAGTCTGTTTCCTAGTGCCGGTTTGAAGTTCCTGCAGTTTTCACTGTAAAACCGAGTTGGAGCTTGTACCTGCCCATATATATGTATGGAATGGAGTTTGAAACTGAAAAGAAACTTTGTGTTCCCAAAAAGCTAGGTGAAGGACAACTTTCACACACACTTATCTCTCCGAACTGAGCAAGTGGAGAGACGTTCATTCATCTAGCACCAAGGGAACGGTTTGCAGGAGACAGTATTTCTCTGCTTTCTCAGTCTGTTTCCTAGTGCTGATTTGAAGTTCCTGCAGTTTTCACTGTAAAACCGAGTTGGAGCTTGTACCTCCCCTTATATATGTATGGAATGGAGTTTGCAACTGAAAAGAAACTTTGTGTTCCCAACAAGCTAGGTGAAGGACGGCTTTCACACACACTTATCTCTCAGAACTGAGCAAGTGGAGAGACGTTCATTCATCTAGCACCAAGGGAACGGTTTGCAGGAGACACTTTTTCTCTGCATTCACAGTCTTTTTCCTAGTGCCGGTTTGAAGTTCCTGCAGTTTTCACTGTAAAACCGAGTTGGAGCTTGTACCTCCCCATATATATATATGGAAAGGAGTTTGCAACTGAAGAGAAACTTTGTGCTCCCTACAAGCTAGGTGAAGGAAGGCTTTCAAACACACTTATCTCTCAGAACTGAGCATGTGGAGAGACGTTCGTTCAACTAGCACCAAGGGAATGTGTTGCTGGAGACACTTTTTCTCTGCTTTCTCAGTCTGTTTCCTAGTGCCGGTTTGAAGTTCCTGCAGTTTTCACTGTAAAACCGAGTTGGAGCTTGTACCTCCCCATATATATGTATGGAATGGTGTTTGAAACTGAAAAGAAACTTTGTGTTACCAACAAGCTAGGTGAAGGACAGCTTTCACACACACTTTTCACTCAGAACTGAGCAAGTTGGTGAGACTTTCATTCATCTAGCACCAAGGGAACGGTTTGCAGGAGACACTTTTTCTCTGCTTTCTAAGTCTTTTTCCTAGTGCCTGTTTCAAGTTCCTGCAGTTTTCACTTTACAACCGAGTTGGAACTAGTACTTCCCCATATATATGTAAGGAGAGGGGTTTGCAACTAAAGAAACTTTGTGTTCCCAACAAGCTAGGTGAAGGACGGCTTTCACACACACTTATCTCTCAGATCTGAGCAAGTGGAGAGACGATCGTTCATCTAGCACCAAGGGAACGGATTGCAGGAGACACTATTTCTCTGATTTCTCAGTCTGTTTCCTAGGACAGGTTTGAAGTTCCTGCAGTTTTCACTGTAAAACCGAGTTGGAGCTAGTACCTCCCCATATATATGTATGGAATGGGGTTTGCAACTGAAAAGAAACTTTGTGTTCCCAACAAGCTAGTGAAGTACGGCTTTCACACACACTTATATCTCAGAACTGAGCAAGTTGAGAGACGTTCGTTCATCTAGCACCAAGGGAACGGGTTGCAGGACACAATTTTTCTCTGCTTTCTCAGTCTGTTTCCTAGTGCCTGTTTGAAGTTCCTGCAGTTTTCACTGTAAAACCGAGTTGGAGCTTGTACCTCCCCATATATATGTATGGAATGGAGTTTGAAACTGAAATGAAACTTTGTGTTCCCAACAAGCTAGGTGAAGGACGGCTTTCACACACACTTATCTCTCAGAACTGAGCAAGTGGAGAGACGTTCGTTCACGTAGCACCAAGGGAACGGTTTGCAGGAGACACTTTTTCTCAGATTTCTCAGTCTGTTTCCTAGTGCCGGTTTGAAGTTCCTGCAGTTTTCACTGTAAAACCGAGTTGGAGCTTGTACCTACCCATATATATGTATGGAATGGAGTTTGCAACTTAAAAGAAACTTAGTGTTCCCAACAAGTTAGGTGAAGACGGCTTTCACACACACTTATCTCTCAGAACTGACCAAGTGGAGAGACGTTCATTCATCTAGCACCAAGGGAACGGGTTGCAGGAGACACTTTTTCTCTGCTTTCTCAGTCTGTTTCCTAGTGCCGGTTTGATGTTCCTGCAGTTCTCAATGTATAACCGATTTGGAGCTTGTACCTCCCCATATATATGTATGGAATGGAGTTAGCAACTGAACAGAAACTTTGTGTTCCCAACAAGGTAGTTGAAGGATGGCTTTCACACACACATATCTCTCAGAACTGAGCAAGTGGAGAGACGTTCGTTCATCTAGCACCAAGGGTACGGGTTGCAGGAGACACTTTTTCTCTGCTTTCTCAGTCTGTTTCCTAGTGCCGGTTTGAACTTCCTGCAGTTTTCACTGTAAAACCGAGTTGGAGCTTGTACCTCCCCATATATATGTATGGAATGGAGTTTGCAACTGAAAAGAAACTTTGTGTTCCCAACAAGCTAGGTGAAGGATGGCTTTCACACACACTTATCTCTCAGAACTGAGCAAGTGGAGAGACGTTCATTCATCTAGCACAAAGGGAACGGGTTGCAGGAGACACTTTTTCTCTGTTTTCTCAGTCTGTTTCCTAGTGCCGGTTTGATGTTCCTGCAGTTCTCACTGTATAACCGAGTTGGAGCTAGTACCTCCCCATATATATGTATGGAATGGAGTTTGCAACTGAAAAGAAACTTTGTGTTCCCAACAAGGTAGTTGAAGGATGGCTTTCACACACACATATCTCTCAGAACTGAGCAAGTGGAGAGACGTTCGTTCATCTAGCACCAAGGGTACGGGTTGCAGGAGACACTTTTTCTCTGCTTTCTCAGTCTGTTTCGTAGTGCCGGTATGATGTTCCTGCAGTTTTCACTGTAAAACCTAGTTGGAGCTTGTACCTCCCCATATATATGTATGGAATGGAGTTTGCAACTGAAAAGAAACTTTGTGTTCCCAACAAGCTAGGTGAAGGACGGCTTTCACACACACTAATCTCTCAAAACTGAGCAAGTTAAGAGACGTTCGTTCATCTAGAACCAAGTGAACAAGTTGCAGGAGACACTTTTTCTCTGCTTCCTCAGTCTGTTTCCTAGTGCCGGTTTGAAGTTTTGCAGTTTTCACTGTAAAACCGAGTTCGAGCTAGTACGTCCCCATATATATGTATGGATTGGAGTTTGCAACTGAAAAGAAACTTTGTGTTCACAACAAGCTAGGTGAAGGACAGCTTTCACACACACTTATCTCTCAGAACTGATTAAGTTGGTGAGACGTTCATTCATCTAGCACCAAGGGAACGGTTTGCAGGAGACACTTTTTCTCTGCTTTCTCAGTGTGTTTCGTAGTGCCGGTTTGAAGTTCCTGCAGTTTTCACTGTAAAACCTAGTTGGAGCTTGTACCTCCCCATATATATGTATGGAATGGAGTTTGCAACTGAAAAGAAACTTTGTGTTCCCAACAAGCTAGGTGAAGGACGGCTTTCACACACTCTTATCTCTCAGAACTGAGCAAGTGCAGAGACGTTCGTTCATCTAGCACCAAGGGAACGGGTTGCAGGATACACTATTTCTCTGCTATCTCAGTCTGTTTCCTAGCGCCGATTTGAAGTTCCTGCAGTTTTCACTGTAAAACCGAGTTGGAGCTAGTACCTCCCCATATATATATATGGAATTGAGTTTGCAACATTAAAGAATCTTTGTGTTCCCAACAAGATATGTGAATGACGGCTTTCACACACACATATCTGTCAGAACTCAGCAAGTGGAGAGACGTTCGTTCATCTAGCACCAAGGGAACGGGTGGCAGGAGACACTTTTTCTCTGCTTTCTCAGTCTGTTTCCTAGTGCCTGTTTGAAGTTCCTGCAGTTTTCACTGTAAAATCTAGTTGGAGCTTGTACCTCCCCATATATATGTATGGAATGGAGTTTGAAACTGAAAAGAAACTTTGTGTTCCCAACAAGCTAGGTGAAGGACGGCTTTCACACACACTTATCTCTCAGAACTGAGCAAGTGGAGAGACGTTCGTTCACCTAGCACCAAGGGAACGGTTTGCAGGAAACACTTTTTCTCTGCTTTCTCAGTCTGTTTCCTAGTGCCGGTTTGAAGTTCCTGCAGTTTTCACTGTAAAACCGAGTTGGAGCTTGTACCTACCCATATATATGTATGGAATGGAGTTTGCAACTTAAAAGAAACTTTGTGTTCCCAACAAGTTAGGTGAAGGACGGCTTTCACACACACTTATCTCTCAGAACTGAGCAAGTGGAGAGACGTTCATTCATCTAGCACCAAGGGAACGGGTTGCAGGGGACACTTTTTCTCTGATTTCTCAGTCTGTTTCCTAGTGCCGGTTTGATGTTCCTGCAGTTCTCAATGTATAACCGAGTTGGAGCTAGTACCTCCCCATATATATGTATGGAATGGAGTTTGCAACTGAACAGAAACTTTGTGTTCCCAACAAGGTAGTTGAAGGATGGCTTTCACACACACATATCTCTCAGAACTGAGCAAGTGGAGAGACGTTCGTTCATCTAGCACCAAGGGTACGGGTTGCAGGAGACACTTTTTCTCTGCTTTCTCAGTCTGTTTCCTAGGGCCGGTTTGAAGTTCCTGCAGTTTTCACTGTAAAACCTAGTTGGAGCTTGTACCTCCCCATATATATGTATGGAATGGAGTTTGCAACTGAAAAGAAACTTTGTGTTCCCAACAAGCTAGGTGAAGGATGGCTTTCACACACACTAATCTCTCAGAACTGAGCAAGTTGAGAGACGTTCGTTCATCTAGCACCAAGGGAACAGGTTGCAGGAGACACTTTTTCTCTGCTTCCTCAGTCTGTTTCCTAGTGCCGGTTTGAAGTTCCTGCAGTTTTCACTGTAAAACCGAGTTGGAGCTAGTACGTCCCCATATATATGTATGGAATGGAGTTTGCAACTGAAAAGAAACTTTGTGTTCCCAACAAGCTAGGTGAAGGACGGCTTTCACACACACACATCTTTCAGAACTGAGCATGTGGAGAGACGTTCGTTCATCTAGCACAAAGGGAACGGGTTGCAGGAGAAACTTTTACTCTGGTTTCTCAGTGTGTTTCCTAGTGCCGGTTTGAAGTTAAAGCAGTTTTCACTGTAAAACCGATTTGGAGCTAGTACCTCCCCATATATATGTATGGAGTGGAGTTTGCAACTGAAAAGAAACTTTGTGTTACCAACAATCTAGGTGAAGGACGGCTTTCACACACACACATCTTTCAGAACTGAGCATGTGGAGAGACGTTCGTTCATCTAGCACAAAGGGAACGGGTTGCAGGAGAAACTTTTACTCTGGTTTCTCAGTCTGTTTCCTAGTGCCGGTTTGAAGTTCCAGCAGTTTTCACTGTAAACCCGAGTTGGAGCTTGTACCTTCCCATATATATGTCTGGAATGGTGTTTGCAACTGAAAAGATACTTTGTGTTCCCAACAAGCTAGGTGAAGGACGGCTTTCACACACACATATCTCTCAGAACTGAGCAAGTGGAGAGACGTTCATTCATCTAGCACCAAGGGAACGGGTTGCAGGAGACACTTTTTCTCTGATTTCTCAGTCTGTTTCCTAGTGCCGGTTTGATGTTCCTGCAGTTCTCAATGTATAACCGAGTTGGAGCTAGTACCTCCCCATATATATGTATGGAATGGAGTTTGCAACTGAACAGAAACTTTGTGTTCCCAACAAGGTAGTTGAAGGATGGCTTTCACACACACATATCTCTCAGAACTGAGCAAGTGGAGAGACGTTCGTTCATCTAGCACCAAGAGTACGGGTTGCAGGAGACACTTTTTCTCTGCTTTCTCAGTCTGTTTCCTAGTGCCGGTTTGAAGTTCCTGCAGTTTTCACTGTAAAACCGAGTTGGAGCTTGTACCTCCCCATATATATGTATGGAATGGAGTTTGCAACTGAAAAGAAACTTTGTGTTCCCAACAAGCTAGGTGAAGGATGGCTTTCACACACACTAATCTCTCAGAACTGAGCAAGTTGAGAGACGTTCGTTCATCTAGCACCAAGGGAACAGGTTGCAGGAGACACTTTTTCTCTGCTTCCTCAGTCTGTTTCCTAGTGCCGGTTTGAAGTTCCTGCAGTTTTCACTGTAAAACCGAGTTGGAGCTAGTACGTCCCCATATATATGTATGGAATGGAGTTTGCAACTGAAAAGAAACTTTGTGTTCCCAACAAGCTAGGTGAAGGACGGCTTTCACACACACACATCTTTCAGAACTGAGCATGTGGAGAGACGTTCGTTCATCTAGCACAAAGGGAACGGGTTGCAGGAGAAACTTTTACTCTGGTTTCTCAGTGTGTTTCCTAGTGCCGGTTTGAAGTTAAAGCAGTTTTCACTGTAAAACCGATTTGTAGCTAGTACCTCCCCATATATATGTATGGAGTGAAGTTTGCAACTGAAAAGAAACTTTGTGTTACCAACAATCTAGGTGAAGGGCGGCTTTCACACACGCACATCTTTCAGAACTGAGCATGTGGAGAGACGTTCGTTCAACTAGCACCAAGGGAATGTGTTGCTGGAGACACTTTTTCTCTGCTTTCTCAGTCTGTTTCCTAGTGCCGGTTTGAAGTTCCTGCAGTTTTCACTGTAAAACCGAGTTGGAGCTTGTACCTCCCCATATATATGTATGGAATGGTGTTTGAAATTGAAAAGAAACTTTGTGTTACCAACAAGCTAGGTGAATGACAGCTTTCACACACACTTTTCACTCAGAACTGAGCAAGTTGGTGAGACTTTCATTCATCTAGCACCAAGGGAACGGTTTGCAGGAGACACTTTTTCTCTGCTTTCTAAGTCTTTTTCCTAGTGCCGGTTTCAAGTTCCTGCAGTTTTCACTTTACAACCGAGTTGGAACTAGTACTTCCCCATATATATGTAAGGAGAGGTGTTTGCAACTAAAGAAACTTTGTGTTACCAACAAGCTAGGTGAAGGACGGCTTTCACACACACTTATCTCTCAGAACTGAGCAAGTGGAGAGACGATCGTTCATCTAGCACCAAGGGAACGGATTGCAGGAGACACTATTTCTCTGATTTCTCAGTCTGTTTCCTAGGACCGGTTTGAAGTTCCTGCAGTTTTCACTGTAAAACCGAGTTGGAGCTAGTACCTCCCCATATATATGTAAGGAATGGAGTTTGAAACTGAAATGAAACTTTGTGTTCCCAACAAGCTAGGTGAAGGACGGCTTTCACACACACTTATCTCTCAGAACTGAGCAAGTGGAGAGACGTTCGTTCACGTAGCACCAAGGGAACGGTTTGCAGGAGACACTTTTTCTCAGCTTTCTCAGTCTGTTTCCTAGTGCCGGTTTGAAGTTCCTGCAGTTTTCACTGTAAAACCGAGTTGGAGCTTGTACCTACCCATATATATGTATGGAATGGAGTTTGCAACTTAAAAGAAACTTTGTGTTCCCAACAAGTTAGGTGAAGGACGGCTTTCACACACACTTATCTCTCAGAACTGAGCAAGTGGAGAGACGTTCATTCATCTAGCACCAAGGGAACGGGTTGCAGGAGACACTTTTTCTCTGCTTTCTCAGTCTGTTTCCTAGTGCCGGTTTGATGTTCCTGCAGTTCTCAATGAATAACCGAGTTGGAGCTTGTACCTCCCCATATATATGTATGGAATGGAGTTTGCAACTGAACAGAAACTTTGTGTTCCCAACAAGGTAGTTGAAGGATGGCTTTCACACACACATATCTCTCAGAACTGAGCAAGTGGAGAGACGTTCGTTCATCTAGCACCAAGAGTACGGGTTGCAGGAGACACTTTTTCTCTGCTTTCTCAGTCTGTTTCCTAGTGCCGGTTTGAAGTTCCTGCAGTTTTCACTGTAAAACCGAGTTGGAGCTTGTACCTCCCCATATATATGTATGGAATGGAGTTTGCAACTGAAAAGAAACTTTGTGTTCCCAACAAGCTAGGTGAAGGATGGCTTTCACACACACTAATCTCTCAGAACTGAGCAAGTTGAGAGACGTTCGTTCATCTAGCACCAAGGGAACAGGTTGCAGGAGACACTTTTTCTCTGCTTCCTCAGTCTGTTTCCTAGTGCCGGTTTGAAGTTCCTGCAGTTTTCACTGTAAAACCGAGTTGGAGCTAGTACGTCCCCATATATATGTATGGAATGGAGTTTGCAACTGAAAAGAAACTTTGTGTTCCCAACAAGCTAGGTGAAGGACGGCTTTCACACACACACATCTTTCAGAACTGAGCATGTGGAGAGACGTTCGTTCATCTAGCACAAAGGGAACGGGTTGCAGGAGAAACTTTTACTCTGGTTTCTCAGTGTGTTTCCTAGTGCCGGTTTGAAGTTAAAGCAGTTTTCACTGTAAAACCGATTTGTAGCTAGTACCTCCCCATATATATGTATGGAGTGGAGTTTGCAACTGAAAAGAAACTTTGTGTTACCAACAATCTAGGTGAAGGACGGCTTTCACACACGCACATCTTTCAGAACTGAGCATGTGGAGAGACGTTCGTTCAACTAGCACCAAGGGAATGTGTTGCTGGAGACACTTTTTCTCTGCTTTCTCAGTCTGTTTCCTAGTGCCGGTTTGAAGTTCCTGCAGTTTTCACTGTAAAACCGAGTTGGAGCTTGTACCTCCCCATATATATGTATGGAATGGTGTTTGAAACTGAAAAGAAACTTTGTGTTACCAACAAGCTAGGTGAAGGACAGCTTTCACACACACTTTTCACTCAGAACTGAGCAAGTTGGTGAGACTTTCATTCATCTAGCACCAAGGGAACGGTTTGCAGGAGACACTTTTTCTCTGCTTTCTAAGTCTTTTTCCTAGTGCCGGTTTCAAGTTCCTGCAGTTTTCACTTTACAACCGTGTTGGAACTAGTACTTCCCCATATATATGTAAGGAGAGGTGTTTGCAACTAAAGAAACTTTGTGTTACCAACAAGCTAGGTGAAGGACGGCTTTCACACACACTTATCTCTCAGAACTGAGCAAGTGGAGAGACGATCGTTCATCTAGCACCAAGGGAACGGATTGCAGGAGACACTATTTCTCTGATTTCTCAGTCTGTTTCCTAGGACCGGTTTGAAGTTCCTGCAGTTTTCACTGTAAAACCGAGTTGGAGCTAGTACCTCCCCATATATATGTAAGGAATGGAGTTTGAAACTGAAATGAAACTTTGTGTTCCCAACAAGCTAGGTGAAGGACGGCTTTCACACACACTTATCTCTCAGAACTGAGCAAGTGGAGAGACGTTCGTTCACGTAGCACCAAGGGAACGGTTTGCAGGAGACACTTTTTCTCAGCTTTCTCAGTCTGTTTCCTAGTGCCGGTTTGAAGTTCCTGCAGTTTTCACTGTAAAACCGAGTTGGAGCTTGTACCTACCCATATATATGTATGGAATGGAGTTTGCAACTTAAAAGAAACTTTGTGTTCCCAACAAGTTAGGTGAAGGACGGCTTTCACACACACTTATCTCTCAGAACTGAGCAAGTGGAGAGACGTTCATTCATCTAGCACCAAGGGAACGGGTTGCAGGAGACACTTTTTCTCTGCTTTCTCAGTCTGTTTCCTAGTGCCGGTTTGATTTTCCTGCAGTTCTCAATGAATAACCGAGTTGGAGCTTGTACCTCCCCATATATATGTATGGAATGGAGTTAGCAACTGAACAGAAACTTTGTGTTCCCAACAAGGTAGTTGAAGGATGGCTTTCACACACACATATCTCTCAGAACTGAGCAAGTGGAGAGACGTTCGTTCATCTAGCACCAAGGGTACGGGTTGCAGGAGACACTTTTTCTCTGCTTTCTCAGTCTGTTTCCTAGTGCCGGTTTGAAGTTCCTGCAGTTTTCACTGTAAAACCTAGTTGGAGCTTGTACCTCCCCATATATATGTATGGAATGGAGTTTGCAACTGAAAAGAAACTTTGTGTTCCCAACAAGCTAGGTGAAGGACGGCTTTCACACACACTTATCTCTCAGAAATGAGCAAGTGGAGAGACGTTCGTTCATCTAGCACCAAGGGAACAGGTTGCAGGAGACACTTTTTCTCTGTTTTCTCAGTCTGTTTCCTAGTGCCTGTTTGAAGTTCCTGCAGTTTTCACTGTAAAATCGAGTTGGAGCTTGTACCTCCCCATATATATGTATGGAATGGAGTTTGCAACTGAAAAGAAACTTTGTGTTCCCAACAAGCTAGGTGAAGGATGGCTTTCACACACACTTATCTCTCAGAACTGAGCAAGTGGAGAGACGTTCATTCATCTAGCACAAAGGGAACGGGTTGCAGGAGACACTTTTTCTCTGTTTTCTCAGTCTGTTTCCTAGTGCCGGTTTGATGTTCCTGCAGTTCTCACTGTATAACCGAGTTGGAGCTAGTACCTCCCCATATATATGTATGGAATGGAGTTTGCAACTGAAAAGAAACTTTGTGTTCCCAACAAGGTAGTTGAAGGATGGCTTTCACACACACATATCTCTCAGAACTGAGCAAGTGGAGAGACGTTCGTTCATCTAGCACCAAGGGTACGTGTTGCAGGAGACACTTTTTCTCTGCTTTCTCAGTATGTTTCGTAGTGCCGGTATGAAGTTCCTGCAGTTTTCACTGTAAAACCTAGTTGGAGCTTGTACCTCCCCATATATATGTATGGAATGGAGTTTGCAACTGAAAAGAAACTTTGTGTTCCCAACAAGCTAGTTGAAGGACGGCTTTCACACACACTAATCTCTCAAAACTGAGCAAGTTAAGAGACGTTCGTTCATCTAGAACCAAGTGAACAAGTTGCAGGAGACACTTTTTCTCTGCTTCCTCAGTCTGTTTCCTAGTGCCTGTTTGAAGTTCCTGCAGTTTTCACTGTAAAATCTAGTTGGAGCTTGTACCTCCCCATATATATGTATGGAATGGAGTTTGAAACTGAAAAGAAACTTTGTGTTCCCAACAAGCTAGGTGAAGGACGGCTTTCACACACACTTATCTCTCAGAACTGAGCAAGTGGAGAGACGTTCGTTCACCTAGCACCAAGGGAACGGTTTGCAGGAAACACTTTTTCTCTGCTTTCTCAGTCTGTTTCCTAGTGCCGGTTTGAAGTTCCTGCAGTTTTCACTGTAAAACCGAGTTGGAGCTTGTACCTACCCATATATATGTATGGAATGGAGTTTGCAACTTAAAAGAAACTTTGTGTTCCCAACAAGTTAGGTGAAGGACGGCTTTCACACACACTTATCTCTCAGAACTGAGCAAGTGGAGAGACGTTCATTCATCTAGCACCAAGGGAAAGGGTTGCAGGGGACACTTTTTCTCTGATTTCTCAGTCTGTTTCCTAGTGCCGGTTTGATGTTCCTGCAGTTCTCAATGTATAACTGAGTTGGAGCTAGTACCTCCCCATATATAAGTATGGAATGGAGTTTGCAACTGAACAGAAACTTTGTGTTCCCAACAAGGTAGTTGAAGGATGGCTTTCACACACACATATCTCTCAGAACTGAGCAAGTGGAGAGACGTTCGTTCATCTAGCACCAAGGGTACGGGTTGCAGGAGACACTTTTTCTCTGCTTTCTCAGTCTGTTTCCTAGGGCCGGTTTGAAGTTCCTGCAGTTTTCACTGTAAAATCTAGTTGGAGCTTGTACCTCCCCATATATATGTATGGAATGGAGTTTGCAACTGAAAAGAAACTTTGTGTTCCCAACAAGCTAGGTGAAGGATGGCTTTCACACACACTAATCTCTCAGAACTGAGCAAGTTGAGAGACGTTCGTTCATCTAGCACCAAGGGAACAGGTTGCAGGAGACACTTTTTCTCTGCTTCCTCAGTCTGTTTCCTAGTGCCGGTTTGAAGATCCTGCAGTTTTCACTGTAAAACCGAGTTGGAGCTAGTACGTCCCCATATATATGTATGGAATGGAGTTTGCAACTGAAAAGAAACTTTGTGTTCCCAACAAGCTAGGTGAAGGACGGCTTTCACACACACATATCTCTCAGAACTGAGCAAGTGGAGAGACGTTCATTCATCTAGCACCAAGGGAACGGGTTGCAGGAGACACTTTTTCTCTGATTTCTCAGTCTGTTTCCTAGTGCCGGTTTGATGTTCCTGCAGTTCTCAATGTATAACCGAGTTGGAGCTAGTACCTCCCCATATATATGTATGGAATGGAGTTTGCAACTGAACAGAAACTTTGTGTTCCCAACAAGGTAGTTGAAGGATGGCTTTCACACACACATATCTCTCAGAACTGAGCAAGTGGAGAGACGTTAGTTCATCTAGCACCAAGGGTACGGGTTGCAGGAGACACTTTTTCTCTGCTTTCTCAGTCTGTTTCCTAGTGCCGGTTTGAAGTTCCTGCAGTTTTCACTGTAAAACCGAGTTGGAGCTTGTACCTCCCCATATATATGTATGGAATGGAGTTTGCAACTGAAAAGAAACTTTGTGTTCCCAACAAGCTAGGTGAAGGATGGCTTTCACACACACTAATCTCTCAGAACTGAGCAAGTTGAGAGACGTTCGTTCATCTAGCACCAAGGGAACAGGTTGCAGGAGACACTTTTTCTCTGCTTCCTCAGTCTGTTTCCTAGTGCCGGTTTGAAGTTCCTGCAGTTTTCACTGTAAAACCGAGTTGGAGCTAGTACGTCCCCATATATATGTATGGAATGGAGTTTGCAACTGAAAAGAAACTTTGTGTTCCCAACAAGCTAGGTGAAGGACGGCTTTCACACACACACATCTTTCAGAACTGAGCATGTGGAGAGACGTTCGTTCATCTAGCACAAAGGGAACGGGTTGCAGGAGAAACTTTTACTCTGGTTTCTCAGTGTGTTTCCTAGTGCCGGTTTGAAGTTAAAGCAGTTTTCACTGTAAAACCGATTTGTAGCTAGTACCTCCCCATATATATGTATGGAGTGGAGTTTGCAACTGAAAAGAAACTTTGTGTTACCAACAATCTAGGTGAAGGACGGCTTTCACACACGCACATCTTTCAGAACTGAGCATGTGGAGAGACGTTCGTTCAACTAGCACCAAGGGAATGTGTTGCTGGAGACACTTTTTCTCTGCTTTCTCAGTCTGTTTCCTAGTGCCGGTTTGAAGTTCCTGCAGTTTTCACTGTAAAACCGAGTTGGAGCTTGTACCTCCCCATATATATGTATGGAATGGTGTTTGAAACTGAAAAGAAACTTTGTGTTACCAACAAGCTAGGTGAAGGACAGCTTTCACACACAATTTTCACTCAGAACTGAGCAAGTTGGTGAGACTTTCATTCATCTAGCACCAAGGGAACGGTTTGCAGGAGACACTTTTTCTCTGCTTTCTAAGTCTTTTTCCTAGTGCCGGTTTCAAGTTCCTGCAGTTTTCACTTTACAACCGAGTTGGAACTAGTACTTCCCCATATATATGTAAGGAGAGGTGTTTGCAACTAAAGAAACTTTGTGTTACCAACAAGCTAGGTGAAGGACGGCTTTCACACACACTTATCTCTCAGAACTGAGCAAGTGGAGAGACGATCGTTCATCTAGCACCAAGGGAACGGATTGCAGGAGACACTATTTCTCTGATTTCTCAGTCTGTTTCCTAGGACCGGTTTGAAGTTCCTGCAGTTTTCACTGTAAAACCGAGTTGGAGCTAGTACCTCCCCATATATATGTAAGGAATGGAGTTTGAAACTGAAATGAAACTTTGTGTTCCCAACAAGCTAGGTGAAGGACGGCTTTCACACACACTTATCTCTCAGAACTGAGCAAGTGGAGAGACGTTCGTTCACGTAGCACCAAGGGAACTGTTTGCAGGAGACACTTTTTCTCAGCTTTCTCAGTCTGTTTCCTAGTGCCGGTTTGAAGTTCCTGCAGTTTTCACTGTAAAACCGAGTTGGAGCTTGTACCTACCCATATATATGTATGGAATGGAGTTTGCAACTTAAAAGAAACTTTGTGTTCCCAACAAGTTAGGTGAAGGACGGCTTTCACACACACTTATCTCTCAGAACTGAGCAAGTGGAGAGACGTTCATTCATCTAGCACCAAGGGAACGGGTTGCAGGAGACACTTTTTCTCTGCTTTCTCAGTCTGTTTCCTAGTGCCGGTTTGATGTTCCTGCAGTTCTCAATGAATAACCGAGTTGGAGCTTGTACCTCCCCATATATATGTATGGAATGGAGTTAGCAACTGAACAGAAACTTTGTGTTCCCAACAAGGTAGTTGAAGGATGGCTTTCACACACACATATCTCTCAGAACTGAGCAAGTGGAGAGACGTTCGTTCATCTAGCACCAAGGGTACGGGTTGCAGGAGACACTTTTTCTCTGCTTTCTCAGTCTGTTTCCTAGTGCCGGTTTGAAGTTCCTGCAGTTTTCACTGTAAAACCTAGTTGGAGCTTGTACCTCCCCATATATATGTATGGAATGGAGTTTGCAACTGAAAAGAAACTTTGTGTTCCCAACAAGCTAGGTGAAGGACGGCTTTCACACACACTTATCTCTCAGAAATGAGCAAGTGGAGAGACGTTCGTTCATCTAGCACCAAGGGAACAGGTTGCAGGAGACACTTTTTCTCTGCTTTCTCAGTCTGTTTCCTAGTGCCTGTTTGAAGTTCCTGCAGTTTTCACTGTAAAATCGAGTTGGAGCTTGTACCTCCCCATATATATGTATGGAATGGAGTTTGCAACTGAAAAGAAACTTTGTGTTCCCAACAAGCTAGGTGAAGGATGGCTTTCACACACACTTATCTCTCAGAACTGAGCAAGTGGAGAGACGTTCATTCATCTAGCACAAAGGGAACGGGTTGCAGGAGACACTTTTTCTCTGTTTTCTCAGTCTGTTTCCTAGTGCCGATTTGATGTTCCTGCAGTTCTCACTGTATAACCGAGTTGGAGCTAGTACCTCCCCATATATATGTATGGAATGGAGTTTGCAACTGAAAAGAAACTTTGTGTTCCCAACAAGGTAGTTGAAGGATGGCTTTCACACACACATATCTCTCAGAACTGAGCAAGTGGAGAGACGTTCGTTCATCTAGCACCAAGGGTACGTGTTGCAGGAGACACTTTTTCTCTGCTTTCTCAGTCTGTTTCCTAGTGCCGGTTTGATGTTCCTGCAGTTCTCAATGTATAACCGAGTTGGAGCTAGTACCTCCCCATATATATGTATGGAATGGAGTTTGCAACTGAACAGAAACTTTGTGTTCCCAACAAGGTAGTTGAAGGATGGCTTTCACACACACATATCTCTCAGAACTGAGCAAGTGGAGAGACGTTCGTTCATCTAGCACCAAGGGTACGGGTTGCAGGAGACACTTTTTCTCTGCTTTCTCAGTCTGTTTCCTAGGGCCGGTTTGAAGTTCCTGCAGTTTTCACTGTAAAATCGAGTTGGAGCTTGTACCTCCCCATATATATGTATGGAATGGAGTTTGCAACTGAAAAGAAACTTTGTGTTCCCAACAAGCTAGGTGAAGGATGGCTTTCACACACACTAATCTCTCAGAACTGAGCAAGTTGAGAGACGTTCGTTCATCTAGCACCAAGGGAACAGGTTGCAGGAGACACTTTTTCTCTGCTTCCTCAGTCTGTTTCCTAGTGCCGGTTTGAAGTTCCTGCAGTTTTCACTGTAAAACCGAGTTGGAGCTAGTACGTCCCCATATATATGTATGGAATGGAGTTTGCAACTGAAAAGAAACTTTGTGTTCCCAACAAGCTAGGTGAAGGACGGCTTTCACACACACACATCTTTCAGAACTGAGCATGTGGAGAGACGTTCGTTCATCTAGCACAAAGGGAACGGGTTGCAGGAGAAACTTTTACTCTGGTTTCTCAGTGTGTTTCCTAGTGCCGGTTTGAAGTTAAAGCAGTTTTCACTGTAAAACCGATTTGGAGCTAGTACCTCCCCATATATATGTATGGAGTGGAGTTTGCAACTGAAAAGAAACTTTGTGTTACCAACAATCTAGGTGAAGGACGGCTTTCACACACACACATCTTTCAGAACTGAGCATGTGGAGAGACGTTCGTTTATCTAGCACAAAGGGAACGGGTTGCAGGAGAAACTTTTACTCTGGTTTCTCAGTCTGTTTCCTAGTGCCGGTTTGAAGTTCCAGCAGTTTTCACTGTAAACCCGAGTTGGAGCTTGTACCTTCCCATATATATGTATGGAATGGTGTTTGCAACTGAAAAGATACTTTGTGTTCCCAACAAGCTAGGTGAAGGACGGCTTTCACACACACATATCTCTCAGAACTGAGCAAGTGGAGAGACGTTCATTCATCTAGCACCAAGGGAACGGGTTGCAGGAGACACTTTTTCTCTGATTTCTCAGTCTGTTTCCTAGTGCCGGTTTGATGTTCCTGCAGTTCTCAATGTATAACCGAGTTGGAGCTAGTACCTCCCCATATATATGTATGGAATGGAGTTTGCAACTGAACAGAAACTTTGTGTTCCCAACAAGGTAGTTGAAGGATGGCTTTCACACACACATATCTCTCAGAACTGAGCAAGTGGAGAGACGTTCGTTCATCTAGCACCAAGTGTACGGGTTGCAGGAGACACTTTTTCTCTGCTTTCTCAGTCTGTTTCCTAGTGCCGGTTTGAAGTTCCTGCAGTTTTCACTGTAAAACCGAGTTGGAGCTTGTACCTACCCATATATATGTATGGAATGGAGTTTGCAACTGAAAAGAAACTTTGTGTTCCCAACAAGCTAGGTGAAGGATGGCTTTCACACACACTAATCTCTCAGAACTGAGCAAGTTGAGAGACGTTCGTTCATCTAGCACCAAGGGAACAGGTTGCAGGAGACACTTTTTCTCTGCTTCCTCAGTCTGTTTCCTAGTGCCGGTTTGAAGTTCCTGCAGTTTTCACTGTAAAACCGAGTTGGAGCTAGTACGTCCCCATATATATGTATGGAATGGAGTTTGCAACTGAAAAGAAACTTTGTGTTCCCAACAAGCTAGGTGAAGGACGGCTTTCACACACACACATCTTTCAGAACTGAGCATGTGGAGAGACGTTCGTTCATCTAGCACAAAGGGAACGGGTTGCAGGAGAAACTTTTACTCTGGTTTCTCAGTGTGTTTCCTAGTGCCGGTTTGAAGTTAAAGCAGTTTTCACTGTAAAACCGATTTGGAGCTAGTACCTCCCCATATATATGTATGGAGTGGAGTTTGCAACTGAAAAGAAACTTTGTGTTACCAACAATCTAGGTGAAGGACGGCTTTCACACACACACATCTTTCAGAACTGAGCATGTGGAGAGACGTTCGTTCAACTAGCACCAAGGGAATGTGTTGCTGGAGACACTTTTTCTCTGCTTTCTCAGTCTGTTTCCTAGTGCCGTTTTGAAGTTCCTGCAGTTTTCACTGTAAAACCGAGTTGGAGCTTGTACCTCCCCATATATATGTATGGAATGGTGTTTGAAACTGAAAAGAAACTTTGTGTTACCAACAAGCTAGGTGAAGGACAGCTTTCACACACACTTTTCACTCAGAACTGAGCAAGTTGGTGAGACTTTCATTCATCTAGCACCAAGGGAACGGTTTGCAGGAGACACTTTTTCTCTGCTTTCTAAGTCTTTTTCCTAGTGCCGGTTTCAAGTTCCTGCAGTTTTCACTTTACAACCGAGTTGGAACTAGTACTTCCCCATATATATGTAAGGAGAGGTGTTTGCAACTAAAGAAACTTTGTGTTCCCAACAAGCTAGGTGAAGGACGGCTTTCACACACACTTATCTCTCAGAACTGAGCAAGTGGAGAGACGATCGTTCATCTAGCACCAAGGGAACGGATAGCAGGAGACACTATTTCTCTGATTTCTCAGTCTGTTTCCTAGGACCGGTTTGAAGTTCCTGCAGTTTTCACTGTAAAACCGAGTTGGAGCTAGTACCTCCCCATATATATGTAAGGAATGGAGTTTGAAACTGAAATGAAACTTTGTGTTCCCAACAAGCTAGGTGAAGGACGGCTTTCACACACACTTATCTCTCAGAACTGAGCAAGTGGAGAGACGTTCGTTCACGTAGCACCAAGGGAACGGTTTGCAGGAGACACTTTTTCTCAGCTTTCTCAGTCTGTTTCCTAGTGCCGGTTTGAAGTTCCTGCAGTTTTCACTGTAAAACCGAGTTGGAGCTTGTACCTACCCATATATATGTATGGAATGGAGTTTGCAACTTAAAAGAAACTTTGTGTTCCCAACAAGTTAGGTGAAGGACGGCTTTCACACACACTTATCTCTCAGAACTGAGCAAGTGGAGAGACGTTCATTCATCTAGCACCAAGGGAACGGGTTGCAGGAGACACTTTTTCTCTGCTTTCTCAGTCTGTTTCCTAGTGCCGGTTTGATGTTCCTGCAGTTCTCAATGAATAACCGAGTTGGAGCTTGTACCTCCCCATATATATGTATGGAATGGAGTTAGCAACTGAACAGAAACTTTGTGTTCCCAACAAGGTAGTTGAAGGATGGCTTTCACACACACATATCTCTCAGAACTGAGCAAGTGGAGAGACGTTCGTTCATCTAGCACCAAGTGTACGGGTTGCAGGAGACACTTTTTCTCTGCTTTCTCAGTCTGTTTCCTAGTGCCGGTTTGAAGTTCCTGCAGTTTTCACTGTAAAACCTAGTTGGAGCTTGTACCTCCCCATATATATGTATGGAATGGAGTTTGCAACTGAAAAGAAACTTTGTGTTCCCAACAAGCTAGGTGAAGGACGGCTTTCACACACACTTATCTCTCAGAAATGAGCAAGTGGAGAGACGTTCGTTCATCTAGCACCAAGGGAACAGGTTGCAGGAGACACTTTTTCTCTGCTTTCTCAGTCTGTTTCCTAGTGCCTGTTTGAAGTTCCTGCAGTTTTCACTGTAAAATCGAGTTGGAGCTTGTACCTCCCCATATATATGTATGGAATGGAGTTTGCAACTGAAAAGAAACTTTGTGTTCCCAACAAGCTAGGTGAAGGATGGCTTTCACACACACTTATCTCTCAGAACTGAGCAAGTGGAGAGACGTTCATTCATCTAGCACAAAGGGAACGGGTTGCAGGAGACACTTTTTCTCTGTTTTCTCAGTCTGTTTCCTAGTGCCGGTTTGATGTTCCTGCAGTTCTCACTGTATAACCGAGTTGGAGCTAGTACCTCCCCATATATATGTATGGAATGGAGTTTGCAACTGAAAAGAAACTTTGTGTTCCCAACAAGGTAGTTGAAGGATGGCTTTCACACACACATATCTCTCAGAACTGAGCAAGTGGAGAGACGTTCGTTCATCTAGCACCAAGGGTACGTGTTGCAGGAGACACTTTTTCTCTGCTTTCTCAGTCTGTTTCGTAGTGCCGGTATGAAGTTCCTGCAGTTTTCACTGTAAAACCTAGTTGGAGCTTGTACCTCCCCATATATATGTATGGAATGGAGTTTGCAACTGAAAAGAAACTTTGTGTTCCCAACAAGCTAGGTGAAGGACGGCTTTCACACACACTAATCTCTCAAAACTGAGCAAGTTAAGAGACGTTCGTTCATCTAGAACCAAGTGAACAACTTGCAGGAGACACTTTTTCTCTGCTTCCTCAGTCTGTTTCCTAGTGCCGGTTTGAAGTTTTGCAGTTTTCACTGTAAAACCGAGTTCGAGCTAGTACGTCCCCATATATATGTATGGATTGGAGTTTGCAACTGAAAAGAAACTTTGTGTTCACAACAAGCTAGGTGAAGGACAGCTTTCACACACACTTATCTCTCAGAACTGATTAAGTTGGTGAGACGTTCATTCATCTAGCACCAAGGGAACGGTTTGCAGGAGACACTTTTTCTCTCCGTTCTCAGTGTGTTTCGTAGTGCCGGTTTGAAGTTCCTGCAGTTTTCACTGTAAAACCTAGTTGGAGCTTGTACCTCCCCATATATATGTATGGAATGGAGTTAGCAACTGAAAAGAAACTTTGTGTTCCCAACAAGCTAGGTGAAGGACGGCTTTCACACACACACATATTTCAGAACTGAGCATGTGGAGAGACGTTCGTTCATCTAGCACAAAGGGAACGGGTTGCAGGAGAAACTTTTACTCTGGTTTCTCAGTGTGTTTCCTAGTGCCGGTATGAAGTTAAAGCAGTTTTCACTGTAAAACCGATTTGGAGCTAGTACCTCCCCATATATATGTATGGAGTGGAGTTTGCAACTGAAAAGAAACTTTGTGTTACCAACAATCTAGGTGAAGGACGGCTTTCACACACACACATCTTTCAGAACTGAGCATGTGGAGAGACGTTCGTTCATCTAGCACAAAGGGAACGGGTTGCAGGAGAAACTTTTACTCTGGTTTCTCAGTCTGTTTCCTAGTGCCGGTTTGAAGTTCCAGCAGTTTTCACTGTAAACCCGAGTTGGAGCTTGTACCTTCCCATATATATGTATGGAATGGTGTTTGCAACTGAAAAGATACTTTGTGTTCCCAACAAGCTAGGTGAAGGACGGCTTTCACAAACACTTATCTCTCAGAACTGAGCAAGTGGAGAGACGTTCATTCATCCAGCACCAAGGGAACGGGTTGCAGGAGACACTTTTTCTCTGATTTCTCAGTCTGTTTCCTAGTGCCGGTTTGATGTTCCTGCAGTTCTCAATGTATAACCGAGTTGGAGCTAGTACCTCCCCATATATATGTATGGAATGGAGTTTGCAACTGAACAGAAACTTTGTGTTCCCAACAAGGTAGTTGAAGGATGGCTTTCACACACACATATCTCTCAGAACTGAGCAAGTGGAGAGACGTTCGTTCATCTAGCACCAAGGGTACGGGTTGCAGGAGACACTTTTTCTCTGCTTTCTCAGTCTGTTTCCTAGTGCCGGTTTGAAGTTCCTGCAGTTTTCACTGTAAAACCGAGTTGGAGCTTGTACCTCCCCATATATATGTATGGAATGGAGTTTGCAACTGAAAAGAAACTTTGTGTTCCCAACAAGCTAGGTGAAGGATGGCTTTCACACACACTAATCTCTCAGAACTGAGCAAGTTGAGAGACGTTCGTTCATCTAGCACCAAGGGAACAGGTTGCAGGAGACACTTTTTCTCTGCTTCCTCAGTCTGTTTCTTAGTGCCGGTTTGAAGTTCCTGCAGTTTTCACTGTAAAACCGAGTTGGAGCTAGTACGTCCCCATATATATGTATGGAATGGAGTTTGCAACTGAAAAGAAACTTTGTGTTCCCAACAAGCTAGGTGAAGGACGGCTTTCACACACACACATCTTTCAGAACTGAGCATGTGGAGAGACGTTCGTTCATCTAGCACAAAGGGAACGGGTTGCAGGAGAAACTTTTACTCTGGTTTCTCAGTGTGTTTCCTAGTGCCGGTATGAAGTTAAAGCAGTTTTCACTGTAAAACCGATTTGGAGCTAGTACCTCCCCATATATATGTATGGAGTGGAGTTTGCAACTGAAAAGAAACTTTGTGTTACCAACAATCTAGGTGAAGGACGGCTTTCACACACACACATCTTTCAGAACTGAGCATGTGGAGAGACGTTCGTTCATCTAGCACAAAGGGAACGGGTTGCAGGAGAAACTTTTACTCTGGTTTCTCAGTCTGTTTCCTAGTGCCGGTTTGAAGTTCCAGCAGTTTTCACTGTAAACCCGAGTTGGAGCTTGTACCTTCCCATATATATGTATGGAATGGTGTTTGCAACTGAAAAGATACTTTGTGTTCCCAACAAGCTAGGTGAAGGACGGCTTTCACACACACTTATCTCTCAGAACTGAGCAAGTGGAGAGACTTTCATTCATCTAGCACCAAGGGAACGGTTTGCAGGGACACTTTTTCTCAGCATTTTCAGTCTGTTTCCTAGTGCCGGTTTGAAGTTCCTGCAGTTTTCACTGTAAAACCGAGTTGGAGCTTGTACCTCCCCATATATATGTATGGAAAGGAGTTTGCAACTGAAGAGAAACTTTGTGCTCCCTACAAGCTAGGTCAAGGACGGCTTTCAAACACACTTATCTCTTAGAACTGAGCAAGTGGATAGACGTTCGTTCATCTAGCACCAAGGGAATGTGTTGCTGGAGACAGTTTTTCTCTGCTTTCTCAGTCTGTTTCCTAGTGCCGGTTTGAAGTTCCTGCAGTTTTCACTGTAAAACCGAGTTGGAGCTTGTACCTCCCCATATATATGTATGGAATGGGGTTTGAAACTGAAAAGAAACTTTGTGTTCCCAACAAGCTAGATGAAGGACGGCTTTCACACACACTTATCTCTCAGAACTGATCAAGTTGGTGAGACGTTCATTCATCTAGCACCAAGGGAACGGTTTGCAGGAGACACTTTTTCTCTGCTTTCTCATTGTGTTTCCTAGTGCCGGTTTTAAGTTCCTGCAGTTTTCACTGTAAAACCGAGTTGGAGCTTGTACCTCCCCATATATATGTATGGAATGGAGTTTGCAAGTGAAAAGAAACTTTGTGTTCCCAACAAGATAGGTGAAAGACGGCTTTCACACACACTTATCTCTCAGAACTGAGCAATTGGAGAGACGTTCGTTCATCTAGCACCAAGGGAACGGGTTGCAGGAGACACTTTTTGTCTGCTTTCTCAGTCTGTTTCCTAGTGCCGGTTTGAAGTTCCTGCAGTTTTCACTGTAAAACCGAGTTGGAGCTTGTACCACCCCATATATATGTATGGAATCGAGTTTGCAACTGAAAAGATACTTTGTGTTCCCAACAAGCTAGGTGAAGGCAGCTTTCACACACACTTATCTCTCAGAACTGAGCAAGTGGAGAGACTTTCATTCATCTAGCACCAAGGGAACGGTTTGCAGGAGACACTTTTTCTCTGCTTTCTCAGCCTGTTTCCTAGTGCCGGTTTGAAGTTCCTGCAGTTTTCACTGTAAATCCGAGTTGGAGCTTGTACCTACCCATATATATGTATGGAATGGAGTTTGCAACTGAAAAGAATCTTTGTGTTCCCAACAAGCTAGGTGAAGGACGGCTTTCACACACACTTATCTCTCAGAACTGAGCAAGTGGAGAGACGTTCATTCATCTAGCACCAAGGGAACGGTTTGCAGGAGACAATTTTTCTCTGCTTTCTCAGTCTGTTTCCTAGTGCTGGTTTGAAGTTCCTGCAGTTTTCACTGTAAAACCTAGTTGGAGCTTGTACCTCCCCATATATATGTATGGAATGGAGTTTGCAACTGAAAAGAATCTTTGTGTTCCCAACAAGCTAGGTGAAGGACGGCTTTCAAACACACTTATCTCTCAGAACTGAGCAAGTGGAGAGACGTTCATTCATCTAGCACCAAGGGAAAGGTTTGCAGGAGACACTTTTTCTCTGCTTTCTCAGCCTGTTTCCTAGTGCCGGTTTGAAGTTCCTGCAGTTTTCACTGTAAAACCGAGTTGGAGCTTGTACCTCCCCATATATATGTATGGAATGGACTTTGCAACTGAAAAGAATCATTGTGTTCCCAACAAGCTAGGTGAAGGACGGCTTTCACACACATTTATCTCTCAGAACTGAGCAAGAGGAGAGACGTTCATTCATCTAGCACCAAGGGAACGGTTTGCAGGAGACACTTTTTCTCTGCTTTCTCAGTCTGTTTCCTAGTGCCGGTTTGAAGTTCCTGCAGTTTTCACTGTAAAACCGAGTTGGAGCTTGTACCTCACCATATATATGTATGGAATGGAATTTGAAACTGAAAAGAAACTTTGTGTTCCCAACAAGCTAGTTGAAGGACGGCTTTCACACACACTTATCTCTCAGAACTGAGCAAGTGGAGAGACGTTCGTTCATCTAGCACCAAGGGAACGGGTTGCAGGAGACACTTTTTCTCTGTATTCTCAGTCTGTTTCCTAGTGCCGTTTTGATGTTCCTGCAGTTCTCACTGTATAATCGAGTTGGAGCTAGTACCTCCCCATATATATGTATGGAATGGAGTTTGCAACTGAAAAGAAACTTTGTGTTCCCAACAAGGTAGTTGAAGGATGGCTTTCACACACACATATCTCTCAGAACTGAGCAAGTGGAGAGACGTTCGTTCATCTAGCACCAAGGGTACGGTTTGCAGGAGACACTTTTTCTCTGCTTTCTCAGTCTGTTTCCTAGTGCCGGTTTGAAGTTCCTGCAGTTTTCGCTGTAAACCCGAGTTGGATCTAGTACCTCCCCTTATATATGTATGGAATGGAGTTTGCAACTGAAAAGAAACTTTGTGTTCCCAACAAGCTATTGAAGGACGGCTTTCACACACACTAATCTCTCAGAACTGAGCAAGTGGAGAGACGTTCGTTCATCTAGCACCAATGGAACGGGTTGCAGTAGACACTTTTTCTCTGCTTTCTCAGTCTGTTTCCTAGTACCGCTTTGAATTCCCTGCAGTTTTCACTGTAAAACCGAGTTGGAGCTTGTACCTCCCCATATATATGTATGGAATGGAGTTTGCAACTGAAAAGAAACTTTGTGTTCCCAACAAGCTAGGTGAAGGACGGCTTTCACACACACTTATCTCTCAGAACTGAGCAAGTTGAGAGACGTTCGTTCATCTAGCACCAAGGGAACGGGTTGCAGGAGACACTTTTTCTCTGCTTTCTCAGTCTGTTTCCTAGTGCCGGTTTGAAGTTCCTGCAGTTTTCACTGTCAAACCGAGTTGGAGCTAGTACCTCCCCATATATATGTATGGAATGGAGTTTGCAACTGAATAGAAACTTTGTGTTCCCAACAAGCTAGGTGAAGGCAGCTTTCACACACACTTATCTCTCAGAACTGAGCAAGTGGAGAGACTTTCATTCATCTAGCACCAAGGGAACGGTTTGTAGGAGACACTTTTTCTCTGCTTTGTCAGTCTGTTTCCTAGTGCCGGTTTGAAGTTCCTGCAGTTTTCACTGTAAAACCGAGTTGGAGCTTGTACCTCCCCATATATATGTATGGAATGGAGTTTGAAACTGAAAAGAAACTTTGTGTTCCCAACAAGCTAGGTGAAGGACAACTTTCACACACACTTATCTGTCAGAACTGAGCAAGTGGAGAGACGTTCATTCATCTAGCACCAAGGGAACGGTTTGCAGGAGACAGTATTTCTCTGCTTTCTCAGTCTGTTTCCTAGTGTTGGTTTGAAGTTCCTGCAGTTTTCACTGTAAAACCGAGTTGGAGCTTGTACCTCCCCTTATATATTTATGGAATGGAGTTTGCAACTGAAAAGAAACTTTGTGTTCCCAACAAGCTAGGTGAAGGACGGCTTTCACACACACTTATCTCTCAGAACTGAGCAAGTGGAGAGACGTTCATTCATCTAGCACCAAGATAACGGTTTGCAGGAGACACTTTTTCTCTGCATTCACAGTCTGTTTCCTAGTGCCGGTTTGAAGTTCCTGCAGTTTTCACTGTAAAACCGAGTTGGAGCTTGTACCTCCCCATATATATATATGGAAAGGAGTTTGCAACTGAAGAGAAACTTTGTGCTCCCTACAAGCCCGGTGAAGGAAGGCTTTCAAACACACTTATCTCTCAGAACTGAGCATGTGGAGAGACGTTCGTTCAACTAGCACCAAGGGAATGTGTTGCTGGAGACACTTTTTCTCTGCTTTCTCAGTGTGTTTCTTAGTGCCGGTTTGAAGTTCCTGCAGTTTTCACTGTAAAACCGAGTTGGAGCTTGTACCTCCCCATATATATGTATGGAATGGTGTTTGAAACTGAAAAGAAACTTTGTGTTACCAACAAGCTAGGTGAAGGACAGCTTTCACACACACTTTTCACTCAGAACTGAGCAAGTTGGTGAGACTTTCATTCATCTAGCACCAAGGGAACGGTTTGCAGGAGACACTTTTTCTCTGCTTTCTAAGTCTTTTTCCTAGTGCCGGTTTGATGTTCCTGCAGTTCTCACTGTATAACCGAGTTGGAGCTAGTACCTCCCCATATATATGTATGGAATGGTGTTTGCAACTGAAAAGAAACTTTGTGTTCCCAACAAGGTAGTTGAAGGATGGCTTTCACACACACATATCTCTCAGAACTGAGCAAGTGGAGAAACGTTCTTTCATCTAGCACCAATGGTACGGGTTGCAGGAGACACTTTTTCTCTGCTTTCTCAGTCTGTTTCGTAGTGCCGGTATGAAGTTCCTGCAGTTTTCACTGTAAAACCTAGTTGGAGCTTGTACCTCCCCATATATATGTATGGAATGGAGTTTGCAACTGAAAAGAAACTTTGTGTTCCCAACAAGCTAGGTGAAGGACGGCTTTCACACACACTAATCTCTCAAAACTGAGCAAGTTAAGAGACGTTCGTTCATCTAGAACCAAGTGAACAAGTTGCAGGGGACACTTTTTCTCTGCTTCCTCAGTCTGTTTCCTAGTGCCGGTTTGAAGTTTTGCAGTTTTCACTGTAAAACCGAGTTGGAGCTTGTACCTCCCCATATATATGTATGGAATGGAGTTTGCAACTGAAAAGAAACTTTGTGTTCACAACAAGCTAGGTGAAGGACAGCTTTCACACACACTTATCTCTCAGAACTGATCAAGTTGGTGAGACGTTCATTCATCTAGCACCAAGGGAACGGTTTGCAGGAGACACTTTTTCTCTGCTTTCTCAGTGTGTTTCCTAGTGCCGGTTTGAAGTTCCTGCAGTTTTCACTGTAAAACCTAGTTGGAGCTTGTACCTCCCCATATATATGTATGGAATGGAGTTTGCAACTGAAAAGAAACTTTGTGTTCCCAACAAGCTAGGTGAAGGACGGCTTTCACACACTCTTATCTCTCAGAACTGAGCAAGTGGAGAGACGTTCGTTCATCTAGCACCAAGGGAACGGGTTGCAGGATACACTATTTCTCTGCAATCTCAGTCTGTTTCCTAGCGCCGGTTTGAAGTTCCTGCAGTTTTCACTGTAAAACCGAGTTGGAGCTAGTACCTCCCCATATATATATATGGAATTGAGTTTGCAACATTAAAGAATCTTTGTGTTCCCAACAAGATATGTGAATGACGGCTTTCACACACACTTATCTGTCAGAACTCAGCAAGTGGAGAGACGTTCGTTCATCTAGCACCAAGGGAACGGTTTGCAGGAGACACTTTTTCTCTGCTTTCTCAGTCTGTTTCCTAGTGCCTGTTTGAAGTTCCTGCAGTTTTCACTGTAAAATCTAGTTGGAGCTTGTACCTCCCCATATATATGTATGGAATGGAGTTTGAAACTGAAAAGAAACTTTGTGTTCCCTACAAGCTAGGTGAAGGACGGCTTTCACACACACTTATCTCTCAGAACTGAGCAATTGGAGAGACGTTCGTTCACCTAGCACCAAGGGAACGGTTTGCAGGAAACACTTTTTCTCTGCTATCTCAGTCTGTTTCCTAGTGCCGGTTTGAAGTTCCTGCAGTTTTCACTGTAAAACCGAGTTGGAGCTTGTACCTACCCATATATATGTATGGAATGGAGTTTGCAACTGAAAAGAAACTTTGTGTTCCCAACAAGTTAGGTGAAGGACGGCTTTCACACACACTTATCTCTCAGAACTGAGCAAGTGGAGAGACGTTCATTCATCTAGCACCAAGGGAACGGGTTGCAGGAGACACTTTTTCTCTGATTTCTCAGTCTGTTTCCTAGTGCCGGTTTGATGTTCCTGCAGTTCTCAATGTATAACCGAGTTGGAGCTAGTACCTCCCCATATATATGTATGGAATGGAGTTTGCAACTGAACAGAAACTTTGTGTTCCCAACAAGGTAGTTGAAGGATGGCTTTCACACACACATATCTCTCAGAACTGAGCAAGTGGAGAGACGTTCGTTCATCTAGAACCAAGGGTACGGGTTGCAGAGGCACTTTTTCTCTGCTTTCTCAGTCTGTTTCCTAGTGCCGGTTTGAAGTTCCTGCAGTTTTCACTGTAAAACCGAGTTGGAGCTTGTACCTCCCCATATATATGTATGGATTGGAGTTTGCAACTGAAAAGAAACTTTGTGTTCCCAACAAGCTAGGTGAAGGACGGCTTTCACACACTCTTATCTCTCAGAACTGAGCAAGTGGAGAGACGTTCGTTCATCTAGCACCAAGGGAACGGGTTGCAGGAGACACTATTTCTCTGCTATCTCAGTCTGTTTCCTAGGGCCGGTTTGAATTTCCTGCAGTTTTCACTGTAAAACCGAGTTGGATCTAGTACCTCCCCATATATATGTATGGAATGGAGTTTGCAACATTAAAGAAACTTTGTGTTCCCAACAAGATATGTGAATGACGGCTTTCACACACACTTATCTCTCAGAACTGAGCAAGTGGAGAGACGTTCGTTCATCTAGCACCAATGGTACGGGTTGCAGGAGACACTTTTTCTCTGCTTTCTCAGTCTGTTTCGTAGTGCCGGTTTGAAGTTCCTGCAGTTTTCACTGTAAAACCTAGTTGGAGCTTGTACCTCCCCATATATATGTATGGAATGGAGTTTGCAACTGAAAAGAAACTTTGTGTTCCCAACAAGCTAGGTGAAGGACGGCTTTCACACACACTAATCTCTCAAAACTGAGCAAGTTAAGAGACGTTCGTTCATCTAGCACCAAGTGAACAGGTTGTAGGAGACACTTTTTCTCTGCTTCCTCAGTCTGTTTCCTAGTGCCGGTTTGAAGTTTTGCAGTTTTCACTGTAAAACCGAGTTGGAGCTAGTACGTCCCCATATATATGTATGGATTGGAGTTTGCAACTGAAAAGAAACTTTGTGTTCACAACAAGCTAGGTGAAGGACAGCTTTCACACACACTTATCTCTCAGAACTGATCATGTTGGTGAGACGTTCATTCATTTGGCACCAAGGGAACGGTTTGCAGGAGACACTTTTTCTCTGTTTTCTCAGTCTGTTTCCTAGTGCCTGTTTGATGTTCCTGCAGTTCTCACTGTATAACCTAGTTGGAGCTAGTACCTCCCCATATATATGTATGGAATGGAGTTTGCAACTGAAAAGAAACTTTGTGTTCCCAACAAGTTAGTTGAAGGATGGCTTTCACACACACATATCTCTCAGAACTGAGCAAGTGGAGAGACGTTCGTTCATCTAGCACCAATGGTACGGGTTGCAGGAGACACTTTTTCTCTGCTTTCTCAGTATGTTTCGTAGTGCCGGTTTGAAGTTCCTGCAGTTTTCACTGTAAAACCTAGTTGGAGCTTGTACCTCCCAATATATATGTATGGAATGGAGTTTGCAACTGAAAAGAAACTTTGTGTTCCCAACAAGCTAGGTGAAGGACGGCTTTCACACACACTAATCTCTCAAAACTGAGCAAGTTAAGAGACGTTCGTTCATCTAGAACCATGTGAACAAGTTGCAGGAGACACTTTTTCTCTGCTTCCTCAGTCTGTTTCCTAGTGCCGGTTTGAAGTTTTGCAGTTTTCACTGTAAAACCGAGTTGGAGCTTGTACCTCCCCATATATATGTATGGATTGCAGTTTGCAACTGAAAAGAAACTTTGTGTTCACAACAAGCTAGGTGAAGGACTGCTTTCACACACACTTATCTCTCAGAACTGATCAAGTTGGTGAGACGTTCATTCATCTAGCACCAAGGGAACGGTTTGCAGGAGACACTTTTTCTCTGCTTTCTCAGTGTGTTTCCTAGTGCCGGTTTGAAGTTCCTGCAGTTTTCACTGTAAAACCTAGTTGGAGCTTGTACCTCCCCATATATATGTATGGAATGGAGTTTGCAACTGAAAAGAAACTTTGTGTTCCCAACAAGCTAGGTGAAGGACGGCTTTCACACACTCTTATCTCTCAGAACTGAGCAAGTGGAGAGACGTTCGTTCATCTAGCACCAAGGGAACGGGTTGCAGGATACACTATTTCTCTGCAATCTCAGTCTGTTTCCTAGCGCCGGTTTGAAGTTCCTGCAGTTTTCACTGTAAAACCGAGTTGGAGCTAGTACCTCCCCATAAATATATATGGAATTGAGTTTGCAACATTAAAGAATCTTTGTGTTCCCAACAAGATATGTGAATGACGGCTTTCACACACACTTATCTGTCAGAACTCAGCAAGTGGAGAGACGTTCGTTCATCTAGCACCAAGGGAACGGTTTGCAGGAGACACTTTTTCTCTGCTTTCTCAGTCTGTTTCCTAGTGCCTGTTTGAAGTTCCTGCAGTTTTCACTGTAAAATCTAGTTGGAGCTTGTACCTCCCCATATATATGTATGGAATGGAGTTTGAAACTGAAAAGAAACTTTGTGTTCCCTACAAGCTAGGTGAAGGACGGCTTTCACACACACTTATCTCTCAGAACTGAGCAATTGGAGAGACGTTCGTTCACCTAGCACCAAGGGAACGGTTTGCAGGAACACTTTTTCTCTGCTATCTCAGTCTGTTTCCTAGTGCCGGTTTGAATTTCCTGCAGTTTTCACTGTAAAACCGATTTGGAGCTTGTACATCCAAATATATATGTATGGAATGGAGTTTGCAACTGAAAACAAACTTTGTGTTCCCAACAAGTTAGGTGAAGGACGGCTTTCACACACACTTATCTCTCAGAACTGAGCAAGTGGAGAGACGTTCATTCATCTAGCAACAAGGGAACGGGTTGCAGGAGACACTTTTTCTCTGATTTCTCAGTCTGTTTCCTAGTGCCGGTTTGATGTTCCTGCAGTTCTCAATGTATAACCGAGTTGGAGCTAGTACCTCCCCATATATATGTATGGAATGGAGTTTGCAACTGAACAGAATCTTTGTGTTCCCAACAAGGTAGTTGAAGGATGGCTTTCACACACACATATCTCTCAGAACTGAGCAAGTGGAGAGACGTTCGTTCATCTAGAACCAAGGGTACGTGTTGCAGAGGCACTTTTTCTCTGCTTTCTCAGTCTGTTTCCTAGTGCCGGTTTGAAGTTCCTGCAGTTTTCACTGTAAAACCGAGTTGGAGCTTGTACCTCCCCATATATATGTATGGATTGGAGTTTGCAACTGAAAAGAAACTTTGTGTTCCCAACAAGCTAGGTGAAGGACGGCTTTCACACACTCTTATCTCTCAGAACTGAGCAAGTGGAGAGACGTTCGTTCATCTAGCACCAAGGGAACGGGTTGCAGGAGACACTATTTCTCTGCTATCTCAGTCTGTTTCCTAGGGCCGGTTTGAAGTTCCTGCAGTTTTCACTGTAAAACCGAGTTGGATCTAGTACCTCCCCATATATATGTATGGAATGGACTTTGCAACATTAAAGAAACTTTGTGTTCCCAACAAGATATGTGAATGACGGCTTTCACACACACTTATCTCTCAGAACTGAGCAAGTGGAGAGACGTTCGTTCATCTAGCACCAATGGTACGGGTTGCAGGAGACACTTTTTCTCTGCTTTCTCAGTCTGTTTCGTAGTGCCGGTTTGAAGTTCCTGCAGTTTTCACTGTAAAACCTAGTTGGAGCTTGTACCTCCCCATATATATGTATGGAATGGAGTTTGCAACTGAAAAGAAACTTTGTGTTCCCAACAAGCTAGGTGAAGGACGGCTTTCACACACACTAATCTCTCAAAACTGAGCAAGTTAAGAGACGTTCGTTCATCTAGCACCAAGTGAACAGGTTGTAGGAGACACTTTTTCTCTGCTTCCTCAGTCTGTTTCCTAGTGCCGGTTTGAAGTTTTGCAGTTTTCACTGTAAAACCGAGTTGGAGCTAGTACGTCCCCATATATATGTATGGATTGGAGTTTGCAACTGAAAAGAAACTTTGTGTTCACAACAAGCTAGGTGAAGGACAGCTTTCACACACACTTATCTCTCAGAACTGATCATGTTGGTGAGACGTTCATTCATTTGGCACCAAGGGAACGGTTTGCAGGAGACACTTTTTCTCTGTTTTCTCAGTCTGTTTCCTAGTGCCTGTTTGATGTTCCTGCAGTTCTCACTGTATAACCGAGTTGGAGCTAGTACCTCCCCATATATATGTATGGAATGGAGTTTGCAACTGAAAAGAAACTTTGTGTTCCCAACAAGGTAGTTGAAGGATGGCTTTCACACACACATATCTCTCAGAACTGAGCAAGTGGAGAGACGTTCGTTCATCTAGCACCAATGGTACGGGTGGCAGGAGACACTTTTTCTCTGCTTTCTCAGTCTGTTTCGTAGTGCCGGTTTGAAGTTCCTGCAGTTTTCACTGTAAAACCTAGTTGGAGCTTGTACCTCCCAATATATATGTATGGAATGGAGTTTGCAACTGAAAAGAAACTTTGTGTTCCCAACAAGCTATGTGAAGTACGGCTTTCACACACACTAATCTCTCAAAACTGAGCAAGTTAAGAGACGTTCGTTCATCTAGCAACAAGTGAACAGGTTGCAGGAGACACTTTTTCTCTGCTTCCTAAGTCTGTTTCCTAGTGCCGGTTTGAAGTTCCTGCAGTTTTCACTGTAAAACCGAGTTGGAGCTTGTACCTCGCCATATATATGTATGGATTGGAGTTTGCAACTGAAAAGAAACTTTGTGTTCCCAACAAGCTATGTGAAGGACAGCTTTCACACACACTTATTTCTCAGAACTGAGCAAGTTGGTGAGACGTTCATTCATCTAACACCAAGGGAACGGTTTGCAGGAGACACTTTTTCTCTGCTTTCTCAGTCTGTTTCCTAGTGCCGGTTTGAAGTTCCTGCAGTTTTCACTGTAAAACCGAGTTGGAGCTTGTACCTCGCCATATATATGTATGGATTGCAGTTTGCAACTGAAAAGAAACTTTGTGTTCCCAACAAGCTAGGTGAAGAACGGCTTTCACACACACATATCTCTCAGAACTGAGCAAGTGGAGAGACATTCGTTAATCTAGCACCAAGGGAACGGGTTGCAGGAGACACTATTTCTCTGCTATCTCAGTCTGTTTCCTAGGGCCGGTTTGAAGTTCCTGCAGTTTTCACTGTGAAACCGAGTTGGAGCTAGTACCTCCCCATATATATGTATGGAATGGAGTTTGCAACATTAAAGAAACTTTGTGTTCCCAACAAGATATGTGAATGACGGCTTTCACACACACTTATCTCTCAGAACTGAGCAAGTGGAGAGACGTTCGTTCATCTAGCACCAAGGGAACGGTTTGCAGGAGACACTTGTTCTCTGCTTTCTCAGTCTGTTTCCTAGTGCCGGTTTGAAGTTCCTGCAGTTTACACTGTAAAACCGAGTTGGAGCTTGTACCTCCCCATATATATGTATGGAATGGAGTTGGCAAGTGAAAAGAAAATTTGTGTTCCCAACAAGCTAGGTGAAGGACGGCTTTCACACACACTTATCTCTCAGAACTGAGCAAGTGGAGAGACGTTCGTTCATCTAGCACCAAGGGTACGGGTTGCAGGAGACACTTTTTCTCTGCTTTCTCAGTCTGTTTCCTAGTGCCGGTTTGAAGTTCCTGCAGTTTACACTGTAAAACCGAGTTGGATCTAGTACCTCCCCATATATATGTATGGAATGGAATTTGCAACTGAAAAGAAACTTTGTGTTCCCAACAAGCTAGTTGAAGGACGGCTTTCACACACACTTATCTCTCAGAACTGAGCAATTGGAGAGACGTTCGTTCATCTAGCACCAAGGGAACGGGTTGCAGGAGACACTTTTTCTCTGCTTTCTCAGTCTGTTTCCTAGTGGCGGTTTGAAGCTCCTGCAGTTTTTACTGTAAAACCGAGTTGGAGCTTGTACATCCCCATATATATGTATGGAATGGAGTTTGCAACTGAAAACAAACTTTGTGTTCCCAACAAGCTAGGTGAAGGACGGCTTTCACACACACTTATCTCTCAGAACTGAGCAAGTGGAGAGACGTTCGTTCATCTAGCACCAAGGGAACGGGTTGCAGGAGACACTTTTTCTCTGATTTCTCAGTCTGTTTCCTAGTGCCGGTTTGAAGTTCCTGCAGTTTTCACTGTAAAACCGAGTTTTAGCTTGTACCTCCCCATATATATTTATGGAATGGAGTTTGCAACTGAAAAGAAACTTTGTGTTCCCAACAAGATAGATGAAGGACGGCTTTCACACACACTTATCTCTCAGAACTGAGCAAGTGGAGAGACGTTCGTTCATCTAGCACCAATGGAACGGGTTGCAGGAGACACTTTTTCTCTGCTTTCTCAGTCTGTTTCCTAGTGCCGGTTTGAAGTTCCTGCAGTTTTCACTGTAAAACTGAATGGAGCTAGTACGTCCCTATATATATGTATGGAATGGTGTTTGCAACTGAAAAGAAACTTTGTGTTCCCAACAAGCTAGGTGAAGGACAGCTTTCACACACACTTATCTCTCAGAACTGAGCAAGTTGAGAGACGTTCATTCATCTAGCACCAAGTGAACGGTTTGCAGGAGACACTTTTTCTCTGCTTTCTCAGTCTGTTTCCTAGTGCCGGTTTGAAGTTCCTGCAGTTTTCACTGTAAAACCGAGTTGGAGCTTGTACCTCCCCATATATATGTATGGAGTGGAGTTTGCAACTGAAAAGAATCTTTGTGTTCCCAACAAGCTAGGTGAAGGACGGCTTTCACACACACTTATCTCTCAGAACTGAGCAAGTGGAGAGACATTCATTCATCTAGCACCAAGGGAACGGTTTGCAGGAGACACATTTTTCTGCCTTCTCAGTCTGTTTCCTAGTGCCGGTTTGAAGTTCCTGCAGTTTTCACTGTAAAACCGATTTGGAGCTTGTACCTCCACATATATATGTATGGAATGGAGTTTGCAACTGAAAAGAAACTTTGTGTTCCCAACAAGCTAGGTGAAGGATGGCTTTCACACACACTTATCTCTCAGAACTGAGCAAGTGGAGAGACGTTCATTCATCTAGCACCAATGGAACGGGTTGCAGGAGACACTTTTTCTCTGCTTTCTCAGTCTGTTTCCTAGTGCCGGTTTGATGTTCCTGCAGTTCTCACTGTATAACCGAGTTGGAGCTAGTACCTCCCCATATATATGTATGGAATGGAGTTTGCAACTGAAAAGAAACTTTGTGTTCCCAACAAGCTAGGTGAAGGACGGCTTTCACACACACTAATCTCTCAAAACTGAGCAAGTTAAGAGACGTTCGTTCATCTAGCACCAAGTGAACAGGTTGCAGGAGACACTTTTTGTCTCCTTCCTCAGTCTGTTTCCTAGTGCCGGTTTGAAGTTTTTCAGTTTTAACTGTAAAACTGAGTTGGAGCTAGTACGTCCCCATATATATGTATGGATTGGATTTTGCAACTGAAAAGAAACTTTGTGTTCACAACAAGCTAGGTGAAGGAAAGTTTTCACACACACTTATCTCTCAGAACTGATCAAGTTGGTGAGACGTTCATTCATCTAGCACCAAGGGAACGGTTTGCTGGAGACACTTTTTCTCTGCTTTCTCAGTGTGTTTCCTAGTGCCGGTGAAGTTCCTGCAGTTTTCACTGTAAAATCGAGTTGGAGCTTGTACCTCCCCATATATATGTATGGAATGGAGTTTGCAACTGAAAAGAAACTTTGTGTTCCCAAAAAGCTAGGTGAAGGACGGCTTTCACACACTCTTATCTCTCAGAACTGAGCAAGTGGAGAGACGTTCGTTCATCTAGCACCAAGGGAACGGGTTGCAGGGGACACTTTTTCTCTGCTTTCTCAGTCTGTTTCCTAGTGCCGGTTTGAAGTTCCTGCAGTTTTCACTGTAAAACCGAGTTGGAGCTAGTACCTCCCCATATATATATATGGAATGGAGTTTGCAACATTAAAGAAACTTTGTGTTCCCAACAAGATATGTGAATGACGGCTTTCACACACACTTATCTCTCAGAACTTAGCAAGTTGAGAGACGTTCGTTCATCTAGCACCAAGGGAACGGGTTCCAGGAGACACTTTTTCTCTGCTTTCTCAGTCTGTTTCCTAGTGCCTGTTTGAAGTTCCTGCAGTTTTCACTGTAAAATCGAGTTGGAGCTTGTACCTCCCCATATATATGTATGGAATGGAGTTTGCAACTGAAAAGAAACTTTGTGTTCCCAACAAGCTAGGTGAAGGATGGCTTTCACACACACTTATCTCTCAGAACTGAGCAAGTGGAGAGACGTTCATTCATCTAGCACCAAGGGAACGGTTTGCAGGAGACACTTTTTCTCTGGTTTCTCAGTCTGTTTCCTAGTGCCGGTTTGTAGTTCCTACCGTTTTCACTGTAAAACCGAGTTGGAGCTATTACCTCCTCATATATATGTATGGAATGGATTTTGCAACTGAAAAGAAACTTTGTGTTCCCAACAAGTTAGGTGAAGGACGGCTTTCACACACACTTATCTCTCAGAACTGAGCAAGTGGAGAGACGTTCGTTCATCTAGCACCAAGGGAACGGGTTGCAGGAGACACTTTTTCTCTGCTTTCTCAGTCTGTTTCCTAGTGCCGGTTTGAAGTTCCTGCAGTTTTCACTGTAAAACCGAGTTTTAGCTTGTACCTCCCCATATATATGTATGGAATGGCGTTTGCAACTGAAAAGAAACTTTGTGTTCCCAACAAGATAGATGAAGGACGGCTTTCACACACACTTATCTCTCAGAACTGAGCAAGAGGAGAGACGTTCGTTCATCTAGCACCAATGGAACGGGTTGCAGGAGACACTTTTTCTCTGCTTTCTCAGTCTGTTTCCTAGTGCCTGTTTGAAGTTCCTGCAGTTTTCACTGTAAAACCGAGTTGGAGCTTGTACCTCCCCCTATATATGTATGGAATGGAGTTTGCAACTGAAAAGAAACTTTGTGTTCCCAACAATCTAGGTGAAGTACGGCTTTCACACGCACTTATCTCTCAGAACTGAGCAAGTTGAGAGACGTTCGTTCATCTAGCACCAAGTGAACGGTTTGCAGGAGACACTTTTTCTCTGCTTTCTCAGTCTGTTTCCTAGTGCCGGTTTGAAGTTCCTGCAGTTTTCACTGTAAAACCGAGTTGGAGCTTGTACCTCCCCATATATATGTATGGAATGGAGTTTGCAACTGAAAAGAATCTTTGTGTTCCCAACAAGCTAGGTGAAGGACGGCTTTCACACACACTTATCTCTCAGAACTGAGCAAGTGGAGAGACATTCATTCATCTAGCACAAAGGGAACGGTTTGCAGGAGACACTTTTTCTCTGCCTTCTCAGTCTGTTTCCTAGTGCCGGTTTGAAGTTCCTGCAGTTTTCACTGTAAAACCGATTTGGAGCTTGTACCTCCCCATATATATGTATGGAATGGAGTTTGCAACTGAAAAGAAACTTTGTGTTCCCAACAAGCTAGGTGAAGGACAACTTTCACACACAATTATCTCTCAGAACTGAGCAAGTGGAGAGACGTTCATTCATCTAGCACCAAGGGAACGGTTTGCAGGAGACACTTTTTCTCTGCTTTCTCAGTCTGTTTCCTAGTGCCGGTTTGAAGTTCCTGCAGTTTTCACTGTAAAACCGATGTGGAGCTTGTACCTCCCCATATATATGTATGGATTGGATTTTGCAACTGAAAAGAAACTTTGTGTTCACAACAAGCTAGGTGAAGGACAGTTTTCACACACACTTATCTCTCAGAACTGATCAAGTTGGTGAGACGTTCATTCATCTAGCACCAAGGGAACGGTTTGCTGGAGACACTTTTTCTCTGCTTTCTCAGTGTGTTTCCTAGTGCCGGTGAAGTTCCTGCAGTTTTCACTGTAAAACCGAGTTGGAGCTTGTACCTCCCCATATATATGTATGGAATGGAGTTTGCAACTGAAAAGAAACTTTGTGTTCCCAAAAAGCTAGGTGAAGGACGGCTTTCACACACTCTTATCTCTCAGAACTGAGCAAGTGGAGAGACGTTCGTTCATCTAGCACCAAGGGAACGGGTTGCAGGAGACACTTTTTCTCTGCTTTCTCAGTCTGTTTCCTAGTGCCGGTTTGAAGTTCCTGCAGTTTTCAATGTAAAACCGATTTGGAGCTTGTACCTCCCCATATATATGTATGGAATGGAGTTTGCAACTGAAAAGAATCTTTGTGTTCCCAACAAGCTAGGTGAAGGACGGCTTTCACACAGACTTATCTCTCAGAACTGAGCAAGGTGAGAGACATTCATTCATCTAGCACCAAGGGAACGGTTTGCAGGAGACACTTTTTTTCTGCCTTCTCAGTCTGTTTCCTAGTGCCGGTTTGAAGTTCCTGCAGTTTTCACTGTAAAACCGATTTGGAGCTTGTACCTCCACATATATATGTATGGAATGGAGTTTGCAACTGAAAAGAAACTTTGTGTTCCCAAGAAGCTAGGTGAAGGATGGCTTTCACACACACTTATCTCTCAGAACTGAGCATGTGGAGAGACGTTCGTTCATCTAGCACCAAGGGAACGGGTTGCAGGAGACACTATTTCTCTGCTATCTCAGTCTGTTTCCTAGGGCCGGTTTGAATTTCCTGCAGTTTTCACTGTAAAACCGAGTTGGAGCTAGTACCTCCCCATATATATATATGGAATGGAGTTTGCAACATTAAAGAAACTTTGTGTTCCCAACAAGATATGTGAATGACGGCTTTCACACACACTTATCTCTCAGAACTTAGCAAGTTGAGAGACGTTCGTTCATCTAGCACCAAGGGAACGGGTTCCAGGAGACACTTTTTCTCTGCTTTCTCAGTCTGTTTCCTAGTGCCTGTTTGAAGTTCCTGCAGTTTTCACTGTAAAATCGAGTTGGAGCTTGTACCTCCCCATATATATGTATGGAATGGAGTTTGCAACTGAAAAGAAACTTTGTGTTCCCAACAAGCTAGGTGAAGGATGGCTTTCACACACACTTATCTCTCAGAACTGAGCAAGTGGAGAGACGTTCATTCATCTAGCACCAAGGGAACGGTTTGCAGGAGACACTTTTTCTCTGGTTTCTCAGTCTGTTTCCTAGTGCCGGTTTGAAGTTCCTACCGTTTTCACTGTAAAACCGAGTTGGAGCTATTACCTCCTCATATATATGTATGGAATGGATTTTGCAACTGAAAAGAAACTATGTGTTCCCAACAAGTTATGTGAAGGACGGCTTTCACACACACTTATCTCTCAGAACTGAGCAAGTGGAGAGACGTTCGTTCATCTAGCACCAAGGGAACGGGTTGCAGGAGACACTTTTTCTCTGCTTTCTCAGTCTGTTTCCTAGTGCCGGTTTGAAGTTCCTGCAGTTTTCACTGTAAAACCGAGTTTTAGCTTGTACCTCCCCATATATATGTATGGAATGGCGTTTGCAACTGAAAAGAAACTTTGTGTTCCCAACAAGATAGATGAAGGACGGCTTTCACACACACTTATCTCTCAGAACTGAGCAAGAGGAGAGACGTTCGTTCATCTAGCACCAATGGAACGGGTTGCAGGAGTCACTTTTTCTCTGCTTTCTCAGTCTGTTTCCTAGTGCCTGTTTGAAGTTCCTGCAGTTTTCACTGTAAAACCGAGTTGGAGCTTGTACCTCCCCATATATATGTATGGAATGGAGTTTGCAACTGGAAAGAAACTTTGTGTTCCCAACAATCTAGGTGAAGTACGGCTTTCACACACACTTATCTCTCAGAACTGAGCAAGTTGAGAGACGTTCGTTCATCTAGCACCAAGGGAACGGTTTGCAGGAGACACTTATTCTCTGCTTTCTCAGTCTGTTTCCTAGTGCCGGTTTGAAGTTCCTGCAGTTTTCACTGTAAAACTGAGTTGGAGCTAGTACGTCCCCATATATATGTATGGAATGGTGTTTGCAACTGAAAAGAAACTTTGTGTTCCCAACAAGCTAGGTGAAGGACAGCTTTCACACACACTTATCTCTCAGAACTGAGCAAGTTGAGAGACGTTCATTCATCTAGCACCAAGTGAACGGTTTGCAGGAGACACTTTTTCTCTGCTTTCTCAGTCTGTTTCCTAGTGCCGGTTTGAAGTTCCTGCAGTTTTCACTGTAAAACCGAGTTGGAGCTTGTACCTCCCCATATATATGTATGGAATGGAGTTTGCAACTGAAAAGAATCTTTGTGTTCCCAACAAGCTAGGTGAAGGACGGCTTTCACACACACTTATCTCTCAGAACTGAGCAAGTGGAGAGACATTCATTCATCTAGCACAAAGGTAACGGTTTGCAGGAGACACTTTTTCTCTGCCTTCTCAGTCTGTTTCCTAGTGCCGATTTGAAGTTCCTGCAGTTTTCACTGTAAAACCGATTTGGAGCTTGTACCTCCCCATATATATGTATGGAATGGAGTTTGCAACTGAAAAGAAACTTTGTGTTCCCAACAAGCTAGGTGAAGGACAACTTTCACACACAATTATCTCTCAGAACTGAGCAAGTGGAGAGACGTTCGTTCATCTAGCACCAAGGGAACGGTTTGCAGGAGACACTGTTTCTCTGCTTTCTCAGTCTGTTTCCTAGTGCCGGTTTGAAGTTCCTGCAGTTTTCACTGTAAAACCGAGTTGGAGCTTGTACCTCCCCATATATATGTATGGAATGGAGTTTGCAACTGAAAAGAAACTTTGTGTTCCCAACAAGCTAGGCGAAGGGCGGCTTTCACACACACTTATCTCTCAGAACTGAGCAAGTGGAGAGACGTTCGTTCATCTAGCACCAAGGGAACGGGTTGCAAGAGACACTTTTTCTCTGATTTCTCAGTCTGTTTCCTAGTGCCGGTTTGAAGTTCCTGCAGTTTTCACTGTAAAACCGATTTGGAGGTTGTACCTTCCCATATATATGCATGGAGTGGAGTTGGAAACTGAAAAGTAAATTTGTGTTCCCAAGAAGCTAGTTGAAGGACAGCTTTCACACACACTTTTCTCTCAGAACTGAGCAATTGGAGAGACGTTCATTCATCTAGCACCAAGGGAACGGTTTGCAGGAGACACTTTTTCTCTGCTTTCTCAGTATGTTTCCTAGTGCCGGTTTGAAGTTCCTGCAGTTTTCACTGTAAAACCGAGTTGGAGCTTGTACCTCCCCATATATATGTATGGAATGGAGTTTGCATCTGAAAAGAATCTTTGTGTTCCCAACAAGCTAGGTGAAGGACGGCTTTCACACACACTTATCTCTCAGAACTGAGCAAGTGGAGAGACATTCATTCATCTAGCACAAAGGGAACGGTTTGCAGGAGACACTTTTTCTCTGCCTTCTCAGTCTGTTTCCTAGTGCCGGTTTGAATTTCCTGCAGTTTTCACTGTAAAACCGATTTGGAGCTTGTACCTCCCCATATATATGTATGGAATGGAGTTTGCAACTGAAAAGAAACTTTGTGTTCCCAACAAGCTAGGTGAAGGACAACTTTCACACACACTTATCTCTCAGAACTGAGCAAGTGGAGAGACGTTCATTCATCTAGCACCAAGGGAACGGTTTGCAGGAGACACTTTTTCTCTGCTTTCTCAGTCTGTTTCCTAGTGCCGGTTTGAAGTTCCTGCAGTTTTCACTGTAAAACCGAGTTGGAGCTTGTACCTCCCCATATATATGTATGGAATGGAGTTTGCAACTGAAAAGAAACTTTGTGTTCCCAACAAGCTAGGTGAAGGACAACTTTCACACACACATATCTCTCAGAACTGAGCAAGTGGAGAGACGTTCGTTCATCTAGCACCAATGGTACGGGTTGCAGCAGACACTTTCTCTCTGCTTTCTCAGTCTGTTTCCTAGTGCCGGTTTGAAGTTCCTGCAGTTTTCACTGTAAAACCGAGTTGGAGCTTGTACCTCCCCATATATATGTATGGAATGGAGTTTGCAACTTAAAAGAAACTTTGTGTTCCCAACAAGCAAGTTGAAGGACGGCATTCACACACACTTTTCTCTCAGAACTGAGCAAGTGGAGAGACGTTCGTTCATCTAGCATCAAGGGAAAGGGTTGCATGAGACACTTTTTCTCTGATTTCTCAGTCTGTTTCCTAGTGCCGGTTTGAAGTTCCTGCAGTTTTCACTGTAATACCGATTTGGAGGTAGTACCTTCCCATATATATGTATGGAGTGGAGTTGGAAACTGAAAAGTAAATTTGTGTTCCCAAGAAGCTAGTTGAAGGACGGCTTTCACACACACTTATCTCTCAGAACTGAGCAAGTGGAGAAACGTTCATTCATCTAGCACCAAGGGAACGGTTTGCAGGAGACACTTTTTCTCTGGTTTCTCAGTCTGTTTCCTAGTGCCGGTTTGAAGTTCCTACCGTTTTCACTGTAAAACCGAGTTGTAGCTATAACCTCCCCATATATATGTATGGAATGGATTTTGCAACTGAAAAGAAACTTTGTGTTCCCAACAAGTTAGGTGAAGGACGGCTTTCACACACACTTATCTCTCAGAACTGAGCAAGTGGAGAGACGTTCGTTCATCTAGCACCAAGGGAACGGGTTGCAGGAGACACTTTTTCTCTGCTTTCTCAGTCTGTTTCCTAGTGCCGGTTTGAAGTTCCTGCAGTTTTCACTGTAAAACCGAGTTTTAGCTTGTACCTCCCGATATATATGTATGGAATGGAGTTTGCAACTGAAAAGAAACTTTGTGTTCCCAACAAGATAGATGAAGGACGGCTTTCACACACACTTATCTCTCAGAACTGAGCAAGTGGAGAGACGTTCGTTCATCTAGCACCAATGGAACGGGTTGCAGGAGACACTTTTTCTCTGCTTCCTCAGTCTGTTTCCTAGTGCCGGTTTGAAGATCCTGCAGTTTTCACTGTAAAATCGAGTTGGAGGTTGTACCTCCCCATATATATGTATGGAATGGAGTTTGCAACTGAAAAGAAACTTTGTGTTCCCAACAAGCTAGGTGAAGGACGGCTTTCACACACACTTATCTCTCAGAACTGAGCAAGTGTACAGACGTTCGTTCATCTAGCACCAAGGGAACGGGTTGCAGGAGACACTATTTCTCTGATTTCTCAGTCTGTTTCCTAGGGCCGGTTTGAAGTTCCTGCAGTTTTCACTGTAAAACCCAGTTGGAGCTAGTACCTCCCCATATATATGTATGGAATGGAGTTTGCAACTGAAAAGAAACTTTGTGTTCCCAACAAGGTAGTTGAAGGATGGCTTTCACACACACATATCTCTCAGAACTGAGCAAGTTTAGAGACGTTCGTTCATCTAGCACCAATTGTACGGGTTGCAGGAGACACTTTTTCTATGCTTTCTCAGTCTGTTTCCTAGTGCCGGTTTGAAGTTCCTGCAGTTTTCACTGTAAAACCGAGTTGGAGCTTGTACCTCCCCATATATATGTATGGAATGGAGTTTGCAACTGAAAAGAAATTTTGTGTTCCCAACAAGATAGGTGAAGGACGGCTTTCACACACACTTATCTGTCAGAACTGAGCAAGTGGAGAGACGTTCGTTCATCTAGCACCAAGAGAAAGGGTTGCAGGAGACACTTTTTCTCTGCTTTCTCAGTCTGTTTCCTAGTGCCGGTTTGAAGTTCCTGCAGTTTTCACTGTAAAACCGATTTGGAGCTTGTACCTCCCCATATATATGTATGGAATGGAGTTTGCAACTGAAAAAACATTTGTGTTCCCAACAAGCTAGTTGAAGGACGGATTTCACACACACTTGTCTCTCAGAACTGAGCAAGTGGATAGACGTTCGTTCATCTAGCCCCAAGGGAAAGGGTTGCAGGAGACAATTTTTCTCTGATTTCTCAGTCTGTTTCCTAGTGCCGGTTTGAATTTCCTGCAGTTTTCACTGTAAAACCGAGTTGGAGCTTATACCTCCCCATATATATGTATGGAATGGAGTTTGCAACTGAAAAGAAACTTTGTGTTCCCAACAAGCTAGGTGAAGGACGGCTTTCACACACACTAATCTCTCAGAACTGAGCAAGTTGAGAGACGTTCGTTCATCTAGCACCAAGGGAACGGGTTGCAGGAGACACTTTTTCTCTGCTTTCTCAGTCTGTTTCCTAGTGCCGGTTTGAATTTCCTGCAGTTTTCCCTGTAAAACCGAGTTGGAGCTAGTACCTCCCCATATATATTTATGGAATGGATTTGCAACTGAAAAGAAACTTTGTGTTCCCAACAAGCTAGGTGAAGGACAGCTTTCACACACACTTTTCTCTCAGAATTGTGCAAGTTGGTGAGACGTTCATTCATCTAGCACCAAGGGAACGGTTTGCAGGAGACACTTTTTCTCTGCTTCCTCAGTCTGTTTCCTAGTGCCGGTTTGAAGATCCTGCAGTTTTCACTGTAAAACCGAGTTGGAGCTTGTACCTCCCCATATATATGTATGGAATGGAGTTTGCAACTGAAAAGAAACTTTGTGTTCCCAACAAGCTAGGTGAAGGACGGCTTTCACACACACTTATCTCTCAGAACTGAGCAAGTGTAGAGACGTTCGTTCATCTAGCACCAAGGGAACGGGTTGCAGGAGACACTATTTCTCTGCTTTCTCAGTCTGTTTCCTAGGGCCGGTTTGAAGTTCCTGCAGTTTTCACTGTAAAACCCAGTTGGAGCTAGTACCTCCCCATATATATGTATGGAATGGAGTTTGCAGCATTAAAGAAACTTTGTGTTCCCAACAAGTTATGTGAATGACGGCTTTCACACACACTTATCTCTCAGAAATGAGCAAGTGGAGAGACGTTCGTTCATCTAGCACCAAGGGAACTGGTTGCAGGAGACACTTTTTCTCTGCTTTCTCAGTCTGTTTCCTAGTGCCTGTTTGAAGTTCCTGCAGTTTTCACTGTAAAATCGAGTTGGAGCTTGTACCTCCCCGTATATATGTATGGAATGGAGTTTGCAACTGAAAAGAAACTTTGTGTTTCCAACAAGCTAGTTGAAGGACGGCTTTCACACACACTTATCTCTCAGTACTGAGCAAGTGGAGAGACGTTCGTTAATCTAGCACCAAGGCAAAGGGTTGCAGGAGACACTTTTTCTCTGATTTCTCAGTCTGTTTCCTAGTGCCGGTTTGAAGATCCTGGAGTTTTCACTGTAAACCCGAGTTGGAGCTTGTACCTCCCCATATATATGTATGGAATGGAGTTTGCAACTGAAAAGAAACTTTGTGTTCCCAACAAGTTAGGTGAAGGACGGCTTTCACACATATTTATCTCTCAGAACTGAGCAAGTGGAGAGACGTTCGTTCATCTAGCACCAAGGGAACGGTTTGCAGGAGACACTTTTTCTCTGCTTTCTCAGTATGTTTCCTAGTGCCGGTTTGAAGTTCCTGCAGTTTTCACTGTAAAACCGAGTTGGAGCTTGTACCTCCCCATATATATATATGGAATGGAGTTTGCATCTGAAAAGAATCTTTGTGTTCCCAACAAGCTAGGTGAAGGACGGCTTTCACACACACTTATCTCTCAGAACTGAGCAAGTGGAGAGACATTCATTCATCTAGCACAAAGGGAACGGTTTGCAGGAGACACTTTTTCTCTGCCTTCTCAGTCTGTTTCCTAGTGCCGGTTTGAAGTTCCTGCAGTTTTCACTGTAAAACCGATTTGGAGCTTGTACCTCCCCATATATATGTATGGAATGGAGTTTGCAACTGAAAAGAAACTTTGTGTTCCCAACAAGCTAGGTGAAGGACAACTTTCACACACACTTATCTCTCAGAACTGAGCAAGTGGAGAGACGTTCATTCATCTAGCACCAAGGGAACGGTTTGCAGGAGACACTTTTTCTCTGCTTTCTCAGTCTGTTTCCTAGTGCCGGTTTGAAGTTCCTGCAGTTTTCACTGTAAAACCGAGTTGGAGCTTGTACCTCCCCATATATATGTATGGAATGGAGTTTGCAACTGAAAAGAAACTTTGTGTTCCCAACAAGCTAGGTGAAGGACAACTTTCACACACACATATCTCTCAGAACTGAGCAAGTGGAGAGACGTTCTTTCATCTAGCACCAAGGGAACGGTTTGCAGGACACACTTTTTCTCTGCTTTCTCAGTCTGTTTCCTAGAGCCCGTTGGAAGTTCCTGCAGTTTTCACTGTAAAATCGAGTTGGAGCTTGTACCTCCCCATATATATGTATGGAAAGGAGTTTGCAACTGAAGAGAAACTATGTGCTCCCAACAAGCTAGGTGAAGGACGGCTTTCAAACACACTTATCTCTCAGAACTGAGCAAGTGGAGAGACGTTCGTTCATCTAGCACCAATGGTACGGGTTGCAGCAGACACTTTCTCTCTGCTTTCTCATTCTGTTTCCTAGTGCCGGTTTGAAGTTCCTGCAGTTTTCACTGTAAAACCGAGTTGGAGCTTGTACCTCCCCATATATATGTATGGAATGGAGTTTGCAACTTAAAAGAAACTTTGTGTTCCCAACAAGCAAGTTGAAGGACGGCATTCACACACACTTTTCTCTCAGAACTGAGCAAGTGGAGAGACGTTCGTTCATCTAGCATCAAGGGAAAGGGTTGCATGAGACACTTTTTCTCTGATTTCTCAGTCTGTTTCCTAGTGCCGGTTTGAAGTTCCTGCAGTTTTCACTGTAATACCGATTTGGAGGTAGTACCTTCCCATATATATGTATGGAGTGGAGTTGGAAACTGAAAAGTAAATTTGTGTTCCCAAGAAGCTAGTTGAAGGACGGCTTTCACACACACTTATCTCTCAGAACTGAGCAAGTGGAGAAACGTTCATTCATCTAGCACCAAGGGAACGGTTTGCAGGAGACACTTTTTCTCTGGTTTCTCAGTCTGTTTCCTAGTGCCGGTTTGAAGTTCCTACCGTTTTCACTGTAAAACCGAGTTGTAGCTATAACCTCCCCATATATATGTATGGAATGGATTTTGAAACTGAAAAGAAACTTTGTGTTCCCAACAAGTTAGGTGAAGGACGGCTTTCACACACACTTATCTCTCAGAACTGAGCAAGTGGAGAGACGTTCGTTCATCTAGCACCAAGGGAACGGGTTGCAGGAGACACTTTTTCTCTGCTTTCTCAGTCTGTTTCCTAGTGCCGTTTTGAAGTTCCTGCAGTTTTCACTGTAAAACCGAGTTTTAGCTTGTACCTCCCCATATATATGTATGGAATGGAGTTTGCAACTGAAAAGAAACTTTGTGTTCCCAACAAGATAGATGAAGGACGGCTTTCACACACACTTATCTCTCAGAACTGAGCAAGTGGAGAGACGTTCGTTCATCTAGCACCAATGGAACGGGTTGCAGGAGACACTTTTTCTCTGCTTCCTCAGTCTGTTTCCTAGTGCCGGTTTGAAGATCCTGCAGTTTTCACTGTAAAATCGAGTTGGAGGTTGTACCTCCCCATATATATGTATGGAATGGAGTTTGCAACTGAAAAGAAACTTTGTGTTCCCAACAAGCTAGGTGAAGGACGGCTTTCACACACACTTATCTCTCAGAACTGAGCAAGTGTACAGACGTTCGTTCATCTAGCACCAAGGGAACGGGTTGCAGGAGACACTATTTCTCTGATTTCTCAGTCTGTTTCCTAGGGCCGGTTTGAAGTTCCTGCAGTTTTCACTGTAAAACCCAGTTGGAGCTAGCACCTCCCCATATATATGTATGGAATGGAGTTTGCAACTGAAAAGAAACTTTGTGTTCCCAACAAGGTAGTTGAAGGATGGCTTTCACACACACATATCTCTCAGAACTGAGCAAGTTTAGAGACGTTCGTTCATCTAGCACCAATTGTACGGGTTGCAGGAGACACTTTTTCTCTGCTTTCTCAGTCTGTTTCCTAGTGCCGGTTTGAAGTTCCTGCAGTTTTCACTGTAAAACCGAGTTGGAGCTTGTACCTCCCCATATATATGTATGGAATGGAGTTTGCAACTGAAAAGAAATTTTGTGTTCCCAACAAGCTAGGTGAAGGACGGCTTTCACACACACTTATCTGTCAGAACTGAGCAAGTGGAGAGACGTTCGTTCATCTAGCACCAAGAGAAAGGGTTGCAGGAGACACTTTTTCTCTGCTTTCTCAGTCTGTTTCCTAGTGCCGGTTTGAAGTTCCTGCAGTTTTCACTGTAAAACCGATTTGGAGCTTGTACCTCCCCATATATATGTATGGAATGGAGTTTGCAACTGAAAAGAAACTTTGTGTTCCCAACAAGCTAGTTGAAGGGCGGATTTCACACACACTTGTCTCTCAGAACTGAGCAAGTGGATAGACGTTCGTTCATCTAGCACCAAGGCAAAGGGTTGCAGGAGACACTTTTCCTCTGATTTCTCAGTCTGTTTCCTAGTGCCGGTTTGAAGATCCTGGAGTTTTCACTGTAAACCCGAGTTGGAGCTTGTACCTCCCCATATATATGTATGGAATGGAGTTTGCAACTGAAAAGAAACTTTGTGTTCCCAACAAGCTAGGTGAAGGACGGCTTTCACACATACTTATCTCTCAGAACTGAGCAAGTGGAGAGACGTTCGTTCATCTAGCACCAAGGGAACGGGTTGCAGGAGACACCTTTTCTCTGCTTTCTCAGTCTGTTTCCTAGTGCCGGTTTGAAGTTCCTCCAGTTTTCACTGTAAAACCGAGTTGGAGCTTGTACCTCCCCATATATATGTATGGAATGGAGATTGCAACTGAAAAGAAACTTTGTGTTCCCAACAAGCTAGGTGAAGGACGGCTTTCACACACACTTATCTCTCAGAACTGAGCAAGTGGAGAGACGTTCGTTCATCTAGCACCAAGGGAACGGGTTGCAGGAGACACTATTTCTCTGCTTTCTCAGTCTGTTTCCTAGGGCCGGTTTGAAGTTCCTGCAGTTTTCACTGTAAAACCCAGTTGGAGCTAGTACCTCCCCATATAATCGTATGGAATGGAGTTTGCAACATTAAAGAAACTTTGTGTTCCCAACAAGTTATGTGAATGACGGCTTTCACACAAACTTATCTCTCAGAACTGAGCAAGTGGAGAGACGTTCGTTCATTTATCACCGAGGGAACTGGTTGCAGGAGACACTTTTTCTCTGCTTTCTCAGTCTGTTTCCTAGTGCCTGTTTGAAATTCCTGCAGTTTGCACTGTAAAATCGAGTTGGAGCTTGTACCTCCCGGTATATATGTATGGATTGGAGTTTGCAACTGAAAAGAAACTTTGTGTTCCCTACAAGCTAGTTGAAGGACGGCTTTCACACACACTTATCTCTCAGTACTGAGCAAGTGGAGAGACGTTCGTTCATCTAGCACGAAGGGAAAGGGTTGCAGGAGACACTTTTTCTCTGATTTCTCAGTCTGTTTCCTAGTGCCGGTTTGAAGTTCCTGCAGTTTTCACTGTAAACCCGAGTTGGAGCTTGTACCTCCCCATATATATGTATGGAATGGAGTTTGCAACTGAAAAGAAACTTTGTGTTCCCAACAAGCTAGGTGAAGGACGGCTTTCACACATACTTATCTCTCAGAACTGAGCAAGTGGAGAGACGTTCGTTCATCTAGCACCAAGGGAACGGGTTGCAGGAGACACTTTTTCTCTGCTTTCTCAGCCTGTTTTCTAGTGCCGGTTTGAAGTTCCTGCAGTTTTCACTGTAAAACCGAGTTGGAGCTTGTACCTCCCCATATATATGTATGGAATGGAGTTTGCAACTGAAAAGAAACTTTGTGTTCCCAACAAGCTAGGTAAGGACGGCTTTCACACACACTAATCTCTCAGAACTGAGCAAGTTGAGAGACTTTCGTTCATCTAGCACCAAGGGAACGGGTTGCAGGAGACACTTTTTCTCTGCTTTCTCAGTCTGTTTCCTAGTGCCGGTTTGAAGTTCCTGCAGTTTTCACTGTAAAACCGAGTTGGAGCTAGTACGTCCCCATATATATGTATGGAATGGAGTTTGCAACTGAAAAGAAACTTTGTGTTCCCAACAAGCTAGGTGAAGTACGGCTTTCACACACACTTATCTCTCAGAACTGAGCAAGTTGATAGACGTTCGTTCATCTAGCACCAAGGGAACGGGTTGCAGGAGACACTTTTACTCTGCTTTCTCAGTCTTTTTCCTAGTGCCGGTTTGAAGTTCCTGCAGTTTTCACTGTAAAACCGAGTTGGAGCTAGTACGTCCCCATACATATGTATGGAATGGAGTTTGCAACTGAAAAGAAACTTTGTGTTCCCAACAAGCTAGGTGAAGGACAGCTTTCACACACACTTATCTCTCAGAACTGAGCAAGTGGAGAGACGTTCGTTCATCTAGCACCAAGGGAACGGGTTGCAGGAGACACTTTTTCTCTGCTTTCTCAGTCTGTTTCCTAGTGCCGTTTTGAAGTTCCTGCTGTTTTCAGTGTAAAACCGAGTTGGAGCTAGTACCTCCCCATATATATGTATGGAATGGAGTTTGCAACTGAAAAGAAACTTTGTGTTCCCAACAAGCTAGGTGAAGGACGGCTTTCACACACACTTATCTCTCAGAACTGAGCAAGTGGAGAGACGTTCGTTCATCTAGCACCGAGGGAACGGGTTGCAGGAGACACTTTTTCTCTGCATTCTCAGTCTGTTTTCTAGTGCCGGTTTGAAGTTCCTGCAGTTTTCACTGTAAAACCGAGTTGGAGCTAGAACCTCCCCATATATATGTATGGAATGGAGTTTGCAACTGAAAACAAACTTTGTGTTCCCAACAAGCTAGGTGAAGATGGCTTTCACACACAATTATCTCTCAGAACTGAGCAAGTGGAGAGACGTTCATTCATCTAGCACCAAGGGAACGGTTTGCAGGAGACACTTTTTCTCTGCTTTCTCAGTCTGTTTCTTAGTGCCGGTTTGAAGTTCCTGCAGTTTTCACTGTAAAACCGAGTTGGAGCTTGTACCTCCCCATATATATGAATGGAATGGAGTTTGCAACTGAAAAGAAACTTTGTGTTCCCAACAAGCTAGGTGAAGGACGGCTTTCACACACTCTTATTTCTCAGAACTGAGCAAGTGGAGAGACGTTCGTTCATCTAGAACCAAGGGAACGGGTTGCAGGAGACACTTTTTCTCTGCTTTCTCAGTCTGTTTCCTAGTGCCTTTTTGAAGTTCCTGCAGTTTTCACTGTAAAACCGAGTTGGAGCTTGTACCTCCCCATATATATGTATGGAATGGAGTTTGCAACTGAAAAGAAACTTTGTGTTCCCAACAAGCTAGGTGAAGTACGGCTTTCACACACACTTATCTCTCAGAACTGAGCAAGTGGAGAGACGTTCGTTCATCTATCACCAAGGGAACGGGTTGCAGGAGACACTTTTTCTCTGCTTTCTCAGTCTGTTTCATATTGCCGGTTTGAAGTTCCTGCAGTTTTCACTGTAAAACCGAGTTGGAGCTTCTACCTCCCCTTATATATGTATGGAATGGAGTTTGCATCTGAAAAGAAACTTTGTGTTCCCAACAAGCTAGGTGAAGGACAGCATTCACACACACTTAACTCTCAGAACTGAGCAAGTGGAGAGACGTTCGTTCATCTAGCACCAAGGGAACGGGTTGCAGGAGTCACTTTTTCTCTGCTTTCTCAGTCTGTTTCCTAGTGCCGGTTTGAAGTTCCTGCAGTTTTCACTGTAAAACCGGGTTGGAGCTTGTATGTCCCCATATATATGTATGGAATGGAGTTTGCAACTGAAAAGAAACTTTGTGTTCCCAACAAGCTAGGTGAAGGACGGCTTTCACACACACTAATCTCTCAGAACTGAGCAAGTTGAGAGACGTTCGTTCATCTAGCACCAAGGGAACGGGTTGCAGGAGACACTTTTTCTCTGCTTTCTCAGTCTGTTTCCTAGTGCCGGTTTGAATTTCCTGCAGTTTTCCCTGTAAAACCGAGTTGGAGCTAGTACCTCCCCATATATATTTATGGAATGGATTTGCAACTGAAAAGAAACTTTGTGTTCCCAACAAGCTAGGTGAAGGACAGCTTTCACACACACTTATCTCTCAGAATTGTGCAAGTTGGTGAGACGTTCATTCATCTAGCACCAAGGGAACGGTTTGCAGGAGACACTTTTTCTCTGCTTCCTCAGTCTGTTTCCTAGTGCCGGTTTGAAGATCCTGCAGTTTTCACTGTAAAACCGAGTTGGAGCTTGTACCTCCCCATATATATGTATGGAATGGAGTTTGCAACTGAAAAGAAACTTTGTGTTCCCAACAAGCTAGGTGAAGGACGGCTTTCACACACACTTATCTCTCAGAACTGAGCAAGTGTAGAGACGTTCGTTCATCTAGCACCAAGGGAACGGGTTGCAGGAGACACTATTTCTCTGCTTTCTCAGTCTGTTTCCTAGGGCCGGTTTGAAGTTCCTGCAATTTTCACTGTAAAACCCAGTTGGAGCTAGTACCTCCCCATATATATGTATGGAATGGAGTTTGCAGCATTAAAGAAACTTTGTGTTCCCAACAAGTTATGTGAATGACGGCTTTCACACACACTTATCTCTCAGAACTGAGCAAGTGGAGAGACGTTCGTTCATCTAGCACCAAGGGAACTGGTTGCAGGAGACACTTTTTCTCTGCTTTCTCAGTCTGTTTCCTAGTGCCTGTTTGAAGTTCCTGCAGTTTTCACTGTAAAATCGAGTTGGAGCTTGTACCTCCCCGTATATATGTATGGAATGGAGTTTGCAACTGAAAAGAAACTTTGTGTTTTCAACAATCTAGTTGAAGGACGGCTTTCACACACACTTATCTCTCAGTACTGAGCAAGTGGAGAGACGTTCGTTCATCTAGCACCAAGGCAAAGGGTTGCAGGAGACACTTTTCCTCTGATTTCTCAGTCTGTTTCCTAGTGCCGGTTTGAAGATCCTGGAGTTTTCACTGAAAACCCGAGTTGGAGCTTGTACCTCCCCATATATATGTATGGAATGGAGTTTGCAACTGAAAAGAAACTTTGTGTTCCCAACAAGCTAGGTGAAGGACGGCTTTCACACACACTTATCTCTCAGAACTGAGCAAGTTGATAGACGTTCGTTCATCTAGCACCAAGGGAACGGGTTGCAGGAGACACTTTTACTCTGCTTTCTCAGTCTTTTTCCTAGTGCCGGTTTGAAGTTCCTGCAGTTTTCACTGTAAAACCGAGTTGGAGCTAGTACGTCCCCATACATATGTATGGAATGGAGTTTGCAACTGAAAAGAAACTTTGTGTTCCCAACAAGCTAGGTGAAGGACAGCTTTCACACACACTTATCTCTCAGAACTGAGCAAGTGGAGAGACGTTCGTTCATCTAGCACCAAGGGAACGGGTTGCAGGAGACACTTTTTCTCTGCTTTCTCAGTCTGTTTCCTAGTGCCTTTTTGAAGTTCCTGCAGTTTTCACTGTAAAACCGAGTTGGAGCTTGTACCTCCCCATATATATGTATGGAATGGAATTTGCAACTGAAAAGAAACTTTGTGTTCCCAACAAGCTAGGTGAAGTACGGCTTTCACACACACTTATCTCTCAGAACTGAGCAAGTGGAGAGACGTTCGTTCATCTATCACCAAGGGAACGGGTTGCAGGAGACACTTTTTCTCTGCTTTCTCAGTCTGTTTCATATTGCCGGTTTGAAGTTCCTGCAGTTTTCACTGTAAAACCGAGTTGGAGCTTCTACCTCCCCTTATATATGTATGGAATGGAGTTTGCATCTGAAAAGAAACTTTGTGTTCCCAACAAGCTAGGTGAAGGACAGCATTCACACACACTTAACTCTCAGAACTGAGCAAGTGGAGAGACGTTCGTTCATCTAGCACCAAGGGAACGGGTTGCAGGAGTCACTTTTTCTCTGCTTTCTCAGTCTGTTTCCTAGTGCCGGTTTGAAGTTCCTGCAGTTTTCACTGTAAAACCGGGTTGGAGCTTGTATGTCCCCATATATATGTATGGAATGGATTTGCAACTGAAAAGAAACTTTGTGTTCCCAACAAGCTAGGTGAAGGACAGCATTCACACACACTTATCTCTCAGAACTGAGCAAGTGGAGAGACGTTCGTTCATCTATCACCAAGGGAACGGGTTGCAGGAGACAGTTTTTCTCTGCTTTCTCAGTCTGTTTCCTAGTGGCGGTTTGAAGTTCCTGCAGTTTTCACTGTAAAACCGAGTTGGAGCTTGTACCTCCCCATATATATGTAAGGAATGGAGTTTGCAGCTGAAAACAAACTTTGTGTTCCCAACAAGCTAGGTGAAGGACGGCTTTCACACACACTTATCTCTCAGAACTGAGCAAGTGGAGAGACGTTCGTTCATCTAGCACCAAGGGAACGGGTTGCAGGAGACAATTTTTCTCTGCTTTCTCAGTCTGTTTCCTAGTGCCGGTTTGAAGTTCCTGCAGTTTTCACTGTAAAACCGAGTTGGAGCTTGTATGTCCCCATATATATGTATGGAATGGATTTGCAACTGAAAAGAAACTTTGTGTTCCCAACAAGCTAGGTGAAGGACAGCTTTCACACACAATTATCTCTCAGAACTGAGCAAGTTGGTGAGACTTTCATTCATCTAGCACCAAGGGAACGGTTTGCAGGAGACACTTTTTCTCTGCTTTCTCAGTCTGTTTCCTAGTGCCGGTTTGAAGTTCCTGCAGTTTTCACTGTAAAACCGAGTTGGAGCTTGTATGTCCCCATATATATGTATGGAATGGAGTTTGCAACTGAAAAGAAACTTTGTGTTCCCAACAAGCTAGGTGAAGGACGGCTTTCATACACACTTATCTCTCAGAACTGAGCAAGTGGAGAGACGTTCGTTCATCTAGCACCAAGGGAACGGGTTGCAGGAGACACTTTTTCTCTGCTTTCTCAGTCTGTTTCCTAGTGCCGGTTTGAAGTTCCTGCAGTTTTCACTGTAAAACCGAGTTGGAGCTTGTACCTCCCCATATATATGTATGGAATGGAGTTTGCAACTGAAAAGAAACTTTGTGTTCCCAACAAGCTAGGTGAAGGACGGCTTTCATACACACTTATCTCTCAGAACTGAGCAAGTGGAGAGACGTTCGTTCATCTAGCACCAAGGGAACGGGTTGCAGGAGACACTATTTCTCTGCTTTCTCAGTCTGTTTCCTAGGGCCGTTTTGAAGTTCCTGCAGTTTTCACTGTAAAACCCAGTTGGAGCTAGTACCTCCCCATATATACGTATGGAATGGAGTTTGCAACATTAAAGAAACTTTGTGTTCCGAACAAGTTATGTGAATGACGGCTTTCACACAAACTTATCTCTCAGAACTGAGCAAGTGGAGAGACGTTCGTTCATTTATCACCAAGGGAACTGGTTGCAGGAGACACTTTTTCTCTGATTTCTCAGTCTGTTTCCTAGTGCCGGTTTGAAGTTCCTGCAGTTTTCACTGTAAACCCTAGTTGGAGCTTGTACCTCCCCATATATATGAATGGAATGGAGTTTGCAACTGAAAAGAAAGTTTGTGTTCCCAACAAGCTAGTTGAAGGACGGCTTTCACACACACTTATCTCTCAGAACTGAGCAAGTGGAGAGACGTTCGTTCATCTAGCACCAAGGGAACGGGTTGCAGGAGACACTTTTTCTCTGCTTTCTCAGTCTGTTTCCTAGTGCCGGTTTGAAGTTCCTGCAGTTTTCACTGTAAAACCGAGTTGGAGCTAGTACGTCCTCATACATATGTATGGAATGGAGTTTGCAACTGAAAAGAAACTTTGTGTTCCCAACAAGCTAGGTGAAGGACGGCTTTCACACACACTTATCTCTCAGAACTGAGCAAGTGGAGAGACGTTCATTCATCTAGCACCAAGGGAACGGTTTGCAGGAGACACTTTTTCTCTGCTTTCTCAGTCTGTTTCATATTGCCGGTTTGAAGTTCCTGCAGTTTTCACTGTAAAACCGAGTTGGAGCTTCTACCTCCCCTTATATATGTATGGAATGGAGTTTGCAACTGAAAAGAAACTTTGTGTTCCCAACAAGCTAGGTGAAGGACAGCATTCACACACACTTATCTCTCAGAACTGAGCAAGTGGAGAGACGTTCGTTCATCTAGCACCAAGGGAACGGGTTGCAGGAGACACTTTTTCTCTGCTTTCTCAGTCTGTTTCCTAGTGCCGGTTTGAAGTTCCTGCAGTTTTCACTGTAAAATCGAGTTGGAGCTTGTACCTCCCCATATATATGTATGGAAAGGAGTTTGCAACTGAAGAGAAACTTTGTGCTCCCAACAAGCTAGGTGAAGGACGGCTTTCAAACACACTTATCTCTCAGAACTGAGCAAGTGGAGAGACGTTCGTTCATCTAGCACCAAGGGAACGGGTTGCAGGAGACACTTTTTCTCTGCTTTCTCAGTCTGTTTCCTAGTGCCGGTTTGAAGTTCCTGCAGTTTTCACTGTAAAACCGAGTTGGAGCTTGTACCTCCCCATATATATGTATGGAATGGAGTTTGCAACTGAAAAGAAACTTTGTGTTCCCAACAAGCTAGGTGAAGGACGGCTTTCATACACACTTATCTCTCAGAACTGAGCAAGTGGAGAGACGTTCGTTCATCTAGCACCAAGGGAACGGGTTGCAGGAGACACTATTTCTCTGCTTTCTCAGTCTGTTTCCTAGGGCCGTTTTGAAGTTCCTGCAGTTTTCACTGTAAAACCCAGTTGGAGCTAGTACCTCCCCATATATAAGTATTGAATGGAGTTTGCAACATTAAAGAAACTTTGTGTTCCGAACAAGTTATGTGAATGACGGCTTTCACACAAACTTATCTCTCAGAACTGAGCAAGTGGAGAGACGTTCGTTCATTTATCACCAAGGGAACTGGTTGCAGGAGACACTTTTTCTCTGATTTCTCAGTCTGTTTCCTAGTGCCGGTTTGAAGTTCCTGCAGTTTTCACTGTAAAACCGAGTTGGAGCTTGTACCTCCCCATATATATGAATGGAATGGAGTTTGCAACTGAAAAGAAACTTTGTGTTCCGAACAAGCTAGGTGAAGGACGGCTTTCACACACACTAATCTCTCAGAACTGAGCAAGTTGAGAGACTTTCGTTCATCTAGCACCAAGGGAACGGGTTGCAGGAGACACTTTTTCTCTGCTTTCTCAGTCTGTTTCCTAGTGCCGGTTTGAAGTTCCTGCAGTTTTCACTGTAAAACCGAGTTGGAGCTAGTACGTCCTCATACATATGTATGGAATGGAGTTTGCAACTGAAAAGAAACTTTGTGTTCCCAACAAGCTAGGTGAAGGACGGCTTTCACACACACTTATCTCTCAGAACTGAGCAAGTGGAGAGACGTTCATTCATCTAGCACCAAGGGAACGGTTTGCAGGAGACACTTTTTCTCTGCTTTCTCAGTCTGTTTCATATTGCCGGTTTGAAGTTCCTGCAGTTTTCACTGTAAAACCGAGTTGGAGCTTCTACCTCCCCTTATATATGTATGGAATGGAGTTTGCAACTGAAAAGAAACTTTGTGTTCCCAACAAGCTAGGTGAAGGACAGCATTCACACACACTTATCTCTCAGAACTGAGCAAGTGGAGAGACGTTCGTTCATCTAGCACCAAGGGAACGGTTTGCAGGAGACACTTTTTCTCTGCTTTCTCAGTCTGTTTCCAAGTGCCGGTTTGAAGTTCCTGCAGTTTTCACTGTAAAATCGAGTTGGAGCTTGTACCTCCCCATATATATGTATGGAAAGGAGTTTGCAACTGAAGAGAAACTTTGTGCTCCCAACAAGCTAGGTGAAGGACGGCTTTCAAACACACTTATCTCTCAGAACTGAGCAAGTGGAGAGACGTTCGTTCATCTAGCACCAAGGGAACGGGTTGCAGGAGACAATTTTTCTCTGCTTTCTCAGTCTGATTCCTAGTGCCGGTTTGAAGTTCCTGCAGTTTTCACTGTAAAACCGGGTTGGAGCTTGTATGTCCCCATATATATGTATGGAATGGATTTGCAACTGAAAAGAAACTTTGTGTTCCCAACAAGCTAGGTGAAGGACAGCTTTCACACACAATTATCTCTCAGAACTGAGCAAGTTGGTGAGACTTTCATTCATCTAGCACCAAGGGAACGGGTTGCAGGAGACACTTTTTCTCTGCTTTCTCAGTCTGTTTCCTAGTGCCGGTTTGAAGTTCCTGCAGTTTTCACTGTAAAACCGAGTTGGAGCTTGTATGTCCCCATATATATGTATGGAATGGAGTTTGCAACTGAAAAGAAACTTTGTGTTCCCAACAAGCTAGTTGAAGGACGGCTTTCATACACACTTATCTCTCAGAACTGAGCAAGTGGAGAGACGTTCGTTCATCTAGCACCAAGGGAACGGGTTGCAGGAGACACTTTTTCTCTGCTTTCTCAGTCTGTTTCCTAGTGCCGGTTTGAAGTTCCTGCAGTTTTCACTGTAAAACCGAGTTGGAGCTTGTACCTCCCCATATATATGTATGGAATGGAGTTTGCAACTGAAAAGAAACTTTGTGTTCCCAACAAGCTAGGTGAAGGACGGCTTTCATACACACTTATCTCTCAGAACTGAGCAAGTGGAGAGACGTTCGTTCATCTAGCACCAAGGGAACGGGTTGCAGGAGACACTATTTCTCTGCTTTCTCAGTCTGTTTCCTAGGGCCGTTTTGAAGTTCCTGCAGTTTTCACTGTAAAACCCAGTTGGAGCTAGTACCTCCCCATATATACGTATGGAATGGGGTTTGCAACATTAAAGAAACTTTGTGTTCCGAACAAGTTATGTGAATGACGGCTTTCACAAAAACTTATCTCTCAGAACTGAGCAAGTGGAGAGACGTTCGTTCATCTAGCACCAAGGGAACGGGTTGCAGGAGACACTTTTTCTCTGCTTTCTCAGTCTGTTTCCTAGTGCCGGTTTGAAGTTCCTGCAGTTTTCACTGTAAAACCGAGTTGGAGCTTGTACCTCCCCATATATATGAATGGAATGGAGTTTGCAACTGAAAAGAAACTTTGTGTTCCGAACAAGCTAGGTGAAGGACGGCTTTCACACACACTAATCACTCAGAACTGAGCAAGTTGAGAGACTTTCGTTCATCTAGCACCAAGGGAACGGGTTGCAGGAGACACTTTTTCTCTGCTTTCTCAGTCTGTTTCCTAGTGCCGGTTTGAAGTTCCTGCAGTTTTCACTGTAAAACCGAGTTGGAGCTAGTACGTCCTCATACATATGTATGGAATGGAGTTTGCAACTGAAAAGAAACTTTGTGTTCCCAACAAGCTAGGTGAAGGACGGCTTTCACACACACTTATCTCTCAGAACTGAGCAAGTGGAGAGACGTTCATTCATCTAGCACCAAGGGAACGGTTTGCAGGAGACACTTTTTCTCTGCTTTCTCAGTCTGTTTCATATTGCCGGTTTGAAGTTCCTGCAGTTTTCACTGTAAAACCGAGTTGGAGCTTCTACCTCCCCTTATATATGTATGGAATGGAGTTTGCAACTGAAAAGAAACTTTGTGTTCCCAACAAGCTAGGTGAAGGACAGCATTCACACACATTTATCTCTCAGAACTGAGCAAGTGGAGAGACGTTCGTTCATCTAGCACCAAGGGAACGGGTTGCAGGAGACACTTTTTCTCTGCTTTCTCAGTCTGTTTCCTAGTGGCGGTTTGAAGTTCCTGCAGTTTTCACTGTAAACCCGAGTTGGAGCTTGTACCTCCCCATATATATGTATGGAAAGGAGTTTGCAACTGAAGAGAAACTTTGTGCTCCCAACAAGCTAGGTGAAGGACGGCTTTCAAACACACTTATCTCTCAGAACTGAGCAAGTGGAGAGACGTTCGTTCATCTAGCACCAAGGGAACGGGTTGCAGGAGACAATTTTTCTCTGCTTTCTCAGTCTGATTCCTAGTGCCGGTTTGAAGTTCCTGCAGTTTTCACTGTAAAACCGGGTTGGAGCTTGTATGTCCCCATATATATGTATGGAATGGATTTGCAACTGAAAAGAAACTTTGTGTTCCCAACAAGCTAGGTGAAGGACAGCTTTCACACACAATTATCTCTCAGAACTGAGCAAGTTGGTGAGACTTTCATTCATCTAGCACCAAGGGAACGGGTTGCAGGAGACACTTTTTCTCTGCTTTATCAGTCTGTTTCCTAGTGCCGGTTTGAAGTTCCTGCAGTTTTCACTGTAAAATCGAGTTGGAGCTTGTATGTCCCCATATATATGTATGGAATGGAGTTTGCAACTGAAAAGAAACTTTGTGTTCCCAACAAGCTAGGTGAAGGACGGCTTTCATACACACTTATCTCTCAGAACTGAGCAAGTGGAGAGACGTTCGTTCATCTAGCACCAAGGGAACGGGTTGCAGGAGACACTTTTTCTCTGCTTTCTCAGTCTGTTTCCTAGTGCCGGTTTGAAGTTCCTGCAGTTTTCACTGTAAAACCGAGTTGGAGCTTGTACCTCCCCATATATATGTATGGAATGGAGTTTGCAACTGAAAAGAAACTTTGTGTTCCCAACAAGCTAGGTGAAGGACGGCTTTCATACACACTTATCTCTCAGAACTGAGCAAGTGGAGAGACGTTCGTTCATCTAGCACCAAGGGAACGGGTTGCAGGAGACACTATTTCTCTGCTTTCTCAGTCTGTTTCCTAGGGCCGTTTTGAAGTTCCTGCAGTTTTCACTGTAAAACCCAGTTGGAGCTTGTACCTCCCCATATATATGAATGGAATGGAGTTTGCAACTGAAAAGAAACTTTGTGTTCCGAACAAGCTAGGTGAAGGACGGCTTTCACACACACTAATCTCTCAGAACTGAGCAAGTTGAGAGACTTTCGTTCATCTAGCACCAAGGGAACGGGTTGCAGGAGACACTTTTTCTCTGCTTTCTCAGTCTGTTTCCTAGTGCCGGTTTGAAGTTCCTGCAGTTTTCACTGTAAAACCGAGTTGGAGCTAGTACGTCCTCATACATATGTATGGAATGGAGTTTGCAACTGAAAAGAAACTTTGTGTTCCCAACAAGCTAGGTGAAGGACGGCTTTCACACACACTTTTCTCTCAGAACTGAGCAAGTGGAGAGACGTTCATTCATCTAGCACCAAGGGAACGGTTTGCAGGAGACAATTTTTCTCTGCTTTCTCAGTCTGTTTCATATTGCCGGTTTGAAGTTCCTGCTGTTTTCACTGTAAAACCGAGTTGGAGCTTCTACCTCCCCTTATATATGTATGGAATGGAGTTTGCAACTGAAAAGAAACTTTGTGTTCCCAACAAGCTAGGTGAAGGACAGCATTCACACACACTTATCTCTCAGAACTAAGCAAGTGGAGAGACGTTCGTTCATCTAGCACCAAGGGAACGGGTTGCAGGAGACACTTTTTCTCTGCTTTCTCAGTCTGTTTCCTAGTGCCGGTTTGAAGTTCCTGCAGTTTTCACTGTAAAATCGAGTTGGAGCTTGTACCTCCCCATATATATGTATGGAAAGGAGTTTGCAACTGAAGAGAAACTTTGTGCTCCCAACAAGCTAGGTGAAGGACGGCTTTCAAACACACTTATCTCTCAGAACTGAGCAAGTGGAGAGACGTTCGTTCATCTAGCACCAAGGGAACGGGTTGCAGGAGACAATTTTTCTCTGCTTTCTCAGTCTGTTTCCTAGTGCCGGTTTGAAGTTCCTGCAGTTTTCACTGTAAAACCGAGTTGGAGCTTGTACCTCCCCATATATATGTATGGAATGGAGTTTGCAACTGAAAAGAAACTTTGTGTTCCCAACAAGCTAGGTGAAGGACGGCTTTCATACACACTTATCTCTCAGAACTGAGCAAGTGGAGAGACGTTCGTTCATCTAGCACCAAGGGAACGGGTTGCAGGAGACACTATTTCTCTGCTTTCTCAGTCTGTTTCCTAGGGCCGTTTTGAAGTTCCTGCAGTTTTCACTGTAAAACCCAGTTGGAGCTAGTACCTCCCCATATATACGTATGGAATGGGGTTTGCAACATTAAAGAAACTTTGTGTTCCGAACAAGTTATGTGAATGACGGCTTTCACACAAACTTATCTCTCAGAACTGAGCAAGTGGAGAGACGTTCGTTCATTTATTACCAAGGGAACTGGTTGCAGGAGACACTTTTTCTCTGATTTCTCAGTCTGTTTCCTAGTGCCGGTTTGAAGTTCCTGCAGTTTTCACTGTAAACCCGAGTTGGAGCTTGTACCTCCCCATATATATGTATGGAATGGAGTTTGCAACTGAAAAGAAAGTTTGTGTTCCCAACAAGGTAGTTGAAGGACGGCTTTCACACACACTTATCTCTCAGAACTGAGCAAGTGGAGAGACGTTCGTTCATCTAGCACCAAGGGAACGGGTTGCAGGAGACACTTTTTCTCTGTTTTCTCAGTCTGTTTCCTAGTGCCGGTTTGAAGTTCCTGCAGTTTTCACTGTAAAACCGAGTTGGAGCTTGTACCTCCCCATATATATGAATGGAATGGAGTTTGCAACTGAAAAGAAACTTTGTGTTCCGAACAAGCTAGGTGAAGGACGGCTTTCACACACACTAATCTCTCAGAACTGAGCAAGTTGAGAGACTTTCGTTCATCTAGCACCAAGGGAACGGGTTGCAGGAGACACTTTTTCTCTGCTTTCTCAGTCTGTTTCCTAGTGCCGGTTTGAAGTTCCTGCAGTTTTCACTGTAAAACCGAGTTGGAGCTAGTACGTCCTCATACATATGTATGGAATGGAGTTTGCAACTGAAAAGAAACTTTGTGTTCCCAACAAGCTAGGTGAAGGACGGCTTTCACACACACTTATCTCTCAGAACTGAGCAAGTGGAGAGACGTTCATTCATCTAGCACCAAGGGAACGGTTTGCAGGAGACACTTTTTCTCTGCTTTCTCAGTCTGTTTCATATTGCCGGTTTGAAGTTCCTGCAGTTTTCACTGTAAAACCGAGTTGGAGCTTCTACCTCCCCTTATATATGTATGGAATGGAGTTTGCAACTGAAAAGAAACTTTGTGTTCCCAACAAGCTAGGTGAAGGACAGCATTCACACACATTTATCTCTCAGAACTGAGCAAGTGGAGAGACGTTCGTTCATCTAGCACCAAGGGAACGGGTTGCAGGAGACACTTTTTCTCTGCTTTCTCAGTCTGTTTCCTAGTGCCGGTTTGAAGTTCCTGCAGTTTTCACTGTAAACCCGAGTTGGAGCTTGTACCTCCCCATATATATGTATGGAAAGGAGTTTGCAACTGAAGAGAAACTTTGTGCTCCCAACAAGCTAGGTGAAGGACGGCTTTCAAACACACTTATCTCTCAGAACTGAGCAAGTGGAGAGACGTTCGTTCATCTAGCACCAAGGGAACGGGTTGCAGGAGACAATTTTTCTCTGCTTTCTCAGTCTGATTCCTAGTGCCGGTTTGAAGTTCCTGCAGTTTTCACTGTAAAACCGGGTTGGAGCTTGTATGTCCCCATATATATGTATGGAATGGATTTGCAACTGAAAAGAAACTTTGTGTTCCCAACAAGCTAGGTGAAGGACAGCTTTCACACACAATTATCTCTCAGAACTGAGCAAGTTGGTGAGACTTTCATTCATCTAGCACCAAGGGAACGGGTTGCAGGAGACACTTTTTCTCTGCTTTATCAGTCTGTTTCCTAGTGCCGGTTTGAAGTTCCTGCAGTTTTCACTGTAAAATCGAGTTGGAGCTTGTATGTCCCCATATATATGTATGGAATGGAGTTTGCAACTGAAAAGAAACTTTGTGTTCCCAACAAGCTAGGTGAAGGACGGCTTTCATACACACTTATCTCTCAGAACTGAGCAAGTGGAGAGACGTTCGTTCATCTAGCACCAAGGGAACGGGTTGCAGGAGACACTTTTTCTCTGCTTTCTCAGTCTGTTTCCTAGTGCCGGTTTGAAGTTCCTGCAGTTTTCACTGTAAAACCGAGTTGGAGCTTGTACCTCCCCATATATATGTATGGAATGGAGTTTGCAACTGAAAAGAAACTTTGTGTTCCCAACAAGCTAGGTGAAGGACGGCTTTCATACACACTTATCTCTCAGAACTGAGCAAGTGGAGAGACGTTCGTTCATCTAGCACCAAGGGAACGGGTTGCAGGAGACACTATTTCTCTGCTTTCTCAGTCTGTTTCCTAGGGCCGTTTTGAAGTTTCTGCAGTTTTCACTGTAAAACCCAGTTGGAGCTTGTACCTCCCCATATATACGTATGGAATGGAGTTTGCAACATTAAAGAAACTTTGTGTTCCGAACAAGTTATGTGAATGACGGCTTTCACACAAATTTATCTCTCAGAACTGAGCAAGTGGAGAGACGTTCGTTCATTTATCACCAAGGGAACTGGTTGCAGGAGACACTTTTTCTCTGATTTCTCAGTCTGTTTCCTAGTGCCGGTTTGAAGTTCCTGCAGTTTTCACTGTAAACCCGAGTTGGAGCTTGTACCTCCCCATATATATGTATGGAATGGAGTTTGCAACTGAAAAGAAAGTTTGTGTTCCCAACAAGCTAGTTGAAGGACGGCTTTCACACACACTTATCTCTCAGAACTGAGCAAGTGGAGAGACGTTCGTTCATCTAGCACCAAGGGAACGGGTTGCAGGAGACACTTTTTCTCTGCTTTCTCAGTCTGTTTCCTAGTGCCGGTTTGAAGTTCCTGCAGTTTTCACTGTAAAACCGAGTTGGAGCTTGTACCTCCCCATATATATGAATGGAATGGAGTTTGCAACTGAAAAGAAACTTTGTGTTCCGAACAAGCTAGGTGAAGGACGGCTTTCACACACACTAATCTCTCAGAACTGAGCAAGTTGAGAGACTTTCGTTCATCTAGCACCAAGGGAACGGGTTGCAGGAGACACTTTTTCTCTGCTTTCTCAGTCTGTTTCCTAGTGCCGGTTTGAAGTTCCTGCAGTTTTCACTGTAAAACCGAGTTGGAGCTAGTACGTCCTCATACATATGTATGGAATGGAGTTTGCAACTGAAAAGAAACTTTGTGTTCCCAACAAGCTAGGTGAAGGACGGCTTTCACACACACTTTTCTCTCAGAACTGAGCAAGTGGAGAGACGTTCATTCATCTAGCACCAAGGGAACGGTTTGCAGGAGACAATTTTTCTCTGCTTTCTCAGTCTGTTTCATATTGCCGGTTTGAAGTTCCTGCAGTTTTCACTGTAAAACCGAGTTGGAGCTTCTACCTCCCCTTATATGTGTATGGAATGGAGTTTGCAACTGAAAAGAAACTTTGTGTTCCCAACAAGCTAGGTGAAGGACAGCATTCACACACACTTATCTCTCAGAACTAAGCAAGTGGAGAGACGTTCGTTCATCTAGCACCAAGGGAACGGGTTGCAGGAGAAACTTTTTCTCTGCTTTCTCAGTCTGTTTCCTAGTGCCGGTTTGAAGTTCCTGCAGTTTTCACTGTAAAATCGAGTTGGAGCTTGTACCTCCCCATATATATGTATGGAAAGGAGTTTGCAACTGAAGAGAAACTTTGTGCTCCCAACAAGCTAGGTGAAGGACGGCTTTCAAACACACTTATCTCTCAGAACTGAGCAAGTGGAGAGACGTTCGTTCATCTAGCACCAAGGGAACGGGTTGCAGGAGACAATTTTTCTCTGCTTTCTCAGTCTGATTCCTAGTGCCGGTTTGAAGTTCCTGCAGTTTTCACTGTAAAACCGGGTTGGAGCTTGTATGTCCCCATATATATGTATGGAATGGAGTTTGCAACTTAAAAGAAACTTTGTGTTCCCAACAAGCTAGGTGAAGGACAGCTTTCACACACAATTATCTCTCAGAACTGAGCAAGTTGGTGAGACTTTCATTCATCTAGCACCAAGGGAACGGGTTGCAGGAGACACTTTTTCTCTGCTTTCTCAGTCTGTTTCCTAGGGCCGGTTTGAAGTTCCTGCAGTTTTCACTGTAAAACCGAGTTGGAGCTTGTATGTCCCCATATATATGTATGGAATGGAGTTTGCAGCTGAAAAGAAACTTTGTGTTCCCATCAAGCTAGGTGAAGGACGGCTTTCATACACATTTATCTCTCAGAACTGAGCAAGTGAAGAGACGTTCGTTCATCTAGCACCAAGGGAACGGGTTGCAGGAGACACTTTTTCTCTGCTTTCTCAGTCTGTTTCCTAGTGCCGGTTTGAAGTTCCTGCAGTTTTCACTGTAAAACCGAGTTGGAGCTTGTACCTCCCCATATATATGTATGGAATGGAGTTTGCAACTGAAAAGAAACTTTGTGTTCCCAACAACCTAGGTGAAGGACGGCTTTCATACACACTTATCTCTCAGAACTGAGCAAGTGGAGAGACGTTCGTTCATCTAGCACCAAGGGAACGGGTTGCAGGAGACACTATTTCTCTGCTTTCTCAGTCTGTTTCCTAGGGCCGTTTTGAAGTTCCTGCAGTTTTCACTGTAAAACCCAGTTGGAGCTAGTACCTCCCCATATATACGTATGGAATGGAGTTTGCAACATTAAAGAAACTTTGTGTTCCGAACAAGTTATGTGAATGACGGCTTTCACACAAACTTATCTCTCAGAACTGAGCAAGTGGAGAGACGTTCGTTCATTTATCACCAAGGGAACTGGTTGCAGGAGACACTTTTTCTCTGATTTCTCAGTCTGTTTCCTAGTGCCGGTTTGAAGCTCCTGCAGTTTTCACTGTAAACCCGAGTTGGAGCTTGTACCTCCCCATATATATGTATGGAATGGAGTTTGCAACTGAAAAGAAAGTTTGTGTTCCCAACAAGCTAGTTGAAGGACGGCTTTCACACACACTTATCTCTCAGAACTGAGCAAGTGGAGAGACGTTCGTTCATCTAGCAACAAGGGAACGGGTTGCAGGAGACACTTTTTCTCTGCTTTCTCAGTCTGTTTCCTAGTGCCGGTTTGAAGTTCCTGCAGTTTTCACTGTAAAACCGAGTTGGAGCTTGTACCTCCCCATATATATGAATGGAATGGAGTTTGCAACTGAAAAGAAACTTTGTGTTCCGAACAAGCTAGGTGAAGGACGGCTTTCACACACACTAATCTCTCAGAACTGAGCAAGTTGAGAGACTTTCGTTCATCTAGCACCAAGGGAACGGGTTGCAGGAGACACTTTTTCTCTGCTTTCTCAGTCTGTTTCCTAGTGCCGGTTTGAAGTTCCTGCAGTTTTCACTGTAAAACCGAGTTGGAGCTAGTACGTCCTCATACATATGTATGGAATGGAGTTTGCAACTGAAAAGAAACTTTGTGTTCCCAACAAGCTAGGTGAAGGACAGCTTTCACACACACTTATCTCTCAGAACTGAGCAAGTGGAGAGACGTTCGTTCATCTAGCACCAAGGGAACGGGTTGCAGGAGACACTTTTTCTCTGCTTTCTCAGTCTGTTTCCTAGTGTCGTTTTGAAGTTCCTGCTGTTTTCAGTGTAAAACCGAGTTGGAGCTAGTACCTCCCCATATATATGTATGGAATGGAGTTTGCAACTGAAAAGAAACTTTGTGTTCCCACAAGCTAGGTGAAGGACGGCTTTCACACACACTTATCTCTCAGAACTGAGCAAGTGGAGAGACGTTCGTTCACCTAGCACCGAGGGAACGGGATGCAGGAGACACTTTTTCTCTGCTTTCTCAGTCTGTTTTCTAGTGCCGGTTTGAAGTTCCTGCAGTTTTCACTGTAAAACCGAGTTGGAGCTAGAACCTCCCCATATATATGTATGGAATGGAGTTTGCAACTGAAAACAAACTTTGTGTTCCCAACAAGCTAGGTGAAGGACGGCTTTCACACACACTTATCTCTCAGAACTGAGCAAGTGGAGAGACGTTCATTCATCTAGCACCAAGGGAACGGTTTGCAGGAGACACTTTTTCTCTGCTTTCTCAGTCTGTTTCTTAGTGCCGGTTTGAAGTTCCTGCAGTTTTCACTGTAAAACCGAGTTGGAGCTTCTACCTCCCCATATATATGTATGGAATGGAGTTTGCAACTGAAAAGAAACTTTGTGTTCCCAACAAGCTAGGTGAAGGACGGCTTTCACACACACTTATTTCTCAGAACTGAGCAAGTGGAGAGACGATCGTTCATCTAGCACCAAGGGAACGGGTTGCAGGAGACACATTTTCTCTGCTTTCTCAGTCTGTTTCCTAGTGCCGTTTTGAAGTTCCTGCAGTTTTCACTGTAAAACCGAGTTGGAGCTTGTACCTCCCCATATATATGTATGGAATGGAGTTTGCAACTTAAAAGAAACTTTGTGTTCCCAACAAGCTAGGTGAAGTACGGCTTTCACACACACTTATCTCTCAGAACTGAGCAAGTGGAGAGACGTTAGTTCATCTATCACCAAGGGAACGGGTTGCAGGAGACACTTTTTCTCTGCTTTCTCAGTCGGTTTCCTAGTGCCGGTTTGAAGTTCCTGCAGTTTTCACTGTAAAACCGAGTTGGAGCTTGTACCTCCCCATATATATGTAAGGAATGGAGTTTGCACCTGAAAACAAACTTTGTGTTCCCAACAAGCTAGGTGAAGGACGGCTTTCACACACAATTATCTCTCAGAACTGAGCAAGTGGAGAGACGTTCATTCATCTAGCACCAAGGGAACGGTTTGCAGGAGACACTTTTTCTCTGCTTTCTCAGTCTGTTTCATATTGCCGGTTTGAAGTTCCTGCAGTTTTCACTGTAAAACCGAGTTGGAGCTTCTACCTCCCCTTATATATGTATGGAATGGAGTTTGCAACTGAAAAGAAACTTTGTGTTTCCAACAAGCTAGGTGAAGGACAGCATTCACACACACTTATCTCTCAGAACTGAGCAAGTGGAGAGACGTTCGTTCATCTAGCACCAAGGGAACGGGTTGCAGGAGACACTTTTCCTCTGCTTTCTCAGTCTGTTTCCTAGTGCCGGTTTGAAGTTCCTGCAGTTTTCACTGTAAAATCGAGTTGGAGCTTGTACCTCCCCATATATATGTATGGAAAGGAGTTTGCAACTGAAGAGAAACTTTGTGCTCCCAACAAGCTAGGTGAAGGACGGCTTTCAAACACACTTATCTCTCAAAACTGAGCAAGTGGAGAGACGTTCGTTCATCTAGCACCAAGGGAACGGGTTGCAGGAGACAATTTTTCTCTGCTTTCTCAGTCTGTTTCCTAGTGCCGGTTTGAAGTTCCTGCAGTTTTCACTGTAAAACCGGGTTGGAGCTTGTATGTCCCCATATATATTTATGGAATGGATTTGCAACTGAAAAGAAACTTTGTGTTCCCAACAAGCTAGGTGAAGGACAGCTTTCACACACAATTATCTCCCAGGATTGAGCAAGTTGGTGAGACTTTCATTCATCTAGCACCAAGGGAACGGTTTGCAGGAGACACTTTTTCTCTGCTTTCTCAGTCTGTTTCCTAGTGCCTGTTTGAAGTTCCTGCAGTTTTCACTGTAAAACCGAGTTGGAGCTTGTACATACCCATATATATGTATGGAATGGAGTTTGCAACTGAAAAGAAACTTTGTGTTCCCAACAAGCTCGGTGAAGGACGGCTTTCACACACACTTATCTCTCAGAACTGAGCAAGTGGAGAGACGTTCGTTCATCTAGCACCAAGGGAACGGGTTGCAGGAGACACTATTTCTCTGCTTTCTCAGTCTGTTTCCTAGGGCTGGTTTGAAGTTCCTTCAGTTTTCACTGTAAAACCCAGTTGGAGCTAGTACCTCCCCATATATATGTATGGAATGGAGTTTGCAACATTAAAGAAACTTTGTGTTCCCAACAAGTTATGTGAATGACGGCTTTCACACACACTTATCTCTCAGAACTGAGCAAGTGGAGAGACTTTCATTCATCTAGCACCAAGGGAACTGGTTGCAGGAGACACTTTTTCTCTGCTTTCTCAGTCTGTTTCCTAGTGCCTGTTTGAAGTTCCTGCAGTTTTCACTGTAAAATCGTGTTGGAGCTTGTACCTCCCCGTATATATGTATGGAATGGAGTTTGCAACTGAAAAGAAACTTTGGTTCCCAACAAGCTAGGTGAAGGACGGCTTTCACACACACTTATCTCTCAGAACTGAGCAAGTGGAGAGACGTTCGTTCATCTAGCACCAATGGAACGGGTTGCAGGAGACACTTTTTCTCTGATTTCTCAGTCTGTTTCCTAGTGCCAGTTTGAAGTTCCTGCAGTTTTCACTGTAAATCCGAGTTGGAGCTTGTACCTCCCCATATATATGTATGGAATGGAGTTTGCAACTGAAAAGAAACTTTGTGTTCCCAACAAGATAGGTGAAGGACGGCTTTCACACACACTTATCTCTCAGAACTGAGCAAGTGGAGAGACGTTCGTTTATAGCGCCAAGGGAACGGGTTGCAGGAGACACTTTTTCTCTGCTTTCTCAGTCTGTTTCCTAGTGCCGGTTTGAAGTTCCTGCAGTTTTCACTGTAAAACCGATTTGGAGCTTGTACCTCACCATGTATATGTATGGAATGGAGTTTGCAACTGAAAAGAAACTTTGTGTTCCCAACAAGCTAGATGAAGTACGGCTTTCACACACACTTATCTCTCAGAACTGAGCAAGTGGAGAGACGTTCGTTCATCTAGCACCAAGGGAACGGGTTGCATGAGACACTTTTTCTCTGCTTTCTCAGTCTGTTTCCTAGTGCCGTTTTGAAGTTCCTGCAGTTTGCACTGTAAAACAGAGTTGGAGCTAGTACCTCCCCATATATATGTATGGAATGGAGTTTGCAACTGAAAAGAAACTTTGTGTTCCCAACAAGCTAGGTGAAGGACGGCTTTCACACACACTTATCTCTCAGAACTGAGCAAGTGGAGAGATGTTCGTTCATATAGCACCAAGGGAACGGGTTGAAGGAGAAACTTTTTCTCTGCTTTCTCAGTCTGTTTCCTAGTGCCGGTTTGAAGTTCCTGCAGTTTTCACTGTAAAACCGAGTTGGAGCTAGAACCTCCCCATATATATGTATGGAATGGAGTTTGCAACTGAAAACAAACTTTGTGTTCCCAACAAGCTAGGTGAAGGACGGCTTTCACACACACTTATCTCTCAGAACTGAGCAAGTGGAGAGACGTTCATTCATCTAGCACCAAGGGAACGGATTGCAGGAGACACTTTTTCTCTGCTTTCTCAGTCTGTTTCCTAGTGCCAGTTTGAAGTTCCTGCAGTTTTCACTGTAAAATCGATTTGGAGCTTCTACCTCCCCATATATATGTATGGAATGGAGTTTGCAAATGAAAAGAAACTTTGTGTTCCCAACAAGATAGGTGAAGGACGGCTTTCACACACACTTATCTCTCAGAACTTAGCAAGTGGAGAGACGTTCGTTCATCTAGCACCAAGGGAACGGGTTGCAGGAGACACTATTCCTCTGCTTTCTCAGTCTGTTTCCTAGGGCCGGTTTGAAGTTCCTGCAGTTTTCACTGTAAAATCCAGTTGGAGCTATTACCTCCCCATATATATGTATGGAATGCAGTTTGCAACATTAAAGGAAATTTTTGTTCCCAACAAGTTATGTGAATGACGGCTTTCACACACACTTATCACTCAGAACTGAGCAAGTGGAGAGACGTTCGTTCATGTAGCACCAAGGGAACTGGTTGCAGGAGACAGTTTTTCTCTGCTTTCTCAGTCTGTTTCCTAGTGCCCGTTTGAAGTTCCTGCAGTTTTCACTGTAAAACCCAGTTGGAGCTAGTACCTCCCCATATATATGTATGCAATGGAGTTTGCAACATTAAAGAATCTTTGTGTTCCCAACAAGTTATGTGAATGACGGCTTTCACACACACTTGTCTCTCAGAACTAAGCAAGTGGAGAGACGTTCATTCATCTAGCACCAAGGGAAAGGGTTGCAGGAGACAATTTTTCTCTGATTTCTCAGTCTGTTTCCTAGTGCCGGTTTGAAGTTCCTGCAGTTTTCACTGTAAAACCGAGTTGGAGCTTGTACCTCCCCATATATATGTATGGAATGGAGTTTGCATCTGAAAAGGAACTTTGTGTTCCCAACAAGCTAGTTGAAGGACGGCTTTCACACACACTTATCTCTCAGTACTGAGCAAGTGGAGAGACGTTCGTTCATCTAGCACCAAGGCAAAGGGTTGCAGGAGACACTTTTTCTCTGATTTCTCAGTCTGTTTCCTAGTGCCGGTTTGAAGATCCTGGAGTTTTCACTGTAAACCCGAGTTGGAGCTTGTACCTCCCCATATATATGAATGGATTGGAGTTTGCAACTGAAAAGAAACTTTGTGTTCCCAACAAGCTAGGTGAAGGACGGCTTTCACACATACTTATCTCTCAGAACTGAGCAAGTGGAGAGACATTCGTTCATCTAGCACCAAGGGAATGGGTTGCAGGAGACACATTTTCTCTGCTTTCTCAGTCTGTTTCCTAGTGCCGGTTTGAAGTTCCTGCAGTTTTCACTGTAAAACCGAGTTGGAGCTTTTACCTCCCCATATATATGTATGGAATGGAGTTTGCAACTGAAAAGAACCTTTGTGTTCCCAACAAGTTAGGTTAAGGACGGCTTTCACACACACTAATCTCTCAGAACTGAGCAAGTGGAGAGACGTTCGTTCATCTAGCACAAAGGGAACGGGTTGCAGGAGAAACTTTTACTCTGGATTCTCAGTCTGTTTCCTAGTGCCGCTTAGAAGTTCCTGCAGATTTCACTGTAAAACCGAGTTGGAGCTAGTACGTCCCCATATATATGTATGGAATGGATTTGCAACTGAAAAGAAACTTTGTGTTCCCAACAAGCTAGGTGAAGGACAGCTTTCACAAACACTTATCTCTCAGAACTGAGCAAGTTGGTGAGACGTTCATTCATCTAGCACCAAGGGAACGGTTTGCAGGAGACACTTTTTCTCTGCTTTCTCAGTCTGTTTCCTAGTGCCGGTTTGAAGTTCCTGCAGTTTTCACTGTAAAACAGAGTTGGAGCTTGTACCACCCCATATATATGTATGGAATGGAGTTTGCAACTGAAAAGAAACTTTGTGTTCCCAACAAGCTAGGTGAAGGACGGCTTTCACACACACTTATCTCTCAGAACTGAGCAAGTGGAGAGACGTTCGTTCATCTATCACCAAGGGAACGGGTTGCAGGAGACACTATTTCTCTGCTTTCTCAGTCTGTTTCCTAGGGCCGGTTTGAAGTTCCTGCAGTTTTCACTGTAAAACCCAGTTGGAGCTAGTACCTCCCCATATATATGTATGGAATGGAGTTTGCAACTGAAAAGAAACATTGTGTTCCCTCAAGCTAGGTGAAGGACGGCTTTCACACACACTTATCTCTCAGAACTGAGCAAGTGGAGAGACGTTCGTTCATCTAGCACCGAGGGAACGGGTTGCAGGAGACACTTTTTCTCTGCTTTCTCAGTCTGTTTTCAAGTGCCGGTTTGAAGTTCCTGCAGTTTTCACTGTAAAACCGAGTTGGAGCTAGAACCTCCCCATATATATGTATGGAATGGTGTTTGCAACTGAAAACAAACTTTTTGTTCCCAACAAGCTAGGTGAAGGACGGCTTTCACACACACTTATCTCTCAGAACTGAGCAAGTGGAGAGACGTTCATTCATCTAGCACCAAGGGAACGGGTTGCAGGAGACACTTTTTCTCTGCTTTCTCAGTCTGTTTCCTAGGGCCGGTTTGAAGTTCCTGCAGTTTTCACTGTAAAACCCAGTTGGAGCTAGTACCTCCCCATATATATGTATGGAATGGAGTTTGCAACTGAAAAGAAACATTGTGTTCCCTCAAGCTAGGTGAAGGACGGCTTTCACACACACTTATCTCTCAGAACTGAGCAAGTGGAGAGACGTTCGTTCATCTAGCACCGAGGGAACGGGTTGCAGGAGACACTTTTTCTCTGCTTTCACAGTCTGTTTTCAAGTGCCGGTTTGAAGTTCCTGCAGTTTTCACTGTAAAACCGAGTTGGAGCTAGAACCTCCCCATATATATGTATGGAATGGAGTTTGCAACTGAAAACAAACTTTTTGTTCCCAACAAGCTAGGTGAAGGACGGCTTTCACACACACTTATCTCTCAGAACTGAGCAAGTGTGGAGACGTTCATTCATCTAGCACCAAGGGAACGGTTTGCAGGAGACACTTTTTCTCTGCTTTCTCAGTCTGTTTCTTAGTGCCGGTTTGAAGTTCCTGCAGTTTTCACTGTAAAACCGAGTTGGAGCTTCTACCTCCCCATATATATGTATGGAATGGAGTTTGCAACTGAAAAGAAACTTTGTGTTCCCAACAAGCTACGTGAAGGACGGCTTTCACACACACTTATTTCTCAGAACTGAGCAAGTGGAGAGACGTTCGTTCATCTAGCACCAAGGGAACGGGTTGCAGGAGACACATTTTCTCTGCTTTCTCAGTCTGTTTCCTAGTTCCGTTTTGAAGTTCCTGCAGTTTTCACTGTAAAATCGAGTTGGAGCTTGTACCTCCCCATATATATGTATGGAATGGAGTTTGCAACTGAAAAGAAACTTTGTGTTCCCAACAAGCTAGGTGAAGTACGGCTTTCACACACACTTATCTCTCAGAACTGAGCAAGTGGAGAGACGTTCGTTCATCTACCACCAAGGGAACGGGTTGCAGGAGACACTTTTTCTCTGCTTTCTCAGTCTGTTTCCTAGTGCCGGTTTGAAGTTCCTGCAGTTTTCACTGTAAAACCGAGTTGGAGCTTGTACCTCCCCATATATATGTAAGGAATGGAGTTTGCACCTGAAAACAAACTTTGTGTTCCCAACAAGCTAGGTGAAGGACGGCTTTCACACACAATTATCTCTCAGAACTGAGCAAGTGGAGAGACGTTCATTCATCTAGCACCAAGGGAACGGTTTGCAGGAGACACTTTTTCTCTGCTTTCTCAGTCTGTTTCATATTGCCGGTTTGATGTTCCTGCAGTTTTCACTGTAAAACCGAGTTGGAGCTTCTACCTCCCCTTATATATGTATGGAATGGAGTTTGCAACTGAAAAGAAACTTTGTGTTCCCAACAATCTAGGTGAAGGACAGCATTCACACACGCTTATCTCTCAGAACTGAGCAAGTGGAGAGACGTTCGTTCATCTAGCACCAAGGGAACGGGTTGCAGGAGACACTTTTTCTCTGCTTTCTCAGTCTGTTTCCTAGTGCCGGTTTGAAGTTCCTGCAGTTTTCACTGTAAAATCGAGTTGGAGCTTGTACATCCCCATATATATGTATGGAAAGGAGTTTGCAACTGAAGAGAAACTTTGTGCTCCCAACAAGCTAGGTGAAGGACGGCTTTCAAACACACTTATCTCTCAGAACTGAGCAAGTGGAGAGACGTTCGTTCATCTAGCACCAAGGGAACGGGTTGCAGGAGACAATTTTTCTCTGCTTTCTCAGTCTGTTTCCTAGTGCCGGTTTGAAGTTCCTGCAGTTTTCACTGTAAAACCGGGTTGGAGCTTGTATGTCCCCATATATATGTATGGAATGGATTTGCAACTGAAAAGAAACTTTGTGTTCCCAACAAGCTAGGTGAAGGACAGCTTTCACACACAATTATCTCCCAGAACTGAGCAAGTTGGTGAGACTTTCATTCATCTAGCACCAAGGGAACGGTTTGCAGGAGACACTTTTTCTCTGCTTTCTCAGTCTGTTTCCTAGTGCCGGTTTGAAGTTCCTGCAGTTTTCACTGTAAAACCGAGTTGGAGCTTGTACATACCCATATATATGTATGGAATGGAGTTTGCAACTGAAAGGAAACTTTGTGTTCCCAACAAGCTCGGTGAAGGACGGCTTTCACACACACTTATCTCTCAGAACTGAGCAAGTGGAGAGACGTTCGTTCATCTAGCACCAACGGAACGGGTTGCAGGAGACACTATTTCTCTGCTTTCTCAGTCTGTTTCCTAGGGCCGGTTTGAAGTTCCTGCAGTTTTCACTGTAAAACCCAGTTGGAGCTAGTACCTCCCCATATATATGTATGGAATGGAGTTTGCAACATTAAAGAAACTTTGTGTTCCCAACAAGTTATGTGAATGACGGCTTTCACACACACTTATCTCTCAGAACTGAGCAAGTGGAGAGACTTTCATTCATCTAGCACCAAGGGAACTGGTTGCAGGAGACACTTTTTCTCTGCTTTCTCAGTCTGTTTCCTAGTGCCTGTTTGAAGTTCCTGCAGTTTTCACTGTAAAATCGTGTTGGAGCTTGTACCTCCCCGTATATATGTATGGAATGGAGTTTGCAACTGAAAAGAAACTTTGGTTCCCAACAAGCTAGGTGAAGGACGGCTTTCACACACACTTATCTCTCAGAACTGAGCAAGTGGAGAGACGTTCGTTCATCTAGCACCAAGGGAACGGGTTGCAGGAGACACTTTTTCTCTGCTTTCTCAGTCTGTTTCCTAGTGCCGGTTTGAAGTTCCTGCAGTTTTCACTGTAAAATCGAGTTGGAGCTTGTACCTCCCCATATATATGTATGGAAAGGAGTTTGCAACTGAAGAGAAACTTTGTGCTCCCAACAAGCTAGGTGAAGGACGGCTTTCAAACACACTTATCTCTCAGAACTGAGCAAGTGGAGAGACGTTCGTTCATCTAGCACCAAGGGAACGGGTTGCAGGAGACAATTTTTCTCTGCTTTCTCAGTCTGTTTCCTAGTGCCGGTTTGAAGTTCCTGCAGTTTTCACTGTAAAACCGGGTTGGAGCTTGTATGTCCCCATATATATGTATGGAATGGATTTGCAACTGAAAAGAAACTTTGTGTTCCCAACAAGCTAGGTGAAGGACAGCTTTCACACACAATTATCTCCCAGAACTGAGCAAGTTGGTGAGACTTTCATTCATCTAGCACCAAGGGAACGGTTTGCAGGAGACACTTTTTCTCTGCTTTCTCAGTCTGTTTCCTAGTGCCGGTTTGAAGTTCCTGCAGTTTTCACTGTAAAACCGAGTTGGAGCTTGTACATACCCATATATATGTATGGAATGGAGTTTGCAACTGAAAAGAAACTTTGTGTTCCCAACAAGCTCGGTGAAGGACGGCTTTCACACACACTTATCTCTCAGAACTGAGCAAGTGGAGAGACGTTCGTTCATCTAGCACCAAGGGAACGGGTTGCAGGAGACACTATTCCTCTGCTTTCTCAGTCTGTTTCCTAGGGCCGGTTTGAAGTTCCTGCAGTTTTCACTGTAAAACCCAGTTGGAGCTAGTACCTCCCCATATATATGTATGGAATGGAGTTTGCAACATTAAAGAAACTTTGTGTTCCCAACAAGTTATGTGAATGACGGCTTTCACACACACTTATCTCTCAGAACTGAGCAAGTGGAGAGACTTTCATTCATCTAGCACCAAGGGAACTGGTTGCAGGAGACACTTTTTCTCTGCTTTCTCAGTCTGTTTCCTAGTGCCTGTTTGAAGTTCCTGCAGTTTTCACTGTAAAATCGTGTTGGAGCTTGTACCTCCCCGTATATATGTATGGAATGGAGTTTGCAACTGAAAAGAAACTTTGGTACCCAACAAGCTAGGTGAAGGACGGCTTTCACACACACTTATCTCTCAGAACTGAGCAAGTGGAGAGACGTTCGTTCATCTAGCACCAATGGAACGGGTTGCAGGAGACACTTTTTCTCTGATTTCTCAGTCTGTTTCCTAGTGCCGGTTTGAAGTTCCTGCAGTTTTCACTGTAAATCCGAGTTGGAGCTTGTACCTCCCCATATATATGTATGGAATGGATTTTGCAACTGAAAAGAAACTTTGTTTTCCCAACAAGATAGGTGAAGGACGGCTTTCACACACACTTATCGCTCAGAACTGAGCAAGTGGAGAGACGTTCGTTTATCTAGCGCCAAGGGAACGGGTTGCAGGAGACACTTTTTCTCTGCTTTCTCAGTCTGTTTCCTAGTGCCGGTTTGAAGTTCCTGCAGTTTTCACTGTAAAACCGAGTTGGAGCTTGTACTTCCCCATGTATATGTATGGAATGGAGTTTGCAACTGAAAAGAAACTTTGTGTTCCCAACAAGCTAGATGAAGTACGGCTTTCACACACACTTATCTCTCAGAACTGAGCAAGTGGAGAGACGTTCGTTCATCTAGCACCAAGGGAACGGGTTGCATGAGACACTTTTTCTCTGCTTTCTCAGTCTGTTTCCTAGTGCCGTTTTGAAGTTCCTGCAGTTTGCACTGTAAAACAGAGTTGGAGCTAGTACCTCCCCATATATATGTATGGAATGGAGTTTGCAACTGAAAAGAAACTTTGTGTTCCCAACAAGCTAGGTGAAGGACGGCTTTCACACACACTTATCTCTCAGAACTGAGCAAGTGGAGAGATGTTCGTTCATATAGCACCAAGGGAACGGGTTGAAGGAGAAACTTTTTCTCTGCTTTCTCAGTCTGTTTCCTAGTGCCGGTTTGAAGTTCCTGCAGTTTTCACTGTAAAACCGAGTTGGAGCTAGAACCTCCCCATATATATGTATGGAATGGAGTTTGCAACTGAAAACAAACTTTGTGTTCCCAACAAGCTAGGTGAAGGACGGCTTTCACACACACTTATCTCTCAGAACTGAGCAAGTGGAGAGACGTTCATTCATCTAGCACCAAGGGAACGGATTGCAGGAGACACTTTTTCTCTGCTTTCTCAGTCTGTTTCCTAGTGCCGGTTTGAAGTTCCTGCAGTTTTCACTGTAAAATCGAGTTGGAGCTTGTACCTCCCCATATATATGTATGGAATGGATTTTGCAACTGAAAAGAAACTTTGTTTTCCCAACAAGATAGGTGAAGGACGGCTTTCACACACACTTATCGCTCAGAACTGAGCAAGTGGAGAGACGTTCGTTTATCTAGCGCCAAGGGAACGGGTTGCAGGAGACACTTTTTCTCTGCTTTCTCAGTCTGTTTCCTAGTGCCGGTTTGAAGTTCCTGCAGTTTTCACTGTAAAACCGAGTTGGAGCTTGTACTTCCCCATGTATATGTATGGAATGGAGTTTGCAACTGAAAAGAAACTTTGTGTTCCCAACAAGCTAGATGAAGTACGGCTTTCACACACACTTATCTCTCAGAACTGAGCAAGTGGAGAGACGTTCGTTCATCTAGCACCAAGGGAACGGGTTGCATGAGACACTTTTTCTCTGCTTTCTCAGTCTGTTTCCTAGTGCCGTTTTGAAGTTCCTGCAGTTTGCACTGTAAAACAGAGTTGGAGCTAGTACCTCCCCATATATATGTATGGAATGGAGTTTGCAACTGAAAAGAAACTTTGTGTTCCCAACAAGCTAGGTGAAGGACGGCTTTCACACACACTTATCTCTCAGAACTGAGCAAGTGGAGAGACGTTCGTTCATCTACCACCAAGGGAACGGGTTGCAGGAGACACTTTTTCTCTGCTTTCTCAGTCTGTTTCCTAGTGCCGGTTTGAAGTTCCTGCAGTTTTCACTGTAAAACCGAGTTGGAGCTTGTACCTCCCCATATATATGTAAGGAATGGAGTTTGCACCTGAAAACAAACTTTGTGTTCCCAACAAACTAGGTGAAGGACGCTTTCACACACAATTATCTCTCAGAACTGAGCAAGTGGAGAGACGTTCATTCATCTAGCACCAAGGGAACGGTTTGCAGGAGACACTTTTTCTCTGCTTTCTCAGTCTGTTTCATATTGCCGGTTTGATGTTCCTGCAGTTTTCACTGTAAAACCGAGTTGGAGCTTCTACCTCCCCTTATATATGTATGGAATGGAGTTTGCAACTGAAAAGAAACTTTGTGTTCCCAACAAGCTAGGTGAAGGACAGCATTCACACACACTTATCTCTCAGAACTGAGCAAGTGGAGAGACGTTCGTTCATCTAGCACCAAGGGAACGGGTTGCAGGAGACACTTTTTCTCTGCTTTCTCAGTCTGTTTCCTAGTGCCGGTTTGAAGTTCCTGCAGTTTTCACTGTAAAATCGAGTTGGAGCTTGTACCTCCCCATATATATGTATGGAAAGGAGTTTGCAACTGAAGAGAAACTTTGTGCTCCCAACAAGCTAGGTGAAGGACGGCTTTCAAACACACTTATCTCTCAGAACTGAGCAAGTGGAGAGACGTTCGTTCATCTAGCACCAAGGGAACGGGTTGCAGGAGACAATTTTTCTCTGCTTTCTCAGTCTGTTTCCTAGTGCCGGTTTGAAGTTCCTGCAGTTTTCACTGTAAAACCGGGTTGGAGCTTGTATGTCCCCATATATATGTATGGAATGGATTTGCAACTGAAAAGAAACTTTGTGTTCCCAACAAGCTAGGTGAAGGACAGCTTTCACACACAATTATCTCCCAGAACTGAGCAAGTTGGTGAGACTTTCATTCATCTAGCACCAAGGGAACGGTTTGCAGGAGACACTTTTTCTCTGCTTTCTCAGTCTGTTTCCTAGTGCCGGTTTGAAGTTCCTGCAGTTTTCACTGTAAAACCGAGTTGGAGCTTGTACATACCCATATATATGTATGGAATGGAGTTTGCAACTGAAAAGAAACTTTGTGTTCCCAACAAGCTCGGTGAAGGACGGCTTTCACACACACTTATCTCTCAGAACTGAGCAAGTGGAGAGACGTTCGTTCATCTAGCACCAAGGGAACGGGTTGCAGGAGACACTATTTCTCTGCTTTCTCAGTCTGTTTCCTAGGGCCGGTTTGAAGTTCCTGCAGTTTTCACTGTAAAACCCAGTTGGAGCTAGTACCTCCCCATATATATGTATGGAATGGAGTTTGCAACATTAAAGAAACTTTGTGTTCCCAACAAGTTATGTGAATGACGGCTTTCACACACACTTATCTCTCAGAACTGAGCAAGTGGAGAGACTTTCATTCATCTAGCACCAAGGGAACTGGTTGCAGGAGACACTTTTTCTCTGCTTTCTCAGTCTGTTTCCTAGTGCCTGTTTGAAGTTCCTGCAGTTTTCACTGTAAAATCGTGTTGGAGCTTGTACCTCCCCGTATATATGTATGGAATGGAGTTTGCAACTGAAAAGAAACTTTGGATCCCAACAAGCTAGGTGAAGGACGGCTTTCACACACACTTATCTCTCAGAACTGAGCAAGTGGAGAGACGTTCGTTCATCTAGCACCAATGGAACGGGTTGCAGGAGACACTTTTTCTCTGATTTCTCAGTCTGTTTCCTAGTGCCGGTTTGAAGTTCCTGCAGTTTTCACTGTAAATCCGAGTTGGAGCTTGTACCTCCCCATATATATGTATGGAATGCATTTTGCAACTGAAAAGAAACTTTGTGTTCCCAACAAGTTAGGTGAAGGACGGCTTTCACACACACTTATCGCTCAGAACTGAGCAAGTGGAGAGACGTTCGTTTATCTAGCGCCAAGGGAACGGGTTGCAGGAGACACATTACTCTGCTTTCTCAGTCTGTTTCCTAGTGCCGGTTTGAAGTTCCTGCAGTTTTCACTGTAAAACCGAGTTGGAGCTAGAACCTCCCCATATATATGTATGGAATGGAGTTTGCAACTGAAAACAAACTTTGTGTTCCCAACAAGCTAGGTGAAGGACGGCTTTCACACACACTTATCTCTCAGAACTGAGCAAGTGGAGAGACGTTCATTCATCTAGCACCAAGGGAACGGATTGCAGGAGACACTTTTTCTCTGCTTTCTCAGTCTGTTTCCTAGTGCCGGTTTGAAGTTCCTGCAGTTTTCACTGTAAAATCGATTTGGAGCTTCTAAATCCCCATATATATGTATGGAATGGAGTTTGCAACTGAAAAGAAACTTTGTGTTCCCAACAAGCTAGGTGAAGGACGGCTTTCACACACACTTATCTCTCAGAACTTAGCAAGTGGAGAGACGTTCGTTCATCTAGCACCAAGGGAACGGGTTGCAGGAGACACTATTCCTCTGCTTTCTCAGTCTGTTTCCTAGTGCCGGTTTGAAGTTCCTGCAGTTTTCACTGTAAAATCCAGTTGGAGCTATTACCTCCCCATATATATGTATGGAATGCAGTTTGTAACATTAAAGGAACTTTTTGTTCCCAACAAGTTATGTGAATGACGGCTTTCACACACACTTATCTCTCAGAACTGAGCAAGTGGAGAGACGTTCGTTCATGTAGCACCAAGGGAACTGGTTGCAGGAGACACTTTTTCTCTGCTTTCTCAGTCTGTTTCCTAGTGCCCGTTTGAAGTTCCTGCAGTTTTCACTGTAAAATCGAGTTGGAGCTTGTACCTCCCCTTATATATGTATGGAATGGAGTTTGCAACTGAAAAGAAACTTTGTGTTCCCAACAAGCTAGGTGAAGGACGGCTTTCACACACACTTATCTCTCAGAACTGAGCAAGTGGAGAGACGTTCGTTCATCTAGCACCAAGGGAACGTGTTGCAGGAGACACTTTTTCTCTGCTTTCTCAGTCTGTTTCCTAGTGCCGGTTTGAAGTTCCTGCAGTTTTCATTGTAAAACAGAGTTGGAGCTAGAACCTCCCCATATATATGTATGGAATGGAGTTTGCAACTGAAAACAAACTTTGTGTTCCCAACAAGCTAGGTGAAGGAATGCTTTCACACACACTTATCTCTCAGAACTGAGCAAGTGGAGAGACGTTCATTCATCTAGCACCAAGGGAACGGATTGCAGGAGACACTTTTTCTCTGCTTTCTCAGTCTGTTTCCTAGTGCCGGTTTGAAGTTCCTGCAGTTTTCTCTGTAAAACCGAGTTGGAGCTTGTACATCCCCATATATATGTATGGAATGGAGTTTGCAACTGAAAAGAAACTTTGTGTTCCCAACAAGCTAGGTGAAGGACGGCTTTCACACACACTTAACTCTCAGAACTTAGCAAGTGGAGAGACGTTCGTTCATCTAGCACCAAGGGAACGGGTTGCAGGAGACACTATTTCTCTGCTTTCTCAGTCTGTTTCCTAGGGCCGGTTTGAAATTCCTGCAGTTTTCACTGTAAAACCCAGTTGGAGCTAGTACCTCCCCATATATATGTATGCAATGGAGTTTGCAACATTAAAGAATCTTTGTGTTCCCAACAATTTATGTGAATTACGGCTTTCACACACACTTGTCTCTCAGAACTGAGCAAGTGGAGGGACGTTCATTCATCTAGCACCAAGGGAAAGGGTTGCAGGAGACAATTTTTCTCTGATTTCTCAGTCTGTTTCCTAGTGCCGGTTTGAAGTTCCTGCAGTTTTCACTGTAAAACCGAGTTGGAGCTTGTACCTCCCCATATATATGTATGGAATGGAGTTTGCATCTGAAAAGAAACTTTGTGTTCCCAACAAGCTAGGTGAAGGACGGCTTTCACACACACTAATCTCTCAGAACTGAGCAAGTTGAGAGACGTTCGTTCATCTAGCAAAAAGGGAACGGGTTGCAGGAGACACTTTTTCTCTGCTTTCTCAGTCTGTTTCCTAGTGCCGGTTTGAATTTCCTGCAGTTTTCCCTGTAAAACCGAGTTGGAGCTAGTACCTCCCCATATATATTTATGGAATCGATTTGCAACTGAAAAGAAACTTTGTGTTCCCAACAAGCTAGGTGAAGGACAGCTTTCACACACACTTATCTCTCAGAACTGAGCAAGTTGGTGAGACGTTCATTCATCTAGCACCAAGGGAACGGTTTGCAGGAGACACTTTTTCTCTGCTTCCTCAGTCTGTTTCCTAGTGCCGGTTTGAAGATCCTGCAGTTTTCAATGTAAAACCGAGTTGGAGCTTGTACCTCCCCATATATATGTATGGAATGGAGTTTGCAACTGAAAAGAAACTTTGTGTTCCCAACAAGCTAGGTGAAGTACGGCTTTCACACACACTTATCTCTCAGAACTGAGCAAGTGTAGAGACGTTCGTTCACCTAGCACCAAGGGAACGGGTTGCAGGAGCCACTATTTCTCTGCTTTCTCAGTCTGTTTCCTAGGACCGTTTTGAAGTTCCTGCATTTTTCACTGTAAAACCCAGTTGGAGCTAGTACCTCCCCATATATATGTATGGAATGGAGTTTGCAACATTAAAGAAACTTTGTGTTCCCAACAAGTTATGTGAATGACGGCTTTCACACACACTTATCTCTCAGAACTGAGCAAGTGGAGAGACGTTCGTTCATTTAGCACCAAGGGAACTGGTTGCAGGAGACACTTTTTCTCTGCTTTCTCAGTTTTTTTCCTAGTGCCTGTTTGAAGTTCCTGCAGTTTTCACTGTAAAATCGAGTTGGAGCTTGTACCTCCCCGTATATATGTATGGAATGGAGTTTGCAACTGAAAAGAAACTTTGTGTTCCCAACAAGCTAGTTGAAGGACGGCTTTCACACACACTTATCTCTCAGTACTGAGCAAGTGGAGAGACGTTCGTTCATCTAGCACCAAGGCAAAGGGTTGCAGGAGACACTTTTTCTCTGATTTCTCAGTCTCTTTCCTAGTGCCGGTTTGAAGATCCTGGAGTTTTCACTGTAAACCCGAGTTGGAGCTTGTACCTCCCCATATATATGAATGGAATGGAGTTTGCAACTGAAAAGAAACTTTGTGTTCCCAACAAGCTAGGTGAAGGACGGCTTTCACACATACTTATCTCTCAGAACTGAGCAAGTGGAGAGACGTTCGTTCATCTAGCACCAAGGGAATTAGTTGCAGGAGACACCTTTTCTCTGCTTTCTCAGTCTGTTTCCTAGTGCCGGTTTGAAGTTCCAGCAGTTTTCACTGTAAAACCGAGTTGGAGCTAGTACGTCCCCATATATATGTATGGAATGGATTTGCAACTGAAAAGAAACTTTGTGTTCCCAACAAGCTAGGTGAAGGACAGCTTTCACAAACACTTATCTCTCAGAACTGAGCAAGTTGGTGAGACGTTCATTCATTTAGCACCAAGGGAACGGTTTGCAGGAGACACTTTTTCTCTGCTTTCTCAGTCTGTTTCCTAGTGCCGGTTTGAAGTTCCTGCAGTTTTCACTGTAAAACCGAGTTGGAGCTTGTACCTCCCCATATATATGTATGGAATGGAGTTTGCAACTGAAAAGAAACTTTGTGTTCCCAACAAGCTAGGTGAAGGACGGCTTTCACACACACTTATCTCTCAGAACTGAGCAAGTGGAGAGACGTTCGTTCATCTAGCACCAAGGGAACGGGTTGCAGGAGACACTATTTCTCTGCTTTCTCAGTCTGTTTCCTAGTGCCGGTTTGAAGTTCCTGCAGTTTTCACTGTAAAACCGAGTTGGAGCTTGTACCTCCCCATATATATGTATGGAATGGAGTTTGCAACATTAAAGAAATTTTGTGTTCCCAACAAGTTATGTGAATGAAGGCTTTCACACACACTTATCTCTCAGAACTGAGCAAGTGGAGAGACGTTCGTTCATCTAGCACCAAGGGAACTGGTTGCAGGAGACACTTTTTCTCTGCTTTCTCAGTCTGTTTCCTAGTGCCTGTTTGAAGTTCCTGCAGTTTTCACAGTAAAATCGAGTTGGAGCTTGTACCTCCCCATATATATGTATGGAATGGAGTTTGCAACTGAAAAGAAACTTTGTGCTCCCAACAAGCTAGGTGAAGGACGGCTTTCACACATACTTATCTCTCAGAACTGAGCAAGTGGAGAGACGTTCGTTCATCTAGCACCAAGGGAACGGGTTGCAGGAGACACATTTTCTCTGCTTTCTCAGTCTGTTTCCTAGTGCCGGTTTGAAGTTCCTGCAGTTTTCACTGTAAAACCGAGTTGGAGCTTGTACCTCCCCATATATATGTATGGAATGGATTTTGCAACTGAAAAGAAACTTTGTGTTCCCAACAAGCTAGGTGAAGGACGGCTTTCACACACACTTATCTCTCAGAACTGAGCAAGTGGAGAGACGTTCGTTCATCTAGCACCAAGGGAACGTGTTGCAGGAGACACTTTTTCTCTGCTTTCTCAGTCTGTTTCCTAGTGCCGGTTTGAAGTTCCTGCAGTTTTCACTGTAAAACCGAGTTGGAGCTTGTACCTCCCCATATATATGTATGGAATGGAGTTTGCAACTGAAAAGAAACTTTGTGTTCCCAACAAGCTAGGTGAAGGACGGCTTTCACACACACTTATCTCTCAGAACTGAGCAAGTGGAGAGACGTTCGTTCATCTAGCACCAAGGGAACGGGTTGCAGGAGACACTTTTTCTCTGCTTTCTCAGTCTGTTTCCTAGTGCCTGTTTGAAGTTCCTGCAGTTTTCACTGTAAAACCGAGTTGGAGCTTGTACCTCCCCATATATATGTATAAAATGGAGTTTGCAACTGAAAAGAAACTTTGTGTTCCCAACAAGCTAGGTGAAGTACGGCTTTCACACACACTTATCTCTCAGAACTGAGCAAGTTGATAGACGTTCGTTCATCTAGCACCAAGGGAACGGGTTGCAGGAGACACTTTTACTCTGCTTTCTCAGTCTGTTTCCTAGTGCCGGTTTGAAGTTCCTGCAGTTTTCACTGTAAAACCGAGTTGGAGCTAGTACGTCCCCATACATATGTATGGAATGGAGTTTGCACCTGAAAAGAAACTTTGTGTTCCCAACAAGCTAGGTGAAGGACAGCTTTCACACACACTTATCTGTCAGAACTGAGCAAGTGGAGAGACGTTCGTTCATCTAGCACCAAGGGAACGGGTTGCAGGATACACTTTTTCTCTGCTTTCTCAGTCTGTTTCCTAGTGCCGTTTTGAAGTTCCTGCAGTTTTCAATTAACAAACGAGTTGGAGCTTGTACCTCCCCATATATATGTAAGGAATGGAGTTTGCACCTGAAAACAAACTTTGGGTTCCCATCAAGCTAGGTGAAGGACGGCTTTCACACACACTTATCTCTCAGAACTGAGCAAGTGGAGAGACGTTCGTTCATCTAGCACCAAGGGAACGGGTTGCAGGAGACACTTTTTCTCTGCTTTCTCAGTCTGTTTCCTAGTGCCTGTTTGAAGTTCCTGCAGTTTTCACTGTAAAACCGAGTTGGAGCTTGTACCTCACCATATATATGTATGGAATGGAGTTTGCAACTGAAAAGAAACTTTGTGTTCCCAACAAGCTAGGTGAAGTACGGCTTTCACACACACTTATCTCTCAGAACTGAGCAAGTTGATAGACGTTCGTTCATCTAGCACCAAGGGAACGGGTTGCAGGAGACACTTTTACTCTGCTTTCTCAGTCTGTTTCCTAGTGCCGGTTTGAAGTTCCTGCAGTTTTCACTGTAAAACAGCGTTGGAGCTAGAACCTCCCCATAAATATGTATGGAATGGAGTTTGCAACTGAAAACAAACTTTGTGTTCCCAACATGCTAGTTGAAGGACGGCTTTCACACACACTTATCTCTCAGTACTGAGCAAGTGGAGAGACGTTCGTTCATCTAGCACCAAGGCAAAGGGTTGCAGGAGACACTTTTTCTCTGATTTCTCAGTCTGTTTCCTAGTGCCGGTTTGAAGATCCTGGAGTATTCACTGTAAACCCGAGTTGGAGCTTGTACCTCCCCATATATATGAATGGAATGGAGTTTGCAACTGAAAAGAAACTTTGTGTTCCCAACAAGCTAGGTGAAGGACGGCTTTCACACATACTTATCTCTCAGAACTGAGCAAGTGGAGAGACGTTCGTTCATCTAGCACCAAGGGAATTAGTTGCAGGAGACACCTTTTCTCTGCTTTCTCAGTCTGTTTCCTAGTGCCGGTTTGAAGTTCCTGCAGTTTTCACTGTAAAACCGAGTTGGAGCTAGTACGTCCCCATATATATGTATGGAATGGATTTGCAACTGAAAAGAAACTTTGTGTTCCCAACAAGCTAGGTGAAGGACAGCTTTCACAAACACTTATCTCTCAGAACTGAGCAAGTTGGTGAGACGTTCATTCATTTAGCACCAAGGGAACGGTTTGCAGGAGACACTTTTTCTCTGCTTTCTCAGTCTGTTTCCTAGTGCCGGTTTGAAGTTCCTGCAGTTTTCACTGTAAAACCGAGTTGGAGCTTTTACCTCCCCATATATATGTATGGAATGGAGTTTGCAACTGAAAAGAAACTTTGTGTTCCCAACAAGCTAGGTGAAGGACGGCTTTCACACACACTTATCTCTCAGAACTGAGCAAGTGGAGAGACGTTCGTTCATCTAGCACCAAGGGAACGGGTTGCAGGAGACACTATTTCTCTGCTTTCTCAGTCTGTTTCCTAGTGCCGGTTTGAAGTTCCTGCAGTTTTCACTGTAAAACCGAGTTGGAGCTTGTACCTCCCCATATATATGTATGGAATGGATTTTGCAACTGAAAAGAAACTTTGTGTTCCCAACAAGCTAGGTGAAGGACGGCTTTCACACACACTTATCTCTCAGAACTGAGCAAGTGGAGAGACGTTCGTTCATCTAGCACCAAGGGAACGTGTTGCAGGAGACACTTTTTCTCTGCTTTCTCAGTCTGTTTCCTAGTGCCGGTTTGAAGTTCCTGCAGTTTTCACTGTAAAACCGAGTTGGAGCTTGTACCTCCCCATATATATGTATGGAATGGAGTTTGCAACTGAAAAGAAACTTTGTGTTCCCAACAAGCTAGGTGAAGGACGGCTTTCACACACACTTATCTCTCAGAACTGAGCAAGTGGAGAGACGTTCGTTCATCTAGCACCAAGGGAACGGGTTGCAGGAGACACTTTTTCTCTGCTTTCTCAGTCTGTTTCCTAGTGCCTGTTTGAAGTTCCTGCAGTTTTCACTGTAAAACCGAGTTGGAGCTTGTACCTCCCCATATATATGTATGGAATGGAGTTTGCAACTGAAAAGAAACTTTGTGTTCCCAACAAGCTAGGTGAAGTACGGCTTTCACACACACTTATCTCTCAGAACTGAGCAAGTTGATAGACGTTCGTTCATCTAGCACCAAGGGAACGGGTTGCAGGAGACACTTTTACTCTGCTTTCTCAGTCTGTTTCCTAGTGCCGGTTTGAAGTTCCTGCAGTTTTCACTGTAAAACCGAGTTGGAGCTAGTACGTCCCCATACATATGTATGGAATGGAGTTTGCACCTGAAAAGAAACTTTGTGTTCCCAACAAGCTAGGTGAAGGACAGCTTTCACACACACTTATCTGTCAGAACTGAGCAAGTGGAGAGACGTTCGTTCATCTAGCACCAAGGGAACGGGTTGCAGGAGACACTTTTTCTCTGCTTTCTCAGTCTGTTTCCTAGTGCCGTTTTGAAGTTCCTGCAGTTTTCAATTAACAAACGAGTTGGAGCTTGTACCTCCCCATATATATGTAAGGAATGGAGTTTGCACCTGAAAACAAACTTTGGGTTCCCATCAAGCTAGGTGAAGGACGGCTTTCACACACACTTATCTCTCAGAACTGAGCAAGTGGAGAGACGTTCGTTCATCTAGCACCAAGGGAACGGGTTGCAGGAGACACTTTTTCTCTGCTTTCTCAGTCTGTTTCCTAGTGCCTGTTTGAAGTTCCTGCAGTTTTCACTGTAAAACCGAGTTGGAGCTTGTACCTCACCATATATATGTATGGAATGGAGTTTGCAACTGAAAAGAAACTTTGTGTTCCCAACAAGCTAGGTGAAGTACGGCTTTCACACACACTTATCTCTCAGAACTGAGCAAGTTGATAGACGTTCGTTCATCTAGCACCAAGGGAACGGGTTGCAGGAGACACTTTTACTCTGCTTTCTCAGTCTGTTTCCTAGTGCCGGTTTGAAGTTCCTGCAGTTTTCACTGTAAAACAGCGTTGGAGCTAGAACCTCCCCATAAATATGTATGGAATGGAGTTTGCAACTGAAAACAAACTTTGTGTTCCCAACATGCTAGTTGAAGGACGGCTTTCACACACACTTATCTCTCAGTACTGAGCAAGTGGAGAGACGTTCGTTCATCTAGCACCAAGGCAAAGGGTTGCAGGAGACACTTTTTCTCTGATTTCTCAGTCTGTTTCCTAGTGCCGGTTTGAAGATCCTGGAGTATTCACTGTAAACCCGAGTTGGAGCTTGTACCTCCCCATATATATGAATGGAATGGAGTTTGCAACTGAAAAGAAACTTTGTGTTCCCAACAAGCTAGGTGAAGGACGGCTTTCACACATACTTATCTCTCAGAACTGAGCAAGTGGAGAGACGTTCGTTCATCTAGCACCAAGGGAATTAGTTGCAGGAGACACCTTTTCTCTGCTTTCTCAGTCTGTTTCCTAGTGCCGGTTTGAAGTTCCTGCAGTTTTCACTGTAAAACCGAGTTGGAGCTAGTACGTCCCCATATATATGTATGGAATGGATTTGCAACTGAAAAGAAACTTTGTGTTCCCAACAAGCTAGGTGAAGGACAGCTTTCACAAACACTTATCTCTCAGAACTGAGCAAGTTGGTGAGACGTTCATTCATTTAGCACCAAGGGAACGGTTTGCAGGAGACACTTTTTCTCTGCTTTCTCAGTCTGTTTCCTAGTGCCGGTTTGAAGTTCCTGCAGTTTTCACTGTAAAACCGAGTTGGAGCTTTTACCTCCCCATATATATGTATGGAATGGAGTTTGCAACTGAAAAGAAACTTTGTGTTCCCAACAAGCTAGGTGAAGGACGGCTTTCACACACACTTATCTCTCAGAACTGAGCAAGTGGAGAGACGTTCGTTCATCTAGCACCAAGGGAACGGGTTGCAGGAGACACTATTTCTCTGCTTTCTCAGTCTGTTTCCTAGTGCCGGTTTGAAGTTCCTGCAGTTTTCACTGTAAAACCGAGTTGGAGCTTGTACCTCCCCATATATATGTATGGAATGGAGTTTGCAGCATTAAAGAAATTTTGTGTTCCCAACAAGTTATGTGAATGTAGGCTTTCACACACACTTATCTCTCAGAACTGAGCAAGTGGAGAGACGTTCGTTCATCTAGAACCAAGGGAACTGGTTGCAGGAGACACTTTTTCTCTGCTTTCTCAGTCTGTTTCCTAGTGCCTGTTTGAAGTTCCTGCAGTTTTCACAGTAAAATCGAGTTGGAGCTTGTACCTCCCCATATATATGTATGGAATGGAGTTTGCAACTGAAAAGAAACTTTGTGCTCCCAAAAAGCTAGGTGAAGGACGGCTTTCACACATACTTATCTCTCAGAACTGAGCAAGTGGAGAGACGTTCGTTCATCTAGCACCAAGGGAACGGGTTGCAGGAGACACATTTTCTCTGCTTTCTCAGTCTGTTTCCTAGTGCCGGTTTGAAGTTCCTGCAGTTTTCACTGTAAAACCGAGTTGGAGCTTGTACCTCCCCATATATATGTATGGAATGGAGTTTGCAACTGAAAAGAAACTTTGTGTTCCCAAAAAGCTAGGTGAAGGACGGCTTTCACACATACTTATCTCTCAGAACTGAGCAAGTGGAGAGACGTTCGTTCATCTAGCACCAAGGGAACGGGTTGCAGGAGACACATTTTCTCTGCTTTCTCAGTCTGTTTCCTAGTGCCGGTTTGAAGTTCCTGCAGTTTTCACTGTAAAACCGAGTTGGAGCTTGTACCTCCCCATATATATGTATGGAATGGAGTTTGCAACTGAAAAGAAACTTTGTGTTCCCAACAAGCTAGGTGAAGGACGGCTTTCACACACACTTATCTCTCAGAACTGAGCAAGTGGAGAGACGTTCGTTCATCTAGCACCAAGGGAACGTGTTGCAGGAGACACTTTTTCTCTGCTTTCTCAGTCTGTTTCCTAGTGCCGGTTTGAAGTTCCTGCAGTTTTCACTGTAAAACCGTGTTGGAGCTTGTACCTCCCCATATATATGTATGGAATGGAGTTTGCAACTGAAAAGAAACTTTGTGTTCCCAACAAGCTAGGTGAAGGACGGCTTTCACACACACTTATCTCTCAGAACTGAGCAAGTGGAGAGACGTTCGTTCATCTAGCACCAAGGGAACGGGTTGCAGGAGACACTTTTTCTCTGCTTTCTCAGTCTGTTTCCTAGTGCCTGTTTGAAGTTCCTGCAGTTTTCACTGTAAAACCGAGTTGGAGCTTGTACCTCCCCATATATATGTATGGAATGGAGTTTGCAACTGAAAAGAAACTTAGTGTTCCCAACAAGCTAGGTGAAGTACGGCTTTCACACACACTTATCTCTCAGAACTGAGCAAGTTGATAGACGTTCGTTCATCTAGCACCAAGGGAACGGGTTGCAGGAGACACTTTTACTCTGCTTTCTCAGTCTGTTTCCTAGTGCCGGTTTGAAGTTCCTGCAGTTTTCACTGTAAAACCGATTTGGAGCTAGTACGTCCCCATACGTATCTATGGAATGGAGTTTGCACCTGAAAAGAAACTTTGTGTTCCCAACAAGCTAGGTGAAGGACAGCTTTCACACACACTTATCTCTCAGAACTGAGCAAGTGGAGAGACGTTCGTTCATCTAGCACCAAGGGAACGGGTTGCAGGATACACTTTTTCTCTGCTTTCTCAGTCTGTTTCCTAGTGCCGTTTTGAAGTTCCTGCAGTTTTCAATTTACAACCGAGTTGGAGCTTGTACCTCCCCATATATATGTAAGGAATGGAGTTTGCACCTGAAAACAAACTTTGTATTCCCAACAAGCTAGGTGAAGGACGGCTTTCACACACACTTATCTCTCAGAACTGAGCAAGTGGAGAGACGTTCGTTCATCTAGCACCAAGGGAACGGGTTGCAGGAGACACTTTTTCTCTGCTTTCTCAGTCTGTTTCCTAGTGCCTGTTTGAAGTTCCTGCAGTTTTCACTGTAAAACCGAGTTGGAGCTTGTACCTCACCATATATATGTATGGAATGGAGTTTGCAACTGAAAAGAATCTTTGTGTTCCCAACAAGCTAGGTGAAGTACGGCTTTCACACACACTTATCTCTCAGAACTGAGCAAGTTGATAGACGTTCGTTCATCTAGCACCAAGGGAACGGGTTGCAGGAGACACTTTTACTCTGCTTTCTCAGTCTGTTTCCTAGTGCCGGTTTGAAGTTCCTGCAGTTTTCACTGTAAAACAGCGTTGGAGCTAGAACCTCCCCATAAATATGTATGGAATGGAGTTTGCAACTGAAAACAAACTTTGTGTTCCCAACAAGCTAGGTGAAGGACGGCTTTCACACACACTTATCTCTCAGAACTGAGCAAGTGGAGAGACGTTCATTCATCTAGCACCAAGGGAACGGATTGCAGGAGACACCTTTTCTCTGCTTTCTCAGTCTGTTTCCTAGTGCCGGTTTGAAGATCCTGCAGTTTTCACTGTAAAATCGATTTGGAGCTTCTACCTCCCCATATATATGTATGGAATGGAGTTTGCACCTGAAAACAAACTTTATGTTCCCAACAAGCTAGGTGAAGGACGGCTTTCACACACACTTATCTCTCAGAACTGAGCAAGTGGAGAGATGTTCATTCATCTAGCACCAAGGGAACGGTTTGCAGGAGACACTTTTTCTCTGCTTTCTCAGTCTGTTTCATATTGCCGGTTTGAAGTTCCTGCAGTTTTCACTGTAAAACCGAGTTGGAGCTTGTACCTCCCCGTATATATGTATGGAATGGAGTTTGCAACTGAAAAGAAACTTTGGTTCCCAACAAGCTAGGTGAAGGACGGCTTTCACACACACTTATCTCTCAGAACTGAGCAAGTGGAGAGAAGTTCGTTCATCTAGCACCAATGAAACGGGTTGCAGGAGACACTTTTTCTCTGATTTCTCAGTCTGTTTCCTAGTGCCGGTTTGAAGTTCCTGCAGTTTTCAATGTAAATCCGAGTTGGAGCTTGTACCTCCCCATATATATGTATGGAATGGAGTTTGCAACTGAAAAGAAACTTTGTGTTCCCAACAAGATAGGTGAAGGACGGCTTTCACACACACTTATCTCTCAGAACTGAGCAAGTGGAGAGACGTTCGTTCATCTAGCGCCAGGGGAACGGGTTGCAGGAGACACTTTTTCTCTGCTTTCTCAGTCTGTTTCCTAGTGCCGGTTTGAAGTTCCTGCAGTTTTCACTGTAAAACCGAGTTGGAGCTTGTACCTCCCCATATATATGTATGGAATGGAGTTTGCAACTGAAAAGAAACTTTGTGTTCCCAACAAGCTAGGTGAAGTACGGCTTTCACACACACTTATCTCTCAGAACTGAGCAAGTGGAGAGACGTTCGTTCATCTAGCACCAAGGGAACGGGTTGCAGGAGACACTTTTTCTCTGCTTTCTCAGTCTTTTTCCTAGTGCCGTTTTGAAGTTCCTGCAGTTTGCACTGTAAAACCGAGTTGGAGCTAGTACCTCCCCATATATATGTATGGAATGGAGTTTGCAACTGAAAAGAAACTTTGTGTTCCCAACAAGCTAGGTGAAGGACGGCTTTCACACACACATATCTCTCAGAACTGAGCAAGTGGAGAGACGTTCGTTCATATAGCACCAAGGGAACGGGTTGAAGGGGAAATTTTTCTCTGCTTTCTCAGTCTGTTTCCTAGTGCCGGTTTGAAGTTCCTGCAGTTTTCACTGTAAAACAGCGTTGGAGCTAGAACCTCCCCATATATATGTATGGAAAGGAGTTTGCAACTGAAAACAAACTTTGTGTTCCCAACAAGCTAGGTGAAGGACGGCTTTCACACACACTTATCTCTCAGAACTTAGCAAGTGGAGAGACGTTCGTTCATCTAGCACAAAGGGAACGGGTTGCAGGAGACACTATTCCTCTGCTTTCTCAGTCTGTTTCCTAGGGCCGGTTTGAAGTTCCTGCAGTTTTCACTGTAAAATCCAGTTGGAGCTATTACCTCCTCATATATATGTATGGAATGGAGTTTGCAACATTAAAGGAACTTTGTGTTCCCAACAAGTTATGTGAATGACGGCTTTCACACACACTTATCTCTCAGAACTGAGCAAGTGGAGAGACGTTCGTTCATCTAGCACCAAGGGAACTGGTTGCAGGAGACACTTTTTCTCTGCTTTCTCAGTCTGTTTCCTAGTGCCCGTTTGAAGTTCCTGCAGTTTTCACTGTAAAATCGAGTTGGAGCTTGTACCTCCCCTTATATATGTATGGAATGGAGTTTGCAACTGAAAAGAAACTTTGTGTTCCCAACAAGCTAGGTGAAGGACGGCTTTCACACACACTTATCTCTCAGAACTGAGCAAGTGGAGAGACGTTCGTTCATCTAGCACCAAGGGAACGGGTTGCAGGAGACACTTTTTCTCTGATTTCTCAGTCTGTTTCCTAGTGCCGGTTTGAAGTTCCTGCAGTTTTCACTGTAAATCCGATTTGGAGCTTGTACCTCCCCATATATATGTATGGAATGGAGTTTGCAACTGAAAAGAAACTTTGTGTTCCCAACAAGCTAGGTGAAGGACGGCTTTCACACCGACTTATCTCTCAGAACTAAGCAAGTGGAGAGACGTTCATTCATCTAGCACCAAAGGAACGGTTTGCAGGAGACACTTTTCTCTGCTTTCTCAGTCTGTTTCCTAGTGCCGGTTTGAAGTTCCTGCAGTTTTCTCTGTAAAACCGAGTTGGAGCTTGTACCTCCCCATATATATGTATGGAATGGAGTTTGCAACTGAAAAGAAACTTTGTGTTCCCAACAAGCTAGGTGAAGGACGGCTTTCACACACACTTAACTCTCAGAACTTAGCAAGTGGAGAGTCGTTCGTTCATCTAGCACCAAGGGAACGGGTGGCAGGAGACACAATTTCTCTGCTTTCTCAGCCTGTTTCCTAAGGCCGTTTTGAAATTCCTGCAGTTTTCACTGTAAAACCCAGTTGGAGCTAGTACCTCCCCATATATATGTATGCAATGGAGTTTGCAACATTAAAGAAACTTTGTGTTCCCAACAAGTTATGTGAATGACGGCTTTCACACACACTTATCTCTCAGAACTGAGCAAGTGGAGAGACGTTCGTTCATCTAGCACCAAGGGAACTGGTTGCAGGAGACACTTTTTCTCTGCTTTCTCAGTCTGTTTCCTAGTGCCGGTTTGAAGTTCCTGCAGTTTTCACTGTAAAACCGAGTTGGAGCTTGTACCTCCCCATATATATGTATGGAATGGAGTTTGCAACTGAAAAGAAACTTTGTGTTCCCAACAAGCTAGGTGAAGGACGGCTTTCACACACACATATCTCTCAGAACTGAGCAAGTGGAGAGACGTTCGTTCATATAGCACCAAGGGAACGGGTTGAAGGGGAAATTTTTCTCTGCTTTCTCAGTCTGTTTCCTAGTGCCGGTTTGAAGTTCCTGCAGTTTTCACTGTAAAACAGCGTTGGAGCTAGAACCTCCCCATATATATGTATGGAAAGGAGTTTGCAACTGAAAACAAACTTTGTGTTCCCAACAAGCTAGGTGAAGGACGGCTTTCACACACACTTATCTCTCAGAACTTAGCAAGTGGAGAGACGTTCGTTCATCTAGCACAAAGGGAACGGGTTGCAGGAGACACTATTCCTCTGCTTTCTCAGTCTGTTTCCTAGGGCCGGTTTGAAGTTCCTGCAGTTTTCACTGTAAAATCCAGTTGGAGCTATTACCTCCTCATATATATGTATGGAATGGAGTTTGCAACATTAAAGGAACTTTGTGTTCCCAACAAGTTATGTGAATGACGGCTTTCACACACACTTATCTCTCAGAACTGAGCAAGTGGAGAGACGTTCGTTCATCTAGCACCAAGGGAACTGGTTGCAGGAGACACTTTTTCTCTGCTTTCTCAGTCTGTTTCCTAGTGCCCGTTTGAAGTTCCTGCAGTTTTCACTGTAAAATCGAGTTGGAGCTTGTACCTCCCCTTATATATGTATGGAATGGAGTTTGCAACTGAAAAGAAACTTTGTGTTCCCAACAAGCTAGGTGAAGGACGGCTTTCACACACACTTATCTCTCAGAACTGAGCAAGTGGAGAGACGTTCGTTCATCTAGCACCAAGGGAACGGGTTGCAGGAGACACTTTTTCTCTGATTTCTCAGTCTGTTTCCTAGTGCCGGTTTGAAGTTCCTGCAGTTTTCACTGTAAATCCGATTTGGAGCTTGTACCTCCCCATATATATGTATGGAATGGAGTTTGCAACTGAAAAGAAACTTTGTGTTCCCAACAAGCTAGGTGAAGGACGGCTTTCACACCGACTTATCTCTCAGAACTAAGCAAGTGGAGAGACGTTCATTCATCTAGCACCAAAGGAACGGTTTGCAGGAAACACTTTTCTCTGCTTTCTCAGTCTGTTTCCTAGTGCCGGTTTGAAGTTCCTGCAGTTTTCTCTGTAAAACCGAGTTGGAGCTTGTACCTCCCCATATATATGTATGGAATGGAGTTTGCAACTGAAAAGAAACTTTGTGTTCCCAACAAGCTAGGTGAAGGACGGCTTTCACACACACTTAACTCTCAGAACTTAGCAAGTGGAGAGTCGTTCGTTCATCTAGCACCAAGGGAACGGGTGGCAGGAGACACAATTTCTCTGCTTTCTCAGTCTGTTTCCTAGTGCCGTTTTGAAATTCCTGCAGTTTTCACTGTAAAACCCAGTTGGAGCTAGTACCTCCCCATATATATGTATGCAATGGAGTTTGCAACATTAAAGAAACTTTGTGTTCCCAACAAGTTATGTGAATGACGGCTTTCACACACACTTATCTCTCAGAACTGAGCAAGTGGAGAGACGTTCGTTCATCTAGCACCAAGGGAACTGGTTGCAGGAGACACTTTTTCTCTGCTTTCTCAGTCTGTTTCCTAGTGCCTGTTTGAAGTTCCTGCAGTTTTCACTGTAAAATCGAGTTGGAGCTTGTACCTCCCCGTATATATGTATGGAATGGAGTTTGCAACTGAAAAGAAACTTTGTGTTCCCAACAAGCTAGGTGAAGGACGGCTTTCACACACACTTATCTCTCAGAACTGAGCAAGTGTAGAGACGTTCGTTCATCTAGCACCAAGGGAACGGGTTGCAGGAGACACTTTTTCTCTGATTTCTCAGTCTGTTTCCTAGTGCCGGTTGGAATTTCCTGCAGTTTTCACTGTAAATCCGAGTTGGAGCTTGTACCTCCCCATATATATGTATGGAATGGAGTTTGCAACTGAAAAGAAACTTTGTGTTCCCAACAAGCTAGGTGAAGGACGGCTTTCACACACATTTATCTCTCAGAACTGAGCAAGTGGAGAGACGTTCGTTCATCTAGCACCAAGGGAACGGGTTGCAGGAGACACTTTTTCTCTGCTTTCTCAGTCTGTTTCCTAGTGCCGGTTTGAAGTTCCTGCTGTTTTCACTGTAAAACCGATTTGGAGCTAGTACCTCCCCATATATATGTATGGAATGGAGTTTGCAACTGAAAAGAAACTTTGTGTTCCCAACAAGCTAGGTGAAGTACGGCTTTCACACACACTTATCTCTCAGAACTGAGCAAGTGGAGAGACGTTCGTTCATCTAGCACCAAGGGAACGGGTTGCAGGAGACACTTTTTCTCTGCTTTCTCAGTCTGTTTCCTAGTGCCGGTTTGAATTTCCTGCAGTTTTCACTGTAAAACAGTTTGGAGCTAGAACCTCCCCATATATATGTATGGAATGGAGTTTGAAACTGAAAACAAACTTTGTGTTCCCAACAAGCTAGGTGAAGGACGGCTTTCACACACACTTATCTCTCAGAACTGAGCAAGTGGAGAGACGTTCGTTCATCTAGCACCAAGGGAACGGGTTGCAGGAGACACTTTTTCTCTGCTTTCTCTGTCTGTTTCCTAGTGCCGGTTTGAAGTTACTGCAGTTTTCACTGTAAAACCGAGTTGGAGCTAGTATCTCCCCATATATATGTATGGAATGGAGTTTGCAACTGAAAAGAAACTTTGTGTTCCCAACAAGCTAGGTGAAGGACGGCTTTCACACACACTTATCTCTCAGAACTGAGCAAGTGGAGAGACGTTCGTTCATCTAGCACAAAGGGAACGGGTTGCAGGAGACACTTTTTCTCTGCTTTCTCAGTCTGTTTCCTAGTGCCGGTTTGAAGTTCCTGCAGTTTTCACTGTAAAACAGAGTTGGAGCTAGAACCTCCCCATATATATGTATAGAATGGAGTTTGCAACTGAATACAAACTTTGTGTTCCCAACAAGCTATGTGAAGGACGGCTTTCACACACACTTATCTCTCAGAACTGAGCAAGTGGAGAGACGTTCATTCATCTATCAACAAGGGAACGGTTTGCAAGGGACACTTTTTCTCTGCTTTCTCATTCTGTTTCCTAGTGCCGGTTTGAAGTTCCTGCAGTTTTCACTGTAAAACCGAGTTGGAGTTTCTACCTCCCCATATATATGTATGGAATGGAGTTTGCAACTGAAAAGAAACTTTGTGTTCCCAACAAGCTAGTTGAAGGGCGGCTTTCACACCCTTATCTCTCAGAACTGAGCAAGTGGAGAGACGTTCGTTCATCTAGCACCAAGGGAACGGGTTGCAGGAGACACATTTTCTCTGCTTTCTCAGTCTGTTTCCTAGTGCCGGTTTGAAGTTCCTGCAGTTTTCACTGTAAAACCGAGTTGGAGCTTGTACCTCCCCATATATATGTATGGAATGGAGTTTGCAACTGAAAAGAAACTTTGTGTTCCCAACAAGCTAGGTGAAGGACGGCTTTCAAACACACTTATCTCTCAGAACTGAGCAAGTGGAGAGACGTTCGTTCATCTAGCACCAAGGGAACGGTTTGCAGGAGACACTTTTTCTCTGCTTTCTCAGTCTGTTTCATAGTGCCGGTTTGAAGTTCCTGCAGTTTTCACTGTAAAACCGAGTTGGAGCTTCTACCTCCCCATATATATGTATGGAATGGAGTTTGCAACTGAAAACAAACTTTGTGTTCCCAACAAGCTAGTTGAAGGACGGCTTTCACACACACATATCTCTCAGAACTGAGCAAGTGGAGAGACGTTCGTTCATCTAGCACCAAGGGAACGGGTTGCAGGAGACACTTTTTCTCTGCTTTCTCAGTCTGTTTCCTAGTGCCGGTTTGAAGTTCCTGCAGTTTTCACTGTAAAACCGTGTTGGAGCTTGTACCTACCCATATATATGTATGGAATGGAGTTTGCAACTGAAAAGAAACTTTGTGTTCCCAACAAGCTAGGTGAAGGACGGCTTTCACACACACTTATCTCTCAGAACTGAGCAAGTGGAGAGACGTTCATTCATCTAGCACCAAGGGAACGGTTTGCAGGAGACACTTTTTCTCTGCTTTCTCAGTCTGTTTCCTAGTGCCGGTTTGAAGTTCCTGCAGTTTTCACTGTAAAACCGAGTTGGAGCTTGTACCTCTCCATATATATGTATGGAATGGAGTTTGCAACTGAAAAGAAACTTTGTGTTCCCAACAAGCTAGGTGAAGGACGGCTTTCACACACACTTATATCTCAGAACTGAGCAAGTGGAGAGACGTTCGTTCATCTATCACCAAGGGAACGGGTTGCAGGAGACACTTTTTCTCTGCTTTCTCAGTCTGTTTCCTAGTGCCGGTTTGAAGTTCCTGCAGTTTTCACTGTAAAACCGAGTTGGAGCTTGTACCTACCCATATATATGTATGGAATGGAGTTTGCAACTGAAAAGAAACTTTGTGTTCCCAACAAGCTAGGTGAAGAACGGCTTTCACACTCAATTATCTCTCAGAACTGAGCAAGTGGAGAGACGTTCGTTCATCTAGCACCAAGGGAACGGGTTGCAGGAGACACTTTTTCTCTGCTTTCTCAGTCTGTTTCCTAGTGCCGGTTTGAAGTTCCTGCAGTTTTCACTGTAAAACCGAGTTGGAGCTTGTACCTCCCCATATATATGTATGGAATGGAGTTTGCAACTGAAAAGAAACTTTGTGTTCCCAACAAGCTAGGTGAAGGACGGCTTTCACACACACTTATCTCTCAGAACTGAGCAAGTGGAGAGACGTTCGTTCATCTATCACCAAGGGAAGGGGTTGCAGGAGACACTTTTTCTCTGCTTTCTCAGTCTGTTTCCTAGTGCCGGTTTGAAGTTCCTGCAGTTTTCACTGTAAAACCGAGTTGGAACTTGTACCTCCCCATATATATGTATGGAATGGAGTTTGCAACTGAAAAGAAACTTTGTGTTCCCAACAAGCTAGGTGAAGGACGGCTTTCACACACACTTATCTCACAGAACTGAGCAAGTGGAGAGACGTTCGTTCATCTAGCACCAAGGGAACGGGTTGCAGGAGTCACTTTTTCTCTGCTTTCTCAGTCTGTTTCCTAGTGCCGGTTTGAAGTTCCTGCAGTTTTCACTGTAAACACGAGTTGGAGCTTGTACCTCCCCATATATATGTATGGAATGGAGTTTGCAACTGAAAAGAACCTTTGTGTTCCCAACAAGGTAGTTGAAGGATGGCTTTCACACACACTTATCTCTCAGAACTGAGCAAGTGGAGAGACGTTCGTTCATCTATCACCAAGGGAACGGGTTGCAGGAGACACTTTTTCTCTGCTTTCTCAGTCTGTTTCCTAGTGCCGGTTTGAAGTTCCTGCAGTTTTCACTGTAAAACCGAGTTGGAGCTTGTACCTACCCATATATATGTATGGAATGGAGTTTGCAACTGAAAAGAAACTTTGTGTTCCCAACAAGCTAGGTGAAGGACGGCTTTCACACACACTTATCTCTCAGAACTGAGCATGTGGAGAGACATTCGTTCATCTAGCACCAAGGGAACGGGTTGCAGAAGACACTTTTTCTCTGCTTTCTCTGTCTGTTTCCTAGTGCCGGTTTGAAGTTCCTGCAGTTTTCACTGTAAAACAGAGTTGGAACTTGTACCTCCCCATATATATGTATGGAATGGAGTTTGCAACTGAAAAGAAACTTTGTGTTCCCAACAAGCTAGGTGAAGGACGGCTTTCACACACACTTATCTCTCAGAACTGAGCAAGTGGAGAGACGTTCGTTCATCTAGCTCCAAGGGAACGGGTTGCAGGAGACACTTTTTCTCTGCTTTCTCCGTCTGTTTCCTAGTGCCGGTTTGAAGTTCCTGCAGTTTTAACTGTAAAACCGAGTTGGAGCTTGTACCTCCCCATATATATGTATGGAATGGAGTTTGCAACTGAAAAGAAACTTTGTGTTCCCAACAAGCTAGGTGAAGGACGACTTTCACACACACTTATCTCTCAGAACTGAGCAAGTGGAGAGACGTTCGTTCATCTATCACCAAGGGAAGGGGTTGCAGGAGACACTTTTTCTCTGCTTTCTCAGTCTGTTTCCTAGTGCCGGTTTGAAGTTCCTGCAGTTTTCACTGTAAAACCGAGTTGGAACTTGTTCCTCCCCATATATATGTATGGAATGGAGTTTGCAACTGAAAAGAAACTTTGTGTTCCCAACAAGCTAGGTGAAGGACGGCTTTCACACACACTTATCTCACAGAACTGAGCAAGTGGAGAGACGTTCGTTCATCTAGCACCAAGGGAACGGGTTGCAGGAGTCACTTTTTCTCTGTTTTCTCAGTCTGTTTCCTAGTGCCGGTTTGAAGTTCCTGCAGTTTTCACTGTAAAACCGAGTTGGAGCTAGTACCTCCCCATATATATGTATGGAATGGAGTTTGCAACTGAAAAGAAACTTTGTGTTCCCAACAAGCTAGGTGAAGGACGGCTTTCACACACACTTATCTCTCAGAACTGAGCAAGTGGAGAGATGTTCGTTCATCTAGCACCAAGGGAACGAGTTGCAGGAGACACTTTTTCTCTGCTATCTCCGTCTGTTTCCTAGTGCCGGTTTGAAGTTCCTGCAGTTTTCACTGTAAAACCGAGTTGGAGCTTGTACCTACCCATATATATGTATGGAATGGAGTTTGCAACTGAAAACAAACTTTGTGTTCCCAACAAGCTAGGTGAAGAACGGCTTTCACACTCAATTATCTCTCAGAACTGAGCAAGTGGAGAGACGTTCGTTCATCTAGCACCAAGGGAACGGGTTGCAGGAGACACTTTTTCTCTGCTTTCTCAGTCTGTTTCCTAGTGCCGGTTTGAAGTTCCTGCAGTTTTCACTGTAAAACCGATTTGGAGCTTGTACCTCCCCATATATATGTATGGAATGGAGTTTGCAACTGAAAAGAAACTTTGTGTTCCCAACAAGCTAGGTGAAGGACGGCTTTCACACACACTTATCTCTCAGAACTGAGCAAGTGGAGAGACGTTCGTTCATCTATCACCAAGGGAAGGGGTTGCAGGAGACACTTTTTCTCTGCTTTCTCAGTCTGTTTCCTAGTGCCGGTTTGAAGTTCCTGCAGTTTTCACTGTAAAACCGAGTTGGAACTTGTACCTCCCCATATATATGTATGGAATGGAGTTTGCAACTGAAAAGAAACTTTGTGTTCCCAACAAGCTAGGTGAAGGACGGCTTTCACACACACTTATCTCACAGAACTGAGCAAGTGGAGAGACGTTCGTTCATCTAGCACCAAGGGAACGGGTTGCAGGAGTCACTTTTTCTCTGCTTTCTCAGTCTGTTTCCTAGTGCCGGTTTGAAGTTCCTGCAGTTTTCACTGTAAACACGAGTTGGAGCTTGTACCTCCCCATATATATGTATGGAATGGAGTTTGCAACTGAAAAGAAACTTTGTGTTCCCAACAAGGTAGTTGAAGGATGGCTTTCACACACACTTATATCTCAGAACTGAGCAAGTGGAGAGACGTTCGTTCATCTATCACCAAGGGAACGGGTTGCAGGAGTCACTTTTTCTCTGCTTTCTCAGTCTGTTTCCTAGTGCCGGTTTGAAGTTCCTGCAGTTTTCACTGTAAAACCGAGTTGGAGCTTGTACCTACCCATATATATGTATGGAATGGAGTTTGCAACTGAAAAGAAACTTTGTGTTCCCAACAAGCTAGGTGAAGGACGGCTTTCACACACACTTATCTCTCAGAACTGAGCATGTGGAGACACTTTCGTTCATCTAGCATCAAGGGAAAGGGTTGCAGAAGACACTTTTTCTCTGCTTTCTCAGTCTGTTTCCTAGTGCCGGTTTGAAGTTCCTGCAGTTTTCACTGTAAAACAGAGTTGGAACTTGTACCTCCCCATATATATGTATGGAATGGAGTTTGCAACTGAAAAGAAACTTTGTGTTCCCAACAAGCTAGGTGAAGGACGGCTTTCACACACAATTATCTCTCAGAACTGAGCAAGTGGAGAGACGTTCGTTCATCTAGCACCAAGGGAACGGGTTGCAGGAGACACTTTTTCTCTGCTTTCTCAGTCTGTTTCCTAGTGCCGGTTTGAAGTTCCTGCAGTTTTCACTGTAAAACCGAGTTGGAGCTAGTACCTCCCCATATATATGTATGGAATGGAGTTTGCAACTGAAAAGAAACTTTGTGTTCCCAACAAGCTAGGTGAAGGACGGCTTTCACACACACTTATCTCTCAGAACTGAGCAAGTGGAGAGACGTTCGTTCATCTAGCACCAAGGGAACGGGTTGCAGGAGACACTTTTTCTCTGCTTTCTCAGTCTGTTTCCTAGTGCCGGTTTGAAGTTCCTGCAGTTTTCACTGTAAAACCGAGTTGGAGCTAGTACCTCCCCATATATATGTATGGAATGGAGCTTGCAACTGAAAAGAAACTTTGTGTTCCCAACAAGCTAGGTGAAGGACAGCTTTCACACACACATATCTCTCAGAACTGAGCAAGTGGAGAGACGTTTGTTCATCTAGCACCAAGGGAACGGGTTGCAGGAGACACTTTTTCTCTGCTTTCTCAGTCTGTTTCCTAGTGCCGGTTTGAAGTTCCTGCAGTTTTCACTGTAAACCCGAGTTGGAGCTTGTACCTCCCCATGTATATGTATGGAATGGAGTTTGCAACTGAAAAGAAACTTTGTGTTCCCAACAAGCTAGGTGAAGGACGGCTTTCAAACACACTTATCTCTCAGAACTGAGCAAGTGGAGAGACGTTCGTTCATCTAGCACCAAGGGAACGGGTTGCAGGAGACACTTTTTCTCTGCTTTCTCAGTCTGTTTCCTCATGCCGGTTTGAAGTTCCTGCAGTTTTCACTGTAAAACCGTGTTGGAGCTTGTACATCCCCATATATATGTATGGAATGGAGTTTGCAACTGAAAAGAAACTTTGTGTTCCCAACAAGCTAGGTGAAGGACGGCTTTCACACACACTTATCCCTCAGAACTGAGCAAGTGGAGAGACGTTCGTTCATCTAGCACCAATGGAACGGGTTGCAGGAGACACTATTTCTCTGCTTTCTCAGTCTGTTTCCTAGGGCCGGATTGAATTTCCTGCAGTTTTCACTGTAAAACCCAGTTGGAGCTAGTACCTCCCCATATATATGTATGGATTGGAGTTTGCAACATTAAAGAAACTTTGTTTTCCCAACAAGTTATGTGAATGACGGCTTTCACACACACTTATCTCTCAGAACTGAGCAAGTGGAGAGACGTTCGTTCATCTAGCACCAAGGGAACAGGTTGCAGGAGACACTATTTCTCTGCTTTCTCAGTCTGTTTCCTAGTGCCGGTTTGAAGTTCCTGCAGTTTTCTCTGTAAACCGAGTTGGAGCTAGTACGTCCCAATATATATGAATGGAATTGAGTTTGAAAACTGAAAACAAACTTTGTGTTCCCAATAAGCTAGGTGAAGGACAGCTTTCACACACACTTATCTCTCAGAACTGAGCAAGTGGAGAGACGTTCGTTCATCTAGCACCAAGGGAACGGGTTGCAGGAGACACTTTTTCTCTGCTTTCTCAGTCTGTTTCCTAGTGCCGGTTTGAAGTTCCTGCAGTTTTCACTGTAAAACCGAGTTGGAGCTTGTACCTCCCCATATATATGTATGGAATGGAGTTTGCAACTGAAAAGAAACTTTGTGTTCCCAACAAGCTAGGTGAAGGACGGCTTTCACACACACTTATCTCTCAGAACTGAGCAAGTGGAGAGACGTTCGTTCATCTAGCACCAAGGGAACGGGTTGCAGGAGACACTTTTTCTCTGCTTTCTCAGTCTGTTTCCTAGTGCCGGTTTGAAGTTCCTGCAGTTTTCACTGTAAAACCGAGTTGGAACTTGTACCTCCCCATATATATGTATGGAATGGAGTTTGCAACTGAAAAGAAACTTTGTGTTCCCAACAAGCTAGGTGAAGGACGGCTTTCAAACACACTTAACTCTCAGAACTGAGCAAGTGGAGAGACGTTCGTTCATCTAGCACCAAGGGAACGGGTTGCAGGAGACACTTTTTCTCTGCTTTCTCAGTCTGTTTCCTAGTGCCGGTTTGAAGTTCCTGCAGTTTTCACTGTAAAACCGATTTGGAGCTTGTACCTCCCCATATATATGTATGGAATGGAGTTTGCAACTGAAAAGAAACTTTGTGTTCCCAACAAGCTAGGTGAAGGACGGCTTTCACACACACTTATCTCTCAGAACTGAGCAAGTGGAGAGACGTTCGTTCATCTAGCACCAAGGGAACGGGTTGCAGGAGACACTTTTTCTCTGCTTTCTCAGTCTGTTTCCTAGTGCCGGTTTGAAGTTCCTGCAGTTTTCACTGTAAAACCGAGTTGGAACTTGTACCTCCCCATATATATGTATGGAATGGAGTTTGCAACTGAAAAGAAACTTTGTGTTCCCAACAAGCTAGGTGAAGGACGGCTTTCACACACACTTATCTCACAGAACTGAGCAAGTGGAGAGACGTTCGTTCATCTAGCACCAAGGGAACGGGTTGCAGGAGTCACTTTTTCTCTGCTTTCTCAGTCTGTTTCCTAGTGCCGGTTTGAAGTTCCTGCAGTTTTCACTGTAAACACGAGTTGGAGCTTGTACCTCCCCATATATATGTATGGAATGGAGTTTGCAACTGAAAAGAAACTTTGTGTTCCCAACAAGGTAGTTGAAGGATGGCTTTCACACACACTTATATCTCAGAACTGAGCAAGTGGAGAGACGTTCGTTCATCTATCACCAAGGGAACGGGTTGCAGGAGTCACTTTTTCTCTGCTTTCTCAGTCTGTTTCCTAGTGCCGGTTTGAAGTTCCTGCAGTTTTCACTGTAAAACCGAGTTGGAGCTTGTACCTACCCATATATATGTATGGAATGGAGTTTGCAACTGAAAAGAAACTTTGTGTTCCCAACAAGCTAGGTGAAGGACGGCTTTCACACACACTTATCTCTCAGAACTGAGCATGTGGAGACACTTTCGTTCATCTAGCATCAAGGGAAAGGGTTGCAGAAGACACTTTTTCTCTGCTTTCTCAGTCTGTTTCCTAGTGCCGGTTTGAAGTTCCTGCAGTTTTCACTGTAAAACAGAGTTGGAACTTGTACCTCCCCATATATATGTATGGAATGGAGTTTGCAACTGAAAAGAAACTTTGTGTTCCCAACAAGCTAGGTGAAGGACGGCTTTCACACACAATTATCTCTCAGAACTGAGCAAGTGGAGAGACGTTCGTTCATCTAGCACCAAGGGAACGGGTTGCAGGAGACACTTTTTCTCTGCTTTCTCAGTCTGTTTCCTAGTGCCGGTTTGAAGTTCCTGCAGTTTTCACTGTAAAACCGAGTTGGAGCTAGTACCTCCCCATATATATGTATGGAATGGAGTTTGCAACTGAAAAGAAACTTTGTGTTCCCAACAAGCTAGGTGAAGGACGGCTTTCACACACACTTATCTCTCAGAACTGAGCAAGTGGAGAGACGTTCGTTCATCTAGCACCAAGGGAACGGGTTGCAGGAGACACTTTTTCTCTGCTTTCTCAGTCTGTTTCCTAGTGCCGGTTTGAAGTTCCTGCAGTTTTCACTGTAAAACCGAGTTGGAGCTAGTACCTCCCCATATATATGTATGGAATGGAGCTTGCAACTGAAAAGAAACTTTGTGTTCCCAACAAGCTAGGTGAAGGACAGCTTTCACACACACATATCTCTCAGAACTGAGCAAGTGGAGAGACGTTTGTTCATCTAGCACCAAGGGAACGGGTTGCAGGAGACACTTTTTCTCTGCTTTCTCAGTCTGTTTCCTAGTGCCGGTTTGAAGTTCCTGCAGTTTTCACTGTAAACCCGAGTTGGAGCTTGTACCTCCCCATGTATATGTATGGAATGGAGTTTGCAACTGAAAAGAAACTTTGTGTTCCCAACAAGCTAGGTGAAGGACGGCTTTCAAACACACTTATCTCTCAGAACTGAGCAAGTGGAGAGACGTTCGTTCATCTAGCACCAAGGGAACGGGTTGCAGGAGACACTTTTTCTCTGCTTTCTCAGTCTGTTTCCTCATGCCGGTTTGAAGTTCCTGCAGTTTTCACTGTAAAACCGTGTTGGAGCTTGTACATCCCCATATATATGTATGGAATGGAGTTTGCAACTGAAAAGAAACTTTGTGTTCCCAACAAGCTAGGTGAAGGACGGCTTTCACACACACTTATCCCTCAGAACTGAGCAAGTGGAGAGACGTTCGTTCATCTAGCACCAATGGAACGGGTTGCAGGAGACACTATTTCTCTGCTTTCTCAGTCTGTTTCCTAGGGCCGGATTGAATTTCCTGCAGTTTTCACTGTAAAACCCAGTTGGAGCTAGTACCTCCCCATATATATGTATGGATTGGAGTTTGCAACATTAAAGAAACTTTGTTTTCCCAACAAGTTATGTGAATGACGGCTTTCACACACACTTATCTCTCAGAACTGAGCAAGTGGAGAGACGTTCGTTCATCTAGCACCAAGGGAACAGGTTGCAGGAGACACTATTTCTCTGCTTTCTCAGTCTGTTTCCTAGTGCCGGTTTGAAGTTCCTGCAGTTTTCTCTGTAAACCGAGTTGGAGCTAGTACGTCCCAATATATATGAATGGAATTGAGTTTGAAAACTGAAAACAAACTTTGTGTTCCCAATAAGCTAGGTGAAGGACAGCTTTCACACACACTTATCTCTCAGAACTGAGCAAGTGGAGAGACGTTCGTTCATCTAGCACCAAGGGAACGGGTTGCAGGAGACACTTTTTCTCTGCTTTCTCAGTCTGTTTCCTAGTGCCGGTTTGAAGTTCCTGCAGTTTTCACTGTAAAACCGAGTTGGAGCTTGTACCTCCCCATATATATGTATGGAATGGAGTTTGCAACTGAAAAGAAACTTTGTGTTCCCAACAAGCTAGGTGAAGGACGGCTTTCACACACACTTATCTCTCAGAACTGAGCAAGTGGAGAGACGTTCGTTCATCTAGCACCAAGGGAACGGGTTGCAGGAGACACTTTTTCTCTGCTTTCTCAGTCTGTTTCCTAGTGCCGGTTTGAAGTTCCTGCAGTTTTCACTGTAAAACCGAGTTGGAACTTGTACCTCCCCATATATATGTATGGAATGGAGTTTGCAACTGAAAAGAAACTTTGTGTTCCCAACAAGCTAGGTGAAGGACGGCTTTCAAACACACTTAACTCTCAGAACTGAGCAAGTGGAGAGACGTTCGTTCATCTAGCACCAAGGGAACGGGTTGCAGGAGACACTTTTTCTCTGCTTTCTCAGTCTGTTTCCTAGTGCCGGTTTGAAGTTCCTGCAGTTTTCACTGTAAAACAGAGTTGGAGCTTGTACCTCCCCATATATATGTATGGAATGGAGTTTGCAACTGAAAAGAAACTTTGTGTTCCCAACAAGATCGGTGAAGGACGGCTTTCACACACACTTATATCTCAGAACTGAGCAAGTGGAGAGACGTTCGTTCATCTATCACCAAAGGAACGGGTTGCAGGAGACACTTTTTCTCTGCTTTCTCAGTCTGTTTCCTAGTGCCGGTTTGACGTTCCTGCAGTTTTCACTGTAAAACCGAGTTGGAGCTAGTACCTCCCCATATATATGTATGGAATGGAGTTTGCAAATGAAAAGAAACTTTGTGTTCCCAACAAGCTAGGTGAAGGACGGCTTTCACACACACTTATCTCTCAGAACTGAGCAAGTGGAGAGACGTTCGTTCATCTAGCACCAAGGGAACGGGTTGCAGGAGACACTTTTTCTCTGCTTTCTCAGTCTGTTTCCTAGTGCCGGTTTGAAGTTCCTGCAGTTTTCACTGTAAAACCGAGTTGGACCTAGTACCTCCCCATATATATGTATGGAATGGAGTTTGCAACTGAAAAGAAACTTTGTGTTCCCAACAAGCTAGGTGAAGGACAGCTTTCACACACACATATCTCTCAGAACTGAGCAAGTGGAGAGACGTTCGTTCATCTAGCACCAAGGGAACGGGTTGCAGGAGACACTTTTTCTCTGCTTTCTCAGTCTGTTTCCTAGTGCCGTTTGGAAGTTCCTGCAGTTTTCACTGTAAAACCGAGTTGCAGCTTGTACATCCCCATATATATGTATGGAATGGAGTTTGCAACTGAAAAGAAACTTTGTGTTCCCAACAAGCTAGGTGAAGGACGGCTTTCACACACACTTATCTCTCAGAACTGAGCAAGAGGAGAGACGTTCGTTCATCTAGCACCAAGGGAACGGGTTGCAGGAGACACTATTTCTCTGCTTTCTCAGTCTGTTTCCTAGGGCCGGTTTGAAGTTCCTGCAGTTTTCACTGTAAAACCCAGTTGGAGCTAGTACCTCCCCATATATATGTATGCAATGGAGTTTGCAACATTAAAGAAACTTTGTGTTCCCAACAAGTTATGTGAATGACGGCTTTCACACACACTTATCTCTCAGAACTGAGCAAGTGGAGAGACGTTCGTTCATCTAGCACCAAGGGAACTGATTGCAGGAGACACTTTTTCTCTGCTTTCTCAGTCTGTTTCCTAGTGCCTGTTTGAAGTTCCTGCAGTTTTCACTGTAAAACCGAGTTGGAGCTAGTACGTCCCAATATATATGTATGGAATGGAGTTTGAAAACTGAAAATAAACTTTGTGTTCCCAACAAGCTAGGTGAAGGACAGCTTTCACACACACTTATCTCTCAGAACTGAGCAAGTGGATAGACGTTCGTTCATCTAGCACCAAGGGAACGGGTTGCAGGTGACACTTTTTCTCCGCTTTCTCAGTCTGTTTCCTAGTGCCGTTTTGAAGTTCCTGCAGTTTTCACTGTAAAACCGAGTTGGAGATAGTATCTCCCCATATATATGTATGGAATGGAGTTTGCAACTGAAAAGAAACTTTGTGTTCCCAACAAGCTAGGTGAAGGACGGCTTTCACACACACTTATCTCTCAGAACTGAGCAAGTGGAGAGACGTTCGTTCATCTAGCACCAAGGGAACGGGTTGCAGGAGACACTTTTTCTCTGCTTTCTCAGTCTGTTTCCTAGTGCCGGTTTGAATTTCCTGCAGTTTTCATTGTAAAACTGAGTTGGAGCTAGAACCTCCCCATATATATGTATAGAATGGAGTTTGCAACTGAATACAAACTTTGTGTTCCCAACAAGCTAGGTGAAGGACGGCTTTCACACACACTTATCTCTCAGAACTGAGCAAGTGGAGAGACGTTCGTTCATCTAGCACCAAGGGAACGGGTTGCAGGAGACACTTTTTCTCTGCTTTCTCAGTCTGTTTCCTAGTGCCGGTTTGAAGTTCCTGCAGTTTTCACTGTAAAACCGTGTTGGAGCTTGTACCTACCCATATATATGTATGGAATGGAGTTTGCAACTGAAAAGAAACTTTGTGTTCCCAACAAGCTAGGTGAAGGACGGCTTTCACACACACTTATCTCTCAGAACTGAGCAAGTGGAGAGACGTTCATTCATCTAGCACCAAGGGAACGGTTTGCAGGAGACACTTTTTCTCTGCTTTCTCAGTCTGTTTCCTAGTGCCGGTTTGAAGTTCCTGCAGTTTTCACTGTAAAACCGAGTTGGAGCTTGTACCTCCCCATATATATGTATGGAATGGAGTTTGCAACTGAAAACAAACTTTGTGTTCCCAACAACTAGTTGAAGGACGGCTTTCACACACACTTATCTCTCAGAACTGAGCAAGTGGAGAGACGTTCGTTCATCTAGCACCAAGGGAACGGGTTGCAGGAGACACTTTTTCTCTGCTTTCTCAGTCTGTTTCCTAGTGCCGGTTTGAAGTTCCTGCAGTTTTCACTGTAAAACCGTGTTGGAGCTTGTACCTACCCATATATATGTATGGAATGGAGTTTGCAACTGAAAAGAAACTTTGTGTTCCCAACAAGCTAGGTGAAGGACGGCTTTCACACACACTTATCTCTCAGAACTGAGCAAGTGGAGAGACGTTCATTCATCTAGCACCAAGGGAACGGTTTGCAGGAGACACTTTTTCTCTGCTTTCTCAGTCTCTTTCCTAGTGCCGGTTTGAAGTTCCTGCAGTTTTCACTGTAAAACCGAGTTGGAGCTTGTACCTCCCCATATATATGTATGGAATGGGGTTTGCAACTGAAAAGAAACTTTGTGTTCCCAACAAGCTAGGTGAAGGACGGCTTTCACACACACTTATATCTCAGAACTGAGCAAGTGGAGAGACGTTCGTTCATCTATCACCAAGGGAACGGGTTGCAGGAGACACTTTTTCTCTGCTTTCTCCGTCTGTTTCCAAGTGCCGGTTTGAAGTTCCTGCAGTTTTCACTGTAAAACCGAGTTGGAGCTTGTACCTACCCATATATATGTATGGAATGGAGTTTGCAACTGAAAAGAAACTTTGTGTTCCCAACAAGCTAGGTGAAGAACGGCTTTCACACTCAATTATCTCTCAGAACTGAGCAAGTGGAGAGACGTTCGTTCATCTAGCACCAAGGGAACGGGTTGCAGGAGACACTTTTTCTCTGCTTTCTCAGTCTGTTTCCTAGTGCCGGTTTGAAGTTCCTGCAGTTTTCACTGTAAAACCGAGTTGGAGCTTGTACCTCCCCATATATATGTATGGAATGGAGTTTGCAACTGAAAAGAAACTTTGTGTTCCCAAAAAGCTAGGTGAAGGACGGCTTTCACACACACTTATCTCTCAGAACTGAGCAAGTGGAGAGACGTTCGTTCATCTAGCACCAAGGGAACGGGTTGCAGGAGTCACTTTTTCTCTGCTTTCTCAGTCTGTTTCCTAGTGCCGGTTTGAAGTTCCTGCAGTTTTCACTGTAAACACGAGTTGGAGCTTGTACATCCCCATATATATGTATGGAATGGAGTTTGCAACTGAAAAGAAACTTTGTGTTCCCAACAAGGTAGTTGAAGGATGGCTTTCACACACACTTATATCTCAGAACTGAGCAAGTGGAGAGACGTTCGTTCATCTATCACCAAGGGAACGGGTTGCAGGAGACACTTTTTCTCTGCTTTCTCAGTCTGTTTCCTAGTGCCGGTTTGAAGTTCCTGCAGTTTTCACTGTAAAACCGAGTTGGAGCTTGTACCTACCCATATATATGTATGGAATGGAGTTTGCAACTGAAAAGAAACTTTGTGTTCCCAACAAGCTAGGTGAAGGACGGCTTTCACACACATTTATCTCTCAGAACTGAGCATGTGGAGAGACGTTCGTTCATCTAGCACCAAGGGAACGGGTTGCAGAAGACACTTTTTCTCTGATTTCTCAGTCTGTTTCCTAGTGCCGGTTTGAAGTTCCTGCAGTTTTCACTGTAAAACAGAGTTGGAACTTGTACCTCCCCATATATATGTATGGAATGGAGTTTGCAACTGAAAAGAAACTTTGTGTTCCCAACAAGCTAGGTGAAGGACGGCTTTCACACACAATTATCTCTCAGAACTGAGCAAGTGGAGAAACGTTCGTTCATCTAGCACCAAGGGAACGGGTTGCAGGAGACACTTTTTCTCTGCTTTCTCAGTCTGTTTCCTAGTGCCGGTTTGAAGTTCCTGCAGTTTTCACTGTAAAACCGAGTTGGAGCTAGTACCTCCCCATATATATGTATGGAATGGAGTTTGCAACTGAAAAGATACTTTGTGTTCCCAACAAGCTAGGTGAAGGACGGCTTTCACACACACTTATCTCTCAGAACTGAGCAAGTGGAGAGACGTTCGTTCATCTAGCACCAAGGGAACGGGTTGCAGGAGACACTTTTTCTCTTCTTTCTCAGTCTGTTTCCTAGTGCCGGTTTGAAGTTCCTGCAGTTTTCACTGTAAAACCGAGTTGGAGCTAGTACCTCCCCATATATATGTATGGAATGGAGTTTGCAACTGAAAAGAAACTTTGTGTTCCCAACAAGCTAGGTGAAGGACAGCTTTCACACACACATATCTCTCAGAACTGAGCAAGTGGAGAGACGTTTGTTCATCTAGCACCAAGGGAACGGGTTGCAGGAGACACTTTTTCTCTGCTTTCTCAGTCTGTTTCCTAGTGCCGGTTTGCAGTTCCTGCAGTTTTCACTGTAAAACCGAGTTGGAGCTTGTACCTCCCCATGTATATGTATGGAATGGAGTTTGCAACTGAAAAGAAACTTTGTGTTCCCAACAAGCTAGGTGAAGGACGGCTTTCAAACACACTTATCTCTCAGAACTGAGCAAGTGGAGAGACGTTCGTTCATCTAGCACCAAGGGAACGTGTTGCTGGAGACACTTTTTCTCTGCTTTCTCAGTCTGTTTCCTCATGCCGGTTTGAAGTTCCTGCAGTTTTCACTGTAAAACCTAGTTGGAGCTTGTACATCCCCATATATATGTATAGAATGGAGTTTGCAACTGAAAAGAAACTTTGTGTTCCCAACAAGCTAGGTGAAGGACGGCTTTCACACACACTTATCCCTCAGAACTGAGCAAGTGGAGAGACGTTCGTTCATCTAGCACCAAGGGAACGGGTTGCAGGAGACACTATTTCTCTGCTTTCTCAGTCTGTTTCCTAGGGCCGGATTGAATTTCCTGCAGTTTTCACTGTAAAACCCAGTTGGAGCTAGTACCTCCCCATATATATGTATGGATTGGAGTTTGCAACATTAAAGAGACTTTGTTTTCCCAACAAGTTATGTGAAAGACGGCTTTCTCACACACTTATATCTCAGAACTCAGCAAGTGGAGAGACGTTCGTTCATCTATCACCAGGGGAACGGGTTGCAGGAGACACTTTTTCTCTGCTTTCTCCGTCTGTTTCCAAGTGCCGGTTTGAAGTTCCTGCAGTTTTCACTGTAAAACCGAGTTGGAGCTTGTACCTACCCATATATATGTATGGAATGGAGTTTGCAACTGAAAAGAAACTTTGTGTTCCCAACAAGCTAGGTGAAGAACGGCTTTCACACTCAATTATCTCTCAGAACTGAGCAAGTGGAGAGACGTTCGTTCATCTAGCACCAAGGGAACGGGTTGCATGAGACACTTTTTCTCTGCTTTCTCAGTCTGTTTCCTAGTGCCGGTTTGAAGTTCCTGCAGTTTTCACTGTAAAACCGAGTTGGAGCTTGTACCTCCCCATATATATGTATGGAATGGAGTTTGCAACTGAAAAGAAACTTTGTGTTCCCAACAAGCTAGGTGAAGGACGGCTTTCACACACACTTATCTCTCAGAACTGAGCAAGTGGAGAGACGTTCGTTCATCTATCACCAAGGGAACGGGTTGCAGGAGACACTTTTTCTCTGCTTTCTCAGTCTGTTTCCTAGTGCCAGTTTGAAGTTCCTGCAGTTTTCACTGTAAAACCGAGTTGGAACTTGTACCTCCCCATATATATGTATGGAATGGAGTTTGCAACTGAAAAGAAACTTTGTGTTCCCAACAAGCTAGGTGAAGGACGGCTTTCACACACACTTATCTCTCAGAACTGAGCAAGTGGAGAGACGTTCGTTCATCTAGCACCAAGGGAACGGGTTGCAGGAGTCACTTTTTCTCTGCTTTCTCAGTCTGTTTCCTAGTGCCGGTTTGAAGTTCCTGCAGTTTTCACTGTAAACACGAGTTGGAGCTTGTACAACCCCATATATATGTATGGAATGGAGTTTGCAACTGAAAAGAAACTTTGTGTTCCCAACAAGGTAGTTGAAGGATGGCTTTCACACACACTTATATCTCAGTACTGAGCAAGTGGAGAGACGTTCGTTCATCTATCACCAAGGGAACGGGTTGCAGGAGACACTTTTTCTCTGCTTTCTCAGTCTGTTTCCTAGTGCCGGTTTGAAGTTCCTGCAGTTTTCACTGTAAAACCGAGTTGGAGCTTGTACCTACCCATATATATGTATGGAATGGAGTTTGCAACTGAAAAGAAACTTAGTGTTCCCAACAAGCTAGGTGAAGGACGGCTTTCACACACACTTATCTCTCAGAACTGAGCATGTGGAGAGACGTTCGTTCATCTAGCACCAAGGGAACGGGTTGCAGAAGACACTTTTTCTCTGATTTCTCAGTCTGTTTCCTAGTGCCGGTTTGAAGTTCCTGCAGTTTTCACTGTAAAACAGAGTTGGAACTTGTACCACCCCATATATATGTATGGAATGGAGTTTGCAACTGAAAAGAAACTTTGTGTTCCCAACAAGCTAGGTGAAGGACGGCTTTCACACACACTTATCTCTCAGAACTGAGCAAGTGGAGAGACGTTCATTCATCTAGCACCAAGGGAACGGTTTTCAGGAGACACTTTTTCTCTGCTTTCTCAGTCTGTTTCCTAGTGCCGGTTTGAAGTTCCTGCAGTTTTCACTGTAAAACCGAGTTGGAGCTTGTACCTCCCCATATATATGTATGGAATGGAGTTTGCAACTGAAAACAAACTTTGTGTTCCCAACAAGCTAGGTGAAGGACGGCTTTCACACACACTTATCTCTCAGAACTGAGCAAGTGGAGAGACGTTCATTCATCTAGCACCAAGGGAACGGTTTGCAGGAGACACTTTTTCTCCGCTTTCTCAGTCTGTTTCCTAGTGCCGGTTTGAAGTTCCTGCAGTTTTCACTGTAAAACCGAGTTGGAGCTTGTACCTCCCCATATATATGTATGGAATGGGGTTTGCAACTGAAAAGAAACTTTGTGTTCCCAACAAGCTAGGTGAAGGACGGCTTTCACACACACTTATCTCTCAGAACTGAGCAAGTGGAGAGACGTTCATTCATCTAGCACCAAGGGAACGGTTTGCAGGAGACACTTTTTCTCTGCTTTCTCAGTCTCTTTCCTAGTGCCGGTTTGAAGTTCCTGCAGTTTTCACTGTAAAACCGAGTTGGAGCTTGTACCTCCCCATATATATGTATGGAATGGGGTTTGCAACTGAAAAGAAACTTTGTGTTCCCAACAAGCTAGGTGAAGGACGGCTTTCACACACACTTATATCTCAGAACTGAGCAAGTGGAGAGACGTTCGTTCATCTATCACCAAGGGAACGGGTTGCAGGAGACACTTTTTCTCTGCTTTCTCCGTCTGTTTCCAAGTGCCGGTTTGAAGTTCCTGCAGTTTTCACTGTAAAACCGAGTTGGAGCTTGTACCTACCCATATATATGTATGGAATGGAGTTTGCAACTGAAAAGAAACTTTGTGTTCCCAACAAGCTAGGTGAAGAACGGCTTTCACACTCAATTATCTCTCAGAACTGAGCAAGTGGAGAGACGTTCGTTCATCTAGCACCAAGGGAACGGGTTGCAGGAGACACTTTTTCTCTGCTTTCTCAGTCTGTTTCCTAGTGCCGGTTTGAAGTTCCTGCAGTTTTCACTGTAAAACCGAGTTGGAGCTTGTACCTCCCCATATATATGTATGGAATGGAGTTTGCAACTGAAAAGAAACTTTGTGTTCCCAACAAGCTAGGTGAAGGACGGCTTTCACACACACTTATCTCTCAGAACTGAGCAAGTGGAGAGACGTTCGTTCATCTAGCACCAAGGGAACGGGTTGCAGGAGTCACTTTTTCTCTGCTTTCTCAGTCTGTTTCCTAGTGCCGGTTTGAAGTTCCTGCAGTTTTCACTGTAAACACGATTTGGAGCTTGTACATCCCCATATATATGTATGGAATGGAGTTTGCAACTGAAAAGAAACTTTGTGTTCCCAACAAGGTAGTTGAAGGATGGCTTTCACACACACTTATATCTCAGAACTGAGCAAGTGGAGAGACGTTCGTTCATCTATCACCAAGGGAACGGGTTGCAGGAGACACTTTTTCTCTGCTTTCTCAGTCTGTTTCCTAGTGCCGGTTTGAAGTTCCTGCAGTTTTCACTGTAAAACCGAGTTGGAGCTTGTACCTACCCATATATATGTATGGAATGGAGTTTGCAACTGAAAAGAAACTTTGTGTTCCCAACAAGCTAGGTGAAGGACGGCTTTCACACACATTTATCTCTCAGAACTGAGCATGTGGAGAGACGTTCGTTCATCTAGCACCAAGGGAACGGGTTGCAGAAGACACTTTTTCTCTGATTTCTCAGTCTGTTTCCTAGTGCCGGTTTGAAGTTCCTGCAGTTTTCACTGTAAAACAGAGTTGGAACTTGTACCTCCCCATATATATGTATGGAATGGAGTTTGCAACTGAAAAGAAACTTTGTGTTCCCAACAAGCTAGGTGAAGGACGGCTTTCACACACAATTATCTCTCAGAACTGAGCAAGTGGAGAAACGTTCGTTCATCTAGCACCAAGGGAACGGGTTGCAGGAGACACTTTTTCTCTGCTTTCTCAGTCTGTTTCCTAGTGCCGGTTTGAAGTTCCTGCAGTTTTCACTGTAAAACCGAGTTGGAGCTAGTACCTCCCCATATATATGTATGGAATGGAGTTTGCAACTGAAAAGATACTTTGTGTTCCCAACAAGCTAGGTGAAGGACGGCTTTCACACACACTTATCTCTCAGAACTGAGCAAGTGGAGAGACGTTCGTTCATCTAGCACCAAGGGAACGGGTTGCAGGAGACACTTTTTCTCTTCTTTCTCAGTCTGTTTCCTAGTGCCGGTTTGAAGTTCCTGCAGTTTTCACTGTAAAACCGAGTTGGAGCTAGTACCTCCCCATATATATGTATGGAATGGAGTTTGCAACTGAAAAGAAACTTTGTGTTCCCAACAAGCTAGTTGAAGGACAGCTTTCACACACACATATCTCTCAGAACTGAGCAAGTGGAGAGACGTTTGTTCATCTAGCACCAAGGGAACGGGTTGCAGGAGACACTTTTTCTCTGCTTTCTCAGTCTGTTTCCTAGTGCCGGTTTGCAGTTCCTGCAGTTTTCACTGTAAAACCGAGTTGGAGCTTGTACCTCCCCATGTATATGTATGGAATGGAGTTTGCAACTGAAAAGAAACTTTGTGTTCCCAACAAGCTAGGTGAAGGACGGCTTTCAAACACACTTATCTCTCAGAACTGAGCAAGTGGAGAGACGTTCGTTCATCTAGCACCAAGGGAACGTGTTGCTGGAGACACTTTTTCTCTGCTTTCTCAGTCTGTTTCCTCATGCCGGTTTGAAGTTCCTGCAGTTTTCACTGTAAAACCTAGTTGGAGCTTGTACATCCCCATATATATGTATGGAATGGAGTTTGCAACTGAAAAGAAACTTTGTGTTCCCAACAAGCTAGGTGAAGGACGGCTTTCACACACACTTATCCCTCAGAACTGAGCAAGTGGAGAGACGTTCGTTCATCTAGCACCAAGGGAACGGGTTGCAGGAGACACTATTTCTCTGCTTTCTCAGTCTGTTTCCTAGGGCCGGATTGAATTTCCTGCAGTTTTCACTGTAAAACCCAGTTGGAGCTAGTACCTCCCCATATATATGTATGGATTGGAGTTTGCAACATTAAAGAGACTTTGTTTTCCCAACAAGTTATGTGAAAGACGGCTTTCTCACACACTTATATCTCAGAACTCAGCAAGTGGAGAGACGTTCGTTCATCTATCACCAGGGGAACGGGTTGCAGGAGACACTTTTTCTCTGCTTTCTCCGTCTGTTTCCAAGTGCCGGTTTGAAGTTCCTGCAGTTTTCACTGTAAAACCGAGTTGGAGCTTGTACCTACCCATATATATGTATGGAATGGAGTTTGCAACTGAAAAGAAACTTTGTGTTCCCAACAAGCTAGGTGAAGAACGGCTTTCACACTCAATTATCTCTCAGAACTGAGCAAGTGGAGAGACGTTCGTTCATCTAGCACCAAGGGAACGGGTTGCATGAGACACTTTTTCTCTGCTTTCTCAGTCTGTTTCCTAGTGCCGGTTTGAAGTTCCTGCAGTTTTCACTGTAAAACCGAGTTGGAGCTTGTACCTCCCCATATATATGTATGGAATGGAGTTTGCAACTGAAAAGAAACTTTGTGTTCCCAACAAGCTAGGTGAAGGACGGCTTTCACACACACTTATCTCTCAGAACTGAGCAAGTGGAGAGACGTTCGTTCATCTATCACCAAGGGAACGGGTTGCAGGAGACACTTTTTCTCTGCTTTCTCAGTCTGTTTCCTAGTGCCAGTTTGAAGTTCCTGCAGTTTTCACTGTAAAACCGAGTTGGAACTTGTACCTCCCCATATATATGTATGGAATGGAGTTTGCAACTGAAAAGAAACTTTGTGTTCCCAACAAGCTAGGTGAAGGACGGCTTTCACACACACTTATCTCTCAGAACTGAGCAAGTGGAGAGACGTTCGTTCATCTAGCACCAAGGGAACGGGTTGCAGGAGTCACTTTTTCTCTGCTTTCTCAGTCTGTTTCCTAGTGCCGGTTTGAAGTTCCTGCAGTTTTCACTGTAAACACGAGTTGGAGCTTGTACAACCCCATATATATGTATGGAATGGAGTTTGCAACTGAAAAGAAACTTTGTGTTCCCAACAAGGTAGTTGAAGGATGGCTTTCACACACACTTATATCTCAGTACTGAGCAAGTGGAGAGACGTTCGTTCATCTATCACCAAGGGAACGGGTTGCAGGAGACACTTTTTCTCTGCTTTCTCAGTCTGTTTCCTAGTGCCGGTTTGAAGTTCCTGCAGTTTTCACTGTAAAACCGAGTTGGAGCTTGTACCTACCCATATATATGTATGGAATGGAGTTTGCAACTGAAAAGAAACTTAGTGTTCCCAACAAGCTAGGTGAAGGACGGCTTTCACACACACTTATCTCTCAGAACTGAGCATGTGGAGAGACGTTCGTTCATCTAGCACCAAGGGAACGGGTTGCAGAAGACACTTTTTCTCTGATTTCTCAGTCTGTTTCCTAGTGCCGGTTTGAAGTTCCTGCAGTTTTCACTGTAAAACAGAGTTGGAACTTGTACCACCCCATATATATGTATGGAATGGAGTTTGCAACTGAAAAGAAACTTTGTGTTCCCAACAAGCTAGGTGAAGGACGGCTTTCACACACACTTATCTCTCAGAACTGAGCAAGTGGAGAGACGTTCATTCATCTAGCACCAAGGGAACGGTTTGCAGGAGACACTTTTTCTCCGCTTTCTCAGTCTGTTTCCTAGTGCCGGTTTGAAGTTCCTGCAGTTTTCACTGTAAAACCGAGTTGGAGCTTGTACCTCCCCATATATATGTATGGAATGGGGTTTGCAACTGAAAAGAAACTTTGTGTTCCCAACAAGCTAGGTGAAGGACGGCTTTCACACACACTTATATCTCAGAACTGAGCAAGTGGAGAGACGTTCGTTCATCTATCACCAAGGGAACGGGTTGCAGGAGACACTTTTTCTCTGCTTTCTCAGTCTGTTTCCAAGTGCCGGTTTGAAGTTCCTGCAGTTTTCACTGTAAAACCGAGTTGGAGCTTGTACCTACCCATATATATGTATGGAATGGAGTTTGCAACTGAAAAGAAACTTTGTGTTCCCAACAAGCTAGGTGAAGAACGGCTTTCACACTCAATTATCTCTCAGAACTGAGCAAGTGGAGAGACGTTCGTTCATCTAGCACCAAGGGAACGGGTTGCATGAGACACTTTTTCTCTGCTTTCTCAGTCTGTTTCCTAGTGCCGGTTTGAAGTTCCTGCAGTTTTCACTGTAAAACCGAGTTGGAGCTTGTACCTCCCCATATATATGTATGGAATGGAGTTTGCAACTGAAAAGAAACTTTGTGTTCCCAACAAGCTAGGTGAATGACGGCTTTCACACACACTTATCTCTCAGAACTGAGCAAGTGGAGAGACGTTCGTTCATCTATCACCAAGGGAACGGGTTGCAGGAGACACTTTTTCTCTGCTTTCTCAGTCTGTTTCCTAGTGCCGGTTTGAAGTTCCTGCAGTTTTCACTGTAAAACCGAGTTGGAACTTGTACCTCCCCATATATATGTATGGAATGGAGTTTGCAACTGAAAAGAAACTTTGTGTTCCCAACAAGCTAGGTGAAGGACGGCTTTCACACACACTTATCTCTCAGAACTGAGCAAGTGGAGAGACGTTCGTTCATCTAGCACCAAGGGAACGGGTTGCAGGAGTCACTTTTTCTCTGCTTTCTCAGTCTGTTTCCTAGTGCCGGTTTGAAGTTCCTGCAGTTTTCACTGTAAACACGAGTTGGAGCTTGTACATCCCCATATATATGTATGGAATGGAGTTTGCAACTGAAAAGAAACTTTGTGTTCCCAACAAGGTAGTTGAAGGATGGCTTTCACACACACTTATATCTCAGAACTGAGCAAGTGGAGAGACGTTCGTTCATCTATCACCAAGGGAACGGGTTGCAGGAGACACTTTTTCTCTGCTTTCTCAGTCTGTTTCCTAGTGCCGGTTTGAAGTTCCTGCAGTTTTCACTGTAAAACCGAGTTGGAGCTTGTACCTACCCATATATATGTATGGAATGGAGTTTGCAACTGAAAAGAAACTTTGTGTTCCCAACAAGCTAGGTGAAGGACGGCTTTCACACACATTTATCTCTCTGAACTGAGCATGTGGAGAGACGTTCGTTCATCTAGCACCAAGGGAACGGGTTGCAGAAGACACTTTTTCTCTGATTTCTCAGTCTGTTTCCTAGTGCCGGTTTGAAGTTCCTGCAGTTTTCACTGTAAAACAGAGTTGGAACTTGTACCTCCCCATATATATGTATGGAATGGAGTTTGCAACTGAAAAGAAACTTTGTGTTCCCAACAAGCTAGGTGAAGGACGGCTTTCACACACAATTATCTCTCAGAACTGAGCAAGTGGAGAAACGTTCGTTCATCTAGCACCAAGGGAACGGGTTGCAGGAGACACTTTTTCTCTGCTTTCTCAGTCTGTTTCCTAGTGCCGGTTTGAAGTTCCTGCAGTTTTCACTGTAAAACCGTGTTGGAGCTAGTACCTCCCCATATATATGTATGGAATGGAGTTTGCAACTGAAAAGATACTTTGTGTTCCCAACAAGCTAGGTGAAGGACGGCTTTCACACACACTTATCTCTCAGAACTGAGCAAGTGGAGAGACGTTCGTTCATCTAGCACCAAGGGAACGGGTTGCAGGAGACACTTTTTCTCTTCTTTCTCAGTCTGTTTCCTAGTGCCGGTTTGAAGTTCCTGCAGTTTTCACTGTAAAACCGAGTTGGAGCTAGTACCTCCCCATATATATGTATGGAATGGAGTTTGCAACTGAAAAGAAACTTTGTGTTCCCAACAAGCTAGGTGAAGGACAGCTTTCACACACACATATCTCTCAGAACTGAGCAAGTGGAGAGACGTTTGTTCATCTAGCACCGAGGGAACGGGTTGCAGGAGACACTTTTTCTCTGCTTTCTCAGTCTGTTTCCTAGTGCCGGTTTGAAGTTCCTGCAGTTTTCACTGTAAAACCGAGTTGGAGCTTGTACCTCCCCATGTATATGTATGGAATGGAGTTTGCAACTGAAAAGAAACTTTGTGTTCCCAACAAGCTAGGTGAAGGACGGCTTTCAAACACACTTATCTCTCAGAACTGAGCAAGTGGAGAGACGTTCGTTCATCTAGCACCAAGGGAACGGGTTGCAGGAGACACTTTTTCTCTGCTTTCTCAGTCTGTTTCCTCATGCCGGTTTGAAGTTCCTGCAGTTTTCACTGTAAAACCTAGTTGGAGCTTGTACATCCCCATATATATGTATGGAATGGAGTTTGCAACTGAAAAGAAACTTTGTGTTCCCAACAAGCTAGGTGAAGGACGGCTTTCACACACACTTATCCCTCAGAACTGAGCAAGTGGAGAGACGTTCGTTCATCTAGCACCAAGGGAACGGGTTGCAGGAGACACTATTTCTCTGCTTTCTCAGTCTGTTTCCTAGGGCCGGATTGAATTTCCTGCAGTTTTCACTGTAAAACCCAGTTGGAGCTAGTACCTCCCCATATATATGTATGGATTGGAGTTTGCAACATTAAAGAAACTTTGTTTTCCCAACAAGTTATGTGAATGACGGCTTTCACACACACTTATATCTCAGAACTGAGCAAGTGGAGAGACGTTCGTTCATCTATCACCAAGGGAACGGGTTGCAGGAGACACTTTTTCTCTGCTTTCTCCGTCTGTTTCCAAGTGCCGGTTTGAAGTTCCTGCAGTTTTCACTGTAAAACCGAGTTGGAGCTTGTACCTACCCATATATATGTATGGAATGGAGTTTGCAACTGAAAAGAAACTTTGTGTTCCCAACAAGCTAGGTGAAGAACGGCTTTCACACTCAATTATCTCTCAGAACTGAGCAAGTGGAGAGACGTTCGTTCATCTAGCACCAAGGGAACGGGTTGCAGGAGACACTTTTTCTCTGCTTTCTCAGTCTGTTTCCTAGTGCCGGTTTGAAGTTCCTGCAGTTTTCACTGTAAAACCGAGTTGGAGCTTGTACCTCCCCATATATATGTATGGAATGGAGTTTGCAACTGAAAAGAAACTTTGTGTTCCCAACAAGCTAGGTGAAGGACGGCTTTCACACACACTTATCTCTCAGAACTGAGCAAGTGGAGAGACGTTCGTTCATCTATCACCAAGGGAACGGGTTGCAGGAGACACTTTTTCTCTGCTTTCTCAGTCTGTTTCCTAGTGCCAGTTTGAAGTTCCTGCAGTTTTCACTGTAAAACCGAGTTGGAACTTGTACCTCCCCATATATATGTATGGAATGGAGTTTGCAACTGAAAAGAAACTTTGTGTTCCCAACAAGCTAGGTGAAGGACGGCTTTCACACACACTTATCTCTCAGAACTGAGCAAGTGGAGAGACGTTCGTTCATCTAGCACCAAGGGAACGGGTTGCAGGAGTCACTTTTTCTCTGCTTTCTCAGTCTGCTTCCTAGTGCCGGTTTGAAGTTCCTGCAGTTTTCACTGTAAACACGAGTTGGAGCTTGTACATCCCCATATATATGTATGGAATGGAGTTTGCAACTGAAAAGAAACTTTGTGTTCCCAACAAGGTAGTTGAAGGATGGCTTTCACACACACTTATATCTCAGTACTGAGCAAGTGGAGAGACGTTCGTTCATCTATCACCAAGGGAACGGGTTGCAGGAGACACTTTTTCTCTGCTTTCTCAGTCTGTTTCCTAGTGCCGGTTTGAAGTTCCTGCAGTTTTCACTGTAAAACCGAGTTGGAGCTTGTACCTACCCATATATATGTATGGAATGGAGTTTGCAACTGAAAAGAAACTTAGTGTTCCCAACAAGCTAGGTGAAGGACGGCTTTCACACACACTTATCTCTCAGAACTGAGCATGTGGAGAGACGTTCGTTCATCTAGCACCAAGGGAACGGGTTGCAGAAGACACTTTTTCTCTGATTTCTCAGTCTGTTTCCTAGTGCCGGTTTGAAGTTCCTGCAGTTTTCACTGTAAAACAGAGTTGGAACTTGTACCACCCCATATATATGTATGGAATGGAGTTTGCAACTGAAAAGAAACTTTGTGTTCCCAACAAGCTAGGTGAAGGACGGCTTTCACACACACTTATCTCTCAGAACTGAGCAAGTGGAGAGACGTTCATTCATCTAGCACCAAGGGAACGGTTTTCAGGAGACACTTTTTCTCTGCTTTCTCAGTCTGTTTCCTAGTGCCGGTTTGAAGTTCCTGCAGTTTTCACTGTAAAACCGAGTTGGAGCTTGTACCTCCCCATATATATGTATGGAATGGAGTTTGCAACTGAAAACAAACTTTGTGTTCCCAACAAGCTAGGTGAAGGACGGCTTTCACACACACTTATCTCTCAGAACTGAGCAAGTGGAGAGACGTTCATTCATCTAGCACCAAGGGAACGGTTTGCAGGAGACACTTTTTCTCCGCTTTCTCAGTCTGTTTCCTAGTGCCGGTTTGAAGTTCCTGCAGTTTTCACTGTAAAACCGAGTTGGAGCTTGTACCTCCCCATATATATGTATGGAATGGGGTTTGCAACTGAAAAGAAACTTTGTGTTCCCAACAAGCTAGGTGAAGGACGGCTTTCACACACACTTATATCTCAGAACTGAGCAAGTGGAGAGACGTTCGTTCATCTATCACCAAGGGAACGGGTTGCAGGAGACAATTTTTCTCTGCTTTCTCAGTCTGTTTCCAAGTGCCGGTTTGAAGTTCCTGCAGTTTTCACTGTAAAACCGAGTTGGAGCTTGTACCTACCCATATATATGTATGGAATGGAGTTTGCAACTGAAAAGAAACTTTGTGTTCCCAACAAGCTAGGTGAAGAACGGCTTTCACACTCAATTATCTCTCAGAACTGAGCAAGTGGAGAGACGTTCGTTCATCTAGCACCAAGGGAACGGGTTGCAGGAGACACTTTTTCTCTGCTTTCTCAGTCTGTTTCCTAGTGCCGGTTTGAAGTTCCTGCAGTTTTCACTGTAAAACCGAGTTGGAGCTTGTACCTCCCCATATATATGTATGGAATGGAGTTTGCAACTGAAAAGAAACTTTGTGTTCCCAACAAGCTAGGTGAAGGACGGCTTTCACACACACTTATCTCTCAGAACTGAGCAAGTGGAGAGACGTTCGTTCATCTATCACCAAGGGAACGGGTTGCAGGAGACACTTTTTCTCTGCTTTCTCAGTCTGTTTCCTAGTGCCGGTTTGAAGTTCCTGCAGTTTTCACTGTAAAACCGAGTTGGAACTTGTACCTCCCCATATATATGTATGGAATGGAGTTTGCAACTGAAAAGAAACTTTGTGTTCCCAACAAGCTAGGTGAAGGACGGCTTTCACACACACTTATCTCTCAGAACTGAGCAAGTGGAGAGACGTTCGTTCATCTAGCACCAAGGGAACGGGTTGCAGGAGTCACTTTTTCTCTGCTTTCTCAGTCTGTTTCCTAGTGCCGGTTTGAAGTTCCTGCAGTTTTCACTGTAAACACGAGTTGGAGCTTGTACATCCCCATATATATGTATGGAATGGAGTTTGCAACTGAAAAGAAACTTTGTGTTCCCAACAAGGTAGTTGAAGGATGGCTTTCACACACACTTATATCTCAGAACTGAGCAAGTGGAGAGACGTTCGTTCATCTATCACCAAGGGAACGGGTTGCAGGAGACACTTTTTCTCTGCTTTCTCAGTCTGTTTCCTAGTGCCGGTTTGAAGTTCCTGCATTTTTCACTGTAAAACCGAGTTGGAGCTTGTACCTACCCATATATATGTATGGAATGGAGTTTGCAACTGAAAAGAAACTTTGTGTTCCCAACAAGCTAGGTGAAGGACGGCTTTCACACACATTTATCTCTCAGAACTGAGCATGTGGAGAGACGTTCGTTCATCTAGCACCAAGGGAACGGGTTGCAGAAGACACTTTTTCTCTGATTTCTCAGTCTGTTTCCTAGTGCCGGTTTGAAGTTCCTGCAGTTTTCACTGTAAAACAGAGTTGGAACTTGTACCTCCCCATATATATGTATGGAATGGAGTTTGCAACTGAAAAGAAACTTTGTGTTCCCAACAAGCTAGGTGAAGGACGGCTTTCACACACAATTATCTCTCAGAACTGAGCAAGTGGAGAAACGTTCGTTCATCTAGCACCAAGGGAACGGGTTGCAGGAGACACTTTTTCTCTGCTTTCTCAGTCTGTTTCCTAGTGCCGGTTTGAAGTTCCTGCAGTTTTCACTGTAAAACCGAGTTGGAGCTAGTACCTCCCCATATATATGTATGGAATGGAGTTTGCAACTGAAAAGATACTTTGTGTTCCCAACAAGCTAGGTGAAGGACGGCTTTCACACACACTTATCTCTCAGAACTGAGCAAGTGGAGAGACGTTCGTTCATCTAGCACCAAGGGAACGGGTTGCAGGAGACACTTTTTCTCTTCTTTCTCAGTCTGTTTCCTAGTGCCGGTTTGAAGTTCCTGCAGTTTTCACTGTAAAACCGAGTTGGAGCTAGTACCTCCCCATATATATGTATGGAATGGAGTTTGCAACTGAAAAGAAACTTTGTGTTCCCAACAAGCTAGGTGAAGGACAGCTTTCACACACACATATCTCTCAGAACTGAGCAAGTGGAGAGACGTTTGTTCATCTAGCACCGAGGGAACGGGTTGCAGGAGACACTTTTTCTCTGCTTTCTCAGTCTGTTTCCTAGTGCCGGTTTGAAGTTCCTGCAGTTTTCACTGTAAAACCGAGTTGGAGCTTGTACCTCCCCATGTATATGTATGGAATGGAGTTTGCAACTGAAAAGAAACTTTGTGTTCCCAACAAGCTAGGTGAAGGACGGCTTTCAAACACACTTATCTCTCAGAACTGAGCAAGTGGAGAGACGTTCGTTCATCTAGCACCAAGGGAACGGGTTGCAGGGGACACTTTTTCTCTGCTTTCTCAGTCTGTTTCCTCATGCCGGTTTGAAGTTCCTGCAGTTTTCACTGTAAAACCTAGTTGGAGCTTGTACATCCCCATATATATGTATGGAATGGAGTTTGCAACTGAAAAGAAACTTTGTGTTCCCAACAAGCTAGGTGAAGGACGGCTTTCACACACACTTATCCCTCAGAACTGAGCAAGTGGAGAGACGTTCGTTCATCTAGCACCAAGGGAACGGGTTGCAGGAGACACTATTTCTCTGCTTTCTCAGTCTGTTTCCTAGGGCCGGATTGAATTTCCTGCAGTTTTCACTGTAAAACCCAGTTGGAGCTAGTACCTCCCCATATATATGTATGGATTGGAGTTTGCAACATTAAAGAAACTTTGTTTTCCCAACAAGTTATGTGAATGACGGCTTTCACACACACTTATATCTCAGAACTGAGCAAGTGGAGAGACGTTCGTTCATCTATCACCAAGGGAACGGGTTGCAGGAGACACTTTTTCTCTGCTTTCTCCGTCTGTTTCCAAGTGCCGGTTTGAAGTTCCTGCAGTTTTCACTGTAAAACCGAGTTGGAGCTTGTACCTACCCATATATATGTATGGAATGGAGTTTGCAACTGAAAAGAAACTTTGTGTTCCCAACAAGCTAGGTGAAGAACGGCTTTCACACTCAATTATCTCTCAGAACTGAGCAAGTGGAGAGACGTTCGTTCATCTAGCACCAAGGGAACGGGTTGCAGGAGACACTTTTTCTCTGCTTTCTCAGTCTGTTTCCTAGTGCCGGTTTGAAGTTCCTGCAGTTTTCACTGTAAAACCGAGTTGGAGCTTGTACCTCCCCATATATATGTATGGAATGGAGTTTGCAACTGAAAAGAAACTTTGTGTTCCCAACAAGCTAGGTGAAGGACGGCTTTCACACACACTTATCTCTCAGAACTGAGCAAGTGGAGAGACGTTCGTTCATCTATCACCAAGGGAACGGGTTGCAGGAGACACTTTTTCTCTGCTTTCTCAGTCTGTTTCCTAGTGCCGGTTTGAAGTTCCTGCAGTTTTCACTGTAAAACCGAGTTGGAACTTGTACCTCCCCATATATATGTATGGAATGGAGTTTGCAACTGAAAAGAAACTTTGTGTTCCCAACAAGCTAGGTGAAGGACGGCTTTCACACACACTTATCTCTCAGAACTGAGCAAGTGGAGAGACGTTCGTTCATCTAGCACCAAGGGAACGGGTTGCAGGAGTCACTTTTTCTCTGCTTTCTCAGTCTGTTTCCTAGTGCCGGTTTGAAGTTCCTGCAGTTTTCACTGTAAACACGAGTTGGAGCTTGTACATCCCCATATATATGTATGGAATGGAGTTTGCAACTGAAAAGAAACTTTGTGTTCCCAACAAGGTAGTTGAAGGATGGCTTTCACACACACTTATATCTCAGTACTGAGCAAGTGGAGAGACGTTCGTTCATCTATCACCAAGGGAACGGGTTGCAGGAGACACTTTTTCTCTGCTTTCTCAGTCTGTTTCCTAGTGCCGGTTTGAAGTTCCTGCAGTTTTCACTGTAAAACCGAGTTGGAGCTTGTACCTACCCATATATATGTATGGAATGGAGTTTGCAACTGAAAAGAAACTTAGTGTTCCCAACAAGCTAGGTGAAGGACGGCTTTCACACACACTTATCTCTCAGAACTGAGCATGTGGAGAGACGTTCGTTCATCTAGCACCAAGGGAACGGGTTGCAGAAGACACTTTTTCTCTGATTTCTCAGTCTGTTTCCTAGTGCCGGTTTGAAGTTCCTGCAGTTTTCACTGTAAAACAGAGTTGGAACTTGTACCTCCCCATATATATGTATGGAATGGAGTTTGCAACTGAAAAGAAACTTTGTGTTCCCAACAAGCTAGGTGAAGGACGGCTTTCACACACAATTATCTCTCAGAACTGAGCAAGTGGAGAGACGTTCGTTCATCTAGCACCAAGGGAACGGGTTGCAGGAGACACTTTTTCTCTGCTTTCTCAGTCTGTTTCCTAGTGCCGGTTTGAAGTTCCTGCAGTTTTCACTGTAAAACCGAGTTGGAGCTAGTACCTCCCCATATATATGTATGGAATGGAGTTTGCAACTGAAAAGAAACTTTGTGTTCCCAACAAGCTAGGTGAAGGACGGCTTTCACACACATTATCTCTCAGAACTGAGCAAGTGGAGAGACGTTCTTTCATCTAGCACCAAGGGAACGGGTTGCAGGAGACACTTTTTCTCTGCTTTCTCAGTCTGTTTCCTAGTGCCGGTTTGAAGTTCCTGCAGTTTTCACTGTAAAACCGAGTTGGAGCTAGTACCTCCCCATATATATGTATGGAATGGAGTTTGCAACTGAAAAGAAACTTTGTGTTCCCAACAAGCTAGGTGAAGGACGGCTTTCACACACACATATCTCTCAGAACTGAGCAAGTGGAGAGACGTTTGTTCATCTAGCACCAAGGGAACGGGTTGCAGGAGACACTTTTTCTCTGCTTTCTCAGTCTGTTTCCTAGTGCCGGTTTGAAGTTCCTGCAGTTTTCACTGTAAAACCGAGTTGGAGCTTGTACCTCCCCATGTATATGTATGGAATGGAGTTTGCAACTGAAAAGAAACTTTGTGTTCCCAACAAGCTAGGTGAAGGACGGCTTTCAAAAACACTTATCTCTCAGAACTGAGCAAGTGGAGAGACGTTCGTTCATCTAGCACCAAGGGAACGGGTTGCAGGAGACACTTTTTCTCTGCTTTCTCAGTCTGTTTCCTCATGCCGGTTTGAAGTTCCTGCAGTTTTCACTGTAAAACCTAGTTGGAGCTTGTACATCCCCATATATATGTATGGAATGGAGTTTGCAACTGAAAAGAAACTTTGTGTTCCCAACAAGCTAGGTGAAGGACGGCTTTCACACACACTTATCCCTCAGAACTGAGCAAGTGGAGAGACGTTCGTTCATCTAGCACCAAGGGAACGGGTTGCCGGAGACACTATTTCTCTGCTTTCTCAGTCTGTTTCCTAGGGCCGGATTGAATTTCCTGCAGTTTTCACTGTAAAACCCAGTTGGAGCTAGTACCTCCCCATATATATGTATGGATTGGAGTTTGCAACATTAAAGAAACTTTGTTTTCCCAACAAGTTATGTGAATGACGGCTTTCACACACACATATCTCTCAGAACTGAGCAAGTGGAGAGACGTTCGTTCATCTAGCACCAAGGGAACTGGTTGCAGGAGACACTTTTTCTCTGCTTTCTCAGTCTGTTTCCTAGTGCCTGTTTGAAGTTCCTGCAGTTTTCACTGTAAAATCTAGATGGAGCTTGTACCTCCCCGTATATATGTATGGAATGGAGTTTGCAACTGAAAAGAAACTTTGTGTTCCCAACAAGCTATGTGAAGGACGGCTTTCACACACACTTATCTCTCAGAACTGTGCAAGTGGAGAGACGTTCGTTCATCTAGCACCAAGGGAACGGGTTGCAGGAGACACTTTTTCTCTGCTTTCTCAGTCTGTTTCCTAGTGCCGGTTTGAAGTTCCTGCAGTTTTCCCTGTAAACCGAGTTGGAGCTAGTACGTCCCAATATATATGAATGGAATTGAGTTTGAAAACTGAAAAGAAACTTTGTGTTCCCAACAAGCTAGGTGAAGGACAGCTTTCACACACACTTATCTCTCAGAACTGAGCAAGTGGAGAGACGTTCGTTCATCTAGCACCAAGGGAACGGGTTGCAGGAGACACTTTTTCTCTGCTTTCTCAGTCTGTTTCCTAGTGCCGGTTTGAAGTTCCTGCAGTTTTCACTGTAAAACCGAGTTGGAGCTTGTACCTCCCCATATATATGTATGGAATGGAGTTTGCAACTGAAAAGAAACTTTGTGTTCCCAACAAGCTAGGTGAAGGACGGCTTTCAAACACACTTGTCTCTCAGAACTGAGCAAGTGGAGAGACGTTCTTTCATCTAGCACCAAGGGAACGGGTTGCAGGAGACACTTTTTCTCTGCTTTCTCAGTCTGTTTCCTAGTGCCGGTTTGAAGTTCCTGCAGTTTTCACTGTAAAACCGAGTTGGAGCTTGTACCTCCCCATATATATGTATGGAATGGAGTTTGCAACTGAAAAGAAACTTTGTGTTCCCAACAAGCTAGGTGAAGGACGGCTTTCACACACACTTAACTCTCAGAACTGAGCAAGTGGAGAGACGTTCGTTCATCTAGCACCAAGGGAACGGGTTGCAGGAGACACTTTTTCTCTGCTTTCTCAGTCTGTTTCCTAGTGCCGGTTTGAAGTTCCTGCAGTTTTCACTGTAAAACCGAGTTGGAGCTTGTACCTCCCCATATATATATATGGAATGGAGTTTGCAACTGAAAAGAAACTTTGTGTTCCCAACAAGATCGGTGAAGGACGGCTTTCACACACACTTATATCTCAGAACTGAGCAAGTGGAGAGACGTTCGTTCATCTAGCACCAAGGGAACGGGTTGCAGGAGACACTTTTTCTCTGCTTTCTCAGTCTGTTTCCTAGTGCCGGTTTGAAGTTCCTGCAGTTTTCACAGTAAAACCGAGTTGGAGCTTGTACCTACCCATATATATGTATGGAATGGAGTTTGCAACTGAAAAGAAACTTTGTGTTCCCAACAAGCTAGGTGAAGGACGGCTTTCACACACACTTATCTCTCAGAACTGAGCATGTGGAGAGACGTTCGTTCATCTAGCACCAAGGGAACGGGTTGCAGAAGACACTTTTTCTCTGCTTTCTCAGTCTGTTTCCTAGTGCCGGTTTGAAGTTCCTGCAGTTTTCATTTTAAAACAGAGTTGGAACTTGTACCTCCCCATATATATGTATGGAATGGAGTTTGCAACTGAAAAGAAACTTTGTGTTCCCAACAAGCTAGGTGAAGGACCGCTTTCACACACAATTATCTCTCAGAACTGAGCAAGTGGAGAGACGTTCGTTCATCTAGCACCAAGGGAACGGGTTGCAGGAGACTCTTTTTCTCTGCTTTCTCAGTCTGTTTCCTAGTGCCGGTTTGAAGTTCCTGCAGTTTTCACTGTAAAACTGAGTTGGAGCTAGTACCTCCCCATATATATGTATGGAATGGAGTTTGCAAATGAAAAGAAACTTTGTGTTCCCAACAAGCTAGGTGAAGGACGGCTTTCACACACACTTATCTCTCAGAACTGAGCAAGTGGAGAGACGTTCGTTCATCTAGCACCAAGGGAACTGGTTGCAGGAGACATTTTTCTCTGCTTTATCAGTCTGTTTCCTAGTGCCGGTTTGAAGTTCCTGCAGTTTTCACTGTAAAACCGAGTTGGACCTAGTACCTCCCCATATATATGTATGGAATGGAGTTTGCAACTGAAAAGAAACTTTGTGTTCCCAACAAGCTAGGTGAAGGACAGCTTTCACACACACATATCTCTCAGAACTGAGCAAGTGGAGAGACGTTCGTTCATCTAGCACCAAGGGAACGGGTTGCAGGAGACACTTTTTCTCTGCTTTCTCAGTCTGTTTCCTAGTGCCGGTTTGAAGTTCCTGCAGTTTTCACTGTAAAACCGTGTTGGAGCTAGTACCTCCCCATGTATATGTATGGAATGTAGTTTGCAACTGAAAAGAAACTTTGTGTTCCCAACAAGCTAGGTGAAGGACGGCTTTCAAACACACTTATCTCTCAGAACTGAGCAAGTGGAGAGACGTTCGTTCATCTAGCACCAAGGGAACGGGTTGCAGGAGACACTTTTTCTCTGCTTTCTCAGTCTGTTTCCTCGTGCCGGTTTGAAGTTCCTGCAGTTTTCACTGTAAAACCCAGTTGGAGCTTGTACCTCCCCATATATATGTATGGATTGGAGTTTGCAACATTAAAGAAATTTTGTTTTCCCAACAAGTTATGTGAATGACGGCTTTCACACACACTTATCTCTCAGAACTGAGCAAGTGGAGAGACGTTCGTTCATCTAGCACCAAGGGAACTGGTTGCAGGAGACACTTTTTCTCTGCTTTCTCAGTCTGTTTCCTAGTGCCTGTTTGAAGTTCCTGCAGTTTTCACTGTAAAATCTAGTTGGAGCTTGTACCTCCCCGTATATATGTATGGAATGGAGTTTGCAACTGAAAAGAAACTTTGTGTTCCCAACAACCTATGTGAAGGACGGCTTTCACACACACTTATCTCTCAGTACTGAGCAAGTGGAGAGACGTTCGTTCATCTAGCACCAAGGGAACGGGTTGCAGGAGACACTTTTTCTCTGCTTTATCAGTCTGTTTCCTAGTGCCGGTTTGAAGTTCCTGCAGTTTTCACTGTAAACCGAGTTGGAGCTAGTACGTCCCAATATATATGTATGGAATGGAGTTTGAAAACTGAAAAGACACTTTGTGTTCCCAACAAGCTAGGTGAAGGACAGCTTTCACACACACTTATCTCTCAGAACTGAGCAAGTGGAGAGACGTTCGTTCATCTAGCACCAAGGGAACGGGTTGCAGGAGACACGTTTTCTCTGCTTTCTCAGTCTGTTTTCTAGTGCCGTTTTGAAGTTCCTGCAGTTTTCACTGTAAAACCGAGTTGGAGCTAGTACCTCCCCATATATATGTATGGAATGGAGTTTGCAACTGAAAAGAAACTTTGTGTTCCCAACAAGCTAGGTGAAGGACGGCTTTCACACACACTTATCTCTCAGAACTGAGCAAGTGGAGAGACGTTCATTCATCTAGCACCAAGGGAACGGTTTGCAGGAGACACTTTTTCTCTGCTTTCTCAGTCTGTTTCCTAGTGCCGGTTTGAAGTTCCTGCAGTTTTCACTGTAAAACCGAGTTGGAGCTTGTACCTCCCCATGTATATGTGTGGAATGGAGTTTGCAACTGAAAAGAAACTTTGTGTTCCCAACAAGCTAGGTGAAGGACGGCTTTCAAACACACTTATCTCTCAGAACTGAGCAAGTGGAGAGACGTTCGTTCATCTAGCACCAAGGGAACGGGTTGCAGGAGACACTTTTTCTCTGCTTTCTCAGTCTGTTTCCTCGTGCCGGTTTGAAGTTCCTGCAGTTTTCACTGTAAAACCTAGTTGGAGCTTGTACATCCCCATATATATGTATGGAATGGAGTTTGCAACTGAAAAGAAACTTTGTGTTCCCAACAAGCTAGGTGAAGGACGGCTTTCACACACACTTATCCCTCAGAACTGAGCAAGTGGAGAGACGTTCGTTCATCTAGCACCAAGGGAACGGGTTGCAGGAGACACTATTTCTCTGCTTTCTCAGTCTGTTTCCTAGGGCCTGATTGAAGTTCCTGCAGTTTTCACTGTAAAACCCAGTTGGAGCTAGTACCTCCCCATATATATGTATGGATTGGAATTTGCAACATTAAAGAAACTTTGTTTTCCCAACAAGTTATGTGAATGACGGCTTTCACACACACTTATCTCTCAGAACTGAGCAAGTGGAGAGACGTTCGTTCATCTAGCACCAAGGGAACTGGTTGCAGGAGACAATTTTTCTCTGCTTTCTCAGTCTGTTTCCTAGTGCCTGTTTGAAGTTCCTGCAGTTTTCACTGTAAAATCTAGTTGGAGCTTGTACCTCCCCGTATATATGTATGGAATGGAGTTTGCAACTGAAAAGAAACTTTGTGTTCCCAACAAGCTATGTGAAGGACGGCTTTCACACACACTTATCTCTCAGAACTGAGCAAGTGGAGAGACGTTCGTTCATCTAGCACCAAGGGAACGGGTTGCAGGAGACACTTTTTCTCTGCTTTCTCAGTCTGTTTCCTAGTGCCGGTTTGAAGTTCCTGCAGTTTTCACTGTAAAACCGAGTTGGAGCTAGTACCTCCCCTATATATGTATGGAATGGAGTTTGCAACTGAAAAGAAACTTTGTGTTCCCAACAAGCTAGGTGAAGGACGGCTTTCACACACACTTATCTCTCAGAACTGAGCAAGTGGAGAGACGTTCATTCATCTAGCACCAAGGGAACGGTTTGCAGGAGACACTTTTTCTCTGCTTTCTCAGTCTGTTTCCTAGTGCCTGTTTGAAGTTCCTGCAGTTTTCACTGTGAAACCGAGTTGGAGCTTGTACCTCCCCATGTATATGTATGGAATGGAGTTTGCAACTGAAAAGAAATTTTGTGTTCCCAACAAGCTAGGTGAAGGACGGCTTTCAAACACACTTATCTCTCAGAACTGAGCAAGTGGAGAGACGTTCGTTCATCTATCACCAAGGGAACGGGTTGCAGGAGACACTTTTTCTCTGCTTTCTCAGTCTGTTTCCTCGTGCCGGTTTGAAGTTCCTGCAGTTTTCACTGTAAAACCTAGTTGGAGCTTGTACATCCCCATATATATGTATGGAATGGAGTTTGCAACTGAAAAGAAACTTTGTGTTCCCAACAAGCTAGGTGAAGGACGGCTTTCACACACACTTATCCCTCAGAACTGAGCAAGTGGAGAGACGTTCGTTCATCTAGCACCAAGGGAACGGGTTGCAGGAGACACTATTTCTCTGCTTTCTCAGTCTGTTTCCTAGGGCCTGATTGAAGTTCCTGCAGTTTTCACTGTAAAACCCAGTTGGAGCTAGTACCTCCCCATATATATGTATGGATTGGAGTTTGCAACATTAAAGAAACTTTGTTTTCCCAACAAGTTATGTGAATGACGGCTTTCACACACACTTATCTCTCAGAACTGAGCAAGTGGAGAGACGTTCGTTCATCTAGCACCAAGGGAACTGGTTGCAGGAGACACTTTTTCTCTGCTTTCTCAGTCTGTTTCCTAGTGCCTGTTTGAAGTTCCTGCAGTTTTCACTGTAAAATCTAGTTGGAGCTTGTACCTCCCCATATATATGTATGGAATGGAGTTTGCAACTGAAAAGAAACTTTGTGTTCCCAACAAGCTATGTGAAGGACGGCTTTCACACACACTTATCTCTCAGAACTGAGCAAGTGGAGAGACGTTCGTTCATCTAGCACCAAGGGAACGGGTTGCAGGAGACACTTTTTCTCTGCTTTCTCAGTCTGTTTCCTAGTGCCGGTTTGAAGTTCCTGCAGTTTTCACTGTAAAACCGAGTTGGAGCTAGTACCTCCCCATATATATGTATGGAATGGAGTATGCAACGGAAAGAAACTTTGTGTTCCCAACAAGCTAGGTGAAGGACGGCTTTCACACACACTTATCTCTCAGAACTGAGCAAATGGAGAGACGTTCGTTCATCTAGCACCAAGGGAACGGGTTGCAGGAGACACTTTTTCTCTGCTTTCTCAGTCTGTTTCCTAGTGCCGGTTTGAAGTTCCTGCAGTTTTCACTGTAAAACCGAGTTGGACCTAGTACCTCCCCATATATATGTATGGAATGGAGTTTGCAACTGAAAAGAAACTTTGTGTTCCCAACAAGCTAGGTGAAGGACAGCTTTCACACACACATATCTCTCAGAACTGAGCAAGTGGAGAGACGTTCGTTCATCTAGCACCAAGGGAACGGGTTGCAGGAGACACTTTTTCTCTGCTTTCTCAGTCTGTTTCCTAGTGCCGGTTTGAAGTTCCTGCAGTTTTCACTGTAAAACCGAGTTGGAGCTTGTACCTCCCCATGTATATGTATGGAATGGAGTTTGCAACTGAAAAGAAACTTTGTGTTCCCAACAAGCTAGGTGAAGGACGGCTTTCAAACACACTTATCTCTCAGAACTGAGCAAGTGGAGAGACGTTCGTTCATCTAGCACCAAGGGAACGGGTTGCAGGAGACACTTTTTCTCTGCTTTCTCAGTCTGTTTCCTCGTGCCGGTTTGAAGTTCCTGCAGTTTTCACTGTAAAACCTAGTTGGAGCTTGTACCTCCCCATATATATGTATGGAATGGAGTTTGCAACTGAAAAGAAACTTTGTGTTCCCAACAAGCTAGGTGAAGGACGGCTTTCACACACACTTATCCCTCAGAACTGAGCAAGTGGAGAGACGTTCGTTCATCTAGCACCAAGGGAACGGGTTGCAGGAGACACTATTTCTCTGCTTTCTCAGTCTGTTTCCTAGGGCCGGATTGAAGTTCCTGCAGTTTTCACTGTAAAACCCAGTTGGAGCTAGTACCTCCCCATATATATGTATGCATTGGAGTTTGCAACATTAAAGAAACTTTGTTTTCCCAACAAGTTATGTGAATGATGGCTTTCACACACACTTATCTCTCAGAACTGAGCAAGTGGAGAGACGTTCGTTCATCTAGCACCAAGGGAACTGGTTGCAGGAGACACTTTTTCTCTGCTTTCTCAGTCTGTTTCCTAGTGCCTGTTTGAACTTCCTGCAGTTTTCACTGTAAAATCTAGTTGGAGCTTGTACCTCCCCGTATATATGTATGGAATGGAGTTTGCAACTGAAAAGAAACTTTGTGTTCCCAACAAGCTATGTGAAGGACGGCTTTCACACACAATTATCTCTCAGAACTGAGCAAGTGGAGAGACGTTCGTTCATCTAGCACCAAGGGAACGGGTTGCAGTAGACACTTTTTCTCTGCTTTCTCAGTCTGTTTCCTAGTGCCGGTTTGAAGTTCCTGCAGTTTTCACTGTAAACCGACTTGGAGCTAGTACGTCCCAATATATATGTATGGAATGGAATTTGAAAACTGAAAAGAAACTTTGTGTTCCCAACAAGCTAGGTGAAGGACAGCTTTCACACACACTTATCTCTGAGAACTGAGCAAGTGGAGAGACGTTCGTTCATCTAGCACCAAGGGAACGGGTTGCAGGAGACACGTTTTCTCTGCTTTCTCAGTCTGTTTCCTAGTGCCGTTTTGAAGTTCCTGCAGTTTTCACTGTAAAACCGAGTTGGAGCTAGTACCTCCCCATATATATGTATGGAATGGAGTTTGCAACTGAAAAGAAACTTTGTGTTCCCAACAAGCTAGGTGAAGGACGGCTTTCACACACACTTATCTCTCAGAACTGAGCAAGTGGAGAGACGTTCATTCATCTAGCACCAGGGGAACGGTTTGCAGGAGACACTTTTTCTCTTCTTTCTCAGTCTGTTTCCTAGTGCCGGTTTGAAGTTCTTGCAGTTTTCACTGTAAAACCGAGTTGGAGCTTGTACCTCCCCATGTATATGTATGGAATGGAGTTTGCAACTGAAAAGAAACTTTGTGTTCCCAACAAGCTAGGTGAAGGACGGCTTTCAAACACAATTATCTCTCAGAACTGAGCAAGTGGAGAGACGTTCGTTCATCTAGCACCAAGGGAACGGGTTGCAGGAGACACTTTTTCTCTGCTTTCTCAGTCTGTTTCCTCGTGCCGGTTTGAAGTTCCTGCAGTTTTCACTGTAAAAGCTAGTTGGAGCTTGTACATCCCCATATATATGTATGGAATGGAGTTTGCAACTGAAAAGAAACTTTGTGTTCCCAACAAGCTAGGTGAAGGACGGCTTTCACACACACTTATCCCTCAGAACTGAGCAAGTGGAGAGACGTTCGTTCATCTAGCACCAAGGGAACGGGTTGCAGGAGACACTATTTCTCTGCTTTCTCAGTCTGTTTCCTAGGGCCGGATTGAAGTTCCTGCAGTTTTCACTGTAAAACCCAGTTGGAGCTAGTACCTCCCCATATATATGTATGGATTGGAGTTTGCAACATTAAAGAAACTTTGTTTTCCCAACAACTTATGTTAATGACGGCTTTCACACACACTTATCTCTCAGAACTGAGCAAGTGGAGAGACGTTCGTTCATCTAGCACCAAGGGAACTGGTTGCAGGAGACACTTTTTCCCTGCTTTCTCAGTCTGTTTCCTAGTGCCTGTTTGAAGTTCCTGCAGTTTTCACTGTAAAATCTAGTTGGAGCTTGTACATCCCCGTATATATGTATGGAATGGAGTTTGCAACTGAAAAGAAACTTTGTGTTCCCAACAAGCTATGTGAAGGACGGCTTTCACACACACATATCTCTCAGAACTGAGCAAGTGGAGAGACGTTCGTTCATCTAGCACCAAGGGAACGGGTTGCAGGAGACACTTTTTCTCTGCTTTCTCAGTCTGTTTCCTAGTGCCGGTTTGAAGTTCCTGCAGTTTTCACTGTAAACCGAGTTGGAGCTAGTACGTCCCAATATATATGTATGGAATGGAGTTTGAAAACTGAAAAGAAACTTTGTGTTCCCAACAAGCTAGGTGAAGGACAGCTTTCACACACACTTATCTCTCAGAACTGAGCAAGTGGAGAGACGTTCGTTCATCTAGCACCAAGGGAACGGGTTGCAGGAGACACTTTTTCTCTGCTTTCTCAGTCTGTTTCCTAGTGCCGGTTTGAAGTTCCTGCAGTTTTCACTGTAAAACCGAGTTGGAGCTTGTACCTCCCCATATATATGTATGGAATGGAGTTTGCAACTGAAAAGAAACTTTGTGTTCCCAACAAGCTAGGTGAAGGACGGCTTTCACACACACTTATCTCTCAGAACTGAGCAAGTGGAGAGACGTTCGTTCATCTAGCACCAAGGGAACGGGTTGCAGGAGACACTTTTTCTCTGCTTTCTCAGTCTGTTTCCTAGTGCCGGTTTGAAGTTCCTGCAGTTTTCACTGTAAAATCGAGTTGGAACTTGTACCTCCCCATATATATGTATGGAATGGAGTTTGCAACTGAAAAGAAACTTTGTGTTCCCAACAAGCTAGGTGAAGGACGGCTTTCACACACACTTATCTCTCAGAACTGAGCAAGTGGAGAGACGTTCGTTCATCTATCACCAAGGGAACGGGTTGCAGGAGACACGTTTTCTCTGCTTCACAGTCTGTTTCCTAGTGCCGGTTTGATGTTCCTGCAGTTTTCACTGTAAAACCGAGTTGGAGCTTGTACCTCCCCATATATATGTATGGAATGGAGTTTGCAACTGAAAAGAAACTTTGTGTTCCCAACAAGATCGGTGAAGGGCGGCTTTCACACACACTTATCTCTCAGAACTGAGCAAGTGGAGAGACGTTCGTTCATCTATCACCAAGGGAACGGGTTGCAGGAGACACTTTTTCTCTGCTTTCTCAGTCTGTTTCCTAGTGCCGGTTTGAAGTTCCTGCAGTTTTCACTGTAAACCGAGTTGGAGCTAGTACGTCCCAATATATATGTATGGAATGGAATTTGAAAACTGAAAAGAAACTTTGTGTTCCCAACAAGCTAGGTGAAGGACAGCTTTCACACACACTTATCTCTGAGAACTGAGCAAGTGGAGAGACGTTCGTTCATCTAGCACCAAGGGAACGGGTTGCAGGAGACACGTTTTCTCTGCTTTCTCAGTCTGTTTCCTAGTGCCGTTTTGAAGTTCCTGCAGTTTTCATTGTAAAACCGAGTTGGAGCTAGTACCTCCCCATATATATGTATGGAATGGAGTTTGCAACTGAAAAGAAACTTTGTGTTCCCAACAAGCTAGGTGAAGGACGGCTTTCACACACACTTATCTCTCAGAACTGAGCAAGTGGAGAGACGTTCATTCATCTAGCACCAGGGGAACGGTTTGCAGGAGACACTTTTTCTCTTCTTTCTCAGTCTGTTTCCTAGTGCCGGTTTGAAGTTCTTGCAGTTTTCACTGTAAAACCGAGTTGGAGCTTGTAACTCCCCATGTATATGTATGGAATGGAGTTTGCAACTGAAAAGAAACTTTGTGTTCCCAACAAGCTAGGTGAAGGACGGCTTTCAAACACAATTATCTCTCAGAACTGAGCAAGTGGAGAGACGTTCGTTCATCTAGCACCAAGGGAACGGGTTGCAGGAGACACTTTTTCTCTGCTTTCTCAGTCTGTTTCCTCGTGCCGGTTTGAAGTTCCTGCAGTTTTCACTGTAAAAGCTAGTTGGAGCTTGTACATCCCCATATATATGTATGGAATGGAGTTTGCAACTGAAAAGAAACTTTGTGTTCCCAACAAGCTAGGTGAAGGACGGCTTTCACACACACTTATCCCTCAGAACTGAGCAAGTGGAGAGACGTTCGTTCATCTAGCACCAAGGGAACGGGTTGCAGGAGACACTATTTCTCTGCTTTCTCAGTCTGTTTCCTAGGGCCGGATTGAAGTTCCTGCAGTTTTCACTGTAAAACCCAGTTGGAGCTAGTACCTCCCCATATATATGTATGGATTGGAGTTTGCAACATTAAAGAAACTTTGTTTTCCCAACAACTTATGTTAATGACGGCTTTCACACACACTTATCTCTCAGAACTGAGCAAGTGGAGAGACGTTCGTTCATCTAGCACCAAGGGAACTGGTTGCAGGAGACACTTTTTCCCTGCTTTCTCAGTCTGTTTCCTAGTGCCTGTTTGAAGTTCCTGCAGTTTTCACTGTAAAATCTAGTTGGAGCTTGTACATCCCCGTATATATGTATGGAATGGAGTTTGCAACTGAAAAGAAACTTTGTGTTCCCAACAAGCTATGTGAAGAACGGCTTTCACACACACATATCTCTCAGAACTGAGCAAGTGGAGAGACGTTCGTTCATCTAGCACCAAGGGAACGGGTTGCAGGAGACACTTTTTCTCTGCTTTCTCAGTCTGTTTCCTAGTGCCGGTTTGAAGTTCCTGCAGTTTTCACTGTAAACCGAGTTGGAGCTAGTACGTCCCAATATATATGTATGGAATGGAGTTTGAAAACTGAAAAGAAACTTTGTGTTCCCAACAAGCTAGGTGAAGGACAGCTTTCACACACACTTATCTCTCAGAACTGAGCAAGTGGAGAGACGTTCGTTCATCTAGCACCAAGGGAACGGATTGCAGGAGACACTTTTTCTCTGCTTTCTCAGTCTGTTTCCTAGTGCCGGTTTGAAGTTCCTGCAGTTTTCACTGTAAAACCGAGTTGGAGCTTGTACCTCCCCATATATATGTATGGAATGGAGTTTGCAACTGAAAAGAAACTTTGTGTTCCCAACAAGCTAGGTGAAGGACGGCTTTCACACACACTTATCTCTCAGAACTGAGCAAGTGGAGAGACGTTCGTTCATCTAGCACCAAGGGAACGGGTTGCAGGAGACACTTTTTCTCTGCTTTCTCAGTCTGTTTCCTAGTGCCGGTTTGAAGTTCCTGCAGTTTTCACTGTAAAATCGAGTTGGAACTTGTACCTCCCCATATATATGTATGGAATGGAGTTTGCAACTGAAAAGAATCTTTGTGTTCCCAACAAGCTAGGTGAAGGACGGCTTTCACACACACTTATCTCTCAGAACTGAGCAAGTGGAGAGACGTTCGTTCATCTATCACCAAGGGAACGGGTTGCAGGAGACACGTTTTCTCTGCTTCACAGCCTGTTTCCTAGTGCCGGTTTGATGTTCCTGCAGTTTTCACTGTAAAACCGAGTTGGAGCTTGTACCTCCCCATATATATGTATGGAATGGAGTTTGCAACTGAAAAGAAACTTTGTGTTCCCAACAAGATCGGTGAAGGGCGGCTTTCACACACACTTATCTCTCAGAACTGAGCAAGTGGAGAGACGTTCGTTCATCTATCACCAAGGGAACGGGTTGCAGGAGACACTTTTTCTCTGCTTTCTCAGTCTGTTTCCTAGTGCCGGTTTGAAGTTCCTGCAGTTTTCACTGTAAAACCGAGTTGGAGCTTGTACCTACCCATATATATGTATGGAATGGAGTTTGCAACTGAAAAGAAACTTTGTGTTCCCAACAAGCTAGGTGAAGGACGGCTTTCACACACACTTATCTCTCAGAACTGAGCATGTGGAGAGACGTTCGTTCATCTAGCACCAAGGGAACGGGTTGCAGAAGACACTTTTCTCTGCTTTCTCAGTCTGTTTCCTAGTGCCGGTTTGAAGTTCCTGCAGTTTTCACTGTAAAACAGAGTTGGAACTTGTACCTCCCCATATATATGTATGGAATGGAGTTTGCAACTGAAAAGAAACTTTGTGTTCCCAACAAGCTAGGTGAAGGACGGCTTTCACACACACTTACCTCTCAGAACTGAGCAAGTGGAGAGACGTTCGTTCATCTATCACCAAGGGAACCGGTTGCAGGAGACACTTTTTCTCTGCTTTCTCAGACTGTTTCCTAGTGCCGGTTTGAAGTTCCTGCAGTTTTCACTGTAAAACCGAGTTGGAGCTTGTACCTACCCATATATATGTATGGAATGGATTTTGCAACTGAAAAGAAACTTTGTGTTCCCAACAAGCTATGTGAAGGACGGCTTTCACACACACTTATCTCTCAGAACTGAGCAAGTGGAGAGACGTTCGTTCATCTAGCACCAAGGGAACGGGTTGCAGGAGACACTTTTTCTCTGCTTTCTCAGTCTGTTTCCTAGTGCCGGTTTGAAGTTCCTGCAGTTTTCACTGTAAACCGAGTTGGAGCTAGTACGTCCCAATATATATGTATGGAATGGAGTTTGAATACTGAAAAGAAACTTTGTGTTCCCAACAAGCTAGGTGAAGGACAGCTTTCACACACACTTATCTCTCAGAACTGAGCAAGTGGAGAGACGTTCGTTCATCTAGCACCAAGGGAACGGGTTGCAGGAGACACTTTTTCTCTACTTTCTCAGTCTGTTTCCTAGTGCCGTTTTGAAGTTCCTGCAGTTTTCACTGTAAAACCGGGTTGGAGCTAGTACCTCCCCATATATATGTATGGAATGGAGTTTGCAACTGAAAAGAAACTTTGTGTTCCCAACAAGCTAAGTGAAGGACGGCTTTCACACACACTTATCTCTCAGAACTGAGCAAGTGGAGAGACGTTCGTTCATCTAGCACCAAGGGAACGGGTTGCAGGAGACACTTTTTCTCTGCTTTCTCAGTCTGTTTCCTAGTGCCGGTTTCAAGATCCTGCAGTTTTCACTGAAAAACCGAGTTGGAGTTTCTACCTCCCCATATATATGTATGGAATGGAGTTTGCAACTGAAAAGAAACTTTGTGTTCCCAACAAGCTACGTGAAGGACGGCTTTCACACACACTTATCTCTCAGAACTGAGCAAGTGGAGAGACGTTCATTCATCTAGCACCAAGGGAACGGTTTGCAGGAGACACTTTTTCTCTGCTTTCTCAGTCTGTTTCCTAGTGCCGGTTTGAAGTTCCTGCAGTTTTCACTGAAAAACCGAGTTGGAGTTTCTACCTCCCCATATATATGTATGGAATGGAGTTTGCAACTGAAAAGAAACTTTGTGTTCCCAACAAGCTAGGTGAAGGACGGCTTTCACACACACTTATCTCTCAGAACTGAGCAAGTGGAGAGACGTTCGTTCATCTAGCACCAAGGGAACGGGTTGCAGGAGACACTTTTTCTCTGCTTTCTCAGTCTGTTTCCTAGTGCCGGTTTGAATTTCCTGCAGTTTTCACTGTAAAACCGGGTTGGAGCTAGAACCTCCCCATATATATGTATGGAATGGAGTTTGCAACTTAAAACAAACTTTGTTTTCCCAACAAGCTAGGTGAAGGACGGCTTTCACACACACTTATCTCTCAGAACTGAGCAAGTGGAGAGACGTTCATTCATCTAGCACCAAGGGAACGGTTTGCAGGAGACACTTTTTCTCTGCTTTCTCAGTCTGTTTCCTAGTGCCGGTTTGAAGTTCCTGCAGTTTTCACTGTAAAACCGAGTTGGAGATTGTACCTCCCCATATATATGTATTTAATGGAGTTTGCAACTGAAAAGAAACTTTGTGTTCCCAACAAGCTATGTGAAGGACGGCTTTCACACACACTTATATCTCAGAACTGAGCAAGTGGAGAGACGTTCGTTCATCTATCACCAAGGGAACCGGTTGCAGGAGACACTTTTTCTCTGTTTTCTCAGACTGTTTCCTAGTGCCGGTTTGAAGTTCCTGCAGTTTTCACTGTAAAACCGAGTTGGAGCTTGTACCTACCCATATATATGTATGGAATGGAGTTTGCAACTGAAAAGAAACTTTGTGTTCCCAACAAGCTAGGTGAAGGACGGCTTTCACACACACTTATCTCTCAGAACTGAGCAAGTTGAGAGTCGTTCGTTCATCTAGCACCAAGGGAACGGGTTGCAGGAGACACTTTTTCTCTGCTTTCTCAGTCTGTTTCCTAGTGCCGGTTTGAAGTTCCTGCAGTTTTCACTGTAAAACCGAGTTGGAGCTAGAACCTCCCCATATATATGTATGGAATGGAGTTTGCAACTGAAAAGAAACTTTGTGTTCCCAACAAGCTATGTGAAGGACGGCTTTCACACACACTTATCTCTCAGAACTGAGCAAGTGGAGAGACGTTCATTCATCTAGCACTAAAGGAACGGGTTGCAGGTGACACTTTTTCTCTGCATTTTCAGTCTGTTTCCTAGTGCCGGTTTGAAGTTCCTGCAGTATTCACTGTAAAATCGAGTTGGAGCTTGTACCTCCCCATATATATGTATGGAATGGAGTTTGCAACTGAAAAGAAACTTTGTGTTCCCAACAAGCTACGTGAAGGACGGCTTTCACACACACTTATCTCTCAGAACTGAGCAAGTGGAGAGACGTTCGTTCATCTATCACCAAGGGAACGGGTTGCAGGAGACACTTTTTCTCTGCTTTCTCAGTCTGTTTCCTAGTGCCGGTTTGAAGTTCCTGTAGTTTTCACTGTAAAAACGATTTGGAGCTTGTACCTCCCTTTATATATGTATGGAATGCACTCTGCAACTGAAAAGAAACTTTGTGTTCCCAACAAGCTAGGTGAAGTTCGGCTTTCACACACAATTATCTCTCAGAACTGAGCAAGTGGAGAGACGTTCGTTCATCTAGCACCAATGGAACGGGTTGCAGGAGACACTTTTTCTCTGCTTTCTCAGTCTGTTTCCTAGTGCCGGTTTGAAGTTCCTGCAGTTTTCACTGTAAAACCGAGTTGGAGCTAGTACCTCCCCATATATATGTATGGAATGGAGTTTGCAACTGAAAAGAAATTTTGTGTTCCCAACAAGCTAGGTGAAGGACGGCTTTCACACAGACTTTTCTCACAGAACTAAGCATGTAGAGAGACGTTCGTTCATCTAGCACCAAGGGAACGGGTTGCAGGAGACACTTTTTCTCTGCTTTCTCATTCTCTTTCCTAGTGCCGGTTTGAAGTTCCTGCAGTTTTCACTGTAAAACCGAGTTGGAACTAGTACCTCCCCATATATATGTATGGAATGGAGTTTGCCACTGAAAAAAACTTTGTGTTCCCAACAAGCTAGGTGAAGGACGGCTTTCACACACACTTATCTCTCAGAACCTAGCAAGTGGAGAGACGTTCGTTCATCTAGCACCAAGGAAACGGGTTGCATGAGACACTTTTTCTCTGCTTTCTCAGTGTGTTTCCTAGTGCCGGTATGAAGTTCCTGCAGTTTTCACTGTAAAACCGAGTTGGAGCTAGTACCTCCCCATATATATGTATGGAATGGAGTTTGCAACTGAAAAGAAACTTTGTGTTCCCATCAAGCTAGGTGAACGACGGCTTTCACACACACTCATTTCTCAGAACTGAGCAAGTGGAGAGAATTTCATTCATCTAGCACCAAGGGAACGGGTTGCAGGAGACACTTTTCCTCTGCTTTCTCAGTGTGTTTCCTAGGGCCGGATTGAAGTTCCTCCAGTTTTCACTGTAAAACCGAGTTGGAGCTAGTATCTCCCCATATATATGTATGGAATGCACTCTGCAACTGAAAAGAAACTTTGTGTTCCCAACAAGCTAGGTGAAGTTCGGCTTTCACACACACTTATCTCTCAGAACTGAGCAAGTGGAGAGACGTTCGTTCATCTAGCACCAATGGAACGGGTTGCAGGAGACACTTTTTCTCTGCTTTCTCAGTCTGTTTCCTAGTGCCGGTTTGAAGTTCCTGCAGTTTTCACTGTAAAACCGAGTTGGAGCTAGTACCTCCCCATATATATGTATGGAATTTAGTTTGCAACTGAAAAGAAACTTTGTGTTCCCAACAAGCTAGGTGAACGACGGCTTTCACACACACTTAACTCTCAGAACTGAGCAATTGGACAGACGTTCATTCATCTAGCACCAAGGGAACGGTTTGTAGGATACACTTTTTCTCTGCTTTCACAGTCTGTTTCCTAGTGCCGGTTTAAAGTTCCTGCAGTTTTCACTGTAAAAACGATTTGGAGCTTCTACCTCCCCATATATATGTATGGAATGGAGTTTGCAACTGAAAATAAACTTTGTGTTCCCAACAAGCTAGGTGAAGTTCGGCTTTCACACACACTTATCTCTCAGAACTGAGCAAGTGGAGAGACGTTCGTACATCTAGCACCAATGGAACGGGTTGCAGGAGACACTTTTTCTCTGGTTTCTCAGTCTGTTTCCTAGTGCCGGTTTAAAGTTCCTGCAGTTTTCACTTTAAAACCAAGTTGGAGCTAGTACCTCCCCATATATATGTATTGAATGGAGTTTGCAACTGAAAAGAAACTTTGTGTTCCCAACAAGCTAGGTGAAGGACGGCTTTCACACACATTTATCTCTCAGAACTGAGCAAGTGGATAGACGTTCGTTCATCTAGAACCAAGGGAACGGGTTGCAGGAGACACTTTTTCTCTGCTTTCTCAGTCTGTTTCCTAGTGCCGGTTTGAACTTCCTGCAGTTTTCACTGTAAAACCGAGTTGGAGCTAGTACCTCCCCATATATATGTATGGAATGGAGTTTGCTACTGAAAAGAAACATTGTGTTCCCAACAAGCTAGGTGAAGGACGGATTTCACACACACTTATCTCTCAGAACTGAGCAATTGGAGAGACGTTCATTCATCTAGCACCAAGGGAACGGGTTGCAGGAGACACTTTTTCTCTGCTTTCTCAGTCTGTTTCCTAGTGCCGGTTTGAAGTTCCTGCAGTTTTCACTGTAAAACCGAGTTGGAGCTTGTACCTCCCCATATATATGTATGGAATGGAGTTTGCAACTGAAAAGAAAATTTGTGTTCCCAACAAGCTAGGTGAAGTTCGGCTTTCACACACACTTATCTCTCAGAACTGAGCAAGTGGAGAGACGTTCGTACATCTCGCACCAAGGGAACGGGTTGCAGGAGGCACTTTTTCTCTGGTTTCTCAGTCTGTTTCCTAGTGCCGGTTTAAAGTTCCTGCAGTTTTCACTGTAAAAACGATTTGGAGCTTCTACCTCCCCATATATATGTATGGAATGGAGTTTGCAACTGAAAAGAAACTTTGTGTTCCCAACAAGCTAGGTGAAGTTCGGCTTTCACACACACTTATCTCTCAGAACTGAGCAAGTGGAGAGACGTTCGTACATCTAGCACCAATGGAACGGGTTGCAGGAGACAATTTTTCTCTGGTTTCTCAGTCTGTTTCCTAGTGCCGTTTTAAAGTTCCTGCAGTTTTCACTGTAAAACCAAGTTGGAGCTAGTACCTCCCCATATATATGTATTGAATGGAGTTTGCAACTGAAAAGAAACTTTGTGTTCCCAACAAGCTAGGTGAAGGACGGCTTTCACACACACTTATCTCTCAGAACTGAGCAAGTGGATAGACGTTCGTTCATCTAGAAACAAGGGAACGGGTTGCAGGAGACACTTTTTCTCTGCTTTCTCAGTCTGTTTCCTAGTGCCGGTTTGAACTTCCTGCAGTTTTCACTGTAAAACCGAGTTGGAGCTAGTACCTCCCCATATATATGTATGGAATGGATTTTGCTACTGAAAAGAAACATTGTGTTCCCAACAAGCTAGGTGAAGGACGGATTTCACACACACTTATCTCTCAGAACTGAGCAATTGGAGAGACGTTCATTCATCTAGCACCAAGGGAACGGGTTGCAGGAGACACTTTTTCTCTGCTTTCTCAGTCTGTTTCCTAGTGCCGGTTTGAAGTTCCTGCAGTTTTCACTGTAAAACCGAGTTGGAGCTTGTACCACCCCATATATATGTATGGAATGGAGTTTGCAACTGAAAAGAAAATTTGTGTTCCCAACAAGCTAGGTGAAGGACGGCTTTCAAACACACTTAACTCTCAGAACTGAGCAAGTGGAGAGACGTTCGTTCATCTAGCACCAAGGGAACGGGTTGCAGGAGACACTTTTTCTCTGCATTCTCAGTCTGTTTCCTAGTGCCGGTTTGAAGTTCCTGCAGTTTTCACTGTAAAATCGAGTTGGATTTAGTACCTCCCCATATATATGTATGGAATTGAGTTTGCAACTGAAAAGAAACTTTGTGTTCCCAACAAGCAAGTTGAAGTACGGCTTTCACACACACTTATCTCTCAGAACCTAGCAAGTAGAGAGACGTTCGTTCATCTAGCACCAAGGAAACGGGTTGCATGAGACACTTTTTCTCTGCTTTCTCAGTCTGTTTCCTAGTGCCGGTATGAAGTTCCTGCAATTTTCACTGTAAAACCGAGTTGGAGCTAGTACCTCCCTATATATATGTATGGAATGGAGTTTGCAACTGAAAAGAAACTTTGTGTTCCCAACAAGCTAGGTGAACGACGGCTTTCACACACACTTATTTCTCAGAACTGAGCAAGTGGAGAGAATTTCATTCATCTAGCACCAAGGGAACGGGTTGCAGGAGACACTTTTTCTCTGCTTTCTCAGTGTGTTTCCTAGGGCCGGTTTGAAGTTCCTGCAGTTTTCACTGTAAAACCGAGTTGGAGCTAGTACCTCCCCATATATATGTATGGAATTTAGTTTGCAACTGAAAAGAAACTTTGTGTTGCCAACAAGCTAGGTGAACGACGGCTTTCACACACAATTAACTCTCAGAACTGAGCAAGTGGAGAGACGTTCATTCAACTAGCACCAAGGGAACGGTTTGTAGGATACACTTTTTCTCTGGTTTCTCAGTCTGTTTCCTAGTGCCGGTTTAAAGTTCCTGCAGTTTTCACTGTAAAAACGATTTGGAGCTTCTACCTCCCCATATATATGTATGGAATGGAGTTTGCAACTGAAAAGAAACTTTGTGTTCCCAACAAGCTAGGTGAAGTTCGGCTTTCACACACACTTATCTCTCAGAACTGAGCAAGTGGAGAGACGTTCGTACATCTAGCACCAAAGGAACGGGTTGCCGGAGACACTTTTTCTCTGGTTTCTCAGTCTGTTTCCTAGTGCCGGTTTGAAGTTCCTGCAGTTTTCACTGTAAAACCGAGTTGGAACTTGTACCTCCCCATATATATGTATGGAATGGAGTTTGCAACTGAAAAGAAACTTTGTGTTCCCAACAAGCTAGGTGAAGGACGGCTTTCACACACACTTATCTCTCAGAACTGAGCAAGTGGAGAGACGTTCGTAAATCTAGTACCAAGGGAACGGGTTGCAGGAGACACTTTTTCTCTGCTTTCTCAGTCTGTTTCCTAGTGCCGGTTTGAAGTTCCTGTAGTTTTCACTGTAAAACCGATTTGGAGCTTGTACCTCCCTTTATATATGTATGGAATGCACTCTGCAACTGAAAAGAAACTTTGTGTTCCCAACAAGCTAGGTGAAGTTCGGCTTTCACACACACTTATCTCTCAGAACTGAGCAAGTGGAGAGACTTTCGTTCATCTAGCACCAATGGAACGGGTTGCAGGAGACACTTTTTCTCTGCTTTCTCAGTCTGTTTCCTAGTGCCGGTTTGAAGTTCCTGCAGTTTTCACTGTAAAACCGAGTTGGAGCTAGTACCTCCCCATATATATGTATGGAATGGAGTTTGCAACTGAAAAGAAATTTTGTGTTCCCAACAAGCTAGGTGAAGGACGGCTTTCACACAGACTTTTCTCACAGAACTAAGCAAGTGGAGAGCCGTTCGTTCATCTAGCACCAAGGGAACGGGTTGCAGGAGACACTTTTTCTCTGCTTTCTCATTCTCTTTCCTAGTGCCGGTTTGAAGTTCCTGCAGTTTTCACTGTAAAACCGAGTTGGAACTAGTACCTCCCCATATATATGTATGGAATGGAGTTTGCCACTGAAAAAAACTTTGTGTTCCCAACAAGCTAGGTGAAGGACGGCTTTCACACACACTTATCTCTCAGAACCTAGCAAGTGGAGAGACGTTCGTTCATCTAGCACCAAGGAAACGGGTTGCATGAGACACTTTTTCTCTGCTTTCTCAGTGTGTTTCCTAGTGCCGGTATGAAGTTCCTGCAGTTTTCACTGTAAAACCGAGTTGGAGCTAGTACCTCCCCATATATATGTATGGAATGGAGTTTGCAACTGAAAAGAAACTTTGTGTTCCCATCAAGCTAGGTGAACGACGGCTTTCACACACACTTATTTCTCAGAACTGAGCAAGTGGAGAGAATTTCATTCATCTAGCACCAAGGGAACGGTTTGTAGGATACACTTTTTCTCTGCTTTCTCAGTCTGTTTCCTAGTGCCGGTTTAAAGTTCCTGCAGTTTTCACTGTAAAAACGATTTGGAGCTTCTACCTCCCCATATATATGTATGGAATGGAGTTTGCAACTGAAAATAAACTTTGTGTTCCCAACAAGCTAGGTGAAGTTCGGCTTTCACACACACTTATCTCTCAGAACTGAGCAAGTGGAGAGACGTTCGTACATCTAGCACCAATGGAACGGGTTGCAGGAGACACTTTTTCTCTGGTTTCTCAGTCTGTTTCCTAGTGCCGGTTTAAAGTTCCTGCAGTTTTCACTTTAAAACCAAGTTGGAGCTAGTACCTCCCCATATATATGTATTGAATGGAGTTTGCAACTGAAAAGAAACTTTGTGTTCCCAACAAGCTAGGTGAAGGACGGCTTTCACACACACTTATCTCTCAGAACTGAGCAAGTGGATAGACGTTCGTTCATCTAGAACCAAGGGAACGGGTTGCAGGAGACACTTTTTCTCTGCTTTCTCAGTCTGTTTCCTAGTGCCGGTTTGAACTTCCTGCAGTTTTCACTGTAAAACCGAGTTGGAGCTTGTACCTCCCCATATATATGTATGGAATGGAGTTTGCAACTGAAAAGAAAATTTGTGTTCCCAACAAGCTAGGTGAAGTTCGGCTTTCACACACACTTATCTCTCAGAACTGAGCAAGTGGAGAGACGTTCGTACATCTCGCACCAAGGGAACGGGTTGCAGGAGGCACTTTTTCTCTGGTTTCTCAGTCTGTTTCCTAGTGCCGGTTTAAAGTTCCTGCAGTTTTCACTGTAAAAACGATTTGGAGCTTCTACCTCCCCATATATATGTATGGAATGGAGTATGCAACTGAAAAGAAACTTTGTGTTCCCAACAAGCTAGGTGAAGTTCGGCTTTCACACACACTTATCTCTCAGAACTGAGCAAGTGGAGAGACGTTCGTACATCTAGCACCAATGGAACGGGTTGCAGGAGACAATTTTTCTCTGATTTCTCAGTCTGTTTCCTAGTGCCGTTTTAAAGTTCCTGCAGTTTTCACTGTAAAACCAAGTTGGAGCTAGTACCTCCCCATATATATGTATTGAATGGAGTTTGCAACTGAAAAGAAACTTTGTGTTCCCAACAAGCTAGGTGAACGACGGCTTTCACACACACTTATCTCTCAGATCTGAGCATGTGGAGAGACGTTCGTTCATCTAGCACAAAGGGAACGGGTTGCAGGAGAAACTTTTACTCTGGTTTCTCAGTTTGTTTCCTAGTCCCAGTTTGAAGGTCCACCATTTTTCATTTTAAATCCGAGGTGGTGCTAGTACCTCCCAATATATATTTATGGAATGGAGTTTGCATCTGAAAAAAAACTTTGTGTTCCCAACAAGCAAGGTGACAGTCGGCTTTCACACACACTTATCTCTCACAACTGATCATGTGGAGCGACTTTCGTTCATCTAGCACAAAGGGAAGGGTTTGCAGGAGAAACTAATAATTTGTTTCTCAATCTGTTTCCTAGTGCCGGTTTGAAGTTCCTGCAGTTTTCACTGTATCCCATATTTGTTGTTATTACCTCCCCATATATATGTTTGTAATGGAGTTTGCAATTGAAAAGATACGTAGTGTTCCACGAAGCTAGGTGAAAGCGTCTATAGCACACAATTATCTCTCAGAACTGAGCATGTGGAGAGACGTTCGTTCATTTAACACAAAGGGAACAGTTTGCAGGAGGAAATTTTACTCTGGTTTCTCAGTCTGTGTTCTAGTGCAGGTTTTAAGTTCCTGCAGTTTTCACTGTAAACAGGATTTGTTGCTACTTCCTCCCCATATATATGTATGGAGTTGGGTTTGCAACTGAAAGAAACTTTGTGTTCCCAGAAAGTTGGTGAAGGACGGCTTTCACACACAGTTATCTCTCAGAACTAAGCATGTGGAGAGACTTTCGTTCATCCAGCACAAAGAGAATGGTTTACAGGGGAAACTTTTACTCTTGTTTCTTAGTCTATATCCTAGTGCCGGTTTAAATTTCCTGCAGTTTTCACTGTAAAACCGAGTTGGAGCTAGTACCTCCCATATATATATAAGGACTTGATTTTATAATTAAAATAACTGTGTGTTCCCAACAAGCTATTTGAAGGACGGATTTCACACACACTTATCTCTCAGAACTGAGCATGTGGAGAGACTTTCGTTCATCTAGCAAAATGGTATCTAGTTGCAGGGGAAACTTTTACTCTGGTTTCTCAGTCAGTTTCCTAGTGCCGGTTTGAAGTTCCTGCTGTTTTCATTTTATACCAGATTTTTAGCTAGTACTTTCCCTTATATATATATGGATTGGAGTTTAGAACTGAAAAGAAACTTTGTGTTCCCAATAATCTTTGTGAAGGACTGCTTTCACACACAATTAACTCTCAGAAGTGAGCATGTGAGGAGACGTTCGTTCATCTAGTTCAAAAGGATCGTGTTGCTGGAAGAAAATTTGACTCTGGTTTCTAAGTCTCTTTCCTAGTGCCAGTTTGAAATTCCTGCACTTTTCACTGTAATACCGAATTGGAGCTAATACATTCCCATATATATTATGGGGTGGAGTTTGCAACTAAAAAGAATCTTTGTGTTCACAACAAGCTAGGTGAAAGAGGGCTTTCACACACACTTATTTCTCATAACTGAGCATGTGGAGAGACGTTCGTTCATCTAGCACAATGGGAACGGGTTGCAGAAGAAACTTTTACTCTGGTTTCTCAGTCTGTTTCCTAGTGCCGGTTTGAAATTCCTTCAGTTTTCATTGTAAACCCGTGTTGGAGCCAGTACCTCCCCATATTTATGCATGGAGTTGAGTTTGCAACTGAAAAGAATCTTTTTTTCACAAAAAGCTAGTTGAAGGACGGCTTTCACACACAATTAACTCTCAAAAGTGAGCATGTGAAGAGACTTTCGTTCATCTACCAAAAAAGGAACGGAGTGCAGGAGAAAATTTTACTCTGTTTTCTCAGTCTGTTTCCTAGTGAAGTTTTGAATTTCCTGCAGTAATCACTGTAAATAATAGTTGGAGCTAGTACCACCCATATATTTGTATGGAGTGGAGTTTGCAACTGAAAAGAATCTTTGTGTTCCCAACAAGCTAGCTGAAGGACGCCTTTCACACACACTTTTCTCTCAGAACTGTGCATGTGGAGAGAAGTTCATTCATCTAGTTCAAAGGGAACGGGTTGCAGGAGAAACTTTTACTCTGGTTTCTAAGTCTCTTTCCTAGTGCCAGTTTGAAATTCCTGCATTTTTCACTGTAATCCCGAGTTGGAGCTAGTACCTACCCATATATATGTATGGAGTGGAATTTGCAACTTAAAAGAACTTTGTGTTCCCAAAAACCTAGTTGAAGGACGGCCTTCACACACAATTATCTCTCAGAACTGTGCATGTGGAGAGACGTTCGTTCATCTACCACAAAGGGAACTGATTGCAGGGGAAACGTTTACTCTGGTTTCTCAGCCTGTTTCCTAGTGCCGGGTTGAAGTTCCTGCAGTTTTCACTGTAGAAGCGAGATGGAGCTAGTATCTCCCCATATATATGTATGGAGTAGAGTTTCCAACTGAAAAGAAATTTTGTGTTCCCAACAAGCTAAGTGAAGTACGGCTTTCACACACACTTATACCTCCGAACTGAGCATGTGGAGAAACGTTCGTTCATCTAGCAAAAAGGGAAAGATTTTCAAGATAAACTATTACTCTGATTTCTCAGATTGTTTCCTAGTGCCGGTTTGAAGTTCCTTCAGTTTTCATTGTAAACCCGTGTTGGAGCCAGTACCACCCCATATTTATGTGTGGAGTTGAGTTTGCAAATAAAAAGAATCTTTTTTTCCCAAAAAGCTAGTTGAAGGACGGATTTCACATACAATTAACTCTCAAAAGTGAGCATGTGAAGAGACTTTCTTTCATCTATCACAAAAGGAACGGAGTGCAGGAGAAAATTTTATTCTGTTTTCTCAGTCTGTTTCCTAGTGTAGTTTTGAATTTCCTGCAGTTTTCACTGTAAAACCGAGTTGGAGCTAGTACCCCCGCATATATATGTATGGAGAGGAGAATGCAACTGAAAAGGAACTTTGTGTTCCCAACAAACTAGGTGAAGGATGGCTTTCACAAACAATTATCTCTCAGAACTGAGCATGTGGAGAGACGTTCGTTCATCTAGTTCAAAGGGAACGGGTTGCAGGAGAAACTTTTACTGTGGTTTCTAAGTCCCTTTCCTAGTGCCAGTTTGAAATTCCTGCAGTTTTCACTGTAATCCCGAGTTGGAGCTAGTATTTTCCCATATATATGTATGGATTGGAGTTTGCAACTGAAAAGAAACTTTGTGTTCCCAACAAGCTAGGTGAAGGACGGCTTACACACACACTTATCTCTCAGAGCTGAGCATGTGGAGAGACGTTCGTTCATCTAGCACAAAGGGAATGGGTTGCAGGGGAAACTTTTACTCTGGTTTCTTAGTCTGTTTCCTAGTGCCAGTTTGAAGTTCCTGAAGTTTTCACTGTAAAACCGAGTTGGAGCTTGTACCTCCCCATATATATGTATGGAGTGGAATTTGCAACTGAAAAGAAACTTTGTGTTCCCAACAAGCTAGGTGAAGGACGGCTTACACACACACTTATCTCTCAGAGCTGAGCATGTGGAGAGATGTTCGTTCATCTAACACAAAGGGAACGGGTTGCAGGAGAAACTTTTACTCTGGTTTCTTAGTCTGTTTCCTAGTGCCAGTTTGAAGTTCCTGTAGTTTTCACTGTAAAACCGAGTTGGAGCTTGTACCTCCCCTTATATATGTATGGAGTGGAATTTGCAACTGAAAAGAAACTTTGTGTTCCCAACAAGCTAGTTGAAGGACGGCTTTCACACACACTTATCTCTCTCGGAACTGAGCATGTGGAGAGACGTTCGTTCATCTAACACAAAGGGAACGGTTTGCAGGAGAAACTTTTACTCTGGTTTCTCAGTCTGTTTCCTAGTCCCGGTTGGAAGGTCCAGCATTTTTCATTTCAAAACCGAGTTGGAGCTAGTACCTCCCCATATATATGTACGGAATGGAGTTTGCAACTGAAAAGAAACTTTGTGTTCCCAACAAGCAAGGTGACGGTCGGCTTTCACACACACTTATCTCTCACAACTGATCATGTGGAGCGACTTTCGTTCATTTAACACAAAGGGAACGGTATGCAGGAGAATATTTTACTCTGCTTTCTCAGTCTGTTTCCTAGTACCGGTTTGAAGTTCCTGCAGATTTCACTGTAAAACCGAGTTGGAGATAGTACATCCCCATATATATGTACGGAGAGGAGTTGGCAACTGAAAACAAACTTTGTGTTCCCAAAAAGATAGGTGAAGTTCGGCTTTCACACACACACATCTCTCACAACTGAGCATGTGGAGAGACGTTCGTTCATGTAGAAAAAAGGGAACGGTTTGCAGGGGAAACTTTTACTCTGGTTTCTCAGTCTGGTTCCTAGTCCTGGTTTGAAGGTCCTGCAGTTTTCACTGTAAAATCGAGTTGGAGCTAGTACCTCCCCATATATATGTATGGAGTGGTGTCTGCAACTGAAAAGAACCTTTGTGTTCCCAACAAGCTATGTGAAGTACGGCTTTCACACACACTTATCTCTCACAACTGAGCATGTGGAGAGACGTTCTTTCATCTAGCACAAAGGGAATGGGTTGCAGTAGAAACTTTTACTCTGGTTTCTCAGTCTGTTTCCTAGTCCCGGTTTGAAGGTCCAGCATTTTTCATTTCAAAACCGAGTTGGAGCTAGTACCTCCCCATATATATGAAAGGAATGGAGTTTGCAACTGAAAAGAAACTTTGTGTTCCCAACAAGCAAGGTGACAGTTGGCTTTCACTCACACTTATCTCTCACAACTGATCATGTGGAAAGACGTTCGTTCATCTAGTACAAAGGGAACGGGTTGCAGGAAAATCTTTTACTCTGGTTTCTCAGTCTGTTTCCTAGTGCCGGTTTGAAGCTCCTGCAGTTTTCACTGTAAACCTGATATGGAGCTAGAACCTCCCCATATATATGTATGGAGTGGAGTATGCAACTGAAAACTATCTTTGTGTTCCCAACCAGCTAGGTGTATGACAGGTTTCACACACACTTATCTCTCAGAACTGAGCATGTGGACAGACGTTCGTTCATCTAGCATATAGGGAACGGGTTGCAGGAGAAACTATTACTCTGGTTTCTTAGTCTGTTTACTAGTGCCAGTATGAAGTTCCTGCAGTTTTCACTGTAAAACCGAGTTGGAGATAGTACTTCCCCATATATATGTATGGAATGGAGTTTGCAACTGAAAAGAAACTTTGTGTTCCCAACAAGATAGGTGAAGGTCGGCTTTCACACCCAATTATCTCTCACAATTGAGCATGTGGAGAGAAGTTCGTTCATGTAGAACAAAGGGAACGGTTTGCAGGGGAAATTTTACTCTGGTTTCTCAGTCTGTTTCCTAGTGCCGGTTTGAAGTTCCTGCATTTTTCACTGTAAAACAGAGTTGGAGTTAGTAACTCCCCATATATATGTACGGATTGTAGTTTGCAACTGAAAAGAATCTTTGTGTTCTCAACAAGCTAGGTGATGGACGGCTTTCACAAACAATTATCTCTCAGATCTGAGCATGTGGAGAGATGTTCGTTCATCTAGCAAAAAGGGAAAGGTTTGCAGGAGAAATTTTTACTCTGGTTTCTCAGTCTGTTTCCTAGTCCAGGTTTGAAGGTCCTGCAGTTTTCACTGTAAAACCGAGTTGGAGCTAGTACCTCCCCATATATATGTATGGAGTGGAGTTTGCAACTGAAAAGAACCTTTGTGTTCCCAACATGCTATGTGAAGGACGGCTTTCACACACACTTATCTCTCAGAACTGAGCATGTGGAGAGACCTTCATTCATCTAGCACAAAGGGAATGGGTTGCAGGAGAAAATTTTACTCTGGTTTCTTAGTCTGTTCCCTAGTGCCAGTTTGAAGTTCCTGTAGTTTTCACTGTAAAATCGAGTTGGAGCTTGTACCTCCCCATATGTATGTGTGGAGTGGAATTTGCAACTGAAAAGAAACTTTGTGTTCCCAACATGCTAGGTGAACGACGGCTTTCACACACACTTATCTCTCAGAGCTGAGCATGTGGAGAGACGTTCGTTCATCTAGCACAAAGGGAACGGGTTGCAGGAGAAAGTTTTTCTCTGTTTTCTCAGTTTGTTTCCTAGTCCCAGTTTGAAGGTCCACCATTTTTCATTTTAAATCCGAGGTGGAGCTAGTACCTCCCAATATATATGTATGGAATGGAGTTTGCAACTGAAAAAAAACTTTGTGTTCCCAACAAGTAAGGTGACAGTCGGCTTTCACACACACTTATCTCTCACAACTGATCATGTGGAGCGACTTTCGTTCATCTAGCACAAAGGGAAGTGTTTGCACGAGAAACTAATAATTTGTTTCTCAATCTGTTTCCTAGTGCCGGTTTGAAGTTCCTGCAGTTTTCACTGTATCCCATATTTGTTGTTATTACCTCCCCATATATATGTTTGTAATGGAGTTTGCAATTGAAAAGATACGTAGTGTTCCACGAAGCTAGGTGAAAGCGTCTATAGCACACAATTATCTCTCAGAACTGAGCATGTGGAGAGACGTTCGTTCATTTAACACAAAGGGAACGGTTTGCAGGAGAAAATTTTACTCTGGTTTCTCAGTCTGTGTCCTAGTGCAGGTTTTAAGTTCCTGCATTTTTCACTGTAAACAGGATTTGTTGCTACTTCCTCCCCATATATATGTATGGAGTGGGGTTTGCAACTGAAAGAAACTTTGTGTTCCCAGAAAGTTGGTGAAGGACGGCTTTCACACACAGTTATCTCTCAGAACTAAGCATGTGGAGAGACTTTCGTTCATCCAGCACAAAGAGAATGGTTTACAGGGGAAACTTTTACTCTTGTTTCTTAGTCTATATCCTAGTGCCGGTTTAAATTTCCTGCAGTTTTCACTGTAAAACCGAGTTGGAGCTAGTACCTCCCATATATATATAAGGACTTGATTTTATAATTAAAAAAACTGTGTGTTCCCAACAAGCTATTTGAAGGACGGATTTCACACACACTTATCTCTCAGAACTGAGCTTGTGGAGAGACTTTCGTTTATCTAGCATAGAGAGAATGGTTTGCAGGAGAAACTTTTTATCTGGTTTCTCAGTCTGTTTCCTAGTGCCGTTTTGAAGTTCCTGCAGTTTTCACTGTAAAACGGATTTGGAGCTAGTACCTCCCTATATATATGTATGAATTGGAGTATGCAACGGAAAATCATCTTTTTTCCCAACAAGCTACTTGAAGGATGTCTTTCACACCCACTTATCTCTCAGAACTGAGCATGTGGAGAGACTTTCGTTCATCTAGCAAAATTGTATCTAGTTGCAGGGGAAACTTTTACTCTGCTTTCTCAGTCAGTTTCCTAGTGCCGGTTTGAAGTTCCTGCTGTTTTCATTTTATACCAGATTTTTAGCTAGTACTTTCCCTTATATATATATGGATTGGAGTTTAGAACTGAAAAGAAACTTTGTGTTCCCAATAATCTTGGTGAAGGACTGCTTTCACACACAATTAACTCTCAGAAGTGAGCATTTGAGGAGACGTTCTTTCATCTAGTTCAAAAGGATCGTGTTGCTGGAAGAAAATTTGACTCTGGTTTCTAAGTCTCTTTCCTAGTGCCAGTTAGAAATTCCTGCACTTTTCACTGTAATACCGAATTGGAGCTAATACATTCCCATATATATTATGGGGTGGAGTTTGCACCTAAAAAGAATCTTTGTGTTCACAACAAGCTAGGTGAAAGAGGGCTTTCACACACACTTATTTCTCATAACTGAGCATGTGGAGAGACGTTCGTTCATCTAGCACAATGGGAACGGGTTGCAGAAGAAACTTTTACTCTGCTTTCTCAGTCTGTTTCCTAGTGACGGTTTGAAGTTCCTGCAGTTTTCACTTTAAACCCGAGTAGGAGCTAGTACCTCCCCTTATATATTTATGAAGTGGAGTTTGCAACTGAAAAGGAACTTTTTGTTCCCAACATGCTAGGTGAAGGCCGGCTTTCACACACACTTATCTCTCAGAACTGAGCATGTGGAGAGACGTTCGTTCATCTAGCACATAGGAATTGGTTGCAGGGGAAATTTTTACTCTGGTTTCTCAGTATGATTCCTATTGCCGGGTTGAAATTCCTGCAGATTTCATTTTAAACCCGTGTTGGTGCAAGTACCTCCCCATATATATGTATGGAGTGGAGATAGTAACTGAAAAGAATCTTTCTTTCCCAAAAAGCTAGGTGAAGGACGGCTTTCACACACACTTATCTGTCAGAACTGAGCATGTGGAGAGACGTTCGTTAATCTAGCACAAAGGGACGGGGTTGCAGGAGAAACTTTTACACTGGTTTCTCAGTCAGATTCCTGCAGACGGTTTTAATTACCTGTGGTTTTCACTTTATACCAGATTTGGAGCTAGTACTTCCCCTTATATATTATGGATTGGAGTTTACAACTGAAAAGAAACTTTGTATTTCCAACAATCTAGGTGAACGACGGCTTTCACACACAATTAACTCTCAGAAGTGAGCATGTGAAGAGTCGTTCGTTCATCTAGCACAAAAGGAACGGATTGCAGGAGAAACTTTTACTCTGGTTTCTCAGTGTGTTTCCTAGTGTAGTTTTGAATTTCCTGCAGTTTTCACTGTAAAACCGAGTTGGAGCTAGTACCCCCGCATATATATGTATGGAGAGGAGAATGCAACTGAAAAGGAACTTTGTGTTCCCAACAAACTAGGTGAAGGATGGCTTTCACAAACAATTATCTCTCAGAACTGAGCATGTGGAGAGACGTTTGTTCATCTAGTTCAAATGGAAAGGGTTGCAGGAGAAACTTTTACTGTGGTTTCTAAGTCTCTTTCCTAGTGCCAGTTTGAAATTCCTGCAGTTTTCACTGTAATCCCGAGTTGGAGCTAGTACTTTCCCATATATATGTATGGATTGGATTTTGCAACTGAAAAGAACTTTGTGTTCCCAAAAAGCTAGTTGAAGTACGGCTTTCACATACAATTATCTCTCAGAACTGTGCATGTGGAGAGTCGTTCGTTCATCTACCACAAAGGGAACTGATTGCAGGGGAAACGTTTACTCTGGTTTCTCAGCCTGTTTCCTAGTGCCGGGTTGAAGTTCCTGCAGTTTTCACTGTAAAACCGTGTTGGAGCTAATACCTCGCCATATATATGTATGGATTGGTGTTTTCAAGTGAAAAGAATCTTTGTTTTCCCTTCAAGCTAGATGAAGTATGGTTTTCACACACACTTATCTCTCAGATCTGAGCATGTGGAGAGACGTTTGTTCATCTTGCACAAAGGGAACTGGTTGCAGGGGAAACTATTACTCTTGTTTCTCAGTCTGTTTCCTAGTGCCGGTTGAAGTTCCTGCAGTTTTCACTGTAACCCCGAGTTGGAGCTAGTAACTCACCATATATTTGTATGGAGAGGAGTTTGCAAATAAAAATAATCTTTGTGTTCACAACAAGCCAGGTGAAGCACGGTTTTCAAACACACTTACCCTTCAGAACTGAGCATGTGGAGAGACGTTCGTTCATTTAGCCCAAAGAACGGGTTAAAGGAAAAACTTATACTCTGGTTTCTAAGACTCTTACCTAGTGCCGGTTAGAAGTTCCTGCAGATTTCACTGTAATCTTGAGTTGGAGCTACTACATACCCATATATATGTATGGATTGGAAATTGCAACTGAAAATAAACATTGTGTTCCCAACATATAGGTGAAGGACGCATTCACACACACTTACCTCTCAGAACTCAGCATGTGGAGAGATGTTCGTTCATCTAGCACAAATGGAACGGGTTGCAGGAGAAACTTTTTCTCTGGTTTTTCAGTCTCTTTCCTACTTCCGGTATGAAATTCCTGCAGTTTTCATTGTAAACACGAGTGGGTGCTTGTACCTCCAATTATAAATGTTTGAAGTGGAGTTTGCAACTGAAAAGGAACTTTGTGTTACCAACAACCTAGGAGAACTAAGGCTTTCACACACACTTATATCTCAGAACTGAGCATGTGGAGCGAAGTTAGTTCATCTATCACAAAGGGAACGGGTTGCAGGTGAAACTAATACTCTTGTTTCTCAGACAGTTTCCTAGTGCCGGTTTGAATTTCCTGCGGTTTTCACATTATACCAAAGTTGGAGCTAGTACATTCCCTTATATATTTATGGAGTGGAGATTACAACTGAAAAGAAACTTTGAGTTCCCAAAAATCTAGGTGAAGGACGGCTTTCACACACTATTAACTCTCAGAAGTGAGCATTTGAACAGACGTTCGTTCATCTACCACAAAGGGAATGGATTGCAGGAGAAACTATTACTCTGATTTTTCAGTCTGTTTCCTAGTGCCTGTTTGAAGTTCCTGAATTATTCACCGTAAATCCGAGTTGGAGCTTTTACCCCCCATATATTTGTATAGAGTGGAGTTTGCAGCTGAAAAGGAACTTTGTGTTCCCATCAAGCTAGGTGAAGGATGGCTTTCACATATATTATCTCTCAGAACTGATCATGTGGAGAGACGTTCGTTCATCTACTTCAAAGAGAATGGGTTGCAGGTGAAACTATTATTCTGGTTTCTTAGCCTGTTTCCTAGTGCCGTTTGGAAGTTCCTCAGTTTTCACTGTAACACCGAGTTGGAGCTAGTAACTCCCACTTATATATATGGAGTTCAGTTTGTTACTGAAAAGAATCTTTGTGTTCACAAGTAAGTTAGGTGAAAGACGGTTTTCACACACACTTATCCCTGAGAATTGAGCATGTGGAGAGACGTTCGTTCATCTAGCACAATGGGAACTGTTTGAAGGAGAAACTTTTACTCTGGTTTCTCAGTCTGTTTCCTAGTGCAGGTTTGAAGGTCCTGCAGTTTTCACTGAAAACACAATTTGTAGTTAGTACCTACCTATATATATGTATGGACTGGAGTTTGCAACTGAAAAGAAAATTTGTGTTCCCAACAAGCTAGGTGAACTGCGGCTTTCACACAAACTTTTCTATCACAACTGAGCATGTGGAGCGAATTTCGTTCATCTATCACAAAGGAAGGTGTTGCAGGATAAATTAATACTCTGTTATCTCATTCTGTTTCCTAGTGCTGGTTTGAAATTCCTGCGGTTTTCATTTTATACCAGAGTTGGAACTAGTACTTCCCCTTATATATGTATGGAATGTAGTTTACAACTGAAAAGAATCTTTGTGTTCGGAACAAGCTAGTTGAAGGACGGCTTTCACACACACATATCTCTCAGAACTGAGCATGTGGAGAGACGTTCATTCATCTATCACAATGGGAACGGGTGGCAGGAGAAACATATATTCTGTTTTTTCAGTCTTTTTCCTAGTGCCGGTTTGAAGTTCCTGCAGTTTTCACTTATAACCAAGTTGGAGCTATTACCTCCCTATGTATAAGTTTGGAGTGGAATTTGCTACTGAAAAGGATCTTTGTGTTCTCAACAAGCAAGGTGCTGGACAGCATTTACACAAACTTATCTCCCAGAACTGAGCATGTGGGTAGAATTTCTTTCATCTAGCACAAAGGGAACGGTTTGCAGGGGTACATTTACTGTGGTTTCTCAGTCTATTTCCTTGTGCCGGTTTGAAGTTCCCGCAGTTTTCACTGTATAACCGAGTTGGAGATATTACCTCCCCATGTATAAGTTTGGAGTGGAGTTTGCAACTGAAAGAAACTGTGTTTTCCCAACTAGCTAGGTGAAGAATGGCTTTCACACACACTTATCTTTCAGATCTGAGAATGTGGATAGACGTTCGTTCATCTAGCACAAGGGGAACGGGTTGCAGGATTACTTTTACTGTGGTTTCTCAGTCTGTTTCCTAGTGCCGGTTTTAAGTTCCTGCAGTTTTCTCTGTAAACCCGAGTTGGAGCTAGTAACTCCCGATATATATGTATGGAGTGTAGTTTGTAACTGAAAGAAACTTTGTGATCCCAAGAACCTAGGTGAAGGACGGCTTTCACACACACTTATCTCTCAGAACTGAGCATGTGGAGAGACGTTCGTTCATCTAGCACAAAGGGACGGGGTTGCAGGAGAAACTTTTACACTGGTTTCTCAGTCAGATTCCTGCAGACGGTTTTAATTACCTGTGGTTTTCACTTTATACCAGATTTGGAGCTAGTACTTCCCCTTATATATTATGGATTGGAGTTTACAACTGAAAAGAAACTTTGTATTTCCAACAATCTAGGTGAACGACGGCTTTCACACACAATTAACTCTCAGAAGTGAGCATGTGAAGAGTCGTTCGTTCATCTAGCACAAAAGGAACGGATTGCAGGAGAAACTTTTACTCTGGTTTCTCAGTCTGTTTCCTAGTGCCGGTTTGAAATTCCTTCAGTTTTCATTGTAAACCTGTGTTGGAGCCAGTACCTCCCCATATTTATGCATGGAGTTGAGTTTGCAACTGAAAAGAATCTTTTTTTCACAAAAAGCTAGTTGAAGGACGGCTTTCACACACAATTAACTCTCAAAAGTGAGCATGTGAAGAGACTTTCGTTCATCTACCAAAAAAGGAACGGAGTGCAGGAGAAAATTTTACTCTGTTTTCTCAGTCTGTTTCCTAGTGAAGTTTTGAATTTCCTGCAGTATTCACTGTAAATAATAGTTGGAGCTAGTACCACCCATATATTTTTATGGAGTGGAGTTTGCAACTGAAAAGAATCTTTGTGTTCCCAACAAGCTAGCTGAAGGACGCCTTTCACACACACTTTTCTCTCAGAACTGTGCATGTGGAGAGAAGTTCATTCATCTAGTTCAAAGGGAACGGGTTGCAGGAGAAACTTTTACTCTGGTTTCTAAGTCTCTTTCCTAGTGCCAGTTTGAAATTCCTGCATTTTTCACTGTAATCCCGAGTTGGAGCTAGTACCTACCCATATATATGTATGGAGTGGAATTTGCAACTGAAAAGAACTTTGTGTTCCCAAAAACCTAGTTGAAGGACGGCCTTCACACACAATTATCTCTCAGAACTGTGCATGTGGAGAGACGTTCGTTCATCTACCACAAAGGGAACTGATTGCAGGGGAAACGTTTACTCTGGTTTCTCAGCCTGTTTCCTAGTGCCGGGTTGAAGTTCCTGCAGTTTTCACTGTAGAAGCGAGATGGAGCTAGTATCTCCCCATATATATGTATGGAGTAGAGTTTCCAACTGAAAAGAAATTTTGTGTTCCCAACAAGCTAAGTGAAGTACGGCTTTCACACACACTTATACCTCCGAACTGAGCATGTGGAGAAACGTTCGTTCATCTAGCAAAAAGGGAAAGATTTTCAAGATAAACTATTACTCTGATTTCTCAGATTGTTTCCTAGTGCCGGTTTGAAGTTCCTTCAGTTTTCATTGTAAACCCGTGTTGGAGCCAGTACCACCCCATATTTATGTGTGGAGTTGAGTTTGCAAATAAAAAGAATCTTTTTTTCCCAAAAAGCTAGTTGAAGGACGGATTTCACATACAATTAACTCTCAAAAGTGAGCATGTGAAGAGACTTTCTTTCATCTATCACAAAAGGAACGGAGTGCAGGAGAAAATTTTATTCTGTTTTCTCAGTCTGTTTCCTAGTGTAGTTTTGAATTTCCTGCAGTTTTCACTGTAAAACCGAGTTGGAGCTAGTACCCCCGCATATATATGTATGGAGAGGAGAATGCAACTGAAAAGGAACTTTGTGTTCCCAACAAACTAGGTGAAGGATGGCTTTCACAAACAATTATCTCTCAGAACTGAGCATGTGGAGAGACGTTCGTTCATCTAGTTCAAAGGGAACGGGTTGCAGGAGAAACTTTTACTGTGGTTTCTAAGTCCCTTTCCTAGTGCCAGTTTGAAATTCCTGCAGTTTTCACTGTAATCCCGAGTTGGAGCTAGTATTTTCCCATATATATGTATGGATTGGAGTTTGCAACTGAAAAGAACTTTGTGTTCCCAAAAAGCTAGTTGAAGTACGGCTTTCACATACAATTATCTCTCACAACTGAGCATGTGGAGAGACGTTCGTTCATCTAGCACAAAGGGAACGGGCTGCAGGGTAAATTTTATTCTGCTTTCTCAGGCTGTATGTTAGATCCGGTTTGAAGTTCCTGCATTTTTCACTCTAAAACAGTTTTGGAGATATTACCTCCCCATATATATGTATGGAGTGGGGTTTGCAACTGAAAATAATCTTTGTGTTCTCAACAAGCTATGTGAAGGACGGCATTCACACACACTTATCTCTCAGAACTGAGCATGTGGAGAGACGTTCGTTCATCTCGCACAAAGGGAACGGGTTGCAGGGGAAAGTTTTATTCTTGTTTCTCAGTCGGTATCCTAGTGCCGATATGATTTTCCTGCAGTTTTCACTGTAAACCCGAGTTGGAACTAGTATCTACCCATATATATGTATGGAGTGGAATTTCATGTGAAAAGAAACTGTGATTTCCCAACAAGCTAGGTGAAGGACGGCTTCACACACAATTATATGTCAGAAATGAGCATGTGGAGAGACCTTCGTTCATCAAGCACAAAGGGAACGGATTGCAGGTGTACTTTTACTCTGGTTTCTCAGTATGTTTCCTATTGCCGGTTTTAAATTCCTGCAGATTTCATTTTAAACCCGTGTTGGTTCAAGTACCTCCCCATATATATGTATGGAGTGGAGATAGTAACTGAAAAGAATCTTTCTTTCCCAAAAAGCTAGGTGAAGGACGGCTTTCACACACTCTTATCTGTCAGAACTGAGCATGTGGAGAGACGTTCATTCATCTAGCACAAAGGGAACGGGTTGCAGGAGAAACTTTTACACTGGTTTCTCAGTCAGTTTCCTGTAGCCGGTTTAAAGTACCTGTGGTTTTCACTTTATACCAGATTTGGAGCTAGTACTTCCCCTTATATATTATGGATTGGACTTTACAATTGAAAAGAAACTTTGTATTCCCTGCAATCTAGGTGAAAGACGGCTTTCACACACAATTAACTCTCAGAAGTGAGCATGTGAAGAGACGTTCGTTCATCTAGCACAAAGGGAATGGATTGCAGGAAAAACTTTTACTCGGGTTTCTCAGTCTGTTTCCTAGTGCCGGTTTGAATTTCCTGCAGTTTTCACTGTAAACCCGAGTTGGAGCTAGTACCAACCCATATATATGTATGGAGTGTAGTTAGCAACTGAAAAGAAACTTTGTTTTCCCAACAACTTAGATGAAATATGGTTTTCACACACAATTATCTCTCAGAACTGAGCATGTGGAGAGACGTTCGTTCATCTAGCACAATGGGATCTCATTGCAGGGGAAACTTTTCTCTTGTTCTCAGTCTGTTTCCTACTGCAGGTTTGAAGTTCCTGAAGTTTTCTCTGTAACCACGTGTTGGAGCTATTAACACCCCATATATTTTTGTGGATTAGAATTTGCAACTAAAAAGAATCTTTGTGTTCACAACAAGCTAGGTGAAGGACAGCTTTCACACACAATTATCTCTCAGAACTCAGCATGTGGAGAGACGTTCGTTCATCTAGCACAAATGGAACATGTTGCAGTAGAAACTTTTACTCTGCTTTCTCAGTCTGTTTCCTAGTGCCGGTTTGAAGTTCCTGCAGTTTTCACTGTAAACCCCAGTAGCAGTTATTACCTCCGCTTATATATGTATGAAGTGTAGTTTGCAACTAAAAAGGAACTGTGTTTTCCCAACAAGATAGGTGAAGGACGGCTTTCACACACACTTATCTCTCAGAACTGAGCATGTGGATAGACGTTCGTTCATCTAGCACAAGAGGAAAGGGTTGCAGGATTACTTTTACTGTGGTTTCTCAGTCTGTTTCCTAGTGCCGGTTTTAAGTTCCTGCAGTTTTCTCTGTAAACCCGAGTTGGATCTAGTAAATCCCCATATACATGTATGGAGTGTAGTTTGTAACTGAAAGAAACTTTGTGATCCAAACAACCTAGGTGAAGGATGGCTTTCACACACACTTATCTCTCAGAACTGAGCATGTGGAGAGAAGTTCGTTTATCTAGTTGAAAGGGAATGGGCTGCAGGGTAAATTTTATTCTGTTTTCTCAGTCTGTATCTTAGATCCGGTTTGAAGTTCCTGCATTTTTCACTCTAAAACAGATTTGGAGATATTACCTCCCCATATATATGTATGGAGTGGAGTTTGCAACTTAAAATAATCTTTGTGTTCTCAACAAGCTATGTGAAGGACGGCATTCATACACACTTATCTCTCAGAACTGAGCGTGTGGATAGACATTCGTTCATCTAGCACAAAGGGAACGGGATGCAGGGGTACTTTTACTGTGGTTCCTCAGTCTGATTCCTAGTTACAGTTTGAAGTTCCTGCAGTCTTCACTCTAAACCCGAGTTGGAGCTAGTATCTACCCATATATATGTATGGAGTGGAGTTTGCAACTGAAAAGAAACTTTTAGTTTCCAACAAGCTAGGTGAACTTAGGCATTCACCCACATTTATCTCTCAGAACTGAGTATTTGGAGAGACTTTCGTTTATCTAGCACAAAGGGAACGGTTGCAGGTGTACTTTTACTCTGGTTTCTCAGTATGTTTCCTATTGCCGGTTTGAAATTCCTGCAGATTTCATTTTAAACCCGTGTTGGTTCAAGTACCTCCCCATATATATGTAAGGAGTGGAGATAGTAACTGAAAAGAATCTTTCTTTCCCAAAAAGCTAGGTGAAGGATGGCTTTCACACACTCTTATCTGTCAGAACTGAGCATGTGGAGAGACGTTCATTCATCTAGCACAAAGGGAACGGGTTGCAGGAGAAACTTTTACACTGGTTTCTCAGTCAGTTTCCTGTAGCCGGTTTGAAGTACCTGTGGTTTTCACTTTATACCAGATTTGGAGCTAGTACTTCCCCTTATATATTATGGATTGGACTTTACAATTGAAAAGAAACTTTGTATTCCCAGCAATCCAGGTGAAAGACGGCTTTCACACACAATTAACTCTCAGAAGTGAGCATGTGAAGAGACGTTCGTTCATCTAGCACAAAGGGAACGGATTGCAGGAAAAACTTTTACCCTGGTATCTCAGTCTGTTTCCTAGTGCCGGTTTGAATTTCCTGCAGTTTTCACTGTAAACCCGAGTTGGAGCTAGTACCCACCCATATATATGTATGGAGTGTAGTTAGCAACTGAAAAGAAACTTTGTTTTCCCAACAAGCTAGATGCAGTATGGTTTTCACACACAATTATCTCTCAGAACTGAGCATGTGGAGAGACGTTCGTTCATCTAGCACAATGGGATCTGATTGCAGGGGAAACTTTTCTCTTGTTCTCAGTCTGTTTCCTAGTGCAGGTTTGAAGTTCCTGAAGTATTCACTGTAACCCCGTGTTGGAGCTATAAACACCCCATATATTTTTGTGGATTAGAATTTGCAACTAAAAAGAATCTTTGTATTCACAACAAGCTAGGTGAAGGACAGCTTTCACACACAATTATCTCTCAGAACTGAGCATGTGGAGAGACGTTCGTTCGTCTAGCACAAAGGGAACATGTTGCAGGAGAAACTTTTACTCTGCTTTCTCAGTCTGTTTCCTAGTGCCGGTTTGAAGTTCCTGCAGTTTTCACTGTAAACCCCAGTAGGAGTTATTACCTCCGCTTATATATGTATGAAGTGTAGTTTGCAACTGAAAAGGAACTGTGTTTTCCCAACAAGATAGTTGAAGGACGGCTTTCACACACACTTATCTCTCAGATCTGAGCATGTCGAGCGACGTTTCTTCATCTAGCACAAAGGGATCGGGTTGCAGGAGAAACTATTCCTCTGGTTTCTAAGTCTGTTTCCTAGTGCCGGTTTGAATTTCCTGCAGTTTTTCCTTTAAAACCGAATTGGAGCTAGAACTCCCCCATATAAATGTATGGAGTGGTGTTTGCAAATGTAAAGAAACTTTGTTTCCCAACAAGCTAAATAAAGTACGGCTTTCACACACACTTATCTCTCAGAACTGAGCGTGTGTATAGACTTTCGTTCATCTAGCACAAAGGGAACTGGATGCAGGTGTACTTTTACTGTGGTTCCTCAGTCTGTTTCCTAGTTACAGTTTGAAGTTCCTGCAGTCTTCACTCTAAACCCGAGTTGGAGCTAGTATCTACTCATATATATGTATGGAGTGGAGTTTGCAACTGAAAAGAAACTTTTAGTTTCCAACAAGCTAGGTGAAGTTAGGCATTCACACACATTTATCTCTCAGAACTGAGTATTTAGAGAGACATTTGTTCATCTAGCACAAGGGAACGGGTTGCAGGTGTACTTTTACTCTGGTTTCTCAGTATATTTCCTATTGCCGGTTTGAAATTCCTGCAGATTTCATTTTAAACCCGTGTTGGTTCAAGTACCTCCCCATATATATGTATGGAGTAGAGATAGTAACTGAAAAGAATCTTTCTTTCCCAAAAAGCTAGGTGAAGGACGGCTTTCACACACTCTTATCTGTCAGAACTGAGCATGTGGAGAGACGTTCATTCATCTAGCACAAAGGGAACGGGTTGCAGGAGAAACTATTACACTGGTTTTTCAGTCAGTTTTCTGTAGCTGGTTTGAAGTTCCTGCAGTTTTCACTGTATAACCGAGATGGAGATATTACCTCCCCATGTAGAAGTTTGGAGTGGAGTTTGCAACTGAAAGGAACTGTGTTTTCCCAACTAGCTAGGTGAAGAATGGCTTTCACACACACTTATTTCTCAGAACTGAGCATGTGGAGAGACGTTCGTTCATCTAGCAAAAAGGGAAAGCGTTGCAGGAGAAAGTTTTACTTGGTTTCTCAGTCTGTTTCCTAGTGCCGGTTTGAAGTTCCTGCAGTTTTCTCTGTAAACCCGAGTTGGAGCTAGTAACTCCCCATTTATATGTATGGATTGTAGTTTGTAACTGAAAGAAACTTTGTGTTCCCAACAACCTAGGTGAAGGACGGCTTTAACACACACTTATCTCTCAGAACTGAGCTTGTGGAGAGACGTTCGTTCATCTAGTTGAAAGGGAACGGGCTGCAGGGTAAATTTTATTCTGCTTTCTCAGGCTGTATGTTAGATCCGGTTTGAAGTTCCTGCATTTTTCACTCTAAAATAGTTTTGGAGATATTACCTCCCCATATATATGTATGGAGTGGGGTTTGCAACTGAAAATAATCTTTGTGTTCTCAACAAGCTATGTGAAGGACGGCATTCACACACACTTATCTCTCAGAACTGAGCATGTGGAGATACGTTCGTTCATCTCGCACAAATGGAACGGGATGCAGGGGATAGTTTTATTCTTGTTTCTCAGTCGGTATCCTAGTGCCGGTATGATGTTCCTGCAGTTTTCACTGTAAACCCGAGTTGGAACTAGTATCTACCCATATATATGTATGGAGTGGAATTTCATGTGAAAAGAAACTGTGATTTCCCAACAAGCTAGGTGAAGGACGGCTTCACACACAATTATATGTCAGAACTGAGCATGTGGAGAGACCTTCGTTTATCTAGCACAAAGGGAACGGTTGCAGGTGTACTTTTACTCTGGTTTCTCAGTATGTTTCCTATTGCCGGTTTTAAATTCCTGCAGATTTCATTTTAAACCCGTGTTGGTTCAAGTACCTCCCCATATATATGTATGGAGTGGAGATAGTAACTGAAAAGAATCTTTCTTTCCCAAAAAGCTAGGTGAAGGACGGCTTTCACACACTCTTATCTGTCAGAACTGAGCATGTGGAGAGATGTTCATTCATCTAGCACAAGGGGAACGGGTTGCAGGAGAAACTTTTACACTGGTTTCTCAGTCAGTTTCCTGTAGCCGGTTTAAAGTACCTGTGGTTTTCACTTTATACCAGATTTGGAGCTAGTACTTCCCCTTATATATTATGGATTGGACTTTACAATTGAAAAGAAACTTTGTATTCCCTGCAATCTAGGTGAAAGACGGCTTTCACACACAATTAACTCTCAGAAGTGAGCATGTGAAGAGACGTTCGTTCATCTAGCACAAAGGGAATGGATTGCAGGAAAAACTTTTACTCGGGTTTCTCAGTCTGTTTCCTAGTGCCGGTTTGAATTTCCTGCAGTTTTCACTTTAAACCCGAGTTGGAGCTTGTACCAACCCATATATATGTATGGAGTGTAGTTAGCAACTGAAAAGAAACTTTGTTTTCCCAACAACTTAGATGAAATATGGTTTTCACACACAATTATCTCTCAGAACTGAGCATGTGGAGAGACATTCGTTCATCTAGCACAATGGGATCTGATTGCAGGGGAAACTTTTCTCTTGTTCTCAGTCTGTTTCCTACTGCAGGTTTGAAGTTCCTGAAGTTTTCTCTGTAACCACGTGTTGGAGCTATTAACACCCCATATATTTTTGTGGATTAGAATTTGCAACTAAAAAGAATCTTTGTGTTCACAACAAGCTAGGTGAAGGACAGCTTTCACACACAATTATCTCTCAGAACTGAGCATGTGGAGAGACGTTCGTTCATCTAGCACAAAGGGAACATGTTGCAGTAGAAACTTTTACTCTGCTTTCTCAGTCTGTTTCCTAGTGCCGGTTTGAAGTTCCTGCAGTTTTCACTGTAAACCCCAGTAGCAGTTATTACCTCCGCTTATATATGTATGAAGTGTAGTTTGCAACTAAAAAGGAACTGTGTTTTCCCAACAAGATAGGTGAAGGACGGCTTTCACACACACTTATCTCTCAGAACTGAGCATGTGGATAGACGTTCGTTCATCTAGCACAAGAGGAAAGGGTTGCAGGATTACTTTTACTGTGGTTTCTCAGTCTGTTTCCTAGTGCCGGTTTTAAGTTCCTGCAGTTTTCTCTGTAAACCCGAGTTGGATCTAGTAAATCCCCATATACATGTATGGAGTGTAGTTTGTAACTGAAAGAAACTTTGTGATCCAAACAACCTAGGTGAAGGATGGCTTTCACACACACTTATCTCTCAGAACTGAGCATGTGGAGAGACGTTCGTTTATCTAGTTGAAAGGGAATGGGCTGCAGGGTAAATTTTATTCTGTTTTCTCAGTCTGTATGTTAGATCCGGTTTGAAGTTCCTGCATTTTTCACTCTAAAACAGATTTGGAGATATTACCTCCCCATATATATGTATGGAGTGGAGTTTGCAACTTAAAATAATCTTTGTGTTCTCAACAAGCTATGTGAAGGACGGCATTCATACACACTTATCTCTCAGAACTGAGCGTGTGGATAGACATTCGTTCATCTAGCACAAAGGGAACGGGATGCAGGGGTACTTTTACTGTGGTTCCTCAGTCTGATTCCTAGTTACAGTTTGAAGTTCCTGCAGTCTTCACTCTAAACCCGAGTTGGAGCTAGTATCTACCCATATATATGTATGGAGTGGAGTTTGCAACTGAAAAGAAACTTTTAGTTTCCAACAAGCTAGGTGAACTTAGGCATTCACCCACATTTATCTCTCAGAACTGAGTATTTGGAGAGACTTTCGTTTATCTAGCACAAAGGGAACGGTTGCAGGTGTACTTTTACTCTGGTTTCTCAGTATGTTTCCTATTGCCGGTTTGAAATTCCTGCAGATTTCATTTTAAACCCGTGTTGGTTCAAGTACCTCCCCATATATATGTAAGGAGTGGAGATAGTAACTGAAAAGAATCTTTCTTTCCCAAAAAGCTAGGTGAAGGATGGCTTTCACACACTCTTATCTGTCAGAACTGAGCATGTGGAGAGACGTTCATTCATCTAGCACAAAGGGAACGGGTTGCAGGAGAAACTTTTACACTGGTTTCTCAGTCAGTTTCCTGTAGCCGGTTTGAAGTACCTGTGGTTTTCACTTTATACCAGATTTGGAGCTAGTACTTCCCCTTATATATTATGGATTGGACTTTACAATTGAAAAGAAACTTTGTATTCCCAGCAATCCAGGTGAAAGACGGCTTTCACACACAATTAACTCTCAGAAGTGAGCATGTGAAGAGACGTTCGTTCATCTAGCACAAAGGGAACGGATTGCAGGAAAAACTTTTACCCTGGTATCTCAGTCTGTTTCCTAGTGCCGGTTTGAATTTCCTGCAGTTTTCACTGTAAACCCGAGTTGGAGCTAGTACCCACCCATATATATGTATGGAGTGTAGTTAGCAACTGAAAAGAAACTTTGTTTTCCCAACAAGCTAGATGCAGTATGGTTTTCACACACAATTATCTCTCAGAACTGAGCATGTGGAGAGACGTTCGTTCATCTAGCACAATGGGATCTGATTGCAGGGGAAACTTTTCTCTTGTTCTCAGTCTGTTTCCTAGTGCAGGTTTGAAGTTCCTGAAGTATTCACTGTAACCCCGTGTTGGAGCTATAAACACCCCATATATTTTTGTGGATTAGAATTTGCAACTAAAAAGAATCTTTGTATTCACAACAAGCTAGGTGAAGGACAGCTTTCACACACAATTATCTCTCAGAACTGAGCATGTGGAGAGACGTTCGTTCGTCTAGCACAAAGGGAACATGTTGCAGGAGAAACTTTTACTCTGCTTTCTCAGTCTGTTTCCTAGTGCCGGTTTGAAGTTCCTGCAGTTTTCACTGTAAACCCCAGTAGGAGTTATTACCTCCGCTTATATATGTATGAAGTGTAGTTTGCAACTGAAAAGGAACTGTGTTTTCCCAACAAGATAGTTGAAGGACGGCTTTCACACACACTTATCTCTCAGATCTGAGCATGTCGAGCGACGTTTCTTCATCTAGCACAAAGGGATCGGGTTGCAGGAGAAACTATTCCTCTGGTTTCTAAGTCTGTTTCCTAGTGCCGGTTTGAATTTCCTGCAGTTTTTCCTTTAAAACCGAATTGGAGCTAGAACTCCCCCATATAAATGTATGGAGTGGTGTTTGCAAATGTAAAGAAACTTTGTTTCCCAACAAGCTAAATAAAGTACGGCTTTCACACACACTTATCTCTCAGAACTGAGCGTGTGTATAGACTTTCGTTCATCTAGCACAAAGGGAACTGGATGCAGGTGTACTTTTACTGTGGTTCCTCAGTCTGTTTCCTAGTTACAGTTTGAAGTTCCTGCAGTCTTCACTCTAAACCCGAGTTGGAGCTAGTATCTACTCATATATATGTATGGAGTGGAGTTTGCAACTGAAAAGAAACTTTTAGTTTCCAACAAGCTAGGTGAAGTTAGGCATTCACACACATTTATCTCTCAGAACTGAGTATTTAGAGAGACATTTGTTCATCTAGCACAAGGGAACGGGTTGCAGGTGTACTTTTACTCTGGTTTCTCAGTATATTTCCTATTGCCGGTTTGAAATTCCTGCAGATTTCATTTTAAACCCGTGTTGGTTCAAGTACCTCCCCATATATATGTATGGAGTAGAGATAGTAACTGAAAAGAATCTTTCTTTCCCAAAAAGCTAGGTGAAGGACGGCTTTCACACACTCTTATCTGTCAGAACTGAGCATGTGGAGAGACGTTCATTCATCTAGCACAAAGGGAACGGGTTGCAGGAGAAACTATTACACTGGTTTTTCAGTCAGTTTTCTGTAGCTGGTTTGAAGTTCCTGCAGTTTTCACTGTATAACCGAGATGGAGATATTACCTCCCCATGTAGAAGTTTGGAGTGGAGTTTGCAACTGAAAGGAACTGTGTTTTCCCAACTAGCTAGGTGAAGAATGGCTTTCACACACACTTATTTCTCAGAACTGAGCATGTGGAGAGACGTTCGTTCATCTAGCAAAAAGGGAAAGCGTTGCAGGAGAAAGTTTTACTTGGTTTCTCAGTCTGTTTCCTAGTGCCGGTTTGAAGTTCCTGCAGTTTTCTCTGTAAACCCGAGTTGGAGCTAGTAACTCCCCATTTATATGTATGGATTGTAGTTTGTAACTGAAAGAAACTTTGTGTTCCCAACAACCTAGGTGAAGGACGGCTTTAACACACACTTATCTCTCAGAACTGAGCTTGTGGAGAGACGTTCGTTCATCTAGTTGAAAGGGAACGGGCTGCAGGGTAAATTTTATTCTGCTTTCTCAGGCTGTATGTTAGATCCGGTTTGAAGTTCCTGCATTTTTCACTCTAAAATAGTTTTGGAGATATTACCTCCCCATATATATGTATGGAGTGGGGTTTGCAACTGAAAATAATCTTTGTGTTCTCAACAAGCTATGTGAAGGACGGCATTCACACACACTTATCTCTCAGAACTGAGCATGTGGAGATACGTTCGTTCATCTCGCACAAATGGAACGGGATGCAGGGGATAGTTTTATTCTTGTTTCTCAGTCGGTATCCTAGTGCCGGTATGATGTTCCTGCAGTTTTCACTGTAAACCCGAGTTGGAACTAGTATCTACCCATATATATGTATGGAGTGGAATTTCATGTGAAAAGAAACTGTGATTTCCCAACAAGCTAGGTGAAGGACGGCTTCACACACAATTATATGTCAGAACTGAGCATGTGGAGAGACCTTCGTTTATCTAGCACAAAGGGAACGGTTGCAGGTGTACTTTTACTCTGGTTTCTCAGTATGTTTCCTATTGCCGGTTTTAAATTCCTGCAGATTTCATTTTAAACCCGTGTTGGTTCAAGTACCTCCCCATATATATGTATGGAGTGGAGATAGTAACTGAAAAGAATCTTTCTTTCCCAAAAAGCTAGGTGAAGGACGGCTTTCACACACTCTTATCTGTCAGAACTGAGCATGTGGAGAGATGTTCATTCATCTAGCACAAGGGGAACGGGTTGCAGGAGAAACTTTTACACTGGTTTCTCAGTCAGTTTCCTGTAGCCGGTTTAAAGTACCTGTGGTTTTCACTTTATACCAGATTTGGAGCTAGTACTTCCCCTTATATATTATGGATTGGACTTTACAATTGAAAAGAAACTTTGTATTCCCTGCAATCTAGGTGAAAGACGGCTTTCACACACAATTAACTCTCAGAAGTGAGCATGTGAAGAGACGTTCGTTCATCTAGCACAAAGGGAATGGATTGCAGGAAAAACTTTTACTCGGGTTTCTCAGTCTGTTTCCTAGTGCCGGTTTGAATTTCCTGCAGTTTTCACTTTAAACCCGAGTTGGAGCTTGTACCAACCCATATATATGTATGGAGTGTAGTTAGCAACTGAAAAGAAACTTTGTTTTCCCAACAACTTAGATGAAATATGGTTTTCACACACAATTATCTCTCAGAACTGAGCATGTGGAGAGACATTCGTTCATCTAGCACAATGGGATCTGATTGCAGGGGAAACTTTTCTCTTGTTCTCAGTCTGTTTCCTACTGCAGGTTTGAAGTTCCTGAAGTTTTCTCTGTAACCACGTGTTGGAGCTATTAACACCCCATATATTTTTGTGGATTAGAATTTGCAACTAAAAAGAATCTTTGTGTTCACAACAAGCTAGGTGAAGGACAGCTTTCACACACAATTATCTCTCAGAACTGAGCATGTGGAGAGACGTTCGTTCATCTAGCACAAAGGGAACATGTTGCAGTAGAAACTTTTACTCTGCTTTCTCAGTCTGTTTCCTAGTGCCGGTTTGAAGTTCCTGCAGTTTTCACTGTAAACCCCAGTAGCAGTTATTACCTCCGCTTATATATGTATGAAGTGTAGTTTGCAACTGAAAATGAACTGTGTTTTCCCAACAAGATAGGTGAAGGACGGCTTTCACACACACTTATCTCTCAGAACTGAGCATGTGGATAGACGTTCGTTCATCTAGCACAAGAGGAAAGGGTTGCAGGATTACTTTTACTGTGGTTTCTCAGTCTGTTTCCTAGTGCCGGTTTTAAGTTCCTGCAGTTTTCTCTGTAAACCCGAGTTGGATCTAGTAAATCCCCATATACATGTATGGAGTGTAGTTTGTAACTGAAAGAAACTTTGTGATCCAAACAACCTAGGTGAAGGATGGCTTTCACACACACTTATCTCTCAGAACTGTGCATGTGGAGAGACGTTCGTTCATCTAGTTGAAAGGGAATGGGCTGCAGGGTAAATTTTATTCTGTTTTCTCAGTCTGTATGTTAGATCCGGTTTGAAGTTCCTGCATTTTTCACTCTAAAACAGATTTGGAGATATTACCTCCCCATATATATGTATGGAGTGGGGTTTGCAACTTAAAATAATCTTTGTGTTCTCAACAAGCTATGTGAAGGACGGCATTCACACACACTTATCTCTCAGAACTGAGCATGTGGAGAGACGTGCGTTCATCTCACACAAAGGGAACGGGTTGCAGGGGAAAGTTTTATTCTGGTTTCTCATTCGGTATCCTAGTGCCGGTATGATGTTCCTGCAGTTTTCACTGTAAACCCGAGTTGGAGGTAATATCTACCCATATATATGTATGGAGTGGAATTTCAACTGAAAAGAAACTTGGATTTCCCAACAAGCTAGGTGAAGGACGGCTTCACACACAATTATATGTCAGAACTGAGCATGTGGAGAGACGTTCGTTCATCTAGCACAAAGGTAAACGGTTGAAGGAGAAACTTTTACTCTATATTCTCAGTCTGTTTCCTAGTGCCGGTTTTAAGTTCCTGCATTTTTCACTGTAAAACCGAGTTGGTGCTAGTACCTAACATATATATGTATGGAGTGGAATTTGCAACTGAAAACAAACTGTGTTTTCCCAACAAGCCAGATGAAGTACGGCTTTCACACACACTTATCTCTCAGAACTGAGCGTGTGGATAGACATTCGTTCATCTAGCACAAAGGGAACGGGATGCAGGGGTACTTTTACTGTGGTTCCTCAGTCTGATTCCTAGTTACAGTTTGAAGTTCCTGCAGTCTTCACTCTAAACCCGAGTTGGAGCTAGTATCTACCCATATATATGTATGGAGTGGAGTTTGCAACTGAAAAGAAACTTTTAGTTTCCAACAAGCTAGGTGAACTTAGGCATTCACCCACATTTATCTCTCAGAACTGAGTATTTGGAGAGACTTTCGTTTATCTAGCACAAAGGGAACGGTTGCAGGTGTACTTTTACTCTGGTTTCTCAGTATGTTTCCTATTGCCGGTTTGAAATTCCTGCAGATTTCATTTTAAACCCGTGTTGGTTCAAGTACCTCCCCATATATATGTAAGGAGTGGAGATAGTAACTGAAAAGAATCTTTCTTTCCCAAAAAGCTAGGTGAAGGATGGCTTTCACACACTCTTATCTGTCAGAACTGAGCATGTGGAGAGACGTTCATTCATCTAGCACAAAGGGAACGGGTTGCAGGAGAAACTTTTACACTGGTTTCTCAGTCAGTTTCCTGTAGCCGGTTTGAAGTACCTGTGGTTTTCACTTTATACCAGATTTGGAGCTAGTACTTCCCCTTATATATTATGGATTGGACTTTACAATTGAAAAGAAACTTTGTATTCCCAGCAATCCAGGTGAAAGACGGCTTTCACACACAATTAACTCTCAGAAGTGAGCATGTGAAGAGACGTTCGTTCATCTAGCACAAAGGGAACGGATTGCAGGAAAAACTTTTACCCTGGTATCTCAGTCTGTTTCCTAGTGCCGGTTTGAATTTCCTGCAGTTTTCACTGTAAACCCGAGTTGGAGCTAGTACCCACCCATATATATGTATGGAGTGTAGTTAGCAACTGAAAAGAAACTTTGTTTTCCCAACAAGCTAGATGCAGTATGGTTTTCACACACAATTATCTCTCAGAACTGAGCATGTGGAGAGACATTCGTTCATCTAGCACAATGGGATCTGATTGCAGGGGAAACTTTTCTCTTGTTCTCAGTCTGTTTCCTAGTGCAGGTTTGAAGTTCCTGAAGTATTCACTGTAACCCCGTGTTGGAGCTATAAACACCCCATATATTTTTGTGGATTAGAATTTGCAACTAAAAAGAATCTTTGTATTCACAACAAGCTAGGTGAAGGACAGCATTCACACACAATTATCTCTCAGAACTGAGCATGTGGAGAGACGTTCGTTCGTCTAGCACAAAGGGAACATGTTGCAGGAGAAACTTTTACTCTGCTTTCTCAGTCTGTTTCCTAGTGCCGGTTTGAAGTTCCTGCAGTTTTCACTGTAAACCCCAGTAGGAGTTATTACCTCCGCTTATATATGTATGAAGTGTAGTTTGCAACTGAAAAGGAACTGTGTTTTCCCAACAAGATAGTTGAAGGACGGCTTTCACACACACTTATCTCTCAGATCTGAGCATGTCGAGCGACGTTTCTTCATCTAGCACAAAGGGATCGGGTTGCAGGAGAAACTATTCCTCTGGTTTCTAAGTCTGTTTCCTAGTGCCGGTTTGAATTTCCTGCAGTTTTCACTGTAAAACCGAGTTGGAGCTAGAACCCCCCCATATATATGTATGGAGTGGTGTTTGCAAATGTAAAGAAACTTTGTTTCCCAACAAGCTAAATAAAGTACGGCTTTCACACACACTTATCTCTCAGAACTGAGCGTGTGTATAGACTTTCGTTCATCTAGCACAAAGGGAACTGGATGCAGGTGTACTTTTACTGTGGTTCCTCAGTCTGTTTCCTAGTTACAGTTTGAATTTCCTGCAGTCTTCACTCTAAACCCGAGTTGGAGCTAGTATCTACTCATATATATGTATGGAGTGGAATTTGCAACTAAAAAGAATCTTTGTTTTCACAACAAGCTAGGTGAAGTACGGCTTTCAAACACACTTATCTCACAGAACTGAGCATGTGGAGAGACGTTCGTTTATTTAGCAAAAAAACGTGTTACAGGAAAAACTTTTACTTTGGTTTCTAAGACTCTTCCCTAGTGCCGGTTTGAAGTTCCTGCAGATTTCAATGTAATCCTGATTTGGAGCTACTACATACCCATATATTTGTATTGAGTGGAATTTACAATTGAAAAGAAACTTTGTGTTCGCAACATATATATGTGAAGGACGGACTCACACACACGTACCTCTCAGAAATGAGCATATGGAGACATGTTCGTTCATCTAGCACAAAGGGAACAGGTTGCAGGAGAAAATTTTTCTCTTGTTTTTCAGGCTGTTTCCAAGTTCCGGGTTGAAATACCTGCAGTTTTCACTGTAAACCAGAGTAGGTGCTTGTACCTCCCCTTATAAATATATGAATTGGAGTTTGCAACTGAAAAGGAACTTTGTGTTCTCAACAAGCTAGGTGAAGTACGGCTTTCACACACACTTATCTCTCAGAACTGAGCATGTGGAGCGACGTTCGTTCATCTAGCACAAACGGAACGGTTTGCAGGAGAAACTTTTCCTCTTGTATCTCAGTCTGTTTCCTAGTGATGGTTTGAAGTTCCAAAAGTTTTCACTGTAAACACGAGTTGGAGCTAGTAACTCCCCATATATATATATGGAGTGTAGTTAGCAACTGAAAGAAACTTTGTGTTCCCAACAAGCTTGGTGAAGGATGACTTTCACATACAAATATTTCTCAGATCTTAGCATGGGGAGAGACGTTCGTGCATCTAGATCAAAGGGAATGGGTTGCAGGGGAACCTTTTATTCTGCTTTCTCCGTCTTTATCCTAGTGCCGGTTTGAATTTCCTGCAGTTTTCACTCTAAACCATATTTGAAGATATTACCTCCCCATATATATGTATGGATTGGGGATTGCAACTGAAAATAATCTTTGTGTTCTCAACAAGCTAAGTGAAGGACGGCATTCACACACACATATCTCTCAGAATTGAGCATGTGGAGAGACGTTCATTCATCTAGCTCAATGGGATCTGGTTGCAGGGGAAACTTTTACTCTTGTCTCTCAGTCTGTTTCCTTGAGCCGGTTTGAAGTTCCTGCAGTTTTCACTGTAACCCCGTATTGAGGATAGTATCAGCCCATATATTTTTATGGATTGGAGTTTGCAACAAAAAAGAATCTTTTCACAACAAGCAAGGTGAAGAACGGCTTTCACAAACACTTATCTCTCAGAACTGAGCATGTGGAAAGACGTTCGTTCATCTATCACAAAGGGAACTGGTTGCAGGAGAAACTTTTACACTGCTTTCCAGTCTGTTTCCTAGTGCCGGTTTGAAGTTCCTGCAGTTTTCACTGTAAACACGAGTAGGAGCTAGTACCTCCGCTTATATATGTATGAATTGGAGTTTGCAACTGAAAGGAACTGTGTGTTCCCCACAAGCTAGGTGAAGAACGCCTTTCACACACATTTTTCTCTCACAACTGTGCATGTGGAGAGAAGTTCATTCATCTAGTTCAAAGGGAATGGGTTGCATTAGAAACTTTTACTCCGGTTTCTAAGTCTCTTTCCTAGTGCCAGTTTGAAATTCCTGCATTTTTCACTGTAATCCCGAGTTGGAGCTTGTACCTACCCATATATATGTATGGAGTGGAATTTGCAACTGAAAAGAACTTTGTGTTCCCAAAAATCTAGTTGAAGGACTGCCTTCAAACAAAATTATCTCTTGGAACTGAGCATGTGGAGAGACTTTCGTTCATCTAGCACAAAGTGAACTGCTTGAAGGGGAAACTTTTACTGTGGTTTCTCATTCTGTTTCCTAGTACGGTTGGAGGATTCTACAGTTTTCACTAGAAGCGAGTTGGAGCTAGTATTTCCACATATATATGTATGGAGTAGAGTTTCCAACTGAAAAGAAATTTTGTGTTCTCAACAAGCTAAGTGAAGTACGGCTTTCACACACACTTATATCTCAGAAATGAGCATGTGGAGAAACGTTCGTTCATCTAGCACAAAGTGAAAGCTTTTCAAGATAAACTATTACTCTGGTTTCTCAGATTGTTTCCTAGTGCCGGTTTGAAGTTCCTTCAGTTTTCATTGTAAACCCGTGTTGGAGCCAGTACCTCCCCATATTTATGTATGGAGTTGAGTTTGCAACTGAAAAGAATCTTTTTTTCCCAAAAAGCTAGTTGAAGGACGGCTTTCACACACAATTAACTCTGAAAAGTGAGCATGTAGAGAGACATTCGTTCATCTACCAAAAAAGGAACGGAGTGCAGGAAAAAATTTTTCTCTGTTTTCTCAGTCTGTTTCCTAGTGAAGATTTGAATTTCCTGCAGTATTCACTGTAAATAATAGTTGGAGCTTGTACCTCCCCATATATTTGTATGGAGTGGAGTATGCAACTGTAAAGAATCTTAGTGTTCCCAACAAGCTAGATGAAGGACGCCTTTCACACACACTTTTCTCTCAGAACTGTGCATGTGGAGAGAAGTTCGTTCATCTAGTTAAAGGGAACGGGTTGCTGGAGAAAATTTGACTCAGGTTTCTAAGTCTCTTTCCTAGTGCCAGTTTGAAATTCCTGCACTTTTTACTGTAATACCGAGTTGGAGCTAGTACATTCCCATATATTTTTATCGGGTGGAGTTTGCAACTAAAAAGAATCTTTGTGTTCTGAACAAGCTAGGTGAAGGAGGGCTTTCTCACACACTTATCTCTCAGAACTGAGCATGTGGAGAGACGTTCGTTCATCTAGCACAAATGGAACGGGTTGCAGGAGAACCTTTTACTCTGCTTTCTCAGTCTGTTTCCTAGTGACGGTTTGAAGTTCCTGCAGTTTTCACATTAAACCCGAGTATGAGCTAGTACCTCCCCTTATATATTTATAAAGTGGAGTTTGCAACTGAAAAGGAACTTTTGTTCCCAACATGCTAGGTGAATTATGGTTTTCACACACACTTATCTCTCAGAACTGAGCATGTGGAGAGACGTTCGTTCATCTAGCACAAAGGAAATTGGTTGCAGGGGAAATTTTTACTCTGGTTTCTCAGTATGTTTCCTATTGTCGGTTTGAAATTCCCGCAGATTTCATTTTAAACCCATGTTGGTGCAAGTACCTCCCCATATATATGTATGGAGTGGAGATAGTAACTGAAAAGATTCTTTCTTTCCCAAAAAGCTTGGTGAAGGACGGCTTTCACATACACTTATCTGTCAGAACTGAGCATGTGGAGAGACGTTCATTCATCTAGCACAAAGGGAACGGGATGCAGGAGAAACTATTACACTGGTTTCTCAGTCAGTTTCCTATAGCCGGTTTGAAGTACCTGTGGTTTTAACTTTATACCAGATTTGGAGCTAGTACATCCCGTTATATATTATGGATTGGAGTTTACAAGTGAAAAGAAACTTTGTATTCCCAACAATCTAGGTGAAGGACGGCTTTCACACACAATTAACTCTCCGAAGTGAGCATGTGTAGAGACGTTCGTTCATCTAGCGTAAAGGGACAGGATTGCAGGAGAAACTTTTACTCTGGTTTCTCAGTCTGTTTCCTAGTGCCGGCTTGAAGTTCCTGCAGTTTTCACTGTAAACCCGAGTTGGAGCTAGTAACTCCCCATGTATATGTATGGAGTTTATTTAGCAGCTGAAAGAAACTTTGTGTTCCCAACAAGCTAGGTGAAGGATGACTTTCACACACACTTATCTCTCAGAACTTAGCATGTGGAGAGACTTTCGTGCATCTAGTTAAAAGGGAATGGGTTGCAGGGTAAACTTTTATTCTGGTTTCTCATTCTGTATCCTAGTGCCGGTTTGAAGTTCCTGCAGTTTTCACTCTAAACCAGATTTGGAAATATTACCACCCCATATATATGTATGCAGTGGGGTTTGCAACTGAAAATAATCTTTGTGTTCTCAACAAGCTAAGTGAAGGACGGCGTTCACACACACTTATCTCTCAGTACTGAGCATGTGGAGAGACGTTCATTCGTCTAGCACAATGGGATCTGTTTGCAGGGGTAACTTTTACTCTTTTCTCTCAGTCTGTTTCCTTGAGCCGGTTTGGAGTTCCTGCAGTTTTCACTGTAACCAAGAGTTGGGGCTAGTATCAACCCATATAATTTTATGGATTGGAGTTTGCAACAAAAAAGAATCTTTCTGTTCACAACAAGCTAGGTGAAGAACGGGTTTCACACACACTTATCTCTCAGAACTGAGCATGTGGAGAGACGTTCGTTTATGTAGCACAAAGGGAACGGGTTGCAGGAGAAACTTTTACTATGCTTTCCAGTCTGTTTAATAGTGCCGGTTTGAAGTTCCTGCAGTTTTCACTGTAAACCCGAGTTGGAGCTAGTAACTCCCCATGTATATGTATGGAGTTTAGTTAGCAGCTGAAAGAAACTTTGTGTTCCCAACAAGCTAGGTGAAGGATGACTTTCACACACACTTATCTCTCAGAACTTATCATGTGGAGAGACATTTGTGCATCTAGTTCAAAGGGAATGGGTTGCAGGGTAAACTTTTATTCTGGTTTCTCAGTCTGTATCCTAGTGCCGGTTTGAAGTTCCTGCAGTTTTCACTCTAAACAAGATTTGGAAATATTACCTCCCCATATATATGTATGGAGTGGGGTTTGCAACTGAAAATAATCTTTGTGTTCTCAACAAGCTATGTGAAGGACGGCATTCACACACACTTATCTCTCAGAACTGAGCATGTGGAGAGACGTTCGTTCATCTCGCACAAAGGGAACGGGTTGCAGGGGAAAGTTTTATTCTTGTTTCTCAGTCGGTATCCTAGTGCCGATATGATTTTCCTGCAGTTTTCACTGTAAACCCGAGTTGGAACTAGTATCTACCCATATATATGTATGGAGTGGAATTTCATGTGAAAAGAAACTGTGATTTCCCAACAAGCTAGGTGAAGGACGGCTTCACACACAATTATATGTCAGAAATGAGCATGTGGAGAGACCTTCGTTCATCAAGCACAAAGGGAACGGATTGCAGGTGTACTTTTACTCTGGTTTCTCAGTATGTTTCCTATTGCCGGTTTGAAATTCCTGCAGATTTCATTTTAAACCCGTGTTGGTTCAAGTACCTCCCCATATATATGTATGGAGTGGAGATAGTAACTGAAAAGAATCTTTCTTTCCCAAAAAGCTAGGTGAAGGACGGCTTTCACACACTCTTATCTGTCAGAAATGAGCATGTGGAGAGACGTTCATTCATCTAGCACAAAGGGAACGGGTTGCAGGAGAAACTTTTACACTGGTTTCTCAGTCAGTTTCCTGTAGCCGGTTTAAAGTACCTGTGGTTTTCACTTTATACCAGATTTGGAGCTAGTACTTCCCCTTATATATTATGGATTGGACTTTACAATTGAAAAGAAACTTTGTATTCCCTGCAATCTAGGTGAAAGACGGCTTTCACACACAATTAACTCTCAGAAGTGAGCATGTGAAGAGACGTTCGTTCATCTAGCACAAAGGGAATGGATTGCAGGAAAAACTTTTACTCGGGTTTCTCAGTCTGTTTCCTAGTGCCGGTTTGAATTTCCTGCAGTTTTCACTGTAAACCCGAGTTGGAGCTAGAACCCACCCATATATATGTATGGAGTGTAGTTAGCAACTGAAAAGAAACTTTGTTTTCCCAACAACTTAGATGAAATATGGTTTTCACACACAATTATCTCTCAGAACTGAGCATGTGGAGAGACGTTCGTTCATCTAGCACAATGGGATCTCATTGCAGGGGAAACTTTTCTCTTGTTCTCAGTCTGTTTCCTACTGCAGGTTTGAAGTTCCTGAAGTTTTCTCTGTAACCACGTGTTGGAGCTATTAACACCCCATATATTTTTGTGGATTAGAATTTGCAACTAAAAAGAATCTTTGTGTTCACAACAAGCTAGGTGAAGGACAGCTTTCACACACAATTATCTCTCAGAACTCAGCATGTGGAGAGACGTTCGTTCATCTAGCACAAAGGGAACATGTTGCAGTAGAAACTTTTACTCTGCTTTCTCAGTCTGTTTCCTAGTGCCGGTTTGAAGTTCCTGCAGTTTTCACTGTAAACCCCAGTAGCAGTTATTACCTCCGCTTATATATGTATGAAGTGTAGTTTGCAACTAAAAAGGAACTGTGTTTTCCCAACAAGATAGGTGAAGGACGGCTTTCACACACACTTATCTCTCAGAACTGATCATGTGGATAGACGTTCGTTCATCTAGCACAAGAGGAAAGGGTTGCAGGATTACTTTTACTGTGGTTTCTCAGTCTGTTTCCTAGTGCCGGTTTTAAGTTCCTGCAGTTTTCTCTGTAAACCCGAGTTGGATCTAGTAAATCCCCATATACATGTATGGAGTGTAGTTTGTAACTGAAAGAAACTTTGTGATCCAAACAACCTAGGTGAAGGATGGCTTTCACACACACTTATCTCTCAGAACTGAGCATGTGGAGAGACGTTCGTTTATCTAGTTGAAAGGGAATGGGCTGCAGGGTAAATTTTATTCTGTTTTCTCAGTCTGTATGTTAGATCCGGTTTGAAGTTCCTGCATTTTTCACTCTAAAACAGATTTGGAGATATTACCTCCCCATATATATGTATGGAGTGGAGTTTGCAACTTAAAATAATCTTTGTGTTCTCAACAAGCTATGTGAAGGACGGCATTCACACACACTTATCTCTCAGAACTGAGCGTGTGGATAGACATTCGTTCATCTAGCACAAAGGGAACGGGATGCAGGGGTACTTTTACTGTGGTTCCTCAGTCTGATTCCTAGTTACAGTTTGAAGTTCCTGCAGTCTTCACTCTAAACCCGAGTTGGAGCTAGTATCTACCCATATATATGTATGGAGTGGAGTTTGCAACTGAAAAGAAACTTTTAGTTTCCAACAAGCTAGGTGAACTTAGGCATTCACCCACATTTATCTCTCAGAACTGAGTATTTGGAGAGACTTTCGTTTATCTAGCACAAAGGGAACGGTTGCAGGTGTACTTTTACTCTGGTTTCTCAGTATGTTTCCTATTGCCGGTTTGAAATTCCTGCAGATTTCATTTTAAACCCGTGTTGGTTCAAGTACCTCCCCATATATATGTAAGGAGTGGAGATAGTAACTGAAAAGAATCTTTCTTTCCCAAAAAGCTAGGTGAAGGATGGCTTTCACACACTCTTATCTGTCAGAACTGAGCATGTGGAGAGACGTTCATTCATCTAGCACAAAGGGAACGGGTTGCAGGAGAAACTTTTACACTGGTTTCTCAGTCAGTTTCCTGTAGCCGGTTTGAAGTACCTGTGGTTTTCACTTTATACCAGATTTGGAGCTAGTACTTCCCCTTATATATTATGGATTGGACTTTACAATTGAAAAGAAACTTTGTATTCCCAGCAATCCAGGTGAAAGACGGCTTTCACACACAATTAACTCTCAGAAGTGAGCATGTGAAGAGACGTTCGTTCATCTAGCACAAAGGGAACGGATTGCAGGAAAAACTTTTACCCTGGTATCTCAGTCTGTTTCCTAGTGCCGGTTTGAATTTCCTGCAGTTTTCACTGTAAACCCGAGTTGGAGCTAGTACCCACCCATATATATGTATGGAGTGTAGTTAGCAACTGAAAAGAAACTTTGTTTTCCCAACAAGCTAGATGCAGTATGGTTTTCACACACAATTATCTCTCAGAACTGAGCATGTGGAGAGACGTTCGTTCATCTAGCACAATGGGATCTGATTGCAGGGGAAACTTTTCTCTTGTTCTCAGTCTGTTTCCTAGTGCAGGTTTGAAGTTCCTGAAGTATTCACTGTAACCCCGTGTTGGAGCTATAAACACCCCATATATTTTTGTGGATTAGAATTTGCAACTAAAAAGAATCTTTGTATTCACAACAAGCTAGGTGAAGGACAGCTTTCACACACAATTATCTCTCAGAACTGAGCATGTGGAGAGACGTTCGTTCGTCTAGCACAAAGGGAACATGTTGCAGGAGAAACTTTTACTCTGCTTTCTCAGTCTGTTTCCTAGTGCCGGTTTGAAGTTCCTGCAGTTTTCACTGTAAACCCCAGTAGGAGTTATTACCTCCGCTTATATATGTATGAAGTGTAGTTTGCAACTGAAAAGGAACTGTGTTTTCCCAACAAGATAGTTGAAGGACGGCTTTCACACACACTTATCTCTCAGATCTGAGCATGTCGAGCGACGTTTCTTCATCTAGCACAAAGGGATCGGGTTGCAGGAGAAACTATTCCTCTGGTTTCTAAGTCTGTTTCCTAGTGCCGGTTTGAATTTCCTGCAGTTTTCCCTGTAAAACCGAATTGGAGCTAGAACCCCCCCATATATATGTATGGAGTGGTGTTTGCAAATGTAAAGAAACTTTGTTTCCCAACAAGCTAAATAAAGTACGGCTTTCACACACACTTATCTCTCAGAACTGAGCGTGTGTATAGACTTTCGTTCATCTAGCACAAAGGGAACTGGATGCAGGTGTACTTTTACTGTGGTTCCTCAGTCTGTTTCCTAGTTACAGTTTGAAGTTCCTGCAGTCTTCACTCTAAACCCGAGTTGGAGCTAGTATCTACTCATATATATGTATGGAGTGGAGTTTGCAACTGAAAAGAAACTTTTAGTTTCCAACAAGCTAGGTGAAGTTAGGCATTCACACACATTTATCTCTCAGAACTGAGTATTTAGAGAGACTTTTGTTCATCTAGCACAAGGGAACGGGTTGCAGGTGTACTTTTACTCTGGTTTCTCAGTATATTTCCTATTGCCGGTTTGAAATTCCTGCAGATTTCATTTTAAACCCGTGTTGGTTCAAGTACCTCCCCATATATATGTATGGAGTAGAGATAGTAACTGAAAAGAATCTTTCTTTCCCAAAAAGCTAGGTGAAGGACGGCTTTCACACACTCTTATCTGTCAGAACTGAGCATGTGGAGAGACGTTCATTCATCTAGCACAAAGGGAACGGGTTGCAGGAGAAACTATTACACTGGTTTTTCAGTCAGTTTTCTGTAGCCGGTTTGAAGTTCCTGCAGTTTTCACTGTATAACCGAGATGGAGATATTACCTCCCCATGTAGAAGTTTGGAGTGGAGTTTGCAACTGAAAGGAACTGTGTTTTCCCAACTAGCTAGGTGAAGAATGGCTTTCACACACACTTATTTCTCAGAACTGAGCATGTGGAGAGACGTTCGTTCATCTAGCAAAAAGGGAAAGCGTTGCAGGAGAAAGTTTTACTTGGTTTCTCAGTCTGTTTCCTAGTGCCGGTTTGAAGTTCCTGCAGTTTTCTCTGTAAACCCGAGTTGGAGCTAGTAACTCCCCATTTATATGTATGGATTGTAGTTTGTAACTGAAAGAAACTTTGTGTTCCCAACAACCTAGGTGAAGGACGGCTTTAACACACACTTATCTCTCAGAACTGAGCTTGTGGAGAGACGTTCGTTCATCTAGTTGAAAGGGAACGGGCTGCAGGGTAAATTTTATTCTGCTTTCTCAGGCTGTATGTTAGATCCGGTTTGAAGTTCCTGCATTTTTCACTCTAAAATAGTTTTGGAGATATTACCTCCCCATATATATGTATGGAGTGGGGTTTGCAACTGAAAATAATCTTTGTGTTCTCAACAAGCTATGTGAAGGACGGCATTCACACACACTTATCTCTCAGAACTGAGCATGTGGAGATACGTTCGTTCATCTCGCACAAATGGAACGGGTTGCAGGGGATAGTTTTATTCTTGTTTCTCAGTCGGTATCCTAGTGCCGGTATGATGTTCCTGCAGTTTTCACTGTAAACCCGAGTTGGAACTAGTATCTACCCATATATATGTATGGAGTGGAATTTCATGTGAAAAGAAACTGTGATTTCCCAACAAGCTAGGTGAAGGACGGCTTCACACACAATTATATGTCAGAACTGAGCATGTGGAGAGACCTTCGTTAATCAAGCACAAAGGGAACGGATTGCAGGTGTACTTTTACTCTGGTTTCTCAGTATGTTTCCTATTGCCGGTTTTAAATTCCTGCAGATTTCATTTTAAACCCGTGTTGGTTCAAGTACCTCCCCATATATATGTATGGAGTGGAGATAGTAACTGAAAAGAATCTTTCTTTCCCAAAAAGCTAGGTGAAGGACGGCTTTCACACACTCTTATCTGTCAGAACTGAGCATGTGGAGAGATGTTCATTCATCTAGCACAAGGGGAACGGGTTGCAGGAGAAACTATTACACTGGTTTTTCAGTCAGTTTTCTGTAGCCGGTTTGAAGTTCCTGCAGTTTTCACTGTATAACCGAGATGGAGATATTACCTATCCATGTAGAAGTTTGGAGTGGAGTTTGCAACTGAAAGGAACTGTGTTTTCCCAACTAGCTAGGTGAAGAATGGCTTTCACACACACTTATTTCTCAGAACTGAGCATGTGGAGAGACGTTCGTTCATCTAGCAAAAAGGGAAAGCGTTGCAGGAGAAAGTTTTACTTGGTTTCTCAGTCTGTTTCCTAGTGCCGGTTTGAAGTTCCTGCAGTTTTCTCTGTAAACCCGAGTTGGAGCTAGTAACTCCCCATTTATATGTATGGATTGTAGTTTGTAACTGAAAGAAACTTTGTGTTCCCAACAACCTAGGTGAAGGACGGCTTTAACACACACTTATCTCTCAGAACTGAGCTTGTGGAGAGACGTTCGTTCATCTAGTTGAAAGGGAACGGGCTGCAGGGGAAATTTTATTCTGCTTTCTCAGGCTGTATGTTAGATCCGGTTTGAAGTTCCTGCATTTTTCACTCTAAAATAGTTTTGGAGATATTACCTCCCCATATATATGTATGGAGTGGGGTTTGCAACTGAAAATAATCTTTGTGTTCTCAACAAGCTATGTGAAGGACGGCATTCACACACACTTATCTCTCAGAACTGAGCATGTGGAGATACGTTCGTTCATCTCGCACAAATGGAACGGGTTGCAGGGGATAGTTTTATTCTTGTTTCTCAGTCGGTATCCTAGTGCCGGTATGATGTTCCTGCAGTTTTCACTGTAAACCCGAGTTGGAACTAGTATCTACCCATATATATGTATGGAGTGGAATTTCATGTGAAAAGAAACTGTGATTTCCCAACAAGCTAGGTGAAGGACGGCTTCACACACAATTATATGTCAGAACTGAGCATGTGGAGAGACCTTCGTTAATCAAGCACAAAGGGAACGGATTGCAGGTGTACTTTTACTCTGGTTTCTCAGTATGTTTCCTATTGCCGGTTTGAAATTCCTGCAGATTTCATTTTAAACCCGTGTTGGTTCAAGTACCTCCCCATATATATGTATGGAGTGGAGATAGTAACTGAAAAGAATCTTTCTTTCCCAAAAAGCTAGGTGAAGGACGGCTTTCACACACTCTTATCTGTCAGAACTGAGCATGTGGAGAGAAGTTCATTCATCTAGCACAAGGGGAACGGGTTGCAGGAGAAACTTTTACACTGGTTTCTCAGTCAGTTTCCTGTAGCCGGTTTAAAGTACCTGTGGTTTTCACTTTATACCAGATTTGGAGCTAGTACTTCCCCTTATATATTATGGATTGGACTTTACAATTGAAAAGAAACTTTGTATTCCCTGCAATCTAGGTGAAAGACGGCTTTCACACACAATTAAATATCAGAAGTGAGCATGTGAAGAGACGTTCGTTCATCTAGCACAAAGGGAATGGATTGCAGGAAAAACTTTTACTCGGGTTTCTCAGTCTGTTTCCTAGTGCCGGTTTGAATTTCCTGCAGTTTTCACTGTAAACCCGAGTTGGAGCTTGTACCAACCCATATATATGTATGGAGTGTAGTTAGCAACTGAAAAGAAACTTTGTTTTCCCAACAACTTAGATGAAATATGGTTTTCACACACAATTATCTCTCAGAACTGAGCATGTGGAGAGACATTCGTTCATCTAGCACAATGGGATCTGATTGCAGGGGAAACTTTTCTCTTGTTCTCAGTCTGTTTCCTACTGCAGGTTTGAAGTTCCTGAAGTTTTCTCTGTAACCACGTGTTGGAGCTATTAACACCCCATATATTTTTGTGGATTAGAATTTGCAACTAAAAAGAATCTTTGTGTTCACAACAAGCTAGGTGAAGGACAGCTTTCACACACAATTATCTCTCAGAACTGAGCATGTGGAGAGACGTTCGTTCATCTAGCACAAAGGGAACATGTTGCAGTAGAAACTTTTACTCTGCTTTCTCAGTCTGTTTCCTAGTGCCGGTTTGAAGTTCCTGCAGTTTTCACTGTAAACCCCAGTAGCAGTTATTACCTCCGCTTATATATGTATGAAGTGTAGTTTGCAACTGAAAAGGAACTGTGTTTTCCCAACAAGATAGGTGAAGGACGGCTTTCACACACACTTATCTCTCAGAACTGAGCATGTGGATAGACGTTCGTTCATCTAGCACAAGAGGAAAGGGTTGCAGGATTACTTTTACTGTGGTTTCTCAGTCTGTTTCCTAGTGCCGGTTTTAAGTTCCTGCAGTTTTCTCTGTAAACCCGAGTTGGATCTAGTAAATCCCCATATACATGTATGGAGTGTAGTTTGTAACTGAAAGAAACTTTGTGATCCAAACAACCTAGGTGAAGGATGGCTTTCACACACACTTATCTCTCAGAACTGTGCATGTGGAGAGACGTTCGTTCATCTAGTTGAAAGGGAATGGGCTGCAGGGTAAATTTTATTCTGTTTTCTCAGTCTGTATGTTAGATCCGGTTTGAAGTTCCTGCATTTTTCACTCTAAAACAGATTTGGAGATATTACCTCCCCATATATATGTATGGAGTGGGGTTTGCAACTTAAAATAATCTTTGTGTTCTCAACAAGCTATGTGAAGGACGGCATTCACACACACTTATCTCTCAGAACTGAGCATGTGGAGAGACGTGCGTTCATCTCACACAAAGGGAACGGGTTGCAGGGGAAAGTTTTATTCTGGTTTCTCATTCGGTATCCTAGTGCCGGTATGATGTTCCTGCAGTTTTCACTGTAAACCCGAGTTGGAGGTAATATCTACCCATATATATGTATGGAGTGGAATTTCAACTGAAAAGAAACTTGGATTTCCCAACAAGCTAGGTGAAGGACGGCTTCACACACAATTATATGTCAGAACTGAGCATGTGGAGAGACGTTCGTTCATCTAGCACAAAGGTAAACGGTTGAAGGAGAAACTTTTACTCTATATTCTCAGTCTGTTTCCTAGTGCCGGTTTTAAGTTCCTGCATTTTTCACTGTAAAACCGAGTTGGTGCTAGTACCTAACATATATATGTATGGAGTGGAATTTGCAACTGAAAACAAACTGTGTTTTCCCAACAAGCCAGATGAAGTACGGCTTTCACACACACTTATCTCTCAGAACTGAGCGTGTGGATAGACATTCGTTCATCTAGCACAAAGGGAACGGGATGCAGGGGTACTTTTACTGTGGTTCCTCAGTCTGATTCCTAGTTACAGTTTGAAGTTCCTGCAGTCTTCACTCTAAACCCGAGTTGGAGCTAGTATCTACCCATATATATGTATGGAGTGGAGTTTGCAACTGAAAAGAAACTTTTAGTTTCCAACAAGCTAGGTGAACTTAGGCATTCACCCACATTTATCTCTCAGAACTGAGTATTTGGAGAGACTTTCGTTTATCTAGCACAAAGGGAACGGTTGCAGGTGTACTTTTACTCTGGTTTCTCAGTATGTTTCCTATTGCCGGTTTGAAATTCCTGCAGATTTCATTTTAAACCCGTGTTGGTTCAAGTACCTCCCCATATATATGTAAGGAGTGGAGATAGTAACTGAAAAGAATCTTTCTTTCCCAAAAAGCTAGGTGAAGGATGGCTTTCACACACTCTTATCTGTCAGAACTGAGCATGTGGAGAGACGTTCATTCATCTAGCACAAAGGGAACGGGTTGCAGGAGAAACTTTTACACTGGTTTCTCAGTCAGTTTCCTGTAGCCGGTTTGAAGTACCTGTGGTTTTCACTTTATACCAGATTTGGAGCTAGTACTTCCCCTTATATATTATGGATTGGACTTTACAATTGAAAAGAAACTTTGTATTCCCAGCAATCCAGGTGAAAGACGGCTTTCACACACAATTAACTCTCAGAAGTGAGCATGTGAAGAGACGTTCGTTCATCTAGCACAAAGGGAACGGATTGCAGGAAAAACTTTTACCCTGGTATCTCAGTCTGTTTCCTAGTGCCGGTTTGAATTTCCTGCAGTTTTCACTGTAAACCCGAGTTGGAGCTAGTACCCACCCATATATATGTATGGAGTGTAGTTAGCAACTGAAAAGAAACTTTGTTTTCCCAACAAGCTAGATGCAGTATGGTTTTCACACACAATTATCTCTCAGAACTGAGCATGTGGAGAGACGTTCGTTCATCTAGCACAATGGGATCTGATTGCAGGGGAAACTTTTCTCTTGTTCTCAGTCTGTTTCCTAGTGCAGGTTTGAAGTTCCTGAAGTATTCACTGTAACCCTGTGTTGGAGCTATAAACATCCCATATATTTTTGTGGATTAGAATTTGCAACTAAAAAGAATCTTTGTATTCACAACAAGCTAGGTGAAGGACAGCATTCACACACAATTATCTCTCAGAACTGAGCATGTGGAGAGACGTTCGTTCGTCTAGCACAAAGGGAACATGTTGCAGGAGAAACTTTTACTCTGCTTTCTCAGTCTGTTTCCTAGTGCCGGTTTGAAGTTCCTGCAGTTTTCACTGTAAACCCCAGTAGGAGTTATTACCTCCGCTTATATATGTATGAAGTGTAGTTTGCAACTGAAAAGGAACTGTGTTTTCCCAACAAGATAGTTGAAGGACGGCTTTCACACACACTTATCTCTCAGATCTGAGCATGTCGAGCGACGTTTCTTCATCTAGCACAAAGGGATCGGGTTGCAGGAGAAACTATTCCTCTGGTTTCTAAGTCTGTTTCCTAGTGCCGGTTTGAATTTCCTGCAGTTTTCACTGTAAAACCGAGTTGGAGCTAGAACCCCCCCATATATATGTATGGAGTGGTGTTTGCAAATGTAAAGAAACTTTGTTTCCCAACAAGCTAAATAAAGTACGGCTTTCACACACACTTATCTCTCAGAACTGAGCGTGTGTATAGACTTTCGTTCATCTAGCACAAAGGGAACTGGATGCAGGTGTACTTTTACTGTGGTTCCTCAGTCTGTTTCCTAGTTACAGTTTGAATTTCCTGCAGTCTTCACTCTAAACCCGAGTTGGAGCTAGTATCTACTCATATATATGTATGGAGTGGAATTTGCAACTAAAAAGAATCTTTGTTTTCACAACAAGCTAGGTGAAGTACCGCTTTCAAACACACTTATCTCACAGAACTGAGCATGTGGAGAGACGTTCGTTTATTTAGCAAAAAAACGTGTTACAGGAAAAACTTTTACTTTGGTTTCTAAGACTCTTCCCTAGTGCCGGTTTGAAGTTCCTGCAGATTTCAATGTAATCCTGATTTGGAGCTACTACATACCCATATATTTGTATTGAGTGGAATTTACAATTGAAAAGAAACTTTGTGTTCGCAACATATATATGTGAAGGACGGACTCACACACACGTACCTCTCAGAAATGAGCATATGGAGACATGTTCGTTCATCTAGCACAAAGGGAACAGGTTGCAGGAGAAAATTTTTCTCTTGTTTTTCAGGCTGTTTCCAAGTTCCGGGTTGAAATACCTGCAGTTTTCACTGTAAACCAGAGTAGGTGCTTGTACCTCCCCTTATAAATATATGAATTGGAGTTTGCAACTGAAAAGGAACTTTGTGTTCTCAACAAGCTAGGTGAAGTACGGCTTTCACACACACTTATCTCTCAGAACTGAGCATGTGGAGCGACGTTCGTTCATCTAGCACAAACGGAACGGTTTGCAGGAGAAACTTTTCCTCTTGTATCTCAGTCTGTTTCCTAGTGATGGTTTGAAGTTCCAAAAGTTTTCACTGTAAACACGAGTTGGAGCTAGTAACTCCCCATATATATATATGGAGTGTAGTTAGCAACTGAAAGAAACTTTGTGTTCCCAACAAGCTTGGTGAAGGATGACTTTCACATACAAATATTTCTCAGATCTTAGCATGGGGAGAGACGTTCGTGCATCTAGATCAAAGGGAATGGGTTGCAGGGGAACCTTTTATTCTGCTTTCTCCGTCTTTATCCTAGTGCCGGTTTGAATTTCCTGCAGTTTTCACTCTAAACCATATTTGAAGATATTACCTCCCCATATATATGTATGGATTGGGGATTGCAACTGAAAATAATCTTTGTGTTCTCAACAAGCTAAGTGAAGGACGGCATTCACACACACATATCTCTCAGAATTGAGCATGTGGAGAGACGTTCATTCATCTAGCTCAATGGGATCTGGTTGCAGGGGAAACTTTTACTCTTGTCTCTCAGTCTGTTTCCTTGAGCCGGTTTGAAGTTCCTGCAGTTTTCACTGTAACCCCGTATTGAGGATAGTATCAGCCCATATATTTTTATGGATTGGAGTTTGCAACAAAAAAGAATCTTTTCACAACAAGCAAGGTGAAGAACGGCTTTCACAAACACTTATCTCTCAGAACTGAGCATGTGGAAAGACGTTCGTTCATCTATCACAAAGGGAACTGGTTGCAGGAGAAACTTTTACACTGCTTTCCAGTCTGTTTCCTAGTGCCGGTTTGAAGTTCCTGCAGTTTTCACTGTAAACACGAGTAGGAGCTAGTACCTCCGCTTATATATGTATGAATTGGAGTTTGCAACTGAAAGGAACTGTGTGTTCCCCACAAGCTAGGTGAAGAACGCCTTTCACACACATTTTTCTCTCACAACTGTGCATGTGGAGAGAAGTTCATTCATCTAGTTCAAAGGGAATGGGTTGCATTAGAAACTTTTACTCCGGTTTCTAAGTCTCTTTCCTAGTGCCAGTTTGAAATTCCTGCATTTTTCACTGTAATCCCGAGTTGGAGCTTGTACCTACCCATATATATGTATGGAGTGGAATTTGCAACTGAAAAGAACTTTGTGTTCCCAAAAATCTAGTTGAAGGACTGCCTTCAAACAAAATTATCTCTTGGAACTGAGCATGTGGAGAGACTTTCGTTCATCTAGCACAAAGTGAACTGCTTGAAGGGGAAACTTTTACTGTGGTTTCTCATTCTGTTTCCTAGTACGGTTGGAGGATTCTACAGTTTTCACTAGAAGCGAGTTGGAGCTAGTATTTCCACATATATATGTATGGAGTAGAGTTTCCAACTGAAAAGAAATTTTGTGTTCTCAACAAGCTAAGTGAAGTACGGCTTTCACACACACTTATATCTCAGAAATGAGCATGTGGAGAAACGTTCGTTCATCTAGCACAAAGTGAAAGCTTTTCAAGATAAACTATTACTCTGGTTTCTCAGATTGTTTCCTAGTGCCGGTTTGAAGTTCCTTCAGTTTTCATTGTAAACCCGTGTTGGAGCCAGTACCTCCCCATATTTATGTATGGAGTTGAGTTTGCAACTGAAAAGAATCTTTTTTTCCCAAAAAGCTAGTTGAAGGACGGCTTTCACACACAATTAACTCTGAAAAGTGAGCATGTAGAGAGACATTCGTTCATCTACCAAAAAAGGAACGGAGTGCAGGAAAAAATTTTTCTCTGTTTTCTCAGTCTGTTTCCTAGTGAAGATTTGAATTTCCTGCAGTATTCACTGTAAATAATAGTTGGAGCTTGTACCTCCCCATATATTTGTATGGAGTGGAGTATGCAACTGTAAAGAATCTTAGTGTTCCCAACAAGCTAGATGAAGGACGCCTTTCACACACACTTTTCTCTCAGAACTGTGCATGTGGAGAGAAGTTCGTTCATCTAGTTAAAGGGAACGGGTTGCTGGAGAAAATTTGACTCAGGTTTCTAAGTCTCTTTCCTAGTGCCAGTTTGAAATTCCTGCACTTTTTACTGTAATACCGAGTTGGAGCTAGTACATTCCCATATATTTTTATCGGGTGGAGTTTGCAACTAAAAAGAATCTTTGTGTTCTGAACAAGCTAGGTGAAGGAGGGCTTTCTCACACACTTATCTCTCAGAACTGAGCATGTGGAGAGACGTTCGTTCATCTAGCACAAATGGAACGGGTTGCAGGAGAACCTTTTACTCTGCTTTCTCAGTCTGTTTCCTAGTGACGGTTTGAAGTTCCTGCAGTTTTCACATTAAACCCGAGTATGAGCTAGTACCTCCCCTTATATATTTATAAAGTGGAGTTTGCAACTGAAAAGGAACTTTTGTTCCCAACATGCTAGGTGAATTATGGTTTTCACACACACTTATCTCTCAGAACTGAGCATGTGGAGAGACGTTCGTTCATCTAGCACAAAGGAAATTGGTTGCAGGGGAAATTTTTACTCTGGTTTCTCAGTATGTTTCCTATTGTCGGTTTGAAATTCCCGCAGATTTCATTTTAAACCCATGTTGGTGCAAGTACCTCCCCATATATATGTATGGAGTGGAGATAGTAACTGAAAAGATTCTTTCTTTCCCAAAAAGCTTGGTGAAGGACGGCTTTCACATACACTTATCTGTCAGAACTGAGCATGTGGAGAGACGTTCATTCATCTAGCACAAAGGGAACGGGATGCAGGAGAAACTATTACACTGGTTTCTCAGTCAGTTTCCTATAGCCGGTTTGAAGTACCTGTGGTTTTAACTTTATACCAGATTTGGAGCTAGTACATCCCGTTATATATTATGGATTGGAGTTTACAAGTGAAAAGAAACTTTGTATTCCCAACAATCTAGGTGAAGGACGGCTTTCACACACAATTAACTCTCCGAAGTGAGCATGTGTAGAGACGTTCGTTCATCTAGCGTAAAGGGACAGGATTGCAGGAGAAACTTTTACTCTGGTTTCTCAGTCTGTTTCCTAGTGCCGGCTTGAAGTTCCTGCAGTTTTCACTGTAAACCCGAGTTGGAGCTAGTAACTCCCCATGTATATGTATGGAGTTTATTTAGCAGCTGAAAGAAACTTTGTGTTCCCAACAAGCTAGGTGAAGGATGACTTTCACACACACTTATCTCTCAGAACTTAGCATGTGGAGAGACTTTCGTGCATCTAGTTAAAAGGGAATGGGTTGCAGGGTAAACTTTTATTCTGGTTTCTCATTCTGTATCCTAGTGCCGGTTTGAAGTTCCTGCAGTTTTCACTCTAAACCAGATTTGGAAATATTACCACCCCATATATATGTATGCAGTGGGGTTTGCAACTGAAAATAATCTTTGTGTTCTCAACAAGCTAAGTGAAGGACGGCGTTCACACACACTTATCTCTCAGTACTGAGCATGTGGAGAGACGTTCATTCGTCTAGCACAATGGGATCTGTTTGCAGGGGTAACTTTTACTCTTTTCTCTCAGTCTGTTTCCTTGAGCCGGTTTGGAGTTCCTGCAGTTTTCACTGTAACCAAGAGTTGGGGCTAGTATCAACCCATATAATTTTATGGATTGGAGTTTGCAACAAAAAAGAATCTTTCTGTTCACAACAAGCTAGGTGAAGAACGGGTTTCACACACACTTATCTCTCAGAACTGAGCATGTGGAGAGACGTTCGTTTATGTAGCACAAAGGGAACGGGTTGCAGGAGAAACTTTTACTATGCTTTCCAGTCTGTTTAATAGTGCCGGTTTGAAGTTCCTGCAGTTTTCACTGTAAACCCGAGTTGGAGCTAGTAACTCCCCATGTATATGTATGGAGTTTAGTTAGCAGCTGAAAGAAACTTTGTGTTCCCAACAAGCTAGGTGAAGGATGACTTTCACACACACTTATCTCTCAGAACTTATCATGTGGAGAGACATTTGTGCATCTAGTTCAAAGGGAATGGGTTGCAGGGTAAACTTTTATTCTGGTTTCTCAGTCTGTATCCTAGTGCCGGTTTGAAGTTCCTGCAGTTTTCACTCTAAACAAGATTTGGAAATATTACCTCCCCATATATATGTATGGAGTGGGGTTTGCAACTGAAAATAATCTTTGTGTTCTCAACAAGCTATGTGAAGGACGGCATTCACACACACTTATCTCTCAGAACTGAGCATGTGGAGAGACGTTCGTTCATCTCGCACAAAGGGAACGGGTTGCAGGGGAAAGTTTTATTCTTGTTTCTCAGTCGGTATCCTAGTGCCGATATGATTTTCCTGCAGTTTTCACTGTAAACCCGAGTTGGAACTAGTATCTACCCATATATATGTATGGAGTGGAATTTCATGTGAAAAGAAACTGTGATTTCCCAACAAGCTAGGTGAAGGACGGCTTCACACACAATTATATGTCAGAAATGAGCATGTGGAGAGACCTTCGTTCATCAAGCACAAAGGGAACGGATTGCAGGTGTACTTTTACTCTGGTTTCTCAGTATGTTTCCTATTGCCGGTTTGAAATTCCTGCAGATTTCATTTTAAACCCGTGTTGGTTCAAGTACCTCCCCATATATATGTATGGAGTGGAGATAGTAACTGAAAAGAATCTTTCTTTCCCAAAAAGCTAGGTGAAGGACGGCTTTCACACACTCTTATCTGTCAGAAATGAGCATGTGGAGAGACGTTCATTCATCTAGCACAAAGGGAACGGGTTGCAGGAGAAACTTTTACACTGGTTTCTCAGTCAGTTTCCTGTAGCCGGTTTAAAGTACCTGTGGTTTTCACTTTATACCAGATTTGGAGCTAGTACTTCCCCTTATATATTATGGATTGGACTTTACAATTGAAAAGAAACTTTGTATTCCCTGCAATCTAGGTGAAAGACGGCTTTCACACACAATTAACTCTCAGAAGTGAGCATGTGAAGAGACGTTCGTTCATCTAGCACAAAGGGAATGGATTGCAGGAAAAACTTTTACTCGGGTTTCTCAGTCTGTTTCCTAGTGCCGGTTTGAATTTCCTGCAGTTTTCACTGTAAACCCGAGTTGGAGCTAGTACCCACCCATATATATGTATGGAGTGTAGTTAGCAACTGAAAAGAAACTTTGTTTTCCCAACAACTTAGATGAAATATGGTTTTCACACACAATTATCTCTCAGAACTGAGCATGTGGAGAGACGTTCGTTCATCTAGCACAATGGGATCTCATTGCAGGGGAAACTTTTCTCTTGTTCTCAGTCTGTTTCCTACTGCAGGTTTGAAGTTCCTGAAGTTTTCTCTGTAACCACGTGTTGGAGCTATTAACACCCCATATATTTTTGTGGATTAGAATTTGCAACTAAAAAGAATCTTTGTGTTCACAACAAGCTAGGTGAAGGACAGCTTTCACACACAATTATCTCTCAGAACTCAGCATGTGGAGAGACGTTCGTTCATCTAGCACAAAGGGAACATGTTGCAGTAGAAACTTTTACTCTGCTTTCTCAGTCTGTTTCCTAGTGCCGGTTTGAAGTTCCTGCAGTTTTCACTGTAAACCCCAGTAGCAGTTATTACCTCCGCTTATATATGTATGAAGTGTAGTTTGCAACTAAAAAGGAACTGTGTTTTCCCAACAAGATAGGTGAAGGACGGCTTTCACACACACTTATCTCTCAGAACTGAGCATGTGGAGCGACGTTCGTTCATCTAGCACAAACGGAACGGTTTGCAGGAGAAACTTTTCCTCTTGTATCTCAGTCTGTTTCCTAGTGATGGTTTGAAGTTCCAAAAGTTTTCACTGTAAACACGAGTTGGAGCTAGTAACTCCCCATATATATATATGGAGTGTAGTTAGCAACTGAAAGAAACTTTGTGTTCCCAACAAGCTTGGTGAAGGATGACTTTCACATACAAATATTTCTCAGATCTTAGCATGGGGAGAGACGTTCGTGCATCTAGATCAAAGGGAATGGGTTGCAGGGGAACCTTTTATTCTGCTTTCTCCGTCTTTATCCTAGTGCCGGTTTGAATTTCCTGCAGTTTTCACTCTAAACCATATTTGAAGATATTACCTCCCCATATATATGTATGGATTGGGGATTGCAACTGAAAATAATCTTTGTGTTCTCAACAAGCTAAGTGAAGGACGGCATTCACACACACATATCTCTCAGAATTGAGCATGTGGAGAGACGTTCATTCATCTAGCTCAATGGGATCTGGTTGCAGGGGAAACTTTTACTCTTGTCTCTCAGTCTGTTTCCTTGAGCCGGTTTGAAGTTCCTGCAGTTTTCACTGTAACCCCGTATTGAGGATAGTATCAGCCCATATATTTTTATGGATTGGAGTTTGCAACAAAAAAGAATCTTTTCACAACAAGCAAGGTGAAGAACGGCTTTCACAAACACTTATCTCTCAGAACTGAGCATGTGGAAAGACGTTCGTTCATCTATCACAAAGGGAACTGGTTGCAGGAGAAACTTTTACACTGCTTTCCAGTCTGTTTCCTAGTGCCGGTTTGAAGTTCCTGCAGTTTTCACTGTAAACACGAGTAGGAGCTAGTACCTCCGCTTATATATGTATGAATTGGAGTTTGCAACTGAAAGGAACTGTGTGTTCCCCACAAGCTAGGTGAAGAACGCCTTTCACACACATTTTTCTCTCACAACTGTGCATGTGGAGAGAAGTTCATTCATCTAGTTCAAAGGGAATGGGTTGCATTAGAAACTTTTACTCCGGTTTCTAAGTCTCTTTCCTAGTGCCAGTTTGAAATTCCTGCATTTTTCACTGTAATCCCGAGTTGGAGCTTGTACCTACCCATATATATGTATGGAGTGGAATTTGCAACTGAAAAGAACTTTGTGTTCCCAAAAATCTAGTTGAAGGACTGCCTTCAAACAAAATTATCTCTTGGAACTGAGCATGTGGAGAGACTTTCGTTCATCTAGCACAAAGTGAACTGCTTGAAGGGGAAACTTTTACTGTGGTTTCTCATTCTGTTTCCTAGTACGGTTGGAGGATTCTACAGTTTTCACTAGAAGCGAGTTGGAGCTAGTATTTCCACATATATATGTATGGAGTAGAGTTTCCAACTGAAAAGAAATTTTGTGTTCTCAACAAGCTAAGTGAAGTACGGCTTTCACACACACTTATATCTCAGAAATGAGCATGTGGAGAAACGTTCGTTCATCTAGCACAAAGTGAAAGCTTTTCAAGATAAACTATTACTCTGGTTTCTCAGATTGTTTCCTAGTGCCGGTTTGAAGTTCCTTCAGTTTTCATTGTAAACCCGTGTTGGAGCCAGTACCTCCCCATATTTATGTATGGAGTTGAGTTTGCAACTGAAAAGAATCTTTTTTTCCCAAAAAGCTAGTTGAAGGACGGCTTTCACACACAATTAACTCTGAAAAGTGAGCATGTAGAGAGACATTCGTTCATCTACCAAAAAAGGAACGGAGTGCAGGAAAAAATTTTTCTCTGTTTTCTCAGTCTGTTTCCTAGTGAAGATTTGAATTTCCTGCAGTATTCACTGTAAATAATAGTTGGAGCTTGTACCTCCCCATATATTTGTATGGAGTGGAGTATGCAACTGTAAAGAATCTTAGTGTTCCCAACAAGCTAGATGAAGGACGCCTTTCACACACACTTTTCTCTCAGAACTGTGCATGTGGAGAGAAGTTCGTTCATCTAGTTAAAGGGAACGGGTTGCTGGAGAAAATTTGACTCAGGTTTCTAAGTCTCTTTCCTAGTGCCAGTTTGAAATTCCTGCACTTATTACTGTAATACCGAGTTGGAGCTAGTACATTCCCATATATTTTTATCGGGTGGAGTTTGCAACTAAAAAGAATCTTTGTGTTCTGAACAAGCTAGGTGAAGGAGGGCTTTCTCACACACTTATCTCTCAGAACTGAGCATGTGGAGAGACGTTCGTTCATCTAGCACAAATGGAACGGGTTGCAGGAGAACCTTTTACTCTGCTTTCTCAGTCTGTTTCCTAGTGACGGTTTGAAGTTCCTGCAGTTTTCACATTAAACCCGAGTATGAGCTAGTACCTCCCCTTATATATTTATAAAGTGGAGTTTGCAACTGAAAAGGAACTTTTGTTCCCAACATGCTAGGTGAATTATGGTTTTCACACACACTTATCTCTCAGAACTGAGCATGTGGAGAGACGTTCGTTCATCTAGCACAAAGGAAATTGGTTGCAGGGGAAATTTTTACTCTGGTTTCTCAGTATGTTTCCTATTGTCGGTTTGAAATTCCCGCAGATTTCATTTTAAACCCATGTTGGTGCAAGTACCTCCCCATATATATGTATGGAGTGGAGATAGTAACTGAAAAGATTCTTTCTTTCCCAAAAAGCTTGGTGAAGGACGGCTTTCACATACACTTATCTGTCAGAACTGAGCATGTGGAGAGACGTTCATTCATCTAGCACAAAGGGAACGGGATGCAGGAGAAACTATTACACTGGTTTCTCAGTCAGTTTCCTACAGCCGGTTTGAAGTACCTGTGGTTTTAACTTTATACCAGATTTGGAGCTAGTACATCCCGTTATATATTATGGATTGGAGTTTACAAGTGAAAAGAAACTTTGTATTCCCAACAATCTAGGTGAAGGACGGCTTTCACACACAATTAACTCTCCGAAGTGAGCATGTGTAGAGACGTTCGTTCATCTAGCGTAAAGGGACAGGATTGCAGGAGAAACTTTTACTCTGGTTTCTCAGTCTGTTTCCTAGTGCCGGCTTGAAGTTCCTGCAGTTTTCACTGTAAACCCGAGTTGGAGCTAGTAACTCCCCATGTATATGTATGGAGTTTATTTAGCAGCTGAAAGAAACTTTGTGTTCCCAACAAGCTAGGTGAAGGATGACTTTCACACACACTTATCTCTCAGAACTTAGCATGTGGAGAGACTTTCGTGCATCTAGTTAAAAGGGAATGGGTTGCAGGGTAAACTTTTATTCTGGTTTCTCATTCTGTATCCTAGTGCCGGTTTGAAGTTCCTGCAGTTTTCACTCTAAACCAGATTTGGAAATATTACCACCCCATATATATGTATGCAGTGGGGTTTGCAACTGAAAATAATCTTTGTGTTCTCAACAAGCTAAGTGAAGGACGGCGTTCACACACACTTATCTCTCAGTACTGAGCATGTGGAGAGACGTTCATTCGTCTAGCACAATGGGATCTGTTTGCAGGGGTAACTTTTACTCTTTTCTCTCAGTCTGTTTCCTTGAGCCGGTTTGGAGTTCCTGCAGTTTTCACTGTAACCAAGAGTTGGGGCTAGTATCAACCCATATAATTTTATGGATTGGAGTTTGCAACAAAAAAGAATCTTTCTGTTCACAACAAGCTAGGTGAAGAACGGGTTTCACACACACTTATCTCTCAGAACTGAGCATGTGGAGAGACGTTCGTTTATGTAGCACAAAGGGAACGGGTTGCAGGAGAAACTTTTACTATGCTTTCCAGTCTGTTTAATAGTGCCGGTTTGAAGTTCCTGCAGTTTTCACTGTAAACCCGAGTTGGAGCTAGTAACTCCCCATGTATATGTATGGAGTTTAGTTAGCAGCTGAAAGAAACTTTGTGTTCCCAACAAGCTAGGTGAAGGATGACTTTCACACACACTTATCTCTCAGAACTTATCATGTGGAGAGACATTTGTGCATCTAGTTCAAAGGGAATGGGTTGCAGGGTAAACTTTTATTCTGGTTTCTCAGTCTGTATCCTAGTGCCGGTTTGAAGTTCCTGCAGTTTTCACTCTAAACAAGATTTGGAAATATTACCTCCCCATATATATGTATGGAGTGGGGTTTGCAACTGAAAATAATCTTTGTGTTCTCAACAAGCTATGTGAAGGACGGCATTCACACACACTTATCTCTCAGAACTGAGCATGTGGAGAGACGTTCGTTCATCTCGCACAAAGGGAACGGGTTGCAGGGGAAAGTTTTATTCTTGTTTCTCAGTCGGTATCCTAGTGCCGATATGATTTTCCTGCAGTTTTCACTGTAAACCCGAGTTGGAACTAGTATCTACCCATATATATGTATGGAGTGGAATTTCATGTGAAAAGAAACTGTGATTTCCCAACAAGCTAGGTGAAGGACGGCTTCACACACAATTATATGTCAGAAATGAGCATGTGGAGAGACCTTCGTTCATCAAGCACAAAGGGAACGGATTGCAGGTGTACTTTTACTCTGGTTTCTCAGTATGTTTCCTATTGCCGGTTTGAAATTCCTGCAGATTTCATTTTAAACCCGTGTTGGTTCAAGTACCTCCCCATATATATGTATGGAGTGGAGATAGTAACTGAAAAGAATCTTTCTTTCCCAAAAAGCTAGGTGAAGGACGGCTTTCACACACTCTTATCTGTCAGAAATGAGCATGTGGAGAGACGTTCATTCATCTAGCACAAAGGGAACGGGTTGCAGGAGAAACTTTTACACTGGTTTCTCAGTCAGTTTCCTGTAGCCGGTTTAAAGTACCTGTGGTTTTCACTTTATACCAGATTTGGAGCTAGAACTTCCCCTTATATATTATGGATTGGACTTTACAATTGAAAAGAAACTTTGTATTCCCTGCAATCTAGGTGAAAGACGGCTTTCACACACAATTAACTCTCAGAAGTGAGCATGTGAAGAGACGTTCGTTCATCTAGCACAAAGGGAATGGATTGCAGGAAAAACTTTTACTCGGGTTTCTCAGTCTGTTTCCTAGTGCCGGTTTGAATTTCCTGCAGTTTTCACTGTAAACCCGAGTTGGAGCTAGAACCCACCCATATATATGTATGGAGTGTAGTTAGCAACTGAAAAGAAACTTTGTTTTCCCAACAACTTAGATGAAATATGGTTTTCACACACAATTATCTCTCAGAACTGAGCATGTGGAGAGACGTTCGTTCATCTAGCACAATGGGATCTCATTGCAGGGGAAACTTTTCTCTTGTTCTCAGTCTGTTTCCTACTGCAGGTTTGAAGTTCCTGAAGTTTTCTCTGTAACCACGTGTTGGAGCTATTAACACCCCATATATTTTTGTGGATTAGAATTTGCAACTAAAAAGAATCTTTGTGTTCACAACAAGCTAGGTGAAGGACAGCTTTCACACACAATTATCTCTCAGAACTCAGCATGTGGAGAGACGTTCGTTCATCTAGCACAAAGGGAACATGTTGCAGTAGAAACTTTTACTCTGCTTTCTCAGTCTGTTTCCTAGTGCCGGTTTGAAGTTCCTGCAGTTTTCACTGTAAACCCCAGTAGCAGTTATTACCTCCGCTTATATATGTATGAAGTGTAGTTTGCAACTAAAAAGGAACTGTGTTTTCCCAACAAGATAGGTGAAGGACGGCTTTCACACACACTTATCTCTCAGAACTGATCATGTGGATAGACGTTCGTTCATCTAGCACAAGAGGAAAGGGTTGCAGGATTACTTTTACTGTGGTTTCTCAGTCTGTTTCCTAGTGCCGGTTTTAAGTTCCTGCAGTTTTCTCTGTAAACCCGAGTTGGATCTAGTAAATCCCCATATACATGTATGGAGTGTAGTTTGTAACTGAAAGAAACTTTGTGATCCAAACAACCTAGGTGAAGGATGGCTTTCACACACACTTATCTCTCAGAACTGAGCATGTGGAGAGACGTTCGTTTATCTAGTTGAAAGGGAATGGGCTGCAGGGTAAATTTTATTCTGTTTTCTCAGTCTGTATGTTAGATCCGGTTTGAAGTTCCTGCATTTTTCACTCTAAAACAGATTTGGAGATATTACCTCCCCATATATATGTATGGAGTGGAGTTTGCAACTTAAAATAATCTTTGTGTTCTCAACAAGCTATGTGAAGGACGGCATTCACACACACTTATCTCTCAGAACTGAGCGTGTGGATAGACATTCGTTCATCTAGCACAAAGGGAACGGGATGCAGGGGTACTTTTACTGTGGTTCCTCAGTCTGATTCCTAGTTACAGTTTGAAGTTCCTGCAGTCTTCACTCTAAACCCGAGTTGGAGCTAGTATCTACCCATATATATGTATGGAGTGGAGTTTGCAACTGAAAAGAAACTTTTAGTTTCCAACAAGCTAGGTGAACTTAGGCATTCACCCACATTTATCTCTCAGAACTGAGTATTTGGAGAGACTTTCGTTTATCTAGCACAAAGGGAACGGTTGCAGGTGTACTTTTACTCTGGTTTCTCAGTATGTTTCCTATTGCCGGTTTGAAATTCCTGCAGATTTCATTTTAAACCCGTGTTGGTTCAAGTACCTCCCCATATATATGTAAGGAGTGGAGATAGTAACTGAAAAGAATCTTTCTTTCCCAAAAAGCTAGGTGAAGGATGGCTTTCACACACTCTTATCTGTCAGAACTGAGCATGTGGAGAGACGTTCATTCATCTAGCACAAAGGGAACGGGTTGCAGGAGAAACTTTTACACTGGTTTCTCAGTCAGTTTCCTGTAGCCGGTTTGAAGTACCTGTGGTTTTCACTTTATACCAGATTTGGAGCTAGTACTTCCCCTTATATATTATGGATTGGACTTTACAATTGAAAAGAAACTTTGTATTCCCAGCAATCCAGGTGAAAGACGGCTTTCACACACAATTAACTCTCAGAAGTGAGCATGTGAAGAGACGTTCGTTCATCTAGCACAAAGGGAACGGATTGCAGGAAAAACTTTTACCCTGGTATCTCAGTCTGTTTCCTAGTGCCGGTTTGAATTTCCTGCAGTTTTCACTGTAAACCCGAGTTGGAGCTAGTACCCACCCATATATATGTATGGAGTGTAGTTAGCAACTGAAAAGAAACTTTGTTTTCCCAACAAGCTAGATGCAGTATGGTTTTCACACACAATTATCTCTCAGAACTGAGCATGTGGAGAGACGTTCGTTCATCTAGCACAATGGGATCTGATTGCAGGGGAAACTTTTCTCTTGTTCTCAGTCTGTTTCCTAGTGCAGGTTTGAAGTTCCTGAAGTATTCACTGTAACCCCGTGTTGGAGCTATAAACACCCCATATATTTTTGTGGATTAGAATTTGCAACTAAAAAGAATCTTTGTATTCACAACAAGCTAGGTGAAGGACAGCTTTCACACACAATTATCTCTCAGAACTGAGCATGTGGAGAGACGTTCGTTCGTCTAGCACAAAGGGAACATGTTGCAGGAGAAACTTTTACTCTGCTTTCTCAGTCTGTTTCCTAGTGCCGGTTTGAAGTTCCTGCAGTTTTCACTGTAAACCCCAGTAGGAGTTATTACCTCCGCTTATATATGTATGAAGTGTAGTTTGCAACTGAAAAGGAACTGTGTTTTCCCAACAAGATAGTTGAAGGACGGCTTTCACACACACTTATCTCTCAGATCTGAGCATGTCGAGCGACGTTTCTTCATCTAGCACAAAGGGATCGGGTTGCAGGAGAAACTATTCCTCTGGTTTCTAAGTCTGTTTCCTAGTGCCGGTTTGAATTTCCTGCAGTTTTTCCTTTAAAACCGAATTGGAGCTAGAACTCCCCCATATATATGTATGGAGTGGTGTTTGCAAATGTAAAGAAACTTTGTTTCCCAACAAGCTAAATAAAGTACGGCTTTCACACACACTTATCTCTCAGAACTGAGCGTGTGTATAGACTTTCGTTCATCTAGCACAAAGGGAACTGGATGCAGGTGTACTTTTACTGTGGTTCCTCAGTCTGTTTCCTAGTTACAGTTTGAAGTTCCTGCAGTCTTCACTCTAAACCCGAGTTGGAGCTAGTATCTACTCATATATATGTATGGAGTGGAGTTTGCAACTGAAAAGAAACTTTTAGTTTCCAACAAGCTGGGTGAAGTTAGGCATTCACACACATTTATCTCTCAGAACTGAGTATTTAGAGAGACTTTTGTTCATCTAGCACAAGGGAACGTGTTGCAGGTGTACTTTTACTCTGGTTTCTCAGTATATTTCCTATTGCCGGTTTGAAATTCCTGCAGATTTCATTTTAAACCCGTGTTGGTTCAAGTACCTCCCCATATATATGTATGGAGTAGAGATAGTAACTGAAAAGAATCTTTCTTTCCCAAAAAGCTAGGTGAAGGACGGCTTTCACACACTCTTATCTGTCAGAACTGAGCATGTGGAGAGACGTTCATTCATCTAGCACAAAGGGAACGGGTTGCAGGAGAAACTATTACACTGGTTTTTCAGTCAGTTTTCTGTAGCCGGTTTGAAGTTCCTGCAGTTTTCACTGTATAACCGAGATGGAGATATTACCTCCCCATGTAGAAGTTTGGAGTGGAGTTTGCAACTGAAAGGAACTGTGTTTTCCCAACTAGCTAGGTGAAGAATGGCTTTCACACACACTTATTTCTCAGAACTGAGCATGTGGAGAGACGTTCGTTCATCTAGCAAAAAGGGAAAGCGTTGCAGGAGAAAGTTTTACTTGGTTTCTCAGTCTGTTTCCTAGTGCCGGTTTGAAGTTCCTGCAGTTTTCTCTGTAAACCCGAGTTGGAGCTAGTAACTCCCCATTTATATGTATGGATTGTAGTTTGTAACTGAAAGAAACTTTGTGTTCCCAACAACCTAGGTGAAGGACGGCTTTAACACACACTTATCTCTCAGAACTGAGCTTGTGGAGAGACGTTCGTTCATCTAGTTGAAAGGGAACGGGCTGCAGGGTAAATTTTATTCTGCTTTCTCAGGCTGTATGTTAGATCCGGTTTGAAGTTCCTGCATTTTTCACTCTAAAATAGTTTTGGAGATATTACCTCCCCATATATATGTATGGAGTGGGGTTTGCAACTGAAAATAATCTTTGTGTTCTCAACAAGCTATGTGAAGGACGGCATTCACACACACTTATCTCTCAGAACTGAGCATGTGGAGATACGTTCGTTCATCTCGCACAAATGGAACGGGTTGCAGGGGATAGTTTTATTCTTGTTTCTCAGTCGGTATCCTAGTGCCGGTATGATGTTCCTGCAGTTTTCACTGTAAACCCGAGTTGGAACTAGTATCTACCCATATATATGTATGGAGTGGAATTTCATGTGAAAAGAAACTGTGATTTCCCAACAAGCTAGGTGAAGGACGGCTTCACACACAATTATATGTCAGAACTGAGCATGTGGAGAGACCTTCGTTAATCAAGCACAAAGGGAACGGATTGCAGGTGTACTTTTACTCTGGTTTCTCAGTATGTTTCCTATTGCCGGTTTTAAATTCCTGCAGATTTCATTTTAAACCCGTGTTGGTTCAAGTACCTCCCCATATATATGTATGGAGTGGAGATAGTAACTGAAAAGAATCTTTCTTTCCCAAAAAGCTAGGTGAAGGACGGCTTTCACACACTCTTATCTGTCAGAACTGAGCATGTGGAGAGAAGTTCATTCATCTAGCACAAGGGGAACGGGTTGCAGGAGAAACTTTTACACTGGTTTCTCAGTCAGTTTCCTGTAGCCGGTTTAAAGTACCTGTGGTTTTCACTTTATACCAGATTTGGAGCTAGTACTTCCCCTTATATATTATGGATTGGACTTTACAATTGAAAAGAAACTTTGTATTCCCTGCAATCTAGGTGAAAGACGGCTTTCACACACAATTAAATATCAGAAGTGAGCATGTGAAGAGACGTTCGTTCATCTAGCACAAAGGGAATGGATTGCAGGAAAAACTTTTACTCGGGTTTCTCAGTCTGTTTCCTAGTGCCGGTTTGAATTTCCTGCAGTTTTCACTGTAAACCCGAGTTGGAGCTTGTACCAACCCATATATATGTATGGAGTGTAGTTAGCAACTGAAAAGAAACTTTGTTTTCCCAACAACTTAGATGAAATATGGTTTTCACACACAATTATCTCTCAGAACTGAGCATGTGGAGAGACATTCGTTCATCTAGCACAATGGGATCTGATTGCAGGGGAAACTTTTCTCTTGTTCTCAGTCTGTTTCCTACTGCAGGTTTGAAGTTCCTGAAGTTTTCTCTGTAACCACGTGTTGGAGCTATTAACACCCCATATATTTTTGTGGATTAGAATTTGCAACTAAAAAGAATCTTTGTGTTCACAACAAGCTAGGTGAAGGACAGCTTTCACACACAATTATCTCTCAGAACTGAGCATGTGGAGAGACGTTCGTTCATCTAGCACAAAGGGAACATGTTGCAGTAGAAACTTTTACTCTGCTTTCTCAGTCTGTTTCCTAGTGCCGGTTTGAAGTTCCTGCAGTTTTCACTGTAAACCCCAGTAGCAGTTATTACCTCCGCTTATATATGTATGAAGTGTAGTTTGCAACTGAAAAGGAACTGTGTTTTCCCAACAAGATAGGTGAAGGACGGCTTTCACACACACTTATCTCTCAGAACTGAGCATGTGGATAGACGTTCGTTCATCTAGCACAAGAGGAAAGGGTTGCAGGATTACTTTTACTGTGGTTTCTCAGTCTGTTTCCTAGTGCCGGTTTTAAGTTCCTGCAGTTTTCTCTGTAAACCCGAGTTGGATCTAGTAAATCCCCATATACATGTATGGAGTGTAGTTTGTAACTGAAAGAAACTTTGTGATCCAAACAACCTAGGTGAAGGATGGCTTTCACACACACTTATCTCTCAGAACTGTGCATGTGGAGAGACGTTCGTTCATCTAGTTGAAAGGGAATGGGCTGCAGGGTAAATTTTATTCTGTTTTCTCAGTCTGTATGTTAGATCCGGTTTGAAGTTCCTGCATTTTTCACTCTAAAACAGATTTGGAGATATTACCTCCCCATATATATGTATGGAGTGGGGTTTGCAACTTAAAATAATCTTTGTGTTCTCAACAAGCTATGTGAAGGACGGCATTCACACACACTTATCTCTCAGAACTGAGCATGTGGAGAGACGTGCGTTCATCTCACACAAAGGGAACGGGTTGCAGGGGAAAGTTTTATTCTGGTTTCTCATTCGGTATCCTAGTGCCGGTATGATGTTCCTGCAGTTTTCACTGTAAACCCGAGTTGGAGGTAATATCTACCCATATATATGTATGGAGTGGAATTTCAACTGAAAAGAAACTTGGATTTCCCAACAAGCTAGGTGAAGGACGGCTTCACACACAATTATATGTCAGAACTGAGCATGTGGAGAGACGTTCGTTCATCTAGCACAAAGGTAAACGGTTGAAGGAGAAACTTTTACTCTATATTCTCAGTCTGTTTCCTAGTGCCGGTTTTAAGTTCCTGCATTTTTCACTGTAAAACCGAGTTGGTGCTAGTACCTAACATATATATGTATGGAGTGGAATTTGCAACTGAAAACAAACTGTGTTTTCCCAACAAGCCAGATGAAGTACGGCTTTCACACACACTTATCTCTCAGAACTGAGCGTGTGGATAGACATTCGTTCATCTAGCACAAAGGGAACGGGATGCAGGGGTACTTTTACTGTGGTTCCTCAGTCTGATTCCTAGTTACAGTTTGAAGTTCCTGCAGTCTTCACTCTAAACCCGAGTTGGAGCTAGTATCTACCCATATATATGTATGGAGTGGAGTTTGCAACTGAAAAGAAACTTTTAGTTTCCAACAAGCTAGGTGAACTTAGGCATTCACCCACATTTATCTCTCAGAACTGAGTATTTGGAGAGACTTTCGTTTATCTAGCACAAAGGGAACGGTTGCAGGTGTACTTTTACTCTGGTTTCTCAGTATGTTTCCTATTGCCGGTTTGAAATTCCTGCAGATTTCATTTTAAACCCGTGTTGGTTCAAGTACCTCCCCATATATATGTAAGGAGTGGAGATAGTAACTGAAAAGAATCTTTCTTTCCCAAAAAGCTAGGTGAAGGATGGCTTTCACACACTCTTATCTGTCAGAACTGAGCATGTGGAGAGACGTTCATTCATCTAGCACAAAGGGAACGGGTTGCAGGAGAAACTTTTACACTGGTTTCTCAGTCAGTTTCCTGTAGCCGGTTTGAAGTACCTGTGGTTTTCACTTTATACCAGATTTGGAGCTAGTACTTCCCCTTATATATTATGGATTGGACTTTACAATTGAAAAGAAACTTTGTATTCCCAGCAATCCAGGTGAAAGACGGCTTTCACACACAATTAACTCTCAGAAGTGAGCATGTGAAGAGACGTTCGTTCATCTAGCACAAAGGGAACGGATTGCAGGAAAAACTTTTACCCTGGTATCTCAGTCTGTTTCCTAGTGCCGGTTTGAATTTCCTGCAGTTTTCACTGTAAACCCGAGTTGGAGCTAGTACCCACCCATATATATGTATGGAGTGTAGTTAGCAACTGAAAAGAAACTTTGTTTTCCCAACAAGCTAGATGCAGTATGGTTTTCACACACAATTATCTCTCAGAACTGAGCATGTGGAGAGACGTTCGTTCATCTAGCACAATGGGATCTGATTGCAGGGGAAACTTTTCTCTTGTTCTCAGTCTGTTTCGTAGTGCAGGTTTGAAGTTCCTGAAGTATTCACTGTAACCCCGTGTTGGAGCTATAAACATCCCATATATTTTTGTGGATTAGAATTTGCAACTAAAAAGAATCTTTGTATTCACAACAAGCTAGGTGAAGGACAGCATTCACACACAATTATCTCTCAGAACTGAGCATGTGGAGAGACGTTCGTTCGTCTAGCACAAAGGGAACATGTTGCAGGAGAAACTTTTACTCTGCTTTCTCAGTCTGTTTCCTAGTGCCGGTTTGAAGTTCCTGCAGTTTTCACTGTAAACCCCAGTAGGAGTTATTACCTCCGCTTATATATGTATGAAGTGTAGTTTGCAACTGAAAAGGAACTGTGTTTTCCCAACAAGATAGGTGAAGGACGGCTTTCACACACACTTATCTCTCAGAACTGAGCATGTGGATAGACGTTCGTTCATCTAGCACAAGAGGAAAGGGTTGCAGGATTACTTTTACTGTGGTTTCTCAGTCTGTTTCCTAGTGCCGGTTTTAAGTTCCTGCAGTTTTCTCTGTAAACCCGAGTTGGATCTAGTAAATCCCCATATACATGTATGGAGTGTAGTTTGTAACTGAAAGAAACTTTGTGATCCAAACAACCTAGGTGAAGGATGGCTTTCACACACACTTATCTCTCAGAACTGTGCATGTGGAGAGACGTTCATTCATCTAGCACAAAGGGAACGGGTTGCAGGAGAAACTTTTACACTGGTTTCTCAGTCAGTTTCCTGTAGCCGGTTTGAAGTACCTGTGGTTTTCACTTTATACCAGATTTGGAGCTAGTACTTCCCCTTATATATTATGGATTGGACTTTACAATTGAAAAGAAACTTTGTATTCCCAGCAATCCAGGTGAAAGACGGCTTTCACACACAATTAACTCTCAGAAGTGAGCATGTGAAGAGACGTTCGTTCATCTAGCACAAAGGGAACGGATTGCAGGAAAAACTTTTACCCTGGTATCTCAGTCTGTTTCCTAGTGCCGGTTTGAATTTCCTGCAGTTTTCACTGTAAACCCGAGTTGGAGCTAGTACCCACCCATATATATGTATGGAGTGTAGTTAGCAACTGAAAAGAAACTTTGTTTTCCCAACAAGCTAGATGCAGTATGGTTTTCACACACAATTATCTCTCAGAACTGAGCATGTGGAGAGACGTTCGTTCATCTAGCACAATGGGATCTGATTGCAGGGGAAACTTTTCTCTTGTTCTCAGTCTGTTTCCTAGTGCAGGTTTGAAGTTCCTGAAGTATTCACTGTAACCCCGTGTTGGAGCTATAAACATCCCATATATTTTTGTGGATTAGAATTTGCAACTAAAAAGAATCTTTGTATTCACAACAAGCTAGGTGAAGGACAGCATTCACACACAATTATCTCTCAGAACTGAGCATGTGGAGAGACGTTCGTTCGTCTAGCACAAAGGGAACATGTTGCAGGAGAAACTTTTACTCTGCTTTCTCAGTCTGTTTCCTAGTGCCGGTTTGAAGTTCCTGCAGTTTTCACTGTAAACCCCAGTAGGAGTTATTACCTCCGCTTATATATGTATGAAGTGTAGTTTGCAACTGAAAAGGAACTGTGTTTTCCCAACAAGATAGTTGAAGGACGGCTTTCACACACACTTATCTCTCAGATCTGAGCATGTCGAGCGACGTTTCTTCATCTAGCACAAAGGGATCGGGTTGCAGGAGAAACTATTCCTCTGGTTTCTAAGTCTGTTTCCTAGTGCCGGTTTGAATTTCCTGCAGTTTTCACTGTAAAACCGAGTTGGAGCTAGAACCCCCCCATATATATGTATGGAGTGGTGTTTGCAAATGTAAAGAAACTTTGTTTCCCAACAAGCTAAATAAAGTACGGCTTTCACACACACTTATCTCTCAGAACTGAGCGTGTGTATAGACTTTCGTTCATCTAGCACAAAGGGAACTGGATGCAGGTGTACTTTTACTGTGGTTCCTCAGTCTGTTTCCTAGTTACAGTTTGAATTTCCTGCAGTCTTCACTCTAAACCCGAGTTGGAGCTAGTATCTACTCATATATATGTATGGAGTGGAATTTGCAACTAAAAAGAATCTTTGTTTTCACAACAAGCTAGGTGAAGTACGGCTTTCAAACACACTTATCTCACAGAACTGAGCATGTGGAGAGACGTTTGTTTATTTAGCAAAAAAACGTGTTACAGGAAAAACTTTTACTTTGGTTTCTAAGACTCTTCCCTAGTGCCGGTTTGAAGTTCCTGCAGATTTCAATGTAATCCTGATTTGGAGCTACTACATACCCATATATTTGTATTGAGTGGAATTTACAATTGAAAAGAAACTTTGTGTTCGCAACATATATATGTGAAGGACGGACTCACACACACGTACCTCTCAGAAATGAGCATATGGAGACATGTTCGTTCATCTAGCACAAAGGGAACAGGTTGCAGGAGAAAATATTTCTCTTGTTTTTCAGGCTGTTTCCAAGTTCCGGGTTGAAATACCTGCAGTTTTCACTGTAAACCAGAGTAGGTGCTTGTACCTCCCCTTATAAATATATGAATTGGAGTTTGCAACTGAAAAGGAACTTTGTGTTCTCAACAAGCTAGGTGAAGTACGGCTTTCACACACACTTATCTCTCAGAACTGAGCATGTGGAGCGACGTTCGTTCATCTAGCACAAACGGAACGGTTTGCAGGAGAAACTTTTCCTCTTGTATCTCAGTCTGTTTCCTAGTGATGGTTTGAAGTTCCAAAAGTTTTCACTGTAAACACGAGTTGGAGCTAGTAACTCCCCATATATATATATGGAGTGTAGTTAGCAACTGAAAGAAACTTTGTGTTCCCAACAAGCTTGGTGAAGGATGACTTTCACATACAAATATTTCTCAGATCTTAGCATGGGGAGAGACGTTCGTGCATCTAGATCAAAGGGAATGGGTTGCAGGGGAACCTTTTATTCTGCTTTCTCCGTCTTTATCCTAGTGCCGGTTTGAATTTCCTGCAGTTTTCACTCTAAACCATATTTGAAGATATTACCTCCCCATATATATGTATGGATTGGGGATTGCAACTGAAAATAATCTTTGTGTTCTCAACAAGCTAAGTGAAGGACGGCATTCACACACACATATCTCTCAGAATTGAGCATGTGGAGAGACGTTCATTCATCTAGCTCAATGGGATCTGGTTGCAGGGGAAACTTTTACTCTTGTCTCTCAGTCTGTTTCCTTGAGCCGGTTTGAAGTTCCTGCAGTTTTCACTGTAACCCCGTATTGAGGATAGTATCAGCCCATATATTTTTATGGATTGGAGTTTGCAACAAAAAAGAATCTTTTCACAACAAGCAAGGTGAAGAACGGCTTTCACAAACACTTATCTCTCAGAACTGAGCATGTGGAAAGACGTTCGTTCATCTATCACAAAGGGAACTGGTTGCAGGAGAAACTTTTACACTGCTTTCCAGTCTGTTTCCTAGTGCCGGTTTGAAGTTCCTGCAGTTTTCACTGTAAACACGAGTAGGAGCTAGTACCTCCGCTTATATATGTATGAATTGGAGTTTGCAACTGAAAGGAACTGTGTGTTCCCAACAAGCTAGGTGAAGAACGCCTTTCACACACATTTTTCTCTCACAACTGTGCATGTGGAGAGAAGTTCATTCATCTAGTTCAAAGGGAATGGGTTGCATTAGAAACTTTTACTCCGGTTTCTAAGTCTCTTTCCTAGTGCCAGTTTGAAATTCCTGCATTTTTCACTGTAATCCCGAGTTGGAGCTTGTACCTACCCATATATATGTATGGAGTGGAATTTGCAACTGAAAAGAACTTTGTGTTCCCAAAAATCTAGTTGAAGGACTGCCTTCAAACAAAATTATCTCTTGGAACTGAGCATGTGGAGAGACTTTCGTTCATCTAGCACAAAGTGAACTGCTTGAAGGGGAAACTTTTACTGTGGTTTCTCATTCTGTTTCCTAGTACGGTTGGAGGATTCTACAGTTTTCACTAGAAGCGAGTTGGAGCTAGTATTTCCACATATATATGTATGGAGTAGAGTTTCCAACTGAAAAGAAATTTTGTGTTCTCAACAAGCTAAGTGAAGTACGGCTTTCACACACACTTATATCTCAGAAATGAGCATGTGGAGAAACGTTCGTTCATCTAGCACAAAGTGAAAGCTTTTCAAGATAAACTATTACTCTGGTTTCTCAGATTGTTTCCTAGTGCCGGTTTGAAGTTCCTTCAGTTTTCATTGTAAACCCGTGTTGGAGCCAGTACCTCCCCATATTTATGTATGGAGTTGAGTTTGCAACTGAAAAGAATCTTTTTTTCCCAAAAAGCTAGTTGAAGGACGGCTTTCACACACAATTAACTCTGAAAAGTGAGCATGTAGAGAGACATTCGTTCATCTACCAAAAAAGGAACGGAGTGCAGGAAAAAATTTTTCTCTGTTTTCTCAGTCTGTTTCCTAGTGAAGATTTGAATTTCCTGCAGTATTCACTGTAAATAATAGTTGGAGCTTGTACCTCCCCATATATTTGTATGGAGTGGAGTATGCAACTGTAAAGAATCTTAGTGTTCCCAACAAGCTAGATGAAGGACGCCTTTCACACACACTTTTCTCTCAGAACTGTGCATGTGGAGAGAAGTTCGTTCATCTAGTTAAAGGGAACGGGTTGCTGGAGAAAATTTGACTCAGGTTTCTAAGTCTCTTTCCTAGTGCCAGTTTGAAATTCCTGCACTTTTTACTGTAATACCGAGTTGGAGCTAGTACATTCCCATATATTTTTATCGGGTGGAGTTTGCAACTAAAAAGAATCTTTGTGTTCTGAACAAGCTAGGTGAAGGAGGGCTTTCTCACACACTTATCTCTCAGAACTGAGCATGTGGAGAGACGTTCGTTCATCTAGCACAAATGGAACGGGTTGCAGGAGAACCTTTTACTCTGCTTTCTCAGTCTGTTTCCTAGTGACGGTTTGAAGTTCCTGCAGTTTTCACATTAAACCCGAGTATGAGCTAGTACCTCCCCTTATATATTTATAAAGTGGAGTTTGCAACTGAAAAGGAACTTTTGTTCCCAACATGCTAGGTGAATTATGGTTTTCACACACACTTATCTCTCAGAACTGAGCATGTGGAGAGACGTTCGTTCATCTAGCACAAAGGAAATTGGTTGCAGGGGAAATTTTTACTCTGGTTTCTCAGTATGTTTCCTATTGTCGGTTTGAAATTCCCGCAGATTTCATTTTAAACCCATGTTGGTGCAAGTACCTCCCCATATATATGTATGGAGTGGAGATAGTAACTGAAAAGATTCTTTCTTTCCCAAAAAGCTTGGTGAAGGACGGCTTTCACATACACTTATCTGTCAGAACTGAGCATGTGGAGAGACGTTCATTCATCTAGCACAAAGGGAACGGGATGCAGGAGAAACTATTACACTGGTTTCTCAGTCAGTTTCCTATAGCCGGTTTGAAGTACCTGTGGTTTTAACTTTATACCAGATTTGGAGCTAGTACATCCCGTTATATATTATGGATTGGAGTTTACAAGTGAAAAGAAACTTTGTATTCCCAACAATCTAGGTGAAGGACGGCTTTCACACACAATTAACTCTCCGAAGTGAGCATGTGTAGAGACGTTCGTTCATCTAGCGTAAAGGGACAGGATTGCAGGAGAAACTTTTATTCTGGTTTCTCAGTCTGTTTCCTAGTGCCGGCTTGAAGTTCCTGCAGTTTTCACTGTAAACCCGAGTTGGAGCTAGTAACTCCCCATGTATATGTATGGAGTTTATTTAGCAGCTGAAAGAAACTTTGTGTTCCCAACAAGCTAGGTGAAGGATGACTTTCACACACACTTATCTCTCAGAACTTAGCATGTGGAGAGACTTTCGTGCATCTAGTTAAAAGGGAATGGGTTGCAGGGTAAACTTTTATTCTGGTTTCTCATTCTGTATCCTAGTGCCGGTTTGAAGTTCCTGCAGTTTTCACTCTAAACCAGATTTGGAAATATTACCACCCCATATATATGTATGCAGTGGGGTTTGCAACTGAAAATAATCTTTGTGTTCTCAACAAGCTAAGTGAAGGACGGCGTTCACACACACTTATCTCTCAGTACTGAGCATGTGGAGAGACGTTCATTCGTCTAGCACAATGGGATCTGTTTGCAGGGGTAACTTTTACTCTTTTCTCTCAGTCTGTTTCCTTGAGCCGGTTTGGAGTTCCTGCAGTTTTCACTGTAACCAAGAGTTGGGGCTAGTATCAACCCATATAATTTTATGGATTGGAGTTTGCAACAAAAAAGAATCTTTCTGTTCACAACAAGCTAGGTGAAGAACGGGTTTCACACACACTTATCTCTCAGAACTGAGCATGTGGAGAGACGTTCGTTTATGTAGCACAAAGGGAACGGGTTGCAGGAGAAACTTTTACTATGCTTTCCAGTCTGTTTAATAGTGCCGGTTTGAAGTTCCTGCAGTTTTCACTGTAAACCCGAGTTGGAGCTAGTAACTCCCCATGTATATGTATGGAGTTTAGTTAGCAGCTGAAAGAAACTTTGTGTTCCCAACAAGCTAGGTGAAGGATGACTTTCACACACACTTATCTCTCAGAACTTATCATGTGGAGAGACATTTGTGCATCTAGTTCAAAGGGAATGGGTTGCAGGGTAAACTTTTATTCTGGTTTCTCAGTCTGTATCCTAGTGCCGGTTTGAAGTTCCTGCAGTTTTCACTCTAAACAAGATTTGGAAATATTACCTCCCCATATATATGTATGGAGTGGGGTTTGCAACTGAAAATAATCTTTGTGTTCTCAACAAGCTATGTGAAGGACGGCATTCACACACACTTATCTCTCAGAACTGAGCATGTGGAGAGACGTTCGTTCATCTCGCACAAAGGGAACGGGTTGCAGGGGAAAGTTTTATTCTTGTTTCTCAGTCGGTATCCTAGTGCCGATATGATTTTCCTGCAGTTTTCACTGTAAACCCGAGTTGGAACTAGTATCTACCCATATATATGTATGGAGTGGAATTTCATGTGAAAAGAAACTGTGATTTCCCAACAAGCTAGGTGAAGGACGGCTTCACACACAATTATATGTCAGAAATGAGCATGTGGAGAGACCTTCGTTCATCAAGCACAAAGGGAACGGATTGCAGGTGTACTTTTACTCTGGTTTCTCAGTATGTTTCCTATTGCCGGTTTGAAATTCCTGCAGATTTCATTTTAAACCCGTGTTGGTTCAAGTACCTCCCCATATATATGTATGGAGTGGAGATAGTAACTGAAAAGAATCTTTCTTTCCCAAAAAGCTAGGTGAAGGACGGCTTTCACACACTCTTATCTGTCAGAAATGAGCATGTGGAGAGACGTTCATTCATCTAGCACAAAGGGAACGGGTTGCAGGAGAAACTTTTACACTGGTTTCTCAGTCAGTTTCCTGTAGCCGGTTTAAAGTACCTGTGGTTTTCACTTTATACCAGATTTGGAGCTAGTACTTCCCCTTATATATTATGGATTGGACTTTACAATTGAAAAGAAACTTTGTATTCCCTGCAATCTAGGTGAAAGACGGCTTTCACACACAATTAACTCTCAGAAGTGAGCATGTGAAGAGACGTTCGTTCATCTAGCACAAAGGGAATGGATTGCAGGAAAAACTTTTACTCGGGTTTCTCAGTCTGTTTCCTAGTGCCGGTTTGAATTTCCTGCAGTTTTCACTGTAAACCCGAGTTGGAGCTAGTACCCACCCATATATATGTATGGAGTGTAGTTAGCAACTGAAAAGAAACTTTGTTTTCCCAACAACTTAGATGAAATATGGTTTTCACACACAATTATCTCTCAGAACTGAGCATGTGGAGAGACGTTCGTTCATCTAGCACAATGGGATCTCATTGCAGGGGAAACTTTTCTCTTGTTCTCAGTCTGTTTCCTACTGCAGGTTTGAAGTTCCTGAAGTTTTCTCTGTAACCACGTGTTGGAGCTATTAACACCCCATATATTTTTGTGGATTAGAATTTGCAACTAAAAAGAATCTTTGTGTTCACAACAAGCTAGGTGAAGGACAGCTTTCACACACAATTATCTCTCAGAACTCAGCATGTGGAGAGACGTTCGTTCATCTAGCACAAAGGGAACATGTTGCAGTAGAAACTTTTACTCTGCTTTCTCAGTCTGTTTCCTAGTGCCGGTTTGAAGTTCCTGCAGTTTTCACTGTAAACCCCAGTAGCAGTTATTACCTCCGCTTATATATGTATGAAGTGTAGTTTGCAACTAAAAAGGAACTGTGTTTTCCCAACAAGATAGGTGAAGGACGGCTTTCACACACACTTATCTCTCAGAACTGAGCATGTGGATAGACGTTCGTTCATCTAGCACAAGAGGAAAGGGTTGCAGGATTACTTTTACTGTGGTTTCTCAGTCTGTTTCCTAGTGCCGGTTTTAAGTTCCTGCAGTTTTCTCTGTAAACCCGAGTTGGATCTAGTAAATCCCCATATACATGTATGGAGTGTAGTTTGTAACTGAAAGAAACTTTGTGATCCAAACAACCTAGGTGAAGGATGGCTTTCACACACACTTATCTCTCAGAACTGAGCATGTGGAGAGACGTTCGTTTATCTAGTTGAAAGGGAATGGGCTGCAGGGTAAATTTTATTCTGTTTTCTCAGTCTGTATGTTAGATCCGGTTTGAAGTTCCTGCATTTTTCACTCTAAAACAGATTTGGAGATATTACCTCCCCATATATATGTATGGAGTGGAGTTTGCAACTTAAAATAATCTTTGTGTTCTCAACAAGCTATGTGAAGGACGGCATTCACACACACTTATCCTTCAGAACTGAGCGTGTGGATAGACATTCGTTCATCTAGCACAAAGGGAACGGGATGCAGGGGTACTTTTACTGTGGTTCCTCAGTCTGATTCCTAGTTACAGTTTGAAGTTCCTGCAGTCTTCACTCTAAACCCGAGTTGGAGCTAGTATCTACCCATATATATGTATGGAGTGGAGTTTGCAACTGAAAAGAAACTTTTAGTTTCCAACAAGCTAGGTGAACTTAGGCATTCACCCACATTTATCTCTCAGAACTGAGTATTTGGAGAGACTTTCGTTTATCTAGCACAAAGGGAACGGTTGCAGGTGTACTTTTACTCTGGTTTCTCAGTATGTTTCCTATTGCCGGTTTGAAATTCCTGCAGATTTCATTTTAAACCCGTGTTGGTTCAAGTACCTCCCCATATATATGTAAGGAGTGGAGATAGTAACTGAAAAGAATCTTTCTTTCCCAAAAAGCTAGGTGAAGGATGGCTTTCACACACTCTTATCTGTCAGAACTGAGCATGTGGAGAGACGTTCATTCATCTAGCACAAAGGGAACGGGTTGCAGGAGAAACTTTTACACTGGTTTCTCAGTCAGTTTCCTGTAGCCGGTTTGAAGTACCTGTGGTTTTCACTTTATACCAGATTTGGAGCTAGTACTTCCCCTTATATATTATGGATTGGACTTTACAATTGAAAAGAAACTTTGTATTCCCAGCAATCCAGGTGAAAGACGGCTTTCACACACAATTAACTCTCAGAAGTGAGCATGTGAAGAGACGTTCGTTCATCTAGCACAAAGGGAACGGATTGCAGGAAAAACTTTTACCCTGGTATCTCAGTCTGTTTCCTAGTGCCGGTTTGAATTTCCTGCAGTTTTCACTGTAAACCCGAGTTGGAGCTAGTACCCACCCATATATATGTATGGAGTGTAGTTAGCAACTGAAAAGAAACTTTGTTTTCCCAACAAGCTAGATGCAGTATGGTTTTCACACACAATTATCTCTCAGAACTGAGCATGTGGAGAGACGTTCGTTCATCTAGCACAATGGGATCTGATTGCAGGGGAAACTTTTCTCTTGTTCTCAGTCTGTTTCCTAGTGCAGGTTTGAAGTTCCTGAAGTATTCACTGTAACCCCGTGTTGGAGCTATAAACACCCCATATATTTTTGTGGATTAGAATTTGCAACTAAAAAGAATCTTTGTATTCACAACAAGCTAGGTGAAGGACAGCTTTCACACACAATTATCTCTCAGAACTGAGCATGTGGAGAGACGTTCGTTCGTCTAGCACAAAGGGAACATGTTGCAGGAGAAACTTTTACTCTGCTTTCTCAGTCTGTTTCCTAGTGCCGGTTTGAAGTTCCTGCAGTTTTCACTGTAAACCCCAGTAGGAGTTATTACCTCCGCTTATATATGTATGAAGTGTAGTTTGCAACTGAAAAGGAACTGTGTTTTCCCAACAAGATAGTTGAAGGACGGCTTTCACACACACTTATCTCTCAGATCTGAGCATGTCGAGCGACGTTTCTTCATCTAGCACAAAGGGATCGGGTTGCAGGAGAAACTATTCCTCTGGTTTCTAAGTCTGTTTCCTAGTGCCGGTTTGAATTTCCTGCAGTTTTCCCTGTAAAACCGAATTGGAGCTAGAACCCCCCCATATATATGTATGGAGTGGTGTTTGCAAATGTAAAGAAACTTTGTTTCCCAACAAGCTAAATAAAGTACGGCTTTCACACACACTTATCTCTCAGAACTGAGCGTGTGTATAGACTTTCGTTCATCTAGCACAAAGGGAACTGGATGCAGGTGTACTTTTACTGTGGTTCCTCAGTCTGTTTCCTAGTTACAGTTTGAAGTTCCTGCAGTCTTCACTCTAAACCCGAGTTGGAGCTAGTATCTACTCATATATATGTATGGAGTGGAGTTTGCAACTGAAAAGAAACTTTTAGTTTCCAACAAGCTAGGTGAAGTTAGGCATTCACACACATTTATCTCTCAGAACTGAGTATTTAGAGAGACTTTTGTTCATCTAGCACAAGGGAACGGGTTGCAGGTGTACTTTTACTCTGGTTTCTCAGTATATTTCCTATTGCCGGTTTGAAATTCCTGCAGATTTCATTTTAAACCCGTGTTGGTTCAAGTACCTCCCCATATATATGTATGGAGTAGAGATAGTAACTGAAAAGAATCTTTCTTTCCCAAAAAGCTAGGTGAAGGACGGCTTTCACACACTCTTATCTGTCAGAACTGAGCATGTGGAGAGACGTTCATTCATCTAGCACAAAGGGAACGGGTTGCAGGAGAAACTATTACACTGGTTTTTCAGTCAGTTTTCTGTAGCCGGTTTGAAGTTCCTGCAGTTTTCACTGTATAACCGAGATGGAGATATTACCTCCCCATGTAGAAGTTTGGAGTGGAGTTTGCAACTGAAATGAACTGTGTTTTCCCAACTAGCTAGGTGAAGAATGGCTTTCACACACACTTATTTCTCAGAACTGAGCATGTGGAGAGACGTTCGTTCATCTAGCAAAAAGGGAAAGCGTTGCAGGAGAAAGTTTTACTTGGTTTCTCAGTCTGTTTCCTAGTGCCGGTTTGAAGTTCCTGCAGTTTTCTCTGTAAACCCGAGTTGGAGCTAGTAACTCCCCATTTATATGTATGGATTGTAGTTTGTAACTGAAAGAAACTTTGTGTTCCCAACAACCTAGGTGAAGGACGGCTTTAACACACACTTATCTCTCAGAACTGAGCTTGTGGAGAGACGTTCGTTCATCTAGTTGAAAGGGAACGGGCTGCAGGGTAAATTTTATTCTGCTTTCTCAGGCTGTATGTTAGATCCGGTTTGAAGTTCCTGCATTTTTCACTCTAAAATAGTTTTGGAGATATTACCTCCCCATATATATGTATGGAGTGGGGTTTGCAACTGAAAATAATCTTTGTGTTCTCAACAAGCTATGTGAAGGACGGCATTCACACACACTTATCTCTCAGAACTGAGCATGTGGAGATACGTTCGTTCATCTCGCACAAATGGAACGGGTTGCAGGGGATAGTTTTATTCTTGTTTCTCAGTCGGTATCCTAGTGCCGGTATGATGTTCCTGCAGTTTTCACTGTAAACCCGAGTTGGAACTAGTATCTACCCATATATATGTATGGAGTGGAATTTCATGTGAAAAGAAACTGTGATTTCCCAACAAGCTAGGTGAAGGACGGCTTCACACACAATTATATGTCAGAACTGAGCATGTGGAGAGACCTTCGTTAATCAAGCACAAAGGGAACGGATTGCAGGTGTACTTTTACTCTGGTTTCTCAGTATGTTTCCTATTGCCGGTTTTAAATTCCTGCAGATTTCATTTTAAACCCGTGTTGGTTCAAGTACCTCCCCATATATATGTATGGAGTGGAGATAGTAACTGAAAAGAATCTTTCTTTCCCAAAAAGCTAGGTGAAGGACGGCTTTCACACACTCTTATCTGTCAGAACTGAGCATGTGGAGAGATGTTCATTCATCTAGCACAAGGGGAACGGGTTGCAGGAGAAACTTTTACACTGGTTTCTCAGTCAGTTTCCTGTAGCCGGTTTAAAGTACCTGTGGTTTTCACTTTATACCAGATTTGGAGCTAGTACTTCCCCTTATATATTATGGATTGGACTTTTCAATTGAAAAGAAACTTTGTATTCCCTGCAATCTAGGTGAAAGACGGCTTTCACACACAATTAACTCTCAGAAGTGAGCATGTGAAGAGACGTTCGTTCATCTAGCACAAAGGGAATGGATTGCAGGAAAAACTTTTACTCGGGTTTCTCAGTCTGTTTCCTAGTGCCGGTTTGAATTTCCTGCAGTTTTCACTGTAAACCCGAGTTGGAGCTTGTACCAACCCATATATATGTATGGAGTGTAGTTAGCAACTGAAAAGAAACTTTGTTTTCCCAACAACTTAGATGAAATATGGTTTTCACACACAATTATCTCTCAGAACTGAGCATGTGGAGAGACATTCGTTCATCTAGCACAATGGGATCTGATTGCAGGGGAAACTTTTCTCTTGTTCTCAGTCTGTTTCCTACTGCAGGTTTGAAGTTCCTGAAGTTTTCTCTGTAACCACGTGTTGGAGCTATTAACACCCCATATATTTTTGTGGATTAGAATTTGCAACTAAAAAGAATCTTTGTGTTCACAACAAGCTAGGTGAAGGACAGCTTTCACACACAATTATCTCTCAGATCTGAGCATGTGGAGAGACGTTCGTTCATCTAGCACAAAGGGAACATGTTGCAGTAGAAACTTTTACTCTGCTTTCTCAGTCTGTTTCCTAGTGCCGGTTTGAAGTTCCTGCAGTTTTCACTGTAAACCCCAGTAGCAGTTATTACCTCCGCTTATATATGTATGAAGTGTAGTTTGCAACTGAAAAGGAACTGTGTTTTCCCAACAAGATAGGTGAAGGACGGCTTTCACACACACTTATCTCTCAGAACTGAGCATGTGGATAGACGTTCGTTCATCTAGCACAAGAGGAAAGGGTTGCAGGATTACTTTTACTGTGGTTTCTCAGTCTGTTTCCTAGTGCCGGTTTTAAGTTCCTGCAGTTTTCTCTGTAAACCCGAGTTGGATCTAGTAAATCCCCATATACATGTATGGAGTGTAGTTTGTAACTGATAGAAACTTTGTGATCCAAACAACCTAGGTGAAGGATGGCTTTCACACACACTTATCTCTCAGAACTGTGCATGTGGAGAGACGTTCGTTCATCTAGTTGAAAGGGAATGGGCTGCAGGGTAAATTTTATTCTGTTTTCTCAGTCTGTATGTTAGATCCGGTTTGAAGTTCCTGCATTTTTCACTCTAAAACAGATTTGGAGATATTACCTCCCCATATATATGTATGGAGTGGGGTTTGCAACTTAAAATAATCTTTGTGTTCTCAACAAGCTATGTGAAGGACGGCATTCACACACACTTATCTCTCAGAACTGAGCATGTGGAGAGACGTGCGTTCATCTCACACAAAGGGAACGGGTTGCAGGGGAAAGTTTTATTCTGGTTTCTCATTCGGTATCCTAGTGCCGGTATGATGTTCCTGCAGTTTTCACTGTAAACCCGAGTTGGAGGTAATATCTACCCATATATATGTATGGAGTGGAATTTCAACTGAAAAGAAACTTGGATTTCCCAACAAGCTAGGTGAAGGACGGCTTCACACACAATTATATGTCAGAACTGAGCATGTGGAGAGACGTTCGTTCATCTAGCACAAAGGTAAACGGTTGAAGGAGAAACTTTTACTCTATATTCTCAGTCTGTTTCCTATTGCCGTTTTTAAGTTCCTGCATTTTTCACTGTAAAACCGAGTTGGTGCTAGTACCTAACATATATATGTATGGAGTGGAATTTGCAACTGAAAACAAACTGTGTTTTCCCAACAAGCCAGATGAAGTACGGCTTTCACACACACTTATCTCTCAGAACTGAGCGTGTGGATAGACATTCGTTCATCTAGCACAAAGGGAACGGGATGCAGGGGTACTTTTACTGTGGTTCCTCAGTCTGATTCCTAGTTACAGTTTGAAGTTCCTGCAGTCTTCACTCTAAACCCGAGTTGGAGCTAGTATCTACCCATATATATGTATGGAGTGGAGTTTGCAACTGAAAAGAAACTTTTAGTTTCCAACAAGCTAGGTGAACTTAGGCATTCACCCACATTTATCTCTCAGAACTGAGTATTTGGAGAGACTTTCGTTTATCTAGCACAAAGGGAACGGTTGCAGGTGTACTTTTACTCTGGTTTCTCAGTATGTTTCCTATTGCCGGTTTGAAATTCCTGCAGATTTCATTTTAAACCCGTGTTGGTTCAAGTACCTCCCCATATATATGTAAGGAGTGGAGATAGTAACTGAAAAGAATCTTTCTTTCCCAAAAAGCTAGGTGAAGGATGGCTTTCACACACTCTTATCTGTCAGAACTGAGCATGTGGAGAGACGTTCATTCATCTAGCACAAAGGGAACGGGTTGCAGGAGAAACTTTTACACTGGTTTCTCAGTCAGTTTCCTGTAGCCGGTTTGAAGTACCTGTGGTTTTCACTTTATACCAGATTTGGAGCTAGTACTTCCCCTTATATATTATGGATTGGACTTTACAATTGAAAAGAAACTTTGTATTCCCAGCAATCCAGGTGAAAGACGGCTTTCACACACAATTAACTCTCAGAAGTGAGCATGTGAAGAGACGTTCGTTCATCTAGCACAAAGGGAACGGATTGCAGGAAAAACTTTTACCCTGGTATCTCAGTCTGTTTCCTAGTGCCGGTTTGAATTTCCTGCAGTTTTCACTGTAAACCCGAGTTGGAGCTAGTACCCACCCATATATATGTATGGAGTGTAGTTAGCAACTGAAAAGAAACTTTGTTTTCCCAACAAGCTAGATGCAGTATGGTTTTCACACACAATTATCTCTCAGAACTGAGCATGTGGAGAGACATTCGTTCATCTAGCACAATGGGATCTGATTGCAGGGGAAACTTTTCTCTTGTTCTCAGTCTGTTTCCTAGTGCAGGTTTGAAGTTCCTGAAGTATTCACTGTAACCCCGTGTTGGAGCTATAAACACCCCATATATTTTTGTGGATTAGAATTTGCAACTAAAAAGAATCTTTGTATTCACAACAAGCTAGGTGAAGGACAGCATTCACACACAATTATCTCTCAGAACTGAGCATGTGGAGAGACGTTCGTTCGTCTAGCACAAAGGGAACATGTTGCAGGAGAAACTTTTACTCTGCTTTCTCAGTCTGTTTCCTAGTGCCGGTTTGAAGTTCCTGCAGTTTTCACTGTAAACCCCAGTAGGAGTTATTACCTCCGCTTATATATGTATGAAGTGTAGTTTGCAACTGAAAAGGAACTGTGTTTTCCCAACAAGATAGTTGAAGGACGGCTTTCACACACACTTATCTCTCAGATCTGAGCATGTCGAGCGACGTTTCTTCATCTAGCACAAAGGGATCGGGTTGCAGGAGAAACTATTCCTCTGGTTTCTAAGTCTGTTTCCTAGTGCCGGTTTGAATTTCCTGCAGTTTTCACTGTAAAACCGAGTTGGAGCTAGAACCCCCCCATATATATGTATGGAGTGGTGTTTGCAAATGTAAAGAAACTTTGTTTCCCAACAAGCTAAATAAAGTACGGCTTTCACACACACTTATCTCTCAGAACTGAGCGTGTGTATAGACTTTCGTTCATCTAGCACAAAGGGAACTGGATGCAGGTGTACTTTTACTGTGGTTCCTCAGTCTGTTTCCTAGTTACAGTTTGAATTTCCTGCAGTCTTCACTCTAAACCCGAGTTGGAGCTAGTATCTACTCATATATATGTATGGAGTGGAATTTGCAACTAAAAAGAATCTTTGTTTTCACAACAAGCTAGGTGAAGTACCGCTTTCAAACACACTTATCTCACAGAACTGAGCATGTGGAGAGACGTTCGTTTATTTAGCAAAAAAACGTGTTACAGGAAAAACTTTTACTTTGGTTTCTAAGACTCTTCCCTAGTGCCGGTTTGAAGTTCCTGCAGATTTCAATGTAATCCTGATTTGGAGCTACTACATACCCATATATTTGTATTGAGTGGAATTTACAATTGAAAAGAAACTTTGTGTTCGCAACATATATATGTGAAGGACGGACTCACACACACGTACCTCTCAGAAATGAGCATATGGAGACATGTTCGTTCATCTAGCACAAAGGGAACAGGTTGCAGGAGAAAATTTTTCTCTTGTTTTTCAGGCTGTTTCCAAGTTCCGGGTTGAAATACCTGCAGTTTTCACTGTAAACCAGAGTAGGTGCTTGTACCTCCCCTTATAAATATATGAATTGGAGTTTGCAACTGAAAAGGAACTTTGTGTTCTCAACAAGCTAGGTGAAGTACGGCTTTCACACACACTTATCTCTCAGAACTGAGCATGTGGAGCGACGTTCGTTCATCTAGCACAAACGGAACGGTTTGCAGGAGAAACTTTTCCTCTTGTATCTCAGTCTGTTTCCTAGTGATGGTTTGAAGTTCCAAAAGTTTTCACTGTAAACACGAGTTGGAGCTAGTAACTCCCCATATATATATATGGAGTGTAGTTAGCAACTGAAAGAAACTTTGTGTTCCCAACAAGCTTGGTGAAGGATGACTTTCACATACAAATATTTCTCAGATCTTAGCATGGGGAGAGACGTTCGTGCATCTAGATCAAAGGGAATGGGTTGCAGGGGAACCTTTTATTCTGCTTTCTCCGTCTTTATCCTAGTGCCGGTTTGAATTTCCTGCAGTTTTCACTCTAAACCATATTTGAAGATATTACCTCCCCATATATATGTATGGATTGGGGATTGCAACTGAAAATAATCTTTGTGTTCTCAACAAGCTAAGTGAAGGACGGCATTCACACACACATATCTCTCAGAATTGAGCATGTGGAGAGACGTTCATTCATCTAGCTCAATGGGATCTGGTTGCAGGGGAAACTTTTACTCTTGTCTCTCAGTCTGTTTCCTTGAGCCGGTTTGAAGTTCCTGCAGTTTTCACTGTAACCCCGTATTGAGGATAGTATCAGCCCATATATTTTTATGGATTGGAGTTTGCAACAAAAAAGAATCTTTTCACAACAAGCAAGGTGAAGAACGGCTTTCACAAACACTTATCTCTCAGAACTGAGCATGTGGAAAGACGTTCGTTCATCTATCACAAAGGGAACTGGTTGCAGGAGAAACTTTTACACTGCTTTCCAGTCTGTTTCCTAGTGCCGGTTTGAAGTTCCTGCAGTTTTCACTGTAAACACGAGTAGGAGCTAGTACCTCCGCTTATATATGTATGAATTGGAGTTTGCAACTGAAAGGAACTGTGTGTTCCCAACAAGCTAGGTGAAGAACGCCTTTCACACACATTTTTCTCTCACAACTGTGCATGTGGAGAGAAGTTCATTCATCTAGTTCAAAGGGAATGGGTTGCATTAGAAACTTTTACTCCGGTTTCTAAGTCTCTTTCCTAGTGCCAGTTTGAAATTCCTGCATTTTTCACTGTAATCCCGAGTTGGAGCTTGTACCTACCCATATATATGTATGGAGTGGAATTTGCAACTGAAAAGAACTTTGTGTTCCCAAAAATCTAGTTGAAGGACTGCCTTCAAACAAAATTATCTCTTGGAACTGAGCATGTGGAGAGACTTTCGTTCATCTAGCACAAAGTGAACTGCTTGAAGGGGAAACTTTTACTGTGGTTTCTCATTCTGTTTCCTAGTACGGTTGGAGGATTCTACAGTTTTCACTAGAAGCGAGTTGGAGCTAGTATTTCCACATATATATGTATGGAGTAGAGTTTCCAACTGAAAAGAAATTTTGTGTTCTCAACAAGCTAAGTGAAGTACGGCTTTCACACACACTTATATCTCAGAAATGAGCATGTGGAGAAACGTTCGTTCATCTAGCACAAAGTGAAAGCTTTTCAAGATAAACTATTACTCTGGTTTCTCAGATTGTTTCCTAGTGCCGGTTTGAAGTTCCTTCAGTTTTCATTGTAAACCCGTGTTGGAGCCAGTACCTCCCCATATTTATGTATGGAGTTGAGTTTGCAACTGAAAAGAATCTTTTTTTCCCAAAAAGCTAGTTGAAGGACGGCTTTCACACACAATTAACTCTGAAAAGTGAGCATGTAGAGAGACATTCGTTCATCTACCAAAAAAGGAACGGAGTGCAGGAAAAAATTTTTCTCTGTTTTCTCAGTCTGTTTCCTAGTGAAGATTTGAATTTCCTGCAGTATTCACTGTAAATAATAGTTGGAGCTTGTACCTCCCCATATATTTGTATGGAGTGGAGTATGCAACTGTAAAGAATCTTAGTGTTCCCAACAAGCTAGATGAAGGACGCCTTTCACACACACTTTTCTCTCAGAACTGTGCATGTGGAGAGAAGTTCGTTCATCTAGTTAAAGGGAACGGGTTGCTGGAGAAAATTTGACTCAGGTTTCTAAGTCTCTTTCCTAGTGCCAGTTTGAAATTCCTGCACTTTTTACTGTAATACCGAGTTGGAGCTAGTACATTCCCATATATTTTTATCGGGTGGAGTTTGCAACTAAAAAGAATCTTTGTGTTCTGAACAAGCTAGGTGAAGGAGGGCTTTCTCACACACTTATCTCTCAGAACTGAGCATGTGGAGAGACGTTCGTTCATCTAGCACAAATGGAACGGGTTGCAGGAGAACCTTTTACTCTGCTTTCTCAGTCTGTTTCCTAGTGACGGTTTGAAGTTCCTGCAGTTTTCACATTAAACCCGAGTATGAGCTAGTACCTCCCCTTATATATTTATAAAGTGGAGTTTGCAACTGAAAAGGAACTTTTGTTCCCAACATGCTAGGTGAATTATGGTTTTCACACACACTTATCTCTCAGAACTGAGCATGTGGAGAGACGTTCGTTCATCTAGCACAAAGGAAATTGGTTGCAGGGGAAATTTTTACTCTGGTTTCTCAGTATGTTTCCTATTGTCGGTTTGAAATTCCCGCAGATTTCATTTTAAACCCATGTTGGTGCAAGTACCTCCCCATATATATGTATGGAGTGGAGATAGTAACTGAAAAGATTCTTTCTTTCCCAAAAAGCTTGGTGAAGGACGGCTTTCACATACACTTATCTGTCAGAACTGAGCATGTGGAGAGACGTTCATTCATCTAGCACAAAGGGAACGGGATGCAGGAGAAACTATTACACTGGTTTCTCAGTCAGTTTCCTATAGCCGGTTTGAAGTACCTGTGGTTTTAACTTTATACCAGATTTGGAGCTAGTACATCCCGTTATATATTATGGATTGGAGTTTACAAGTGAAAAGAAACTTTGTATTCCCAACAATCTAGGTGAAGGACGGCTTTCACACACAATTAACTCTCCGAAGTGAGCATGTGTAGAGACGTTCGTTCATCTAGCGTAAAGGGACAGGATTGCAGGAGAAACTTTTATTCTGGTTTCTCAGTCTGTTTCCTAGTGCCGGCTTGAAGTTCCTGCAGTTTTCACTGTAAACCCGAGTTGGAGCTAGTAACTCCCCATGTATATGTATGGAGTTTATTTAGCAGCTGAAAGAAACTTTGTGTTCCCAACAAGCTAGGTGAAGGATGACTTTCACACACACTTATCTCTCAGAACTTAGCATGTGGAGAGACTTTCGTGCATCTAGTTAAAAGGGAATGGGTTGCAGGGTAAACTTTTATTCTGGTTTCTCATTCTGTATCCTAGTGCCGGTTTGAAGTTCCTGCAGTTTTCACTCTAAACCAGATTTGGAAATATTACCACCCCATATATATGTATGCAGTGGGGTTTGCAACTGAAAATAATCTTTGTGTTCTCAACAAGCTAAGTGAAGGACGGCGTTCACACACACTTATCTCTCAGTACTGAGCATGTGGAGAGACGTTCATTCGTCTAGCACAATGGGATCTGTTTGCAGGGGTAACTTTTACTCTTTTCTCTCAGTCTGTTTCCTTGAGCCGGTTTGGAGTTCCTGCAGTTTTCACTGTAACCAAGAGTTGGGGCTAGTATCAACCCATATAATTTTATGGATTGGAGTTTGCAACAAAAAAGAATCTTTCTGTTCACAACAAGCTAGGTGAAGAACGGGTTTCACACACACTTATCTCTCAGAACTGAGCATGTGGAGAGACGTTCGTTTATGTAGCACAAAGGGAACGGGTTGCAGGAGAAACTTTTACTATGCTTTCCAGTCTGTTTAATAGTGCCGGTTTGAAGTTCCTGCAGTTTTCACTGTAAACCCGAGTTGGAGCTAGTAACTCCCCATGTATATGTATGGAGTTTAGTTAGCAGCTGAAAGAAACTTTGTGTTCCCAACAAGCTAGGTGAAGGATGACTTTCACACACACTTATCTCTCAGAACTTATCATGTGGAGAGACATTTGTGCATCTAGTTCAAAGGGAATGGGTTGCAGGGTAAACTTTTATTCTGGTTTCTCAGTCTGTATCCTAGTGCCGGTTTGAAGTTCCTGCAGTTTTCACTCTAAACAAGATTTGGAAATATTACCTCCCCATATATATGTATGGAGTGGGGTTTGCAACTGAAAATAATCTTTGTGTTCTCAACAAGCTAAGTGAAGGACGGCGTTCACACACACTTATCTCTCAGTACTGAGCATGTGGAGAGACGTTCGTTCGTCTAGCACAATGGGATCTGGTTGCAGGGGTAACTTTTACTCGTTTCTCTCAGTCTGTTTCCTTGAGCCGGTTTGGAGTTCCTGCAGTTTTCACTGTAACCAAGAGTTGGGGCTAGTATCAACCCATATAATTTTATGGATTGGAGTATGCAACAAAGAAGAATCTTTCTGTTCACAACAAGCTAGGTGAAGAACGGGTTTCACACACACTTATCTCTCAGAACTGAGCATGTGGAGAGACGTTCGTTCATCTAGCACAAAGGGAACGGGTTGCAGGAGAAACTTTTACTCTGCTTTCCAGTCTGTTTAATAGTGCCAGTTTGAAGTTCCTGCAGTTTTCACTGTAAACACGAGTAGGAGCTAGTACCTCCCCTTATATATGTATGAAGTGGAGATGCAACTGTAAAGGAACTATGTGTTCCCAACAAGCTGGGTGAAGGACGGCTTTAACACACAATTCTCTCTGAACTGAGCATGTGGAGAGACGTTCCTTCATCTATCACAAAGGGATCTGGTTGCAGGAGGAACTTTTACCCTGGTTTTTCAGTCTGTTTCCTAGTTCCGGTTTGAAGTTCCTGCAGTTTTCACTGTAAAACAGAGTTGAAGCTAGTACATCCAAATATATATGTATAGAGTGGTGTTTGCAACTGAATAGAAACTTTGAGTTCCCAACAAGCTAGTTGAAGGACGGCTTTCACACACACTTATCTGTAAGAACTGAGCATGTGGAGAGACGTTCGTTCATCTAGCAAAAACGGAACGGGTTGCAGGGAAACTTTTACTGTGGTTTCTCATTCTGTTTCCTAGTACGGTTGGAGGTTTCTACAGTTTTCACTGTAGAAGCGAGTTGGAGCTAGTATCTCCCCATATATATGTATGGAGTAGAGTTTCCAACTGAAAAGAAATTTTGTGTTCCCAACAAGCTAAGTGAAGTACAGCATTCACACACAATTATCTCTCAGAACTGACCATGTGGAGAGACGTTCGTTCATCTAGCACAAAGGGAAAGTTTTTCAAGTTAAACTATTACTCTGGTTTCTCAAATTGTTTCCTAGTGCCGGTTTTATGTTCCTTCAGTTTTCATTGTAAACCCGTGTTGGAGCCAGTTCCTCCCCATATTTATGTATGGAGTTGAGTTTGCTACTGAAAAGAATCTTTTTTTCCCAAAAAGCTAGTTGAAGGACGGCTTTCACACACAATTAACTCTCAAAAGTGACCATGAGAAGAGACTTTCGTTCATCTACCACAAAAGGAAAGGAGTGCAGGAGAAAATTTTACTCTGTATTCTCAGTCTGTTTCCTAGTGAAGTTTTGAATTTCCTAAAGTATTCACTGTAAATAATTGTTGGATCTAGTACCTCCCCATATCATTGTATGGAGTGGAGTTTGAAACTGAAAAGAATTTTTTTGTTCCCAACAAGCAAGGTGAAGGACGCCATTCACACAAACTTTTCTCTCAGAACTGTGCATGTGGAGAGAAGTTCGTTCATCTAGTTAAAAGGGAACGGGTTGCGGGAGAAAATTTGACTGTGGTTTCTAAGTCTCTTTCTTAGTGCCAGTTTGAAATTCCTGCACTTTTCACTGTAATACCGAGTTGGAGCTACTACATTCCCATATATTTTTATAGGGTGGAGTTTGCAACTAAAAAGAATCTTTGTGTTCACAACAAGCTAGGTGAAGGAGGGCTTTCACACACACTTATCTCTCAGAACTGAGCATGTGGAGAGACGTTCGTTCATCTAGCGTAAAGGGACCGGATTGCAGGAGAAACTTTTACTCTGGTTTCTCAGTCTGTTTCCTTGTGCCTGTTTGAAGTTCCTGCAGTTTTCACTGTAAAACCGTGTTGGAGCTAGTACCTCCCCATATATATGTATGGAGTGGAGTTTGCAACTGAAAAGAAATTTGTGTTCCAAAAAACTAGTTGAAGGACGGCTTTCTCACACAATTATCTCTCAGAACTGAGCATGTGGAGAGACGTTCGTTCATCTAGAAAAAGGAGAATAGGTTGCAGGTCAAACTTTTACTCCGTTATCTCAGTCTGTTTCCTAGTGCCGTTTTGAAGTTCCCCAGTTTTCACTATAACACCGAGTTGGAGCTAGTAACTCCCACATATATATATGGATTTGAGTTTGTTACTGAAAAGAAACTTTGTGTTCACAACTAAGCTAAGTGAAAGACGGTTTTCACACACACATATCCCTGAGAACTGAGCATGTGGATAGACGTTCGTTCATCTAGCACAAAGGGAACGGATTGAAGGAGAAACTTTTACTCTGGTTTCTCAATCTGTTCCCTAGTGCTGGTTTGAAGGTCCTGCAGTTTTCACTGAAAACACAATTTGGAGTTGGTACCTACCCATAAATATGTATGGATTGGGGTTTGCAACTGAAAAGAAACTTTGTGTTCCCAACAAGCTAGGTGAACTGCGGCTTTCACACACACTTTTCTCTCAGAATTGAGCATGTGGAGCGAATTTCGTTCATCTATCACAAAGGAACGTGTTGCAGGATAAACTAATACTCTGGTATCTCAGTCTGTTTCCTAGTGCCAGTTTGAAGTTCCTGCGGTTTTCATTTTATACCAGAGTTGGAACTAGTACTTCCCCTTATATATGTATGGAGTGTAGTTTACAACTGAAAAGAATCTTTGTTTTCCGAACAAGCTAGTTGAAGGACGGCTTTCACACAAACTTATTCACAGAACTGAGCATGTGGAGAGACGTTCATTCATCTATCACAGTGGGAAAGGGTGGAAGGGGAAACATATACTCTGGTTTCTGTCTTTTTCCTAGTGCCGGTTTGAAGTTCCTGCAGTTTTCACTTATAAATGAGTTGGAGCTATTACCTCCCCATGTATAAATTTGGAGCGGAGATTGCAACTGAAAGAAACTGTGTTTTCCCAACAAGCTAGGTGAAGAATGGCTTTCACACACACTTATCTTTCAGAAATGAGCATGTGGATACACTTTCGTTCATCTAGCACAAAGGGAACGTGTTGCAGGTTTACTTTTACTGTGGTTTCTCAGTCTGTTTCCTAGTGCCGGTTTGAAGTTCCTACAGTTTCCTCTGTAAACACGAGTTGGAGTAATTAACTCCCCATATATATGTATGGATTGTAGATTGCAACTGAAAGAAACTTTGTGATCCCAACAAGCTAGGTGAAGTGCGGCTTTCACACACAATTATCTCAGAACTGAGCATGTGGAGAGACGTTCATTCATCTAGTTCAAAGGGAATGGACTGCAGGGGAAACTTTTATTCTGCTTTCTCAGTCTGTATCTTAGTGCCGGATTGAAGTTCCTGCATTTTTCACTCTAAACCAGATTTGGAGATATTACCTCCCCATATATATGTATGGAGTGGGGTTTGCAACTGAAAATAATCTTTGTGTTCTCAACAAGCTAAGTGAAGGACGATACTCACACACACTTATCTCTCAGAACTGAGCATGTGGATAGACGTTCGTTCATCTAGTTCAAAAGGAATGGACTGCAGGGGAAACTTTTATTCTGCTTTCTCAGTCTGTATCTTAGTGCCGGATTGAAGTTCCTGCATTTTTCACTCTAAACCAGATTTGGAGATATTACCTCCCCATATATATGTATGGAGTGTTGTTTCAACTGAAAAAAAACTGATTTCCCAACAAGCTAGGTGAAGGACGGCTTCACACACAATTATGTGTCAGAACTGAGCATGTGGTGAGACGTTCGTTCATCTAGCACAAAGGGAACCGGTTGCAGGAGAAAACTTTACTCTTTTTTCTCAGTCTGTTTCCTAGTGCCGGTTTTAAGTTCCTGCAGTTTTTACTGTAAAACCGAGTTGGTGCAGGTACCTAACATATATATGTATGGAGTGGAGTTTGCATCTGAAAACAAACTGTGTTTTCCCAACAAGCTAGGTGAAGTACGGCATTCACACACACTTATCTCTCAGAACTGAGCGTGAGGATAGACATTCGTTCATCTAGCACAAATGGAAAGGGATGCAGGAATAATTTTACTGTGGTTTCTTACTCTGTTTCCTAGTTACGGTTTGAATTTCCTGCAGTCTTCACTTTAAACCCGAGTTGGAGCTAGTATCTACCCATATATATGTATGGAGTGGAGTTTGCAAATGAAAAGAAACTTTTTGTTTCCAACAAAATATGTGAAGTTCGGCATTCACACACATTTATCTCTCAGAATTGAGTATTTGGAGAGACTTTCGTTCATCTAGCACAAAGGGAACGGATTGCAGGTGTACTTTTACTCTGGATTCTCAGTCTGTTTCCTAGTGCCAGTTTGAATTTCCTGCAATTTTCACTGTAAAGCTATTTGGAGCTTGTACTTCCTCATATATATATATGGAGTGAAATTTGCATCTGGAAAGAAACTTTGTGTTCCCAAACAAGCTAGGTGAAAGACGGCTTTCACACACACTTATCTCTCAGAACTGAGCATGTGGAGAGAAGTTCGTTCATCTAGCACAAAGTGAACGGGTTGCAGGAGAAACTTTTACTCTGCATCCTCAGTCTGTTTCCTAGTGCCTGTTTGAAGTTTCTGCAGTTTTCACTGTATATCCGATTTGTAGCTAATACTTCCCCATATATATGTACGGATTGGAGTTTGCAACTGAAAAGAAAATCTGTGTTACAAAAAAGCTACGTGAAGGACGGCTTTCAAACACAATTATCTCTCAGAACTGAGCAAGTGGAGAGACGTTCGTTCATCTAGCACAAAGGGAATGGGTTGCAGGGGAAACTCTTACTCTGGTTTTCCAGTCTGTTTCCTTGTGCCCGTTTGAAGTTCCTGCAGTTTTCACTGTATACACGATTTGGTGCTAGACATCCCCATATACATGTATGGAGTGGAGTTCGCAACTTAAAAGTAACTTTGTGTTCCCAACATGCTATGTGATGGACGGCTTTCATACACAAATATCACTCAGGAATGAGCATGTTGAGAGACGTTATTTCATCTAGCACAAAGGGAACGGGTTGCAGGGGAAACTTTTACTTTGGTTCCTCAGTCTCTTTCCCAGTGCCGGTTTGAAGTTCCTGCAGTTTTCCCTCTAATACCGAGGTCGAGCTATTACTTTCCATTATATATATATGCAGTGTAGTTTGCAATGAAAAGAAACTTTGTGTTCCCATCAAGCTAGGTGAAGGACGGCACTCAAACACACTTATCTCTCAGAACTGAGCATGTGGAGAGACTTTCGTTCATCTAGCACAAAATGAAAGGGTTGCAGGAGTACTTTTACTCTGGTTTCTCAGTCTGTTTCCTAGTGTCAGTTTGAATTTCCTGCAGTTTCCTCTGTAAACCCGATTTGGAGCTAGTACTTCCCCATATATATTTATGAAGTGGAGTTTGCAACTGAAAACAAACTGTGTTTTCCCAACAAGCTAGGTGAAGTACGGATTTCACACACACGTATCTATCAGAAGTGAGCTTGTGGATAGACATTCGTTCATCTAGCACAAAGGGAACGGGATGCAGGAGTACTTTTACTGTGGTTTCTCAGTCTGTTTCCTAGGTCCAGTTTGAAGTTCCTGCAGTCTTCACTTTAAACCCGAGTTGGAGCTAGTATATACCCATACATATATATGGAGTGGAGTTTGCAACTGAAAAGAAACTTTTGGTTTCCAACAATCTAGGTGAAGGACGGCATTCACACACATTTATCTCTAAGAACTGAGAATTTGGAGAGACTTTCGTTCATCTAACACAAAGGGAAAGGGTTGCAAGTGTACTTTTACTCTGGTTTCTCAGTCTGTTTCCTAGTGCCAGTTTGAATTTCCTGCAGTTTTAACTGTTAACCGATTTGGAGCTAGTACTTCCCCATATATATATATGGAGTGAAGATTGCATCTGAAAAGAAACTTTGTGTTCCCAAACAAGCTATGTGATAGACGGCTTTCACACACACATATCTCTCAGGACTGAGCATGTGGAGAGACATTCTTTCATGTAGCACAAAGGAACATGTTGCAGGGGAAACTTTTACTTTGGGTCCTCAGTATCTTTCATAGTGCCTGTTAGAAGTTCCTGCAGTTTTCACCCTAAAACCGAGGTGAAGCTATTTCTTTCTATTATATATATATGCAGTGTAGTTTGCAATGAAAAGAAAGTGTGTTCCGAAAAAATAGGTGAAAGAAGGCTTTCACACAGACTTATCTCTCAAAAGTGAGCATGTGGAGAGACGTTCGTTCATCTAGCACAAAGGGAAAATTTTTCAAGATAAACTATTACTCTGGTTTCTCAGATTGTTTCCTAGTGCTGGTTTGAAGTTTCTGCAGTTTTTATTGTAAACCCGTTTTGGTGCAAGTACCTCCCCATATATATGTATGGAGATGAGTTGGCAACTGAAAAGAATCATTTTTTCCCAAAAAGCTTGTTGAAGTACGGCTTTCACACACACTTATCTCTCAGAACTGAGTATGTGGAGATACGTTATTCCATCTAGAACAATAGGAACGGGTTGTAGGAGAAACTTTTACTCTGGTTTCTCAGTCTGTTTCCTAGTGCCGGTTTGAAGTTCCTGCAGTTTAAACTGTAAACCCGAGTTGGAGCTAGTACCCCCCCATATATATGTATGGAGTGGAGTTTGCAACTGAAAAGAACCTTTTTTTTCCCAACAAGCTAGATGAAGTATGGTTTTCACACACACTTATACCTCAGACCTGAACATGTGGTGAGACGTTTGTTCATCTAGCAGAAAGGGAACGGGTTGCAGGAAAAACTTTTTCTTTTGTTTCTAAGACTCTTTCCTAGTGCCGGTTTGAAGTTCCTGCAGATTTCACTGTAATCCTGAGTTGGTACTACTACCTACCCATATATATGTAGGGATGGGGTTTGCCACTGAAAAGAACTTTGTGTTCCCAACAAGCTAGGTGAAGAACGGCTTACACACACACTTATATCTCGGAACTGAGCATGTAGAGAGACATTCGTTCATCTAGTAAAAAGGAAACAGGTGGCAGGGAAACTTATAGTCTGGTATCTCATTCTGTTTCTTAGTGCCGTTTGGAAGTTCCTGCATTTTTCACTATAACACCGAGTTGGAGCTAGTACCTCCCATTTATATGTATGGAGTTGAGTTTGAAACTTAAAAGAATCTTTGTTTTCCCAACAAGCTAGGTAAAAGACGGTTTTCACACACACTTATCTCTGAGAACTGAGCTTGTAGAGTGACGTTCGTTCATCTAGCACAAAGGAAAGGTTTGAAGGAGAAACTTTTACTCTGGTTTCTCAGTCTGTTTCCTAGTGCCGGTATGAAGGTCCTGCATTTTTCAATTTATACCAGAGTTGGAGCTAGTACTTCCCCTTATATATGTAGGGAGTTGAGTTTAAAAATGAAAAGAAAATTTGTGTTCCCAACAATCTAGGTGAAGAACGGCTTTCACACACAATTATCTCTCAGAAATGAGCATGTGAACAGACGTTCGTTCATCTAACACAAAGGGAACTGGGGGCAGGGGAAATATTTACTTTGGTTTCTAAGTCTGTTTCCTAGTGCCGTTTTGAGGTTCCTGCAGGTTTCACCTTAAAATCGAGTTGGAGCTAGTACCCCCCCATATATATGTAAGGGGTGGACTTTGCAAATGAAAAGAAACTTTGTGTTCCCAAGAAGCTAGGTGAAGGACGGCTTTCACACACACTTATCTCTCAGAACTGAGCATGTGGAGAATCTTTCGTTCATCTAGCACAAAGGGAACCATTTGCAGGAGAAACTTTTACTCTGGCTTCTCAGTCTGTTTCCTAGTGCCAGTTTCAGGTTCCTGCAGTTTTCAATGTAAAATCGAGTTGGAGATAGTACCTCCCCATATATATGCATAGATTTGAGTTTGCAACTGAAAAGAAACTTTGGGTTCCCAAGAAGCTATGTGAAGGACGGTTTTCACACACACTTATCTCTCAGAACTGAGCATGTGGAGAGACGTTCGTTCATCTAGCACAAATGGAACAGGTTGCAGGAGAAACTTTTACTCTGGTTTCTCAGTCTCTTTCCTAGTGCCAGTTTGAGGTTCCTGCAGGTTTCAATGTAAAACCGAGTTGGAGCTAGTACCTCCCCATATATATTTATGGAGTGGAGTTTGCAAGTGAAAAGAAATTTTGTGTTCCCAAGATGCTATGTGAAGGACGGCTTTCACACACACTTATCTCTCAGAACTGAGCATGTGGAGAGACGTTCGTTCATCTAGCACAAAGGGAACGGGTTGCAGGGGAAACTTTTACTCTGGTTTCACAGTCTGTTTCCTGGTGCCGGTTTGAAGTTCCTGCAGTTTTCACAGTAAAATCGAGTTGGAGCTAGTACTTCCCCATATATGTGTATGGAGTGGAGTTTGCAACTGAAAAGAAACTTTGTGTTCCCAACAAGAGAGGTGAAGAATGGCTTACACACACTTATCTCTCAGAACTGAGCATGTGGAGAGACGTTCGTTCATTTATCACAAAATGAACCGGTTGCAGGAGAAACTTTTACTCTGGATTCTCAGTCAGTTTCCTAGTGCCGGTTTGAGGTTCCTGCAGTTTTCACTGTAAAATCGAGTTGGAGCTAGTAGCTCCCCATATATATGTATGGATTGGATTTGGCAACTGAAAAGAAACTTTGTGTTCCCAACAAGCTAGGTGAAGGACGGCTTTCACACACACTTATCCCTCAGAATTGAGCATGTGGTGAGACGTTCGTTCATCTAGCACAAAAGTAACTGGTTGCAGGGGAAACATTTATTCTGTTTTCTCAGTCTGTTTCCTAGTGCCGATTTGAAGTTCCTGCAGTTTTTACTGTAAAACCGATTTGGAGCTAGTACCTCACCTTATATATGAAGGAAGTGGAGTTTGCAGATGAAAAGAAACTTTGTGTTCCCAACAAGCTAGGTGAAGGACGGCTTTCACACACACATATCTTTCAGAAGTGAGCATGTGGAGAGATTTTCGTTCATCTAGCACAAAGGAACGGGTTGCAGGAGAAACTTTTACTGTATTTTCTCAGTCTGTTTCCTAGTGCCGGTATTAAGTTCCTGCTGTTTTCACTGTAAAACCGAGTTGGAGCTAGTACCTCCCCATATATATGTATGGAGTGGAGTTTGCAACTTAAAACAAACTTTGTGTTCCCAACAATCTAGGTGAAGCACGGCTTTCACACACAATTATCTCTCAGAAATGAGCATGTGGAGACACGTTCGTTCATCTAGCAGAAATGGAACAGGTTGCAGGAGAAACTTTTACTCTGGTTTCTCAGTCTGTTTCCTAGTGCCGGTTTGAGGTTAGTGCAGTTTTCACGGTAAAACCGATTTGGAGATAGTACCCCCCATATATATGTATGGAGTGGAGTTTGCAACTGAAAAGAAACTTTGTGTTCCCAACAAGCTTGGTGAAGGACGGCTTTCACACACACTTATCTCTCAGAACTGAGCATGTGGAGAGACGTTCGTTCATCTAGCACAAAGGGAAAGGGTTGCAGGAGAAACTATTACTCTGGTTTCTCAGTCAGTTTCCTAGTGCCGTTTTGAGGTTTCTGCAGTTTTCACTGTAAAATCAAGTTGGAGGTAGTACCTCCCCATATATATGTATGGATTGGAATTTTTAACTGAAAAGAAATTTTGTGTTCCCAAAAAGGAAGGTGAAAGACGGCTTTCACACTCATTTATCTCTCACAACTGAGCATGTTGAGAGACGATCGTTCATCTAGCACAAATGGAACGGGTTGAAGGAGAAACTATTACTCTGGTTTCTCTGTCTGTTTCCTAGTACCGGTTTGATGTTTCTGCAGTTTTCACTGTAAAACAGATTTGGAGCTAGTACTTCCCCATATATATTTATGGAGTGGTGTTTGCATCTGAAAAGAAACTTTGTGTTCACAACAAGCTAGGTGAAGGACGGCTTTCACACATACTTATCTCTCAGAACTGAGCATGTTGAGAGACGTTCGTTCATTTATAACAAAGGGAACGGGTTGCAGGACAAACTTTTACTCTGGTTTCTCAGTCTGTTTCCTAGTGCCGGTTTGAAGTTCCTGCAGTTTTCACTGTAAAACCGAGTTGGAGCTAGTACCTCCCCATATATATGTATGGAGAGGGGTTTGCAACTGAAAAGAATCTTTGTGTTCCCAACAAGCTAGGTGAAGGACGGCTTTCACACACAATTACCTCTCAAATCTGAGCATGTGGAGAGACTTTCGTTCCTCTAGCACAAATGGAACGGGTTGCAGAAGAAACTTTTACTCTGGTTTCGCAGTATGTTTCCTAGTCCCGGTTTGAGTGTCCTGCAGTTTTCACTGTAAAACAGATTTAGAGCTAGTACCTCCCCATATATATGTATGGAGTGGAGTTTGCAACTGAAAACAAACTTTGTGTTCCCAACAAGCTAGGTGAAGTACGGCTTTCACACACACATATCTCTCACAACTGAGCATGTGGAGAGACGTTCGTTCATCTAGCACAAAGGGAACGGTTTGCAGGGGAAACTTTTACTCTGGATTCTCAGTCTGTTTCCTAGTGCTGGTTTGATGATCCTGCAGTTTTCACTGTAAAACCGAGTTGGAGCTTGTACTTCCCCACATATATGTATGGATTGGAATTTGCAACTGAAAAGAATCTTTGTGTTCCCAACAAGCTAGGTGAAGGACGGCTTTCACACACACTTATCTCTCAGATCTGAGCATGTGGAGAGACGTTCGTTCATCTAGCACAAAGGGAACGGGTTGCAGGAGAAACTTTTTCTCTGGTTTCTCAGACTGTTTCCTAGTCCCTGTTTGAAGGTCCTGCATTTTTCATTGTAAAACCGAGTTGGAGCTAGTACCTTCCCATAAATATGTATGGAATGGAGTTTGCAACTGAATAAAAATTTGTGTTCCCAACAAGCAAGGTGACGGACGGCTTTCACACACACTTATCTCTCACAACTGAGCTTGTGGATAGACTTTCGTTCATCTAGCACAAAGGGAACGGTTAGCAGGAGAAACTATTACACTGTTTCTCAGTCTGTTTCCTAGTGCCGGTTTGAAGTTCCACAGTTTTCAATGTATCCCATATTTGTTTCTATTACCTCCCCATATATATTTATGGAATGTAGTTTTCAATTGAAATGATACGTAGTGTTCCCACGAAGCTTGGAGAAAGCGGCTATAGCACACAATTATCTCTCAGAACTGAGCATCTGGAGAGAAGTTCGTTCATTTAAAACAAAGGGTACTTTTTGCAGGAGAAAATTTTACTCTGGTTTCTCAGCCTGTGTCCTATTGCAGGTTTGAAGTTCCTGCACTTTTCACTGTAAAACAGAGTTGGAGCTATTACCTCCCCATATATATGTAAGGAGTGGTGTATGCAACTGAAAATAAACTTTGTGTTCCCAACAAGCTGGGTGAAGGACGGATTTCACACACACTTATCTCTCAGAAATGAGCATGTGGAGAGACGTTCGTTCATCTAGCACAAAGGGAACGGGTTGTAGGAGAAACTTTTACTCTGGTTTCTCAGTCTGTTTCCTAGTCCCGGTTTGAAGGTCCTGCATTTTTCATTGTAAAACCGAGTTGGAGCTAGTACCTCCCCATATATATGTAAGGAATGAAGTTTGCTACTGAAAAAAAACTTTGTGTTCCCCAACAAGAAAGGTGAGGTACGGCTTTCTCACACACATATCTCTCACATCTGAGCATGAGGAGAGACTTTCATACATCTAGCACAAAGGGAACTCTTTGCAGGGGAAATTATTACTCTGTTTCTCATTCTTTTTCCTAGTGCCGTTTTGAAGTTCCACAGTTTTCACTGTATTCAATATTTGTTGTTATTACCTCCCCATATATATGTATGGAATGGAGTTTGCAATTGAAAAGATACGTAGTGTTCCCACGAAGCTAGGTTAAAGTGGCTATAGCACACAATTATCTCTCAGAACTGAGCATGTGGAGAAACGTTCATTCATTTAACACAAAGGGAACGGTTTGCAGGAGAAAATTTTATTCTGGTTTCTCAGCCTGTGTCCTAGTGCAGGATTGAAGTTCCTGCAGTTTTCACTGTAAAACCGAGTTGGAGCTAGTACCTCCCCATATATATGTATGGAGTGGAGCTTGCAACTGAAAAGAAACTTTGTGTTCCCAACAAGCTAGGTGAAGAACGGCTTTCACACACACATATCTCTCAGAACTGAGCATGTGGAGAGACGTTCGTTCATCTAGCAAAAAAGGGAACGGGTTGCAGTGGAAACTTTTATTCTGGTTTTCAGTCTGTTTCCTAGTGCCGGTTTGAAGTTCCTGCAATTTACACTGTAAAACAGAGTTGGAGCAGGTACCTCCCCATATATATGTATGGATTGGAGTTTGCAACTGAAAAGATACTTTGTGTTCCCAAGAAGTAAGGTGAAGGACGGCTTTCACACACACTTATCTCTCAGAACTGTGCATGTGGAGAGACGTTCGTTCATCTAGCACAAAGGGAACGGGATGAAGTGGAAACTTTTACTCTGGTTTCTAAGTCTGTTTCCTAGTGACGGTTTGAAGTTCCTGCAGTTTTCACAGTAAAACCGAATTGGAGCTAGTACCTCCCCATATATTTGTATGGAGTGGAGTTTGCAACTGAAAAGAAACTTTGTGTTCCCAACAAGCTAGGTGAAGGAGGGCTTTCACACACACTTATCTCTCAGAACTGAGCATGGGGAGAGACGTTCGTTCATCTAGCAAAAAGGGAACTGTTTGCAGGAGAAACTTTTACTCTGGTTTCTCAGTCTGTTTCCTAGTGCCGGTTTGAGGTTAGTGCAGTTTTCACGGTAAAACCGATTTGGAGATAGTACCCCCCATATATATGTATGGAGTGGAGTTTGCAACTGAAAAGAAACTTTGTGTTCCCAACAAGCTAGGTGAAGGACGGCTTTCACACACACTTATCTCTCAGAAATGAGCATGTGGAGAGATGTTCTTTCATCTAGCACAAAGAGAACGGGTTGCAGGAGAAACTTTTACTCTGGTTTCTCAGTCTGTTTCCTAGTGCCGGTTTGAAGTTCCTGCAGTTTTCACTGTAAAACCGAGTTGGAGCTAGTACCTCCCCATATATATGTATGGAGAGGGGTTTGCAACTGAAAAGAATCTTTGTGTTCCCAACAAGCTAGGTGAAGGACGGCTTTCACACACAATTACCTCTCAAATCTGAGCATGTGGAGAGACTTTCGTTCCTCTAGCACAAATGGAACGGTTTGCAGGAGAAACTTTTACTCTGGTTTCGCAGTATGTTTCCTAGTCCCGGTTTGAGTGTCCTGCAGTTTTCACTGTAAAACAGATTTAGAGCTAGTACCTCCCCATATATATGTATGGAGTGGAGTTTGCAACTGAAAACAAACTTTGTGTTCCCAACAAGCTAGGTGAAGTACGGCTTTCACACACACTTATCTCTCACAACTGAGCATGTGGAGAGACGTTCGTTCATCTAGCACAAAGGGAACGGTTTGCAGGGGAAACTTTTACTCTGGATTCTCAGTCTGTTTCCTAGTGCTGGTTTGATGATCCTGCAGTTTTCACTGTAAAACCGAGTTGGAGCTTGTACTTCCCCACATATATGTATGGATTGGAATTTGCAACTAAAAAGAATCTTTGTGTTCCCAACAAGCTAGGTGAAGGACGGCTTTCACACACACTTATCTCTCAGATCTGAGCATGTGGAGAGACGTTCGTTCATCTAGCACAAAGGGAACGGGTTGCAGGAGAAACTTTTTCTCTGGTTTCTCAGACTGTTTCCTAGTCCCTGTTTGAAGGTCCTGCATTTTTCATTGTAAAACCGAGTTGGAGCTAGTACCTTCCCATAAATATGTATGGAATGGAGTTTGCAACTGAATAAAAATTTGTGTTCCCAACAAGCAAGTTGACGGACGGCTTTCACACACACTTATCTCTCACAACTGAGCTTGTGGATAGACTTTCGTTCATCTAGCACAAAGGGAACGGTTAGCAGGAGAAACTATTACACTGTTTCTCAGTCTGTTTCCTAGTGCCGGTTTGAAGTTCCACAGTTTTCAATGTATCCCATATTTGTTTCTATTACCTCCCCATATATATTTATGGAATGTAGTTTTCAATTGAAATGATACGTAGTGTTCCCACGAAGCTTGGAGAAAGCGGCTATAGCACAAAATTATCTCTCAGAACTGAGCATCTGGAGAGAAGTTCGTTCATTTAAAACAAAGGGTACTTTTTGCAGGAGAAAATTTTACTCTGGTTTCTCAGCCTGTGTCCTATTGCAGGTTTGAAGTTCCTGCACTTTTCACTGTAAAACAGAGTTGGAGCTATTACCTCCCCATATATATGTAAGGAGTGGTGTATGCAACTGAAAATAAACTTTGTGTTCCCAACAAGCTGGGTGAAGGACGGATTTCACACACACTTATCTCTCAGAAATGAGCATGTGGAGAGACGTTCGTTCATCTAGCACAAAGGGAACGGGTTGTAGGAGAAACTTTTACTCTGGTTTCTCAGTCTGTTTCCTAGTCCCGGTTTGAAGGTCCTGCATTTTTCATTGTAAAACCGAGTTGGAGCTAGTACCTCCCCATATATATGTAAGGAATGAAGTTTGCTACTGAAAAAAAACTTTGTGTTCCCCAACAAGAAAGGTGAGGTACGGCTTTCTCACACACATATCTCTCACATCTGAGCATGAGGAGAGACTTTCATACATCTAGCACAAAGGGAACTCTTTGCAGGGGAAATTATTACTCTGTTTCTCATTCTTTTTCCTAGTGCCGTTTTGAAGTTCCACAGTTTTCACTGTATCCAATATTTGTTGTTATTACCTCCCCATATATATGTATGGAATGGAGTTTGCAATTGAAAAGATACGTAGTGTTCCCACGAAGCTAGGTTAAAGTGGCTATAGCACACAATTATCTCTCAGAACTGAGCATGTGGAGAAACGTTCATTCATTTAACACAAAGGGAACGGTTTGCAGGAGAAAATTTTATTCTGGTTTCTCAGCCTGTGTCCTAGTGCAGGATTGAAGTTCCTGCAGTTTTCACTGTAAACAGGATTTCTTGCTACTTCCTCCCCATATATATGCATGGAGTGGAGTTTGCAACTTAAAAGAAACTTTGTGTTCCCAACAAGCTAGGTGAAGGACGCCTTTCACACACACATATATCTCAGATCTGAGCATGTGGAGAGACGTTCGTTCATCTAGCACAAAGGGAACGGGTTGCAGGAGAAATTTTTACTCTGGTTTCCCAGTCTGTTTCCTAGTGCCGGTTTGAAGTTCCTGCATTTTTCACTGTAAAACCGAGTTGGAGCTAGTACCTCCCCATATATATATATGGAGTGGATTTTGCAAGTGAAAAGAAACTTTGTGTTCCCAACAAGCTTGATGAAGGACGTCTTTCACACACACTTATCTCTCAGAACTGAGCATGTGGAGAGACTTTCGTTCATCTAGCACACAGTGAACGTGTTGCAGGAGAAACTATTACTTTGGCTTCTCAGTCTGTTTCCTAGTGCCTGTTTGAAGTTCCTGCAGTTTTCACTGTAAAACCGAGTTGGAGCTAGTACCTCCACATATATATGTATGGAGTGGAGCTTGCAACTGAAAAGAAACTTTGTGTTCCCAACAAGCTAGGTGAAGGACGGCTTTCACACAAACTTATCTCTCAGAACAGAACAATTGGAGAGACGATCGTTCATATAGCAAAAAGGGAACAGGTTGCAGTAGAAACTTTTACTCTGGTCTCTCAGTCTGTTTCCTAGTGCCGGTTTGAAGTTCCTGCAGTTTTCACTGTTAAACCGAGTTGAGCTAGTACCTCCCCATATATATGTATGGTGTGGAGTTTGCAATTGAAAAGAACTTTGTGTTCAAAACAAGCAAGTTGAAAAACGGCTTTCACACACACATATCTCTCAGAACTGAGCATGTGTATAGACGTTCGTTCATCTAGCACAAATGGAAAGTGTTTCAGTAGAAACATTTACTCTGGTTTACAGTCTGTTTCCTAGTTCCGGATTGAAGTTCCTGCAGTTTTCACTGTAAAACCGAGTTGGAGCTAGTACCTCCCCATATATATGTATGGTGTGGAGTTTGCAACTGAAAAGAAACTTTGTGTTCCCAACAAGCTTGGTGAAGTACGGCTTTCACACACAATTATCTCTCAGAACTGAGCATGTGGAGAGACGTTCGTTAATCTAGCACAAAGGGGATGGATTTCAGGAGAAAGTTTTATTCTGGTTTCTCAGTCTGTTTCCTAGTGCTGGTTTGAAGTTCCTGCAGTTTTCACTGTAAAACCGAGTTGGAGCTAGTACCTCCCCATATATATGTATGGAGTGGAGCTTGCAACTGAAAAGAAACTTTGTGTTCCCAACAAGCTAGGTGGAGGACGGCTTTCAAACACACTTATCTCTCAGAAAGAGCATGTGGAGAGACGTTCGTTCATCTAGAACAAAGGGAACGTGTTGCAGGAGAAACTATTACTCTGGTTTCTCAGTCTGTTTCCTAGTGCCTGTTTGAAGTTCCTGCAGTTTTCACTGTAAAATCGAGTTGGAGCTAGTACCTCCCCATATGTATGTATGGATTGGAGTTTGCAACTGAAAAGAAACTTTGTGTTCCCAACAAGCTAGGTGAAGGAAGGCTTTCACACACACTTCTCTCTCAGAAATGAGCATGTGGAGAGACGTTCGTTCATCTAGCACAAAGGGAACGAGTTGCAGGAGAAACTATTACTCTGGTTTCTCAGTCTGTTTCCTAGTGCCGGTTTGAAGTTCCTGCAGTTTTCACTGTAAAACCGAGTTGGAGCTAGTACCTCCCCATATATATGTATGGAGTGGAGCTTGCAACTGAAAAGAAACTTTGTATTCCCAACAAGCTAGGTGAAGAACGGCTTTCACACACACATATATCTCAGAACTGAGCATGTGGAGAGACGTTCGTTCATCTAGCAAAAAAGGGAACGGGTTGCAATGGAAACATTTACTCTGGTTTTCAGTCTGTTTCCTAGTGCCGGTTTGAAGTTCCTGCAATTTACACTGTAAAACAGAGTTGGAGCTAGTACCTCCCCATATATATGTATGGATTGGAGTTTGCAACTGAAAAGAAACTTTGTGTTCCCAACAAGCTAGGTGAAGGACGGCTTTCACACACACTTATCTCTCAGAAATGAGCATGTGGAGAGACGTTCGTTCATCTAGCACAAAGGGAACGGGTTGCAGGAGAAACTATTACTCTGGTTTCTCAGTTTGTTTCCTAGTGCCGGTTTGAAGTTCCTGCAGTTTTCACTGTAAAACCGAGTTGGAGCTTGTACCTCCCCATATATATGTATGGAGTGGAGCTTGCAACTGAAAAGAAACTTTGTGTTCCCAACAAGCTAGGTGAAGAACGGCTTTCACACACACATATCTCTCAGAACTGAGCATGTGGAGAGAGGTTCGTTCATCTAGCAAAAAAGGAACGGGTTGCAGTGGAAACTTTTACTCTGGTTTTCAGTCTGTTTCCTAGTGCCGGTTTGAAGTTCCTGCAATTTACACTGTAAAACAGAGTTGGAGCTAGTACCTCCCCATATATATGTATGGAGTGGAGTTTGCAACTGAAAAGAAACTTTGTGTTCCCAACAAGCTAGGTGAAGGACGGCTTTCACACAAACTTATCTCTCAGAACAGAACAATTGGAGAGACGATCGTTCATCTAGCAAAAAGGGAACAGGTTGCAGTAGAAACTTTTACTCTGGTCTCTCAGTCTGTTTCCTAGTGCCGGTTTGAAGTTCCTGCAGTTTTCACTGTTAAAGCGAGTTGGAGCTAGTACCTCCCCATATATATGTATGGTGTGGAATTTGCAATTGAAAAGAACTTTGTGTTCAAAACAAGCAAGTTGAAAAACGGCTTTCACACACATATATCTCTCAGAACTGAGCATGTGTATAGACGTTCGTTCATCTAGCAAAAATGGAAAGTGTTTCAGTAGAAACATTTACTCTGGTTTACAGTCTGTTTCCTAGTTCCGGTTTGAAATTCCTGCAGTTTTCACTGTAAAACCGATTTGGAGCTAGTACCTCCCCATATATATGTATGGAGTGGAGTTTGCAACTGAAAAGAAACTTTGTGTTCCCAACAAGCTTGGTGAAGTACGGCTTTCACACACAATTATCTCTCAGAACTGAGCATGTGGAGAGACGTTCGTTCATCTAGCACAAAGGGAATGGATTGCAGGAGAAAGTTTTACTCTGGTTTCTCAGTCTGTTTCCTAGTGCTGGTTTGAAGTTCCTGCAGTTTTCACTGTAAAACCGAGTTGGAGCTAGTAACTCCCCATATATATGTATGGAGTGGAGCTTGCAACTGAAAAGAAACTTTGTGTTCCCAACAAGTTAGGTGGAGGACGGCTTTCAAACACACTTATCTCTCAGAAATGAGCATGTGGAGAGACGTTCGTTCATCTAGAACAAAGGGAACAGGTTGCAGGAGAAACTATTACTCTGGTTTCTCAGTCTGTTTCCTAGTGCCGGTTTGAAGTTCCTGCAGTTTTCACTGTAAAACCGAGTTGGGGCTAGTACCTCCCCATATATATGTATGGAGTGGAGCTTGCAACTGAAAAGAAACTTGTATTCCCAACAAGCTTGTTGAAGTACGGCTTTCACACACACTTATCTCTCAGAACTGAGCAAGTGGAGAGACGTTCGTTCATCTAGCAAAAAGGGAACTGGTTGCAGGAGAAACTTTTACTCCGGTTTCTCAGTCTGTTTCCTAGTGCCGGTTTGAAGTTCCTGCAGTTTTCACTGTAAAATCGAGTTGGAGCTTGTACCTACCAATATATATGTATGGAGTGGAGTTTGCAACTGAAAAGAAACTTTGTGTTCTAAAAAAGCTAGTTGAAGGTCGGCTTAACACACACTTATCTCTCAGACCTGAGTATGTGGAGAGACGTTCGTTCATCTAGCACAAAGGGAACGGGTTGCAGTGGAAAGTTTTACTCTGGTTTCCCAGTCTGTTTCCTAGTGCCGGATTGAAGTTCCTGCAGTTTTCACTGTTAAACCGATTTGGAGCTAGTACCTCCCCTTATATATGTATGGTGTGGAGTTTGCAATTGAAAAGAACTTTGTGTTCAAAACAAGCAAGGTGAAAAACGGCTTTCACACATAAATATCTCTCAGGTCTGAGCATGTGGATAGACGTTCGTTCATCTAGCACAAATTGAAATGGTTGCAGTAGAAACTTTTACTTTGTATTTCAGTCTGTTTCCTAGTGCCGGTTTGAAGTTCCTGCAGTTTTCACTGTAAAACCGAGTTGGAGCTAGTACCTCTCCATATATATGTATGGAGTGGAGTTTGCAAGTGAAAAGAAACTTTGTGTTCCCAACAAGCTTGTTGAAGTACGGTTTCACACACACTTATCTCTCAGAACTGAGCATGTGGAGAGACGTTCGTTCATCTAGCACTAAGTGAACGTGATGCAGGAGAAATTTTTACTCTGGTTTCTCAGTCTGTTTCCTAGTGCCGGTTTGAAGTTCCTGCAGTTTTCACTGTAAAACAGAGTTGGAGCTAGTACCTCCCCATATATATGTATGGAGTGGAGTTTGCAATTGAAAAGAAACTTTGTGTTCCCAACAAGCTAGGTGAAGGACGTCTTTCACACACACTTATCTCTCAGAACTGAGCATGTTTAGAGACGTTCGTTCATCTAGCACAAAGTGAACGGGTTGCAGTGTAAACTTTTACACTGGTTTTCAGTCTGCTTCCTAGTGCCGGTTTGAACTTCCTGCAGTATTCACTGTAAAACGGATTTGGAGCTAGTACCTCCCCATATATATGTATGGAGTGGAGTTTGCAACTGAAAAGAAACTTTGTGTTCCCAACAAGCTTGATGAAGTACGGCTTTCACACACAATTATCTCTCAGAACTGAGCATGTGGAGAGACGTTCGTTCATCTAGCACAAAGGGAATGGATTGCAGGAGTAAGGTTTACTCTGGTTTTTCAGTCTGTTTCCTAGTGCTGGTTTGAAGTTCCTGCAGTTTTCACTGTAAAACCGAGTTGGAGCTAGTACCTCCCCATATATATGTATGGAGTGGAGCTTGCAACTTAAAAGAAACTTTGTGTTCCCAACAAGCTAGGTGGAGGACGGCTTTCAAACACACTTATCTCTCAGAAATGAGCATGTGGAGAGACGTTCCTTCATCTAGAATAAAGGGAACGGGTTGCAGGAGAAACTATTACTCTGGTTTCTCAGTCTGTTTCCTAGTGCCGGTTTGAAGTTCCTGCAGTTTTCACTGTAAAACCGAGTTGGGGCTAGTACCTCCCCATATATATTTATGGAGTGAAGCTTGCAACTGAAAAGAAACTTTGTATTCCCAACAAGCTTGTTGAAGTACGGCTTTCACACACACTTATCTCTCAGAACTGAGATTGTGGAGAGACGTTCATTCATCTAGCACACAGTGAACGTGTTGCAGGAGAAACTATTACTCTGGTTTCTTAGTCTGTTTCCTAGTGCCTGTTTGATGTTCCTGCAGTTTTCACTGTAAAACCGAGTTGGAGCTAGTACCTCCCCATATATATGTATGGAGTGGAGTTTGCAACTGAAAAGAAACTTTGTGTTCTATAAAAGCTAGTTGAAGGACGGCTTACACACACACTTATCTCTCAGACATGAGTATGTGGAGAGACGTTCGTTCATCTAGCACAAAGGGAACGGGTTGCAGTGGAAAGTTTTACTCTGGTTTCCCAGTCTTTTTCCTAGTGCCGGATTGAAGTTCCTGCAGTTTTCACTGTTAAACCGATTTGGAGCTAGTACCTCCCCTTATATATATATGGTGTGGAGTTTGCAATTGAAAAGAACTTTGTGTTCAAAACAAGCAAGGTGAAAAACGGCTTTCACACATAAATATCTCTCAGGTCATAGCATGTGGATAGACGTTCGTTCATCTAGCACAAATTGAAATGGTTGCAGTAGAAACTTTTACTTTGTTTTTCAGTCTGTTTCCTAGTGCCGGTTTGAAGTTCCTGCAGTTTTCACTGTAAAACCGAGTTGGAGCTAGTACCTCTCCATATATATGTATGGAGTGGAGTTTGCAAGTGAAAAGAAACTCTGTGTTCCCAACAAGCTTGTTGAAGGACGTCTTTCACACACACTTATCTCTCAGAACTTAGCATGTGGAGAGACGTTCGTTCATCTAGCACTAAGTGAACGTGATGCAGGAGAAACTTTTACTCTGGTTTCTCAGTCTGTTTCCTAGTGCCGGTTTGAAGTTCCTGCAGTTTTCACTGTAAAACAGAGTTGGAGCTAGTACCTCCCCATATATATGTATGGATTGGAGTTTGCAACTGAAAAGAAACTTTGTGTTCCCAACAAGCTAGGTGAAGGACGGCTTTCACACACAATTACCTCTCAGAACTGAGCATGTGGAGAGACGTTCGTTCATCTAGCAAAAAGGGAACGGGTTGCAGGAGAAATTTTTCTCTGGATTCTCAGTCTGTTTCCTAGTGCCGGTTTGAAGTTCCTGCAATTTTAACTGTAAAACCGAGTTGGAGCTAGTACCTCCCCATATATATGTATGGAGTGGAGTTTGCAACTGAAAAGAAACTTTGTGTTCACAACAAGCTAGGTGAAGGACGACTTTCACACACACTTATCTCTCACAACTGAGCATGTTTAGAGACGTTCGTTCATCTAGCACAAAGGGAACGGGTTGCAGTGTAAACTTTTACACTGGTTTTCAGTCTGCTTCCTAGTGCCGGTTTGAAGTTCCTGCAGTATTCACTGTAAAACCGATTTGGAGCTAGTACCTCCCCATATATATGTATGGAGTGGAGTTTGCAACTGAAAAGAAACTTTGTGTTCCCAACAAGCTAGGTGAATGACGGCTTTCACACACACTTATCTCTCAGAACTGAGCATGTGGAGAGACGTTCGTTCTTCTAGCAAAAAGGGAATGGGTTGCAGGAGAAATTTTTCTCTGGATTCTCAGTCTGTTTCCTAGTGCCGGTTTGAAGTTCCTGCAATTTTCACTGTAAAACCGAGTTGGAGCTAGTACCTCCCCATATATATGTATGGAGTGGAGTTTGCAACTGAAAAGAAACTTTGTGTTCACAACAAGCTAGGTGAAGGACGACTTTCACACACACACATCTCTCACAACTGAGCATGTGGAGAGACGTTCGTTCATCTAGCACAAAGGGAACGGGTTGCAGTGGAAACTATTACTCTGGTTTTCAGTCTGCTTCCTAGTGCCGGGTTGAAGTTCCTGCAGTATTCACTGTAAAACCGAGTTGGAGCTAGTACCTCCCAATATATATGTATGGAGTTGAGCTTGCAACTGAAAAGAAACTTTGTTTTCCCAACAAGCTAGTTGAAGGACGTCTTTCACACACACTTATCTCTCAGAAATGAGCATATGGAGAGACGTTCGTTCATCTAGCACAAAGGGAACGGGTTGCAGTGGAAACTTTTACACTGGTTTTCAGTCTGTTTCCTAGTGCCGGTTTGAAGTTCCTGCAGTATTCACTGTAAAACCGATTTGGAGCTAGTACCTCCCCATATATATGTATGGAGTGGAGTTTGCAACTGAAAAGAAACTTTGTGTTCCCAACAAGCTAGGTGAAGGACGGCTTTCACACACACTTATCTCTCAGAACTGAGCATGTGGAGAGACGTTCGTTCATCTAGCAAAAAGGGAACGGGTTGCAGGAGAAATTTTTCTCTGGATTCTCAGTCTGTTTCCTAGTGCCGGTTTGAAGTTCCTGCAATTTTCACTGTAAAACCGAGTTGGAGCTAGTACCTCCCCATATATATGTATGGAGTGGAGTTTGCAACTGAAAAGAAACTTTGTTTTCACAACAAGTTAGGTGAAGGACGACTTTCACACACACTTATCTCTCAGAACTGAGCATGTGGAGAGACGTTCGTTCATCTAGCACAAAGGGAACGGGTTGCAGTGGAAACTATTACTCTGGTTTTCAGACTGCTTCCTAGTGCCGGTTTGAAGTTCCTGCAGTATTCACTGTAAAACCGAGTTGGAGCTAGTTCCTCCCAATATATATGTATGGATTGGAGCTTGCAACTGAAATAAACTTTGTTTTCCCAACATGCTAGGTGAAGGACGTCTTTCACACACACTTATCTCTCAGAAATGAGCATATGGAGAGACGTTCGTTCATCTAGCAAAAAGGGAACGGGTTGCAGGAGAAACTTTTACTCTGGTTTCTCAGTCTGATTCCTAGTGCCGGTTTGAAGTTCCTGCAGTTTTCACTGTAAAACCGAGTTGGAGCTAGTACCTACCCATATATATGTATGGAGTGGTGTTTGCAACTTAAAAGAAACTTTGTGTTCCCAACAAGCTAGGTGAAGGGCGGCTTTCACACACACTTATCTCTCAGAACTGAGCATGTGGAGAGGCGTTCGTTCATCTAGCACACAGTGAACGTGTTGCAGGAGAAACTATTACTCTGGTTTCTTAGTCTGTTTCCTAGTGCCTGTTTGATGTTCCTGCAGTTTTCACTGTAAAACCGAGTTGGAGCTAGTACCTCCCCATATATATGTATGGAGTGGAGTTTGCAACTGAAAAGAAACTTTGTGTTCTATAAAAGCTAGTTGAAGGACGGCTTACAAACACACTTATCTCTCAGACATGAGTATGTGGAGAGACGTTCGTTCATCTAGCACAAAGGGAACGGGTTGCAGTGGAAAGTTTTACTCTGGTTTCCCAGTCTGTTTCCTAGTGCCGGATTGAAGTTCCTGCAGTTTTCACTGTTAAACCGATTTGGAGCTAGTACCTCCCCTTATATATGTATGGTGTGGAGTTTGCAATTGAAAAGAACTTTGTGTTCAAAACAAGCAAGGTGAAAAACGGCTTTCACACATAAATATCTCTCAGGTCAGAGCATGTGGATAGACGTTCGTTCATCTAGCACAAATTGAAATGGTTGCAGTAGAAACTTTTACTTTGTTTTTCAGTCTGTTTCCTAGTGCCGGTTTGAAGTTCCTGCAGTTTTCACTGTAAAACCGAGTTGGAGCTAGTACCTCTCCATATATATGTATGGAGTGGAGTTTTCAAGTGAAAAGAAACTCTGTGTTCCCAACAAGCTTGTTGAAGTACGGCTTTCACACACACTTATCTCTCAGAACTTAGCATGTGGAGAGACGTTCGTTCATCTAGCACTAAGTGAACGTGATGCAGGAGAAACTTTTACTCTGGTTTCTCAGTCTGTTTCCTAGTGCCGGTTTGAAGTTCCTGCAGTTTTCACTGTAAAACAGAGTTGGAGCTAGTACCTCCCCATATATATGTATGGATTGGAGTTTGCAACTGAAAAGAAACTTTGTGTTCCCAACAAGCTAGGTGAAGGACGGCTTTCACACACAATTACCTCTCAGATCTGAGCATGTGGAGAGACGTTCGTTCATCTAGCAAAAAGGGAACGGGTTGCAGGAGAAATTTTTCTCTGGATTCTCAGTCTGTTTCCTAGTGCCGGTTTGAAGTTCCTGCAATTTTAACTGTAAAACCGAGTTGGAGCTAGTACCTCCCCATATATATGTATGGAGTGGGGTTTGCAACTGAAAAGAAACTTTGTGTTCACAACAAGCTAGGTGAAGGACGACTTTCACACACACTTATCTCTCACAACTGAGCATGTTTAGAGACGTTCGTTCATCTAGCACAAAGGGAACGGGTTGCAGTGTAAACTTTTACACTGGTTTTCAGTCTGCTTCCTAGTGCCGGTTTGAAGTTCCTGCAGTATTCACTGTAAAACCGATTTGGAGCTAGTACCTCCCCATATATATGTATGGAGTGGAGTTTGCAACTGAAAAGAAACTTTGTGTTCCCAACAAGCTAGGTGAATGACGGCTTTCACACACACTTATCTCTCAGAACTGAGCATGTGGAGAGACGTTCGTTCTTCTAGCAAAAAGGGAATGGGTTGCAGGAGAAATTTTTCTCTGGATTCTCAGTCTGTTTCCTAGTGCCGGTTTGAAGTTCCTGCAATTTTCACTGTAAAACCGAGTTGGAGCTAGTACCTCCCCATATATATGTATGGAGTGGAGTTTGCAACTGAAAAGAAACTTTGTGTTCACAACAAGCTAGGTGAAGGACGACTTTCACACACACACATCTCTCACAACTGAGCATGTGGAGAGACGTTCGTTCATCTAGCACAAAGGGAACGGGTTGCAGTGGAAACTATTACTCTGGTTTTCAGTCTGCTTCCTAGTGCCGGGTTGAAGTTCCTGCAGTATTCACTGTAAAACCGAGTTGGAGCTAGTACCTCCCAATATATATGTATGGAGTTGAGCTTGCAACTGAAAAGAAACTTTGTTTTCCCAACAAGCTAGTTGAAGGACGTCTTTCACACACACTTATCTCTCAGAAATGAGCATATGGAGAGACGTTCGTTCATCTAGCACAAAGGGAACGGGTTGCAGTGGAAACTTTTACACTGGTTTTCAGTCTGTTTCCTAGTGCCGGTTTGAAGTTCCTGCAGTATTCACTGTAAAACCGATTTGGAGCTAGTACCTCCCCATATATATGTATGGAGTGGAGTTTGCAACTGAAAAGAAACTTTGTGTTCCCAACAAGCTAGGTGAAGGACGGCTTTCACACACACTTATCTCTCAGAACTGAGCATGTGGAGAGACGTTCGTTCATCTAGCAAAAAGGGAACGGGTTGCAGGAGAAATTTTTCTCTGGATTCTCAGTCTGTTTCCTAGTGCCGGTTTGAAGTTCCTGCAATTTTCACTGTAAAACCGAGTTGGAGCTAGTACCTCCCCATATATATGTATGGAGTGGAGTTTGCAACTGAAAAGAAACTTTGTGTTCACAACAAGCTAGGTGAAGTACGACTTTCACACACACTTATCTCTCAGAACTGAGCATGTGGAGAGACGTTCGTTCATCTAGCACAAAGGGAACGGGTTGCAGTGGAAACTATTACTCTGGTTTTCAGACTGCTTCCTAGTGCCGGTTTGAAGTTCCTGCAGTATTCACTGTAAAACCGAGTTGGAGCTAGTACCTCCCAATATATATGTATGGATTGGAGCTTGCAACTGAAATAAACTTTGTTTTCCCAACATGCTAGGTGAAGGACGTCTTTCACACACACTTATCTCTCAGAAATGAGCATATGGAGAGACGTTCGTTCATCTAGCAAAAAGGGAACGGGTTGCAGGAGAAACTTTTACTCTGGTTTCTCAGTCTGATTCCTAGTGCCGGTTTGAAGTTCCTGCAGTTTTCACTGTAAAACCGAGTTGGAGCTAGTACCTACCCATATATATGTATGGAGTGGTGTTTGCAACTTAAAAGAAACTTTGTGTTCCCAACAAGCTAGGTGAAGGGCGGCTTTCACACACAATTATCTCTCAGAACTGAGCATGTGGAGAGGCGTTCGTTCATCTAGCACACAGTGAACGTGTTGCAGGAGAAACTATTACTCTGGATTCTCAGTCTTTTTCCTAGTGCCTGTTTGAAGTTCCTGCAGGTTTCACTGTAAAACCGAGTTGGAGCTAGTACCTCCCCATATATATGTATGGATTGGAGTTTGCAACTGAAAAGAAACTTTGTGTTCCCAACAAGCAAGGTGAAGGACGTCTTTCACACACACTTATCTCTCAGAACTGAGCATGTGGAGAGACGTTCGTTCATCTAGCACAAATGGAACGGGTTGCAGGAGAAATTTTTACTCTGGTTTCTCAGTCTGTTTCCTAGTGCCGGTTGGAAGTTCCTGCAGTTTTCACTGTAAAACCGCGTTGGAGCTAGTACTTCCCCATATATATGTATGGAGTGGAGTTAGCAACTGAAAAGGAACTTTGTGTTCCCAACAAGCTAGTTGAAGGACGGCTTTCAAACACATTTATCTCTCAGAACTGAGCATGTGGAGAGACGTTCGTTCATCTAGCACAAAGGAACGGGTTGCAGTGGAAAATATTACTCTGGTTTTCAGTGTGCTTCCTAGTGCCGTTTTGAAGTTCCTGCAGTATTCACTGTAAAACCGAGTTGGAGCTAGTACCTCCCCATATATATGTATGGAGTGGAGCTTGCAACTGAAAAGAAACTTTGTTTTCCCAACAAGCTAGGTGAAGGACGGCTTTCACACACACTTATCTCTCAGAAATGAGCATGTGGAGAGACGTTCGTTCATCTAGCACGAACGGAACGGGTTGCAGGGGAAACTTTTACTCTGGTTTCTCAGTCTGATTCCTAGTGCCGCTTTGAAGTTCCAGCAGTTTTCACTGTAAAACCGAGTTGGAGCTAGTACCTACCCATATATATGTATGGAGTGGAGTTTGCAACTGAAAAGAAACTTTGTGTTCCCAAGAAGCTAGGTGAAGGACGGCTTTCACACACACTTATCTCTCACAACTGAGCATGTGGAGAGACGTTCGTTCATCTAGCACACAGTGAACGTGTTGCAGGAGAAACTATTACTCTGATTTCTCAGTCTTTTTCCTAGTGCCTGTTTGAAGTTCCTGCAGTTTTCACTGAAAAACCGAGTTGGAGCTAGTACCTCCCCATATATATATATGGAGTGGAGTTTGCAACTGAAAAGAAACTTTGTGTTCCCAACAAGCTAGGTGAAGGACGGCTTTCACACACAATTTTCTCTCAGAACTGAGCATGTGGAGAGACGTTCGTTCATCTAGCACAAAGGGAACGGTTTGCAGGGAAACTTTTACTCTGGTTTCTCAGTCTGTTTCCTAGTGCCGGTTTGAAGTTCCTGCAGTTTTCACTGTAAAACTGAGTTGGAGCTAGAACCTCCCCATATATAAGTATGGAGTGGAGTTTGCAACTGAAAAGAAACTTTGTGTTCCCAACAAGCTTGGTGAAGGACGGCTTTCACACACACGTATCTCTCAGATCTGAGCATGTGGAGAGACGTTCGTTCATCTAGCAAAAGGGAACGTGTTGCAGGAGAAACTTTTACTCTGGTTTCTCAGTCTGTTTCCTAGTGCCGGTTGGAAGTTCCTGCAGTTTTCACTGTAAAACCGAGTTGGTGCTAGTACCTCCCCATATATATGTATGGAGTGGAGTTAGAAACTGAAAAGAAACTTTGTGTTCCCAACAAGCTAGTTGAAGGACGGCTTTCACACACAATTATCTCTCAGAACTGAGCATGTGGAGAGACGTTCGTTCATCTAGCACAAAAGGAACAGGTTGCAGTGGAAACTTTTACACTGGTTTTCAGTCTGCTTCCTAGTGCCGGTTTGAAGTTCCTGCAGTTTTTACTGTAAAACCGATTTGGAGCTAGTACCTCCCCATATATATGTATGGAGTGGAGTTTGCAACTGAAAAGAAACTTTGTGTTCCCAACAAGCTAGGTGAAGGACGGCTTTCACACACACTTATCTCTCAGAACTGAGCATGTGGAGAGACGTTCGTTCATCTAGCAAAAAGGGAACGGGTTGCAGGAGAAATTTTTCTCTGGATTCTCAGTCTTTTTCCTAGTGCCGGTTTGAAGTTCCTGCAATTTTCACTGTAAAACCGAGTTGGAGCTAGTACCTCCCCATATATATGTATGGAGTGGAGTTTGCAACTGAAAAGAATCTTTGTGTACACAACAAGCTAGGTGAAGGACGACTTTCACACACACATATCTCTCAGAACTGAGTATGTGGAGAGACGTTCGTTCATCTAGCACAAATGGAACGGGTTGCAGTGGAAACTATTACTCTGGTTTTCAGTCTGCTTCCTAGTGCCGTTTTGAAGTTCCTGCAGTATTCACTGTAAAACCGAGTTGGAGCTAGTACCTCCCCATATATATGTATGGAGTGGAGCTTGCCACTGAAAAGAAACTTTGTTTTCCCAACAAGCTAGGTGAAGGACGTCTTTCACACACACTTATCTCTCAGAAATGAGCATATGGAGAGACGTTCGTTCATCTAGCACAAAGGGAACGGGTTGCAGGAGAAACTTTTACTCTGGTTTCTCAGTCTGATTCCTAGTGCCGGTTTGAAGTTCCTGCAGTTTTCACTGTAAAACCGAGTTGGAGCTAGTACCTACCCATATATATGTATGGAGTGGAGTTTGCAACTTAAAAGAAACTTTGTGTTCCCAACAAGCTAGGTGAAGGGCGGCTTTCACACACACTTATCTCTCAGAACTGAGCATGTGGAGAGACGTTCGTTCATCTAGCACACAGTGAACGTGTTGCAGGAGAAACTATTACTCTGGATTCTCAGTCTTTTTCCTAGTGCCTGTTTGAAGTTCCTGCAGTTTTCACTGTAAAACCGATTTGGATCTAGTACCACCCCATATATATGTATGGAGTGGAGTTTGCAACTGAAAAGAAACTTTGTGTTCCCAACAAGATAGGTGAAGGACGGCTTTCACACACACTTATGTCTCATACCTGAGTATGTGGAGAGACGTTCGTTCATCTAGCACAAATGGAAAGGGTTGCAGTGAAAACTTTTACTCTTGTTTTCAGTCTGTTTCCTAGTGCCGGTTTGAAGTTCCTGCAATTTTGACTGTAATACAGAGTTTGAGCTAGTACCTCCCCATATATATTTATGGATTGGAGTTTGCAACTGAAAAGGAACTTTGTGTTCCCAACAAGCTAGGTGAAGGACGGATTTCACACACACTTATCTCTCAGATCTGAGCATGTGGAGAGATGTTCGTTCATCTAGAACTAAGTGAACGTGATGCAGGAGAAACTTTTACTCTGGTTTCTCAGTCTGTTTCCTAGTGCCGGTTTGAAGTTCCTGCAGTTTTCACTGTAAAACTGAGTTGGAGCTAGAACCACCCCATATATATGTATGGAGTGGAGTTTGCAACTGAAAAGAAACTTTGTGTTCCCAACAAGCTAGGTGAAGGACGGATTTCACACACACTTATCTCTCAGATCTGAGCATGTGGAGAGATGTTCGTTCATCTAGAACTAAGTGAACGTGATGCAGGAGAAACTTTTACTCTGGTTTCTCAGTCTGTTTCCTAGTGCCGGTTTGAAGTTCCTGCAGTTTTCACTGTAAAACTGAGTTGGAGCTAGAACCACCCCATATATATGTATGGAGTGGAGTTTGCAACTGAAAAGAAACTTTGTGTTCCCAACAAGCTAGGTGAGGGACGGCTTTCAAACACACTTATCTCTCAGAACTGAGCATGTGGAGAGAAGTTCGTTCATCTATCACAAAGGGAACGGGTTGCAGGAGAAATTTTTACTCTGGTTTCTCAGTCTGTTTCCTAGTGCCGGTTTGAAGTTCCTGCAGTTTTCACTGTAAAACCGAGTTGGAACTAGTACCTCCCCATATATATGTATGGAGTGGAGTTTGCAACTGAAAAGAAACTTTGTGTTCCCAACAAGCTAGGTGAAGGACGGATTTCACACACACTTAACTTTCAGAACTGAGCATGTTGAGAGACGTTCGTTCATTTAGAACAAAGGGATCGGGTTGCAGGACAAACTTTTACTCTGGTTTCTCAGTCTGTTTCCTAGTGCCGGTTTGAAGTTCCTGCAGTTTTCACTGTAAAACCGAGTTGGAGCTAGTACCTCCCCATATATATGTATGGAGAGGGGTTTGCAACTGAAAAGAATCTTTGTGTTCCCAACAAGCTAGGTGAAGGACGGCTTTCACACACAATTACCTCTCAAATCTGAGCATGTGGAGAGACTTTCGTTCCTCTAGCACAAATGGAACGGGTTGCAGGAGAAACTATTACTCTGGTTTCTCAGTATGTTTCCTAGTCCCGGTTTGAGTGTCCTGCAGTTTTCACTGTAAAACAGATTTAGAGCTAGTACCTCCCCATATATATGTATGGAGTGGAGTTTGCAACTGAAAACAAACTTTGTGTTCCCAACAAGCTAGGTGAAGTACGGCTTTCACACACACTTATCTCTCACAACTGAGCATGTGGAGAGACGTTCGTTCATCTAGCACAAATGGAACGGTTTGCAGGGGAAACTTTTACTCTGGATTCTCAGTCTGTTTCCTAGTGCTGGTTTGATGATCCTGCAGTTTTCACTGTAAAACCGAGTTGGAGCTTGTACTTCCCCACATATATGTATGGATTGGAATTTGCAACTGAAAAGAATCTTTGTGTTCCCAAGAAGCTAGGTGAAGGACGGCTTTCACACACACTTATCTCTCAGATCTGAGCATGTGGAGAGACGTTCGTTCATCTAGCACAAAGGGAACGGGTTGCAGGAGAAACTTTTTCTCTGGTTTCTCAGACTGTTTCCTAGTCCCTGTTTGAAGGTCCTGCATTTTTCATTGTAAAACCGAGTTGGAGCTAGTACCTTCCCATAAATATGTATGGAATGGAGTTTGCAACTGAATAAAAATTTGTGTTCCCAACAAGCAAGGTGACGGACGGCTTTCACACACACTTATCTCTCACAACTGAGCTTGTGGATAGACTTTCGTTCATCTAGCACAACGGGAACGGTTAGCAGGAGAAACTATTACACTGTTTCTCAGTCTGTTTCCTAGTGCCGGTTTGAAGTTCCACAGTTTTGAATGTATCCCATATTTGTTTCTATTACCTCCCCATATATATTTATGGAATGTAGTTTGCAATTGAATTGATACGTAGTGTTCCCACGAAGCTTGGAGAAAGCGGCTATAGTACACAATTATCTCTCAGAACTGAGCATCTGGAGAGAAGTTCGTTCATTTAAAACAAAGGGTACTTTTTGCAGGAGAAAATTTTACTCTGGTTTCTCAGCCTGTGTCCTATTGCAGGTTTGAAGTTCCTGCACTTTTCACTGTAAAACAGAGTTGGAGCTATTACCTCCCCATATATATGTAAGGAGTGGTGTATGCAACTGTAAATAAACTTTGTGTTCCCAACAAGCTGGGTGAAGGACGGATTTCACACACACTTATCTCTCAGAAATGAGCATGTGGAGAGACGTTCGTTCATCTAGCACAAAGGGAACGGGTTGTAGGAGAAACTTTTACTCTGGTTTCTCAGTCTGTTTCCTAGTCCCGGTTTGAAGGTCCTGCATTTTTCATTGTAAAACCGAGTTGGAGCTAGTACCTCCCCATATATATGTAAGGAATGGAGTTTGCTACTGAAAAAAAACTTTGTGTTCCCCTACAAGAAAGGTGAGGTACGGCTTTCTCACACACATATCTCTCACATCTGAGCATGAGGAGAGACTTTCGTACATCTAGCACAAAGGGAACTCTTTGCAGGGGAAATTATTACTCTGTTTCTCATTCTTTTTCCTAGTGCCGTTTTGAAGTTCCACAGTTTTCACTGTATCCAATATTTGTTGTTATTACCTCCCCATATATATGTATGGAATGGAGTTTGCAATTGAAAAGATACGTAGTGTTCCCACGAAGCTAGGTTAAAGTGGCTATAGCACACAATTATCTCTCAGAACTGAGCATGTGGAGAAACGTTCATTCATTTAACACAAAGGGAACGGTTTGCAGGAGAAAATTTTATTCTGGTTTCTCAGCCTGTGTCCTAGTGCAGGATTGAAGTTCCTGCTTTTTTCATTGTAAAACCGAGTTTTAGCTAGTACCTCCCCATATATATGTATGGAGTGGAGCTTGCAACTGAAAAGAAACTTTGTGTTCCCAACAAGCTAGGTGAAGAACGGCTTTCACACACACATATCTCTCAGAACTGAGCATGTGGAGAGACGTTCGTTCATCTAGCAAAAAAGGGAACGGGTTGCAGTGGAAACTTTAATCTGGTTTTCAGTCTGTTTCCTAGTGCCGGTTTGAAGTTCCTGCAATTTACACTGTAAAACAGAGTTGGAGCTAGTACCTCCCCATATATATGTATGGAGTGGAGTTTGCAACTGAAAAGAAACTTTGTGTTCCCAACAAGCTATGTGAAGGACGGCTTTCACACAAACTTATCTCTCAGAACAGAACAATTGGAGAGACGTTCGTTCATCTAGCAAAAAGGGAACAGGTTGCAGTAGAAACTTTTACTCTGGTTTCTCAGTCTGTTTCCTAGTGCCGGTTTTAAATTCCTGCAGTTTTCACTGTAAACCCGAGTTCGAGCTAGGTAGTACCCATAAATATGTATGGATTGGAATTTTTAATTGAAAAGAAATTTTGTGTTCCCAAAAAGGAAGGTGAAAGACGGCTTTCACACTCATTTATCTCTCAGAACTGAGCATGTTGAGAGACGATCGTTCATCTAGCACAAATGGAACGGGTTGAAGGAGAAACTATTACTCTGGTTTCTCTTTCTGTTTCCTAGTACCGGTTTGATGTTTCTGCAGTTTTCACTGTAAAACAGATTTGGAGCTAGTACTTCCCCATATAGATTTATGGAGTGGTGTTTGCAACTGAAAAGAAACTTTGTGTTCACAACAAGCTAGGTGAAGGACGGCTTTCACACATACTTATCTCTCAGAACTGAGCATGTTGAGAGGCGTTCGTTCATTTATAACAAAGGGAACGGGTTGCAGGACAAACTTTTACTCTGGTTTCTCAGTCTGTTTCCTAGTGCCGGTTTGAAGTTCCTGCAGTTTTCACTGTAAAACCGAGTTGGAGCTAGTACCTCCCCATATATATGTATGGAGAGGGGTTTGCAACTGAAAAGAATCTTTGTGTTCCCAAGAAGCTAGGTGAAGGACGGCTTTCACACACAATTACCTCTCAAATCTGAGCATGTGGAGAGACTTTCGTTCCTCTAGCACAAATGGAACGGGTTGCAGGAGAAACTTTTACTCTGGATTCTCAGTCTGTTTCCTAGTGCTGGTTTGAAGATCCTGCAGTTTTCACTGTAAAACCGAGTTGGAGCTTGTACTTCCCCACATATATGTATGGATTGGAATTTGCAACTGAAAAGAATCTTTGTGTTCACAACAAGCTAGGTGAAGGTCGGCTTTCACACACACTTATCTCTCAGATCTGAGCATGTGGAGAGACGTTCGTTCATCTAGCACAAAGGGAACGGGTTGCAGGAGAAACTTTTTCTCTGGTTTCTCAGACTGTTTCCTAGTCCCTGTTTGAAGGTCCTGCATTTTTCATTGTAAAACCGAGTTGGAGCTAGTACCTTCCCATAAATATGTATGGAATGGAGTTTGCAACTGAAAAAAAATTTGTGTTCCCAACAAGCAAGGTGACGGACGGCTTTCACACACACTTATCTCTCACAACTGAGCTTGTGGAGAGACTTTCGTTCATCTAGCACAAAGGGAACGGTTAGCAGGAGAAACTATTACACTGTTTCTCAGTCTGTTTCCTAGTGCCGGTTTGAAGTTCCACAGTTTTCAATGTATCCCATATTTGTTTCTATTACCTCCCCATATATATTTATGGAATGTAGTTTGCAATTGAAATGATACGTAGTGTTCCCACGAAGCTTGGAGAAAGCGGCTATAGCACACAATTATCTCTCAGAACTGAGCATCTGGAGAGAAGTTCGTTCATTTAAAACAAAGGGTACTTTTTGCAGGAGAAAATTTTACTCTGGTTTCTCAGCCTGTGTCCTATTGCAGGTTTGAAGTTCCTGCACTTTTCACTGTAAAACAGAGTTGGAGCTATTACCTCCCCATATATATGTAAGGAGTGGTGTATGCAACTGAAAATAATCTTTGTGTTCCCAACAAGCTGGGTGAAGGACGGATTTCACACACACTTATCTCTCAGAAATGAGCATGTGGAGAGACGTTCGTTCATCTAGCACAAAGGGAACGGGTTGTAGGAGAAACTTTTACTCTGGTTTCTCAGTCTGTTTCCTAGTCCCGGTTTGAAGGTCCTGCATTTTTAATTGTAAAACCGAGTTGGAGCTAGTACCTCCCCATATATATGTAAGGAATGGAGTTTGCTACTGAAAAAAAACTTTGTGTTCCCCAACAAGAAATGTGAGGTACGGCTTTCTCACACACATATCTCCCACATCTGAGCATGAGGAGAGACTTTCGTACATCTAGCACAAAGGGAACTGTTTGCAGGGGAAATTATTACTCTGTTTCTCATTCTGTTTCCTAGTGCCGTTTTGAAGTTCCACAGTTTTCACTGTATCCAATATTTGTTGTTATTACCTCCCCATATATATGTATGGAATGGAGTTTGCAATTGAAAAGATACGTAGTGTTCCCACGAAGCTAGGTTAAAGTGGCTATAGCACACAATTATCTCTCAGAACTGAGCATGTGGAGAAACGTTCATTCATTTAACACAAAGGGAACGGTTTGCAGGAGAAAATTTTATTCTGGTTTCTCAGCCTGTGTCCTAGTGCAGGATTGAAGTTCCTGCCGTTTTCACTGTAAACAGGATTTCTTGCTACTTCCTCCCCATATATATGCATGGAGTGGAGTTTGCAACTTAAAAGAAACTTTGTGTTCCCAACAAGCTAGGTGAAGGACGCCTTTCACACACACATATCTCTCAGATCTGAGCATGTGGAGAGACGTTCGTTCATCTAGCACAAAGGGAACGGGTTGCAGGAGAAATTTTTACTCTGGTTTCCCAGTCTGTTTCCTAGTGCCGGTTTGAAGTTCCTGCAGTTTTCACTGTAAAACCGAGTTGGAGCAAGTACCTCCCCATATATATATATGGAGTGGATTTTGCAAGTGAAAAGAAACTTTGTGTTCCCAACAAGCTTGATGAAGGACGTCTTTCACACACACTTATCTCTCAGAACTGAGCATGTGGAGAGACTTTCGTTCATCTAGCACACAGTGAACGTGTTGCAGGAGAAACTATTACTTTGGTTTCTCAGTCTGTTTCCTAGTGCCTGTCTGAAGTTCCTGCAGTTTTCACTGTAAAACCGAGTTGGAGCTAGTACCTCCCCATATATATGTATGGAGTGGAGCTTGCAACTGAAAAGAAACTTTGTGTTCCCAAAAAGCTAGGTGAAGGACGGCTTTCACACAAACTTATCTCTCAGAACAGAACAATTGGAGAGACGATCGTTCATCTAGCAAAAAGGGAACAGGATGCAGTAGAAACTTTTACTCTGGTTTCTCAGTCTGTTTCCTAGTGCCGGTTTGAAGTTCCTGCAGTTTTCACTGTTAAACCGAGTTGGAGCTAGTACCTCCCCATATATATGTATGGTGTGGAGTTTGCAATTGAAAAGAACTTTGTGTTCAAAACAAGCAAGTTGAAAAACGGCTTTCACACACACATATCTCTCAGAACTGAGCATGTGTATAGACGTTCGTTCATCTAGCACAAATGGAAAGTGTTTCAGTAGAAACATTTACTCTGGTTTACAGTCTGTTTCCTAGTTCCGGATTGAAGTTCCTGCAGTTTTCACTGTAAAACCGAGTTGGAGCTAGTACATCCCCATATATATGTATGGAGTGGAGTTTGCAACTGAAAAGAAACTTTGTGTTCCCAACAAGCTTGGTGAAGTACGGCTTTCACACACAATTATCTCTCAGAACTGAGCATGTGGAGAGACGTTCGTTCATCTAGCACAAAGGGGATGGATAGCAGGAGAAAGGTTTACTCTGGTTTCTCAGTCTGTTTCCTAGTGCTGGTTTGAAGTTCCTGCAGTTTTCACTGTAAAACCGAGTTGGAGCTAGTACCTCCCAATATATATGTATGGAGTGGAGCTTGCAACTGAAAAGAAACTTTGTGTTCCCAACAAGCTAAGTGGAGGACGGCTTTCAAACACACTTATCTCTCAGAAATGAGCATGTGGAGAGACGTTCGTTCATCTAGCACAAAGGGAACGAGTTGCACTAGAAACTATTACTCTGGTTTCTCAGTCTGTTTCCTAGTGCCGGTTTGAAGTTCCTGCAGTTTTCACTGTAAAACCGAGTTGGAGCTAGTACATCCCCATATATATGTATGGAGTGGAGCTTGCAACTGAAAAGAAACTTTGTGTTCCCAACAAGCTAGGTGAAGAACAGCTTTCACACACACATATATCTCAGAACTGAGCATGTGGAGAGACGTTCGTTCATCTAGCAAAAAAGGGAACGGGTTGCAGTGGAAACTTTTACTCTGGTTTTCAGTCTGTTTCCTAGTGCCGGTTTGAAGTTCCTGCAATTTACACTGTAAAACAGAGTTGGAGCTAGTACCTCCCCATATATATGTATGGATTGGAGTTTGCAACTGAAAAGAAACTTTGTGTTCCAAACAAGCTAGGTGAAGGACGGCTTTCACACACACTTATCTCTCAGAAATGAGCATGTGGAGAGACGTTCGTTCATATAGCACAAAGGGAACTGGTTGCAGGAGAAACTATTACTCTGCTTTCTCAGTTTGTTTCCTAGTGCCGGTTTGAAGTTCCTGCAGTTTTCACTGTAAAACCGAGTTGGAGCTAGTACCTCCCCATATATATGTATGGAGTGGAGCTTGCAACTGAAAAGAAACTTTGTGTTCCCAACAAGCTAGGTGAAGAACGGCTTTCACACACACATATCTCTCAGAACTGAGCATGTGGAGAGAGGTTCGTTCATCTAGCAAAAAAGGAACGGGTTGCAGTGGAAACTTTTACTCTGGTTTTCAGTCTGTTTCCTAGTGCCGGTTTGAAGTTCCTGCAATTTACACTGTAAAACAGAGTTGGAGCTAGTACCTCCCCATATATATGTATGGAGTGGAGTTTGCAACTGAAAAGAAACTTTGTGTTCCCAACAACCTAGGTGAAGGACGGCTTTCACACAAACTTATCTCTCAGAACAGAACAATTGGAGAGACGATCGTTCATCTAGCAAAAAGGGAACAGGTTGCAGTAGAAACTTTTACTCTGGTTTCTCAGTCTGTTTCCTAGTGCCGGTTTGAAGTTCCTGCAGTTTTCACTGTTAAACCGAGTTGGAGCTAGTACCTCCCCATATATATGTATGGTGTGGAGTTTGCAATTGAAAAGAACTTTGTGTTCAAAACAAGCAAGTTGAAAAACGGCTTTCACACACATATATCTCTCAGAACTGAGCATGTGTATAGACGTTCGTTCATCTAGCACAAATGGAAAGTGTTTCAGTAGAAACATTTACTCTGGTTTACAGTCTGTTTCCTAGTTCCGGTTTGAAATTCCTGCAGTTTTTACTGTAAAACCGAGTTGGAGCTAGTACCTCCCCATATATATGTATGGAGTGGAGTTTGCAACAGAAAACATACTTTGTGTTCCCAACAAGCTTGGTGAAGTACGGCTTTCACACACAATTATCTCTCAGAACTGAGCATGTGGAGAGACTTTCGTTCATCTAGCACAAAGGGAATGGATTGCAGGAGAAAGTTTTACTCTGGTTTCTCAGTCTGTTTCCTAGTGCTGGTTTGAAGTTCCTGCAGTTTTCACTGTAAAACCGAGTTGGAGCTAGTACCTCCCCATATATATGTATGGAGTGGAGCTTGCAACTGAAAAGAAACTTTGTGTTCCCAACAAGCTAGGTGGAGGACGGCTTTCAAACACAATTATCTCTCAGAAATGAGCATGTGGAGAGACGTTCGTTCATCTAGAACAAAGGGAAAAGGTTGCAGGAGAAACTATTACTCTGGTTTCTCAGTCTGTTTCCTAGTGCCGGTTTGAAGTTCCTGCAGTTTTCACTGTAAAACCGAGTTGGGGCTAGTACCTCCCCATATATATGTATGGAGTGGAGCTTGCAACTGAAAAGAAACTTGTATTCCCAACAAGCTTGTTGAAGTACGGCTTTCACACACACTTATCTCTCAGAACTGAGCAAGTGGAGAGACGTTCGTTCATCTAGCAAAAAGGGAACTGGTTGCAGGAGAAACTTTTACTCCGGATTCCCACTCTGTTTCCTAGTGCCGGATTGAAGTTCCTGCAGTTTTCACTGTTAAACCGATTTGGAGCTAGTACCTCCCCTTATATATGTATGGTGTGGAGTTTGCAATTGAAAAGAACTTTGTGTTCAAAACAAGCAAGGTGAAAAACGGCTTTCACACATAAATATCTCTCAGGTCTGAGCATGTGGAGAGGCGTTCGTTCATCTAGCACACAGTGAACGTGTTGCAGGAGAAACTATTACTCTGGATTCTCAGTCTTTTTCCTAGTGCCTGTTTGAAGTTCCTGCAGGTTTCACTGTAAAACCGAGTTGGATCTAGTACCTCCCCATATATATGTATGGATTGGAGTTTGCAACTGAAAAGAAACTTTGTGTTCCCAACAAGCAAGTTGAAGGACGTCTTTCACACACACTTATCTCTCAGAACTGAGCATGTGGAGAGACGTTCGTTCATCTAGCTCAAATGGAACGGGTTGCAGGAGAAATTTTTACTCTGGTTTCTCAGTCTGTTTCCTAGTGCCGGTTGGAAGTTCCTGCAGTTTTCACTGTAAAACCGCGTTGGAGCTAGTACTTCCCCATATATATGTATGGAGTGGAGTTAGCAACTGAAAAGGAACTTTGTGTTCCCAACAAGCTAGTTGAAGGACGGCTTTCAAACACATTTATCTCTCAGAACTGAGCATGTGGAGAGACGTTCGTTCATCTAGCACAAAGGGAACGGGTTGCAGTGGAAAATATTACTCTGGTTTTCAGTCTGCTTCCTAGTGCCGTTTTGAAGTTCCTGCAGTATTCACTGTAAAACCGAGTTGGAGCTAGTACCTCCCCATATATATGTATGGAGTGGAGCTTGCAACTGAAAAGAAACTTTGTTTTCCCAACAAGCTAGGTGAAGGACGGCTTTCACACACACTTATCTCTCAGAAATGAGCATGTGGAGAGACGTTCGTTCATCTAGCACAAAGGGAACGGGTTGCAGGAGAAACTTTTACTCTGGTTTCTCAGTCTGATTCCTAGTGCCGCTTTGAAGTTCCAGCAGTTTTCACTGTAAAACCGAGTTGGAGCTAGTACCTACCCATATATATGTATGGAGTGGAGTTTGCAACTGAAAAGAAACTTTGTGTTCCCAACAAGCTAGGTGAAGGACGGCTTTCACACACAATTTTCTCTCAGAACTGAGCATGTGGAGAGACGTTCGTTCATCTAGCACAAAGGGAACGGTTTGCAGGGAAACTTTTACTCTGGTTTCTCAGTCTGCTTCCTAGTGCCGTTTTGAAGTTCCTGCAGTATTCACTGTAAAACCGAGTTGGAGCTAGTACCTCCCCATATATATGTATGGAGTGGAGCTTGCCACTGAAAAGAAACTTTGTTTTCCCAACAAGCTAGGTGAAGGACGTCTTTCACACACACTTATCTCTCAGAAATGAGCATATGGAGATACGTTCGTTCATCTAGCACAAAGGGAACGGGTTGCAGGAGAAACTTTTACTCTGGTTTCTCAGTCTGATTCCTAGTGCCGGTTTGAAGTTCCTGCAGTTTTCACTGTAAAACCGAGTTGGAGCTAGTACCTACCCATATATATGTATGGAGTGGAGTTTGCAACTTAAAATAAACTTTGTGTTCCCAACAAGATAGGTGAAGGGCGGCTTTCACACACACTTATCTCTCAGAACTGAGCATGTGGAGAGACGTTCGTTCATCTAGCACACAGTGAACGTGTTGCAGGAGAAACTATTACTCTGGATTCTCAGTCTTTTTCCTAGTTCCTGTTTGAAGTTCCTGCAGTTTTCACTGTAAAACCGAGTTGGATCTAGTACCTCCCCATATATATGTATGGAGTGGAGTTTGCAACTGAAAAGAAACTTTGTGTTCCCAACAAGCTAGGTGAAGGACGGCTTTCACACACACTTATCTCTCAGAAATGAGCATGTGGAGAGACGTTCGTTCATCTAGCACAAAGGGAACGGTTTGCAGGGGAAATTTTACTCTGGTTTCTCAGTCTGTTTCCTAGTGCCGGTTTGAAGTTCCTGCAGTTTTCACTGTAAAACAGAGTTGGATCTAGTACCTCCCCATATATATGTATGGATTGGAGATTGCAACTGAAAAGAAACTTTGTGTTCCCAACAAGCTAGTTGAAGGACGGCTTTCACACACACTTATGTCTCATACCTGAGTATGTGGAGAGACGTTCGTTCATCTAGCACAAATGGAAAGGGTTGCAGTGAAAACTTTTACTCTTGTTTTCAGTCTGTTTCCTAGTGCCGGTTTGAAGTTCCTGCAATTTTCACTGTAATACAGAGTTTGAGCTAGTACCTCCACATATATATTTATGGATTGGAGTTTGCAACTGAAAAGGAACTTTGTGTTCCCAACAAGCTAGGTGAAGGACGGATTTCACACACACTTATCTCTCAGATCTTAGCATGTGGAGAGATGTTCGTTCATTTAGAACTAAGTGAACGTGATGCAGGGGAAACTTTTACTCTGGTTTCTCAGTCTGTTTCCTAGTGCCGGTTTGAAGTTCCTGCAGTTTTCACTGTAAAACTGAGTTGGAGCTACAACCACCCCATATATATGTATGGAGTGGAGTTTGCAACTGAAAAGAAACTTTGTGTTCCCAACAAGCTAGGTGAAGGAAGGCTTTCAAACACACTTATCTCTCAGAACTGAGCATGTGGAGAGTTGTTCGTTCATCTATCACAAAGGGAACGGGTTGCAGGAGAAATTTTTACTCTGGTTTCTCAGTCTGTTTCCTAGTGCCGGTTTGAAGTTCCTGCAGTTTTCACTGTAAAACCGAGTTGGAACTAGTACCTCCCCATATATATGTATGGAGTGGAGTTTGCAACTGAAAAGAAACTTTGTGTTCCCAACAAGCTAGGTGAAGGACGGATTTCACACACACTTATCTTTCAGAACTGAGCATGTGGAGAGACGTTCGTTCATCTAGCACAAAGGGAACGGGTTGCAGGAGAAAGTTTTACTCTGGTTTCTCAGTCTGTTTTCTAGTGCTTGTTTGAAGTTCCTGCTGTTTTCACTGTAAAACCGAGTTGGAGCTAGTACCTCCCCATATATATGTATGGAGTGGAGATTGCAACTGAAAAGAAACTTTGTGTTCCCAACAAGCTAGGTGAAGGACGGCTTTCACACACACTTATCTCTCAGAACTGAGCAAGTGGAGAGAATTTCGTTCATCTAGCAAAAAGGTAAAGGGTTGCAGGAGAAACTTTTACTCTGTTTTCCCAGTCTGTTTCATAGTGCCGGTTTGAATTTCCTGCAGTTTTCACTGTTAAACCGAGTTGGAGCTAGTACCTCCCCATATATATTTATGGTGTGGAGTTTGCAACTGAAAATAAACTTTGTGTTCAATATAAGCAAGGTGAAAATCGGCTTTAACACACAGTTATCTCTCATAACTGTGCATGTGGAGAGACGTTCGTTCATCTAACACAAAGGGAACGGGTTGCAGTAGAAACCATTACTCTGATTTCTAATTCTGTTTCCTAGTGCCGGTTGGAAGTTCCTGCAGTTTTCACTGTAAAACCGATTTGGAACTAGTATCTCCCCGTATATATGTATGGAGTGGAGTTTGCAACTGAAAACAAACTTTGTGTTCCCAACAAGCTAGGTGAAGGAAGGCTTTCACACATACTTATCTCTCAGAACTGAACATGTGGAGAGACGTTCGTTCATCTAGCACAAAGGGAACGGGTTGCAGGAGAAACTTTTACTCTGGTTTCTCAGTCTGTTTCCTAGTGATGGTTTGAAGTTCCTGCAGTATTCACTGTAAAACAGAGTTGGATATAGTACCTCCCCATATATATGTATGGAGTGGAGATTGCAACTGAAAAGAAACTTTGTGTTCCCAACAAGATAGTTGAAGGACGACTTTCACACACACTTATCTCTCATACCTGAGTATGTGGAGAGACGTTCGTTCATCTAGAACTAAGTGAACGTGATGAAGGAGAAACTTTTACTCTGATTTCTCAGTCTGTTTTTTAGTGCCTGTTTGAAGTTCCTGCTGTTTTCACTGTAAACCCGATTTGGAGCTAGTACATCCCCATATATATGAATGGAGTGGAGTTTGCAACTGAAAAGAAACTTTGTGTTCCCAACAAGCTAGGTGAAGGGCGGCTTTCACACACACTTATCTCTCAGAACTGAGCATGTGGAGAGACGTTCGTTCATCTAGCACACAGTCAACGTGTTGCAGGAGAAACTATTACTCTGGATTCTCAGTCTTTTTCCTAGTGCCTGTTTGAAGTTCCTGCAGTTTTCACTGTAAAACCGAGTTGGAGCTAGTACCTCCCCATATATATGTATGGAGTGGAGTTTGCAACTGAAAAGAAACTTTGTGTTCCCAACAAGCTAGGTGAAGGACGGCTTTCACACACATTTATCTCTCAGAAATGAGCATGTGGAGAGACGTTCGTTCATCTAGCACAAAGGGAATGGGTTGCAGGGGAAACTTTTACTCTGTTTTCTCAGTCTGTTTCCTAGTGCCGGTTTGAAGTTCCTGCAGTTTTCACTGTAAAACAGAGTTGGATCTAGTACCTCCCCATATATATGTATGGATTGGAGTTTGCAACTGAAAAGAAACTTTGTGTTCCCAACAAGCTAGTTGAAGGACGGCTTTCACACACACTTATGTCTCATACCTGAGTATGTGGAGAGACGTTCGTTCATCTAGCACAAATGGAAAGGGTTGCAGTGAAAAATTTTACTCTGGTTTTCAGTCTGTTTCCTAGTGCCGGTTTGAAGTTCCTGCAATTTTCACTGTAATACAGAGTTTGAGCTAGTACCTCCCCATATATATGTATGGATTGGAGTTTGCAACTGAAAAGAAACTTTGTGTTCCCAACAAGCTAGGTGAAGGACGGCTTACACACACTTATTTCTCAGAACAGTGCAAGTGGAGAGACGTTCGTTCATCTAGCAAAAAGGGAATGGGTTGCAGGAGAAACTTTTACTCTGGTTTCCCAGTCTGTTTCCTAGTGCCGGATTGAAATTCCTGCAGTTTTCACTGTTAAACCGAGTTGGAGCTAGTACCTCCCCATATATATGTATGGTATGAAGTTTGCAATTGAAAAGAACTTCGTGCTCAAAACAAGCAAGGTGAAAAACGGCTATCACACATACATATCTCTCAGATCTGAGCATGTTGATAGACGTTCGTTCATCTAGCACAAAGGGAAATGGTTGCAGTAGAAACTTTTACTCTGGTTTTCAGTCTGTTTCCTAGTGCCGGTTTGAAGTTCCTGCAGTTTTCACTGTAAAACCGAGTTGGAGCTAGTACCTCCCCATATATATGTATGGAGTGGAGTTTGCAAGTGAAAAGAATCTTTGTGTTCCCAACAAGCTTGTTGAAGTACGGCTTTCACACACACTTATCTCTCAGATCTGAGCATGTGGAGAGATGTTCGTTCATCTAGAACTAAGTGAATGTGATGCAGGAGAAACTTTTACTCTGGTTTCTCAGTCTGTTTTCTAGTGCCGGTTTGAAGTTCCTTCAGTTTTCACTGTAAAACTGAGTTGGAGCTAGAACCTCCCCATATATATGTATGGAGTGGAGTTTGCAACTGAAAAGAAACTTTGTGTTCCCAACAAGCTAGGTGAAGGACGGCTTTCAAACACATTTATCTCTCAGAACTGAGCATGTGGAGAGTAGTTCGTTCATCTATCACAAAGGGAACGGGTTGCAGGAGAAATTTTTACTCTGGTTTCTCAGTCTGTTTCCTAGTGCCGGTTTGAAGTTCCTGCAGTTTTCACTGTAAAACCGAGTTGGAGATAGTACCTCCCCATATATATGTATGGAGTGGAGATTGCAACTGAAAAGAAACTTTGTGTTCCCAACAAGCTAGGTGAAGGACGGCTTTCACACACACTTATCTCTCAGAACTGAGCAAGTGCAGAGAATTTCGTTCATCTAGCAAAAAGGGAAAGGGTTGCAGGAGAAACTTTTACTCTGGTTTCCCAGTCTGTTTCATAGTGCCGGTTTGAAGTTCCTGCAGTTTTCAATGTTAAACCGAGTTGGAGCTAGTACCTCCCCATATATATGTATGGTGTGGAGTTTGCAACTGAAAAGAAACTTTGTGTTCAAAATAAGCAAGGTGAAAATCGGCTTTAACACACAGTTATCTCTCATAACTGTGCATGTGGAGAGACGTTCGTTCATCTAACACAAAGGGAACGGGTTGCAGGAGAAATTATTCTCTGGATTCTCAGTCTGTTTCCTAGTGCCGGTTTGAAGTTCCTGCAATTTTCACTGTAAAACCGAGTTGGAGCTAGTACCTCCCCATATATATGTATGGAGTGGAGCTTGTAACTGAAAAGAAACTTTGTTTTCCCAACAAGCTAGGTGAAGGACGGCTTTCACACACACTTATCTCTCAGAAATGAGCATGTGGAGAGACGTTCGTTCATCTAACACAAAGGGATCGGGTTGCAGGAGAAACTATTACTCTGGTTTCTCATTCTGTTTCCTAGTGCCGGTTGGAAGTTCCTGCAGTTTTCACTGTAAAACCGAGTTGGAGCTAGTACCTCCCCATATATATGTATGGAGTTTAGTTAGCAAGTGAAAAGAAACTTTGTGTTCCCAACAAGCTAGGTGAAGGACGGCTTTCACACACACTTATCTCTCAGAACTGAGCATGTGGAGAGACGTTCGTTCATCTAGCACAAAGGGAACGTGTTGCAGTGGAAACTTTTACACTGGTTTTCAGTGTGCTTCCTAGTGCCTGTTTGAAGTTCCTGCATTATTCACTGAAAAACCGATTTGAAACTAGTACCTCCCCATATATATGTATGGAGTGGAGTTTGCAACTGAAAAGAAACTTTGTGTTCCCAACAAGCTAGGTGAAGTACGGCTTTCACACACACTTATCTCTCAGAACTGAGCATGTGGAGAGACGTTCGTTCATCTAGCAAAAAGGGAACGGGTTTCAGGAGAAATTATTCTCTGGATTCTCAGTCTGTTTCCTAGTGCCGGTTTGAAGTTCCTGCAATTTTCACTGTAAAACCGAGTTGGAGCTAGTACCTCCCCATATATATGTATGGAGTGGAGCTTGCAACTGAAAAGAAACTTTGTTTTCCCAACAAGCTAGGTGAAGGACGGCTTTCACACACACTTATCTCTCAGAAATGAGCATGTGGAGAGACGTTCGTTCATCTAGCACAAAGGGAACGGGTTGCAGGAGAAACTTTTACTCTGGTTTCTCAGTCTGTTTCCTAGTGCCGGTTTGAAGTTCCTGCAGTTTTCACTGTAAAACCGAGTTGGAGCTAGTACCTACCCATATATATGTATGGAGTGGAGTTTGCAACTGAAAAGAAACTTTGTGTTCCCAACAAGCTAGGTGAAGGACGGCTTTCACACACATTTATCTCTCAGAACTGAGCATGTGGAGAGACGTTCGTTCATCTAGCACACAGTGAACGTGTTGTAGGAGAAACTATTACTCTGGTTTCTCAGTCTTTTTCCTAGTGCCTGTTTGAAGTTCCTGCAGTTTTCACTGTAAAACAGAGTTGGAGTTAGTACCTCCCCATATATATGTATGGAGTGGAGTTTGCAACTGAAAAGAAACTTTGTGTTCCCAACAAGCTAGGTGAAGGAAGGCTTTCACACATACTTATCTCTCAGAACTTAGCATGTGGAGAGACGTTCGTTCATCTAGCACAAAGGGAACAGGTTGCAGGAGAAACTTTTACTCTTGTTTCTCAGTCTGTTTCCTAGTGATGGTTTGAAGTTCCTGCAGTATTCACTGTAAAACAGAGTTGGATTTAGTACCTCCCCATATATATGTATGGAGTGGAGCTTGCAACTGAAAAGAAACTTTGTGTTCCCAACAAGCTTGTTGAAGGACGACTTTCACACACACTTATCTCTCAAACCTGAGTATGTGGAGAGACGTTCGTTCATCTAGAACTAAGTGAAAGTGATGAAGGAGAAACTTTTACTCTGATTTCTCAGTCTGTTTCCTAGTGCCGGTTTGAAGTTCCTGCAGTTTTCACTGTAAAACCGATTTGGAGCTAGTACATCCCCATATATATGAATGGAGTGGAGTTTGCAACTGAAAAGAAACTTTGTGTTCCCAACAAGCTAGGTGAAGGACGGCTTTCACACACACTTATCTCTCAGAACTGAGCATGTGGAGAGTAGTTCGTTCATCTAGCAAAAAGGGAACGGGTTTCAGGAGAAACTTTTACTCTTTTTTCTCAGTATGTTTCCTAGTGCCGGTTTGAAGTTCCTGCAGTTTTCACTGTAAAAACGAGATGGAGCTAGTACTTCCCCATATATATATATGGCGTGGTGTTTGCAACTGAAAAGGAACTTTGTGTTCCCAACAAGCTAGGTGAAGGACGGCTTTCACACACACTTATCTTCAGAACTGAGCATGTGGAGAGAAGTTCATTCATCTAGCAAAAAGGGAACGGGTTGCAGGAGAAATTTTTCTCTGGATTCTCAGTCTGTTTCCTAGTGCCGGTTTGAAGTTCCTGCAATTTTCACTGTAAAACCGAGTTGGAGCTAGTACCTCCCCATATATATGTATGGAGTGGAGTTTGCAACTGAAAAGAAACTTTGTGTTCACAAAAAGCTAGTTGAAGGACGACTTTCACACACACTTATACCTCAGACCTGAGCATGTGGAGAGACGTTCGTTCATCTAGCAAAAAGGGAACGGGTTGCAGGAGAAATTTTTCTCTGGATTCTCAGTCTGTTTCCTAGTGTAATTTTGTAGTTCCTGCAGTTTTCACTGTAAAACCGATTTGGAGCTAGTACCTCCCCATATATATGTATGGAGTGGAGTTGGCAACGGAAAAGAAACTTTGTGTTCACAACAAGTTAGGTGAAGGACGACTTTCACACACACTTATCTCTCAGAACTGAGCAAGTGGAGAGACGTTCGTTCATCTAGAACTAAGTGAACGTGATGAAGGAGAAACTTTTACTCTGGTTTCTCAGTCTGTTTTCTAGTGCCGGTTTGAAGTTCCTTCAGTTTTCACTGTAAAACTGAGTTGGAGCTAGAACCTCCCCATATATATGTATGGAGTGGAGTTTGCAACTGAAAAGAAACTTTGTGTTCCCAACAAGCTAGGTGAAGGACGGCTTTCACACACACTTATCTCTCAGAACTGAGCATGTGGAGAGACGTTCGTTCATCTAGCACAAAGGGAACGTGTTGCAGTGGAAACTTTTACACTGGTTTTCAGTGTGCTTCCTAGTGCCTGTTTGAAGTTCCTGCAGTATTCACTGTAAAACCGATTTGAAACTAGTACCTCCCCATATATATGTATGGATTGGAGTTTGCAACTGAAAAGAAACTTTGTGTTCCCAACAAGCTAGGTGAAGGACGGCTTTCACACACACTTATCTCTCAGAACTGAGCATGTGGAGAGACATTCGTTCATCTAGCAAAAAGGGAACGGGTTGCAGGAGAAATTATTCTCTGGATTCTCAGTCTGTTTCCTAGTGCCGGTTGGAAGTTCCTGCAGTTTTCACTGTAAAACCGAGTTGGAGCTAGTACCTCCCCATATATATGTATGGAGTTTAGTTAGCAAGTGAAAAGAAACTTTGTGTTCCCAACAAGCTAGGTGAAGGACGGCTTTCACACACACTTATCTCTCAGAACTGAGCATGTGGAGAGACGTTCGTTCATCTAGCACAAAGGGAACGTGTTGCAGTGGAAACTTTTACACTGGTTTTCAGTGTGCTTCCTAGTGCCTGTTTGAAGTTCCTGCAGTATTCACTGTAAAACCGATTTGAAACTAGTACCTCCCCATATATATGTATGGAGTGGAGTTTGCAACTGAAAAGAAACTTTGTGTTCCCAACAAGCTAGGTGAAGGACGGCTTTCACACACACTTATCTCTCAGACCTGAGCATGTGGAGAGACGTTCGTTCATCTAGCAAAAAGGGAACGGGTTGCAGGAGAAATTATTCTCTGGATTCTCAGTCTGTTTCCTAGTGCCGGTTTGAAGTTCCTGCAATTTTCACTGTAAAACCGAGTTGGAGCTAGTACCTCCCCATATATATGTATGGAGTGGAGTTTGCAACTGAAAAGAAACTTTGTGTTCCCAACAAGCTAGGTGAAGGACGGCTTTCACACACATTTATCTCTCAGAACTGAGCATGTCGAGAGACGTTCGTTCATCTAGCACACAGTGAACGTGTTGTAGGAGAAACTATTACTCTGGTTTCTCAGACATTTTCCTAGTGCCTGTTTGAAGTTCCTGCAGTTTTCACTGTAAAACAGAGTTGGAGCTAGTACCTCCCCATATATATGTATGGAGTGGAGTTTGCAACTGAAAAGAAACTTTGTGTTCCCAACAAGCTAGGTGAAGGAAGGCTTTCACACATACTTATCTCTCAGAACTTAGCATGTGGAGAGACGTTCGTTCATCTAGCACAAAGGGAACGGGTTGCAGGAGAAACTTTTACTCTGGTTTCTCAGTCTGTTTCCTAGTGATGGTTTGAAGTTCCTGCAGTATTCACTGTAAAACAGAGTTGGATTTAGTACCTCCCCATATATATGTATGGAGTGGAGCTTGCAACTGAAAAGAAACTTTGTGTTCCCAACAAGCTTGTTGAAGGACGACTTTCACACACACTTATCTCTCATACCTGAGTATGTGGAGAGACGTTCGTTCATCTAGAACTAAGTGAAAGTGATGAAGGAGAAACTTTTACTCTGATTTCTCAGTCTGTTTCCTAGTGCCGGTTTGAAGTTCCTGCAGTTTTCACTGTAAAACCGATTTGGAGCTAGTACATCCCCATATATATGAATGGAGTGGAGTTTGCAACTGAAAAGAAACTTTGTGTTCCCAACAAGCTAGGTGAAGGACGGCTTTCACACACACTTATCTCTCAGAACTGAGCATGTGGAGAGTAGTTCGTTCATCTAGCAAAAAGGGAACGGGTTTCAGGAGAAACTTTTACTCTTTTTTCTCAGTCTGTTTCCTAGTGCCGGTTTGAAGTTCCTGCAGTTTTCACTGTAAAAACGAAATGGAGCTAGTACTTCCCCATATATATATATGGCGTGGTGTTTGCAACTGAAAAGGAACTTTGTGTTCCCAACAAGCTAGGTGAAGGACGGCTTTCACACACACTTATCTTCAGAACTGAGCATGTGGAGAGAAGTTCATTCATCTAGCAAAAAGGGAACGGGTTGCAGGAGAAATTTTTCTCTGGATTCTCAGTCTGTTTCCTAGTGCCGATTTGAAGTTCCTGCAATTTTCACTGTAAAACCGATTTGGAGCTATTACCTCCCCATATATATGTATGGAGTGGATTTTGCAACTGAAAGGAAACTTTGTGTTCACAACAAGCTAGTTGAAGGACGACTTTCACACACACTTATACCTCAGACCTGAGCATGTGGAGAGACGTTCGTTCATCTAGCAAAAAGGGAACGGGTTGCAGGAGAAATTTTTCTCTGGATTCTCAGTCTGTTTCCTAGTGTAATTTTGTAGTTCCTGCAGTTTTCACTGTAAAACCGATTTGGAGCTAGTACCTCCCCATATATATGTATGGAGTGGAGTTGGCAACGGAAAAGAAACTTTGTGTTCACAACAAGTTAGGTGAAGGACGACTTTCACACACACTTATCTCTCAGAACTGAGCAAGTGGAGAGACGTTCGTTCATCTAGCAAAAAGGGAACGGGTTGCAGGAGAAACTTTTACTCTCGTTTCCCAGTCTGTTTCCTAGTGCCGGTTTGAAGTTCCTGCAGTTTTCACTGTTAAACCGAGTTGGAGCTACTACCTCCCCATATATATGTATGGTGTGGAGTTTGCAATTGAAAAGAACTTTGTGTTCAAAACAAGTAAGGTGAAAAACGGCTTTCACACACACATATCTTTCAGAAATGAGCAAGTGGATAGACGTTCGTTCATCTAGCACAAAAGGAACGGGTGGCAGTAGAAACTTTTACTCTGGTTTCTCAGTCTGTTTCCTAGTGCCGGTTTGAAGTTCCTGCAGTTTTCACTGTAAAACCGAGTTGGAGCTAGTACCTCCCCATATATATGTATTTAGTGGAGTTTGCAACTGAAAAGAAACTTTGTTTTCCCAACAAGCTAGTTTAAGGACGGCTTTCACACACACTTATCTCTCAGAACTGAGCATGTGGAGAGACGTTCGTTCATCTAGCACAAAGGGAACTGGTTGCAGTAGAAACATTTACTCTGGTTTCTCAGTATGTTTCCTAGTGCCGGTTTGAAGTTCCTGCAGTTTTCACTGTAAAACTGATTTAGAGCTAGAACCTCCGCATATATATGTATGGAGTGGAGTTTGCAAGTGAAAAGAAACTTTGTGTTCCCAACAAGATTGGTGAACTACGGCTTTCACACACACTTATCTCTCAGAACTGGGCATGTGGAGAGACGTTCGTTCATCTAGCACAAAGGGAACGGGTTGCAGTGGAAAATTTTACTCTGGTTTTCAGTCTGTTTCCTAGTGTAATTTTGTAGTTCCTGCTGTTTTCACTGTAAAACCGAGTTGGAGCTAGTAACTCCCCATATATATGTATATAGAGGAATTTGCAACTGAAAAGAAACTTTGTGTTCCCAACAAGCTATGTGAAAGACGGCTTTCACACACACATATCTCTCAGAACTGAACATGTGGAGAGACTTTCGTTCATCTAGCACAAAGGGAACGTGTTTCAGGAGAAAATTTTACTGTGGTTTCTCAGTCTGTTTCCTAGTTCCGGTTTGAAGTTTCTGCAGTTTTCACTGTAAACCAGATTTGGAGATTGTACTTCCCCATATATATGTATGGATTGGTGTTTTCAACGGAAAAGCATCTTCTTTTCCCAACAAGCTACTTGAAGGACGGCTTTCACACACACATTTATCTCAGAACTGAGCATGTGGAGAGACGTTCTTACATCTAGCACAAATTTAACGGGTTGCAAGAGAAACATTAACTCTGCTATCTCAGTCTGTTTCCTAGGGCCGGTTTTAAATTCCTGCAGTTTTCACTGTAAACCCGAGTTCGAACTAGGTAGTACCCATAAATATGTATGGATTGGAATTTTTAACTGAAAAGAAATTCTGTGTTCCCAAAAAGGAAGGTGAAAGATGGCTTTCACACTCAATTATCTCTCAGAACTGAGCATGTTGAGAGACGATCGTTCATCTAGCACAAATGGAACGGGTTGAAGGAGAAACTATTACTCTGGTTTCTCTGTCTGTTTCCTAGTACCGGTTTGATGTTTCTGCAGTTTTCACTTTAAAACAGATTTGGAGCTAGTACTTCCCCATATATATTTATGGAGTGGTGTTTGCAACTGAAAAGAAACTTTGTGTTCACAACAAGCTAGGTGAAGGACGGCTTTCACACATACTTATCTCTCAGAACTGAGCATGTTGAGAGACGTTCGTTCATTTAGCACAAAGGGAACGGGTTGCAGGACAAAATTTTACTCTGGTTTCTCAGTCTGTTTCCTAGTGCCGGTTTGAAGTTCCTGCAGTTTTCACTGTAAAACCGAGTTGGAGCTAGTACTTACCCATATATATGTATGGAGAGGGGTTTGCAACTGAAAAGAATCTTTGTGTTCCCAACAAGCTAGGTGAAGGACGGCTTTCACACACAATTACCTCTCAAATCTGAGCATGTGGAGAGACTTTCGTTCCTCTAGCACAAATGGAACGTTTGCAGGAGAAACTTTTACTCTGGTTTCTCAGTATGTTTCCTAGTCCCGGTTTGAGTGTCCTGCAGTTTTAACTGTAAAACAGATTTAGAGCTAGTACCTCCCCATATATATGTATGGAGTGGAGTTTGCAACTGAAAACAAACTTTGTGTTCCCAACAAGCTAGGTGAAGGACGGCTTTCACACACACTTATCTCTCAGAACTGAGCATGTGGAGAGACGTTCGTTCATCTAGCACAAAGGGAATGGTTTGCAGGGGAAACTTTTACTCTGGTTTCTCAGTCTGTTTCCTAGTGCCGGTTTGAAGATCCTGCAGTTTTCACTGTAAAACCGAGTTGGAGCTTGTACCTCCCCATATATATGTATGGAGTGGGATTTGCAACTGAAAAGAAACTTTGTGTTCCCAACAATCTCGGTGAAGGACGGCTTTCACACACACTAATCTCTCAGATCTGAGCATGTGGAGAGACGTTCGTTCATCTAGCACAAAGGGAACGGATTGCAGGAGAAACTTTTACTCTGGTTTCTCAGTCTGTTTCCTAGTCCCTGTTTGAAGGTCCTGCATTTTTCATTGTAAAACCGAGTTGGAGCTAGTACCTTCCCATAAATATGTATGGAATGGAGTTTGCAACTGAAAAAAAACTTTGTGTTCCCAACAAGCAAGGTGAAGGACGGCTTTCACACACACTTATCTCTCACAACTGAGCTTGTGGAGAGACTTCCGTTCATCTAGCACAAAGGGAACGATTTGCATTAGAAACTATTACACTGTTTCTCATTCTGTTTCCTAGTGCCGGTTTGAAGTTCCACAGTTTTCAATGTATCCCATATTGGTTTTTATTACCTCCCAATATATATTTATGGAATGGAGTTTGCAATTGAAATGATACTTAGTGTTCCCCCGAAGCTTGGTGAAAGCGGCTATAGCACACAATTATCTCTCAGAACTGAGCATCTGGAGAGAAGTTCGTTCATTTAACACAAAGGGTACTTTTTGCAGGAGAAAATTTTACTCTGGTTTCTCAGCCTGTGTCCTATTGCAGGTTTGAAGTTCCTGCATTTTTCACTGTAAAACCGATTTGGAGCTAGTACCTCCCCATATATATGTATTTAGAGGAGTTTGCAACTGAAAAGAAACTTTGTGTTCCCAACAAGCTATGTGAAGGACGGCTTTCACACACACTTATCTCTCAGAACTGAGCATGTGGAGAGACTTTCGTTCATCTAGCACAAATGGAACGTGTTGCAGGAGAAACTTTTACTCTGGTTTCTCAGTCTGTTTCCTAGTTCCGTTTTGAAGTTCCTGCAGTTTTCACTGTAAACCGGATTTGGAGATTGTACTTCCCCATATATATGTATGGATTGGTGTTTTCAACGGAAAAGCATCTTCTTTTCCCATCAAGCTACTTGAAGGACGGCTTTCACACACAATTGTATCTCAGAACTGAGAATGTGGAGAGACTACCTTACATCTAGCACAAATGGAACGGGTTGCAAGAGAAACATTAACTCTGCTTTCTCAGTGTGTTTCCTAGTGCCGGTTTTAAATTCCTACAGTTTTCACTGTAAACCCGAGTTCGAGCTAGGTAGTACCCATAAATATGTATGGATTGGAATTTTTAACTGAAAAGAAATTTTGTGTTCCCAAAAAGGAAGGTGAAAGAGGGCTTTCACACTCATTTATCTCTCAGAAATGAGCATGTTGAGAGACGATCGTTCATCTAGCACAAATGGAACGGGTTGAAGGAGAAACTATTACTCTGGTTTCTCTGTCTGTTTCCTAGTACCGGTTTGATGTTTCTGCAGTTTTCACTGTAAAACAGATTTGGAGCTAGTACTTCCCCATATATATTTATGGAGTGGTGTTTGCAACTGAAAAGAAACTTTGTGTTCACAACAAGCTAGGTGAAGTACGGCTTTCACACATACTTATCTCTCAGAACTGAGCATGATGAGAGAAGTTCGTTCATTTAGCACAAAGGGAACGGGTTGCATGACAAACTTTTACTCTGCTTTCTCAGTCTGTTTCCTAGTGCCGGTTTGAAGTTCCTGCAGTTTTCAGTGTAAAATATAGTTGGAGCCAGTACCTCCCCATATATATGTATGGATTGGAGTTTGCAACTGAAAAGAAACTTTCTGTTCCCAACAAGCTAGGTGAAGGACGGCTTTCAAACACACATATCTCTCAGAACTGAGCATGTGGAGAGTAGTTCGTTCATCTAGCACAAAGGGAACGGGTTGAAGGAGAAACTTTTACTCTGGTTTCCCAGTCTGTTTCCTAGTGCCGGTTTGAAGTTCCTGCAGTTTTCACTGTTAAACCGAGTTGGAGCTAGTACCTCCCCATATATATGTATGGAGTGGAGTTTGCAATTGAAAAGAACTTTGTGTTCAAAACAAGTAAGGTGAAAAACGGCTTTCACACACACATATCTGTCAGAACTGAGCATGTGGATAGACGTTCGTTCATCTAGCACAAAGGGAACGGGTTGCAGTAGAAACTTTTACTCTGATTTCTCAGTGTGTTTCCTAGTGCCGGTTTGAAGTTCCTGCAGTTTTCACTGTAAAACCGAGTTGGAGCTAGTACCTCCCCATAAATATGTATTTAGAGGAGTTTGCCACTGAAAAGATACTTTGTGTTCCCAACAAGCTATGTGAAGGACGGCTTTCACACACACTTATCTCTCAGAACTGAGCATGTGAAGAGACTTTCGTTCATCTAGCACAAAGGGAACGTGTTGCAGGAGAAACTTTTACTCTGGTTTCTCAGTCTGTTTCCTAGTGCCGGTTTGAAGTTCCAGCAGTTTTCATTGTAAAACCGATTTGGAGCTAGTACCTCCCCATATATATTTATGGAGTGGAGTTTGCAACTGAAAAGAAACTTTGTGTTCCCAACAAGCTAGGTGAAGGACGGCTTTCACACACACTTATCTCTCAGAAGTGAGCATGTGGAGAGACGTTCGTTGATCTAGCACAAAGGGAACGGGTTGCAGTGGAAACTTTTACTGTGGTTTTCAGTCTGTTTCCTAGTGTAATTTTGTAGTTCCTGCAGTTTTCACTGTAAAACCGAGTTGGAGCTAGTACCTCCCCATATATGTATATGGAGTGGAGTTGGCAACGGAAAAGAAACTTTGTGTTCACAACAAGTTAGGTGAAGGACGACTTTCACACACACTTATCTCTCAGAACTGAGCAAGTGGAGAGACGTTCGTTCATCTAGCAAAAAGGGAACGGGTTGCAGGAGAAACTTTTACTCTCGTTTCCCAGTGTGTTTCCTAGTGCCGGTTTGAAGTTCCTGCATTTTTCACTGTAAAACCGAGTTGGAGCTAGTACCTCCCCATATATATGTATGGTGTGGAGTTTGCAATTGAAAAGAACTTTGTGTTCAAAACAAGTAAGGTGAAAAACGGCTTTCACACACACATATCTTTCAGAAATGAGCAAGTGGATAGACGTTCGTTCATCTAGCACAAAAGGAACGGGTGGCAGTAGAAACTTTTACTCTGGTTTCTCAGTCTGTTTCCTAGTGCCGGTTTGAAGTTCCTGCAGTTTTCACTGTAAAACCGAGTTGGAGCTAGTACTTACCCATATATATGTATGGAGAGGGGTTTGCAACTGAAAAGAATCTTTGTGTTCCCAACAATCTCGGTGAAGGACGGCTTTCACACACACTTATCTCTCAGAAGTGAGCATGTGGAGAGACGTTCGTTGATCTAGCACAAAGGGAACGGGTTGCAGTGGAAATTTTACTGTGGTTTTCAGTCTGTTTCCTAGTGTAATTTTGTAGTTCCTGCAGTTTTCACTGTAAAACCGAGTTGGAGCTAGTACCTCCCCATATATATGTATGGAGTGGAGTTGGCAACGGAAAAGAAACTTTGTGTTCACAACAAGTTAGGTGAAGGACGACTTTCACACACACTTATCTCTCAGAACTGAGCAAGTGGAGAGACGTTCGTTCATCTAGCAAAAATGGAACGGGTTGCAGGAGAAACTTTTACTCTCGTTTCCCAGTCTGTTTCCTAGTGCCGGTTTGAAGTTCCTGCAGTTTTCACTGTTAAACCGAGTTGGAGCTACTACCTCCCCATATATATGTATGGTGTGGAGTTTGCAATTGAAAAGAACTTTGTGTTCAAAACAAGTAAGGTGAAAAACGGCTTTCACACACACATATCTTTCAGAAATGAGCAAGTGGATAGACGTTCGTTCATCTAGCACAAAAGGAACGGGTGGCAGTAGAAACTTTTACTCTGGTTTCTCAGTCTGTTTCCTAGTGCCGGTTTGAAGTTCCTGCAGTTTTCACTGTAAAACCGAGTTGGAGCTAGTACCTCCCCATATATATGTATTTAGTGGAGTTTGCAACTGAAAAGAAACTTTGTTTTCCCAACAAGCTAGTTTAAGGACGGCTTTCACACACACTTATCTCTCAGAACTGAGCATGTGGAGAGACGTTCGTTCATCTAGCACAAAGGGAACTGGTTGCAGTAGAAACATTTACTCTGGTTTCTCAGTATGTTTCCTAGTGCCGGTTTGAAGTTCCTGCAGTTTTCACTGTAAAACTGAGTTAGAGCTAGAACCTCCGCATATATATGTATGGAGTGGAGTTTGCAAGTGAAAAGAAACTTTGTGTTCCCAACAAGATTGGTGAACTACGGCTTTCACACACACTTATCTCTCACAACTGGGCATGTGGAGAGACGTTCGTTCATCTAGCACAAAGGGAACGGGTTGCAGTGGAAACTTTTACTCTGATTTTCAGTCTGTTTCCTAGTGTAATTTTGTAGTTCCTAGAGTTTTCACTGTAAAACCGAGTTGGAGCTAGTACCTCCCCATATATATGTATGGAGTGGAGTTTTCAACTGAAAAGGAACTTTGTGTTCCCAAGAAGCTAGTTGAACAACGGCTTTCACACACACTTATCTCTCATACCTGAGTATGTGGAGAGACGTTCGTTCATCTATCACAAAGGGAACGGGTTGCAGTGGAAAATTTTACTCTGGTTTTCAGTCTGTTTAATACTACCGGTTGGAAGTTCCTGCAATTTTCACTGTAATACAGAGTTGGAGCTAGTACCTCCCCATATATATGTATATAGAGGAATTTGCAACTGAAAAGAAACTTTGTGTTCCCAACAAGCTATGTGAAAGACGGCTTTCACACACACTTATCTCTCAGAACTGAGCATGTGGAGAGACTTTCGTTCATCTAGCACAAAGGGAACGTGTTTCAGGAGAAAATTTTACTGTGGTTTCTCAGTCTGTTTCCTAGTTCCGGTTTGAAGTTTCTGCAGTTTTCACTGTAAACCAGATTTGTAGATTGTACTTCCCCATATATATGTATGGATTGGTGTTTTCAACGGAAAAGCATCTTCTTTTCCCAACAAGCTACTTGAAGGACGGCTTTCACACACACATTTATCTCAGAACTGAGCATGTGGAGAGACGTTCTTACATCTAGCACAAATGGAACGGGTTGCAAGAGAAACTTTAACTCTGCTATCTCAGTCTGTTTCCTAGTGCCGGTTTTAAATTCCTGCAGTTTTCACTGTAAACCCGAGTTCGAGCTAGGTAGTACCCATAAATATGTATGGATTGGAATTTTTAACTGAAAAGAAATTTTGTGTTCCCAAAAAGTAAGGTGAAAGATGGCTTTCACACTCATTTATCTCTCAGAACTGAGCATGTTGAGAGACGATCGTTCCTCTAGCACAAATGGAACGTTTGCAGGAGAAACTTTTACTCTGGTTTCTCAGTATGTTTCCTAGTCCCGGTTTGAGTGTCCTGCAGTTTTAACTGTAAAACAGATTTAGAGCTAGTACCTCCCCATATATATGTATGGAGTGGAGTTTGCAACTGAAAACAAACTTTGTGTTCCCAACAAGCTAGGTGAAGTACGGCTTTCACACACACTTATCTCTCACAACTGAGCATGTGGAGAGACGTTCGTTCATCTAGCACAAAGGGAATGGTTTTCAGGGGAAACTTTTACTCTGGTTTCTCAGTCTGTTTCCTAGTGCCGGTTTGAAGATCCTGCAGTTTTCACTGTAAAAGCGAGTTGGAGCTTGTACCTCCCCATATATATGTATGGAGTGGAATTTGCAACTGAAAAGAAACTTTGTGTTCCCAACAATCTCGGTGAAGGACGGCTTTCACACACACTAATCTCTCAGAACTGAGCATGTGGAGAGACGTTCGTTCATCTAGCACAAAGGGAACGGATTGCAGGAGAAACTTTTACTCTGGTTTCTCAGTCTGTTTCCTAGTCCCTGTTTGAAGGTCCTGCATTTTTCATTGTAAAACCGAGTTGGAGCTAGTACCTTCCCATAAATATGTATGGAATGGAGTTTGCAACTGAAAAAAAATTTGTGTTCCCAACAAGCAAGGTGACGGACGGCTTTCACACACACTTATCTCTCACAACTGAGCTTGTGGAGAGACTTTCGTTCATCTAGCACAAAGGGAACGGTTTGCATTAGAAACTATTACACTGTTTCTCATTCTGTTTCCTAGTGCCGGTTTGAAGTTCCACAGTTTTCAATGTATCCCATATTGGTTTTTATTACCTCCCAATATATATTTATGGAATGGAGTTTGCAATTGAAATGATACTTAGTGTTCCCACGAAGCTTGGTGAAAGCGGCTATAGCACACAATTATCTCTCAGAACAGAGCATCTGGAGAGAAGTTCGTTCATTTAACACAAAGGGTACTTTTTGCAGGAGAAAATTTTACTCTGGTTTCTCAGCCTGTGACCTATTGCAGGTTTGAAGTTCCTGCAGTTTTCACTGTAAAACCGAGTTGGAGCTAGTACCTCCCCATATATATGTATTTAGAGGAGTTTGCAACTGAAAAGAAACTTTGTGTTCCCAACAAGCTATGTGAAGGACGGCTTTCACACACACTTATCTCTCAGAACTGAGCATGTGGAGAGACTTTCGTTCATCTAGCACAAAGGGAACGTGTTTCAGGAGAAAATTTTACTCTGGTTTCTCAGTCTGTTTCCTAGTTCCGTTTTGAAGTTCCTGCAGTTTTCACTGTAAACCGGATTTGGAGATTGTACTTCCCCATATATATGTATGGATTGGTGCTTTCAACGGAAAAGCATCTTCTTTTCCCATTAAGCTACTTGAAGGACGGCTTTCACACACAATTGTATCTCAGAACTGAGCATGTGGAGAGACTTCCTTACATCTAGCACAAATGGAACGGGTTGCAAGAGAAACATTAACTCTGCTTTCTCAGTCTGTTTCCTAGTGCCGGTTTTAAATTCCTGCAGTTTTCACTGTAAACCCGAGTTCGAGCTAGGTAGTACCCATAAATATGTATGGATTGGAATTTTTAACTGAAAAGAAATTTTGTGTTCCCAAAAAGGAAGGTGAAAGAGGGCTTTCACACTCATTTATCTCTCAGAACTGAGCATGTTGAGAGACGATCGTTCATCTAGCACAAATGGAACGGGTTGAAGGAGAAACTATTACTCTGGTTTCTCTGTCTGTTTCCTAGTACCGGTTTGATGTTTCTGCAGTTTTCACTGTAAAACAGATTTGGAGCTAGTACTTCCCCATATATATTTATGGAGTGGTGTTTGCAACTGAAAAGAAACTTTGTGTTCACAACAAGCTAGGTGAAGTACGGCTTTCACACATACTTATCTCTCAGAACTGAGCATGTTGAGAGAAGTTCGTTCATTTAGCACAAAGGGAACGGGTTGCATGACAAACTTTTACTCTGGTTTCTCAGTCTGTTTCCTGGTGCCGGTTTGAAGTTCCTGCAGTTTTCACTGTATAACCGAGTTGGAGCTAGTACCTCCCCATATATAAGTATGGAGAGGGGTTTGCAACTGAAAAGAATCTTTGTGTTCCCAACAAGCTAGGTGAAGGACGGCTTTCACACACACTTATCTCTCAGAACTGAGCATGTGGAGAGACTTTCGTTCATCTAGCACAAAGGGAACGTGTTGCAGGAGAAACTTTTACTCTGGTTTCTCAGTCTGTTTCCTAGTTCCGTTTTGAAGTTCCTGCAGTTTTCACTGTAAACCGGATTTGGAGATTGTACTTCCCCATATATATGTATGGATTGGTGTTTTCAACGGAAAAGCATCTTCTTTTAACATCAAGCTACTTGAAGGACGGCTTTCACACACAATTTTATCTCAGAACTGAGCATGTGGAGAGACTTCCTTACATCTAGCACAAATGGAACGGGTTGCAAGAGAAACATTAACTCTGCTTTCTCAGTCTGTTTCCTAGTGCCGGTTTTAAATTCCTGCAGTTTTCACTGTAAACCCGAGTTCGAGCTAGGTAGTACCCATAAATATGTATGGATTGGAATTTTTAACTGAAAAGAAATTTTGTGTTCCCAAAAAGGAAGGTGAAAGACGGCTTTCACACTCATTTATCTCTCAGAACTGAGCATGTTGAGAGACGATCGTTCATCTAGCACAAATGGAACGGGTTGAAGGAGAAACTATTACTCTGGTTTCTCTGTCTGTTTCCTAGTACCGGTTTGATGTTTCTGCAGTTTTCACTGTAAAACAGATTTGGAGCTAGTACTTCCCCATATATATTTATGGAGTGGTGTTTGCAACTGAAAAGAAACTTTGTGTTCACAACAAGCTAGGTGAAGGACGGCTTTCACACATACATATCTCTCAGAACTGAGCATGTTGAGAGACGTTCGTTCATTTAGCACAAAGGGAACGGGTTGCAGGACAAATTTTACTCTGTTTTCTCAGTCTGTTTCCTAGTGCCGGTTTGAAGTTCCTGCAGTTTTCACTGTAAAAACGAGTTGGAGATAGTACCTACCCATATATATGTATGGAGTGGGGTTTGCAACTGAAAAGAATCTTTGTGTTCCCAACAAGCTAGGTGAAGGACGGCTTTCACACACAATTACCTCTCAAATCTGAGCATGTGGAGAGACTTTCGTTCCTCTAGCACAAATGGAACGGGTTGCAGAAGAAACTTTTACTCTGGTTTCTCAGTATGTTTCCTAGTCCCGGTTTGAGTGTCCTGCAGTTTTCACTGTAAAACCGATTTAGAGCTAGTACCTCCCCATATATATGTATGGAGTGGAGTTTGCAAGTGAAAACAAACTTTGTGTTCCCAACAGGCAGGGTGAAGTACGGTTTTCACACACACTTATCTCTCACAACTGAGCATGTGGAGAGACGTTCGTTCATCTAGCACAAAGAGAACGGTTTGCAGGGGAAACTTTTTCTCTGGTTTCTCAGTCTGTTTCCTAGTGCTGGTTTGAAGATCCTGCAGTTTTAACTGTAAAACCGTGTTGGAGCTTGTACTTCCCCATATATATGTATGGATTGGAATTTGCAACTGAAAAGAATCTTTGTGTTCCCAACAAGCTAGGTGAAGTACGGCTTTCACACACACTTATCTCTCAGATCTGAGCATGTGGAGAGACGTTCGTTCATCTAGCACAAAGGGAACAGTTTGCAGGAGAAACATTTTCTCTGCTTTCTCAGTCTGTTTCCTGGTGCCGGTTTGAAGTTCCTGCAGTTTTCACTGTATAACCGAGTTGGAGCTAGTACCTCCCCATATATAAGTATGGAGAGGTGTTTGCAACTGAAAAGAATCTTTGTGTTCCCAACAAGCTAGGTGAAGGACGGCTTTCACACACACTTATCTCTCAGAACTGAGCATGTGGAGAGACTTTCGTTCATCTAGCACAAAGGGAACGTGTTGCAGGAGAAACTTTTACTCTGGTTTCTCAGTCTGTTTCCTAGTTCCGTTTTGAAGTTCCTGCAGTTTTCACTGTAAACCGGATTTGGAGATTGTACTTCCCCATATATATGTATGGATTGGTGTTTTCAACGGAAAAGCATCTTCTTTTAACATCAAGTTACTTGAAGGACGGCTTTCACACACAATTGTATCTCAGAACTGAGCATGTGGAGAGACTTCCTTACATCTAGCACAAATGGAACGGGTTGCAAGAGAAACATTAACTCTGCTTTCTCAGTCTGTTTCCTAGTGCCGGTTTTAAATTCCTGCAGTTTTCACTGTAAACCCGAGTTCGAGCTAGGTAGTACCCATAAATATGTATGGATTGGAATTTTTAACTGAAAAGAAATTTTGTGTTCCCAAAAAGGAAGGTGAAAGACGGCTTTCACACTCATTTATCTCTCAGAACTGAGCATGTTGAGAGACGATCGTTCATCTAGCACAAATGGAACGGGTTGAAGGAGAAACTATTACTCTGGTTTCTCTGTCTGTTTCCTAGTACCGGTTTGATGTTTCTGCAGTTTTCACTGTAAAACAGATTTGGAGCTAGTACTTCCCCATATATATTTATGGAGTGGTGTTTGCAACTGAAAAGAAACTTTGTGTTCACAACAAGCTAGGTGAAGTACGGCTTTCACACATACTTATCTCTCAGAACTGAGCATGTTGAGAGACGTTCGTTCATTTAGCACAAAGGGAACGGGTTGCAGGACAAATTTTACTCTGTTTTCTCAGTCTGTTTCCTAGTGCCGGTTTGAAGTTCCTGCAGTTTTCACTGTAAAAACGAGTTGGAGATAGTACCTACCCATATATATGTATGGAGTGGGGTATGCAACTGAAAAGAATCTTTGTGTTCCCAACAAGCTAGGTGAAGGACGGCTTTCACACACAATTACCTCTCAAATCTGAGCATGTGGAGAGACTTTCGTTCCTCTAGCACAAATAGAACGGGTTGCAGAAGAAACTTTTACTCTGGTTTCTCAGTATGTTTCCTAGTCCCGGTTTGAGTGTCCTGCAGTTTTCACTGTAAAACCGATTTAGAGCTAGTACCTCCCCATATATATGTATGGAGTGGAGTTTGCAACTGAAAACAAACTTTGTGTTCCCAACAGGCTAGGTGAAGTACGGTTTTCACACACACTTATCTCTCACAACTGAGCATGTGGAGAGACGTTCGTTCATCTAGCACAAATGGAACGGTTTGCAGGGGAAACTTTTACTCTGGTTTCTCAGTCTGTTTCCTAGTGCTGGTTTGAAGATCCTGCAGTTTTAACTGTAAAACCGTGTTGGAGCTTGTACTTCCCCATATATATGTATGGATTGGAATTTGCAACTGAAAAGAATCTTTGTGTTCCCAACAAGCTAGGTGAAGTACGGCTTTCACACACACTTATCTCTCAGATCTGAGCATGTGGAGAGACGTTCGTTCATCTAGCACAAAGGGAACGGGTTGCAGGAGAAACTTTTTCTCTGGTTTCTCAGTCTGTTTCCTAGTCCCTGTTTGAAGGTCCTGCATTTTTCATTGTAAAACCGAGTTGGAGCTAGTACCATCCCATAAATATGTATGGAATGGAGTTTCAACTGAAAAAAAATTTGTGTTCCCAACAAGCAAGGTGACGGACGGCTTTCACACACACTTATCTCTCACAACTGAGCTTGTGGAGAGACTTTCGTTCATCTAGCACAAAGGGAACGGTTAGAAGGAGAAACTATTACACTGTTTCTCAGTCTGTTTCCTAATGCCAGTTTGAAGTTCCACAGTTTTCAATGTATCCCATATTTGTTTTTATTACCTCCCCATATATATTTATGGAATGTAGTTTGCAATTGAAATGATACGTAGTGTTCCCACGAAGCTTGGAGAAAGCGGCTATAGCACACAATTATCCCTCAGAACTGAGCATCTGGAGAGAAGTTCGTTCATTTAAAACAAAGGGTACTTTTTGCAGGAGAAAATTTTACTCTGGTTTCTCAGCCTGTGTCCTATTGCAGGTTTGAAGTTCCTGCAGTTTTTACTATAAACAGGATTTGCTGCTACTGCCTCCCCATATATATGTATAGAGTGGAGTTTTCAACTGATAGGAAACTTTGTGTTCCCAACAAGCTAGGTGAAGGACGGCTTTAACACACACATATCTCTCACAACTGAGCATGTTTAGAGACTTTCATTCATCTAGCACAAACGGAACGGGTTGCAGGAGAAATTTTTACTGTGGTTTCTCAGTCTGTTTCCTAGTGCCGGTTTGATGTTCCTGCACTTTTCACTGTAAAACAGAGTTGGAGCTATTACCTCCCCATATATATGTATGGAGTGGTGTATGCAACTGAAAATAAACTTTGTGTTCCCAACAAGCTGGGTGAAGGACGGATTTCACACACACTTATCTCTCAGAAATGATCATGTGGAGAGACGTTCGTTCATTTAACACAAAGGGAACGGTTTGCAGGAGAAAATTTTACTCTGGTTTCTTAGCCTGTGTCCTAGTGCAGGTTTGAAGTTCCTGCAGTTTTCACTGTAAACAGGATTTCTTGCTACTTCCTCCCCATATATATGTATGGAGTGGAGTTTGCAACTTAAAAGAAACTTTGTGTTCCCAAAAAGCTAGGTGAAGGACGCCTTTCACACACACTTATCTCTCAGATCTGTGCATGTGGAGAGACTTTCGTTCATCTAGCACTAAGGGAACGGGTTGCAGGAGAAACTTTTACTCTGGTTTCTCAGTCTGTTTCCAAGTCCCGGTTTCAAGGTCCTGCAGATTTCACTGTAAACCCAAGTTGGAGCTAGTACGTCCCCATACATATGTATGGAGTGGAGTTTGCAACTGAAAACAATCTTTGTGTTCCCAACCAGCTAGGTGAAGAACGGCTTTCACACAAACTTATCTCTCAGAACTGAGCATGTGGAGAGATGGTCGTTCATCTAGCACATAGGGAACAGGTTGCAGGAGAAACTTTTACTCTGGTTTCTCAGTATGTTTCCTAGAGCCAGTTTGAAGTTCCTGTAGTATTCACTGTATAACCGAGTTGGAGCTTGTACCTCCCCATATATATTTATGGAGTGGAATTTGCAACTGAAAAGAAACTTTGTGTTCCCAACAAGCTAGGTGAAGGGCGGCATTCACACACACTAATCTCTCACAACTGAGCATGTGGAGAAACGTTCGTTCATCTAGCACAAAGGGAACGGGTTGCAGGAGAAACTTTTACTCTGGTTTCTCAGTCTGTTGCCTAGTCCCGGTTTGAAGGTCCTGCATTTTTCATTGTAAAACCGAGTTGGAGCTAGTACCTTCCCATAAATATGTATGGAATGGAGTTTGCAACTGAAAAAAAACTTTGTGTTCCCAACAAGCAGGTGACGGACGTCTTTCACACACACTAATCTCTCCAACTGAGCATGTGGAGAGACTTTCGTTCATCTAGCACAAAGGGAACGGTTTGCAGGAGAAACTATTAACTGTTTCTCAGTCTGTTTCCTAGTGCCCGTTTGAAGTTCCACAGTTTTCACTGTATCCCATATTTGTTGTGATTACCTCCCCATATATATGTATGGAATGGAGTTTGCAATTGAAATGATACGTTGTGTTCCCACGAAGCTTGGTGAAAGCGGCTATAGCACACAATTATCTCTCAGAACTGAACATGTGGAGAGACGTTCGTTCATTTAACACGAAGGGAACGGTTTGCAGGATAAAATTTTTCTCTTGTTTCTCAGCCTGTGTCCTATTGCAGGTTTGAAATTCCTGCAGTTTTCACTGTAAACAGGATTTGTTGCTACTACCTCCCCATATATATGTATGGAGTCGAGTTTGCAACTGAAATGTAACTTTGTGTTCCCAACAAGCTAGGTGAAGGACGGCTTTCACACACACTTATCTCTCACAAATGAGCATGTGGAGAGAATTTCGTTCATCTAGCACAAAGGGAACGGATTACAGGAGAAACTTTTACTCTGGTTTCTCAGTCTGTTTTCTAGTGCCGGTTTGAAGATCCTGCAGTTTTCACTGTAAAATCGAGTTGGAGCTTGTAACTCCCCATATATATGTATGGAATGGAGTTTGCAACTTAAAAAAAACTTTGTGTTCCCAACAAGCAAGTTGACGGACGGCTTTCACACACACTTATCTCTCACAAACGAGCATGTGGAGAGACTTTCGTTCAACTAGCACAAAGGGAACGGTTTGCAGGAGAAACTATTTCTCTGCTTTCTCAGCCTGTGTCCTAGTGCAGGTTTGAAGGTCCTGCAGTTTTCACTTTAAATAGGATTTGTTTCTACTTCCACCCCATATATATGTATGGAGTGGAGATTGCAACTGAATACAATCTTTGTGTTCCCAACGAGATAGGTGAAGGACGGCTTTCACACACAATTATCTCTCACAAATGAGCATGTGGAGAGACTTTCGTTCATCTAGCACAAAGGGAACGGGTTGCAGGAGAATTTTTACTCTGGTTTCTCAGTCTGTTTCCTAGTGCCTGTTTGAAGTTCCTGCAGTTTTCACTGTAAAACCGATTTGGAGCTACTACCTGCCCATATATATGTATGGAGTGGAGTTTGCAACTGAAAAGTAATTTTGTGTTTCCAACAAGCTAGGTGAAGGACGGCTTTCACACACAATTATCTCTCACAACTGAGCATGTGGAGAGACTTTCGTTCATCTAGCACAAAGAGAACGGGTTCCAGGGGAAACTTTTACTCTTTGTTCTCGGTTTGTTTCCTAGTGCCGGTTTCAAGTTCCTGCAGTTTTCACTGTAAAACAGAGTTGGAGCTAGTACCTCCCCATATATATGTATGGACTGGAGTTTGCAACTGAAAAGAAACTTGGTGTTCCCAACAAGCTAGATGAAGGACGGCTTTCACACACACTTATCTCTCAGAAATGAGCATGTAGAGAGACGTTCGTTCATCTAGCACAAATGGAATGGGTTGTAGGAGAAACTTTTACTCTGGTTTGTCAGTCTGTTTCCTAGTGCCGTTTTGATTCTTCTGCATTTTTCACTGTAAAACCTATTCAGAGCTTGTACCTCCCCATATATATGTATGGAGTGGAATTTGCAACTGAAGAGAAACTTTGTGTTCCCAACAAGCTAAGTGAACCACGGCTTTCACACACAATTATCTCTCAGAACTGAGCATGTGGAGAGACGTTCGTTCATCTAGCACAAATGGAACAGGTTGCCAGAGGAACTTTTACTCTGGTTCCTCAGTCTGTTTCCTAGTCCCGGTTTGAAGGTCCTGAATTTTTCATTGTAAAACCGAGTTGGAGCTAGTACCTCCCCATATATATGTAAGGATTGGAGTTTGCAACTGAAAGAAAACTTTGTGTTCCCAACAAGAAAATTGAGGGACGGCTTTCTCACACACTTATCTGTCACAACTGAGCATGTGGAGAGACTTTCGTACATCTAGCACAAAGGGAACTGTTTGCAGGAGAAACTATTACTCTGTTTCTCAGTCTGTTTCCTAGTGCCGTGTTGAAGTTCCACAGTTTTCACTGTATCCCATATTTGTTGTTATTACCTCCCCATATATATGTATGGAATGGAGTTTGCAATTGAAAAGAAATTTTGTGTTCCCACGAAGCTAGGTTAAAGTGGCTATAGCACACAATTATCTCTCAGAACTGAGCATGTGGAGAGACGTTCGTTCATTTAACACAAAGGGAACGGTTTGCAGGAGAAAATTTTACTCTGGTTTCTTAGCCTGTGTCCTAGTGCAGGTTTGAAGTTCCTGCAGTTTTCACTGTAAACAGGATTTCTTGCTACTTCCTCCCCATATATATGTATGGAGTGGAGTTTGCAACTTAAAAGAAACTTTGTGTTCCCAAAAAGCTAGGTGAAGGACGCCTTTCACACACACTTATCTCTCAGATCTGTGCATGCGGAGAGACTTTCGTTCATCTAACACAAAGGGAACGGGTTGCAGGAGAAACTTTTACTCTGGTTTCTCAGTCTGTTTCCAAGTCCCGGTTTCAAGGTCCTGCAGATTTCACTGTAAACCCAAGTTGGAGGTAGTACCTCCCCATACATATGTGTGGAGTGGAGTTTGCAACTGAAAACAATCTTTGTGTTCCCAACCAGCTAGGTGTAGGACGGCTTTCACACAAACTTATCTCTCAGAACTGAGCATGTGGAGAGACTTTCGTTCATGTTGCACAAAGGGAACGGTTTGCTGGGGAAACTTTTACTCTGGTTTCTCAGTCTGTTTCCTAGTGCCTGTTTGAAGTTCCTGCATTTTTCACTGTAAAAGAGAGTTGGAGTTTGTAACTACCCATATATATGTATGGAGTGGATTTTGCAACTGAAAAGAACCTTAGTGTTCCCAATAAGCTATGTGAAGGTCGGCTTTCACACACAATTATCTCTCACAACTGAGCAGGTGGAGAGACGTTCGTTCATCTAGCACAAAGGGAACGGGTTGCAGGAGAAACTTTTTCTCTGGTTTTTCAGTCTCTTTCCTACTTCCGGTTTGAAATTCCTGCAGTTTTCATTGTAAACACGAGTGGGTGCTTGTACCACCCATTATAAATGTTTGAAATGGAGTTTGCAACTGAAAAGGAACTTTGTGTTACCAACAACCTAGGAGAACTATGGCTTTCACGCACACTTATCTCTCAGAACTGAGCATGTGGAGCGAAGTTAGTTCATCTATCACAAAGGGAACGGGTTGCAGGTGAAACTAATACTCTTGTTTCTCAGACAGTTTCCTAGTGCAGGTATGAATTTCCTGCGGTTTTCACATTATACCAGAGTTGGAGCTAGTACTTTCCCTTATATATTTATGGAGTGGAGATTACAACTGAAAAGAAACTTTGTGTTCCCAAAAATCTATGTGAAGAACGGCTTTCACACACTATTAACTCTCAGAAGTGAGCATTTGGACAGAAGTTCGTTCATCTACCACAAAGGGAATGGATTGCAGGAGAAACTATTACTCTGAATTTTCAGTCTGTTTCCTAGTGCCTGTTTGAAGTTCCTGAAGTATTCACCGTAAATCCGAGTTGGAGCTTTTACCCCCCATATATTTGTATAGAGTGGAGTTTGCAGCTGAAAAGGAACTTTGTGTTCCCATCAAGCTAGGTGAAGGATGGCTTTCACATATATTATCTCTCAGAACTGATCATGTGGAGAGACGTACGTTCATCTACTTCAAAGAGAACGGGTTGCAGGTGAAACTTTAATTCTGGTTTCTTTGTCTCTTTCCTAGTGCCAGTTTGAAGTTCCTGCACTTTTCACTGTAATACCGAGTTGGAGCTTATACATACCCATATATATTTATGGAGTGGAGTTTGCAACTGAAAAGAAATTTGTGTTCCAAAAAAGCTAGTTGAAGGACGGCTTTCACACACAATTATCTCTCAGAACTGAGCATGTGGAGAGACGTTCGTTCATCTAGAAAAAGTAGAATGGGTTGCAGGTGAAACTATTCCTCTGTTATCTCAGTCTGTTTCCTACTGCCGTTTGGAAGTTCCTCAGTTTTCACTGTAACACCGAGTTGGAGCTAGTAACTCCCACTTATATATATGGAGTTCAGTTTGTTACTGAAAAGAATTTTTGTGTTCACAAGTAACCTAGATGAAAGACGGTTTTCACACACACTTATCCCTGAGAACTGAGCATGTGGAGAGACGTTCGTTCATCTAGCACAATGGAAACTGTTTGAAGGAGAAACTTTTACTCTGGATTCTCAGTCTGTTTCCTAGTGCAGGTTTGAAGGTCCTGCAGTTTTCACTGAAAACACAATTTGTAGTTAGTACCTACCCATATATATGTATGGACTGGAGTTTGCAACTGAAAAGAAAATTTGTGTTCCCAAGAAGCTAGGTTAACTGCGGCTTTCACACACACTTTTCTATCACAACTGAGCATGTGGAGCGAATTTCGTTCATCTATCACAAAGGAAGGTGTTGCAGGAAAAATTAATACTCTGGTATCTCATTCTGTTTCCTAGTGCCGGTTTGAAATTCCTGCGGTTTTCATTTTATACCAGAGTTGGAACTAGTACTTCCCCTTATATATGTATGGAATGTAGTTTACAACTGAAAAGAATCTTTGTGTTCCGAACAAGCTAGTTGAAGTTCGGCTTTCACACACACATATCTCTCAGAACTGAGCATGTGGAGAGAGGTTCATTCATCTATCACAATGGGAACGGGTGGCAGGAGAAACATATATTCTGGTTTTTCAGTCTTTTTCCTAGTGCCGGTTTGAAGTTCCTGCAGTTTTAACTTATAACCAAGTTGGAGCTATTACCTCCCTATGTATAAGTTTGGAGTGGAATTTGCTACTGAAAAGGATCTTTGTGTTCTCAACAAGCAATGTGCAGGACGGCATTTACACACACTTATCTCCCAGAACTGAGCATGTGGGTAGAATTTCTTTCATCTAGCACAAAGGGAACGGGTTGCAGGGGTACGTTTACTGTGGTTTCTCATTCTGCTTCCTTGTGCCGGTTTGAAGTTCCTGCAGTATTCACTGTATAACCGAGTTGGAGATATTACCTCCACATGTATAAGTTTGGAGTGGAGTTTGCAACTGAAAGAAACTGCGTTTTCCCAACTAGCTAGGTGAAGAAAGGCTTTCACACACACTTATTTTTCAGAACTGAGCATGTGGATAGACGTTCGTTCATCTAGCACAAGGGGAACGGGTTGCAGGGTTACTTTTACTGTGGTTTCTCAGTCTGTTTCCTAGTGCCGGTTTGAAGTTCCTGCAGTTTTCTCTGTAAACCCGAGTTGGAGCTAGTAACTCCCCATATATATGTATGGAGTGTAGTTTGTAACTGAAAGAAACTTTGTGATCCCAACATCCTAGGTGAAGGACGGCTTTCACACACACTTATCTCTCAGAACTGAGCATGTGGAGAGACGTTCGTTCATCTAGTTGAAAGGGAATGGGCTGCAGATTAAATTTTATTCTGCTTTCTCAGTCTGTATGTTAGATCCGGTTTGAAGTTCCTGCATTTTTCACTCTAAAACAGATTTGGAGATATTACCTCCCCATATATATGTATGGAGTGGGGCTTGCAACTTAAAATAATCTTTGTGTTCTCAACAAGCTATGTGAAGTACGGCATTCACACACACTTATTTCTCAGAACTGAGCATGTGGAGAGACGTTCGTTCATCTCGCACAAAAAGAACGGGTTGCAGGGGAAAATTTTATTCTGGTTTCTCAGTCGGTATCCTAGTGCCGGTATGATGTTCCTGCAGTTTTCACTGTAAACCCGAGTTGGAGCTAGTATCTACCCATATATATGTATGGAGTGGAATTTCAACTGAAAAGAAACTTTGATTTCCCAACAAGCTAGGTGAAGGACGGCTTCACACACAATTATATGTCAGAACTCAGCATGTGGAGAGACGTTCCTTCATCTAGCACAAAGGGAAACGGTTGAAGGAGAAACTTTTACTCTATATTCTCAGTCTGTTTCCTAGTGCTGGTTTTAATTTCCTGCAGTTTTCACTGTAAAACCGAGTTGGTGCTAGTACCTAACATATATATGTATGGAGTGGAGTTTGCAACTGAAAACAAACTGTGTTTTCCCAAGATAGATGAAGTTCGTCTTTCACACACACTTATCTCTCAGAACTGAGCGTGTGGATAGACATTCGTTCATCTAGCACAAAGGGAATGGGATGCAGTGGTACTTTTACTTTGGTTCCTCAGTCTGTTTCCTAGTTACAGTTTGAAGTTCCTGCAGTCTTCACTCTAAACCTGAGTTGGAGCTAGTATCTACCCATATATATGTATGGATTGGAGTTTGCAACTGAAAAGAAACTTTTAGTTTCCAACAAACTAGGTGAAGTTAGGCATTCAAACACATTTATCTCTCAGAACTGAGTATTTGGAGAGACTTTCGTTCATCTAGCACAAAGGGAACGGGTTGCAGGTGTACTTTTACTCTGGTTTCTCAGTATGTTTCCTATTGCCGGTTTGAAATTCCTGCAGATTTCATTTTAAACCCGTGTAAGTTCAAGTACCTCCCCATATATATGTAAGGAGTGGAGATAGTAACTGAAAAGAATCTTTCTTTCCCAAAAAGCTAGGTGAAGGACGGCTTTCACACACTCTTATCTGTCAGAACTGAGCATGTGGAGAGACGTTCATTCATCTAGCACAAAGGGAACGGGTTGCAGGAGAAACTTTTAGACTGCTTTCCAGTCTGTTTCCTAGTGCCGGTTTGAAGTTCCTGCAGTTTTCACTGTAAAACCGATTTGGAGCTAGTACATCCCCATATATATGAATGGAGTGGAGTTTGCAACTGAAAAGAAACTTTGTGTTCCCAACAAGCTAGGTGAAGGACGGCTTTCACACACACTTATCTCTCAGAACTGAGCATGTGGAGAGAAGTTCATTCATCTAGCAAAAAGGGAACGGGTTGCAGGAGAAATTTTTCTCTGGATTCTCAGTCTGTTTCCTAGTGCCGATTTGAAGTTCCTGCAATTTTCACTGTAAAACCGAGTTGGAGCTATTACCTCCCCATATATATGTATGGAGTGGAGTTTGCAACTGAAAGGAAACTTTGTGTTCACAACAAGCTAGTTGAAGGACGACTTTCACACACACTTATACCTCAGACCTGAGCATGTGGAGAGACGTTCGTTCATCTAGCAAAAAGGGAACGGGTTGCAGGAGAAATTTTTCTCTGGATTCTCAGTCTGTTTCCTAGTGTAATTTTGTAGTTCCTGCAGTTTTCACTGTAAAACCGATTTGGAGCTAGTACCTCCCCATATATATGTATGGAGTGGAGTTGGCAACGGAAAAGAAACTTTGTGTTCACAACAAGTTAGGTGAAGGACGACTTTCACACACACTTATCTCTCAGAACTGAGCAAGTGGAGAGACGTTCGTTCATCTAGCAAAAAGGGAACGGGTTGCAGGAGAAACTTTTACTCTCGTTTCCCAGTCTGTTTCCTAGTGCCGGTTTGAAGTTCCTGCAGTTTTCACTGTTAAACCGAGTTGGAGCTACTACCTCCCCATATATATGTATGGTGTGGAGTTTGCAATTGAAAAGAACTTTGTGTTCAAAACAAGTAAGGTGAAAAACGGCTTTCACACACACATATCTTTCAGAAATGAGCAAGTGGATAGACGTTCGTTCATCTAGCACAAAAGGAACGGGTGGCAGTAGAAACTTTTACTCTGGTTTCTCAGTCTGTTTCCTAGTGCCGGTTTGAAGTTCCTGCAGTTTTCACTGTAAAACCGAGTTGGAGCTAGTACCTCCCCATATATATGTATTTAGTGGAGTTTGCAACTGAAAAGAAACTTTGTTTTCCCAACAAGCTAGTTTAAGGACGGCTTTCACACACACTTATCTCTCAGAACTGAGCATGTGGAGAGACGTTCGTTCATCTAGCACAAAGGGAACTGGTTGCAGTAGAAACATTTACTCTGGTTTCTCAGTATGTTTCCTAGTGCCGGTTTGAAGTTCCTGCAGTTTTCACTGTAAAACTGAGTTAGAGCTAGAACCTCCGCATATATATGTATGGAGTGGAGTTTGCAAGTGAAAAGAAACTTTGTGTTCCCAACAAGATTGGTGAACTACGGCTTTCACACACACTTATCTCTCAGAACTGGGCATGTGGAGAGACGTTCGTTCATCTAGCACAAAGGGAACGGGTTGCAGTGGAAACTTTTACTCTGGTTTTCAGTCTGTTTCCTAGTGTAATTTTGTAGTTCCTGCTGTTTTCACTGTAAAACCGAGTTGGAGCTAGTAACTCCCCATATATATGTATATAGAGGAATTTGCAACTGAAAAGAAACTTTGTGTTCCCAACAAGCTATGTGAAAGACGGCTTTCACACACACATATCTCTCAGAACTGAACATGTGGAGAGACTTTCGTTCATCTAGCACAAAGGGAACGTGTTTCAGGAGAAAATTTTACTGTGGTTTCTCAGTCTGTTTCCTAGTTCCGGTTTGAAGTTTCTGCAGTTTTCACTGTAAACCAGATTTGGAGATTGTACTTCCCCATATATATGTATGGATTGGTGTTTTCAACGGAAAAGCATCTTCTTTTCCCAACAAGCTACTTGAAGGACGGCTTTCACACACACATTTATCTCAGAACTGAGCATGTGGAGAGACGTTCTTACATCTAGCACAAATTTAACGGGTTGCAAGAGAAACATTAACTCTGCTATCTCAGTCTGTTTCCTAGGGCCGGTTTTAAATTCCTGCAGTTTTCACTGTAAACCCGAGTTCGAACTAGGTAGTACCCATAAATATGTATGGATTGGAATTTTTAACTGAAAAGAAATTTTGTGTTCCCAAAAAGGAAGGTGAAAGATGGCTTTCACACTCAATTATCTCTCAGAACTGAGCATGTTGAGAGACGATCGTTCATCTAGCACAAATGGAACGGGTTGAAGGAGAAACTATTACTCTGGTTTCTCTGTCTGTTTCCTAGTACCGGTTTGATGTTTCTGCAGTTTTCACTTTAAAACAGATTTGGAGCTAGTACTTCCCCATATATATTTATGGAGTGGTGTTTGCAACTGAAAAGAAACTTTGTGTTCACAACAAGCTAGGTGAAGGACGGCTTTCACACATACTTATCTCTCAGAACTGAGCATGTTGAGAGACGTTCGTTCATTTAGCACAAAGGGAACGGGTTGCAGGGCAAAATTTTACTCTGGTTTCTCAGTCTGTTTCCTAGTGCCGGTTTGAAGTTCCTGCAGTTTTCACTGTAAAACCGAGTTGGAGCTAGTACCTCCCCATATATATGTATTTAGTGGAGTTTGCAACTGAAAAGAAACTTTGTTTTCCCAACAAGCTAGTTTAAGGACGGCTTTCACACACACTTATCTCTCAGAACTGAGCATGTGGAGAGACGTTCGTTCATCTAGCACAAAGGGAACTGGTTGCAGTAGAAACATTTACTCTGGTTTCTCAGTATGTTTCCTAGTGCCGGTTTGAAGTTCCTGCAGTTTTCACTGTAAAACTGAGTTAGAGCTAGAACCTCCGCATATATATGTATGGAGTGGAGTTTGCAAGTGAAAAGAAACTTTGTGTTCCCAACAAGATTGGTGAACTACGGCTTTCACACACACTTATCTCTCAGAACTGGGCATGTGGAGAGACGTTCGTTCATCTAGCACAAAGGGAACGGGTTGCAGTGGAAACTTTTACTCTGGTTTTCAGTCTGTTTCCTAGTGTAATATTGTAGATCCTGCTGTTTTCACTGTAAAACCGAGTTGGAGCTAGTAACTCCCCATATATATGTATATAGAGGAATTTGCAACTGAAAAGAAACTTTGTGTTCCCAACAAGCTATGTGAAAGACGGCTTTCACACACACATATCTCTCAGAACTGAACATGTGGAGAGACTTTCGTTCATCTAGCACAAAGGGAACGTGTTTCAGGAGAAAATTTTACTGTGGTTTCTCAGTCTGTTTCCTAGTTCCGGTTTGAAGTTTCTGCAGTTTTCACTGTAAACCAGATTTGGAGATTGTACTTCCCCATATATATGTATGGATTGGTGTTTTCAACGGAAAAGCATCTTCTTTTCCCAACAAGCTACTTGAAGGACGGCTTTCACACACACATTTATCTCAGAACTGAGCATGTGGAGAGACGTTCTTACATCTAGCACAAATTTAACGGGTTGCAAGAGAAACATTAACTCTGCTATCTCAGTCTGTTTCCTAGGGCCGGTTTTAAATTCCTGCAGTTTTCACTGTAAACCCGAGTTCGAACTAGGTAGTACCCATAAATATGTATGGATTGGAATTTTTAACTGAAAAGAAATTTTGTGTTCCCAAAAAGGAAGGTGAAAGATGGCTTTCACACTCAATTATCTCTCAGAACTGAGCATGTTGAGAGACGATCGTTCATCTAGCACAAATGGAACGGGTTGAAGGAGAAACTATTACTCTGGTTTCTCTGTCTGTTTCCTAGTACCGGTTTGATGTTTCTGCAGTTTTCACTTTAAAACAGATTTGGAGCTAGTACTTCCCCATATATATTTATGGAGTGGTGTTTGCAACTGAAAAGAAACTTTGTGTTCACAACAAGCTAGGTGAAGGACGGCTTTCACACATACTTATCTCTCAGAACTGAGCATGTTGAGAGACGTTCGTTCATTTAGCACAAAGGGAACGGGTTGCAGGGCAAAATTTTACTCTGGTTTCTCAGTCTGTTTCCTAGTGCCGGTTTGAAGTTCCTGCAGTTTTCACTGTAAAACCGAGTTGGAGCTAGTACCTCCCCATATATATGTATTTAGTGGAGTTTGCAACTGAAAAGAAACTTTGTTTTCCCAACAAGCTAGTTTAAGGACGGCTTTCACACACACTTATCTCTCAGAACTGAGCATGTGGAGAGACGTTCGTTCATCTAGCACAAAGGGAACTGGTTGCAGTAGAAACATTTACTCTGGTTTCTCAGTATGTTTCCTAGTGCCGGTTTGAAGTTCCTGCAGTTTTCACTGTAAAACTGAGTTAGAGCTAGAACCTCCGCATATATATGTATGGAGTGGAGTTTGCAAGTGAAAAGAAACTTTGTGTTCCCAACAAGATTGGTGAACTACGGCTTTCACACACACTTATCTCTCAGAACTGGGCATGTGGAGAGACGTTCGTTCATCTAGCACAAAGGGAACGGGTTGCAGTGGAAACTTTTACTCTGGTTTTCAGTCTGTTTCCTAGTGTAATATTGTAGATCCTGCTGTTTTCACTGTAAAACCGAGTTGGAGCTAGTAACTCCCCATATATATGTATATAGAGGAATTTGCAACTGAAAAGAAACTTTGTGTTCCCAACAAGCTATGTGAAAGACGGCTTTCACACACACATATCTCTCAGAACTGAACATGTGGAGAGACTTTCGTTCATCTAGCACAAAGGGAACGTGTTTCAGGAGAAAATTTTACTGTGGTTTCTCAGTCTGTTTCCTAGTTCCGGTTTGAAGTTTCTGCAGTTTTCACTGTAAACCAGATTTGGAGATTGTACTTCCCCATATATATGTATGGATTGGTGTTTTCAACGGAAAAGCATCTTCTTTTCCCAACAAGCTACTTGAAGGACGGCTTTCACACACACATTTATCTCAGAACTGAGCATGTGGAGAGACGTTCTTACATCTAGCACAAATTTAACGGGTTGCAAGAGAAACATTAACTCTGCTATCTCAGTCTGTTTCCTAGGGCCGGTTTTAAATTCCTGCAGTTTTCACTGTAAACCCGAGTTCGAACTAGGTAGTACCCATAAATATGTATGGATTGGAATTTTTAACTGAAAAGAAATTTTGTGTTCCCAAAAAGGAAGGTGAAAGATGGCTTTCACACTCAATTATCTCTCAGAACTGAGCATGTTGAGAGACGATCGTTCATCTAGCACAAATGGAACGGGTTGAAGGAGAAACTATTACTCTGGTTTCTCTGTCTGTTTCCTAGTACCGGTTTGATGTTTCTGCAGTTTTCACTTTAAAACAGATTTGGAGCTAGTACTTCCCCATATATATTTATGGAGTGGTGTTTGCAACTGAAAAGAAACTTTGTGTTCACAACAAGCTAGGTGAAGGACGGCTTTCACACATACTTATCTCTCAGAACTGAGCATGTTGAGAGACGTTCGTTCATTTAGCACAAAGGGAACGGGTTGCAGGACAAAATTTTACTCTGGTTTCTCAGTCTGTTTCCTAGTGCCGGTTTGAAGTTCCTGCAGTTTTCACTGTAAAACCGAGTTGGAGCTAGTACTTACCCATATATATGTATGGAGAGGGGTTTGCAACTGAAAAGAATCTTTGTGTTCCCAACAAGCTAGGTGAAGGACGGCTTTCACACACAATTACCTCTCAAATCTGAGCATGTGGAGAGACTTTCGTTCCTCTAGCACAAATGGAACGTTTGCAGGAGAAACTTTTACTCTGGTTTCTCAGTATGTTTCCTAGTCCCGGTTTGAGTGTCCTGCAGTTTTAACTGTAAAACAGATTTAGAGCTAGTACCTCCCCATATATATGTATGGAGTGGAGTTTGCAACTGAAAACAAACTTTGTGTTCCCAACAAGCTAGGTGAAGGACGGCTTTCACACACACTTATCTCTCAGAACTGAGCATGTGGAGAGACGTTCGTTCATCTAGCACAAAGGGAATGGTTTGCAGGGGAAACTTTTACTCTGGTTTCTCAGTCTGTTTCCTAGTGCCGGTTTGAAGATCCTGCAGTTTTCACTGTAAAACCGAGTTGGAGCTTGTACCTCCCCATATATATGTATGGAGTGGGATTTGCAACTGAAAAGAAACTTTGTGTTCCCAACAATCTCGGTGAAGGACGGCTTTCACACACACTAATCTCTCAGATCTGAGCATGTGGAGAGACGTTCGTTCATCTAGCACAAAGGGAACGGATTGCAGGAGAAACTTTTACTCTGGTTTCTCAGTCTGTTTCCTAGTCCCTGTTTGAAGGTCCTGCATTTTTCATTGTAAAACCGAGTTGGAGCTAGTACCTTCCCATAAATATGTATGGAATGGAGTTTGCAACTGAAAAAAAACTTTGTGTTCCCAACAAGCAAGGTGAAGGACGGCTTTCACACACACTTATCTCTCACAACTGAGCTTGTGGAGAGACTTTCGTTCATCTAGCACAAAGGGAACGGTTTGCATTAGAAACTATTACACTGTTTCTCATTCTGTTTCCTAGTGCCGGTTTGAAGTTCCACAGTTTTCAATGTATCCCATATTGGTTTTTATTACCTCCCAATATATATTTATGGAATGGAGTTTGCAATTGAAATGATACTTAGTGTTCCCACGAAGCTTGGTGAAAGCGGCTATAGCACACAATTATCTCTCAGAACTGAGCATCTGGAGAGAAGTTCGTTCATTTAACACAAAGGGTACTTTTTGCAGGAGAAAATTTTACTCTGGTTTCTCAGCCTGTGTCCTATTGCAGGTTTGAAGTTCCTGCATTTTTCACTGTAAAACCGAGTTGGAGCTAGTACCTCCCCATATATATGTATTTAGAGGAGTTTGCAACTGAAAAGAAACTTTGTGTTCCCAACAAGCTATGTGAAGGACGGCTTTCACACACACTTATCTCTCAGAACTGAGCATGTGGAGAGACTTTCGTTCATCTAGCACAAAGGGAACGTGTTGCAGGAGAAACTTTTACTCTGGTTTCTCAGTCTGTTTCCTAGTTCCGTTTTGAAGTTCCTGCAGTTTTCACTGTAAACCGGATTTGGAGATTGTACTTCCCCATATATATGTATGGATTGGTGTTTTCAACGGAAAAGCATCTTCTTTTCCCATCAAGCTACTTGAAGGACGGCTTTCACACACAATTGTATCTCAGAACTGAGAATGTGGAGAGACTACCTTACATCTAGCACAAATGGAACGGGTTGCAAGAGAAACATTAACTCTGCTTTCTCAGTGTGTTTCCTAGTGCCGGTTTTAAATTCCTACAGTTTTCACTGTAAACCCGAGTTCGAGCTAGGTAGTACCCATAAATATGTATGGATTGGAATTTTTAAATGAAAAGAAATTTTGTGTTCCCAAAAAGGAAGGTGAAAGAGGGCTTTCACACTCATTTATCTCTCAGAAATGAGCATGTTGAGAGACGATCGTTCATCTAGCACAAATGGAACGGGTTGAAGGAGAAACTATTACTCTGGTTTCTCTGTCTGTTTCCTAGTACCGGTTTGATGTTTCTGCAGTTTTCACTGTAAAACAGATTTGGAGCTAGTACTTCCCCATATATATTTATGGAGTGGTGTTTGCAACTGAAAAGAAACTTTGTGTTCACAACAAGCTAGGTGAAGTACGGCTTTCACACATACTTATCTCTCAGAACTGAGCATGATGAGAGAAGTTCGTTCATTTAGCACAAAGGGAACGGGTTGCATGACAAACTTTTACTCTGCTTTCTCAGTCTGTTTCCTAGTGCCGGTTTGAAGTTCCTGCAGTTTTCAGTGTAAAATATAGTTGGAGCCAGTACCTCCCCATATATATGTATGGATTGGAGTTTGCAACTGAAAAGAAACTTTCTGTTCCCAACAAGCTAGGTGAAGGACGGCTTTCAAACACACATATCTCTCAGAACTGAGCATGTGGAGAGTAGTTCGTTCATCTAGCACAAAGGGAACGGGTTGCAGGAGAAACTTTTACTCTGGTTTCCCAGTCTGTTTCCTAGTGCCGGTTTGAAGTTCCTGCAGTTTTCACTGTTAAACCGAGTTGGAGCTAGTACCTCCCCATATATATGTATGGAGTGGAGTTTGCAATTGAAAAGAACTTTGTGTTCAAAACAAGTAAGGTGAAAAACGGCTTTCACACACACATATCTGTCAGAACTGAGCATGTGGATAGACGTTCGTTCATCTAGCACAAAGGGAACGGGTTGCAGTAGAAACTTTTACTCTGATTTCTCAGTGTGTTTCCTAGTGCCGGTTTGAAGTTCCTGCAGTTTTCACTGTAAAACCGAGTTGGAGCTAGTACCTCCCCATAAATATGTATTTAGAGGAGTTTGCCACTGAAAAGATACTTTGTGTTCCCAACAAGCTATGTGAAGGACGGCTTTCACACACACTTATCTCTCAGAACTGAGCATGTGAAGAGACTTTCGTTCATCTAGCACAAAGGGAACGTGTTGCAGGAGAAACTTTTACTCTGGTTTCTCAGTCTGTTTCCTAGTGCCGGTTTGAAGTTCCAGCAGTTTTCATTGTAAAACCGATTTGGAGCTAGTACCTCCCCATATATATTTATGGAGTGGAGTTTGCAACTGAAAAGAAACTTTGTGTTCCCAACAAGCTAGGTGAAGGACGGCTTTCACACACACTTATCTCTCAGAAGTGAGCATGTGGAGAGACGTTCGTTGATCTAGCACAAAGGGAACGGGTTGCAGTGGAAACTTTTACTGTGGTTTTCAGTCTGTTTCCTAGTGTAATTTTGTAGTTCCTGCAGTTTTCACTGTAAAACCGAGTTGGAGCTAGTACCTCCCCATATATGTATATGGAGTGGAGTTGGCAACGGAAAAGAAACTTTGTGTTCACAACAAGTTAGGTGAAGGACGACTTTCACACACACTTATCTCTCAGAACTGAGCAAGTGGAGAGACGTTCGTTCATCTAGCAAAAAGGGAACGGGTTGCAGGAGAAACTTTTACTCTCGTTTCCCAGTGTGTTTCCTAGTGCCGGTTTGAAGTTCCTGCATTTTTCACTGTAAAACCGAGTTGGAGCTAGTACCTCCCCATATATATGTATGGTGTGGAGTTTGCAATTGAAAAGAACTTTGTGTTCAAAACAAGTAAGGTGAAAAACGGCTTTCACACACACATATCTTTCAGAAATGAGCAAGTGGATAGACGTTCGTTCATCTAGCACAAAAGGAACGGGTGGCAGTAGAAACTTTTACTCTGGTTTCTCAGTCTGTTTCCTAGTGCCGGTTTGAAGTTCCTGCAGTTTTCACTGTAAAACCGAGTTGGAGCTAGTACTTACCCATATATATGTAAGGAGAGGGGTTTGCAACTGAAAAGAATCTTTGTGTTCCCAACAATCTCGGTGAAGGACGGCTTTCACACACACTTATCTCTCAGAAGTGAGCATGTGGAGAGACGTTCGTTGATCTAGCACAAAGGGAACGGGTTGCAGTGGAAATTTTACTGTGGTTTTCAGTCTGTTTCCTAGTGTAATTTTGTAGTTCCTGCAGTTTTCACTGTAAAACCGAGTTGGAGCTAGTACCTCCCCATATATGTATATGGAGTGGAGTTGGCAACTGAAAAGAAACTTTGTGTTCCCAACAAGCTATGTGAAAGACGGCTTTCACACACACATATCTCTCAGAACTGAACATGTGGAGAGACTTTCGTTCATCTAGCACAAAGGGAACGTGTTTCAGGAGAAAATTTTACTGTGGTTTCTCAGTCTGTTTCCTAGTTCCGGTTTGAAGTTTCTGCAGTTTTCACTGTAAACCAGATTTGGAGATTGTACTTCCCCATATATATGTATGGATTGGTGTTTTCAACGGAAAAGCATCTTCTTTTCCCAACAAGCTACTTGAAGGACGGCTTTCACACACACATTTATCTCAGAACTGAGCATGTGGAGAGACGTTCTTACATCTAGCACAAATTTAACGGGTTGCAAGAGAAACATTAACTCTGCTATCTCAGTCTGTTTCCTAGGGCCGGTTTTAAATTCCTGCAGTTTTCACTGTAAACCCGAGTTCGAACTAGGTAGTACCCATAAATATGTATGGATTGGAATTTTTAACTGAAAAGAAATTTTGTGTTCCCAAAAAGGAAGGTGAAAGATGGCTTTCACACTCAATTATCTCTCAGAACTGAGCATGTTGAGAGACGATCGTTCATCTAGCACAAATGGAACGGGTTGAAGGAGAAACTATTACTCTGGTTTCTCTGTCTGTTTCCTAGTACCGGTTTGATGTTTCTGCAGTTTTCACTTTAAAACAGATTTGGAGCTAGTACTTCCCCATATATATTTATGGAGTGGTGTTTGCAACTGAAAAGAAACTTTGTGTTCACAACAAGCTAGGTGAAGGACGGCTTTCACACATACTTATCTCTCAGAACTGAGCATGTTGAGAGACGTTCGTTCATTTAGCACAAAGGGAACGGGTTGCAGGACAAAATTTTACTCTGGTTTCTCAGTCTGTTTCCTAGTGCCGGTTTGAAGTTCCTGCAGTTTTCACTGTAAAACCGAGTTGGAGCTAGTACCTCCCCATATATATGTATGGAGAGGGGTTTGCAACTGAAAAGAATCTCTGTGTTCCCAACAAGCTAGGTGAAGGACGGCTTTCACACACAATTACCTCTCAAATCTGAGCATGTGGAGAGACTTTCGTTCCTCTAGCACAAATGGAACGTTTGCAGGAGAAACTTTTACTCTGGTTTCTCAGTATGTTTCCTAGTCCCGGTTTGAGTGTCCTGCAGTTTTAACTGTAAAACAGATTTAGAGCTAGTACCTCCCCATATATATGTATGGAGTGGAGTTTGCCACTGAAAACAAACTTTGTGTTCCCAACAAGCTAGGTGAAGGACGGCTTTCACACACACTTATCTCTCAGAACTGAGCATGTGGAGAGACGTTCGTTCATCTAGCACAAAGGGAATGGTTTGCAGGGGAAACTTTTACTCTGGTTTCTCAGTCTGTTTCCTAGTGCCGGTTTGAAGATCCTGCAGTTTTCACTGTAAAACCGAGTTGGAGCTTGTACCTCCCCATATATATGTATGGAGTGGGATTTGCAACTGAAAAGAAACTTTGTGTTCCCAACAATCTCGGTGAAGGACGGCTTTCACACACACTAATCTCTCAGATCTGAGCATGTGGAGAGACGTTCGTTCATCTAGCACAAAGGGAACGGATTGCAGGAGAAACTTTTACTCTGGTTTCTCAGTCTGTTTCCTAGTCCCTGTTTGAAGGTCCTGCATTTTTCATTGTAAAACCGAGTTGGAGCTAGTACCTTCCCATAAATATGTATGGAATGGAGTTTGCAACTGAAAAAAAACTTTGTGTTCCCAACAAGCAAGGTGAAGGACGGCTTTCACACACACTTATCTCTCACAACTGAGCTTGTGGAGAGACTTTCGTTCATCTAGCACAAAGGGAACGGTTTGCATTAGAAACTATTACACTGTTTCTCATTCTGTTTCCTAGTGCCGGTTTGAAGTTCCACAGTTTTCAATGTATCCCATATTGGTTTTTATTACCTCCCAATATATATTTATGGAATGGAGTTTGCAATTGAAATGATACTTAGTGTTCCCACGAAGCTTGGTGAAAGCGGCTATAGCACACAATTATCTCTCAGAACTGAGCATCTGGAGAGAAGTTCGTTCATTTAACACAAAGGGTACTTTTTGCAGGAGAAAATTTTACTCTGGTTTCTCAGCCTGTGTCCTATTGCAGGTTTGAAGTTCCTGCATTTTTCACTGTAAAACCGAGTTGGAGCTAGTACCTCCCCATATATATGTATTTAGAGGAGTTTGCAACTGAAAAGAAACTTTGTGTTCCCAACAAGCTATGTGAAGGACGGCTTTCACACACACTTATCTCTCAGAACTGAGCATGTGGAGAGACTTTCGTTCATCTAGCACAAAGGGAACGTGTTGCAGGAGAAACTTTTACTCTGGTTTCTCAGTCTGTTTCCTAGTTCCGTTTTGAAGTTCCTGCAGTTTTCACTGTAAACCGGATTTGGAGATTGTACTTCCCCATATATATGTATGGATTGGTGTTTTCAACGGAAAAGCATCTTCTTTTCCCATCAAGCTACTTGAAGGACGGCTTTCACACACAATTGTATCTCAGAACTGAGAATGTGGAGAGACTACCTTACATCTAGCACAAATGGAACGGGTTGCAAGAGAAACATTAACTCTGCTTTCTCAGTGTGTTTCCTAGTGCCGGTTTTAAATTCCTACAGTTTTCACTGTAAACCCGAGTTCGAGCTAGGTAGTACCCATAAATATGTATGGATTGGAATTTTTAAATGAAAAGAAATTTTGTGTTCCCAAAAAGGAAGGTGAAAGAGGGCTTTCACACTCATTTATCTCTCAGAAATGAGCATGTTGAGAGACGATCGTTCATCTAGCACAAATGGAACGGGTTGAAGGAGAAACTATTACTCTGGTTTCTCTGTCTGTTTCCTAGTACCGGTTTGATGTTTCTGCAGTTTTCACTGTAAAACAGATTTGGAGCTAGTACTTCCCCATATATATTTATGGAGTGGTGTTTGCAACTGAAAAGAAACTTTGTGTTCACAACAAGCTAGGTGAAGTACGGCTTTCACACATACTTATCTCTCAGAACTGAGCATGATGAGAGAAGTTCGTTCATTTAGCACAAAGGGAACGGGTTGCATGACAAACTTTTACTCTGCTTTCTCAGTCTGTTTCCTAGTGCCGGTTTGAAGTTCCTGCAGTTTTCAGTGTAAAATATAGTTGGAGCCAGTACCTCCCCATATATATGTATGGATTGGAGTTTGCAACTGAAAAGAAACTTTCTGTTCCCAACAAGCTAGGTGAAGGACGGCTTTCAAACACACATATCTCTCAGAACTGAGCATGTGGAGAGTAGTTCGTTCATCTAGCACAAAGGGAACGGGTTGCAGGAGAAACTTTTACTCTGGTTTCCCAGTCTGTTTCCTAGTGCCGGTTTGAAGTTCCTGCAGTTTTCACTGTTAAACCGAGTTGGAGCTAGTACCTCCCCATATATATGTATGGAGTGGAGTTTGCAATTGAAAAGAACTTTGTGTTCAAAACAAGTAAGGTGAAAAACGGCTTTCACACACACATATCTGTCAGAACTGAGCATGTGGATAGACGTTCGTTCATCTAGCACAAAGGGAACGGGTTGCAGTAGAAACTTTTACTCTGATTTCTCAGTGTGTTTCCTAGTGCCGGTTTGAAGTTCCTGCAGTTTTCACTGTAAAACCGAGTTGGAGCTAGTACCTCCCCATAAATATGTATTTAGAGGAGTTTGCCACTGAAAAGATACTTTGTGTTCCCAACAAGCTATGTGAAGGACGGCTTTCACACACACTTATCTCTCAGAACTGAGCATGTGAAGAGACTTTCGTTCATCTAGCACAAAGGGAACGTGTTGCAGGAGAAACTTTTACTCTGGTTTCTCAGTCTGTTTCCTAGTGCCGGTTTGAAGTTCCAGCAGTTTTCATTGTAAAACCGATTTGGAGCTAGTACCTCCCCATATATATTTATGGAGTGGAGTTTGCAACTGAAAAGAAACTTTGTGTTCCCAACAAGCTAGGTGAAGGACGGCTTTCACACACACTTATCTCTCAGAAGTGAGCATGTGGAGAGACGTTCGTTGATCTAGCACAAAGGGAACGGGTTGCAGTGGAAACTTTTACTGTGGTTTTCAGTCTGTTTCCTAGTGTAATTTTGTAGTTCCTGCAGTTTTCACTGTAAAACCGAGTTGGAGCTAGTACCTCCCCATATATGTATATGGAGTGGAGTTGGCAACGGAAAAGAAACTTTGTGTTCACAACAAGTTAGGTGAAGGACGACTTTCACACACACTTATCTCTCAGAACTGAGCAAGTGGAGAGACGTTCGTTCATCTAGCAAAAAGGGAACGGGTTGCAGGAGAAACTTTTACTCTCGTTTCCCAGTGTGTTTCCTAGTGCCGGTTTGAAGTTCCTGCATTTTTCACTGTAAAACCGAGTTGGAGCTAGTACCTCCCCATATATATGTATGGTGTGGAGTTTGCAATTGAAAAGAACTTTGTGTTCAAAACAAGTAAGGTGAAAAACGGCTTTCACACACACATATCTTTCAGAAATGAGCAAGTGGATAGACGTTCGTTCATCTAGCACAAAAGGAACGGGTGGCAGTAGAAACTTTTACTCTGGTTTCTCAGTCTGTTTCCTAGTGCCGGTTTGAAGTTCCTGCAGTTTTCACTGTAAAACCGAGTTGGAGCTAGTACTTACCCATATATATGTATGGAGAGGGGTTTGCAACTGAAAAGAATCTTTGTGTTCCCAACAATCTCGGTGAAGGACGGCTTTCACACACACTTATCTCTCAGAAGTGAGCATGTGGAGAGACGTTCGTTGATCTAGCACAAAGGGAACGGGTTGCAGTGGAAATTTTACTGTGGTTTTCAGTCTGTTTCCTAGTGTAATTTTGTAGTTCCTGCAGTTTTCACTGTAAAACCGAGTTGGAGCTAGTACCTCCCCATATATATGTATGGAGTGGAGTTGGCAACGGAAAAGAAACTTTGTGTTCACAACAAGTTAGGTGAAGGACGACTTTCACACACACTTATCTCTCAGAACTGAGCAAGTGGAGAGACGTTCGTTCATCTAGCAAAAAGGGAACGGGTTGCAGGAGAAACTTTTACTCTCGTTTCCCAGTCTGTTTCCTAGTGCCGGTTTGAAGTTCCTGCATTTTTCACTGTTAAACCGAGTTGGAGCTAGTACCTCCCCATATATATGTATGGTGTGGAGTTTGCAATTGAAAAGAACTTTGTGTTCAAAACAAGTAAGGTGAAAAACGGCTTTCACACACACATATCTTTCAGAAATGAGCAAGTGGATAGACGTTCGTTCATCTAGCACAAAAGGAACGGGTGGCAGTAGAAACTTTTACTCTGGTTTCTCAGTCTGTTTCCTAGTGCCGGTTTGAAGTTCCTGCAGTTTTCACTGTAAAACCGAGTTGGAGCTAGTACCTCCCCATATATATGTATTTAGTGGAGTTTGCAACTGAAAAGAAACTTTGTTTTCCCAACAAGCTAGTTTAAGGACGGCTTTCACACACACTTATCTCTCAGAACTGAGCATGTGGAGAGACGTTCGTTCATCTAGCACAAAGGGAACTGGTTGCAGTAGAAACATTTACTCTGGTTTCTCAGTATGTTTCCTAGTGCCGGTTTGAAGTTCCTGCAGTTTTCACTGTAAAACTGAGTTAGAGCTAGAACCTCCGCATATATATGTATGGAGTGGAGTTTGCAAGTGAAAAGAAACTTTGTGTTCCCAACAAGATTGGTGAACTACGGCTTTCACACACACTTATCTCTCACAACTGGGCATGTGGAGAGACGTTCGTTCATCTAGCACAAAGGGAACGAGTTGCAGTGGAAACTTTTACTCTGATTTTCAGTCTGTTTCCTAGTGTAATTTTGTAGTTCCTAGAGTTTTCACTGTAAAACCGAGTTGGAGCTAGTACCTCCCCATATATATGTATGGAGTGGAGTTTTCAACTGAAAAGGAACTTTGTGTTCCCAAGAAGCTTGTTGAACAACGGCTTTCACACACACTTATCTCTCATACCTGAGTATGTGGAGAGACGTTCGTTCATCTATCACAAAGGGAACGGGTTGCAGTGGAAAATTTTACTCTGGTTTTCAGTCTGTTTAATACTACCGGTTGGAAGTTCCTGCAATTTTCACTGTAATACAGAGTTGGAGCTAGTACCTCCCCATATATATGTATATAGAGGAATTTGCAACTGAAAAGAAACTTTGTGTTCCCAACAAGCTATGTGAAAGACGGCTTTCACACACACTTATCCCTCAGAACTGAGCATGTGGAGAGACTTTCGTTCATCTAGCACAAAGGGAACGTGTTTCAGGAGAAAATTTTACTGTGGTTTCTCAGTCTGTTTCCTAGTTCCGGTTTGAAGTTTCTGCAGTTTTCACTGTAAACCAGATTTGTAGATTGTACTTCCCCATATATATGTATGGATTGGTGTTTTCAACGGAAAAGCATCTTCTTTTCCCAACAAGCTACTTGAAGGACGGCTTTCACACACACATTTATCTCAGAACTGAGCATGTGGAGAGACGTTCTTACATCTAGCACAAATGGAACGGGTTGCAAGAGAAACTTTAACTCTGCTATCTCAGTCTGTTTCCTAGTGCCGGTTTTAAATTCCTGCAGTTTTCACTGTAAACCCGAGTTCGAGCTAGGTAGTACCCATAAATATGTATGGATTGGAATTTTTAACTGAAAAGAAATTTTGTGTTCCCAAAAAGTAAGGTGAAAGATGGCTTTCACACTCATTTATCTCTCAGAACTGAGCATGTTGAGAGACGATCGTTCCTCTAGCACAAATGGAACGTTTGCAGGAGAAACTTTTACTCTGGTTTCTCAGTATGTTTCCTAGTCCCGGTTTGAGTGTCCTGCAGTTTTAACTGTAAAACAGATTTAGAGCTAGTACCTCCCCATATATATGTATGGAGTGGAGTTTGCAACTGAAAACAAACTTTGTGTTCCCAACAAGCTAGGTGAAGTACGGCTTTCACACACACTTATCTCTCACAACTGAGCATGTGGAGAGACGTTCATTCATCTAGCACAAAGGGAATGGTTTTCAGGGGAAACTTTTACTCTGGTTTCTCAGTCTGTTTCCTAGTGCCGGTTTGAAGATCCTGCAGTTTTCACTGTAAAAGCGAGTTGGAGCTTGTACCTCCCCATATATATGTATGGAGTGGAATTTGCAACTGAAAAGAAACTTTGTGTTCCCAACAATCTCGGTGAAGGACGGCTTTCACACACACTAATCTCTCAGAACTGAGCATGTGGAGAGACGTTCGTTCATCTAGCACAAAGGGAACGGATTGCAGGAGAAACTTTTACTCTGGTTTCTCAGTCTGTTTCCTAGTCCCTGTTTGAAGGTCCTGCATTTTTCATTGTAAAACCGAGTTGGAGCTAGTACCTTCCCATAAATATGTATGGAATGGAGTTTGCAACTGAAAAAAAATTTGTGTTCCCAACAAGCAATGTGACGGACGGCTTTCACACACACTTATCTCTCACAACTGAGCTTGTGGAGAGACTTTCGTTCATCTAGCACAAAGGGAACGGTTTGCATTAGAAACTATTACACTGTTTCTCATTCTTTTTCCTAGTGCCGGTTTGAAGTTCCACAGTTTTCAATGTATCCCATATTGGTTTTTATTACCTCCCAATATATATTTATGGAATGGAGTTTGCAATTGAAATGATACTTAGTGTTCCCACGAAGCTTGGTGAAAGCGGCTATAGCACACAATTATCTCTCAGAACAGAGCATCTGGAGAGAAGTTCGTTCATTTAACACAAAGGGTACTTTTTGCAGGAGAAAATTTTACTCTGGTTTCTCAGCCTGTGACCTATTGCAGGTTTGAAGTTCCTGCAGTTTTCACTGTAATACAGAGTTGGAGCTAGTACCTCCCCATATATATGTATTTAGAGGAGTTTGCAACTGAAAAGAAACTTTGTGTTCCCAACAAGCTATGTGAAGGACGGCTTTCACACACACTTATCTCTCAGAACTGAGCATGTGGAGAGACTTTCGTTCATCTAGCACAAAGGGAACGTGTTTCAGGAGAAAATTTTACTCTGGTTTCTCAGTCTGTTTCCTAGTTCCGTTTTGAAGTTCCTGCAGTTTTCACTGTAAACCGGATTTGGAGATTGTACTTCCCCATATATATGTATGGATTGGTGCTTTCAACGGAAAAGCATCTTCTTTTCCCATTAAGCTACTTGAAGGACGGCTTTCACACACAATTGTATCTCAGAACTGAGCATGTGGAGAGACTTCCTTACATCTAGCACAAATGGAACGGGTTGCAAGAGAAACATTAACTCTGCTTTCTCAGTCTGTTTCCTAGTGCCGGTTTTAAATTCCTGCAGTTTTCACTGTAAACCCGAGTTCGAGCTAGGTAGTACCCATAAATATGTATGGATTGGAATTTTTAACTGAAAAGAAATTTTGTGTTCCCAAAAAGGAAGGTGAAAGAGGGCTTTCACACTCATTTATCTCTCAGAACTGAGCATGTTGAGAGACGATCGTTCATCTAGCACAAATGGAACGGGTTGAAGGAGAAACTATTACTCTGGTTTCTCTGTCTGTTTCCTAGTACCGGTTTGATGTTTCTGCAGTTTTCACTGTAAAACAGATTTGGAGCTAGTACTTCCCCATATATATTTATGGAGTGGTGTTTGCAACTGAAAAGAAACTTTGTGTTCACAACAAGCTAGGTGAAGTACGGCTTTCACACATACTTATCTCTCAGAACTGAGCATGTTGAGAGAAGTTCGTTCATTTAGCACAAAGGGAACGGGTTGCATGACAAACTTTTACTCTGGTTTCTCAGTCTGTTTCCTGGTGCCGGTTTGAAGTTCCTGCAGTTTTCACTGTATAACCGAGTTGGAGCTAGTACCTCCCCATATATAAGTATGGAGAGGGGTTTGCAACTGAAAAGAATCTTTGTGTTCCCAACAAGCTAGGTGAAGGACGGCTTTCACACACACTTATCTCTCAGAACTGAGCATGTGGAGAGACTTTCGTTCATCTAGCACAAAGGGAACGTGTTGCAGGAGAAACTTTTACTCTGGTTTCTCAGTCTGTTTCCTAGTTCCGTTTTGAAGTTCCTGCAGTTTTCACTGTAAACCGGATTTGGAGATTGTACTTCCCCATATATATGTATGGATTGGTGTTTTCAACGGAAAAGCATCTTCTTTTAACATCAAGCTACTTGAAGGACGGCTTTCACACACAATTGTATCTCAGAACTGAGCATGTGGAGAGACTTCCTTACATCTAGCACAAATGGAACGGGTTGCAAGAGAAACATTAACTCTGCTTTCTCAGTCTGTTTCCTAGTGCCGGTTTTAAATTCCTGCAGTTTTCACTGTAAACCCGAGTTCGAGCTAGGTAGTACCCATAAATATGTATGGATTGGAATTTTTAACTGAAAAGAAATTTTGTGTTCCCAAAAAGGAAGGTGAAAGACGGCTTTCACACTCATTTATCTCTCAGAACTGAGCATGTTGAGAGACGATCGTTCATCTAGCACAAATGGAACGGGTTGAAGGAGAAACTATTACTCTGGTTTCTCTGTCTGTTTCCTAGTACCGGTTTGATGTTTCTGCAGTTTTCACTGTAAAACAGATTTGGAGCTAGTACTTCCCCATATATATTTATGGAGTGGTGTTTGCAACTGAAAAGAAACTTTGTGTTCACAACAAGCTAGGTGAAGGACGGCTTTCACACATACATATCTCTCAGAACTGAGCATGTTGAGAGACGTTCGTTCATTTAGCACAAAGGGAACGGGTTGCAGGACAAATTTTACTCTGTTTTCTCAGTCTGTTTCCTAGTGCCGGTTTGAAGTTCCTGCAGTTTTCACTGTAAAAACGAGTTGGAGATAGTACCTACCCATATATATGTATGGAGTGGGGTTTGCAACTGAAAAGAATCTTTGTGTTCCCAACAAGCTAGGTGAAGGACGGCTTTCACACACAATTACCTCTCAAATCTGAGCATGTGGAGAGACTTTCGTTCCTCTAGCACAAATAGAACGGGTTGCAGAAGAAATTTTTACTCTGGTTTCTCAGTATGTTTCCTAGTCCCGGTTTGAGTGTCCTGCATTTTTCACTGTTAAACCGAGTTGGAGCTAGTACCTCCCCATATATATGTATGGTGTGGAGTTTGCAATTGAAAAGAACTTTGTGTTCAAAACAAGTAAGGTGAAAAACGGCTTTCACACACACATATCTTTCAGAAATGAGCAAGTGGATAGACGTTCGTTCATCTAGCACAAAAGGAACGGGTGGCAGTAGAAACTTTTACTCTGGTTTCTCAGTCTGTTTCCTAGTGCCGGTTTGAATTTCCTGCAGTTTTCACTGTAAAACCGAGTTGGAGCTAGTACCTCCCCATATATATGTATTTAGTGGAGTTTGCAACTGAAAAGAAACTTTGTTTTCCCAACAAGCTAGTTTAAGGACGGCTTTCACACACACTTATCTCTCAGAACTGAGCATGTGGAGAGACGTTCGTTCATCTAGCACAAAGGGAACTGGTTGCAGTAGAAACATTTACTCTGGTTTCTCAGTATGTTTCCTAGTGCCGGTTTGAAGTTCCTGCAGTTTTCACTGTAAAACTGATTTAGAGCTAGAACCTCCGCATATATATGTATGGAGTGGAGTTTGCAAGTGAAAAGAAACTTTGTGTTCCCAACAAGATTGGTGAACTACGGCTTTCACACACACTTATCTCTCACAACTGGGCATGTGGAGAGACGTTCGTTCATCTAGCACAAAGGGAACGGGTTGCAGTGGAAACTTTTACTCTGATTTTCAGTCTGTTTCCTAGTGTAATTTTGTAGTTCCTAGAGTTTTCACTGTAAAACCGAGTTGGAGCTAGTACCTCCCCATATATATGTATGGAGTGGAGTTTTCAACTGAAAAGGAACTTTGTGTTCCCAAGAAGCTAGTTGAACAACGGCTTTCACACACACTTATCTCTCATACCTGAGTATGTGGAGAGACGTTCGTTCATCTATCACAAAGGGAACGGGTTGCAGTGGAAAATTTTACTCTGGTTTTCAGTCTGTTTAATACTACCGGTTGGAAGTTCCTGCAATTTTCACTGTAATATAGAGTTGGAGCTAGTACCTCCCCATATATATGTATATAGAGGAATTTGCAACTGAAAAGAAACTTTGTGTTCCCAACAAGCTATGTGAAAGACGGCTTTCACACACACTTATCTCTCAGAACTGAGCATGTGGAGAGACTTTCGTTCATCTAGCACAAAGGGAACGTGTTTCAGGAGAAAATTTTACTGTGGTTTCTCAGTCTGTTTCCTAGTTCCGGTTTGAAGTTTCTGCAGTTTTCACTGTAAACCAGATTTGTAGATTGTACTTCCCCATATATATGTATGGATTGGTGTTTTCAACGGAAAAGCATCTTCTTTTCCCAACAAGCTACTTGAAGGACGGCTTTCACACACACATTTATCTCAGAACTGAGCATGTGGAGAGACGTTCTTACATCTAGCACAAATGGAACGGGTTGCAAGAGAAACTTTAACTCTGCTATCACAGTCTGTTTCCTAGTGCCGGTTTTAAATTCCTGCAGTTTTCACTGTAAACCCGAGTTCGAGCTAGGTAGTACCCATAAATATGTATGGATTGGAATTTTTAACTGAAAAGAAATTTTGTGTTCCCAAAAAGTAAGGTGAAAGATGGCTTTCACACTCATTTATCTCTCAGAACTGAGCATGTTGAGAGACGATCGTTCCTCTAGCACAAATGGAACGTTTGCAGGAGAAACTTTTACTCTGGTTTCTCAGTATGTTTCCTAGTCCCGGTTTGAGTGTCCTGCAGTTTTAACTGTAAAACAGATTTAGAGCTAGTACCTCCCCATATATATGTATGGAGTGGAGTTTGCAACTGAAAACAAACTTTGTGTTCCCAACAAGCTAGGTGAAGTACGGCTTTCACACACACTTATCTCTCACAACTGAGCATGTGGAGAGACGTTCGTTCATCTAGCACAAAGGGAATGGTTTTCAGGGGAAACTTTTACTCTGGTTTCTCAGTCTGTTTCCTAGTGCCGGTTTGAAGATCCTGCAGTTTTCACTGTAAAAGCGAGTTGGAGCTTGTACCTCCCCATATATATGTATGGAGTGGAATTTGCAACTGAAAAGAAACTTTGTGTTCCCAACAATCTCGGTGAAGGACGGCTTTCACACACACTAATCTCTCAGAACTGAGCATGTGGAGAGACGTTCGTTCATCTAGCACAAAGGGAACGGATTGCAGGAGAAACTTTTACTCTGGTTTCTCAGTCTGTTTCCTAGTCCCTGTTTGAAGGTCCTGCATTTTTCATTGTAAAACCGAGTTGGAGCTTGTACCTTCCCATAAATATGTATGGAATGGAGTTTGCAACTGAAAAAAAATTTGTGTTCCCAACAAGCAATGTGACGGACGGCTTTCACACACACTTATCTCTCACAACTGAGCTTGTGGAGAGACTTTCGTTCATCTAGCACAAAGGGAACGGTTTGCATTAGAAACTATTACACTGTTTCTCATTCTGTTTCCTAGTGCCGGTTTGAAGTTCCACAGTTTTCAATGTATCCCATATTGGTTTTTATTACCTCCCAATATATATTTATGGAATGGAGTTTGCAATTGAAATGATACTTAGTGTTCCCACGAAGCTTGGTGAAAGCGGCTATAGCACACAATTATCTCTCAGAACAGAGCATCTGGAGAGAAGTTCGTTCATTTAACACAAAGGGTACTTTTTGCAGGAGAAAATTTTACTCTGGTTTCTCAGCCTGTGACCTATTGCAGGTTTGAAGTTCCTGCAGTTTTCACTGTAAAACCGAGTTGGAGCTAGTACCTCCCCATATATATGTATTTAGAGGAGTTTGCAACTGAAAAGAAACTTTGTGTTCCCAACAAGCTATGTGAAGGACGGCTTTCACACACACTTATCTCTCAGAACTGAGCATGTGGAGAGACTTTCGTTCATCTAGCACAAAGGGAACGTGTTTCAGGAGAAAATTTTACTCTGGTTTCTCAGTCTGTTTCCTAGTTCCGTTTTGAAGTTCCTGCAGTTTTCACTGTAAACCGGATTTGGAGATTGTACTTCCCCATATATATGTATGGATTGGTGCTTTCAACGGAAAAGCATCTTCTTTTCCCATTAAGCTACTTGAAGGACGGCTTTCACACACAATTGTATCTCAGAACTGAGCATGTGGAGAGACTTCCTTACATCTAGCACAAATGGAACGGGTTGCAAGAGAAACATTAACTCTGCTTTCTCAGTCTGTTTCCTAGTGCCGGTTTTAAATTCCTGCAGTTTTCACTGTAAACCCGAGTTCGAGCTAGGTAGTACCCATAAATATGTATGGATTGGAATTTTTAACTGAAAAGAAATTTTGTGTTCCCAAAAAGGAAGGTGAAAGAGGGCTTTCACACTCATTTATCTCTCAGAACTGAGCATGTTGAGAGACGATCGTTCATCTAGCACAAATGGAACGGGTTGAAGGAGAAACTATTACTCTGGTTTCTCTGTCTGTTTCCTAGTACCGGTTTGATGTTTCTGCAGTTTTCACTTTAAAACAGATTTGGAACTAGTACTTCCCCATATATATTTATGGAGTGGTGTTTGCAACTGAAAAGAAACTTTGTGTTCACAACAAGCTAGGTGAAGTACGGCTTTCACACATACTTATCTCTCAGAACTGAGCATGTTGAGAGAAGTTCGTTCATTTAGCACAAAGGGAACGGGTTGCATGACAAACTTTTACTCTGGTTTCTCAGTCTGTTTCCTGGTGCCGGTTTGAAGTTCCTGCAGTTTTCACTGTAAAAGCGAGTTGGAGCTTGTACCTCCCCATATATATGTATGGAGTGGAATTTGCAACTGAAAAGAAACTTTGTGTTCCCAACAATCTCGGTGAAGGACGGCTTTCACACACACTAATCTCTCAGAACTGAGCATGTGGAGAGACGTTCGTTCATCTAGCACAAAGGGAACGGATTGCAGGAGAAACTTTTACTCTGGTTTCTCAGTCTGTTTCCTAGTCCCTGTTTGAAGGTCCTGCATTTTTCATTGTAAAACCGAGTTGGAGCTAGTACCTTCCCATAAATATGTATGGAATGGAGTTTGCAACTGAAAAAAAATTTGTGTTCCCAACAAGCAATGTGACGGACGGCTTTCACACACACTTATCTCTCACAACTGAGCTTGTGGAGAGACTTTCGTTCATCTAGCACAAAGGGAACGGTTTGCATTAGAAACTATTACACTGTTTCTCATTCTGTTTCCTAGTGCCGGTTTGAAGTTCCACAGTTTTCAATGTATCCCATATTGGTTTTTATTACCTCCCAATATATATTTATGGAATGGAGTTTGCAATTGAAATGATACTTAGTGTTCCCACGAAGCTTGGTGAAAGCGGCTATAGCACACAATTATCTCTCAGAACAGAGCATCTGGAGAGAAGTTCGTTCATTTAACACAAAGGGTACTTTTTGCAGGAGAAAATTTTACTCTGGTTTCTCAGCCTGTGACCTATTGCAGGTTTGAAGTTCCTGCAGTTTTCACTGTAAAACCGAGTTGGAGCTAGTACCTCCCCATATATATGTATTTAGAGGAGTTTGCAACTGAAAAGAAACTTTGTGTTCCCAACAAGCTATGTGAAGGACGGCTTTCACACACACTTATCTCTCAGAACTGAGCATGTGGAGAGACTTTCGTTCATCTAGCACAAAGGGAACGTGTTTCAGGAGAAAATTTTACTCTGGTTTCTCAGTCTGTTTCCTAGTTCCGTTTTGAAGTTCCTGCAGTTTTCACTGTAAACCGGATTTGGAGATTGTACTTCCCCATATATATGTATGGATTGGTGCTTTCAACGGAAAAGCATCTTCTTTTCCCATTAAGCTACTTGAAGGACGGCTTTCACACACAATTGTATCTCAGAACTGAGCATGTGGAGAGACTTCCTTACATCTAGCACAAATGGAACGGGTTGCAAGAGAAACATTAACTCTGCTTTCTCAGTCTGTTTCCTAGTGCCGGTTTTAAATTCCTGCAGTTTTCACTGTAAACCCGAGTTCGAGCTAGGTAGTACCCATAAATATGTATGGATTGGAATTTTTAACTGAAAAGAAATTTTGTGTTCCCAAAAAGGAAGGTGAAAGAGGGCTTTCACACTCATTTATCTCTCAGAACTGAGCATGTTGAGAGACGATCGTTCATCTAGCACAAATGGAACGGGTTGAAGGAGAAACTATTACTCTGGTTTCTCTGTCTGTTTCCTAGTACCGGTTTGATGTTTCTGCAGTTTTCACTGTAAAACAGATTTGGAGCTAGTACTTCCCCATATATATTTATGGAGTGGTGTTTGCAACTGAAAAGAAACTTTGTGTTCACAACAAGCTAGGTGAAGTACGGCTTTCACACATACTTATCTCTCAGAACTGAGCATGTTGAGAGAAGTTCGTTCATTTAGCACAAAGGGAACGGGTTGCATGACAAACTTTTACTCTGGTTTCTCAGTCTGTTTCCTGGTGCCGGTTTGAAGTTCCTGCAGTTTTCACTGTATAACCGAGTTGGAGCTTGTACCTCCCCATATATAAGTATGGAGAGGGGTTTGCAACTGAAAAGAATCTTTGTGTTCCCAACAAGCTAGGTGAAGGACGGCTTTCACACACACTTATCTCTCAGAACTGAGCTTGTGGAGAGACTTTCGTTCATCTAGCACAAAGGGAACGTGTTGCAGGTGAAACTTTTACTCTGGTTTCTCAGTCTGTTTCCTAGTTCCGTTTTGAAGTTCCTGCAGTTTTCACTGTAAACCGGATTTGGAGATTGTACTTCCCCATATATATGTATGGATTGGTGTTTTCAACGGAAAAGCATCTTCTTTTAACATCAAGCTACTTGAAGGACGGCTTTCACACACAATTGTATCTCAGAACTGAGCATGTGGAGAGACTTCCTTACATCTAGCACAAATGGAACGGGTTGCAAGAGAAACATTAACTCTGCTTTCTCAGTCTGTTTCCTAGTGCCGGTTTTAAATTCCTGCAGTTTTCACTGTAAACCCGAGTTCGAGCTAGGTAGTACCCATAAATATGTATGGATTGGAATTTTTAACTGAAAAGAAATTTTGTGTTCCCAAAAAGGAAGGTGAAAGACGGCTTTCACACTCATTTATCTCTCAGAACTGAGCATGTTGAGAGACGATCGTTCATCTAGCACAAATGGAACGGGTTGAAGGAGAAACTATTACTCTGGTTTCTCTGTCTGTTTCCTAGTACCGGTTTGATGTTTCTGCAGTTTTCACTGTAAAACAGATTTGGAGCTAGTACTTCCCCATATATATTTATGGAGTGGTGTATGCAACTGAAAAGAAACTTTGTGTTCACAACAAGCTAGGTGAAGGACGGCTTTCACACATACATATCTCTCAGAACTGAGCATGTTGAGAGACGTTCGTTCATTTAGCACAAAGGGAACGGGTTGCAGGACAAATTTTACTCTGTTTTCTCAGTCTGTTTCCTAGTGCCGGTTTGAAGTTCCTGCAGTTTTCACTGTAAAAACGAGTTGGAGATAGTACCTACCCATATATATGTATGGAGTGGGGTTTGCAACTGAAAAGAATCTTTGTGTTCCCAACAAGCTAGGTGAAGGACGGCTTTCACACACAATTACCTCTCAAATCTGAGCATGTGGAGAGACTTTCGTTCCTCTAGCACAAATGGAACGGGTTGCAGAAGAAACTTTTACTCTGGTTTCTCAGTATGTTTCCTAGTCCCGGTTTGAGTGTCCTGCAGTTTTCACTGTAAAACCGATTTAGAGCTAGTACCTCCCCATATATATGTATGGAGTGGAGTTTCAAGTGAAAACAAACTTTGTGTTCCCAACAGGCAGGGTGAAGTACGGTTTTCACACACACTTATCTCTCACAACTGAGCATGTGGAGAGACGTTCGTTCATCTAGCACAAAGAGAACGGTTTGCAGGGGAAACTTTTTCTCTGGTTTCTCAGTCTGTTTCCTAGTGCTGGTTTGAAGATCCTGCAGTTTTAACTGTAAAACCGTGTTGGAGCTTGTACTTCCCCATATATATGTATGGATTGGAATTTGCAACTGAAAAGAATCTTTGTGTTCCCAACAAGCTAGGTGAAGTACGGCTTTCACACACACTTATCTCTCAGATCTGAGCATGTGGAGAGACGTTCGTTCATCTAGCACAAAGGGAACAGTTTGCAGGAGAAACATTTTCTCTGCTTTCTCAGTCTGTTTCCTGGTGCCGGTTTGAAGTTCCTGCAGTTTTCACTGTATAACCGAGTTGGAGCTAGTACCTCCCCATATATAAGTATGGAGAGGTGTTTGCAACTGAAAAGAATCTTTGTGTTCCCAACAAGCTAGGTGAAGGACGGCTTTCACACACACTTATCTCTCAGAACTGAGCATGTGGAGAGACTTTCGTTCATCTAGCACAAAGGGAACGTGTTGCAGGAGAAACTTTTACTCTGGTTTCTCAGTCTGTTTCCTAGTTCCGTTTTGAAGTTCCTGCAGTTTTCACTGTAAACCGGATTTGGAGATTGTACTTCCCCATATATATGTATGGATTGGTGTTTTCAACGGAAAAGCATCTTCTTTTAACATCAAGTTACTTGAAGGACGGCTTTCACACACAATTGTATCTCAGAACTGAGCATGTGGAGAGACTTCCTTACATCTAGCACAAATGGAACGGGTTGCAAGAGAAACATTAACTCTGCTTTCTCAGTCTGTTTCCTAGTGCCGGTTTTAAATTCCTGCAGTTTTCACTGTAAACCCGAGTTCGAGCTAGGTAGTACCCATAAATATGTATGGATTGGAATTTTTAACTGAAAAGAAATTTTGTGTTCCCAAAAAGGAAGGTGAAAGACGGCTTTCACACTCATTTATCTCTCAGAACTGAGCATGTTGAGAGACGATCGTTCATCTAGCACAAATGGAACGGGTTGAAGGAGAAACTATTACTCTGGTTTCTCTGTCTGTTTCCTAGTACCGGTTTGATGTTTCTGCAGTTTTCACTGTAAAACAGATTTGGAGCTAGTACTTCCCCATATATATTTATGGAGTGGTGTTTGCAACTGAAAAGAAACTTTGTGTTCACAACAAGCTAGGTGAAGTACGGCTTTCACACATACTTATCTCTCAGAACTGAGCATGTTGAGAGACGTTCGTTCATTTAGCACAAAGGGAACGGGTTGCAGGACAAATTTTACTCTGTTTTCTCAGTCTGTTTCCTAGTGCCGGTTTGAAGTTCCTGCAGTTTTCACTGTAAAAACGAGTTGGAGATAGTACCTACCCATATATATGTATGGAGTGGGGTATGCAACTGAAAAGAATCTTTGTGTTCCCAACAAGCTAGGTGAAGGACGGCTTTCACACACAATTACCTCTCAAATCTGAGCATGTGGAGAGACTTTCGTTCCTCTAGCACAAATAGAACGGGTTGCAGAAGAAACTTTTACTCTGGTTTCTCAGTATGTTTCCTAGTCCCGGTTTGAGTGTCCTGCAGTTTTCACTGTAAAACCGATTTAGAGCTAGTACCTCCCCATATATATGTATGGAGTGGAGTTTGCAACTGAAAACAAACTTTGTGTTCCCAACAGGCTAGGTGAAGTACGGTTTTCACACACACTTATCTCTCACAACTGAGCATGTGGAGAGACGTTCGTTCATCTAGCACAAATGGAACGGTTTGCAGGGGAAACTTTTACTCTGGTTTCTCAGTCTGTTTCCTAGTGCTGGTTTGAAGATCCTGCAGTTTTAACTGTAAAACCGTGTTGGAGCTTGTACTTCCCCATATATATGTATGGATTGGAATTTGCAACTGAAAAGAATCTTTGTGTTCCCAACAAGCTAGGTGAAGTACGGCTTTCACACACACTTATCTCTCAGATCTGAGCATGTGGAGAGACGTTCGTTCATCTAGCACAAAGGGAACGGGTTGCAGGAGAAACTTTTTCTCTGGTTTCTCAGTCTGTTTCCTAGTCCCTGTTTGAAGGTCCTGCATTTTTCATTGTAAAACCGAGTTGGAGCTAGTACCTTCCCATAAATATGTATGGAATGGAGTTTGCAACTGAAAAAAAATTTGTGTTCCCAACAAGCAAGGTGACGGACGGCTTTCACACACACTTATCTCTCACAACTGAGCTTGTGGAGAGACTTTCGTTCATCTAGCACAAAGGGAACGGGTTGCAGAAGAAACTTTTACTCTGGTTTCTCAGTATGTTTCCTAGTCCCGGTTTGAGTGTCCTGCAGTTTTCACTGTAAAACCGATTTAGAGCTAGTACCTCCCCATATATATGTATGGAGTGGAGTTTGCAAGTGAAAACAAACTTTGTGTTCCCAACAGGCAGGGTGAAGTACGGTTTTCACACACACTTATCTCTCACAACTGAGCATGTGGAGAGACGTTCGTTCATCTAGCACAAAGAGAACGGTTTGCAGGGGAAACTTTTTCTCTGGTTTCTCAGTCTGTTTCCTAGTGCTGGTTTGAAGATCCTGCAGTTTTAACTGTAAAACCGTGTTGGAGCTTGTACTTCCCCATATATATGTATGGATTGGAATTTGCAACTGAAAAGAATCTTTGTGTTCCCAACAAGCTAGGTGAAGTACGGCTTTCACACACACTTATCTCTCAGATCTGAGCATGTGGAGAGACGTTCGTTCATCTAGCACAAAGGGAACAGTTTGCAGGAGAAACATTTTCTCTGCTTTCTCAGTCTGTTTCCTGGTGCCGGTTTGAAGTTCCTGCAGTTTTCACTGTATAACCGAGTTGGAGCTAGTACCTCCCCATATATAAGTATGGAGAGGTGTTTGCAACTGAAAAGAATCTTTGTGTTCCCAACAAGCTAGGTGAAGGACGGCTTTCACACACACTTATCTCTCAGAACTGAGCATGTGGAGAGACTTTCGTTCATCTAGCACAAAGGGAACGTGTTGCAGGAGAAACTTTTACTCTGGTTTCTCAGTCTGTTTCCTAGTTCCGTTTTGAAGTTCCTGCAGTTTTCACTGTAAACCGGATTTGGAGATTGTACTTCCCCATATATATGTATGGATTGGTGTTTTCAACGGAAAAGCATCTTCTTTTAACATCAAGTTACTTGAAGGACGGCTTTCACACACAATTGTATCTCAGAACTGAGCATGTGGAGAGACTTCCTTACATCTAGCACAAATGGAACGGGTTGCAAGAGAAACATTAACTCTGCTTTCTCAGTCTGTTTCCTAGTGCCGGTTTTAAATTCCTGCAGTTTTCACTGTAAACCCGAGTTCGAGCTAGGTAGTACCCATAAATATGTATGGATTGGAATTTTTAACTGAAAAGAAATTTTGTGTTCCCAAAAAGGAAGGTGAAAGACGGCTTTCACACTCATTTATCTCTCAGAACTGAGCATGTTGAGAGACGATCGTTCATCTAGCACAAATGGAACGGGTTGAAGGAGAAACTATTACTCTGGTTTCTCTGTCTGTTTCCTAGTACCGGTTTGATGTTTCTGCAGTTTTCACTGTAAAACAGATTTGGAGCTAGTACTTCCCCATATATATTTATGGAGTGGTGTTTGCAACTGAAAAGAAACTTTGTGTTCACAACAAGCTAGGTGAAGTACGGCTTTCACACATACTTATCTCTCAGAACTGAGCATGTTGAGAGACGTTCGTTCATTTAGCACAAAGGGAACGGGTTGCAGGACAAATTTTACTCTGTTTTCTCAGTCTGTTTCCTAGTGCCGGTTTGAAGTTCCTGCAGTTTTCACTGTAAAAACGAGTTGGAGATAGTACCTACCCATATATATGTATGGAGTGGGGTATGCAACTGAAAAGAATCTTTGTGTTCCCAACAAGCTAGGTGAAGGACGGCTTTCACACACAATTACCTCTCAAATCTGAGCATGTGGAGAGACTTTCGTTCCTCTAGCACAAATAGAACGGGTTGCAGAAGAAACTTTTACTCTGGTTTCTCAGTATGTTTCCTAGTCCCGGTTTGAGTGTCCTGCAGTTTTCACTGTAAAACCGATTTAGAGCTAGTACCTCCCCATATATATGTATGGAGTGGAGTTTGCAACTGAAAACAAACTTTGTGTTCCCAACAGGCTAGGTGAAGTACGGTTTTCACACACACTTAACTCTCACAACTGAGCATGTGGAGAGACGTTCGTTCATCTAGCACAAATGGAACGGTTTGCAGGGGAAACTTTTACTCTGGTTTCTCAGTCTGTTTCCTAGTGCTGGTTTGAAGATCCTGCAGTTTTAACTGTAAAACCGTGTTGGAGCTTTTACTTCCCCATATATATGTATGGATTGGAATTTGCAACTGAAAAGAATCTTTGTGTTCCCAACAAGCTAGGTGAAGTACGGCTTTCACACACACTTATCTCTCAGATCTGAGCATGTGGAGAGACGTTCGTTCATCTAGCACAAAGGGAACGGGTTGCAGGAGAAACTTTTTCTCTGGTTTCTCAGTCTGTTTCCTAGTCCCTGTTTGAAGGTCCTGCATTTTTCATTGTAAAACCGAGTTGGAGCTAGTACCTTCCCATAAATATGTATGGAATGGAGTTTGCAACTGAAAAAAAATTTGTGTTCCCAACAAGCAAGGTGACGGACGGCTTTCACACACACTTATCTCTCACAACTGAGCTTGTGGAGAGACTTTCGTTCATCTAGCACAAAGGGAACGGTTAGAAGGAGAAACTATTACACTGTTTCTCAGTCTGTTTCCTAATGCCGGTTTGAAGTTCCACAGTTTTCAATGTATCCCATATTTGTTTTTATTACCTCCCCATATATATTTATGGAATGTAGTTTGCAATTGAAATGATACGTAGTGTTCCCACGAAGCTTGGAGAAAGCGGCTATAGCACACAATTATCCCTCAGAACTGAGCATCTGGAGAGAAGTTCGTTCATTTAAAACAAAGGGTACTTTTTGCAGGAGAAAATTTTACTCTGGTTTCTCAGCCTGTGTCCTATTGCAGGTTTGAAGTTCCTGCAGTTTTTACTATAAACAGGATTTGCTGCTACTGCCTCCCCATATATATGTATGGAGTGGAGTTTTCAACTGATAGGAAACTTTGTGTTCCCAACAAGCTAGGTGAAGGACGGCTTTAACACACACATATCTCTCACAACTGAGCATGTTTAGAGACTTTCATTCATCTAGCACAAACGGAACGGGTTGCAGGAGAAATTTTTACTGTGGTTTCTCAGTCTGTTTCCTAGTGCCGGTTTGAAGTTCCTGCACTTTTCACTGTAAAACAGAGTTGGAGCTATTACCTCCCCATATATATGTATGGAGTGGTGTATGCAACTGAAAATAAACTTTGTGTTCCCAACAAGCTGGGTGAAGGACGGATTTCACACACACTTATCTCTCAGAAATGATCATGTGGAGAGACGTTCGTTCATTTAACACAAAGGGAACGGTTTGCAGGAGAAAATTTTACTCTGGTTTCTTAGCCTGTGTCCTAGTGCAGGTTTGAAGTTCCTGCAGTTTTCACTGTAAACAGGATTTCTTGCTACTTCCTCCCCATATATATGTATGGAGTGGAGTTTGCAACTTAAAAGAAACTTTGTGTTCCCAAAAAGCTAGGTGAAGGACGCCTTTCACACACACTTATCTCTCAGATCTGTGCATGTGGAGAGACTTTCGTTCATCTAGCACTAAGGGAACGGGTTGCAGGAGAAACTTTTACTCTGGTTTCTCAGTCTGTTTCCAAGTCCCGGTTTCAAGGTCCTGCAGATTTCACTGTAAACCCAAGTTGGAGCTAGTACGTCCCCATACATATGTATGGAGTGGAGTTTGCAACTGAAAACAAATTTGTGTTCCCAACAAGCAATGTGACGGACGGCTTTCACACACACTTATCTCTCACAACTGAGCTTGTGGAGAGACTTTCGTTCATCTAGCACAAAGGGAACGGTTTGCATTAGAAACTATTACACTGTTTCTCATTCTGTTTCCTAGTGCCGGTTTGAAGTTCCACAGTTTTCAATGTATCCCATATTGGTTTTTATTACCTCCCAATATATATTTATGGAATGGAGTTTGCAATTGAAATGATACTTAGTGTTCCCACGAAGCTTGGTGAAAGCGGCTATAGCACACAATTATCTCTCAGAACAGAGCATCTGGAGAGAAGTTCGTTCATTTAACACAAAGGGTACTTTTTGCAGGAGAAAATTTTACTCTGGTTTCTCAGCCTGTGACCTATTGCAGGTTTGAAGTTCCTGCAGTTTTCACTGTAAAACCGAGTTGGAGCTAGTACCTCCCCATATATATGTATTTAGAGGAGTTTGCAACTGAAAAGAAACTTTGTGTTCCCAACAAGCTATGTGAAGGACGGCTTTCACACACACTTATCTCTCAGAACTGAGCATGTGGAGAGACTTTCGTTCATCTAGCACAAAGGGAACGTGTTTCAGGAGAAAATTTTACTCTGGTTTCTCAGTCTGTTTCCTAGTTCCGTTTTGAAGTTCCTGCAGTTTTCACTGTAAACCGGATTTGGAGATTGTACTTCCCCATATATATGTATGGATTGGTGCTTTCAACGGAAAAGCATCTTCTTTTCCCATTAAGCTACTTGAAGGACGGCTTTCACACACAATTGTATCTCAGAACTGAGCATGTGGAGAGACTTCCTTACATCTAGCACAAATGGAACGGGTTGCAAGAGAAACATTAACTCTGCTTTCTCAGTCTGTTTCCTAGTGCCGGTTTTAAATTCCTGCAGTTTTCACTGTAAACCCGAGTTCGAGCTAGGTAGTACCCATAAATATGTATGGATTGGAATTTTTAACTGAAAAGAAATTTTGTGTTCCCAAAAAGGAAGGTGAAAGAGGGCTTTCACACTCATTTATCTCTCAGAACTGAGCATGTTGAGAGACGATCGTTCATCTAGCACAAATGGAACGGGTTGAAGGAGAAACTATTACTCTGGTTTCTCTGTCTGTTTCCTAGTACCGGTTTGATGTTTCTGCAGTTTTCACTGTAAAACAGATTTGGAGCTAGTACTTCCCCATATATATTTATGGAGTGGTGTTTGCAACTGAAAAGAAACTTTGTGTTCACAACAAGCTAGGTGAAGTACGGCTTTCACACATACTTATCTCTCAGAACTGAGCATGTTGAGAGAAGTTCGTTCATTTAGCACAAAGGGAACGGGTTGCATGACAAACTTTTACTCTGGTTTCTCAGTCTGTTTCCTGGTGCCGGTTTGAAGTTCCTGCAGTTTTCACTGTATAACCGAGTTGGAGCTAGTACCTCCCCATATATAAGTATGGAGAGGGGTTTGCAACTGAAAAGAATCTTTGTGTTCCCAACAAGCTAGGTGAAGGACGGCTTTCACACACACTTATCTCTCAGAACTGAGCTTGTGGAGAGACTTTCGTTCATCTAGCACAAAGGGAACGTGTTGCAGGTGAAACTTTTACTCTGGTTTCTCAGTCTGTTTCCTAGTTCCGTTTTGAAGTTCCTGCAGTTTTCACTGTAAACCGGATTTGGAGATTGTACTTCCCCATATATATGTATGGATTGGTGTTTTCAACGGAAAAGCATCTTCTTTTAACATCAAGCTACTTGAAGGACGGCTTTCACACACAATTGTATCTCAGAACTGAGCATGTGGAGAGACTTCCTTACATCTAGCACAAATGGAACGGGTTGCAAGAGAAACATTAACTCTGCTTTCTCAGTCTGTTTCCTAGTGCCGGTTTTAAATTCCTGCAGTTTTCACTGTAAACCCGAGTTCGAGCTAGGTAGTACCCATAAATATGTATGGATTGGAATTTTTAACTGAAAAGAAATTTTGTGTTCCCAAAAAGGAAGGTGAAAGACGGCTTTCACACTCATTTATCTCTCAGAACTGAGCATGTTGAGAGACGATCGTTCATCTAGCACAAATGGAACGGGTTGAAGGAGAAACTATTACTCTGGTTTCTCTGTCTGTTTCCTAGTACCGGTTTGATGTTTCTGCAGTTTTCACTGTAAAACAGATTTGGAGCTAGTACTTCCCCATATATATTTATGGAGTGGTGTATGCAACTGAAAAGAAACTTTGTGTTCACAACAAGCTAGGTGAAGGACGGCTTTCACACATACATATCTCTCAGAACTGAGCATGTTGAGAGACGTTCGTTCATTTAGCACAAAGGGAACGGGTTGCAGGACAAATTTTACTCTGTTTTCTCAGTCTGTTTCCTAGTGCCGGTTTGAAGTTCCTGCAGTTTTCACTGTAAAAACGAGTTGGAGATAGTACCTACCCATATATATGTATGGAGTGGGGTTTGCAACTGAAAAGAATCTTTGTGTTCCCAACAAGCTAGGTGAAGGACGGCTTTCACACACAATTACCTCTCAAATCTGAGCATGTGGAGAGACTTTCGTTCCTCTAGCACAAATGGAACGGTTTGCAGAAGAAACTTTTACTCTGGTTTCTCAGTATGTTTCCTAGTCCCGGTTTGAGTGTCCTGCAGTTTTCACTGTAAAACCGATTTAGAGCTAGTACCTCCCCATATATATGTATGGAGTGGAGTTTGCAAGTGAAAACAAACTTTGTGTTCCCAACAGGCAGGGTGAAGTACGGTTTTCACACACACTTATCTCTCACAACTGAGCATGTGGAGAGACGTTCGTTCATCTAGCACAAAGAGAACGGTTTGCAGGGGAAACTTTTTCTCTGGTTTCTCAGTCTGTTTCCTAGTGCTGGTTTGAAGATCCTGCAGTTTTAACTGTAAAACCGTGTTGGAGCTTGTACTTCCCCATATATATGTATGGATTGGAATTTGCAACTGAAAAGAATCTTTGTGTTCCCAACAAGCTAGGTGAAGTACGGCTTTCACACACACTTATCTCTCAGATCTGAGCATGTGGAGAGACGTTCGTTCATCTAGCACAAAGGGAACAGTTTGCAGGAGAAACATTTTCTCTGCTTTCTCAGTCTGTTTCCTGGTGCCGGTTTGAAGTTCCTGCAGTTTTCACTGTATAACCGAGTTGGAGCTAGTACCTCCCCATATATAAGTATGGAGAGTTGTTTGCAACTGAAAAGAATCTTTGTGTTCCCAACAAGCTAGGTGAAGGACGGCTTTCACACACACTTATCTCTCAGAACTGAGCATGTGGAGAGACTTTCGTTCATCTAGCACAAAGGGAACGTGTTGCAGGAGAAACTTTTACTCTGGTTTCTCAGTCTGTTTCCTAGTTCCGTTTTGAAGTTCCTGCAGTTTTCACTGTAAACCGGATTTGGAGATTGTACTTCCCCATATATATGTATGGATTGGTGTTTTCAACGGAAAAGCATCTTCTTTTAACATCAAGTTACTTGAAGGACGGCTTTCACACACAATTGTATCTCAGAACTGAGCATGTGGAGAGACTTCCTTACATCTAGCACAAATGGAACGGGTTGCAAGAGAAACATTAACTCTGCTTTCTCAGTCTGTTTCCTAGTGCCGGTTTTAAATTCCTGCAGTTTTCACTGTAAACCCGAGTTCGAGCTAGGTAGTACCCATAAATATGTATGGATTGGAATTTTTAACTGAAAAGAAATTTTGTGTTCCCAAAAAGGAAGGTGAAAGACGGCTTTCACACTCATTTATCTCTCAGAACTGAGCATGTTGAGAGACGATCGTTCATCTAGCACAAATGGAACGGGTTGAAGGAGAAACTATTACTCTGGTTTCTCTGTCTGTTTCCTAGTACCGGTTTGATGTTTCTGCAGTTTTCACTGTAAAACAGATTTGGAGCTAGTACTTCCCCATATATATTTATGGAGTGGTGTTTGCAACTGAAAAGAAACTTTGTGTTCACAACAAGCTAGGTGAAGTACGGCTTTCACACATACTTATCTCTCAGAACTGAGCATGTTGAGAGACGTTCGTTCATTTAGCACAAAGGGAACGGGTTGCAGGACAAATTTTACTCTGTTTTCTCAGTCTGTTTCCTAGTGCCGGTTTGAAGTTCCTGCAGTTTTCACTGTAAAAACGAGTTGGAGATAGTACCTACCCATATATATGTATGGAGTGGGGTATGCAACTGAAAAGAATCTTTGTGTTCCCAACAAGCTAGGTGAAGGACGGCTTTCACACACAATTACCTCTCAAATCTGAGCATGTGGAGAGACTTTCGTTCCTCTAGCACAAATAGAACGGGTTGCAGAAGAAACTTTTACTCTGGTTTCTCAGTATGTTTCCTAGTCCCGGTTTGAGTGTCCTGCAGTTTTCACTGTAAAACCGATTTAGAGCTAGTACCTCCCCATATATATGTATGGAGTGGAGTTTGCAACTGAAAACAAACTTTGTGTTCCCAACAGGCTAGGTGAAGTACGGTTTTCACACACACTTATCTCTCACAACTGAGCATGTGGAGAGACGTTCGTTCATCTAGCACAAATGGAACGGTTTGCAGGGGAAACTTTTACTCTGGTTTCTCAGTCTGTTTCCTAGTGCTGGTTTGAAGATCCTGCAGTTTTAACTGTAAAACCGTGTTGGAGCTTGTACTTCCCCATATATATGTATGGATTGGAATTTGCAACTGAAAAGAATCTTTGTGTTCCCAACAAGCTAGGTGAAGTACGGCTTTCACACACACTTATCTCTCAGATCTGAGCATGTGGAGAGACGTTCGTTCATCTAGCACAAAGGGAACGGGTTGCAGGAGAAACTTTTTCTCTGGTTTCTCAGTCTGTTTCCTAGTCCCTGTTTGAAGGTCCTGCATTTTTCATTGTAAAACCGAGTTGGAGCTAGTACCTTCCCATAAATATGTATGGAATGGAGTTTGCAACTGAAAAAAAATTTGTGTTCCCAACAAGCAAGGTGACGCACGGCTTTCACACACACTTATCTCTCACAACTGAGCTTGTGGAGAGACTTTCGTTCATCTAGCACAAAGGGAACGGGTTGCAGAAGAAACTTTTACTCTGGTTTCTCAGTATGTTTCCTAGTCCCGGTTTGAGTGTCCTGCAGTTTTCACTGTAAAACCGATTTAGAGCTAGTACCTCCCCATATATATGTATGGAGTGGAGTTTGCAAGTGAAAACAAACTTTGTGTTCCCAACAGGCAGGGTGAAGTACGGTTTTCACACACACTTATCTCTCACAACTGAGCATGTGGAGAGACGTTCGTTCATCTAGCACAAAGAGAACGGTTTGCAGGGGAAACTTTTTCTCTGGTTTCTCAGTCTGTTTCCTAGTGCTGGTTTGAAGATCCTGCAGTTTTAACTGTAAAACCGTGTTGGAGCTTGTACTTCCCCATATATATGTATGGATTGGAATTTGCAACTGAAAAGAATCTTTGTGTTCCCAACAAGCTAGGTGAAGTACGGCTTTCACACACACTTATCTCTCAGATCTGAGCATGTGGAGAGACGTTCGTTCATCTAGCACAAAGGGAACAGTTTGCAGGAGAAACATTTTCTCTGCTTTCTCAGTCTGTTTCCTGGTGCCGGTTTGAAGTTCCTGCAGTTTTCACTGTATAACCGAGTTGGAGCTAGTACCTCCCCATATATAAGTATGGAGAGGTGTTTGCAACTGAAAAGAATCTTTGTGTTCCCAACAAGCTAGGTGAAGGACGGCTTTCACACACACTTATCTCTCAGAACTGAGCATGTGGAGAGACTTTCGTTCATCTAGCACAAAGGGAACGTGTTGCAGGAGAAACTTTTACTCTGGTTTCTCAGTCTGTTTCCTAGTTCCGTTTTGAAGTTCCTGCAGTTTTCACTGTAAACCGGATTTGGAGATTGTACTTCCCCATATATATGTATGGATTGGTGTTTTCAACGGAAAAGCATCTTCTTTTAACATCAAGTTACTTGAAGGACGGCTTTCACACACAATTGTATCTCAGAACTGAGCATGTGGAGAGACTTCCTTACATCTAGCACAAATGGAACGGGTTGCAAGAGAAACATTAACTCTGCTTTCTCAGTCTGTTTCCTAGTGCCGGTTTTAAATTCCTGCAGTTTTCACTGTAAACCCGAGTTCGAGCTAGGTAGTACCCATAAATATGTATGGATTGGAATTTTTAACTGAAAAGAAATTTTGTGTTCCCAAAAAGGAAGGTGAAAGACGGCTTTCACACTCATTTATCTCTCAGAACTGAGCATGTTGAGAGACGATCGTTCATCTAGCACAAATGGAACGGGTTGAAGGAGAAACTATTACTCTGGTTTCTCTGTCTGTTTCCTAGTACCGGTTTGATGTTTCTGCAGTTTTCACTGTAAAACAGATTTGGAGCTAGTACTTCCCCATATATATTTATGGAGTGGTGTTTGCAACTGAAAAGAAACTTTGTGTTCACAACAAGCTAGGTGAAATACGGCTTTCACACATACTTATCTCTCAGAACTGAGCATGTTGAGAGAAGTTCGTTCATTTAGCACAAAGGGAACGGGTTGCAGGACAAATTTTACTCTGTTTTCTCAGTCTGTTTCCTAGTGCCGGTTTGAAGTTCCTGCAGTTTTCACTGTAAAAACGAGTTGGAGATAGTACCTACCCATATATATGTATGGAGTGGGGTATGCAACTGAAAAGAATCTTTGTGTTCCCAACAAGCTAGGTGAAGGACGGCTTTCACACACAATTACCTCTCAAATCTGAGCATGTGGAGAGACTTTCGTTCCTCTAGCACAAATAGAACGGGTTGCAGAAGAAACTTTTACTCTGGTTTCTCAGTATGTTTCCTAGTCCCGGTTTGAGTGTCCTGCAGTTTTCACTGTAAAACCGATTTAGAGCTAGTACCTCCCCATATATATGTATGGAGTGGAGTTTGCAACTGAAAACAAACTTTGTGTTCCCAACAGGCTAGGTGAAGTACGGTTTTCACACACACTTAACTCTCACAACTGAGCATGTGGAGAGACGTTCGTTCATCTAGCACAAATGGAACGGTTTGCAGGGGAAACTTTTACTCTGGTTTCTCAGTCTGTTTCCTAGTGCTGGTTTGAAGATCCTGCAGTTTTAACTGTAAAACCGTGTTGGAGCTTTTACTTCCCCATATATATGTATGGATTGGAATTTGCAACTGAAAAGAATCTTTGTGTTCCCAACAAGCTAGGTGAAGTACGGCTTTCACACACACTTATCTCTCAGATCTGAGCATGTGGAGAGACGTTCGTTCATCTAGCACAAAGGGAACGGGTTGCAGGAGAAACTTTTTCTCTGGTTTCTCAGTCTGTTTCCTAGTCCCTGTTTGAAGGTCCTGCATTTTTCATTGTAAAACCGAGTTGGAGCTAGTACCTTCCCATAAATATGTATGGAATGGAGTTTGCAACTGAAAAAAAATTTGTGTTCCCAACAAGCAAGGTGACGGACGGCTTTCACACACACTTATCTCTCACAACTGAGCTTGTGGAGAGACTTTCGTTCATCTAGCACAAAGGGAACGGTTAGAAGGAGAAACTATTACACTGTTTCTCAGTCTGTTTCCTAATGCCGGTTTGAAGTTCCACAGTTTTCAATGTATCCCATATTTGTTTTTATTACCTCCCCATATATATTTATGGAATGTAGTTTGCAATTGAAATGATACGTAGTGTTCCCACGAAGCTTGGAGAAAGCGGCTATAGCACACAATTATCCCTCAGAACTGAGCATCTGGAGAGAAGTTCGTTCATTTAAAACAAAGGGTACTTTTTGCAGGAGAAAATTTTACTCTGGTTTCTCAGCCTGTGTCCTATTGCAGGTTTGAAGTTCCTGCAGTTTTTACTATAAACAGGATTTGCTGCTACTGCCTCCCCATATATATGTATGGAGTGGAGTTTTCAACTGATAGGAAACTTTGTGTTCCCAACAAGCTAGGTGAAGGACGGCTTTAACACACACATATCTCTCACAACTGAGCATGTTTAGAGACTTTCATTCATCTAGCACAAACGGAACGGGTTGCAGGAGAAATTTTTACTGTGGTTTCTCAGTCTGTTTCCTAGTGCCGGTTTGAAGTTCCTGCACTTTTCACTGTAAAACAGAGTTGGAGCTATTACCTCCCCATATATATGTATGGAGTGGTGTATGCAACTGAAAATAAACTTTGTGTTCCCAACAAGCTGGGTGAAGGACGGATTTCACACACACTTATCTCTCAGAAATGATCATGTGGAGAGACGTTCGTTCATTTAACACAAAGGGAACGGTTTGCAGGAGAAAATTTTACTCTGGTTTCTTAGCCTGTGTCCTAGTGCAGGTTTGAAGTTCCTGCAGTTTTCACTGTAAACAGGATTTCTTGCTACTTCCTCCCCATATATATGTATGGAGTGGAGTTTGCAACTTAAAAGAAACTTTGTGTTCCCAAAAAGCTAGGTGAAGGACGCCTTTCACACACACTTATCTCTCAGATCTGTGCATGTGGAGAGACTTTCGTTCATCTAGCACTAAGGGAACGGGTTGCAGGAGAAACTTTTACTCTGGTTTCTCAGTCTGTTTCCAAGTCCCGGTTTCAAGGTCCTGCAGATTTCACTGTAAACCCAAGTTGGAGCTAGTACGTCCCCATACATATGTATGGAGTGGAGTTTGCAACTGAAAACAATCTTTGTGTTCCCAACCAGCTAGGTGAAGAACGGCTTTCACACACACTTATCTCTCAGAACTGAGCATGTGGAGAGATGGTCGTTCATCTAGCACATAGGGAACAGGTTGCAGGAGAAACTTTTACTCTGGTTTCTCAGTATGTTTCCTAGAGCCAGTTTGAAGTTCCTGTAGTATTCACTGTATAACCGAGTTGGTGCTTGTACCTCCCCATATATATTTATGGAGTGGAATTTGCAACTGAAAAGAAACTTTGTGTTCCCAACAAGCTAGGTGAAGGGCGGCATTCACACACACTTATCTCTCACAACTGAGCATGTGGAGAAACGTTCGTTCATCTAGCACAAAGGGAACGGGTTGCAGGAGAAACTTTTACTCTGGTTTCTCAGTCTGTTGCCTAGTCCCGGTTTGAAGGTCCTGCATTTTTCATTGTAAAACCGAGTTGGAGCTAGTACATTCCCATAAATATGTATGGAATGGAGTTTGCAACTGAAAAAAAACTTTGTGTTCCCAACAAGCAGGTGACGGACGTCTTTCACACACACTAATCTCTCCAACTGAGCATGTGGAGAGACTTTCGTTCATCTAGCACAAAGGGAACGGTTTGCAGGAGAAACTATTAACTGTTTCTCAGTCTGTTTCCTAGTGCCCGTTTGAAGTTCCACAGTTTTCACTGTATCCCATATTTGTTGTGATTACCTCCCCATATATATGTATGGAATGGAGTTTGCAATTGAAATGATACGTTGTGTTCCCACGAAGCTTGGTGAAAGCGGCTATAGCACACAATTATCTCTCAGAACTGAACATGTGGAGAGACGTTCGTTCATTTAACACAAAGGGAACGGTTTGCAGGATAAAATTTTTCTCTTGTTTCTCAGCCTGTGTCCTATTGCAGGTTTGAAATTCCTGCAGTTTTCACTGTAAACAGGATTTGTTGCTACTACCTCCCCATATATATGTATGGAGTCGAGTTTGCAACTGAAATGTAACTTTGTGTTCCCAACAAGCTAGGTGAAGGACGGCTTTCACACACACTTATCTCTCACAAATGAGCATGTGGAGAGAATTTCGTTCATCTAGCACAAAGGGAACGGATTACAGGAGAAACTTTTACTCTGGTTTCTCAGTCTGTTTTCTAGTGCCGGTTTGAAGATCCTGCAGTTTTCACTGTAAAATCGAGTTGGAGCTTGTAACTCCCCATATATATGTATGGAATGGAGTTTGCAACTTAAAAAAAACTTTGTGTTCCCAACAAGCAAGTTGACGGACGGCTTTCACACACACTTATCTCTCACAAACGAGCATGTGGAGAGACTTTCGTTCAACTAGCACAAAGGGAACGGTTTGCAGGAGAAACTATTTCTCTGCTTTCTCAGCCTGTGTCCTAGTGCAGGTTTGAAGGTCCTGCAGTTTTCACTTTAAATAGGATTTGTTTCTACTTCCACCCCATATATATGTATGGAGTGGAGATTGCAACTGAATACAATCTTTGTGTTCCCAACGAGATAGGTGAAGGACGGCTTTCACACACAATTATCTCTCACAAATGAGCATGTGGAGAGACTTTCGTTCATCTAGCACAAAGGGAACGGGTTGCAGGAGAATTTTTACTCTGGTTTCTCAGTCTGTTTCCTAGTGCCTGTTTGAAGTTCCTGCAATTTTCACTGTAAAACCGATTTGGAGCTACTACCTGCCCATATATATGTATGGAGTGGAGTTTGCAACTGAAAAGTAATTTTGTGTTTCCAACAAGCTAGGTGAAGGACGGCTTTCACACACAATTATCTCTCACAACTGAGCATGTGGAGAGACTTTCGTTCATCTAGCACAAAGAGAACGGGTTCCAGGGGAAACTTTTACTCTTTGTTCTCGGTTTGTTTCCTAGTGCCGGTTTCAAGTTCCTGCAGTTTTCACTGTAAAACAGAGTTGGAGCTAGTACCTCCCCATATATATGTATGGACTGGAGTTTGCAACTGAAAAGAAACTTGGTGTTCCCAACAAGCTAGATGAAGGACGGCTTTCACACACACTTATCTCTCAGAAATGAGCATGTAGAGAGACGTTCGTTCATCTAGCACAAATGGAATGGGTTGTAGGAGAAACTTTTACTCTGGTTTGTCAGTCTGTTTCCTAGTGCCGTTTTGATTCTTCTGCATTTTTCACTGTAAAACCTATTCAGAGCTTGTACCTCCCCATATATATGTATGGAGTGGAATTTGCAACTGAAGAGAAACTTTGTGTTCCCAACAAGCTAAGTGAACCAAGGCTTTCACACACAATTATCTCTCAGAACTGAGCATGTGGAGAGACGTTCGTTCATCTAGCACAAATGGAACAGGTTGCCAGAGGAACTTTTACTCTGGTTCCTCAGTCTGTTTCCTAGTCCCGGTTTGAAGGTCCTGAATTTTTCATTGTAAAACCGAGTTGGAGCTAGTACCTCCCCATATATATGTAAGGATTGGAGTTTGCAACTGAAAGAAAACTTTGTGTTCCCAACAAGAAAATTGAGGGACGGCTTTCTCACACACTTATCTGTCACAACTGAGCATGTGGAGAGACTTTCGTACATCTAGCACAAAGGGAACTGTTTGCAGGAGAAACTATTACTCTGTTTCTCAGTCTGTTTCCTAGTGCCGTGTTGAAGATCCACAGTTTTCACTGTATCCCATATTTGTTGTTATTACCTCCCCATATATATGTATGGAATGGAGTTTGCAATTGAAAAGAAATTTTGTGTTCCCACGAAGCTAGGTTAAAGTGGCTATAGCACACAATTATCTCTCAGAACTGAGCATGTGGAGAGACGTTCATTCATTTAACACAAAGGGAACGGTTTGCAGGAGAAAATTTTACTCTGGTTTCTTAGCCTGTGTCCTAGTGCAGGTTTGAAGTTCCTGCAGTTTTCACTGTAAACAGGATTTCTTGCTACTTCCTCCCCATATATATGTATGGAGTGGAGTTTGCAACTTAAAAGAAACTTTGTGTTCCCAAAAAGCTAGGTGAAGGACGCCTTTCACACACACTTATCTCTCAGATCTGTGCATGCGGAGAGACTTTCGTTCATCTAACACAAAGGGAACGGGTTGCAGGAGAAACTTTTACTCTGGTTTCTCAGTCTGTTTCCAAGTCCCGGTTTCAAGGTCCTGCAGATTTCACTGTAAACCCAAGTTGGAGGTAGTACCTCCCCATACATATGTGTGGAGTGGAGTTTGCAACTGAAAACAATCTTTGTGTTCCCAACCAGCTAGGTGTAGGACGGCTTTCACACAAACTTATCTCTCAGAACTGAGCATGTGGAGAGACTTTCGTTCATGTTGCACAAAGGGAACGGTTTGCTGGGGAAACTTTTACTCTGGTTTCTCAGTCTGTTTCCTAGTGCCTGTTTGAAGTTCCTGCATTTTTCACTGTAAAAGAGAGTTGGAGTTTGTAACTACCCATATATATGTATGGAGTGGATTTTGCAACTGAAAAGAACCTTAGTGTTCCCAATAAGCTATGTGAAGGTCGGCTTTCACACACAATTATCTCTCACAACTGAGCAGGTGGAGAGACGTTCGTTCATCTAGCACAAAGGGAACGGGTTGCAGGAGAAACTTTTTCTCTGGTTTTTCAGTCTCTTTCCTACTTCCGGTTTGAAATTCCTGCAGTTTTCATTGTAAACACGAGTGGGTGCTTGTACCACCCATTATAAATGTTTGAAATGGAGTTTGCAACTGAAAAGGAACTTTGTGTTACCAACAACCTAGGAGAACTATGGCTTTCACGCACACTTATCTCTCAGAACTGAGCATGTGGAGCGAAGTTAGTTCATCTATCACAAAGGGAACGGGTTGCAGGTGAAACTAATACTCTTGTTTCTCAGACAGTTTCCTAGTGCAGGTATGAATTTCCTGCGGTTTTCACATTATACCAGAGTTGGAGCTAGTACTTTCCCTTATATATTTATGGAGTGGAGATTACAACTGAAAAGAAACTTTGTGTTCCCAAAAATCTATGTGAAGAACGGCTTTCACACACTATTAACTCTCAGAAGTGAGCATTTGGACAGAAGTTCGTTCATCTACCACAAAGGGAATGGATTGCAGGAGAAACTATTACTCTGAATTTTCAGTCTGTTTCCTAGTGCCTGTTTGAAGTTCCTGAAGTATTCACCGTAAATCCGAGTTGGAGCTTTTACCCCCCATATATTTGTATAGAGTGGAGTTTGCAGCTGAAAAGGAACTTTGTGTTCCCATCAAGCTAGGTGAAGGATGGCTTTCACATATATTATCTCTCAGAACTGATCATGTGGAGAGACGTACGTTCATCTACTTCAAAGAGAACGGGTTGCAGGTGAAACTTTAATTCTGGTTTCTTTGTCTCTTTCCTAGTGCCAGTTTGAAGTTCCTGCACTTTTCACTGTAATACCGAGTTGGAGCTTATACATACCCATATATATTTATGGAGTGGAGTTTGCAACTGAAAAGAAATTTGTGTTCCAAAAAAGCTAGTTGAAGGACGGCTTTCACACACAATTATCTCTCAGAACTGAGCATGTGGAGAGACGTTCGTTCATCTAGAAAAAGTAGAATGGGTTGCAGGTGAAACTATTCCTCTGTTATCTCAGTCTGTTTCCTACTGCCGTTTGGAAGTTCCTCAGTTTTCACTGTAACACCGAGTTGGAGCTAGTAACTCCCACTTATATATATGGAGTTCAGTTTGTTACTGAAAAGAATTTTTGTGTTCACAAGTAACCTAGATGAAAGACGGTTTTCACACACACTTATCCCTGAGAACTGAGCATGTGGAGAGACGTTCGTTCATCTAGCACAATGGAAACTGTTTGAAGGAGAAACTTTTACTCTGGATTCTCAGTCTGTTTCCTAGTGCAGGTTTGAAGGTCCTGCAGTTTTCACTGAAAACACAATTTGTAGTTAGTACCTACCCATATATATGTATGGACTGGAGTTTGCAACTGAAAAGAAAATTTGTGTTCCCAAGAAGCTAGGTTAACTGCGGCTTTCACACACACTTTTCTATCACAACTGAGCATGTGGAGCGAATTTCGTTCATCTATCACAAAGGAAGGTGTTGCAGGAAAAATTAATACTCTGGTATCTCATTCTGTTTCCTAGTGCCGGTTTGAAATTCCTGCGGTTTTCATTTTATACCAGAGTTGGAACTAGTACTTCCCCTTATATATGTATGGAATGTAGTTTACAACTGAAAAGAATCTTTGTGTTCCGAACAAGCTAGTTGAAGTTCGGCTTTCACACACACATATCTCTCAGAACTGAGCATGTGGAGAGAGGTTCATTCATCTATCACAATGGGAACGGGTGGCAGGAGAAACATATATTCTGGTTTTTCAGTCTTTTTCCTAGTGCCGGTTTGAAGTTCCTGCAGTTTTAACTTATAACCAAGTTGGAGCTATTACCTCCCTATGTATAAGTTTGGAGTGGAATTTGCTACTGAAAAGGATCTTTGTGTTCTCAACAAGCAATGTGCAGGACGGCATTTACACACACTTATCTCCCAGAACTGAGCATGTGGGTAGAATTTCTTTCATCTAGCACAAAGGGAACGGGTTGCAGGGGTACGTTTACTGTGGTTTCTCATTCTGCTTCCTTGTGCCGGTTTGAAGTTCCTGCAGTATTCACTGTATAACCGAGTTGGAGATATTACCTCCACATGTATAAGTTTGGAGTGGAGTTTGCAACTGAAAGAAACTGCGTTTTCCCAACTAGCTAGGTGAAGAAAGGCTTTCACACACACTTATCTTTCAGAACTGAGCATGTGGATAGACGTTCGTTCATCTAGCACAAGGGGAACGGGTTGCAGGGTTACTTTTACTGTGGTTTCTCAGTCTGTTTCCTAGTGCCGGTTTGAAGTTCCTGCAGTTTTCTCTGTAAACCCGAGTTGGAGCTAGTAACTCCCCATATATATGTATGGAGTGTAGTTTGTAACTGAAAGAAACTTTGTGATCCCAACATCCTAGGTGAAGGACGGCTTTCACACACACTTATCTCTCAGAACTGAGCATGTGGAGAGACGTTCGTTCATCTAGTTGAAAGGGAATGGGCTGCAGATTAAATTTTATTCTGCTTTCTCAGTCTGTATGTTAGATCCGGTTTGAAGTTCCTGCATTTTTCACTCTAAAACAGATTTGGAGATATTACCTCCCCATATATATGTATGGAGTGGGGCTTGCAACTTAAAATAATCTTTGTGTTCTCAACAAGCTATGTGAAGTACGGCATTCACACACACTTATTTCTCAGAACTGAGCATGTGGAGAGACGTTCGTTCATCTCGCACAAAAAGAACGGGTTGCAGGGGAAAATTTTATTCTGGTTTCTCAGTCGGTATAATAGTGCCGGTATGATGTTCCTGCAGTTTTCACTGTAAACCCGAGTTGGAGCTAGTATCTACCCATATATATGTATGGAGTGGAATTTCAACTGAAAAGAAACTTTGATTTCCCAACAAGCTAGGTGAAGGACGGCTTCACACACAATTATATGTCAGAACTCAGCATGTGGAGAGACGTTCCTTCATCTAGCACAAAGGGAAACGGTTGAAGGAGAAACTTTTACTCTATATTCTCAGTCTGTTTCCTAGTGCTGGTTTTAATTTCCTGCAGTTTTCACTGTAAAACCGAGTTGGTGCTAGTACCTAACATATATATGTATGGAGTGGAGTTTGCAACTGAAAACAAACTGTGTTTTCCCAAGATAGATGAAGTTCGTCTTTCACACACACTTATCTCTCAGAACTGAGCGTGTGGATAGACATTCGTTCATCTAGCACAAAGGGAATGGGATGCAGTGGTACTTTTACTTTGGTTCCTCAGTCTGTTTCCTAGTTACAGTTTGAAGTTCCTGCAGTCTTCACTCTAAACCTGAGTTGGAGCTAGTATCTACCCATATATATGTATGGATTGGAGTTTGCAACTGAAAAGAAACTTTTAGTTTCCAACAAACTAGGTGAAGTTAGGCATTCAAACACATTTATCTCTCAGAACTGAGTATTTGGAGAGACTTTCGTTCATCTAGCACAAAGGGAACGGGTTGCAGGTGTACTTTTACTCTGGTTTCTCAGTATGTTTCCTATTGCCGGTTTGAAATTCCTGCAGATTTCATTTTAAACCCGTGTAAGTTCAAGTACCTCCCCATATATATGTAAGGAGTGGAGATAGTAACTGAAAAGAATCTTTCTTTCCCAAAAAGCTAGGTGAAGGACGGCTTTCACACACTCTTATCTGTCAGAACTGAGCATGGGGAGAGACGTTCATTCATCTAGCACAAAGGGAACGGGTTGCAGGAGAAACTTTTACACTGCTTTCCAGTCTGTTTCCTAGTGCCGGTTTGAAGTTCCAGCAGTTTTCACTGTAAACACGAGTAGGAGCTAGTACCTCCCCTTATATATGTATGGAGTGGAGTTTGAAATTGAAAAGAAACTTTGTGTTCCCAACAAGCTATGTGAAGTTCGGATTTCACACACACTTATCTCTCAGATCTGAGCATGTGGAGAGACGTTCGTTCATCTAGCACAAAGGGAACGGGTTGCAGGAGAAACTTTTACTCTGGTTTCTTAGTCTATATCCTAGTGCCGGTTTAAATTTCCTGCAGTTTTCACTGTAATACTGAGTTGGAGCTATTACCACCCATATATATATACGGAGTTGATTTATAATTAAATTAACTGTGTGTTCCCAACAAGCTAGTTGAAGGACGGCTTTCACACACACTTATCTCTCAGAACTGAGCATGTGGAGAGTCTTTCGTTTATCCAGCACAGAGAGAATGGTTTGCAGGAGAAACTTTTTATCTGGTTTCTCAGTCTGTTTCCTACTGCCGGTTTGAAGTTCCTGCAGTTTTCACTGTAAAACGGATTTGGAGCTAGTACCTCCCAATATATATGTATGAATTGGAGTATGCAACGGAAAATCATCTTTTTTCCCAACAAGCTACTTGAAGGATGTCTTTCACACACACTTATCTCTCAGATCTGAGCATTTGGAGAGACTTCGTTAATCTAGAACAAAAGGAAAGAGTTGCAGGAAAAACTTTTACTATGGTTTCTCAGTCTGTTTCCTAGTGCCGGTTTGAAGTTCCTGGAGTTTTCAGTGTAAACCGGATTTGGAGCTATTACCTCTCAATATATATGTATGAATTGGAGTATGCAACGGAAAATCATCTTTTTTCCCAACAAGCTACTTGAAGGAAGGCTTTCACACACACTTATCTCTCAGATCTGAGCATTTAGAGAGACTTTCGTTCATCTAGGAAAAAAGGAACGAGTTGCAGGGGAAACTTTTACTCTGGTTTCTCAGTCTGTTTCCTAGTTCCGTTTTGAAGTTCCTGCAGTTTTCACTGTAAACCGGATTTGGAGATAGTACCTCCCCATATATATGTATGCATTGGTGTTTTCAAAGGAAAAGCATCTTTTTTTCCCAAAAAGCTACTTGAAGGACGACTTTCACACACAATTTTATCTCAGAAATTAGCATGTGTAGAGACTTTCTTACATCTAGCACAAATGGAACGGGTTGCAAGAGGAACATTAACTCTGCTTTCTCAGTCTGTTTCCTAGTGCCAGTTTTAAATTCCTGCATTTTTCACTGTAAACCTGAGTTCGAGCTAGTTAGTACACATATATATGTATGGATTGGAATTTTTAACTGAAAAGAAATTTTGTGTTCCCAAAAAGGAAGGTGAAAGACGGCTTTCACTATCATTTATCTCTCAGAACTGAGCATGTTGAGAGACGATCGTTCATCTAGCACAAATGGAACGTGTTGAAAGAGAAACTTTTACTCTGGTTTCTCTGTCTGTTTCCTAGTACCGGTTTGATGTTTCTGCAGTTTTCACTGTAAACAGGATTTGTTGCTACTACCTCCCCATATATATATATGGAGTGGAATTTGCTACTGAAATGTAACTTTGTGTTCCCAACAAGCTAGGTGAAATACGGCTTTCACACACACTTATCTCTCACAACTGAGCATGTTGAGACTTTCGTTCATCTAGCACAAACGGAACGGGTTGCAGGAGAAACTATTACTCTGGTTTCTCAGTCTGTTTCCTAGTGCCGGTTTGAAGTTCCTGCAGTTTTCACTGTAAAACAGAATTGGAGCTAGTACCTCCCCATATATATGTATGGAGTGGTGTTTGCAACTGAAAAGAAACTTTGTGTTCCCAACAAGCTAGTTGAAGGACTGGTTTCACACACACTTATCTCTCAGAAATTAGCATGTGGAGAGACGTTTGTTCATCTAGCACAAAGTGAACGGGCTGCAGGAGAAATTATTACTCTGGATTGTCAGTATATTTCCAAGTCCCTGTTAGAGGGACCTGCATTTTTCACTGTAAAACCCTGTTGGAGCTAGTACCTCCCCATATATATGTATGGATGGAGTTTCCAACTGAAAAGAAACTTTGTGTTCCCAACAAACTAGGTGAAGTACTGCTTTTACACACAATTTTCTCTCACAAACGAGCATGTGGATAGACTTTCGTTCAACTAGCACAAGGGGAACGTTTTGCAGGAGAGACTATTACTCTGCTTTCTCAGCCTGTGTCCTAGTGCAGGTTTGAAGTTCCTGCAGTTTTCACTGTAAATAGGATTTGTTGCTACTTCCTCCCCATATATATGTATGGAGTGCAGTTTGCAACTGAATACAATCTTTGTGTTCCCAACAAGATAGGTGAAGGACGACTTTCACACACACTTATCTCTCACAAATGAGCATGTGGAGAGACTTTCGTTCATCTAGCACAAAGGGAACGGGTTGCAGGAGAAACTTTACTCTGGTTTTTCAGTCTGTTTCCTAGTGCCTGTTTGAAGTTCCTGCAGTTTTCACTGTAAACCAGATTTGGAGCTACTACCTCCCCATATATATGTATGAAGTGGAGTTTGCAACTGAAAAGAAATTGTGTGTTCCCAACAAGCTAGGTGAAGGACGGCTTTCACTCACAATTATCTCTCACAACTGAGCATGTGAAGAGACGTTCGTTCATCTAGCACAAAGAAAACGGTTTCCAGGAGAAACTTTTTCTCTGGGTTCTCAGTTTGTTTCCTAGTGCCGGTTTGAAGTTCCTACAGTTTTCACTGTAAAACCGAGTTGGAGCTAGTACCTCCCCATATATATGTATGGAGTGGTGTTCCAACTGAAAAGAAACTTTGTGTTCCCAACAAGCTAGATGAAGGACGGCTTTCACACACACTTATCTCTCAGAAATGAGCATGTAGATAGACTTTTGTTCATCTAGCCCAAAGGGAATGGGTTGTAGGAGAAACTTTTACTCTGGTTTCTCAGTCTGTTTCCTAGTCCCGTTTTGAATGTCCTGCATTTTTCATTGTAAAACCGAGTTGAGCTAGTACCTCCGCATATATATGTAAGGAATGGAGTTTGCAACTGAAAAAAAACTTCGTTTTCCCAACAAGAAAATTGAGGGATGGCTTTCTCACACACTTATCTCTAACAACTGAGCATGTGGGGAGACTTTCGTACATCTAGCACAAAGGGAACTGTTTGCAGGAGAAACTATTACACTGTTTCTCAGTCTGTTTCCTAGTGCCGTTTTGAAGTTCCACAGTTTTCACTGTATCCCATATTTGTTGTTATTACCTCCCCATATATATGTATGGAATGGAGTTTGCAATTGAAAAGATACTTAGTGTTCCCACGAAGCTAGGTTAAAGTGGCAATAGCACACAATTATCTCTCAGAACTGAGCATGTGGAGAGACGTTCGTTCATTTAGCACAAAGGGAACGGTTTGCAGGAGAAAATTTTACTCTGGTTTCTCAGCCTGTGCCCTAGTGCAGGTTTGAAGTTCCTGCAGTTTTCACTGTAAACAGGATTTGTTGCTACTTCCTCCCCATATATATGAATGGGGTGGGGTTTGCAACTGAAAGAATCTTTGTGTTCCCAGAAAGTTGGTGAAGGACAGCTTTCACACACACTTATCTCTCAGAACTGAGCATGTGGAGAGACTTTCGTTTATCCAGCACAGAGAGAATTGTTTGCAGGAGAAACTTTTTATCTGGTTTCTCAGTCTATTTCCTAGTGCCGGTTTGAAGTTCCTGCCGTTATCACTGTAAAACGTATTTGGAGCTAGTACCTCCCAATATATATGTATGAATTGGAGTATGCAAAGGAAAATCATCTTTTTTTCCAACAAGCTACTTGAAGGATGTCTTTCACACACACTTATCTCTCAGATCTGAGCATTTGGAGAGACTTCGTTAATCTAGAACAAAAGGAACGAGTTGCAGGGGAAACTTTTACTCTGGTTTCTCAGTCTGTTTCCTAGTGCCGGTTTGAAGTTCCTGGAGTTTTCACTGTAAACCGGTATTGGAGATAGTACCTCCCCATATATATGTATGGATTGGTGTTTTCAACGGAAAAGCATCTTTTTTTCCCAACAAGCTACTTGAAGGACGGCTTTCACACACAATTGTATCTCAGAACTGAGCATGTGGAGAGACATTCTTACATCTAGCAAAAATGGAACGGGTTGCAAGAGAAACATTAACTCTGCATTCTCAGTCTGTTTCTTAGTGCCAGTTTTAATTCCTGCAGTTTTCACTGTAAACCCGAGTTCGAGCTAGTTAGTACACATATATATGAAAGGATTGGAATTTTTAACTGAAAAGAAATTTTGTGTTCCCAAAAAGGAAGGTGAAAGACTGCTTTCACACTCATTTATCTCTCAGAACTGAGCATGTTGAGAGACGATCGTTCATCTAGCACAAATGGAACGGGTTGAAGGAGAAACACTTACTCTGGTTTCTCTGTCTGTTTCCTAGTACCGGTTTGATGTTTCTGCAGTTTTCACTGTAAAAGAGATTTGGAACTTCTACCTCCCCATATATATGTATGGAGTGGAATTTGCAACTGAAAAAAAACTTTGAGTTCCCAACAAGCTAGGTGACGAACGGCTTTCACACACACTTATCTCTCAGAACTGAGCATGTGGAGAGACTTTCGTTCATATAGCACAAAGGGAACGATTTGCAGGAGAAACTAGTACACTGCTTCTAAGTCTGTTTCCTAGTGCCGGTTTGAAGTTCCACAGTTTTCACTGTATCCCATATTTGTTGTTATTACCTCCCCATATATATGTATGGAATGGAGTTTGCAATTGAAATGATACGTAGTGTTCCCTCGAAGCTTGGTGAAAGTGGATATAGCACACAATTATCCCTCAGATCTGAGCATGTGGAGAGACGTTGGTTCATTTAAAACAAAGGGAACGGTTTGCAGGGGAAAATTTTACTCCGGTTTCTCAGCCTGTGTCCTATAGCAGGTTTGAAGTTCCTGCAGTTTTCACTGTAAACAGGATTTGTTGCTACTACCTCCCCATATATATGTATGGAGTGGAGTTTGCAACTGAAATGTAACTTTGTGTTCCCAACAAGCTAGGTGAACGACGGCTTTCACACATACATATCTCTCACAACTGAGCATGTTGAGAGACTTTCGTTCACCTATCACAAACGGAAAGGGTTGCAGGAGAAACTTTTACTCTGGTTTCTCAGTCTGTTTCCTACTGCCGGTTTGAAGTTCCTGCAGTTTTCACTGTAAAACAGAGTTGGAGCTACTACCACCTCATATATATGTATGGAGTGGAGTTTGCAACTGAAAGCAAATTTTGTGTTCCCAACAAGCTAGGTGAAGGACGGCTTTCACACACACTTATCTCTCAGAAATGAGCATGTAGAGAGACGTTCGTTCATCTAGCACAAAGAGAACCGGCTGCAGGATAAATTATTTCTCTGGATTGTCAGAATGTTTCCAAGTCCCTGTTTGAGGGACCTGCATTTTTCACTGTAAAACCCTGTTGGAGCTATTTCCTCCCCATATATATGTATGGATGGAGTTTCCAACTGAAAAGAAACTTTGTGTTCCCAACAAGCTAGGTGAAGTACTGCTTTTACACACACTTATCTCTCACAACTGAGCATGTGGAGAGAATTTCGTTCATCTAGCACAAAGGGAACGGATTGCAGGAGAAACTTTTGCTCTGGTTTCTCAGTCTGTTTTCTAGTGCCGGTTTGAAGTTCCTGCAGTTTTCACTGTAAAACCGAGTTGGAGCTAGTACCTCCCCATATATATGTATGGAATGGAGTTTGCAACTGAAAAAAAACTTTGTGTTCCCAACAAGCAAGTTGACGGACGGCTTTCACACACACTTATCTCTCACAAACGAGCATGTGGATAGAATTTCGTTCAACTAGCACAAGGGGAACGTTTTGCAGGAGAAACTATTACTCTGCTTTTTCAGCCTGTGTCCTAATGCAGGTTTGAAGTTCCTGCAGTTTTCACTGTAAATAGGATTTGTTGCTACTTCCTCCCCATATATATGTATGGAGTGCAGTTTGCAACTGAATACAATCTTTGTGTTCCCAACAAGATAGGTGAAGGACGGCTTTCACACACAATTATCTCACACAACTGAGTATGTGGAGAGACGTTCGTTCATCTAGCACAAAGAAAACGGGTTCCAGGAGAAACTTTTACTCTGGGTTCTCAGTTTGTTTCCTACTGCCGGTTTGAAGTTCCTGCAGTTTTCACTGTAAAACCGAGTTCGAGCTAGTACCTCCCCATATATATGTATGGAGTGGTGTTTGCAACTGAAAAAAAACTTTGTGTTCCCAACAAGAATATTGAGGGACGGTTTCTCACACACTTATCTCTAACAACTGAGCATGTGGGGAGACTTTAGTACATCTAGCACAAAGGGAACTGTTTGCAGGAGAAACTATTACTCTGTTTCTCAGTCTGTTTCCTAGTGCCGTTTTGAAGTTCAACAGTTTTCACTGTATCCGATATTTGTTGTTATTACCTCCCCATATATATGTATGGAATGGAGTTTGCAATTGAAAAGATACTTAGTGTTCCCACGAAGCTAGGTTAAAGTGGCTATATCACACAATTATTTCTCAGAACTGAGCATGTGGAGAGACGTTCGTTCATTTAACACAAAGGGAACGGTTTGCAGGAGAAAATTTTACTCTGGTTTCTCAGCCTGTGTCCTAGTGCAGGTTTGAAGTTCCTGCAGTTTTCACTGTAAACAGGATTTCTTGCTACTTCCTCCCCATATATATGTAAGGAGTAGAGTTGCAACTTAAAAGGAACTTTGTGTTCAGAAAAAGCTAGGTGAAGAACGCCTTTCACACACACTTATCTCTCAGTTCTGAGCATGTGAAGAGACGTTCATTCATCTAGCACCAAGGTAACGGGTTGCAGGAGAAACTTTTTCTCTGGTTTCTCAGTCTGTTTTCAAGTCCCGGTTTCAAGGTCCTGCAGATTTCACTGTAAACCCAAGTAGGAGCTCGTACCTCCCCATACATATGTATGGAGTGGAGTATGCAACTGAAAACAATCTTTGTGTTCCCAACCAGCTAGGTGTAGGACGGCTTTCACACAAACTTATCTCTCAGAACAGAGCATGTGGAGAGACGTTCGTTCATGTTGCACAAAGGGAACGGTTTGCGGGGAAATTTTTACTCTGGTTTCTCAGTCTGTTTCCTAGTGCCTGTTTGAAGTTCCTGCATTTTTCACTGTAAAAGAGAGTTGGAGTTTGTAACTACCCATATATATGTATGGAGTGGATTTTGCAACTGAAAAGAACCTTTGTGTTCCCAACAAGCTATGTGAAGGTCGGCTTTCACACACAATTATCTCTCACAACTGAGCAGGTGGAGAGACGTTCGTTCATCTAGCACAAAGGGAACGGGTTGCAGGAGAAACTTTTACTCTGGTTTCTCAGTCTGTTTCCTACTCCCGGTATGAAGGTCCAGCATTTTTCATTTTAAAACTGATTTGGAGCTAGTACCTCCCCATATATATGTATGGAATGGAGTTTGCAACTGAAAAAGAACTTTTTGTTCCCAACAAGCAACGTGACGTTCAAGGTGACACACACTTATCTCTCACAACTGATCATGTGGAGCGACTTTCGTTCATCTAGCACAAAGGGAAGTGTTTGCAGGGGAAATAATAGTTTGTTTCGCAATCTGTTTCCTAGTGCCGGTTTTAAGTTCCTGCAGTTTTCACTGTATCCCATATTTGTTGTTATTACCTCCCCATATATATGTATGTAATGGAGTTTTCAATTAAAAAGATAGGTAGTGTTCCACGAAGCTAGGTGAAAGCGGCTATAGCACACAATTATCTATCAGAACTGAGCATGTGGAGAGACGACCATTCATTTAACACAAAGGGAACGGTTTGCAGGAGAAAATTTTACTCTGGTTTCTCAGCCTGTGTCCTAGTGCAGGTTTCAAGTTCCTGCAGTTTTCACTGTAAACAGGATTTGTTGCTACTTCTTCCCCATTTATATGTATGGGGTGGGGTTTGCAACTGAAAGAAACTTTGTGTTCCCAGAAAGTTGGTGAAGGACGGCTTTCACACACACTTATCTCTCAGAACTGAGCATTTGGAGAGACGTTCGTTCATCTAGCACAAAAGGAACGGGTTGCAGGAGAAACATTTACTCTGGTTTCTCAGTCTGTTTCCTAGTGCCGGTTTGAAGTTCCTGGAGTTTTCACTGTAAATCTGATTTGGAGATAGTACCTCCCCATATATATGTATGGATTGGTGTTTTCAACGGAAAAGCATCTTTTTTTCCCAACAAGCTACTTAAAGGACGGCTTTCACACACACTTGTATCTCAGAACTGAGCATGTGGAGAGACATTCTTACATCTAGCAAAAAAGGAACGGGTTGCAAGAGAAACATTAACTCTGCTTTCTCAGTCTGTTTCCTAGTGCCAGTTTTAAATTCCTGCAGTTTTCACTGTAAACCCGAGTTCGAGCTAGTTAGTACACATATATATGTAAGGATTGGAATTTTTAACTGAAAAGAAATTTTGTGTTCCCAAAAAGTAAGGTGAAAGACGGCTTTCACACTCATTTATCTCTCAGAACTGAGCATGTTGAGAGACGATCGTTCATCTAGCACAAATGGAACGGGTTGAAGGAGAAACAGTTACTCTGGTTTCTCTGTCTGTTTCCTAGTACCGGTTTGATGTTTCTGCAGTTTTCACTGTAAAACAGATTTGGAGCTAGTACTTCCCCATATATATATATGGAGTGGTGTTTGCAACTGAAAAGAAACTTTGTGTTCACAACAAGCTAGGTGAAGGACGGCTTTCACACATACTTATCTCTCAGAACTGAGCATGTTGAGCGAAGTTTGTTCATCTAGCACAAAGGGAACGGGATGCAGGAGAAACTTTTACTCTGGATTCTCAGTCTGTTTCCTAGTGCCGGTTTGAAGTTCCTGCAGTTTTAACTGTAAAACCGGGTTGGAGCTGGTACCTACCCATAAATATGTATGGAGTGGAGTTTGCAACTGCAAAGAATCTTTGTGTTCCCAACAAGCTAGGTGAAGGACGGCTTTCACACACACTTATCTCTCAAAACTGAGCATGTGGAGAGACGTTCGTTCATTTAGCACAAAGGGAACGGTTTGCAGGGGAACTTTTACTCTGGTTTCTCAGTCTGTTTCCTAGTGCCGGTTTGAAGATCCTGCAGTTTTCACTGTAAAACCGAGTTGGAGCTTGTACTTCCCCATATATATGTATGGAGTGGAATTTGCAACTGAAAAAAATCTTTGTGTTCCCAACAAGCAAGGTGACGGACGGCTTTCACACACATTTATCTCTCACAACTGAGCATGTGGAGAGACTTTCGTTCATCTAGCACAAAGGGAACGGTTTGCAGAAGAAACTATTACACTGTTTCTAAGTCTGCTTCCTAGTGCCGGTTTGAAGTTCCACAGTTTTCACTGTATCCCTTATTTGTTGTTATTACCTCCCCATATATATGTATGGAATGGAGTTTGCAATTGAAATGATACGTAGTGTTCCCTCGAAGCTTGGTGAAAGCGGATATAGCACACAATTATCCCTCAGAACTGAGCATGTGGAGAGACGTTCGTTCATTTAACACAAAGGGAACGGTTTGCAGGGGAAAATTTTACTCTGGTTTCTCAGCCTGTGTCCTATAGCAGGTTTGAAGTTCCTGCAGTTTTCACTGTAAACAGGATTTGTTGCTACTACCTCCCCATATATATGTATGGAGTGGAGTTTGCAACTGAATAGTAACTTTGTGTTCCCAACAAGCTAGGTGAACGACGGCTTTCACACACATATATCTCTCAGAACTGAGCATGTTGAGAGACTTTCGTTCACCTAGCACAAACGGAACGGTTTGCAGTGGAAACTTTACTCTGGTATCTCAGTCTGTTTCCTACTGCCGGTTTGAAGTTCCTGCAGTTTTCACAGTAAAACCGAGTTGGAGCTAGTACCTCCCCATATATATGTATGGAGTGGTGTTTGCAACTGAAAAGAAACTTTGTGTTCCCAACAAGCTAGGTGAAAGACGGCTTTCACACTAATTTATCTCTCAGAACTGAGCATGTTGAGAGAGGATCCTTCATCTAGCACAAATGGAACGTGTTGAAGGAGAAACAGTTACTCTGGTTTCTCTGTCTGTTTCCTAGTACCGGTTTGATGTTTCTGCAGTTTTCACTGTAAAACAGATTTGGAGCTAGTACTTCCCCATATATATATATGGAGTGGTGTTTGCAACTGAAAAGAAACTTTGTGTTCACAACAAGCTAGGTGAAGTACGGCTTTCACACACACTTATCTCTCAGAAATGAGCATGTGGAGAGAAGTTCGTTCATATAGCACAAAGGGAACGGGTTCTAGTAGAAACTTTTACTCTGGTTTTTCAGTATGTTTCCTAGAGCCGTTTTGATGGTTCTGCATTTTTCACTGTAAAACCGAGTTGGAGCTTGTACCACCCCATATATATGTATGGAGTGACGTTTGCAACTGAAAAGAAACTTTGTGTTCCCAACAAACTAGGTGAAGGACGGCTTTCACACACAGTTACCTCTCAGATCTGAGCACGTGGAGAGACGTTCGTTCATCTAGCACAAAGTGAACGGGCTGCAGGAGAAACTATTACTCGGGATTGTCAGTATGTTTCCTAGTCCCGGTTTGAGGGACCTGCATTTTTCACTGTAAAACCGAGTTTCAGCTAGTACCTCCCAATATATATGTGTGGATGGAGTTTGCAACTGAAAAGAAACTTTGTGTACCCAACAAGCTAGGTGAAGTACGGCTTTTACACACACTTATTTCTCATAACTGAGCATGTGGAGAGACTATCGTTCATCTAGCACAAAGGGAACGGTTTGCAGGGGAAACTTTTACTCTGGTTTCTCAGTCTGTTTTCTAGTGCCGGTTTGAAGATCCTGCAGTTTTCACTGTAAAACCGAGTTGGAGCATGTACCTCCCCATATATATGTATGGAATGGAGTTTGCAACTGAAAAAAAATTTGTGTTCCCAACAAGCAAGTTGACGGACAGCTTTCACACACACTTATCTCTCACAAACGAACATGTGGAGAGACTTTCGTTCAACTAGCACAAAGGGAACGGTTTGCAGGGGAAACTATTACTCTGTTTTCTCAGCCTGTGTCCTAGTGCAGGTTTGAAGTTCCTGAGTTTTCACTGTAAACAGGATTTGTTGCTACTTCCTCCCCATATATATGTATGGAGTGGAGTTTGCAACTGAATACAATCTTTGTGTTCCCAAAAAGCTAGGTGAAGTACGGCTTTCACACACACTTATCTCTCACAACTGAGCATGTGGAGAGACGTTCGTTCATCTAGCACAAAGGGAACGGGTTGCAGGAGAAACTTTTACTCTGGTTTCTCAGTCTCTTTCCTAGTGCCTGTTTGAAGTTCCTGCAGTTTTCACTGTAAAACAGTGTTGGAGATACTACCTCCCCATATATATGTATGGAGTGGAGTTTGCAACTGAAAGCAAATTTTGTGTTCCCAACAAGCTAGGTGAAGGACGGCTTTCACACACACTTATCTCTCAGAAATGAGCATGTTGAGAGACGTTCGTTCATCTAGCACAAAGGGAATGGGTTGTAGGGGAAACTTTTACTCTGGTTTCTCAGTCTATTTCCTAGTGCATTTTTGTTTGTTCTGCATTTTTCACTGTAAAACCGAGTTGGAGCTTTTACTTCCCCATATATATGTATGGATTGGAGTTGGCAACTGAAAAGAAACTTTGTGTTCCCAACAAGCTAGGTGAATTACGGCTTTCACACTCACTTATCCCTCAGACCTGAGCATGTGGAGAGACGTTCGTTCATCTAGCACAAATGGAACGGTTTGCAGGAGAAAATTTTACTCTGGTTTCTCAGTCTTTTTCCTAGTCCCGGTTTGAAGGTCCTGCATTATTCATTGTAAAACCGAGTTGGAGATAGTACCTCCCCATATATATGTAAGGAATGGAGTTTGCAACTGAAAATAAACTTTGTGTTCCCAACAAGAAATTTGAGGGTCGGCTTTCTCACAATCTTATCTCTCACAAGTGAGCATGTGGAGAGACTTTCGTTCATCTAGAACAAAGTGAACTGTTTGCAGGAGAAACTATTACTATGTTTCTCAGTCTGTTTCCTAGTGTCGTTTTGAAGTTCCACAGTATTCACTTTATCCCATATTTGTTGTTATTACCTCCCCATATATATGTATGGAATGGAGTTTGCAATTGAAAAGATACGTAGTGTTCCCACGAAGCTAGGTTAAAGTGGCTATTGCACACAATTATCTCTCAGAACTGAGCATGTGGGGAGACGTTCGTTCATTTAACAAAAAGGGAACGGTTTGCAGGAGAAAATTTTACTCTGGTTTCTCAGCCTGTGTCCTAGTGCAGGTTTGAAGTTCCTGCAGATTTCACTGTAAACAGGATTTCTTGCTACTTCCTCCCCATATATATTTATGGAGTGTAGTTTGCAAATTAAAAGAATCATTGTGTTCCCAACAAGCTAGGTGAAGAATAGCTTTAACATACACTTAACTCTCACAACTGAGCATGTGGAAAGAAGTTCGTTCATGTAGAACAAAGGGAACGGTTTGCAGGGGAAACTTTTACTCTGGTTTCTCAGTCTGTTTCCTAGTGCCGGTTTGAAGTTCCTGCAGTTTTCACTGTAAAACTGATATGGAGCTAGAACCTCCCCATTTATATGTATGGAGTGGAGTAGCAATTGAAAACTATCTTTGTGTTCCCAACCATCTAGGTGTATGACAGTTTTCACACACACTTATCTCTCAGAACTGAGCATGTGGAGAGACGTTCGTTCATCTAGCATATAGGGAACGGGTTGCAGGAGAAACTATTACTCTGGTTTCGTAGTCTGTTTATTAGTGCCAGTATGAAGTTCCTGCAGTTTTCACTGTAAAACCGAGTTGGAGATAGTACTTCCCCATATATATGTATGGAATGGAGTTTGCAACTGAAAAGAAACTTTGTGTTAACAACAAGATAGGTGAAGGTCGGCTTTCACACCCAATTATCTCTCACAATTGAGCATGTGGAGAGAAGTTCGTTCATGTAGAACAAAGGGAACGGTTTGCAGGGGAAACTTTTACTCTGGTTTCTCAGTCTGTTTCCTAGTGCCGGTTTGAAGTTCCTGCATTTTTCACTGTAAAACAGAGTTGGAGTTAGTAACTCCCCATATATATGTATGGATTGTAATTTGCAACTGAAAAGAACCTTTGTGTTCCCAACATGCTATGTGAAGGACGGCTTTCACACACAATTATCTCTCACATCTGAGCATGTGGAGAGACTTTCATTCATCTAGCACAAAGGGAATGGGTTGCAGGAGAAACTTTTACTCTGGTTTCTTAGTCTGTTCCCTAGTGCCAGTTTGAAGTTCCTGTTTTTTCACTGTAAAACCGAGTTGGAGCTTGTACCTCCCCATATATATGTGTGGAGTGAATTTGCAACTGAAAAGAAACTTTGTGTTCCCAACAAGCTAGGTGAACGACGGCTTTCACACACACATATCTCTCAGAACTGAGCATGTGGAGAGACGTTCATTCATCTAGCACAAAGGGAACGGGTTGCAGGAGAAACTTTTACTCTGGTTTCTCAGTTTGTTTCCTAGTCCCAGTTTGAAGGTCCACCATTTTTCATTTTAAATCCGAGGTGGAGCTAGTACCTCCCAATATATATGTATGGAATGGAGTTTGCAACTGAAAAAAAACTTTGTGTTCCCAACAAGCAAGGTGACAGTCGGCTTTCACACACACTTATCTCTCACAACTGATCATGTGGAGCGACTTTCGTTCATCTAGCACAAAGGGAAGGGTTTGCAGGAGAAACTAATAATTTGTTTCTCAATCTGTTTCCTAGTGCCGGTTTGAAGTTCCTGCAGTTTTCACTGTATCCCATATTTGTTGTTATTACCTCCCCATATATATGTTTGTAATGGAGTTTGCAATTGAAAAGATACGTAGTGTTCCACGAAGCTAGGTGAAAGCGTCTATAGCACACAATTATCTCTCAGAACTGAGCATGTGGAGAGACGTTCGTTCATTTAACACAAAGGGAACGGTTTGCAGGAGAAAATTTTACTCTGGTTTCTCAGTCTGTGTCCTAGTGCAGGTTTTAAGTTCCTGCAGTTTTCACTGTAAACAGGATTTGTTGCTACATCCTCCCTATATATATGTATGGAGTGGGGTTTGCAACTGAAAGAAACTTTGTGTTCCCAGAAAGTTGGTGAAGGACGGCTTTCACACACAGTTATCTCTCAGAACTAAGCATGTGGAGAGACTTTCGTTCATCCAGCACAAAGAGAATGGTTTACAGGGGAAACTTTTACTCTGGTTTCTTAGTCTATATCCTAGTGCCGGTTTAAATTTCCGGCAGTTTTCACTGTATAACCGAGTTGGAGCTAGTACCTCCCATATATATATAAGGACTTGATTTTATAATTAAAAAAACTGTGTGTTCCCAACAAGCTATTTGAAGGACGGATTTCACACACACTTATCTCTCAGAACTGAGCTTGTGGAGAGACTTTCGTTTATCTAGCATAGAGAGAATGGTTTGCAGGAGAAACTTTTTATCTGGTTTCTCAGTCTGTTTCCTAGTGCCGTTTTGAAGTTCCTGCAGTTTTCACTGTAAAACGGATTTGGAGCTAGTACCTCCCAATATATATGTATGAATTGGAGTATGCAACGGAAAATCATCTTTTTTCCCAACAAGCTACTTGAAGGATGTCTTTCACACCCACTTATCTCTCAGAACTGAGCATGTGGAGAGACTTTCGTTCATCTAGCAAAATGGTATCTAGTTGCAGGGGAAACTTTTACTCTGGTTTCTCAGTCAGTTTCCTAGTGCCGGTTTGAATTTCCTGCTGTTTTCATTTTATACCAGATTTTTAGCTAGTACTTTCCCTTATATATATATGGATTGGAGTTTAGAACTGAAAAGAAACTTTGTGTTCCCAATAATCTTGGTGAAGGACTGCTTTCACACACAATTAACTCTCAGAAGTGAGCATGTGAGGAGACGTTCGTTCATCTAGTTCAAAAGGATCGTGTTGCTGGAAGAAAATTTGACTCTGGTTTCTAAGTCTCTTTCCTAGTGCCAGTTTGAAATTCCTGCACTTTTCACTGTAATACCGAATTGGAGCTAATACATTCCCATATATATTATGGGGTGGAGTTTGCAACTAAAAAGAATCTTTGTGTTCACAACAAGCTAGGTGAAAGAGGGCTTTCACACACACTTATTTCTCATAACTGAGCATGTGGAGAGACGTTCGTTCATCTAGCACAATGGGAACGGGTTGCAGAAGAAACTTTTACTCTGCTTTCTCAGTCTGTTTCCTAGTGACGGTTTGAAGTTCCTGCAGTTTTCACTTTAAACCCGAGTAGGAGCTAGTACCTCCCCTTATATATTTATGAAGTGGAGTTTGCAACTGAAAAGGAACTTTTTGTTCCCAACATGCTAGGTGAAGGCCGGCTTTCACACACACTTATCTCTCAGAACTGAGCATGTGGAGAGGCGTTCGTTCATCTAGCACATAGGAATTGGTTGCAGGGGAAATTTTTACTCTGGTTTCTCAGTATGATTCCTATTGCCGGTTTGAAATTCCTGCAGATTTCATTTTAAACCCGTGTTGGTGCAAGTACCTCCCCATATATATGTATTGAGTGGAGATAGTAACTGAAAAGAATCTTTCTTTCCCAAAAAGCTAGGTGAAGGACGGCTTTCACACACACTTATCTGTCAGAACTGAGCATGTGGAGAGACGTTCATTCATCTAGCACAAAGGGACGGGGTTGCAGCAGAAACTTTTACACTGGTTTCTCAGTCAGATTCCTGCAGACGGTTTGAATTACCTGTGGTTTTCACTTTATACCAGATTTGGAGCTAGTACTTCCCCTTATATATTATGGATTGGAGTTTACAACTGAAAAGAAACTTTGTATTTCCAACAATCTAGGTGAACGACGGCTTTCACACACAATTAACTCTCAGAAGTGAGCATGTGAAGAGTTGTTCGTTCATCTAGCACAAAAGGAACGGATTGCAGGAGAAACTTTTACTCTGGTTTCTCAGTCTGTTTCCTAGTGCCGGTTTGAAATTCCTTCAGTTTTCATTGTAAACCCGTGTTGCAGCCAGTACCTCCCCATATTTATGCATGGGTTGAGTTTGCAACTGAAAAGAATCTTTTTTTCACAAAAAGCCAGTTGAAGGACGGCTTTCACACACAATTAACTCTCAAAAGTGAGCATGTGAAGAGACTTTCGTTCATCTACCAAAAAAGGAACGGAGTGCAGGAGAAAATTTTACTCTGTTTTCTCAGTCTGTTTCCTAGTGAAGTTTTGAATTTCCTGCAGTATTCACTGTAAATAATAGTTGGAGCTAGTACCACCCATATATTTGTATGGAGTGGAGTTTGCAACTGAAAAGAATCTTTGTGTTCCCAACAAGCTAGCTGAAGGACGCCTTTCACACACACTTTTCTCTCAGAACTGTGCATGTGGAGAGAAGTTCATTCATCTAGTTCAAAGGGAACGGGTTGCAGGAGAAACTTTTACTCTGGTTTCTAAGTCTCTTTCCTAGTGCCAGTTTGAAATTCCTGCATTTTTCACTGTAATCCCGAGTTGGACCTAGTACCTACCCATATATATGTATGGAGTGGAATTTGCAACTGTAAAGAACTTTGTGTTCCCAAAAACCTAGTTGAAGGATGGCCTTCACACACAATTATCTCTCAGAACTGTGCATGTGGAGAGACGTTCGTTCATCTACCACAAAGGGAACTGATTGCAGGGGAAATGTTTACTCTGGTTTCTCAGCCTGTTTCCTAGTGCCGGGTTGAAGTTCCTGCAGTTTTCACTGTAGAAGCGAGTTGGAGCTAGTATCTCCCCATATATATGTATGGAGTAGAGTTTCCAACTGAAAAGAAATTTTGTGTTCCCAACAAGCTAAGTGAAGTACGGCTTTCACACACACTTATCTCTCCGAACTGAGCATGTGGAGAAACGTTCGTTCATCTAGCACAAAGGGAAAGATTTTCAAGATAAACTATTACTCTGGTTTCTCAGATTGTTTCCTAGTGCCGGTTTGAAGTTCCTTCAGTTTTCATTGTAAACCCGTGTTGGAGCCAGTACCAACCCATATTTATGTGTGGAGTTGAGTTTGCAAATAAAAAGAATCTTTTTTTCCCAAAAAGCTAGTTGAAGGACGGATTTCACATACAATTAACTCTCAAAAGTGAGCATGTGAAGAGACTTTCTTTCATCTACCACAAAAGGAACGGAGTGCAGGAGAAAATTTTACTCTGTTTTCTCAGTCTGTTTCCTAGTGTAGTTTTGAATTTCCTGCAGTTTTCACTGTAAAACCGAGTTGGAGCTAGTACTCCCGCATATATATGTATGGAGAGGAGAATGCAACTGAAAAGGAACTTTGTGTTCCCAACAAACTAGGTGAAGGATGGCTTTCACAAACAATTATCTCTCAGAACTGAGCATGTGGAGAGACGTTCGTTCATCTAGTTCAAAGGGAACGGGTTGCAGGGGTAACTTTTACTGTGGTTTCTAAGACTCTTTCCTAGTGCCAGTTTGAAATTCCTGCAGTTTTCACTGTAATCCCGAGTTGGAGCTAGTACCTACCCATATATATGTATGGAGTGGAATTTGCAACTGAAAAGAACTTTGTGTTCCCAAAAACCTAGTTGAAGGATGGCCTTCACACACAAATATCTCTCAGAACTGTGCATGTGGAGAGACGTTCGTTCATCTACCACAAAGGGAACTGATTGCAGGGGAAACGTTTACTCTGGTTTCTCAGCCTGTTTCCTAGTGCCGGGTTGAAGTTCCTGCAGTTTTCACTGTAGAAGCGAGTTGGAGCTAGTATCTCCCCATATATATGTATGGAGTAGAGTTTCCAATTGAAAAGAAATTTTGTGTTCCCAACAAGCTAAGTGAAGTACGGCTTTCACACACACTTATATCTCCGAACTGAGCATGTGGAGAAACGTTCGTTCATCTAGCACAAAGGAAACGGGTTGCAGCAGAAACTTTTACTCTGGTTTCTCAGTCTGTTTCCAAGACCCGGTTTCAAGGTCCTGCAGATTTCACTGTTAATCCGAGTTGGAGCTAGTACCTCCCCATACATATGTATGGAGTGGAGTTTGCAATTGAAAAGAATCTTTGTGTTCCCAGCAAGCTAGGTGAAGGATAGCTTAAACATAAACTTAACTCTCACAACTGAGCATGTGGAAAGACGTTCGTTCATCTAGTACAAAGGGAACGGGTTGCAGGAAAAACTTTTACTCTGGTTTCTCAGTCTGTTTCCTAGTGCCGGTTTGAAGTTCCTGCAGTTTTCACTGTAAACCTGATATGGAGCTAGAACCTCCCCATATATATGTATGGAGTGGAGTATGCAACTGAAAACTATCTTTGTGTTCCCAACCAGCTAGGTGTATGACAGTTTTCACACACACTTATCTCTCAGAACTGAGCATGTGGAGAGACGTTCGTTCATCTAGCATATAGGGAACGGGTTGCAGGAGAAACTATTACTCTGGTTTCTTAGTCTGTTTACTAGTGCCAGTATGAAGTTCCTGCAGTTTTCACTGTAAACCCGAGTTGGAGATAGTACTTCCCCATATATATGTATGGAATAGAGTTTGCAACTGAAAAGAAACTTTGTGTTCCCAACAAGATAGGTGAAGGTCTGCTTTCACACCCAATTATCTCTCACAATTGAGCATGTGGAGAGAAGTTCGTTCATGTAGAACAAAGGGAACGGTTTGCAGGGGAAACTTTTACTCTGTTTTCTCAGTCTGTTTCCTAGTGCCGGTTTGAAGTTCCTGCATTTTTCACTGTAAAACAGAGTTGGAGTTAGTAACTCCCCATATATATGTATGGATTGTAGTTTGCAACTGAAAAGAATCTTTGTGTTCTCAACAAGCTAGGTGATGGACGGCTTTCACAAACAATTATCTCTCAGATCTGAGCATGTGGAGAGATGTTCGTTCATCTAGCAAAAAGGGAACGGTTTGCAGGAGAAATTTTTACTCTGGTTTCTCAGTCTGTTTCCTAGTCCAGATTTGAAGGTCCTGCAGTTTTCACTGTAAAACCGAGTTGGATCTAGTACCTCCCCATATATATGTATGGAGTGGAGTTTGCAACTGAAAAGAACCTTTGTGTTCCCAACATGCTATGTGAAGGACGGCTTTCACACACACTTATCTCTCACATCTGAGCATGTGGAGAGACTTTCATTCATCTAGCACAAAGGGAATGGGTTGCAGGAGAAACTTTTACTCTGGTTTCTTAGTCTGTTCCCTAGTGCCAGTTTGAAGTTCCTGTAGTTTTCACTGTAAAATCGAGTTGGAGCTTGTACCTCCCCATATATATGTGTGGAGTGGAATTTGCAACTGAAAAGAAACTTTGTGTTCCCAACAAGCTAGGTGAACGACGGCTTTCACACACACTTATCTCTCAGAGCTGAGCATGTGGAGAGACGTTCGTTCATCTAGCACAAATGGAACGGGTTGCAGGAGAAACTTTTACTCTGGTTTCTCAGTTTGTTTCCTAGTCCCAGTTTGAAGGTCCACCATTTTTCATTTTAAATCCGAGGTGGAGCTAGTACCTCCCAATATATATGTATGGAATGGAGTTTGCAACTGAAAAAAAACTTTGTGTTCCCAACAAGCAAGGTGACAGTCGGCTTTCACACACACTTATCTCTCACAACTGATCATGTGGAGCGACTTTCGTTCATCTAGCACAAAGGGAAGGGTTTGCAGGAGAAACTAATAATTTGTTTCTCAATCTGTTTCCTAGTGCCGGTTTGAAGTTCCTGCAGTTTTCACTGTATCCCATATTTGTTGTTATTACCTCCCCATATATATGTTTGTAATGGAGTTTGCAATTGAAAAGATACGTAGTGTTCCACGAAGCTAGGTGAAAGCGTCTATAGCACACAATTATCTCTCAGAACTGAGCATGTGGAGAGACGTTCGTTCATTTAACACAAAGGGAACGGTTTGCAGGAGAAAATTTTACTCTGGTTTCTCAGTCTGTGTCCTAGTGCAGGTTTTAAGTTCCTGCAGTTTTCACTGTAAACAGGATTTGTTGCTACATCCTCCCTATATATATGTATGGAGTGGGGTTTGCAACTGAAAGAAACTTTGTGTTCCCAGAAAGTTGGTGAAGGACGGCTTTCACACACAGTTATCTCTCAGAACTAAGCATGTGGAGAGACTTTCGTTCATCCAGCACAAAGAGAATGGTTTACAGGGGAAACTTTTACTCTGGTTTCTTAGTCTATATCCTAGTGCCGGTTTAAATTTCCTGCAGTTTTCACTGTATAACCGAGTTGGAGCTAGTACCTCCCATATATATATAAGGACTTGATTTTATAATTAAAAAAACTGTGTGTTCCCAACAAGCTATTTGAAGGACGGATTTCACACACACTTATCTCTCAGAACTGAGCTTGTGGAGAGACTTTCGTTTATCTAGCATAGAGAGAATGGTTTGCAGGAGAAACTTTTTATCTGGTTTCTCAGTCTGTTTCCTAGTGCCGTTTTGAAGTTCCTGCAGTTTTCACTGTAAAACGGATTTGGAGCTAGTACCTCCCAATATATATGTATGAATTGGAGTATGCAACGGAAAATCATCTTTTTTCCCAACAAGCTACTTGAAGGATGTCTTTCACACCCACTTATCTCTCAGAACTGAGCATGTGGAGAGACTTTCGTTCATCTAGCAAAATGGTATCTAGTTGCAGGGGAAACTTTTACTCTGGTTTCTCAGTCAGTTTCCTAGTGCCGGTTTGAATTTCCTGCTGTTTTCATTTTATACCAGATTTTTAGCTAGTACTTTCCCTTATATATATATGGATTGGAGTTTAGAACTGAAAAGAAACTTTGTGTTCCCAATAATCTTGGTGAAGGACTGCTTTCACACACAATTAACTCTCAGAAGTGAGCATGTGAGGAGACGTTCGTTCATCTAGTTCAAAAGGATCGTGTTGCTGGAAGAAAATTTGACTCTGGTTTCTAAGTCTCTTTCCTAGTGCCAGTTTGAAATTCCTGCACTTTTCACTGTAATACCGAATTGGAGCTAATACATTCCCATATATATTATGGGGTGGAGTTTGCAACTAAAAAGAATCTTTGTGTTCACAACAAGCTAGGTGAAAGAGGGCTTTCACACACACTTATTTCTCATAACTGAGCATGTGGAGAGACGTTCGTTCATCTAGCACAATGGGAACGGGTTGCAGAAGAAACTTTTACTCTGCTTTCTCAGTCTGTTTCCTAGTGACGGTTTGAAGTTCCTGCAGTTTTCACTTTAAACCCGAGTAGGAGCTAGTACCTCCCCTTATATATTTATGAAGTGGAGTTTGCAACTGAAAAGGAACTTTTTGTTCCCAACATGCTAGGTGAAGGCCGGCTTTCACACACACTTATCTCTCAGAACAGAGCATGTGGAGTGGCGTTCGTTCATCTAGCACATAGGAATTGGTTGCAGGGGAAATTTTTACTCTGGTTTCTCAGTATGATTCCTATTGCCGGTTTGAAATTCCTGCAGATTTCATTTTAAACCCGTGTTGGTGCAAGTACCTCCCCATATATATGTATGGAGTGGAGATAGTAACTGAAAAGAATCTTTCTTTCCCAAAAAGCTAGGTGAAGGACGGCTTTCACACACACTTATCTGTCAGAACTGAGCATGTGGAGAGACGTTCATTCATCTAGCACAAAGGGACGGGGTTGCAGGAGAAACTTTTACACTGGTTTCTCAGTCAGATTCCTGCAGACGGTTTGAATTACCTGTGGTTTTCACTTTATACCAGATTTGGAGCTAGTACTTCCCCTTATATATTATGGATTGGAGTTTACAACTGAAAAGAAACTTTGTATTTCCAACAATCTAGGTGAACGACGGCTTTCACACACAATTAACTCTCAGAAGTGAGCATGTGAAGAGTTGTTCGTTCATCTAGCACAAAAGGAACGGATTGCAGGAGAAACTTTTACTCTGGTTTCTCAGTCTGTTTCCTAGTGCCGGTTTGAAATTCCTTCAGTTTTCATTGTAAACCCGTGTTGCAGCCAGTACCTCCCCATATTTATGCATGGGTTGAGTTTGCAACTGAAAAGAATCTTTTTTTCACAAAAAGCTAGTTGAAGGACGGCTTTCACACACAATTAACTCTCAAAAGTGAGCATGTGAAGAGACTTTCGTTCATCTACCAAAAAAGGAACGGAGTGCAGGAGAAAATTTTACTCTGTTTTCTCAGTCTGTTTCCTAGTGAAGTTTTGAATTTCCTGCAGTATTCACTGTAAATAATAGTTGGAGCTAGTACCACCCATATATTTGTATGGAGTGGAGTTTGCAACTGAAAAGAATCTTTGTGTTCCCAACAAGCTAGCTGAAGGACGCCTTTCACACACACTTTTCTCTCAGAACTGTGCATGTGGAGAGAAGTTCATTCATCTAGTTCAAAGGGAACGGGTTGCAGGAGAAACTTTTACTCTGGTTTCTAAGTCTCTTTCCTAGTGCCAGTTTGAAATTCCTGCATTTTTCACTGTAAACCCGAGTTGGACCTAGTACCTACCCATATATATGTATGGAGTGGAATTTGCAACTGAAAAGAACTTTGTGTTCCCAAAAACCTAGTTGAAGGATGGCCTTCACACACAATTATCTCTCAGAACTGTGCATGTGGAGAGACGTTCGTTCATCTACCACAAAGGGAACTGATTGCAGGGGAAATGTTTACTCTGGTTTCTCAGCCTGTTTCCTAGTGCCGGGTTGAAGTTCCTGCAGTTTTCACTGTAGAAGCGAGTTGGAGCTAGTATCTCCCCATATATATGTATGGAGTAGAGTTTCCAACTGAAAAGAAATTTTGTGTTCCCAACAAGCTAAGTGAAGTACGGCTTTCACACACACTTATCTCTCCGAACTGAGCATGTGGAGAAACGTTCGTTCATCTAGCACAAAGGGAAAGATTTTCAAGATAAACTATTACTCTGGTTTCTCAGATTGTTTCCTAGTGCCGGTTTGAAGTTCCTTCAGTTTTCATTGTAAACCCGTGTTGGAGCCATTACCACCCCATATTTATGTGTGGAGTTGAGTTTGCAAATAAAAAGAATCTTTTTTTCCCAAAAAGCTAGTTGAAGGACGGATTTCACATACAATTAACTCTCAAAAGTGAGCATGTGAAGAGACTTTCTTTCATCTACCACAAAAGGAACGGAGTGCAGGAGAAAATTTTACTCTGTTTTCTCAGTCTGTTTCCTAGTGTAGTTTTGAATTTCCTGCAGTTTTCACTGTAAAACCGAGTTGGAGCTAGTACTCCCGCATATATATGTATGGAGAGGAGAATGCAACTGAAAAGGAACTTTGTGTTCCCAACAAACTAGGTGAAGGATGGCTTTCACAAACAATTATCTCTCAGAACTGAGCATGTGGAGAGACGTTCGTTCATCTAGTTCAAAGGGAACGGGTTGCAGGGGTAACTTTTACTGTGGTTTCTAAGACTCTTTCCTAGTGCCAGTTTGAAATTCCTGCAGTTTTCACTGTAATCCCGAGTTGGAGCTAGTACCTACCCATATATATGTATGGAGTGGAATTTGCAACTGAAAAGAACTTTGTGTTCCCAAAAACCTAGTTGAAGGATGGCCTTCACACACAAATATCTCTCAGAACTGTGCATGTGGAGAGACGTTCGTTCATCTACCACAAAGGGAACTGATTGCAGGGGAAACGTTTACTCTGGTTTCTCAGCCTGTTTCCTAGTGCCGGGTTGAAGTTCCTGCAGTTTTCACTGTAGAAGCGAGTTGGAGCTAGTATCTCCCCATATATATGTATGGAGTAGAGTTTCCAATTGAAAAGAAATTTTGTGTTCCCAACAAGCTAAGTGAAGTACGGCTTTCACACACACTTATATCTCCGAACTGAGCATGTGGAGAAACGTTCGTTCATCTAGCACAAAGGAAACGGGTTGCAGCAGAAACTTTTACTCTGGTTTCTCAGTCTGTTTCCAAGACCCGGTTTCAAGGTCCTGCAGATTTCACTGTTAATCCGAGTTGGAGCTAGTACCTCCCCATACATATGTATGGAGTGGAGTTTGCAATTGAAAAGAATCTTTGTGTTCCCAGCAAGCTAGGTGAAGGATAGCTTAAACATAAACTTAACTCTCACAACTGAGCATGTGGAAAGACGTTCGTTCATCTAGTACAAAGGGAACGGGTTGCAGGAAAAACTTTTACTCTGGTTTCTCAGTCTGTTTCCTAGTGCCGGTTTGAAGTTCCTGCAGTTTTCACTGTAAACCTGATATGGAGCTAGAACCTCCCCATATATATGTATGGAGTGGAGTATGCAACTGAAAACTATCTTTGTGTTCCCAACCAGCTAGGTGTATGACAGTTTTCACACACACTTATCTCTCAGAACTGAGCATGTGGAGAGACGTTCGTTCATCTAGCATATAGGGAACGGGTTGCAGGAGAAACTATTACTCTGGTTTCTTAGTCTGTTTACTAGTGCCAGTATGAAGTTCCTGCAGTTTTCACTGTAAACCCGAGTTGGAGATAGTACTTCCCCATATATATGTATGGAATAGAGTTTGCAACTGAAAAGAAACTTTGTGTTCCCAACAAGATAGGTGAAGGTCTGCTTTCACACCCAATTATCTCTCACAATTGAGCATGTGGAGAGAAGTTCGTTCATGTAGAACAAAGGGAACGGTTTGCAGGGGAAACTTTTACTCTGTTTTCTCAGTCTGTTTCCTAGTGCCGGTTTGAAGTTCCTGCATTTTTCACTGTAAAACAGAGTTGGAGTTAGTAACTCCCCATATATATGTATGGATTGTAGTTTGCAACTGAAAAGAATCTTTGTGTTCTCAACAAGCTAGGTGATGGACGGCTTTCACAAACAATTATCTCTCAGATCTGAGCATGTGGAGAGATGTTCGTTCATCTAGCAAAAAGGGAACGGTTTGCAGGAGAAATTTTTACTCTGGTTTCTCAGTCTGTTTCCTAGTCCAGATTTGAAGGTCCTGCAGTTTTCACTGTAAAACCGAGTTGGATCTAGTACCTCCCCATATATATGTATGGAGTGGAGTTTGCAACTGAAAAGAACCTTTGTGTTCCCAACATGCTATGTGAAGGACGGCTTTCACACACACTTATGTCTCACATCTGAGCATGTGGAGAGACTTTCATTCATCTAGCACAAAGGGAATGGGTTGCAGGAGAAACTTTTACTCTGGTTTCTTAGTCTGTTCCCTAGTGCCAGTTTGAAGTTCCTGTAGTTTTCACTGTAAAATCGAGTTGGAGCTTGTACCTCCCCATATATATGTGTGGAGTGGAATTTGCAACTGAAAAGAAACTTTGTGTTCCCAACAAGCTTGGTGAACGACGGCTTTCACACACACTTATCTCTCAGAGCTGAGCATGTGGAGAGACGTTCGTTCATCTAGCACAAAGGGAACGGGTTGCAGGAGAAACTTTTACTCTGGTTTCTCAGTTTGTTTCCTAGTCCCAGTTTGAAGGTCCACCATTTTTCATTTTAAATCCGAGGTGGAGCTAGTACCTCCCAATATATATGTATGGAATGGAGTTTGCAACTGAAAAAAAACTTTGTGTTCCCAACAAGCAAGGTGACAGTCGGCTTTCACACACACTTATCTCTCACAACTGATCATGTGGAGCGACTTTCGTTCATCTAGCACAAAGGGAAGGGTTTGCAGGAGAAACTAATAATTTGTTTCTCAATCTGTTTCCTAGTGCCGGTTTGAAGTTCCTGCAGTTTTCACTGTATCCCATATTTGTTGTTATTACCTCCCCATATATATGTTTGTAATGGAGTTTGCAATTGAAAAGATACGTAGTGTTCCACGAAGCTAGGTGAAAGCGTCTATAGCACACAATTATCTCTCAGAACTGAGCATGTGGAGAGACGTTCGTTCATTTAACACAAAGGGAACGGTTTGCAGGAGAAAATTTTACTCTGGTTTCTCAGTCTGTGTCCTAGTGCAGGTTTTAAGTTCCTGCAGTTTTCACTGTAAACAGGATTTGTTGCTACATCCTCCCTATATATATGTATGGAGTGGGGTTTGCAACTGAAAGAAACTTTGTGTTCCCAGAAAGTTGGTGAAGGACGGCTTTCACACACAGTTATCTCTCAGAACTAAGCATGTGGAGAGACTTTCGTTCATCCAGCACAAAGAGAATGGTTTACAGGGGAAACTTTTACTCTGGTTTCTTAGTCTATATCCTAGTGCCGGTTTAAATTTCCTGCAGTTTTCACTGTATAACCGAGTTGGAGCTAGTACCTCCCATATATATATAAGGACTTGATTTTATAATTAAAAAAACTGTGTGTTCCCAACAAGCTATTTGAAGGACGGATTTCACACACACTTATCTCTCAGAACTGAGCTTGTGGAGAGACTTTCGTTTATCTAGCATAGAGAGAATGGTTTGCAGGAGAAACTTTTTATCTGGTTTCTCAGTCTGTTTCCTAGTGCCGTTTTGAAGTTCCTGCAGTTTTCACTGTAAAACGGATTTGGAGCTAGTACCTCCCAATATATATGTATGAATTGGAGTATGCAACGGAAAATCATCTTTTTTCCCAACAAGCTACTTGAAGGATGTCTTTCACACCCACTTATCTCTCAGAACTGAGCATGTGGAGAGACTTTCGTTCATCTAGCAAAATGGTATCTAGTTGCAGGGGAAACTTTTACTCTGGTTTCTCAGTCAGTTTCCTAGTGCCGGTTTGAATTTCCTGCTGTTTTCATTTTATACCAGATTTTTAGCTAGTACTTTCCCTTATATATATATGGATTGGAGTTTAGAACTGAAAAGAAACTTTGTGTTCCCAATAATCTTGGTGAAGGACTGCTTTCACACACAATTAACTCTCAGAAGTGAGCATGTGAGGAGACGTTCGTTCATCTAGTTCAAAAGGATCGTGTTGCTGGAAGAAAATTTGACTCTGGTTTCTAAGTCTCTTTCCTAGTGCCAGTTTGAAATTCCTGCACTTTTCACTGTAATACCGAATTGGAGCTAATACATTCCCATATATATTATGGGGTGGAGTTTGCAACTAAAAAGAATCTTTGTGTTCACAACAAGCTAGGTGAAAGAGGGCTTTCACACACACTTATTTCTCATAACTGAGCATGTGGAGAGACGTTCGTTCATCTAGCACAATGGGAACGGGTTGCAGAAGAAACTTTTACTCTGCTTTCTCAGTCTGTTTCCTAGTGACGGTTTGAAGTTCCTGCAGTTTTCACTTTAAACCCGAGTAGGAGCTAGTACCTCCCCTTATATATTTATGAAGTGGAGTTTGCAACTGAAAAGGAACTTTTTGTTCCCAACATGCTAGGTGAAGGCCGGCTTTCACACACACTTATCTCTCAGAACAGAGCATGTGGAGAGGCGTTCGTTCATCTAGCACATAGGAATTGGTTGCAGGGGAAATTTTTACTCTGGTTTCTCAGTATGATTCCTATTGCCGGTTTGAAATTCCTGCAGATTTCATTTTAAACCCGTGTTGGTGCAAGTACCTCCCCATATATATGTATGGAGTGGAGATAGTAACTGAAAAGAATCTTTCTTTCCCAAAAAGCTAGGTGAAGGACGGCTTTAACACACACTTATCTGTCAGAACTGAGCATGTGGAGAGACGTTCATTCATCTAGCACAAAGGGACGGGGTTGCAGGAGAAACTTTTACACTGGTTTCTCAGTCAGATTCCTGCAGACGGTTTGAATTACCTGTGGTTTTCACTTTATACCAGATTTGGAGCTAGTACTTCCCCTTATATATTATGGATTGGAGTTTACAACTGAAAAGAAACTTTGTATTTCCAACAATCTAGGTGAACGACGGCTTTCACACACAATTAACTCTCAGAAGTGAGCATGTGAAGAGTCGTTCGTTCATCTAGCACAAAAGGAACGGATTGCAGGAGAAACTTTTACTCTGGTTTCTCAGTCTGTTTCCTAGTGCCGGTTTGAAATTCCTTCAGTTTTCATTGTAAACCCGTGTTGGAGCCAGTACCTCCCCATATTTATGCATGGAGTTGAGTTTGCAACTGAAAAGAATCTTTTTTTCACAAAAAGCTAGTTGAAGGACGACTTTCACACACAATTAACTCTCAAAAGTGAGCATGTGAAGAGACTTTCGTTCATCTACCAAAAAAGGAACGGAGTGCAGGAGAAAATTTTACTCTGTTTTCTCAGTCTGTTTCCTAGTGAAGTTTTGAATTTCCTGCAGTATTCACTGTAAATAATAGTTGGAGCTAGTACCACCCATATATTTGTATGGAGTGGAGTTTGCAACTGAAAAGAATCTTTGTGTTCCCAACAAGCTAGCTGAAGGACGCCTTTCACACACACTTTTCTCTCAGAACTGTGCATGTGGAGAGAAGTTCATTCATCTAGTTCAAAGGGAACGGGTTGCAGGAGAAACTTTTACTCTGGTTTCTAAGTCTCTTTCCTAGTGCCAGTTTGAAATTCCTGCATTTTTCACTGTAATCCCGAGTTGGAGCTAGTACCTACCCATATATATGTATGGAGTGGAATTTGCAACTGAAAAGATCTTTGTGTTCCCAAAAACCTAGTTGAAGGACGGCCTTCACACACAATTATCTCTCAGAACTGTGCATGTGGAGAGACTTTCGTTCATCTACCACAAAGGGAACTGATTGCAGGGGAAACGTTTACTCTGGTTTCTCAGCCTGTTTCCTAGTGCCGGGTTGAAGTTCCTGCAGTTTTCACTGTAGAAGCGAGTTGGAGCTAGTATCTCCCCATATATATGTATGGAGTAGAGTTTCCAACTGAAAAGAAATTTTGTGTTCCCAACAAGCTAAGTGAAGTACGGCTTTCACACACACTTATCTGTCCGAACTGAGCATGTGGAGAAACGTTCGTTCATCTAGCACAAAGGGAAAGATTTTCAAGATAAACTATTACTCTGCTTTCTCAGATTGTTTCCTAGTGCCGGTTTGAAGTTCCTTCAGTTTTCATTGTAAACCCGTGTTGGAGCCAGTACCAACCCATATTTATGTGTGGAGTTGAGTTTGCAAATTAAAAGAATCTTTTTTTCCCAAAAAGCTAGTTGAAGGACGGATTTCACATACAATTAACTCTCAAAAGTGAGCATGTGAAGAGACTTTCTTTCATCTACCACAAAAGGAACGGAGTGCAGGAGAAAATTTTACTCTGTTTTCTCAGTCTGTTTCCTAGTGTAGTTTTGAATTTCCTGCAGTTTTCACTGTAAAACCGAGTTGGAGCTAGTACCCCCGCATATATATGTATGGAGAGGAGAATGCAACTGAAAAGGAACTTTGTGTTCCCAACAAACTAGGTGAAGGATGGCTTTCACAAACAATTATCTCTCAGAACTGAGCATGTGGAGAGACGTTCGTTCATCTAGTTCAAATGGAACGGGTTGCAGGAGAAACTTTTACTGTGGTTTCTAAGTCTCTTTCCTAGTGCCAGTTTGAAATTCCTGAAGTTTTCACTGTAATCCCGAGTTGGAGCTAGTACTTTCCCATATATATGTATGGATTGGAGTTTGCAACTGAAAAGAACTTTGTGTTCCCAAAAAGCTAGTTGAAATACGGCTTTCACATACAATTATCTCTCAGAACTGTGCATGTGGAGAGACGTTCGTTCATCTACCACAAAGGGAACTGATTGCAGGGGAAACGTTTACTCTGGTTTCTCAGCCTGTTTCCTAGTGCCGGGAGAAGTTCCTGCAGTTTTCACTGTAAAACCGAGTTGGAGCTAATACCTCGCCATATATATGTATGGAGTGGGGTTTTCAAGTGAAAAGAATCTTTGTTTTCCCTTCAAGCTAGATGAAGTATGGTTTTCACACACACTTATCTCTCAGATCTGAGCATGTGGAGAGACGTTTGTTCATCTTGCACAAAGGGAACTGGTTGCAGGGGAAACGTTTACTCTGGTTTCTCAGCCTGTTTCCTAGTGCCGGGTTGAAGTTCCTGCAGGTTTCACTGTAACCCCGAGTTGGAGCTAGTAACTCACCATATATTTGTATGGAGAGGAGTTTGCAAATAAAAATAATCTTTGTGTTCACAACAAGCTATGTGAAGGACGGCATTCACACACACTTATCTCTCAGAACTCAGCATGTGGAGAGATGTTCGTTAATTTAGCCCAAAGAACTGGTTACAGGAAAAATTTATACTCTGGTTTCTAAGACTCTTACCTAGTGCCGGTTAGAAGTTCCTGCAGATTTTACTGTAATCCTGAGTTGGAGCTACTACATACCCATATATATGTATGGATTGGAAATTGCAACTGAAAAGAAACATTGTGTTCCCAACATATAGGTGAAGGACGCATTCACACACACTTATCTCTCAGAACTCAGCATGTGGAGAGATGTTCGTTCATCTAGCACAAAGGGAACGGGTTGCAGGAGAAACTTTTTCTCTGGTTTTTCAGTCTCTTTCCTACTTCCGGTTTGAAATTCCTGCAGTTTTCATTGTAAACACGAGTGGGTGCTTGTACCTCCAATTATAAATGTTTGAAGTGGAGTTTGCAACTGAAAAGGAACTTTGTGTTACCAACAACCTAGGAGAACTAAGGCTTTCACACACACTTATATCTCAGAACTGAGCATGTGGAGCGAAGTTAGTTCATCTATCACAAAGGGAACGGGTTGCAGGTGAAACTAATACTCTTGTTTCTCAGACAGTTTCCTAGTGCCGGTTTGAATTTCCTGCGGTTTTCACATTATACCAAAGTTGGAGCTAGTACATTCCCTTATATATTTATGGAGTGGAGATTACAACTGAAAAGAAACTTTGTGTTCCCAAAAATCTAGGTGAAGGACGGCTTTCACACACTATTAACTCTCAGAAGTGAGCATTTGAACAGACGTTCGTTCATCTACCACAAAGGGAATGGATTGCAGGAGAAACAATTACTCTGATTTTTCAGTCTGTTTCCTAGAGCCTGTTTGAAGTTCCTGAAGTATTCACTGTAAATCCGAGTTGGAGCTTTTACCCCCCATATATTTCTATAGAGTGGAGTTTGCAGCTGAAAAGGAACTTTGTGTTCCCATCAAGCTAGGTGAAGGATGGCTTTCACATATATTATCTCTCAGAACTGATCATGTGGAGAGACGTTCGTTAATCTAGCACAATGGGAACTGTTTGAAGGAGAAACTTTTACTCTGGTTTCTCATTCTGTTTCCTAGTGCAGGTTTGAAGGTCCTGCAGTTTTCACTGAAAACACAATTTGTAGTTAGTACCTATCTATATATATGTATGGACTGGAGTTTGCAACTGAAAACAAAATTTGTGTTCCCAACAAGCTAGGTGAACTGCGGCTTTCACACACACTTTTCTATCACAACTGAGCATGTGGAGCGAATTCCGTTCATCTATCACAAAGGAAGGTGTTGCAGGATAAATTAATACTCTGTTATCTCATTCTGTTTCCTAGTGCTGGTTTGAAATTCTTGCGGTTTTCATTTTATACCAGAGTTGGAACTAGTACTTCCCCTTATATATGTATGGAATGTAGTTTACAACTGAAAAGAATCTTTGTGTTCGGAACAAGCTAGTTGAAGGACGGCTTTCACACACACATATCTCTCAGAACTGAGCATGTGGAGAGACGTTCATTCATCTATCACAATGGGAACGGGTGGCAGGAGAAACATATATTCTGTTTTTTCAGTCTTTTTCCTAGTGCGGGTTTGAACTTCCTGCAGTTTTCACTTATAACCAAGTTGGAGCTATTACCTCCCTATGTATAAGTTTGGAGTGGAATTTGCTACTGAAAAGGATCTTTGTGTTCTCAACAAGCAAGGTGCAGGACAGCATTTACACAAACTTATCTCCCAGAACTGAGCATGTGGGTAGAATTTCTTTCATCTAGCACAAAGGGAACGGTTTGCAGGGGTACATTTACTGTGGTTTCTCAGTCTGTTTCCTTGTGCCGGTTTGAAGTTCCTGCAGTTTTCACTGTATAACCGAGTTGGAGATATTACCTCCCCATGTATAAGTTTGGAGTGGAGTTTGCAACTGAAAGAAACTGTGTTTTCCCAACTAGCTAGGTGAAGAATGGCTTTCACACACACTTATCTTTCAGATCTGAGAATGTGGATAGACGTTCGTTCATCTAGCACAAGGGGAACGGGTTGCAGGATTACTTTTTCTGTGGTTTCTCAGTCTGTTTCCTAGTGCCGGTTTTAAGTTCCCGCAGTTTTCTCTGTAAACCCGAGTTGGAGCTAGTAACTCCCGATATATATGTATGGAGTGTAGTTTGTAACTGAAAGAAACTTTGTGATCCCAAGATCCTAGGTGAAGGACGGCTTTCACACACACTTATCTCTCAGAACTGAGCTTGTTGAGAGACGTTCGTTCATCTAGTTGAAAGGGAACGGGCTGCAGGGTAAATTTTATTCTGCTTTCTCAGTCTGTATGTTACATCCGGTTTGAAGTTCCTGCATTTTTCACTCTAAAACAGATTTGGAGATATTACCTCCCCATATATATGTATGGAGTGTGGTTTGCAACTGAAAATAATCTTTGTGTTCTCAACAAGCTATGTGAAGGACGGCATTCACACACACTTATCTCTCAGAACTGAGCATGTGGAGAGACGTTCGTTCATCTCGCACAAAGGGAACGGGTTGCAGGGGAAAGTTTTATTCTTGTTTCTCAGTCGGTATCCTAGTGCCGGTATGATGTTCCTGCAGTTTTCACTGTAAACCCGAGTTGGAGCTAGTATCTACCCATATATATGTATGGAGTGGAATTTCATGTGAAAAGAAACTGTGATTTCCCAACAAGCTAGGTGAAGGATGGCTTCACACACAATTATATGTCAGTACTGAGCATGTGGAGAGACCTTCGTTCATCAAGCACAAAGGGAACGGATTGCAGGTGTACTTTTACACTGGTTTCTCAGTATGTTTCCTATTGCCGGTTTGAAATTCCTGCAGATTTCATTTTAAACCCGTGTTGGTTCATGTACCTCCCCATATATATGTATGGAGTGGAGATAGTAACTGAAAAGAATCTTTCTTTCCCAAAAAGCTAGGTGAAGGACGGCTTTCACACAATCTTATCTGTCAGAACTGAGCATGTGGAGAGACGTTCATTCATCTAGCACAAAGGGAACGGGTTGCAGGAGAAACTTTTACACTGGTTTCTCAGTCAGTTTCCTGTAGCCGGTTTGAAGTACCTGTGGTTTTCACTTTATACCAGATTTGGAGCTAGTACTTCCCCTTATATATTATGGATTGGACTTTACAATTGAAAAGAAACTTTGTATTCCCTGCAATCTAGGTGAAAGACGGCTTTCACACACAATTAACTCTCAGAAGTGAGCATGTGAAGAGACGTTCGTTCATCTAGCACAAAGGGAATGGATTGCAGAAAAAACTTTTACTCGGGTTTCTCAGTCTGTTTCCTAGTGCCGGTTTGAATTTCCTGCAGTTTTCACTGTAAACCCGAGTTGGAGCTAGTACCCACCCATATATATGTATGGAGTGTAGTAAGCAACTGAAAAGAAACTTTGTTTTCCCAACAAATTAGATGAAATATGGTTTTCACACACAATTATCTCTCAGAACTGAGCATGTGGATAGACGTTCGTTCATCTAGCACAAGAGGAAAGGGTTCCAGGATTACTTTTACTCTGGTTTCTCAGTCTGTTTCCTAGTGCCGGTTTTAAGTTCCTGCAGTTTTCTCTGTAAACCCGAGTTGGATCTAGTAAATCCCCATATACATGTATGGAGTGTAGTTTGTAACTGAAAGAAACTTTGTGATCCAAACAACCTAGGTGAAGGACGGCTTTCACACACACTTATCTCTCAGAACTGAGCATGTGGAGAGACGTTCGTTCATCTAGTTGAAAGGGAATGGGCTGCAGGGTAAATTTTATTCTGTTTTCTCAGTCTGTATGTTAGATCCGGTTTGAAGTTCCTGCATTTTTCACTCTAAAACAGATTTGGAGATATTACCTCCCCATATATATGTATGGAGTGGGGTTTGCAACTTAAAATAATCTTTGTGTTCTCAACAAGCTATGTGAAGGACGGCATTCACACACACTTATCTCTCAGAACTGAGCATGTGGAGAGACGTGCGTTCATCTCGCACAAAGGGAACGGGTTGCAGGGGAAAGTTTTATTCTGGTTTCTCTGTCGGTATCCTAGTGCCGGTATGATGTTCCTGCAGTTTTCACTGTAAACCCGAGTTGGAGGTAGTATCTACCCATATATATGTATGGAGTGGAATTTCAACAGAAAAGAAACTTGGATTTCCCAACAAGCTAGGTGAAGGACGGCTTCACACACAATTATATGTCAGAACTGAGCATGTGGAGAGACGTTCGTTCATCTAGCACAAAGGTAAACGGTTGAAGGAGAAACTTTTACTCTATATTCTCAGTCTGTTTCCTAGTGCCGGTTTTAAGTTCCTGCAGTTTTCACTGTAAAACCGAGTTGGTGCTAGTACCTAACATATATATGTATGAAGTGGAGTTTGCAACTGAAAACAAACTGTGTTTTCCCAACAAGCTAGATGAAGTACGGCTTTCACACACACTTATCTCTCAGAACTGAGCGTGTGGATAGACATTCGTTCATCTAGCACAAAGGGAACGGGATGCAGGGGTACATTTACTGTGGTTCCTCAGTCTGATTCCTAGTTACAGTTTGAAGTTCCTGCAGTCTTCACTCTTAACCCGAGTTGGAGCTAGTATCTACCCATATATATGTATGGAGTGGAGTTTGCAACTGAAAAGAAACTTTTAGTTTCCAACAAGCTAGGTGAACTTAGGCATTCACCCACATTTATCTCTCAGAACTGAGTATTTGGAGAAACTTTCGTTCATCTAGCACAAAGGGAACGGGTTGCAGGTGTACTTTTACTCTGGTTTCTCAGTATGTTTCCTGTTGCCGGTTTGAAATTCCTGCAGATTTCATTTTAAACCCGTGTTGGTTCAAGTACCTCCCCATATATATGTAAGTAGTGGAGATAGTAACTGAAAAGAATCTTTCTTTCCCAAAAAGCTAGGTGAAGGATTGCTTTCACACACTCTTATCTGTCAGACTGAGCATGTGGAGAGACGTTCATTCATCTAGCACAAAGGGAACGGGTTGCAGGAGAAACTTTTACACTGGTTTCACAGTCAGTTTCCTGTAGCCGGTTTGAAGTACCTGTGGTTTTCACTTTATACCAGATTTGGGGCTAGTACTTCCCCTTATATATTATGGATTGGACTTTACAATTGAAAAGAAACTTTGTATTTCCAGCAATCCTGGTGAAAGACTGCTTTCACACACAATTAACTCTCAGAAGTGAGCATGTGAAGAGACGTTCGTTCATCTAGCACAAAGGGAACGGATTGCAGGAAAAACTTTTACTCTGGTATCTCAGTCTGTTTCCTAGTGCCGGTTTGAATTTCCTGCAGTTTTCACTGCAAACCCGAGTTGGAGCTAGTACCCACCCATATATATGTATGGAGTGTAGTTAGCAACTGAAAAGAAACTTTGTTGTCCCAACAAGCTAGATGCAGTATGGTTTTCACATACAATTATCTCTCAGAACTGAGTATGTTGAGAGACGTTCGTTCATCTAGCACAATGGGATCTGATTGCAGGGGAAAATTTTCTCTTGTTCTCAGTCTGTTTCCTAGTGCAGGTTTGAAGTTCCTGAAGTATTCATTGTAAACCCGTGTTGGAGCTATAAACACCCTATATATTTTTGTGGATTAGAATTTGCAACTAAAAAGAATCTTTGTATTCACAACAAGCTAGGTGAAGGACAGCTTTCACACACAATTATCTCTCAGAACTGAGCATGTGGAGAGACGTTCGTTCGTCTAGCACAAAGGGAACATGTTGCAGGAGAAACTTTTACTCTGCTTTCTCAGTCTGTTTCCTAGTGCCGGTTTGAAGTTCCTGCAGTTTTCACTGTAAACCCCAGTAGGAGTTATTACCTCCGCTTATATATGTATGAAGTGTAGTTTGCAACTGAAAAGGAACTGTGTTTTCCCAAAAAGATAGTTGAAGGACGGCTTTCACACGCACTTATATCTCAGATCTGAGCATGTCGAGCGACGTTTCTTCATCTAGCACAAAGGGATCGGGTTGCAGGGAAACTGTTCCTCTGGTTTCTAAGTCTGTTTCCTAGTGCCGGTTTGAATTTCCTGCAGTTTTCACTGTAAAACCGAGTTGGAGCTAGAACCCTCCCATATATATGTATGGAGTGGTGTTTGCAAATGAAAAGAAACTTTGTTTTCCCAACAAGCTAAATAAAGTACGGCTTTCACACACACTTATCTCTCAGAACTGAGCGTGTGTATAGACTTTCGTTCATCTAGCACAAAGGGAACTGGATGCAGGTGTACTTTTACTGTGGTTCCTCAGTCTGTTTCCTAGTTACAGTTTGAAGTTCCTGCAGTCTTCACTCTAAACCCGAGTTTTAGCTAGTATCTACCCATATATATGTATGGAGTGGAGTTTGCAACTGAAAAGAAACTTTTAGTTTCCAACAAGCTAGGTGAAGTTAGGCATTCACACACATTTATCTCTCAGAACTGAGTACTTAGAGAGACTTTTGTTCATCTAGCACAAAGGGAACGGGTAGCAGATGTACTTTTACTCTGGTTTCTCAGTATATTTCCTATTGCCGATTTGAAATTCCTGCAGATTTCATTTTAAACCCGTGTTGGTTCAAGTACCTCCCCATATATATATATGGAGTAGAGATAGTAACTGAAATGAATCTTTCTTTCCCAAAAAGCTAGGTGAAGGACGGCTTTCACACACTCTTATCTGTCAGAACTGAGCATGTGGAGAGACGTTCATTCATCTAGCACAAAGGGAACGGGTTGCAGGAGAAACTATTACACTGGTTTCTCAGTCAGTTTTCTGTAGCCGGTTTGAAGTTCCTGCAGTTTTCACTGTATAACCGAGATGGAGATATTACCTCCCCATGTAGAAGTTTGGAGTGGAGTTTGCAACTGAAAGAAACTGTGTTTTCCCAACTAGCTAGGTGAAGAATGGCTTTCACACACACTTATCTTTCAGAACTGTGCATGTGGATAGACTTTCGTTCATCTAGCAAAATGGGAAAGGGTTGCAGGAGAAAGTTTTACTCTGGTTTCTCAGTCTGTTTCCTAGTGCCGGTTTGAAGTTCCTGCAGTTTTCTCTGTAAACCCGAGTTGGAGCTAGTAACTCCCCATTTATATGTATGGATTGTAGTTTGTAACTGAAAGAAACTTTGTGTTCCCAACAACCTAGGTGAAGGACGGCTTTAACACACACTTATCTCTCAGAACTGAGCTTTTGGAGAGAAGTTCGTTCATCTAGCACGAAGGGAACTGGTTGCAGGGGAAAGTATTACTCTGGTTTATCAGTCTGTTTACTAGTGCCGGTTGAAGATCCTGCAGATTTCACTGTAGAAGCGAGTTGGAGCTAGTAACTCCCCATATATTTGTATGGAGTGGAATTTGCAACTAAAAAGAATCTTTGTTTTCACAACAAGCTAGGTGAAGGACGGCTTTCAAACACACTTATCTCACAGAACTGAGCATGTGGAGAGAAGTTCGTTTATTTAGCACAAAGAACGGGTTACAGGAAAATCTTTTACTTTGGTTTCTAAGACTCTTCCCTAGTGCCGGTTTGAAGTTCCTGCAGATTTCAATGTAATCATGAGTTGGAGCTACTACATACCCATATATATGTATGGAGTGGAATTTACAATTGAAAAGAAACTTTGTGTTCGCAACATATATATGTGAAGGACGGACTCACACACACGTACTTCTCAGAAATGACCATATGGAGAGATATTCGTTCATCTAGCACAAAGGGAACAGATTGCAGGAGAAAATTTTTCTCTGTTTTCTCAGTCTGTTTCCCAGTGAAGATTTGAATTTCCTGCAGTATTCACTGTAAATAATAGTTGGAGCTTGTACCTCCCCATATATTTGTATGGAGTGGAGTATGCAACTGTAAAGAATCTTAGTGTTCCCAAGAAGCTACATGAAGGACGCCTTTCACACACACTTTTCTCTCAGAACTGTGCATGTGGAGAGAAGTTCGTTCATCTAGTTAAAGGGAATGGGTTGCTGGAGAAAATTTGACTCTGGTTTCTAAGTCTCTTTCCTAGTGCCAGTTTGAAATTCCTGCACTTTTCACTGTAATACCGAGTTGGAGCTAGTACATTCCCATATATTTTTATCGGGTGGAGTTTGCAACTAAAAAGAATCTTTGTGTTTTGAACAAGCTAGGTGAAGGAGGGCTTTCTCACACACTTATCTCTCAGAACTGAGCATGTGGAGAGACGTTCGTTCATCTAGCACAAATGGAACGGGTTGCAGGAGAACCTTTTACTCTGCTTTCTCAGTCTGTTTCCTAGTGACGGTTTGAAGTTCCTGCAGTTTTCACTTTAAACCCGAGTAGGAGCTAGTACCTCCCCTTATATATTTATAAAGTGGAGTTTGCAACTGAAAAGGAACTTTTGTTCCCAACATGCTAGGTGAATTATGGTTTTCACACACACTTATCTCTCAGAACTGAGCATGTGGAGAGACGTTCGTTCATCTAGCACAAAGGAAATTGGTTGCAGGGGAAATTTTTACTCTGGTTTCTCAGTATGTTTCCTATTGTCGGTTTGAAATTCCCACAGATTTCATTTTAAACCCGTGTTGGTGCAAGTACCTCCCCATATATATGTATGGAGTGGAGATAGTAACTGAAAAGATTCTTTCTTTCCCAAAAAGCTTGGTGAAGGACGGCTTTCACATACACTTATCTGTCAGAACTGAGCATGTGGAGAGACTTTCGTTCATCTATAACAAAGGGAACGGGTTGCAGGAGAAACTATTACACTGGTTTCTCAGTCAGTTTCCTATAGCCGGTTTGAAGTACCTGTGGTTTTCACTTTATACCAGATTTGGAGCTAGTACATCCCGTTACATATTATGGATTGGAGTTTACAAGTGAATAGAAACTTTGTATTCCCAACAATCTAGGTGAAGGACGGCTTTCACACACAATTAACTCTCAGAAGTGAGCATGTGAAGAGACGTTCGTTCATCTAGCGTAAAGGGACCGGATTGCAGGAGAAACTTTTACTCTGGTTTCTCAGTCTGTTTCCTAGTGCCGGCTTGAAGTTCCTGCAGTTTTCACTGTAAACCCGAGTTGGAGCTAGTAACTCCCCATGTATATGTATGGAGTTTATTTAGCAGCTGAAAGAAACTTTCTGTTCCCAACAAGCTAGGTGAAGGATGAATTTCACACACACTTATCTCTTAGAACTTAGCATGTGGAGAGACTTTCGTGCATCTAGTTAAAAGGGAATGGGTTGCAGGGTAAACTTTTATTCTGGTTTCTCAGTCTGTATCCTAGTGCCGGTTTGAAGTTCCTGCAGTTTTCACTCTAAACCAGATTTGGAAATATTACCACCCCATATATATGTATGCAGTGGGGTTTGCAACTGAAAATAATCTTTGTGTTCTCAACAAGCTAAGTGAAGGACGGCGTTCACACACACTTATCTCTCAGTACTGAGCATGTGGAGAGACGTTCGTTCGTCTAGCACAATGGGATCTGTTTGCAGGGGTAAGTTTTACTCTTTTCTCTCAGTCTGTTTCCTTGAGTCGGTTTGGAGTTCCTGCAGTTTTCACTGTAACCAAGAGTTGGGGCTAGTATCAACCCATATAATTTTACGGTTTGGAGTTTGCAACAAAAAAGAATCTTTCTGTTCACAACAAGCTAGTTGAAGAACGGGTTTCACACACACTTATCTCTCAGAACTGAGCATGTGGAGAGACGTTCGTTTATGTAGCACAAAGGGAACGGGTTGCAGGAGAAACTTTTACTATGCTTTCCAGTCTGTTTAATAGTGCCGGTTTGAAGTTCCTGCAGTTTTCACTGTAAACCCGAGTTGGAGCTAGTAACTCCCCATGTATATGTATGGAGTTTAGTTAGCAGCTGAAAGAAACTTTGTGTTCCCAACAAGCTAGGTGAAGGATGACTTTCACACACACTTATCTCTCAGAATTTATCATGTGGAGAGACGTTCGTGCATCTAGTTCAAAAGGAATGGGTTGCAGGGTAAACTTTTATTCTGGTTTCTCAGTCTGTATCCTAGTGCCGGTTTGAAGTTCCTGCAGTTTTCACTCTAAACAAGATTTGGAAATATTACCTCCCCATATATATGTATGGAGTGGGGTTTGCAACTGAAAATAATCTTTGTGTTCTCTACAAGCTAAGTGAAAGACGGCGTTCACACACACTTATCTCTCAGTACTGAGCATGTGGAGAGACGTTCGTTCGTCTAGCACAATGGGATCTGGTTGCAGGGGTAACTTTTACTCTTTTCTCTCAGTCTGTTTCCTTGAGCCGGTTTGGAGTTCCTGCAGTTTTCACTGTAACCAAGAGTTGGGGCTAGTATCAACCCATATAATTTTATGGATTGGAGTATGCAACAAAGAAGATTCTTTCTGTTCACAACAAGCTAAGTGAAGAACGGGTTTCACACACACTTATCTCTCAGAACTGAGCATGTGGAGAGACGTTCGTTCATCTAGCACAAAGGGAACGGGTTGCAGGAGAAACTTTTACTCTGCTTTCCAGTCTGTTTAATAGTGCCAGTTTGAAGTTCCTGCAGTTTTCACTGTAAACACGAGTAGGAGCTAGTACCTCCCCTTATATATGTATGAAGTGGAGATGCAACTGTAAAGGAACTATGTGTTCCCAACAAGCTGGGTGAAGGACGGCTTTAACACACAATTCTCTGTGAACTGAGCATGTGGAGATACGTTCCTTCATCTATCACAAAGGGATCTGGTTGCAGGAGGAACTTTCATCCTGGTTTTTCAGTCTGTTTCCTAGTTCCGGTTTGAAGTTCCTGCAGTTTTCACTGTAAAACCGAGTTGAAGCTAGTACATCCAAATATATATGTATAGAGTGGTGTTGGCAACTGAAAAGAAACTTTGTGTTCCCAACAAGCTAGTTGAAGAACGGCTTTCACACACACTTATCTGTAAGAACTGAGCATGTGGAGAGACGTTCGTTCATCTAGCAAAAATGGAACGGGTTGCAGGGAAACTTTTACTGTGGTTTCTCATTCTGTTTCCTAGTACGGTTGGAGGTTTCTACAGTTTTCACTGTAGAAGCGAGTTGGAGCTAGTATCTCCCCATATATATGTATGGAGTAGAGTTTCCAACTGAAAAGAAATTTTGTGTTCCCAACAAGCTAAGTGAAGTACGGCATTCACACACAATTATCTCTCAGAACTGACCATGTGGAGAGACGTTCGTTCATCTAGCACAAAGGGAAAGTTTTTCAAGTTAAACTATTACTCTGGTTTCTCAAATTGTTTCCTAGTGCCGGTTTTATGTTCCTTCAGTTTTCATTGTAAACCCGTGTTGGAGCCAGTACCTCCCCATATTTATGTATGGAGTTGAGTTTGCTACTGAAAAGAATCTTTTTTTCCCAAAAAGTTAGTTGAAGGACGGCTTTCACACACAATTAACTCTCAAAAGTGAGCATGAGAAGAGACTTTCGTTCATATACCACAAAAGGAAAGGAGTGCAGGAGAAAATTTTACTCTGTATTCTCAGTCTGTTTCCTAGTGAAGTTTTGAATTTCCTACAGTATTCACTGTAAATAATTGTTGGATCTAGTACCTCCCCATATCATTGTATGGAGTGGAGTTTGAAACTGAAAA